>NC_083718.1:83697489-84947489 GCF_028564815.1 Eubalaena glacialis
CAGACACACACACACAGACACACACACACAAACAGAGAGACATACACACATTACATTGTTACTGATGAAGTGATTAATGTACTAAGTGACCGATGGTGGTAATCACTGCAGAAAGTACACATATGTCAAATCATCACATTATACACCGTAAATATGTACGATTTAGTTTGTCAATGATACCTCAATAAACCTGGAGGGAAAGCATGAAAGAATAACCATCATACAGCAGAGTAACAATGTTTGAGCATCTCTGTGTTCCTTCTCCTCCTTGGCTCTCTGAGGATCTGATCCTATTCTCCGAGAGAGCTTCCTTTAGCCATTATTCTGTGGGGGCCTTGTACCCATCTCAGAGTGGATATTCCCTTTTAGTCACGTGTACTGACCATATCTGATTTGGGTAGGGTGCAAAGTGGGGAAAGGTGGTCTGGAAAGTCGTTAGTAATCTTGCAAATCATTCTTTTTTGTTTTGGCACATAGTTTATTTAGTTCTCAATTCCCTCAGAAACTTATTAGGCGCCTGATATAATTCAGTCCTCCAATCATTGCCATGTCCTACGGATCTCAGTAAGGTCCTTTTGTAGAAGTAATTTTCTGGACTGATTAAATTACTGCTTTTCCCCTAACATAATACAGCTACCATGAGGTTCCTTGGCACACAGGTGGGAAGAATACAACTTCTGTCTCTTTTCTCTGTTGTAACAGTCAACTGAAATTGGACTTCTAGTTCCAAACCACTTCTAATCTCATCTCTTACTCTTCAGGACTTACAAGTGGTGAGTTTTCTAATTCAACAAGGTTTTGAATTTCTGGGTTGTATTTTTTTTCTTTTCATTTTTTTCATTTCTGGCCTGTCAACCAGAAAGTTTCTCCTGCACATACATCTACTGAAATCCCCTGGGCAAATCAACATATGACCAACCTTTGGTGTGCCTCTAAAGATACCATGGACAACCATTACTGCAAACATTTTTGCCATTGAATAACATGTAGCACCACATTTATGGCTTCCAATATCAGATTCCTTTCCAACCACCTCCAGACACATAAGCCAATGCCACAATTTTAAGATTTGTTACAGGAGCATCCCTCCTCAAAGAACTAATTTCTATGTCAGGTCAAATAAGAGTAGCTACAGTAGAGACAACTCCCAAATATCAGTGTTGATTTTTCACTCACGTCACAGTCTGATGAGCGTTGAGCAGTAACATGGGCATCTTTTTGCTTCTGCAGTTCTGTCATGTTTGACTCCTTTACTTCTAACCACAAGAAGAGATATGCTTAAAAACTCATCCTTTTTCATGGCTTATTGGACCAGTAAGCTAGGCACTTAGAAAACAAGCTGCATAGCAAGAGTCATTTTGTAAATCAAGATAAACATTGGAATCCCCATTGTACCTCAAAGGTGGGGTCAAAGTAATCAAGAATGTTATTTCCGAGGTGAAAAAATATAATAAGACCCTGAGGTTGTTGAGTTTTGCAGTAAGAAGAGCACGTTGTACACATGGAGAGCAGGCAGCTCTTTGCCTGGTAAGGTCCCTTTACCTTCTCTTTCGTTTGTACTACCCATGTTTTCAGGGCTATTATAATTTTATGCAGAGTATACCATTAATTTCCCAAACTGGTTTTTCTGTGGTGTCACATTAAAAATTCGGTTATATTGGAAAAGAAAAAGAACACAGCACATGAACGGGTAATAGAGTTTAAGAATCTCCTTGCTTGCTCTACTAGGTATGTCTGAGCCACTCCTCAGCTGGAGCACCTGCGGGTGGTGATGACGATGGTGATGGTGGTGACAGTGATGATGACAGGGACAAGGATGATCGGCCACCTCTCGAATGCCAATTATGTGCCCAGCATTGTGCCACCTGAATGACACACATTCATGTAATTTTTATGCCTAAGCAAGTTGGCACTGTAAATGTGATTTTCCCCACAGTTTCTTAAAGGGTTTGAAATGCCAAGAAGTTAAATAATTTGTTCCTCAAATCAATCAAGCAATAATTAGGAAAATAACCTGGATTTGAAACTGTATAGAAATAATCATTGATACGACTCAAAATTGAGATATCACTGACTGTGAGAGCCTGAAACTCGGGATCAAAGAAGGGCAGAAATCAACCAAAATTATGATATGATATTGCTAAAAGCAGGTTTAAAAAGAAAGAAAAATTTTTTCCCATCACACAGAAGAATTGTATTTTATTCAGGAAGTGAAGGATAAGTAAAAATTGCTTAGCTGGTAGAAACCCATGCCCAGGTGACTGACCGACACAGAAGACAGGGAGAGAATGTCAGAGGGCGCCCAGGAGGAGAGCTGCTGCTCTTCCCACTGAGGCTCTGCGAGGCTTTCTCGGGCACCTCCCAGAGGGAAGCTGTGTAGCAGCCTCAGATAGGAAACCTCTGTCTGTCAGGAATCACCACACGCATATTGAGGCTGAAGGGTGGAGAAGCTTCTTCCGTATCCATGCTAGGCTTTGAAGAGAAGGTGAAGGTGGAGCTCTGGAACTAGTTGAGCCGATTGTCCTTATCCTTTCCAGATGCAGATAAAAGCTCAAGCTCTTACATGCTCTTGGGTGGGCACTTCTGCTAGCAATGATGGGCAGGTGGCACAGGAGGGCATTTCTGCTTGCACTGCTGAGGCGGGCATGGGTCAGGGCACTTTACGGGTGGGCAAGGGTCGGGACACTTGACAGGTGGGCAAGGCTCAGGGCACTTAGGTAGGCACACTGGTGGTGGCTGGGAGGGCTGCTTGCACTGCTGAGGCGGGCATGGGTCAGGGCACTTTATGGGTGGGCAAGGGTCTGGACACTTGACAGGTGGGCAAGGCTCAGGGCACTTAGGTAGGCACACTGGTGGTGGCTGGCAGGGCTGCTTGCACTGCTGAGGCGGGCATGGGTCAGGGCACTTTATGGGTGGGCAAGGGTCTGGACACTTGACAGGTGGGCAAGGCTCAGGGCACTTAGGTAGGCACACTGGTGGTGGCTGGCAGGGCTGCTTGCACTGCTGATGTTGAGAAGACATCTTTCTGGAGTCGTAATATCTGAAAGAAAGTATATGACCGTGTTCACAAGAAGGAATTCCTGTAGAGAAAGGAGCAAAACTTGTGGAATAACAACAGATAGTATCTCGCCAATCTCTAAGAATGTGCTTCAATCACTTTAATACCCATTAATGAATTTCTAACTTCTCTCTCGCTCTTCAGAAAATCGTTTCATCAGCCCAGAGAAATCCTTCTATTTTCTCATACAACTTTTCCAAGAAACTCTCTTTGTTTTAAAGAAACAAGTGATGTTTTCTCTTTTGCTTTCTTTCTTTCTTTCTCTCTCTCTGTCTTTTTTTTTTTATGAAAACGACATCTTCAAAAAAGGCCATCCCAAGTTCTAGAATCCTGGGCAAGCTCACAAGCAATTTCTATCACCATTTTCTCTCATGAGGTCCCGACAAGATGACTTATGTACAGAGCAAAGGGCATTCAGAATGAATGTAAGGGCCTCACACCTTCTAAGATAAATGCCTCTGAAATCACAGCAGAGGTCCAAGACAAAGGCATAGAAAAAGGTAAATACTTTGCTCTTTCTCCCTTCATGTCAAAATTTCCTGTTAATTTCTTTTTCAATAGAGGAATTCAAACTAGGTATCAGAAATCTAGTAAATACAATATAACATTGTGCCCGGATTCCAAGTTCCCATCCACTAAGTAGCATTATACCTATGATCATAAATTTGGACCCATCAAACTTGCTGTCTCCAGCATAAACTCAACATTCGTGGGTCTGAGAACAAAGTTGAACTGAAGAATCAGACTCACCAGGTTCTCCAATGTCAGTCGGAACTCGAGTAGCAGGAGGATAGCTGTCGTGCAGCAGAAGACCTATTTATTGGGGCTTGCTGCCCCACCCAGGGGGAAGCGGAGCTACCAAAACTGGCCTGGTCCAATCACTTCCCAACCAAAATGCAAATCCATCCATAACTGGCTTGGCAGGGACTCTGAAAACAGGAAATATCCTGTTCCAGGATCTCCTCACTGGATTACGTTCTCATGACTCACAGAGTCCCTGTCTTAGCTCTCAGTTTCAGTGGTTTATGGCAGTGGGAGCACTTGGAGTATTCTCTTACTTGTAGTCAAAAGTTCCCTTCCTTGATTGGGGAAGATAACCCTTTTCTATCTTTCACGATCCTTGACTTCTAAGACTGCCTGCCTAGTTGCACTTGATCTGGTGGCAATTTTGTTGTACATACTGTTTGAAAAGGGCCTCGCTACCTGGTGACACATGTCTCTTTACCTCGAGTCTTTCTTACAATTCATTTCCCCTTGATTCATGGCTTGCTAAACAAAGTCTCCTTTCTTCTTCGGAAATGGACTGAGGGAAATTTGCAGATCACCTCCTATGATTTCCTTTCATGATACTTAGAAACGTGTAGTAAAGTGTTGACCACTACGGTCTTCCTTTCACTCTTTGCTCCTTCAAATAAAGAACATCCAGCAGGTCAGATTCCTGTGACCTCTATAAATCTGTTTTTCTTTCTGCCGCAAGGAATTCGCTAAGCACGTAGCATCCCCTACCATAAGTCAGATGAGCTGGCAGCTCAGACCCTAGACTTACAACAGAAGTGAAGCTTTTTGCTCATACCTCCCAAAAGTGACATAAAACTTGCTCCAATCTAATTTCTCCCAACTGAACTCTTTGGATGTCTTCAATTTTTGAAGAAATCTCAGAGGATTGTTGAAATGTTCTGGCTTCCTGTCACTTTGAAATTATTGGGAAACCCAATCTATTATGCAATGCCATTCACGCAACTAATTTTGTATGTTTTAAATACTTAGGAATTATTTAAACAAATGTTGTTTCACATCAAATCTAGGGGTAAATTCAAGAGAAAGTTGAAATCACTTCATTAAAAATGCAGTCACTGAAGTTCATTGCCATTCATATACAACTTCTTAATCACTAATAATAATTTTGTTATATTTTAAACCTATTTTTTGCATTTTCCATTTTGGTCACGGTGGAGCATATGTCAACTAAACCTATTTCCTGCTCTACTTTCTTCGTACAATTTGTCAATGTGCTGGAAGGAAGGTTTGATGGTTTATTTATGGGTCAGATTCACTGGCCCAGGTCCCCAGTTTTCTGGTCAAACATTGTCTATGTGTTTTTGTAAGGATGATTTTGGATGAGAGTATTATTTAAATCAGTGGCCTGAATTATGGCAGTTGCCCTCTATAAGGTGGGAAGTTCTCATCCAATCCACTGACGGCCTGAATAGAACAAGGCTGACGCTCCCCCACGTAAAAGATTATTCCTCTCAGGTGGACTTTCAGCAGAGTTTCAGCTCTGCAGACATTGCGTGTTCCAGACATTTTAATCTCTCTTTCTCTCTCTCTCTCTCTCTGTCCTTGTCCCTCTTTCTGTAACATATTTCTCTATGTACATATGTACATACATTTTGTAATATATATTTTGAATATTTCATCTTTCATTTCATGTACATGATTACCTATGGCCAATTAAAATAAAAATTTTCAAAGTTATTAGGAAGTGAAGTTAAAGCCAAGCATATTAATGTAATATGACACATGGGGTGTGGAATTATGACAGATATAATGAGCTTTTAGCAAATGACCGAACTTCAGCGACCAGTGCCTTAGCATGTCCTCCAAAGATTTCATTTCTGCCTTTTCAGTGATTTAGCTGTCAACAGTTTTTCTACAGTTCCTCCCTTCTATCCTGGACACAAACACTACTCTTTTCTATGCTGTCCCCTTGGGCACTGAAGAGTCTTGTGATGGGTCATGGTTGGTGAAGGCCCCTGTCTGCTTTAGGAATAGAGTTGTGAATCTCACTTTATCATACTGTAGAATGTGGGAACATACGTTTAATGGAATCAGGATGTCCCATCTCACCTGACGCAAACTCTTCCCTAGACGGCTGTCGTGTGCTTAAAATTCCTTTATCAGGAAATAAATCTCTTGTATTCCATAAGTAAATACCAGGTTTCAATTGTGTGAAAGCAAAACTAGATATAAGATACCATTTAAGACTCACAGCATCACATATAAATGATTCAGAGTGACGTTGGGAGGGGAGAGAGAAGCAAAGCACTAAAGGTCTGACATCTGGATGAAATGTGAACTTAGGGCACATCTGATATATTTACTTTGTTCTCCTCATTCCAAGAATGATTTAGGTCCTTGAAGACAGTAATTTGAGAAACATTTTCACTGTTTATTCTCTGTCTTCCTGTTCACGTTCCAGAACCCTCACCCTGCCATATTATCTTCACTGTCCAATTTGGTACTTTGACATATTGCCCATGCATTTAGTAATAGTCCTTTCATATCTTTCATAATTCTTCCTGCAGTCAGAAGGAAGAACTGGCCTAGTAATTTGTCTTGGCCAAATAATCAGGAAGCTTCTTAGGAATGGGGTTTTATAATGGGACAGCAGGAAGAAGAGGGGAATGAGGAGGAGGGAAGAGAAAGAGGAGACACTTGAAACCTGTGAAAGAGTCATCAGCTAGGAATGTGCCAGAAGGCCAGGACGTAAACGTTCCCTGCAGCTCAGCCACATCTTCACTGACTACTATATTTTTTTTAAATAATATGATCCATTGTTATAAAAATGAAGCTATATCATTTAATATATAATGGGGAAACATAAAGCTGTTAAAAAATGAGCATGTCTATTAAACGGCCAGAAATAATCACTGCTTATATGTTGCTGTAGTTAGTGTTACGACTTTTCAATTTTCATAAACCCACACACATGCATACATGTCTATCAGGTTACTGATTTGAGATCATCTTTTGTAATATAGATATCTCCAGCCATAGGTTGCTCTCTTTGTGCTGCGTTACATTTATCCCGAAAGTTCTTGTATGTTTTCTTTCCATTTTCATCATCTCAAGGTATTTTCTGTTTGTTGGTTATTTCTGCTTCGCACCGTTGTTTATTTAGGAATGTGTTTGCAAACTCACAGATGTCACAGAAACAGAGAGTAGAATGGTGGTCAGCAGGGTCTGAGGGGTCGCGAAAAATTGGAGATGTTGGGCCAAGGGTACAAGCTTGCAATCATATGATGAATGAGTTCTCAGAGTCTACAGTACAGCATGGTGATCTAGCTAATAACACTCAGTGGTGTACTTGAATCTTGCTGAGAAATTAGACCTTAAGCATTCTCATCACACACACACACACACAGACACACACACACAGACACACACACACAAACAGAGAGACATACACACATTACATTGTTACTGATGAAGTGATTAATGTACTAAGTGACCGATGGTGGTAATCACTGCAGAAAGTACACATATGTCAAATCATCACATTATACACCGTAAATATGTCCGATTATTTTGTCAATGATACCTCAATAAACCCGGAGGGAAAGCATGAAAGAATAACCATCATACAGCAGAGTAACAATGTTTGAGCATCTCTGTGTTCCTTCTCCTCCTTGGCTCTCTGAGGATCTGATCCTATTCTCCGAGAGAGCTTCCTTTAGCCATTATTCTGTGGGGGCCTTGTACCCATCTCAGAGTGGATATTCCCTTTTAGTCACGTGTACTGACCATATCTGATTTGGGTAGGGTGCAAAGTGGGGAAAGGTGGTCTGGAAAGTCGTTAGTAATCTTGCAAATCATTCTTTTTCGTTTTGGCACATAGTTTATTTAGTTCTCAATTCCCTCAAAAACTTATTAGGCGCCTGATATAATTCAGTCCTCCAATCATTTCCATGTCCTACGGATCTCAGTAAGGTCCTTTTGTAGAAGTAATTTTCTGGACTGATTAAATTACTGCTTTTCCCCCTAACATAATACAGCTACCATGAGGTTCCTTGGCACACAGGTGGGAAGAATACAACTTCTGTCTCTTTTCTCTGTTGTAACAGTCAACTGAAATTGGACTTCTAGTTCAAAACCACTTCTAATCTCATCTCTTACTCTTCAGGACTTACAAGTGGTGAGTTTTCTAATTCAACAAGGTTTTGAATTTCTGGGTTGTAATTTTTTTCTTTTCATTTTTTTCATTTCTGGCCTGTCAACCAGAAAGTTTTTCCTGCACATACATCTACTGAAATCCCCTGGGCAAATCAACATATGACCAACCTTTGGTCTGCCTCTAAAGATACCATGGACAACCATTACTGCAAACATTTTTGCCATTGAATAACATGTAGCACCACATTTATGGCTTCCAATATCAGATTCCTTTCCAACCACCTCCAGACACATAAGCCAATGCCACAATTTTAAGATTTGTTACAGGAGCATCCCTCCTCAAAGAACTAATTTCTATGTCAGGTCAAATAAGAGTAGCTACAGTAGAGACAACTCCCAAATATCAGTGTTGATTTTTCACTCACGTCACAGTCTGATGAGCGTTGAGCAGTAAAATGGGCATCTTTTTGCTTCTGCAGTTCTGCCATGTTTGACTCCTTCACTTCTAACCACAAGAAGAGATATGCTTAAAAAACTCATCCCTTTTCACGGCTTATTGGACCAGTAAGCTAAGCACTTAGAAAACAAGCTGCATAGCAAGAGTCATTTTGTAAATCAAGATAAACATTGGAATCCCCATTGTACCTCAAAGGTGGGGTCAAAGTAATCAAGAATGTTATTTCCGAGGTGAAAAAATATAATAAGACCCTGAGGTTGTTGAGTTTTGCAGTAAGAAGAGCACGTTGTACACATGGAGAGCAGGCAGCTCTTTGCCTGGTAAGGTCCCTTTACCTTCTCTTTCGTTTGTACTACCCATGTTTTCAGGGCTATTATAATTTTATGCAGAGTATACCATTAATTTCCCAAACTGGTTTTTCTGTGGTGTCACATTAAAAATTCGGTTATATTGGAAAAGAAAAAGAACACAGAACATGAACGGGTTATAGAGTTTAAGAATCTCCTTGCTTGCTCTACTAGGTATGTCTGAGCCACTCCTCTGCTGGAGCACCTGCGGGTGGTGATGACGATGGTGATGGTGGTGACAGTGATGATGACAGGGACAAGGATGATCGGCCACCTCTCGAATGCCAATTATGTGCCCAGCATTGTGCCACCTGAATGACACACATTCATGTAATTTTTATGCTTAAGCAAGTTGGCACTGTAAATGTGATTTTCCCCACAGTTCCTGAAACTCGGGATCAAAGAACGGCAGAAATCAACCAAAATTATGATATGATATTGCTAAAAGCAGGTTTAAAAAGAAAGAAAAATTTTTTCCCATCACACATAACAATTGTATTTTATTCAGGAAGTGAAGGATAAGTAACAATTGCTCAGCTGGTAGAAACCCATGCCCAGGTGACTGACCGACACAGAAGGCAGGGAGAGAATGCTCAGAGGGCGCCCAGGAGGAGAGCTGCTGCTCTTCCCACTGAGGCTGTGTGAGGCTTTCTCGGGCACCTCCCAGAGGGAAGCTGTGTAGCAGCCTCAGATAGGAAACCTCTGTCTGTCAGGAATCACCACACGCATATTGAGGCAGAAGTGTGGAGAAGCTTCTTCCGTATCCATGCTAGGCTTTGAAGAGAAGGTGAAGGTGGAGCTCTGGAACTAGTTGAGCCGATTGTCCTTATCCTTTCCAGATGCAGATAAAAGCTCAAGCTCTTACATGCTCTTGGGTGGGCACTTCTGCTAGCAATGATGGGCAGGTGGCACAGGAGGGCATTTCTGCTTGCACTGCTGAGGCAGGCATGGGTCAGGGCACTGTATGGGTGGGCAAGGGTCTGGACACTTGACAGGTGGGCAAGGCTCAGGGCACTTAGGTAGGCACACTGGTGGTGGCTGGCAGGGCTGCTTGCACTGCTGAGGCGGGCATGGGTCAGGGCACTTTATGGGTGGGCAAGGCTCTGGACACTTGACAGGTGGGCAAGGCTCAGGGCACTTAGGTAGGCACACTGGTGGTGGCTGGCAGGGCTGCTTGCACTGCTGAGGCGGGCATGGGTCAGGGCTCTTTATGGGTGGGCAAGGGTCTGGACACTTGACAGGTGGGCAAGGCTCAGGGCACTTAGGTAGGCACACTGGTGGTGGCTGGCAGGGCTGCTTGCACTGCTGAGGCGGGCATGGGTCAGGACACTTTATGGGTGGGCAAGGGTCGGGACAGTTGACAGGTGGGCAAGGCTCAGGGCACTTAGGTAGGCACACTGGTGGTGGCTGGCAGGGCTGCTTGCACTGCTGAGGCGGGCATGGGTCAGGGCACTTTATGGGTGGGCAAGGGTCTGGACACTTGACAGGTGGGCAAGGCTCAGGGCACTTAGGTAGGCACACTGGTGGTGGCTGGCAGGGCTGCTTGCACTGCTGAGGCGGGCATGGGTCAGGGCACGTTATGGGTGGGCAAGGGTCTGGACACTTGACAGGTGGGCAAGGCTCAGGGCACTTAGGTAGGCACACTGGTGGTGGCTGGCAGGGCTGCTTGCACTGCTGAGGCGGGCATGGGTCAGGGCACTTTATGGGTGGGCAAGGGTCTGGACACTTGACAGGTGGGCAAGGCTCAGGGCACTTAGGTAGGCACACTGGTGGTGGCTGGCAGGGCTGCTTGCACTGCTGAGGCGGGCATGGGTCAGGGCACGTTATGGGTGGGCAAGGGTCTGGACACTTGACAGGTGGGCAAGGCTCAGGGCACTTAGGTAGGCACACTGGTGGTGGTTTGCAGGGCTGCTTGCACTGCTGATGTTGAGAAGACATCTTTCTGGAGTATTAATATCTGAAAGAAAGTATATGACCGTGTTTACAAGAAGGAATTCCTGTAGAGAAAGGAGCAAAAGCTTGTGGAATAACAACAGACAGTATCTCGCCAATCTCTAAGTATGTGCTTTAATCTCTTTAATACCCTTTAATGAATTTCTAACTTCTCTCTCGCTCTTCAGAAAATCGTTTCATCAGCCCAGAGAAATCCTTCTCTTTTCTCATACAACTTTTCCAAAGAAACTCTCTTTGTTTTAAAGAAACAAGTGATGTTTTCTCTTTTGGTTTCTTTCTTTCTTTCTCTCTCTCTCTTTTTTTTTTTATGAAAACCACATCTTCCAAAAAGGCCATCCCAAGTTCTAGAATCCTGGGCAAGCTCACAAGCAATTTCTATCACCATTTTCTCTCATGAGGTCCCGACAAGATGACTTACGTACAGAGCAAAGGGCATTCAGAATGAATGTAAGGGCCTCACACCTTCTAAGATAAATGCCTTTGAAATCACAGCAGAGGTCCAAGACAAAGGCATAGAAAAAGGTAAATACTTTGCTCTTTCTCCCTTCATGTCAAAATTTCCTGTTAATTTCTTTTTCAATAGAGGAATTCAAACTAGATATCAGAAATCTAGTAAATACAATATAACATTGTGCCCGGATTCCAAGTTCCCATCCACTAAGTAGCATTATACCTATGATCATAAATTTGGACCCATCAAACTTGCTGTCTCCAGCATAAACTCAACATTCGTGGGTCTGAGAACAAAGTTGAACTGAAGAATCAGACTCACCAGGTTCTCCAATGTCAATCGGAACTCGAGTAGCAGGAGGATAGCTGTCGTGCAGCAGAGGACCTATTTATTGGGGCTTGCTGCCCCACCCAGGGGGAAGCGGAGCTACCAAAACTGGCCTGATCCAATCACTTCCCAACCAAAATGCAAATCCATCCATAACTGGCTTGGCAGGGACTCTGAAAACAGGAAATATCCTGTTCCAGGATCTCCTCACTGGATTACGTTCTCATGACTCACAGAGTCCCTGTCTTAGCTCTCAGTTTCAGTGGTTTATGGCAGTGGGAGCACTTGGAGTATTCTCTTACTTGTAGTCAAAAGTTCCCTTCCTGGATTGGGGAAGATAACCCTTTTCTATCTTTCACGATCCTTGACTTCTAAGACTGCCTGCCTAGTTGCACTTGATCTGGTGGCAATTTTGTTGTACATACTGTTTGAAAAGGGCCTCGCTACCTGGTGACACATGTCTCTTTACCTCGAGTCTTTCTTACAATTCATTTCCCCTTGATTCATGGCTTGCTAAACAAAGTCTCCTTTCTTCTTCGGAAATGGACTGAGGGAAATTTGCAGATCACCTCCTATGATTTCCTTTCATGATACTTAGAAACGTGTAGTAAAGTGTTGACCACTACGGTCTTCCTTTCACTCTTTGCTCCTTCAAATAAAGAACATCCAGCAGGTCAGATTCCTGTGACCTCTATAAATCTGTTTTTCTTTCTGCCACAAGGAATTCGCTAAGCACGTAGCATCCCCTACCATAACTCAGATGAGCTGGCAGCTCAGACCCTAGACTTACAACAGAAGTGAAGCTTTTTGCTCATACATCCCAAAAGTGACATAAAACTTGCTCCAATCTAATTTCTCCCAACTGAACTCTTTGGATGTCTTCAATTTTTGAAGAAATCTCAGAGGATTGTTCAAATGTTCTGGCTTCTTGTCACTTTGAAATTATTGGGAAACCCTATCTATTATGCAATGCCATTCACGCAACTAATTTTGTATGTTTTTAATACTTAGGCATTATTTAAACAAATGTTGTTTCACATCAAATCTAGGGGTAAATTCAAGAGAAAGTTGAAATCACTTCATTAAAAATGCAGTCACTGAAGTTCATTGCCATTCATATACAACTTCTTAATCATTAATAATAATTTTGTTATATTTTAAACCTATTTTTTGCATTTTCCATTTTGGTCACGGTGGAGCATATGTCAACTAAACCTATTTCCTGCTCTACTTTTTTATACAATTTGTCAATGTGCTGGAAGGAAGGTTTGATGGTTTATTTATGGGTCAGATTCACTGGCCCAGGTCCCCAGTTTTCTGGTCAAACATTGTCTATGTGTTTTTGTAAGGATGATTTTGGATGAGAGTATTATTTAAATCAGTGGCCTGAATTATGGCGGTTGCCCTCTATAAGGTGGGAAGTTCTCATCCAATCCACTGATGGCCTGAATAGAAAAAGGCTGACGCTCCCCCAGGTAAAAGATTATTCCTCTCAGGTGGACTTTCAGCAGAGTTTCAGCTCTGCAGACTTTGCGTGTTCCAGACATTTTAATCTCTCTTTCTCTCTCTCTCTCTCTCTCTGTCCTTGTCCCTCTTTCTGTAACATATTTCTCTATGTACATATGTACATACATTTTGTAATATATATTTTGAATATTTCATCTTTCATTTCATGTACATGATTACCTATGGCCAATTAAAATAATAATTTTCAAAGTTATTAGGAAGTGAAGTTAAAGCCAAACATATTAATGTAATATGACACATGGGGTGTGGCATTATGACAGATATAATGAGCTTTTAGCAAATGACTGAACTTCAGCGACCAGTGCCTTAGCATGTCCTCCAAAGATTTCATTTCTGCCTTTTCAGTGATTTAGCTGTCAACAGTTTTTCTACAGTTCCTCCCTTCTATCCTGGACACGAACACTACTCTTTTCTATGCTGTCCCCTTGGGCACTGAAGAGTCTTGTGATGGGTCATGGTTGGTGAAGGCCCCTGTCTGCTTTAGGAATAGAGTTGTGAATCTCACTTTATCGTACTGTAGAATGTGGGAACATACGTTTAATGGAATCAGGATGTCCCATCTCACCTGACGCAAACTCTTCCCTAGACGGCTGTCGTGTGCTTAAAATTCCTTTATCAGGAAATAAATCTCTTGTATTCCATAAGTAAATACCAGGTTTCAATTGTGTGAAAGCAAAACTAGATATAAGATACCATTTAAGACTCACAGCATCACATATAAATGATTCAGAGTGACGTTGGGAGGGGAGAGAGAAGCAAAGCGCGAAAGGTCTGACATCTGGATGAAATGTGAACTTAGGGCACATCTGATATATTTACTTTGTTCTCCTCATTCCAAGAATGATTTAGGTCCTTGAAGACAGTAATTTGAGAAACATTTTCACTGTTTATTCTCTGTCTTCCTGTTCACGTTCCAGAACCCTCACCCTGCCATATTATCTTCACTGTCCAATTTGGTACTTTGACATATTGCCCATGCATTTAGTAATAGTCCTTTCATATCTTTCATAATTCTTCCTGCAGTCAGAAGGAAGAACTGGCCTAGTAATTTGTCTTGGCCAAATAATCAGGAAGCTTCTTAGGAATGGGGTTTTATAATGGGACAGCAGGAAGAAGAGGGGAATGAGGAGGAGAGGAAGAGAAAGAGGAGACACTTGAAACCTGTGAAAGAGTCATCAGCTAGGCATGTGCCAGAAGGCCAGGACGTAAACGTTCCCTGCAGCTCAGCCACATCTTCACTGACTACTATATTTTTTTTAAATAATATGATCCATTGTTATAAAAATGAAGCTATATCATTTAATATATAATGGGGAAAACATAAAGCTGTTAAAAAATGAGCATGTCTATTAAATGGCCAAAAATAATCACTGCTTATAGGTTGCTGTAGTTAGTGTTACGACTTTTCAATTTTCATAAACCCACACACATGCATACATGTCTATCAGGTTACTGATTTGAGATCATCTTTTGTAATATAGATATCTCCAGCCATAGGTTGCTCTCTTTGTGGTGCATTACATTTACCCCGAAAGTTCTTGTATGTTTTCTTTCCATTTTCATCATCTCAAGGTATTTTCTGTTTGTTTGTTATTTCTGCTTCGCACCGTTGTTTATTTAGGAATGTGTTTGCAAACTCACAGATGTCACAGAAACAGAGAGTAGAATGGTGGTCAGCAGGGTCTGAGGGGTCGCGAAAAAGTGGAGATGTTGGGCCAAGGGTACAAGCTTGCAAGCATATGATGAATGAGTTCTCAGAGTCTACAGTACAGCATGGTGATCTAGCTAATAACACTCAGTGGTGTACTTGAATCTTGCTGAGAAATTAGACCTTAAGCATTCTCATCACACACACACACACACACACAGACACACACACACAGACACACACACACAAACAGAGAGACATACACACATTACATTGTTACTGATGAAGTGATTAATGTACTAAGTGACCGATGGTGGTAATCACTGCAGAAAGTACACATATGTCAAATCATCACATTATACACCGTAAATATGTCCGATTATTTTGTCAATGATACCTCAATAAACCCGGAGGGAAAGCATGAAAGAATAACCATCATACAGCAGAGTAACAATGTTTGAGCATCTCTGTGTTCCTTCTCCTCCTTGGCTCTCTGAGGATCTGATCCTATTCTCCGAGAGAGCTTCCTTTAGCCATTATTCTGTGGGGGCCTTGTACCCATCTCAGAGTGGATATTCCCTTTTAGTCACGTGTACTGACCATATCTGATTTGGGTAGGGTGCAAAGTGGGGAAAGGTGGTCTGGAAAGTCGTTAGTAATCTTGCAAATCATTCTTTTTCGTTTTGGCACATAGTTTATTTAGTTCTCAATTCCCTCAAAAACTTATTAGGCGCCTGATATAATTCAGTCCTCCAATCATTTCCATGTCCTACGGATCTCAGTAAGGTCCTTTTGTAGAAGTAATTTTCTGGACTGATTAAATTACTGCTTTTCCCCCTAACATAATACAGCTACCATGAGGTTCCTTGGCACACAGGTGGGAAGAATACAACTTCTGTCTCTTTTCTCTGTTGTAACAGTCAACTGAAATTGGACTTCTAGTTCAAAACCACTTCTAATCTCATCTCTTACTCTTCAGGACTTACAAGTGGTGAGTTTTCTAATTCAACAAGGTTTTGAATTTCTGGGTTGTAATTTTTTTCTTTTCATTTTTTTCATTTCTGGCCTGTCAACCAGAAAGTTTTTCCTGCACATACATCTACTGAAATCCCCTGGGCAAATCAACATATGACCAACCTTTGGTCTGCCTCTAAAGATACCATGGACAACCATTACTGCAAACATTTTTGCCATTGAATAACATGTAGCACCACATTTATGGCTTCCAATATCAGATTCCTTTCCAACCACCTCCAGACACATAAGCCAATGCCACAATTTTAAGATTTGTTACAGGAGCATCCCTCCTCAAAGAACTAATTTCTATGTCAGGTCAAATAAGAGTAGCTACAGTAGAGACAACTCCCAAATATCAGTGTTGATTTTTCACTCACGTCACAGTCTGATGAGCGTTGAGCAGTAAAATGGGCATCTTTTTGCTTCTGCAGTTCTGCCATGTTGGACTCCTTTACTTCTAACCACAAGAAGAGATATGCTTAAAAAACTCATCCCTTTTCACGGCTTATTGGACCAGTAAGCTAAGCACTTAGAAAACAAGCTGCATAGCAAGAGTCATTTTGTAAATCAAGATAAACATTGGAATCCCCATTGTACCTCAAAGGTGGGGTCAAAGTAATCAAGAATGTTATTTCCGAGGTGAAAAAATATAATAAGACCCTGAGGTTGTTGAGTTTTGCAGTAAGAAGAGCACGTTGTACACATGGAGAGCAGGCAGCTCTTTGCCTGGTAAGGTCCCTTTACCTTCTCTTTCGTTTGTACTACCCATGTTTTCAGGGCTATTATAATTTTATGCAGAGTATACCATTAATTTCCCAAACTGGTTTTTCTGTGGTGTCACATTAAAAATTCGGTTATATTGGAAAAGAAAAAGAACACAGAACATGAACGGGTTATAGAGTTTAAGAATCTCCTTGCTTGCTCTACTAGGTATGTCTGAGCCACTCCTCTGCTGGAGCACCTGCGGGTGGTGATGACGATGGTGATGGTGGTGACAGTGATGATGACAGGGACAATGTGTATCGGCCACCTCTCGAATGCCAATTATGTGCCCAGCATTGTGCCACCTGAATGACACACATTCATGTAATTTTTATGCTTAAGCAAGTTGGCACTGTAAATGTGATTTTCCCCACAGTTCCTGAAACTCGGGATCAAAGAACGGCAGAAATCAACCAAAATTATGATATGATATTGCTAAAAGCAGGTTTAAAAAGAAAGAAAAATTTTTTCCCATCACACATAACAATTGTATTTTATTCAGGAAGTGAAGGATAAGTAACAATTGCTCAGCTGGTAGAAACCCATGCCCAGGTGACTGACCGACACAGAAGGCAGGGAGAGAATGCTCAGAGGGCGCCCAGGAGGAGAGCTGCTGCTCTTCCCACTGAGGCTGTGTGAGGCTTTCTCGGGCACCTCCCAGAGGGAAGCTGTGTAGCAGCCTCAGATAGGAAACCTCTGTCTGTCAGGAATCACCACACGCATATTGAGGCAGAAGTGTGGAGAAGCTTCTTCCGTATCCATGCTAGGCTTTGAAGAGAAGGTGAAGGTGGAGCTCTGGAACTAGTTGAGCCGATTGTCCTTATCCTTTCCAGATGCAGATAAAAGCTCAAGCTCTTACATGCTCTTGGGTGGGCACTTCTGCTAGCAATGATGGGCAGGTGGCACAGGAGGGCATTTCTGCTTGCACTGCTGAGGCAGGCATGGGTCAGGGCACTGTATGGGTGGGCAAGGGTCTGGACACTTGACAGGTGGGCAAGGCTCAGGGCACTTAGGTAGGCACACTGGTGGTGGCTGGCAGGGCTGCTTGCACTGCTGAGGCGGGCATGGGTCAGGGCACTTTATGGGTGGGCAAGGCTCTGGACACTTGACAGGTGGGCAAGGCTCAGGGCACTTAGGTAGGCACACTGGTGGTGGCTGGCAGGGCTGCTTGCACTGCTGAGGCGGGCATGGGTCAGGGCTCTTTATGGGTGGGCAAGGGTCTGGACACTTGACAGGTGGGCAAGGCTCAGGGCACTTAGGTAGGCACACTGGTGGTGGCTGGCAGGGCTGCTTGCACTGCTGAGGCGGGCATGGGTCAGGACACTTTATGGGTGGGCAAGGGTCGGGACAGTTGACAGGTGGGCAAGGCTCAGGGCACTTAGGTAGGCACACTGGTGGTGGCTGGCAGGGCTGCTTGCACTGCTGAGGCGGGCATGGGTCAGGGCACTTTATGGGTGGGCAAGGGTCTGGACACTTGACAGGTGGGCAAGGCTCAGGGCACTTAGGTAGGCACACTGGTGGTGGCTGGCAGGGCTGCTTGCACTGCTGAGGCGGGCATGGGTCAGGGCACGTTATGGGTGGGCAAGGGTCTGGACACTTGACAGGTGGGCAAGGCTCAGGGCACTTAGGTAGGCACACTGGTGGTGGCTGGCAGGGCTGCTTGCACTGCTGAGGCGGGCATGGGTCAGGGCACTTTATGGGTGGGCAAGGGTCTGGACACTTGACAGGTGGGCAAGGCTCAGGGCACTTAGGTAGGCACACTGGTGGTGGCTGGCAGGGCTGCTTGCACTGCGGAGGCGGGCATGGGTCAGGGCACGTTATGGGTGGGCAAGAGTCTGGACACTTGACAGGTGGGCAAGGCTCAGGGCACTTAGGTAGGCACACTGGTGGTGGTTGGCAGGGCTGCTTGCACTGCTGATGTTGAGAAGACATCTTTCTGGAGTATTAATATCTGAAAGAAAGTATATGACCGTGTTTACAAGAAGGAATTCCTGTAGAGAAAGGAGCAAAAGCTTGTGGAATAACAACAGACAGTATCTCGCCAATCTCTAAGTATGTGCTTTAATCTCTTTAATACCCTTTAATGAATTTCTAACTTCTCTCTCGCTCTTCAGAAAATCGTTTCATCAGCCCAGAGAAATCCTTCTCTTTTCTCATACAACTTTTCCAAAGAAACTCTCTTTGTTTTAAAGAAACAAGTGATGTTTTCTCTTTTGGTTTCTTTCTTTCTTTCTCTCTCTCTCTTTTTTTTTTATGAAAACCACATCTTCCAAAAAGGCCATCCCAAGTTCTAGAATCCTGGGCAAGCTCACAAGCAATTTCTATCACCATTTTCTCTCATGAGGTCCCGACAAGATGACTTACGTACAGAGCAAAGGGCATTCAGAATGAATGTAAGGGCCTCACACCTTCTAAGATAAATGCCTTTGAAATCACAGCAGAGGTCCAAGACAAAGGCATAGAAAAAGGTAAATACTTTGCTCTTTCTCCCTTCATGTCAAAATTTCCTGTTAATTTCTTTTTCAATAGAGGAATTCAAACTAGGTATCAGAAATCTAGTAAATACAATATAACATTGTGCCCGGATTCCAAGTTCCCATCCACTAAGTAGCATTATACCTATGATCATAAATTTGGACCCATCAAACTTGCTGTCTCCAGCATAAACTCAACATTCGTGGGTCTGAGAACAAAGTTGAACTGAAGAATCAGACTCACCAGGTTCTCCAATGTCAATCGGAACTCGAGTAGCAGGAGGATAGCTGTCGTGCAGCAGAGGACCTATTTATTGGGGCTTGCTGCCCCACCCAGGGGGAAGCGGAGCTACCAAAACTGGCCTGATCCAATCACTTCCCAACCAAAATGCAAATCCATCCATAACTGGCTTGGCAGGGACTCTGAAAACAGGAAATATCCTGTTCCAGGATCTCCTCACTGGATTACGTTCTCATGACTCACAGAGTCCCTGTCTTAGCTCTCAGTTTCAGTGGTTTATGGCAGTGGGAGCACTTGGAGTATTCTCTTACTTGTAGTCAAAAGTTCCCTTCCTGGATTGGGGAAGATAACCCTTTTCTATCTTTCACGATCCTTGACTTCTAAGACTGCCTGCCTAGTTGCACTTGATCTGGTGGCAATTTTGTTGTACATACTGTTTGAAAAGGGCCTCGCTACCTGGTGACACATGTCTCTTTACCTCGAGTCTTTCTTACAATTCATTTCCCCTTGATTCATGGCTTGCTAAACAAAGTCTCCTTTCTTCTTCGGAAATGGACTGAGGGAAATTTGCAGATCACCTCCTATGATTTCCTTTCATGATACTTAGAAACGTGTAGTAAAGTGTTGACCACTACGGTCTTCCTTTCACTCTTTGCTCCTTCAAATAAAGAACATCCAGCAGGTCAGATTCCTGTGACCTCTATAAATCTGTTTTTCTTTCTGCCACAAGGAATTCGCTAAGCACGTAGCATCCCCTACCATAACTCAGATGAGCTGGCAGCTCAGACCCTAGACTTACAACAGAAGTGAAGCTTTTTGCTCATACATCCCAAAAGTGACATAAAACTTGCTCCAATCTAATTTCTCCCAACTGAACTCTTTGGATGTCTTCAATTTTTGAAGAAATCTCAGAGGATTGTTCAAATGTTCTGGCTTCTTGTCACTTTGAAATTATTGGGAAACCCTATCTATTATGCAATGCCATTCACGCAACTAATTTTGTATGTTTTTAATACTTAGGCATTATTTAAACAAATGTTGTTTCACATCAAATCTAGGGGTAAATTCAAGAGAAAGTTGAAATCACTTCATTAAAAATGCAGTCACTGAAGTTCATTGCCATTCATATACAACTTCTTAATCATTAATAATAATTTTGTTATATTTTAAACCTATTTTTTGCATTTTCCATTTTGGTCACGGTGGAGCATATGTCAACTAAACCTATTTCCTGCTCTACTTTTTTATACAATTTGTCAATGTGCTGGAAGGAAGGTTTGATGGTTTATTTATGGGTCAGATTCACTGGCCCAGGTCCCCAGTTTTCTGGTCAAACATTGTCTATGTGTTTTTGTAAGGATGATTTTGGATGAGAGTATTATTTAAATCAGTGGCCTGAATTATGGCGGTTGCCCTCTATAAGGTGGGAAGTTCTCATCCAATCCACTGATGGCCTGAATAGAAAAAGGCTGACGCTCCCCCAGGTAAAAGATTATTCCTCTCAGGTGGACTTTCAGCAGAGTTTCAGCTCTGCAGACTTTGCGTGTTCCAGACATTTTAATCTCTCTTTCTCTCTCTCTCTCTCTCTCTGTCCTTGTCCCTCTTTCTGTAACATATTTCTCTATGTACATATGTACATACATTTTGTAATATATATTTTGAATATTTCATCTTTCATTTCATGTACATGATTACCTATGGCCAATTAAAATAATAATTTTCAAAGTTATTAGGAAGTGAAGTTAAAGCCAAACATATTAATGTAATATGACACATGGGGTGTGGCATTATGACAGATATAATGAGCTTTTAGCAAATGACTGAACTTCAGCGACCAGTGCCTTAGCATGTCCTCCAAAGATTTCATTTCTGCCTTTTCAGTGATTTAGCTGTCAACAGTTTTTCTACAGTTCCTCCCTTCTATCCTGGACACGAACACTACTCTTTTCTATGCTGTCCCCTTGGGCACTGAAGAGTCTTGTGATGGGTCATGGTTGGTGAAGGCCCCTGTCTGCTTTAGGAATAGAGTTGTGAATCTCACTTTATCGTACTGTAGAATGTGGGAACATACGTTTAATGGAATCAGGATGTCCCATCTCACCTGACGCAAACTCTTCCCTAGACGGCTGTCGTGTGCTTAAAATTCCTTTATCAGGAAATAAATCTCTTGTATTCCATAAGTAAATACCAGGTTTCAATTGTGTGAAAGCAAAACTAGATATAAGATACCATTTAAGACTCACAGCATCACATATAAATGATTCAGAGTGACGTTGGGAGGGGAGAGAGAAGCAAAGCGCGAAAGGTCTGACATCTGGATGAAATGTGAACTTAGGGCACATCTGATATATTTACTTTGTTCTCCTCATTCCAAGAATGATTTAGGTCCTTGAAGACAGTAATTTGAGAAACATTTTCACTGTTTATTCTCTGTCTTCCTGTTCACGTTCCAGAACCCTCACCCTGCCATATTATCTTCACTGTCCAATTTGGTACTTTGACATATTGCCCATGCATTTAGTAATAGTCCTTTCATATCTTTCATAATTCTTCCTGCAGTCAGAAGGAAGAACTGGCCTAGTAATTTGTCTTGGCCAAATAATCAGGAAGCTTCTTAGGAATGGGGTTTTATAATGGGACAGCAGGAAGAAGAGGGGAATGAGGAGGAGAGGAAGAGAAAGAGGAGACACTTGAAACCTGTGAAAGAGTCATCAGCTAGGCATGTGCCAGAAGGCCAGGACGTAAACGTTCCCTGCAGCTCAGCCACATCTTCACTGACTACTATATTTTTTTTAAATAATATGATCCATTGTTATAAAAATGAAGCTATATCATTTAATATATAATGGGGAAAACATAAAGCTGTTAAAAAATGAGCATGTCTATTAAATGGCCAAAAATAATCACTGCTTATAGGTTGCTGTAGTTAGTGTTACGACTTTTCAATTTTCATAAACCCACACACATGCATACATGTCTATCAGGTTACTGATTTGAGATCATCTTTTGTAATATAGATATCTCCAGCCACAGGTTGCTCTCTTTGTGCTGCATTACATTTACCCCGAAAGTTCTTGTATGTTTTCTTTCCATTTTCATCATCTCAAGGTATTTTCTGTTTGTTTGTTATTTCTGCTTCGCACCGTTGTTTATTTAGGAATGTGTTTGCAAACTCACAGATGTCACAGAAACAGAGAGTAGAATGGTGGTCAGCAGGGTCTGAGGGGTCGCGAAAAAGTGGAGATGTTGGGCCAAGGGTACAAGCTTGCAAGCATATGATGAATGAGTTCTCAGAGTCTACAGTACAGCATGGTGATCTAGCTAATAACACTCAGTGGTGTACTTGAATCTTGCTGAGAAATTAGACCTTAAGCATTCTCAACACACACACACACACACACACACAGACACACACACACAGACACACACACACAAACAGAGAGACATACACACATTACATTGTTACTGATGAAGTGATTAATGTACTAAGTGACCGATGGTGGTAATCACTGCAGAAAGTACACATATGTCAAATCATCACATTATACACCGTAAATATGTCCGATTATTTTGTCAATGATACCTCAATAAACCCGGAGGGAAAGCATGAAAGAATAACCATCATACAGCAGAGTAACAATGTTTGAGCATCTCTGTGTTCCTTCTCCTCCTTGGCTCTCTGAGGATCTGATCCTATTCTCCGAGAGAGCTTCCTTTAGCCATTATTCTGTGGGGGCCTTGTACCCATCTCAGAGTGGATATTCCCTTTTAGTCACGTGTACTGACCATATCTGATTTGGGTAGGGTGCAAAGTGGGGAAAGGTGGTCTGGAAAGTCGTTAGTAATCTTGCAAATCATTCTTTTTCGTTTTGGCACATAGTTTATTTAGTTCTCAATTCCCTCAAAAACTTATTAGGCGCCTGATATAATTCAGTCCTCCAATCATTTCCATGTCCTACGGATCTCAGTAAGGTCCTTTTGTAGAAGTAATTTTCTGGACTGATTAAATTACTGCTTTTCCCCCTAACATAATACAGCTACCATGAGGTTCCTTGGCACACAGGTGGGAAGAATACAACTTCTGTCTCTTTTCTCTGTTGTAACAGTCAACTGAAATTGGACTTCTAGTTCAAAACCACTTCTAATCTCATCTCTTACTCTTCAGGACTTACAAGTGGTGAGTTTTCTAATTCAACAAGGTTTTGAATTTCTGGGTTGTAATTTTGTTCTTTTCATTTTTTTCATTTCTGGCCTGTCAACCAGAAAGTTTTTCCTGCACATACATCTACTGAAATCCCCTGGGCAAATCAACATATGACCAACCTTTGGTCTGCCTCTAAAGATACCATGGACAACCATTACTGCAAACATTTTTGCCATTGAATAACATGTAGCACCACATTTATGGCTTCCAATATCAGATTCCTTTCCAACCACCTCCAGACACATAAGCCAATGCCACAATTTTAAGATTTGTTACAGGAGCATCCCTCCTCAAAGAACTAATTTCTATGTCAGGTCAAATAAGAGTAGCTACAGTAGAGACAACTCCCAAATATCAGTGTTGATTTTTCACTCACGTCACAGTCTGATGAGCGTTGAGCAGTAAAATGGGCATCTTTTTGCTTCTGCAGTTCTGCCATGTTGGACTCCTTTACTTCTAACCACAAGAAGAGATATGCTTAAAAAACTCATCCCTTTTCACGGCTTATTGGACCAGTAAGCTAAGCACTTAGAAAACAAGCTGCATAGCAAGAGTCATTTTGTAAATCAAGATAAACATTGGAATCCCCATTGTACCTCAAAGGTGGGGTCAAAGTAATCAAGAATGTTATTTCCGAGGTGAAAAAATATAATAAGACCCTGAGGTTGTTGAGTTTTGCAGTAAGAAGAGCACGTTGTACACATGGAGAGCAGGCAGCTCTTTGCCTGGTAAGGTCCCTTTACCTTCTCTTTCGTTTGTACTACCCATGTTTTCAGGGCTATTATAATTTTATGCAGAGTATACCATTAATTTCCCAAACTGGTTTTTCTGTGGTGTCACATTAAAAATTCGGTTATATTGGAAAAGAAAAAGAACACAGAACATGAACGGGTTATAGAGTTTAAGAATCTCCTTGCTTGCTCTACTAGGTATGTCTGAGCCACTCCTCTGCTGGAGCACCTGCGGGTGGTGATGACGATGGTGATGGTGGTGACAGTGATGATGACAGGGACAATGTGTATCGGCCACCTCTCGAATGCCAATTATGTGCCCAGCATTGTGCCACCTGAATGACACACATTCATGTAATTTTTATGCTTAAGCAAGTTGGCACTGTAAATGTGATTTTCCCCACAGTTCCTGAAACTCGGGATCAAAGAACGGCAGAAATCAACCAAAATTATGATATGATATTGCTAAAAGCAGGTTTAAAAAGAAAGAAAAATTTTTTCCCATCACACATAACAATTGTATTTTATTCAGGAAGTGAAGGATAAGTAACAATTGCTCAGCTGGTAGAAACCCATGCCCAGGTGACTGACCGACACAGAAGGCAGGGAGAGAATGCTCAGAGGGCGCCCAGGAGGAGAGCTGCTGCTCTTCCCACTGAGGCTGTGTGAGGCTTTCTCGGGCACCTCCCAGAGGGAAGCTGTGTAGCAGCCTCAGATAGGAAACCTCTGTCTGTCAGGAATCACCACACGCATATTGAGGCAGAAGTGTGGAGAAGCTTCTTCCGTATCCATGCTAGGCTTTGAAGAGAAGGTGAAGGTGGAGCTCTGGAACTAGTTGAGCCGATTGTCCTTATCCTTTCCAGATGCAGATAAAAGCTCAAGCTCTTACATGCTCTTGGGTGGGCACTTCTGCTAGCAATGATGGGCAGGTGGCACAGGAGGGCATTTCTGCTTGCACTGCTGAGGCAGGCATGGGTCAGGGCACTGTATGGGTGGGCAAGGGTCTGGACACTTGACAGGTGGGCAAGGCTCAGGGCACTTAGGTAGGCACACTGGTGGTGGCTGGCAGGGCTGCTTGCACTGCTGAGGCGGGCATGGGTCAGGGCACTTTATGGGTGGGCAAGGCTCTGGACACTTGACAGGTGGGCAAGGCTCAGGGCACTTAGGTAGGCACACTGGTGGTGGCTGGCAGGGCTGCTTGCACTGCTGAGGCGGGCATGGGTCAGGGCTCTTTATGGGTGGGCAAGGGTCTGGACACTTGACAGGTGGGCAAGGCTCAGGGCACTTAGGTAGGCACACTGGTGGTGGCTGGCAGGGCTGCTTGCACTGCTGAGGCGGGCATGGGTCAGGACACTTTATGGGTGGGCAAGGGTCGGGACAGTTGACAGGTGGGCAAGGCTCAGGGCACTTAGGTAGGCACACTGGTGGTGGCTGGCAGGGCTGCTTGCACTGCTGAGGCGGGCATGGGTCAGGGCACTTTATGGGTGGGCAAGGGTCTGGACACTTGACAGGTGGGCAAGGCTCAGGGCACTTAGGTAGGCACACTGGTGGTGGCTGGCAGGGCTGCTTGCACTGCTGAGGCGGGCATGGGTCAGGGCACGTTATGGGCGGGCAAGGGTCTGGACACTTGACAGGTGGGCAAGGCTCAGGGCACTTAGGTAGGCACACTGGTGGTGGCTGGCAGGGCTGCTTGCACTGCTGAGGCGGGCATGGGTCAGGGCACTTTATGGGTGGGCAAGGGTCTGGACACTTGACAGGTGGGCAAGGCTCAGGGCACTTAGGTAGGCACACTGGTGGTGGCTGGCAGGGCTGCTTGCACTGCTGAGGCGGGCATGGGTCAGGGCACGTTATGGGTGGGCAAGGGTCTGGACACTTGACAGGTGGGCAAGGCTCAGGGCACTTAGGTAGGCACACTGGTGGTGGTTGGCAGGGCTGCTTGCACTGCTGATGTTGAGAAGACATCTTTCTGGAGTCTTAATATCTGAAAGAAAGTATATGACCGTGTTTACAAGAAGGAATTCCTGTAGAGAAAGGAGCAAAAGCTTGTGCAATAACAACAGACAGTGTCTCGCCAATCTCTAAGTACGTGCTTTAATCTCTTTAATACCCTTTAATGAATTTCTAACTTCTCTCTCGCTCTTCAGAAAATCGTTTCATCAGCCCAGAGAAATCCTTCTCTTTTCTCATACAACTTTTCCAAAGAAACTCTCTTTGTTTTGAAGAAACAAGTGATGTTTTCTCTTTTGGTTTCTTTCTTTCTTTCTCTCTCTCTCTTTTTTTTTTTATGAAAACCACATCTTCCAAAAAGGCCATCCCAAGTTCTAGAATCCTGGGCAAGCTCACAAGCAATTTCTATCACCATTTTCTCTCATGAGGTCCCGACAAGATGACTTACGTACAGAGCAAAGGGCATTCAGAATGAATATAAGGGCCTCACACCTTCTAAGATAAATGCCTTTGAAATCACAGCAGAGGTCCAAGACAAAGGCATAGAAAAAGGTAAATACTTTGCTCTTTCTCCCTTCATGTCAAAATTTCCTGTTAATTTCTTTTTCAATAGAGGAATTCAAACTAGGTATCAGAAATCTAGTAAATACAATATAACATTGTGCCCGGATTCCAAGTTCCCATCCACTAAGTAGCATTATACCTATGATCATAAATTTGGACCCATCAAACTTGCTGTCTCCAGCATAAACTCAACATTCGTGGGTCTGAGAACAAAGTTGAACTGAAGAATCAGACTCACCAGGTTCTCCAATGTCAATCGGAACTCGAGTAGCAGGAGGATAGCTGTCGTGCAGCAGAGGACCTATTTATTGGGGCTTGCTGCCCCACCCAGGGGGAAGCGGAGCTACCAAAACTGGCCTGATCCAATCACTTCCCAACCAAAATGCAAATCCATCCATAACTGGCTTGGCAGGGACTCTGAAAACAGGAAATATCCTGTTCCAGGATCTCCTCACTGGATTACGTTCTCATGACTCACAGAGTCCCTGTCTTAGCTCTCAGTTTCAGTGGTTTATGGCAGTGGGAGCACTTGGAGTATTCTCTTACTTGTAGTCAAAAGTTCCCTTCCTGGATTGGGGAAGATAACCCTTTTCTATCTTTCACGATCCTTGACTTCTAAGACTGCCTGCCTAGTTGCACTTGATCTGGTGGCAATTTTGTTGTACATACTGTTTGAAAAGGGCCTCGCTACCTGGTGACACATGTCTCTTTACCTCGAGTCTTTCTTACAATTCATTTCCCCTTGATTCATGGCTTGCTAAACAAAGTCTCCTTTCTTCTTCGGAAATGGACTGAGGGAAATTTGCAGATCACCTCCTATGATTTCCTTTCATGATACTTAGAAACGTGTAGTAAAGTGTTGACCACTACGGTCTTCCTTTCACTCTTTGCTCCTTCAAATAAAGAACATCCAGCAGGTCAGATTCCTGTGACCTCTATAAATCTGTTTTTCTTTCTGCCACAAGGAATTCGCTAAGCACGTAGCATCCCCTACCATAACTCAGATGAGCTGGCAGCTCAGACCCTAGACTTACAACAGAAGTGAAGCTTTTTGCTCATACATCCCAAAAGTGACATAAAACTTGCTCCAATCTAATTTCTCCCAACTGAACTCTTTGGATGTCTTCAATTTTTGAAGAAATCTCAGAGGATTGTTCAAATGTTCTGGCTTCCTGTCACTTTGAAATTATTGGGAAACCCTATCTATTATGCAATGCCATTCACGCAACTAATTTTGTATGTTTTTAATACTTAGGCATTATTTAAACAAATGTTGTTTCACATCAAATCTAGGGGTAAATTCAAGAGAAAGTTGAAATCACTTCATTAAAAATGCAGTCACTGAAGTTCATTGCCATTCATATACAACTTCTTAATCATTAATAATAATTTTGTTATATTTTAAACCTATTTTTTGCATTTTCCATTTTGGTCACGGTGGAGCATATGTCAACTAAACCTATTTCCTGCTCTACTTTTTTATACAATTTGTCAATGTGCTGGAAGGAAGGTTTGATGGTTTATTTATGGGTCAGATTCACTGGCCCAGGTCCCCAGTTTTCTGGTCAAACATTGTCTATGTGTTTTTGTAAGGATGATTTTGGATGAGAGTATTATTTAAATCAGTGGCCTGAATTATGGCGGTTGCCCTCTATAAGGTGGGAAGTTCTCATCCAATCCACTGATGGCCTGAATAGAAAAAGGCTGACGCTCCCCCAGGTAAAAGATTATTCCTCTCAGGTGGACTTTCAGCAGAGTTTCAGCTCTGCAGACTTTGCGTGTTCCAGACATTTTAATCTCTCTTTCTCTCTCTCTCTCTCTCTCTGTCCTTGTCCCTCTTTCTGTAACATATTTCTCTATGTACATATGTACATACATTTTGTAATATATATTTTGAATATTTCATCTTTCATTTCATGTACATGATTACCTATGGCCAATTAAAATAATAATTTTCAAAGTTATTAGGAAGTGAAGTTAAAGCCAAACATATTAATGTAATATGACACATGGGGTGTGGCATTATGACAGATATAATGAGCTTTTAGCAAATGACTGAACTTCAGCGACCAGTGCCTTAGCATGTCCTCCAAAGATTTCATTTCTGCCTTTTCAGTGATTTAGCTGTCAACAGTTTTTCTACAGTTCCTCCCTTCTATCCTGGACACGAACACTACTCTTTTCTATGCTGTCCCCTTGGGCACTGAAGAGTCTTGTGATGGGTCATGGTTGGTGAAGGCCCCTGTCTGCTTTAGGAATAGAGTTGTGAATCTCACTTTATCGTACTGTAGAATGTGGGAACATACGTTTAATGGAATCAGGATGTCCCATCTCACCTGACGCAAACTCTTCCCTAGACGGCTGTCGTGTGCTTAAAATTCCTTTATCAGGAAATAAATCTCTTGTATTCCATAAGTAAATACCAGGTTTCAATTGTGTGAAAGCAAAACTAGATATAAGATACCATTTAAGACTCACAGCATCACATATAAATGATTCAGAGTGACGTTGGGAGGGGAGAGAGAAGCAAAGCGCGAAAGGTCTGACATCTGGATGAAATGTGAACTTAGGGCACATCTGATATATTTACTTTGTTCTCCTCATTCCAAGAATGATTTAGGTCCTTGAAGACAGTAATTTGAGAAACATTTTCACTGTTTATTCTCTGTCTTCCTGTTCACGTTCCAGAACCCTCACCCTGCCATATTATCTTCACTGTCCAATTTGGTACTTTGACATATTGCCCATGCATTTAGTAATAGTCCTTTCATATCTTTCATAATTCTTCCTGCAGTCAGAAGGAAGAACTGGCCTAGTAATTTGTCTTGGCCAAATAATCAGGAAGCTTCTTAGGAATGGGGTTTTATAATGGGACAGCAGGAAGAAGAGGGGAATGAGGAGGAGAGGAAGAGAAAGAGGAGACACTTGAAACCTGTGAAAGAGTCATCAGCTAGGCATGTGCCAGAAGGCCAGGACGTAAACGTTCCCTGCAGCTCAGCCACATCTTCACTGACTACTATATTTTTTTTAAATAATATGATCCATTGTTATAAAAATGAAGCTATATCATTTAATATATAATGGGGAAAACATAAAGCTGTTAAAAAATGAGCATGTCTATTAAATGGCCAAAAATAATCACTGCTTATAGGTTGCTGTAGTTAGTGTTACGACTTTTCAATTTTCATAAACCCACACACATGCATACATGTCTATCAGGTTACTGATTTGAGATCATCTTTTGTAATATAGATATCTCCAGCCATAGGTTGCTCTCTTTGTGGTGCATTACATTTACCCCGAAAGTTCTTGTATGTTTTCTTTCCATTTTCATCATCTCAAGGTATTTTCTGTTTGTTTGTTATTTCTGCTTCGCACCGTTGTTTATTTAGGAATGTGTTTGCAAACTCACAGATGTCACAGAAACAGAGAGTAGAATGGTGGTCAGCAGGGTCTGAGGGGTCGCGAAAAAGTGGAGATGTTGGGCCAAGGGTACAAGCTTGCAAGCATATGATGAATGAGTTCTCAGAGTCTACAGTACAGCATGGTGATCTAGCTAATAACACTCAGTGGTGTACTTGAATCTTGCTGAGAAATTAGACCTTAAGCATTCTCATCACACACACACACACACAGACACACACACACAAACAGAGAGACATACACACATTACATTGTTACTGATGAAGTGATTAATGTACTAAGTGACCGATGGTGGTAATCACTGCAGAAAGTACACATATGTCAAATCATCACATTATACACCGTAAATATGTACGATTTAGTTTGTCAATGATACCTCAATAAACCCGGAGGGAAAGCATGAAAGAATAACCATCATACAGCAGAGTAACCATGTTTGAGCATCTCTGTGTTCCTTCTCCTCCTTGGCTCTCTGAGGATCTGATCCTATTCTCCGAGAGAGCTTCCTTTAGCCATTATTCTGTGGGGGCCTTGTACCCATCTCAGAGTGGATATTCCCTTTTAGTCACGTGTACTGACCATATCTGATTTGGGTAGGGTGCAAAGTGGGGAAAGGTGGTCTGGAAAGTCGTTACTAATCTTGCAAATCATTCTTTTTTGTTTTGGCACATAGTTTATTTAGTTCTCAATTCCCTCAAAAACTTATTAGGCGCCTCATATAATTCAGTCCTCCAATCATTTCCATGTCCTACGGATCTCAGTAAGGTCCTTTTGTAGAAGTAATTTTCTGGACTGATTAAATTACTGCTTTTCCCCCTAACATAATACAGCTACCATGAGGTTCCTTGGCACACAGGTGGGAAGAATACAACTTCTGTCTCTTTTCTCTGTTGTAACAGTCAACTGAAATTGGACTTCTAGTTCCAAACCACTTCTAATCTCATCTCTTACTCTTCAGGACTTACAAGTGGTGAGTTTTCTAATTCAACAAGGTTTTGAATTTCTGGGTTGTAATTTTGTTCTTTTCATTTTTTTCATTTCTGGCCTGTCAACCAGAAAGTTTTTCCTGCACATACATCTACTGAAATCCCCTGGGCAAATCAACATATGACCAACCTTTGGTCTGCCTCTAAAGATACCATGGACAACCATTACTGCAAACATTTTTGCCATTGAATAACATGTAGCACCACATTTATGGCTTCCAATATCAGATTCCTTTCCAACCACCTCCAGACACATAAGCCAATGCCACAATTTTAAGATTTGTTACAGGAGCATCCCTCCTCAAAGAACTAATTTCTATGTCAGGTCAAATAAGAGTAGCTACAGTAGAGACAACTCCCAAATATCAGTGTTGATTTTTCACTCACGTCACAGTCTGATGAGCGTTGAGCAGTAACATGGGCATCTTTTTGCTTCTGCAGTTCTGCCATGTTTGACTCCTTTACTTCTAACCTCAAGAAGAGATATGCTTAAAAAACTCATCCCTTTTCACGGCTTATTGGACCAGTAAGCTAAGCACTTATAAAACAAGCTGCATAGCAAGAGTCATTTTGTAAATCAAGATAAACATTGGAATCCCCATTGTACCTCAAAGGTGGGGTCAAAGTAATCAAGAATGTTATTTCCGAGGTGAAAAAATATAATAAGACCCTGAGGTTGTTGAGTTTTGCAGTAAGAAGAGCACGTTGTACACATGGAGAGCAGGCAGCTCTTTGCCTGGTAAGGTCCCTTTAAATTCCCTTTCGTTTGTACTCCCCATGTTTTCAGGACTATTATAATTTTATGCAGAGTATACCATTAATTTCCCAAACTGGTTTTTCTGTGGTGTCACATTAAAAATTCGGTTATATTGGAAAAGAAAAAGAACACAGAACATGAACGGGTTATAGAGTTTAAGAATCTCCTTGCTTGCTCTACTAGGTATGTCTGAGCCACTCCTCTGCTGGAGCACCTGCGGGTGGTGATGACGATGGTGATGGTGGTGACAGTGATGATGACAGGGACAAGGATGATCGGCCACCTCTCGAATGCCAATTATGTGCCCAGCATTGTGCCACCTGAATGACACACATTCATGTAATTTTTATGCCTAAGCAAGTTGGCACTGTAAATGTGATTTTCCCCACAGTTTCTTAAAGGGTTTGAAATGCCAAGAAGTTAAATAATTTGTTCCTCAAATCAATCAAGCAATAATTAGGAAAATAACCTGGATTTGAAACTGTACAGAAATAATCATTGATACAACTCAAAATTCAGATATCACTGACTGTGAGAGCCTGAAACTCGGGATCAAAGAAGCGCAGAAATCCACCAAAATTATGATATGATATTGCTAAAAGAAGGTTTAAAAAGAAAGAAAATTTTTTTCCCATCACACAGAACAATTGTATTTTATTCAGGAAGTGAAGGATAAGTAAAAATTGCTCAGCTGGTAGAAACCCATGCCCAGGTGACTGACCGACACAGAAGACAGGGAGAGAATGCTCAGAGGGCGCCCAGGAGGAGAGCTGCTGCTCTTCCCACTGAGGCTCTGCGAGGCTTTCTCGGGCACCTCCCAGAGGGAAGCTGTGTAGCAGCCTCAGATAGGAAACCTCTGTCTGTCAGGAATCACCACACGCATATTGAGGCAGAAGGGTGGAGAAGCTTCTTCCGTATCCATGCTAGGCTTTGAAGAGAAGGTGAAGGTGGAGCTCTGGAACTAGTTGAGCCGATTGTCCTTATCCTTTCCAGATGCAGATAAAAGCTCAAGCTCTTACATGCTCTTGGGTGGGCACTTCTGCTAGCAATGATGGGCAGGTGGCCCAGGAGGGCATTTCTGCTTGCACTGCTGAGGCAGGCATGGGTCAGGGCACTTTATGGGTGGGCAAGGCTCTGGACACTTGACAGGTGGGCAAGGCTCAGGGCACTTAGGTAGGCACACTGGTGGTGGCTGGCAGGGCTGCTTGCACTGCTGAGGTGGGCATGGGTCAGGGCACTTTATGGGTGGGCAAGGGTCTGGACACTTGACAGGTGGGCAAGGCTCAGGGCACTTAGGTAGGCACACTGGTGGTGGCTGGCAGGGCTGCTTGCACTGCTGAGGCGGGCATGGGTCAGGGCACTTTATGGGTGGGCAAGGGTCTGGACACTTGACAGGTGGGCAAGGCTCAGGGCACTTAGGTAGGCACACTGGTGGTGGCTGGCAGGGCTGCTTGCACTGCTGAGGTGGGCATGGGTCAGGGCACTTTATGGGTGGGCAAGGGTCTGGACACTTGACAGGTGGGCAAGGCTCAGGGCACTTAGGTAGGCACACTGGTGGTGGCTGGCAGAGCTGCTTGCACTGCTGAGGTGGGCATGGGTCAGGGCACTTTATGGGTGGGCAAGGGTCTGGACACTTGACAGGTGGGCAAGGCTCAGGGCACTTAGGTAGGCACACTGGTGGTGGCTGGCAGGGCTGCTTGCACTGCTGAGGCGGGCATGGGTCAGGGCACTTTATGGGTGGGGAAGGGTCTGGACACTTGACAGGTGGGCAAGGCTCAGGGCACTTAGGTAGGCACACTGGTGGTGGCTGGCAGGGCTGCTTGCACTGCTGATGTTGAGAAGACATCTTTCTGGAGTCTTAATATCTGAAAGAAAGTATATGACCGTGTTCACAAGAAGGAATTCCTGTAGAGAAAGGAGCAAAAGCTTGTGGAATAACAACAGATAGTATCTCGCCAATCTCTAAGTATGTGCTTTAATCTCTTTAATACCCTTTAATGAATTTCTGACTTCTCTCTCGCTCTTCAGAAAATCGTTTCATCAGCCCAGAGAAAACCTTCTCTTTTCTCATACAACTTTTCCAAAGATACTCTCTTTGTTTTAAAGAAACAAGTGATGTTTTCTCTTTTGGTTTCTTTCTTTCTTTCTCTCTCTCTCTTTTTTTTTTTATGAAAACGACATCTTCCAAAAAGGCCATCCCAAGTTCTAGAATCCTGGGCAAGCTCACAAGCCATTTCTATCACCATTTTCTCTCATGAGGTCCCGACAAGATGACTTATGTACAGAGCAAAGGGCATTCAGAATTAATGTAAGGGCCTCACACCTTCTAAGATAAATGCCTCTGAAATCACAGCAGAAGTCCAAGACAAAGGCATAGAAAAAGGTAAATACTTTGCTCTTTATCCCTTCATGTCAAAATTTCCTGTTAATTTCTTTTTCAACACAGGAATTCAAACTAGGTATCAGAAGTCTAGTAAATACAATATAACATTGTGCCCGGATTCCAAGTTCCCATCCACTAAGTAGCATTATACCTATGATCATAAATTTGGACCCGTCAAACTTGCTGTCTCCAGCATAAACTCCACATTCGTGGGTCTGAGAACAAAGTTGAACTGAAGAATCAGACTCACCAGGTTCTCCAATGTCAATCGGAACTCGAGTAGCAGGAGGATAGCTGTCGTGCAGCAGAGGACCTATTTATTGGGGCTTGCTGCCCCACCCAGGGGGAAGCGGAGCTACCAAAACTGGTCTGGTCCAATCACTTCCCAACCAAAATGCAAATCCATCCATAACTGGCTTGGCAGGGACTCTGAAAACAGGAAATATCCTGTTCCAGGATCTCCTCAGTGGATTAAGTTCTCATGACTCACAGAGTCCCTGTCTTAGCTCTCAGTTTCAGTGGTTTATGGCAGTGGGAGCACTTGGAGTATTCTCTTACTTGTAGTCAAAAGTTCCCTTCCTTGATTGGGGAAGATAACCCTTTTCTATCTTTCACGATCCTTGACTTCTAAGACTGCCTGCATAGTTGCACTTGATCTGGTGGCAATTTTGTTGTACATACTGTTTGAAAAGGGCCTCGCTACCTGGTGACACATGTCTCTTTACCTTGAGTCTTTCTTACAATTCATTTCCCCTTGATTCATGGCTTGCTAAACAAAGTTTCCTTTCTTCTTCGGAAATGGAGTGAGGGAAATTTGCAGATCACCTCCTATGATTTCCTTTCATGATACTTAGAAACGTGTAGTAAAGTGTTGACCACTACGGTCTTCCTTTCACTCTTTGCTCCTTCAAATAAAGAACATCCAGCAGGTCAGATTCCTGTGACGTCTATAAATCTGTTTTTCTTTCTGCCGCAAGGAATTTGCTAAGCACGTAGCATCGCCTACCATAACTCAGATGAGATGGCAGCTCAGACCCTAGACTTACAACAGAAGTGAAGCTTTTTGCTCATACATCCCAAAAGTGACATAAAACTTGCTCCAATCTAATTTCTCCCAACTGAACTCTTTGGATGTCTTCAATTTTTGAAGAAATCTCAGAGGATTGTTCAAATCTTCTGGCTTCCTGTCACTTTGAAATTATTGGGAAACCCAATCTATTATGCAATGCCATTCACGCAACTAATTTTGTATGTTTTTAATACTTATGAATTATTTAAACAAATGTTGTTTCACTTCAAATCTAGGGGTAAATTGAAGAGAAAGTTGAAATCACTTCATTAAAAATGCAGTCACTGAAGTTCATTGCCATTCATATACAACTTCTTAATCATTAATAATAATTTTGTTATATTTTAAACCTATTTTTTGCATTTTCCATTTTGGACACGGTGGAGCATATGTCAACTAAACCTATTTCCTGCTCTATTTTTTCATACAATTTGTCAATGTGCTGGAAGGAAGGTTTGATGGTTTATTTATGGGTCAGATTCACTGGCCCAGGTCCCCAGTTTTCTGGTCAAACATTATCTATGTGTTTTTGTAAGGATGATTTTGGATGAGAGTATTATTTAAATCAGTGGCCTGAATTATGGCGGTTGCCCTCTATAAGGTGGGAAGTTCTCATCCAATCCACTGACGGCCTGAATAGAACAAGGCTGACGCTCCCCCAGGTAAAAGATTATTCCTCTCAGGTGGACTTTCAGCAGAGTTTCAGCTCTGCAGACTTTGCGTGTTCCAGACATTTTAATCTCTCTTTCTCTCTCTCTCTCTCTCTGTCCTTGTCCCTCTTTCTGTAACATATTTCTCTATGTACATATGTACATACATTTTGTAATATATATTTTGAATATTTCATCTTTCATTTCATGTACATGATTACCTATGGCCAATTAAAATAAAAATTTTCAAAGTTATTAGGAAGTGAAGTTAAAGCCAAACATATTAATGTAATATGACACATGGGGTGTGGCATTATGACAGATATAATGAGCTTTTAGCAAATGACTGAACTTCAGCGACCAGTGCCTTAGCATGTCCTCCAAAGATTTCATTTCTGCCTTTTCAGTGATTTAGCTGTCAACAGTTTTTCTACAGTTCCTCCCTTCTATCCTGGACACGAACACTACTTTTTTCTATGCTGTCCCCTTGGGCACTGAAGAGTCTTGTGATGGGTCATGGTAGGTGAAGGCCCCTGTCTGCTTTAGGAACAGAGTTGTGAATCTCACTTTATCATACTGTAGAATGTGGGAACATACGTTTAATGGAATCAGGATGTCCCATCTCACCTGACGCAAACTCTTCCCTAGACGGCTGTCGTGTGCTTAAAATTCCTTTATCAGGAAATAAATCTCTTGTATTCCGTAAGTAAATACCAGGTTTCAATTGTGTGAAAGCAAAACAAGATATAAGATACCATTTAAGACTCACAGCATCACATATAAATGATTTAGAGTGACGTTGGGAGGGGAGAGAGAAGCAAAGCACTAAAGGTCTGACATCTGGATGAAATGTGAACTTAGGGCACATCTGATATATTTACTTTGTTCTCCTCATTCCAAGAATGATTTAGGTCCTTGAAGACAGTAATTTGAGAAACATTTTCACTGTTTATTCTCTGTCTTCCTGTTCACGTTCCAGAACCCTCACCCTGCCATATTATCTTCACTGTCCAATTTGGTACTTTGACATATTGCCCATGCATTTAGTAATAGTCCTTTCATATCTTTCATAATTCTTCCTGCAGTCAGAAGGAAGAACTGGCCTAGTAATATGTCTTGGCCAAATAATCAGGAAGCTTCTTAGGAATGGGGTTTTATAATGGGACAGCAGGAAGAAGAGGGGAATGAGGAGGAGAGGAAGAGAAAGAGGAGACACTTGAAACCTGTGAAAGAGTCATCAGCTAGGCATGTGCCAGAAGGCCAGGACGTAAACGTTCCCTGCAGCTCAGCCACATCTTCACTGACTACTATATTTTTTTTAAATAATATGATCCATTGTTATAAAAATGAAGCTATATCATTTAATATATAATGGGGAAAACATAAAGCTGTTAAAAAATGAGCATGTCTATTAAATGGCCAAAAATAATCACTGCTTATAGGTTGCTGTAGTTAGTGTTACGACTTTTCAATTTTCATAAACCCACACACATGCATACATGTCTATCAGGTTACTGATTTGAGATCATCTTTTGTAATATAGATATCTCCAGCCATAGGTTGCTCTCTTTGTGCTGCATTACATTTACCCCGAAAGTTCTTGTATGTTTTCTTTCCATTTTCATCATCTCAAGGTATTTTCTGTTTGTTTGTTATTTCTGCTTCGCACCGTTGTTTATTTAGGAATGTGTTTGCAAACTCACAGATGTCACAGAAACAGAGAGTAGAATGGTGGTCAGCAGGGTCTGAGGGGTCGCGAAAAAGTGGAGATGTTGGGCCAAGGGTACAAGCTTGCAAGCATATGATGAATGAGTTCTCAGAGTCTACAGTACAGCATGGTGATCTAGCTAATAACACTCAGTGGTGTACTTGAATCTTGCTGAGAAATTAGACCTTAAGCATTCTCATCACACACACACACACACAGACACACACACACAGACACACACACACAAACAGAGAGACATACACACATTACATTGTTACTGATGAAGTGATTAATGTACTAAGTGACCGATGGTGGTAATCACTGCAGAAAGTACACATATGTCAAATCATCACATTATACACCGTAAATATGTACGATTTAGTTTGTCAATGATACCTCAATAAACCCGGAGGGAAAGCATGAAAGAATAACCATCATACAGCAGAGTAACCATGTTTGAGCATCTCTGTGTTCCTTCTCCTCCTTGGCTCTCTGAGGATCTGATCCTATTCTCCGAGAGAGCTTCCTTTAGCCATTATTCTGTGGGGGCCTTGTACCCATCTCAGAGTGGATATTCCCTTTTAGTCACGTGTACTGACCATATCTGGTTTGGGTAGGGTGCAAAGTGGGGAAAGGTGGTCTGGAAAGTCGTTACTAATCTTGCAAATCATTCTTTTTTGTTTTGGCACATAGTTTATTTAGTTCTCAATTCCCTCAAAAACTTATTAGGCGCCTCATATAATTCAGTCCTCCAATCATTTCCATGTCCTACGGATCTCAGTAAGGTCCTTTTGTAGAAGTAATTTTCTGGACTGATTAAATTACTGCTTTTCCCCCTAACATAATACAGCTACCATGAGGTTCCTTGGCACACAGGTGGGAAGAATACAACTTCTGTCTCTTTTCTCTGTTGTAACAGTCAACTGAAATTGGACTTCTAGTTCCAAACCACTTCTAATCTCATCTCTTACTCTTCAGGACTTACAAGTGGTGAGTTTTCTAATTCAACAAGGTTTTGAATTTCTGGGTTGTAATTTTGTTCTTTTCATTTTTTTCATTTCTGGCCTGTCAACCAGAAAGTTTTTCCTGCACATACATCTACTGAAATCCCCTGGGCAAATCAACATATGACCAACCTTTGGTCTGCCTCTAAAGATACCATGGACAACCATTACTGCAAACATTTTTGCCATTGAATAACATGTAGCACCACATTTATGGCTTCCAATATCAGATTCCTTTCCAACCACCTCCAGACACATAAGCCAATGCCACAATTTTAAGATTTGTTACAGGAGCATCCCTCCTCAAAGAACTAATTTCTATGTCAGGTCAAATAAGAGTAGCTACAGTAGAGACAACTCCCAAATATCAGTGTTGATTTTTCACTCACGTCACAGTCTGATGAGCGTTGAGCAGTAACATGGGCATCTTTTTGCTTCTGCAGTTCTGCCATGTTTGACTCCTTTGCTTCTAACCTCAAGAAGAGATATGCTTAAAAAACTCATCCCTTTTCACGGCTTATTGGACCAGTAAGCTAAGCACTTAGAAAACAAGCTGCATAGCAAGAGTCATTTTGTAAATCAAGATAAACATTGGAATCCCCATTGTACCTCAAAGGTGGGGTCAAAGTAATCAAGAATGTTATTTCCGAGGTGAAAAAATATAATAAGACCCTGAGGTTGTTGAGTTTTGCAGTAAGAAGAGCACGTTGTACACATGGAGAGCAGGCAGCTCTTTGCCTGGTAAGGTCCCTTTAAATTCCCTTTCGTTTGTACTCCCCATGTTTTCAGGACTATTATAATTTTATGCAGAGTATACCATTAATTTCCCAAACTGGTTTTTCTGTGGTGTCACATTAAAAATTCGGTTATATTGGAAAAGAAAAAGAACACAGAACATGAACGGGTTATAGAGTTTAAGAATCTCCTTGCTTGCTCTACTAGGTATGTCTGAGCCACTCCTCTGCTGGAGCACCTGCGGGTGGTGATGACGATGGTGATGGTGGTGACAGTGATGATGACAGGGACAAGGATGATCGGCCACCTCTCGAATGCCAATTATGTGCCCAGCATTGTGCCACCTGAATGACACACATTCATGTAATTTTTATGCCTAAGCAAGTTGGCACTGTAAATGTGATTTTCCCCACAGTTTCTTAAAGGGTTTGAAATGCCAAGAAGTTAAATAATTTGTTCCTCAAATCAATCAAGCAATAATTAGGAAAATAACCTGGATTTGAAACTGTATAGAAATAATCATTGATACAACTCAAAATTCAGATATCACTGACTGTGAGAGCCTGAAACTCGGGATCAAAGAAGCGCAGAAATCCACCAAAATTATGATATGATATTGCTAAAAGAAGGTTTAAAAAGAAAGAAAATTTTTTTCCCATCACACAGAACAATTGTATTTTATTCAGGAAGTGAAGGATAAGTAAAAATTGCTCAGCTGGTAGAAACCCATGCCCAGGTGACTGACCGACACAGAAGACAGGGAGAGAATGCTCAGAGGGCGCCCAGGAGGAGAGCTGCTGCTCTTCCCACTGAGGCTCTGCGAGGCTTTCTCGGGCACCTCCCAGAGGGAAGCTGTGTAGCAGCCTCAGATAGGAAACCTCTGTCTGTCAGGAATCACCACACGCATATTGAGGCAGAAGGGTGGAGAAGCTTCTTCCGTATCCATGCTAGGCTTTGAAGAGAAGGTGAAGGTGGAGCTCTGGAACTAGTTGAGGCGATTGTCCTTATCCTTTCCAGCTGCAGATAAAAGCTCAAGCTCTTACATGCTCTTGGGTGGGCACTTCTGCTAGCAATGATGGGCAGGTGGCCCAGGAGGGCATTTCTGCTTGCACTGCTGAGGCAGGCATGGGTCAGGGCACTTTATGAGTGGGCAAGGCTCTGGACACTTGACAGGTGGGCAAGGCTCAGGGCACTTAGGTAGGCACACTGGTGGTGGCTGGCAGGGCTGCTTGCACTGCTGAGGTGGGCATGGGTCAGGGCACTTTATGGGTGGGCAAGGGTCTGGACACTTGACAGGTGGGCAAGGCTCAGGGCACTTAGGTAGGCACACTGGTGGTGGCTGGCAGGGCTGCTTGCACTGCTGAGGCGGGCATGGGTCAGGGCACTTTATGGGTGGGCAAGGGTCTGGACACTTGACAGGTGGGCAAGGCTCAGGGCACTTAGGTAGGCACACTGGTGGTGGCTGGCAGGGCTGCTTGCACTGCTGAGGTGGGCATGGGTCAGGGCACTTTATGGGTGGGCAAGGGTCTGGACACTTGACAGGTGGGCAAGGCTCAGGGCACTTAGGTAGGCACACTGGTGGTGGCTGGCAGAGCTGCTTGCACTGCTGAGGTGGGCATGGGTCAGGGCACTTTATGGGTGGGCAAGGGTCTGGACACTTGACAGGTGGGCAAGGCTCAGGGCACTTAGGTAGGCACACTGGTGGTGGCTGGCAGGGCTGCTTGCACTGCTGAGGCGGGCATGGGTCAGGGCACTTTATGGGTGGGGAAGGGTCTGGACACTTGACAGGTGGGCAAGGCTCAGGGCACTTAGGTAGGCACACTGGTGGTGGCTGGCAGGGCTGCTTGCACTGCTGATGTTGAGAAGACATCTTTCTGGAGTCTTAATATCTGAAAGAAAGTATATGACCGTGTTCACAAGAAGGAATTCCTGTAGAGAAAGGAGCAAAAGCTTGTGGAATAACAACAGATAGTATCTCGCCAATCTCTAAGTATGTGCTTTAATCTCTTTAATACCCTTTAATGAATTTCTGACTTCTCTCTCGCTCTTCAGAAAATCGTTTCATCAGCCCAGAGAAAACCTTCTCTTTTCTCATACAACTTTTCCAAAGATACTCTCTTTGTTTTAAAGAAACAAGTGATGTTTTCTCTTTTGGTTTCTTTCTTTCTTTCTCTCTCTCTCTTTTTTTTTTTATGAAAACGACATCTTCCAAAAAGGCCATCCCAAGTTCTAGAATCCTGGGCAAGCTCACAAGCCATTTCTATCACCATTTTCTCTCATGAGGTCCCGACAAGATGACTTATGTACAGAGCAAAGGGCATTCAGAATTAATGTAAGGGCCTCACACCTTCTAAGATAAATGCCTCTGAAATCACAGCAGAAGTCCAAGACAAAGGCATAGAAAAAGGTAAATACTTTGCTCTTTATCCCTTCATGTCAAAATTTCCTGTTAATTTCTTTTTCAACACAGGAATTCAAACTAGGTATCAGAAGTCTAGTAAATACAATATAACATTGTGCCCGGATTCCAAGTTCCCATCCACTAAGTAGCATTATACCTATGATCATAAATTTGGACCCGTCAAACTTGCTGTCTCCAGCATAAACTCCACATTCGTGGGTCTGAGAACAAAGTTGAACTGAAGAATCAGACTCACCAGGTTCTCCAATGTCAATCGGAACTCGAGTAGCAGGAGGATAGCTGTCGTGCAGCAGAGGACCTATTTATTGGGGCTTGCTGCCCCACCCAGGGGGAAGCGGAGCTACCAAAACTGGTCTGGTCCAATCACTTCCCAACCAAAATGCAAATCCATCCATAACTGGCTTGGCAGGGACTCTGAAAACAGGAAATATCCTGTTCCAGGATCTCCTCAGTGGATTAAGTTCTCATGACTCACAGAGTCCCTGTCTTAGCTCTCAGTTTCAGTGGTTTATGGCAGTGGGAGCACTTGGAGTATTCTCTTACTTGTAGTCAAAAGTTCCCTTCCTTGATTGGGGAAGATAACCCTTTTCTATCTTTCACGATCCTTGACTTCTAAGACTGCCTGCATAGTTGCACTTGATCTGGTGGCAATTTTGTTGTACATACTGTTTGAAAAGGGCCTCGCTACCTGGTGACACATGTCTCTTTACCTTGTGTCTTTCTTACAATTCATTTCCCCTTGATTCATGGCTTGCTAAACAAAGTCTCCTTTCTTCTTCGGAAATGGAGTGAGGGAAATTTGCAGATCACCTCCTATGATTTCCTTTCATGATACTTAGAAACGTGTAGTAAAGTGTTGACCACTACGGTCTTCCTTTCACTCTTTGCTCCTTCAAATAAAGAACATCCAGCAGGTCAGATTCCTGTGACCTCTATAAATCTGTTTTTCTTTCTGCCGCAAGGAATTTGCTAAGCACGTAGCATCGCCTACCATAACTCAGATGAGATGGCAGCTCAGACCCTAGACTTACAACAGAAGTGAAGCTTTTTGCTCATACATCCCAAAAGTGACATAAAACTTGCTCCAATCTAATTTCTCCCAACTGAACTCTTTGGATGTCTTCAATTTTTGAAGAAATCTCAGAGGATTGTTCAAATCTTCTGGCTTCCTGTCACTTTGAAATTATTGGGAAACCCAATCTATTATGCAATGCCATTCACGCAACTAATTTTGTATGTTTTTAATACTTATGAATTATTTAAACAAATGTTGTTTCACTTCAAATCTAGGGGTAAATTGAAGAGAAAGTTGAAATCACTTCATTAAAAATGCAGTCACTGAAGTTCATTGCCATTCATATACAACTTCTTAATCATTAATAATAATTTTGTTATATTTTAAACCTATTTTTTGCATTTTCCATTTTGGACACGGTGGAGCATATGTCAACTAAACCTATTTCCTGCTCTATTTTTTCATACAATTTGTCAATGTGCTGGAAGGAAGGTTTGATGGTTTATTTATGGGTCAGATTCACTGGCCCAGGTCCCCAGTTTTCTGGTCAAACATTATCTATGTGTTTTTGTAAGGATGATTTTGGATGAGAGTATTATTTAAATCAGTGGCCTGAATTATGGCGGTTGCCCTCTATAAGGTGGGAAGTTCTCATCCAATCCACTGATGGCCTGAATAGAACAAGGCTGACGCTCCCCCAGGTAAAAGATTATTCCTCTCAGGTGGACTTTCAGCAGAGTTTCAGCTCTGCAGACTTTGCGTGTTCCAGACATTTTAATCTCTCTTTCTCTCTCTCTCTCTCTCTGTCCTTGTCCCTCTTTCTGTAACATATTTCTCTATGTACATATGTACATACATTTTGTAATATATATTTTGAATATTTCATCTTTCATTTCATGTACATGATTACCTATGGCCAATTAAAATAATAATTTTCAAAGTTATTAGGAAGTGAAGTTAAAGCCAAACATATTAATGTAATATGACACATGGGGTGTGGCATTATGACAGATATAATGAGCTTTTAGCAAATGACTGAACTTCAGCGACCAGTGCCTTAGCATGTCCTCCAAAGATTTCATTTCTGCCTTTTCAGTGATTTAGCTGTCAACAGTTTTTCTACAGTTCCTCCCTTCTATCCTGGACACGAACACTACTTTTTTCTATGCTGTCCCCTTGGGCACTGAAGAGTCTTGTGATGGGTCATGGTAGGTGAAGGCCCCTGTCTGCTTTAGGAACAGAGTTGTGAATCTCACTTTATCATACTGTAGAATGTGGGAACATACGTTTAATGGAATCAGGATGTCCCATCTCACCTGACGCAAACTCTTCCCTAGACGGCTGTCGTGTGCTTAAAATTCCTTTATCAGGAAATAAATCTCTTGTATTCCGTAAGTAAATACCAGGTTTCAATTGTGTGAAAGCAAAACAAGATATAAGATACCATTTAAGACTCACAGCATCACATATAAATGATTTAGAGTGACGTTGGGAGGGGAGAGAGAAGCAAAGCACTAAAGGTCTGACATCTGGATGAAATGTGAACTTAGGGCACATCTGATATATTTACTTTGTTCTCCTCATTCCAAGAATGATTTAGGTCCTTGAAGACAGTAATTTGAAAAACATTTTCACTGTTTATTCTCTGTCTTCCTGTTCACGTTCCAGAACCCTCACCCTGCCATATTATCTTCACTGTCCAATTTGGTACTTTGACATATTGCCCATGCATTTAGTAATAGTCCTTTCATATCTTTCATAATTCTTCCTGCAGTCAGAAGGAAGAACTGGCCTAGTAATTTGTCTTGGCCAAATAATCAGGAAGCTTCTTAGGAATGGGGTTTTATAATGGGACAGCAGGAAGAAGAGGGGAATGAGGAGGAGAGGAAGAGAAAGAGGAGACACTTGAAACCTGTGAAAGAGTCATCAGCTAGGCATGTGCCAGAAGGCCAGGACGTAAACGTTCCCTGCAGCTCAGCCACATCTTCACTGACTACTATATTTTTTTTAAATAATATGATCCATTGTTATAAAAATGAAGCTGTATCATTTAATATATAATGGGGAAAACATAAAGCTGTTAAAAAATGAGCATGTCTATTAAACGGCCAAAAATAATCACTGCTTATAGGTTGCTGTAGTTAGTGTTATGACTTTTCAATTTTCATAAACCCACACACATGCATACATGTCTATCAGGTTACTGATTTGAGATCATCTTTTGTAATATAGATATCTCCAGCCACAGGTTGCTCTCTTTGTGCTGCATTACATTTACCCCGAAAGTTCTTGTATGTTTTCTTTCCATTTTCATCATCTCAAGGTATTTTCTGTTTGTTTGTTATTTCTGCTTCGCACCGTTGTTTATTTAGGAATGTGTTTGCAAACTCACAGATGTCACAGAAACAGAGAGTAGAATGGTGGTCAGCAGGGTCTGAGGGGTCGCGAAAAAGTGGAGATGTTGGGCCAAGGGTACAAGCTTGCAAGCATATGATGAATGAGTTCTCAGAGTCTACAGTACAGCATGGTGATCTAGCTAATAACACTCAGTGGTGTACTTGAATCTTGCTGAGAAATTAGACCTTAAGCATTCTCATCACACACACACACACACAGACACACACACACAGACACACACACACAAACAGAGAGACATACACACATTACATTGTTACTGATGAAGTGATTAATGTACTAAGTGACCGATGGTGGTAATCACTGCAGAAAGTACACATATGTCAAATCATCACATTATACACCGTAAATATGTACGATTTAGTTTGTCAATGATACCTCAATAAACCCGGAGGGAAAGCATGAAAGAATAACCATCATACAGCAGAGTAACCATGTTTGAGCATCTCTGTGTTCCTTCTCCTCCTTGGCTCTCTGAGGATCTGATCCTATTCTCCGAGAGAGCTTCCTTTAGCCATTATTCTGTGGGGGCCTTGTACCCATCTCAGAGTGGATATTCCCTTTTAGTCACGTGTACTGACCATATCTGGTTTGGGTAGGGTGCAAAGTGGGGAAAGGTGGTCTGGAAAGTCGTTACTAATCTTGCAAATCATTCTTTTTTGTTTTGGCACATAGTTTATTTAGTTCTCAATTCCCTCAAAAACTTATTAGGCGCCTCATATAATTCAGTCCTCCAATCATTTCCATGTCCTACGGATCTCAGTAAGGTCCTTTTGTAGAAGTAATTTTCTGGACTGATTAAATTACTGCTTTTCCCCCTAACATAATACAGCTACCATGAGGTTCCTTGGCACACAGGTGGGAAGAATACAACTTCTGTCTCTTTTCTCTGTTGTAACAGTCAACTGAAATTGGACTTCTAGTTCCAAACCACTTCTAATCTCATCTCTTACTCTTCAGGACTTACAAGTGGTGAGTTTTCTAATTCAACAAGGTTTTGAATTTCTGGGTTGTAATTTTGTTCTTTTCATTTTTTTCATTTCTGGCCTGTCAACCAGAAAGTTTTTCCTGCACATACATCTACTGAAATCCCCTGGGCAAATCAACATATGACCAACCTTTGGTCTGCCTCTAAAGATACCATGGACAACCATTACTGCAAACATTTTTGCCATTGAATAACATGTAGCACCACATTTATGGCTTCCAATATCAGATTCCTTTCCAACCACCTCCAGACACATAAGCCAATGCCACAATTTTAAGATTTGTTACAGGAGCATCCCTCCTCAAAGAACTAATTTCTATGTCAGGTCAAATAAGAGTAGCTACAGTAGAGACAACTCCCAAATATCAGTGTTGATTTTTCACTCACGTCACAGTCTGATGAGCGTTGAGCAGTAACATGGGCATCTTTTTGCTTCTGCAGTTCTGCCATGTTTGACTCCTTTACTTCTAACCTCAAGAAGAGATATGCTTAAAAAACTCATCCCTTTTCACGGCTTATTGGACCAGTAAGCTAAGCACTTAGAAAACAAGCTGCATAGCAAGAGTCATTTTGTAAATCAAGATAAACATTGGAATCCCCATTGTACCTCAAAGGTGGGGTCAAAGTAATCAAGAATGTTATTTCCGAGGTGAAAAAATATAATAAGACCCTGAGGTTGTTGAGTTTTGCAGTAAGAAGAGCACGTTGTACACATGGAGAGCAGGCAGCTCTTTGCCTGGTAAGGTCCCTTTAAATTCCCTTTCGTTTGTACTCCCCATGTTTTCAGGACTATTATAATTTTATGCAGAGTATACCATTAATTTCCCAAACTGGTTTTTCTGTGGTGTCACATTAAAAATTCGGTTATATTGGAAAAGAAAAAGAACACAGAACATGAACGGGTTATAGAGTTTAAGAATCTCCTTGCTTGCTCTACTAGGTATGTCTGAGCCACTCCTCTGCTGGAGCACCTGCGGGTGGTGATGACGATGGTGATGGTGGTGACAGTGATGATGACAGGGACAAGGATGATCGGCCACCTCTCGAATGCCAATTATGTGCCCAGCATTGTGCCACCTGAATGACACACATTCATGTAATTTTTATGCCTAAGCAAGTTGGCACTGTAAATGTGATTTTCCCCACAGTTTCTTAAAGGGTTTGAAATGCCAAGAAGTTAAATAATTTGTTCCTCAAATCAATCAAGCAATAATTAGGAAAATAACCTGGATTTGAAACTGTACAGAAATAATCATTGATACAACTCAAAATTCAGATATCACTGACTGTGAGAGCCTGAAACTCGGGATCAAAGAAGCGCAGAAATCCACCAAAATTATGATATGATATTGCTAAAAGAAGGTTTAAAAAGAAAGAAAATTTTTTTCCCATCACACAGAACAATTGTATTTTATTCAGGAAGTGAAGGATAAGTAAAAATTGCTCAGCTGGTAGAAACCCATGCCCAGGTGACTGACCGACACAGAAGACAGGGAGAGAATGCTCAGAGGGCGCCCAGGAGGAGAGCTGCTGCTCTTCCCACTGAGGCTCTGCGAGGCTTTCTCGGGCACCTCCCAGAGGGAAGCTGTGTAGCAGCCTCAGATAGGAAACCTCTGTCTGTCAGGAATCACCACACGCATATTGAGGCAGAAGGGTGGAGAAGCTTCTTCCGTATCCATGCTAGGCTTTGAAGAGAAGGTGAAGGTGGAGCTCTGGAACTAGTTGAGCCGATTGTCCTTATCCTTTCCAGATGCAGATAAAAGCTCAAGCTCTTACATGCTCTTGGGTGGGCACTTCTGCTAGCAATGATGGGCAGGTGGCCCAGGAGGGCATTTCTGCTTGCACTGCTGAGGCAGGCATGGGTCAGGGCACTTTATGGGTGGGCAAGGCTCTGGACACTTGACAGGTGGGCAAGGCTCAGGGCACTTAGGTAGGCACACTGGTGGTGGCTGGCAGGGCTGCTTGCACTGCTGAGGTGGGCATGGGTCAGGGCACTTTATGGGTGGGCAAGGGTCTGGACACTTGACAGGTGGGCAAGGCTCAGGGCACTTAGGTAGGCACACTGGTGGTGGCTGGCAGGGCTGCTTGCACTGCTGAGGCGGGCATGGGTCAGGGCACTTTATGGGTGGGCAAGGGTCTGGACACTTGACAGGTGGGCAAGGCTCAGGGCACTTAGGTAGGCACACTGGTGGTGGCTGGCAGGGCTGCTTGCACTGCTGAGGTGGGCATGGGTCAGGGCACTTTATGGGTGGGCAAGGGTCTGGACACTTGACAGGTGGGCAAGGCTCAGGGCACTTAGGTAGGCACACTGGTGGTGGCTGGCAGAGCTGCTTGCACTGCTGAGGTGGGCATGGGTCAGGGCACTTTATGGGTGGGCAAGGGTCTGGACACTTGACAGGTGGGCAAGGCTCAGGGCACTTAGGTAGGCACACTGGTGGTGGCTGGCAGGGCTGCTTGCACTGCTGAGGCGGGCATGGGTCAGGGCACTTTATGGGTGGGGAAGGGTCTGGACACTTGACAGGTGGGCAAGGCTCAGGGCACTTAGGTAGGCACACTGGTGGTGGCTGGCAGGGCTGCTTGCACTGCTGATGTTGAGAAGACATCTTTCTGGAGTCTTAATATCTGAAAGAAAGTATATGACCGTGTTCACAAGAAGGAATTCCTGTAGAGAAAGGAGCAAAAGCTTGTGGAATAACAACAGATAGTATCTCGCCAATCTCTAAGTATGTGCTTTAATCTCTTTAATACCCTTTAATGAATTTCTGACTTCTCTCTCGCTCTTCAGAAAATCGTTTCATCAGCCCAGAGAAAACCTTCTCTTTTCTCATACAACTTTTCCAAAGATACTCTCTTTGTTTTAAAGAAACAAGTGATGTTTTCTCTTTTGGTTTCTTTCTTTCTTTCTCTCTCTCTCTTTTTTTTTTTATGAAAACGACATCTTCCAAAAAGGCCATCCCAAGTTCTAGAATCCTGGGCAAGCTCACAAGCCATTTCTATCACCATTTTCTCTCATGAGGTCCCGACAAGATGACTTATGTACAGAGCAAAGGGCATTCAGAATTAATGTAAGGGCCTCACACCTTCTAAGACAAATGCCTCTGAAATCACAGCAGAAGTCCAAGACAAAGGCATAGAAAAAGGTAAATACTTTGCTCTTTATCCCTTCATGTCAAAATTTCCTGTTAATTTCTTTTTCAACACAGGAATTCAAACTAGGTATCAGAAGTCTAGTAAATACAATATAACATTGTGCCCGGATTCCAAGTTCCCATCCACTAAGTAGCATTATACCTATGATCATAAATTTGGACCCGTCAAACTTGCTGTCTCCAGCATAAACTCCACATTCGTGGGTCTGAGAACAAAGTTGAACTGAAGAATCAGACTCACCAGGTTCTCCAATGTCAATCGGAACTCGAGTAGCAGGAGGATAGCTGTCGTGCAGCAGAGGACCTATTTATTGGGGCTTGCTGCCCCACCCAGGGGGAAGCGGAGCTACCAAAACTGGTCTGGTCCAATCACTTCCCAACCAAAATGCAAATCCATCCATAACTGGCTTGGCAGGGACTCTGAAAACAGGAAATATCCTGTTCCAGGATCTCCTCAGTGGATTAAGTTCTCATGACTCACAGAGTCCCTGTCTTAGCTCTCAGTTTCAGTGGTTTATGGCAGTGGGAGCACTTGGAGTATTCTCTTACTTGTAGTCAAAAGTTCCCTTCCTTGATTGGGGAAGATAACCCTTTTCTATCTTTCACGATCCTTGACTTCTAAGACTGCCTGCCTAGTTGCACTTGATCTGGTGGCAATTTTGTTGTACATACTGTTTGAAAAGGGCCTCGCTACCTGGTGACACATGTCTCTTTACCTTGAGTCTTTCTTACAATTCATTTCCCCTTGATTCATGGCTTGCTAAACAAAGTTTCCTTTCTTCTTCGGAAATGGAGTGAGGGAAATTTGCAGATCACCTCCTATGATTTCCTTTCATGATACTTAGAAACGTGTAGTAAAGTGTTGACCACTACGGTCTTCCTTTCACTCTTTGCTCCTTCAAATAAAGAACATCCAGCAGGTCAGATTCCTGTGACCTCTATAAATCTGTTTTTCTTTCTGCCGCAAGGAATTTGCTAAGCACGTAGCATCGCCTACCATAACTCAGATGAGATGGCAGCTCAGACCCTAGACTTACAACAGAAGTGAAGCTTTTTGCTCATACATCCCAAAAGTGACATAAAACTTGCTCCAATCTAATTTCTCCCAACTGAACTCTTTGGATGTCTTCAATTTTTGAAGAAATCTCAGAGGATTGTTCAAATGTTCTGGCTTCCTGTCACTTTGAAATTATTGGGAAACCCAATCTATTATGCAATGCCATTCACGCAACTAATTTTGTATGTTTTTAATACTTATGAATTATTTAAACAAATGTTGTTTCACTTCAAATCTAGGGGTAAATTGAAGAGAAAGTTGAAATCACTTCATTAAAAATGCAGTCACTGAAGTTCATTGCCATTCATATACAACTTCTTAATCATTAATAATAATTTTGTTATATTTTAAACCTATTTTTTGCATTTTCCATTTTGGACACGGTGGAGCATATGTCAACTAAACCTATTTCCTGCTCTATTTTTTCATACAATTTGTCAATGTGCTGGAAGGAAGGTTTGATGGTTTATTTATGGGTCAGATTCACTGGCCCAGGTCCCCAGTTTTCTGGTCAAACATTATCTATGTGTTTTTGTAAGGATGATTTTGGATGAGAGTATTATTTAAATCAGTGGCCTGAATTATGGCGGTTGCCCTCTATAAGGTGGGAAGTTCTCATCCAATCCACTGACGGCCTGAATAGAACAAGGCTGACGCTCCCCCAGGTAAAAGATTATTCCTCTCAGGTGGACTTTCAGCAGAGTTTCAGCTCTGCAGACTTTGCGTGTTCCAGACATTTTAATCTCTCTTTCTCTCTCTCTCTCTCTCTGTCCTTGTCCCTCTTTCTGTAACATATTTCTCTATGTACATATGTACATACATTTTGTAATATATATTTTGAATATTTCATCTTTCATTTCATGTACATGATTACCTATGGCCAATTAAAATAAAAATTTTCAAAGTTATTAGGAAGTGAAGTTAAAGCCAAACATATTAATGTAATATGACACATGGGGTGTGGCATTATGACAGATATAATGAGCTTTTAGCAAATGACTGAACTTCAGCGACCAGTGCCTTAGCATGTCCTCCAAAGATTTCATTTCTGCCTTTTCAGTGATTTAGCTGTCAACAGTTTTTCTACAGTTCCTCCCTTCTATCCTGGACACGAACACTACTCTTTTCTATGCTGTCCCCTTGGGCACTGAAGAGTCTTGTGATGGGTCATGGTAGGTGAAGGCCCCTGTCTGCTTTAGGAATAGAGTTGTGAATCTCACTTTATCATACTGTAGAATGTGGGAACATACGTTTAATGGAATCAGGATGTCCCATCTCACCTGACGCAAACTCTTCCCTAGACGGCTGTCGTGTGCTTAAAATTCCTTTATCAGGAAATAAATCTCTTGTATTCCGTAAGTAAATACCAGGTTTCAATTGTGTGAAAGCAAAACAAGATATAAGATACCATTTAAGACTCACAGCATCACATATAAATGATTCAGAGTGACGTTGGGAGGGGAGAGAGAAGCAAAGCACTAAAGGTCTGACATCTGGATGAAATGTGAACTTAGGGCACATCTGATATATTTACTTTGTTCTCCTCATTCCAAGAATGATTTAGGTCCTTGAAGACAGTAATTTGAAAAACATTTTCACTGTTTATTCTCTGTCTTCCTGTTCACGTTCCAGAACCCTCACCCTGCCATATTATCTTCACTGTCCAATTTGGTACTTTGACATATTGCCCATGCATTTAGTAATAGTCCTTTCATATCTTTCATAATTCTTCCTGCAGTCAGAAGGAAGAACTGGCCTAGTAATTTGTCTTGGCCAAATAATCAGGAAGCTTCTTAGGAATGGGGTTTTATAATGGGACAGCAGGAAGAAGAGGGGAATGAGGAGGAGAGGAAGAGAAAGAGGAGACACTTGAAACCTGTGAAAGAGTCATCAGCTAGGCATGTGCCAGAAGGCCAGGACGTAAACGTTCCCTGCAGCTCAGCCACATCTTCACTGACTACTATATATTTTTTAAATAATATGATCCATTGTTATAAAAATGAAGCTGTATCATTTAATATATAATGGGGAAAACATAAAGCTGTTAAAAAATGAGCATGTCTATTAAACGGCCAAAAATAATCACTGTTATATGTTGCTGTAGTTAGTGTTACGACTTTTCAATTTTCATAAACCCACACACATGCATACATGTCTATCAGGTTACTGATTTGAGATCATCTTTTGTAATATAGATATCTCCAGCCATAGGTTGCTCTCTTTGTGCTGCATTACATTTACCCCGAAAGTTCTTGTATGTTTTCTTTCCATTTTCATCATCTCAAGGTATTTTCTGTTTGTTTGTTATTTCTGCTTCGCACCGTTGTTTATTTAGGAATGTGTTTGCAAACTCACAGATGTCACAGAAACAGAGAGTAGAATGGTGGTCAGCAGGGTCTGAGGGGTCGCGAAAAAGTGGAGATGTTGGGCCAAGGGTACAAGCTTGCAAGCATATGATGAATGAGTTCTCAGAGTCTACAGTACAGCATGGTGATCTAGCTAATAACACTCAGTGGTGTACTTGAATCTTGCTGAGAAATTAGACCTTAAGCATTCTCATCACACACACACACACACACAGACACACACACACAGACACACACACACAAACAGAGAGACATACACACATTACATTGTTACTGATGAAGTGATTAATGTACTAAGTGACCGATGGTGGTAATCACTGCAGAAAGTACACATATGTCAAATCATCACATTATACACCGTAAATATGTACGATTTAGTTTGTCAATGATACCTCAATAAACCCGGAGGGAAAGCATGAAAGAATAACCATCATACAGCAGAGTAACAATGTTTGAGCATCTCTGTGTTCCTTCTCCTCCTTGGCTCTCTTAGGATCTGACCCTATTCTCCGAGAGAGCTTCCTTTAGCCATTATTCTGTGGGGGCCTTGTACCCATCTCAGAGTGGATATTCCCTTTTAGTCACGTGTACTGACCATATCTGATTTGGGTAGGGTGCAAAGTGGGGAAAGGTGGTCTGGAAAGTCGTTAGTAATCTTGCAAATCATTCTTTTTTGTTTTGGCACATAGTTTATTTAGTTCTCAATTCCCTCAAAAACTTATTAGGCGCCTCATATAATTCAGTCCTCCAATCATTTCCATGTCCTACGGATCTCAGTAAGGTCCTTTTGTAGAAGTAATTTTCTGGACTGATTAAATTACTGCTTTTCCCCCTAACATAATACAGCTACCATGAGGTTCCTTGGCACACAGGTGGGAAGAATACAACTTCTGTCTCTTTTCTCTGTTGTAACAGTCAACTGAAATTGGACTTCTAGTTCCAAACCACTTCTAATCTCATCGCTTACTCTTCAGGACTTACTAGTGGTGAGTTTTCTAATTCAACAAGGTTTTGAATTTCTGGGTTGTAATTTTGTTCTTTTCATTATTTTCATTTCTGGCCTGTCAACCAGAAAGTTTTTCCTGCACATACATCTACTGAAATCCCCTGGGCAAATCAACATATGACCAACCTTTGGTCTGCCTCTAAAGATACCATGGACAACCATTACTGCAAACATTTTTGCCATTGAATAACATGTAGCACCACATTTATGGCTTCCAATATCAGATTCCTTTCCAACCACCTCCAGACACATAAGCCAATGCCACAATTTTAAGATTTGTTACAGGAGCATCCCTCCTCAAAGAACTAATTTCTATGTCAGGTCAAATAAGAGTAGCTACAGTAGAGACAACTCCCAAATATCAGTGTTGATTTTTCACTCACGTCACAGTCTGATGAGCGTTGAGCAGTAACATGGGCATCTTTTTGCTTCTGCAGTTCTGCCATGTTTGACTCCTTTACTTCTAACCACAAGAAGAGATATGCTTAAAAAACTCATCCCTTTTCACGGCTTATTGGACCAGTAAGCTAAGCACTTAGAAAACAAGCTGCATAGCAAGAGTCATTTTGTAAATCAAGATAAACATTGGAATCCCCATTGTACCTCAAAGGTGGGGTCAAAGTAATCAAGAATGTTATTTCCGAGGTGAAAAAATATGATAAGACCCTGAGGTTGTTGAGTTTTGCAGTAAGAAGAGCACGTTGTACACATGGAGAGCAGGCAGCTCTTTGCCTGGTAAGGTCCCTTTAACTTCTCTTTCGTTTGTACTCCCCATGTTTTCAGGACTATTATAATTTTATGCAGAGTATACCATTAATTTCCCAAACTGGTTTTTCTGTGGTGTCACATTAAAAATTCGGTTATATTGGAAAAGAAAAAGAACACAGAACATGAACGGGTTATAGAGTTTAAGAATCTCCTTGCTTGCTCTACTAGGTATGTCTGAGCCACTCCTCTGCTGGAGCACCTGCGGGTGGTGATGACGATGGTGATGGTGGTGACAGTGATGATGACAGGGACAAGGATGATCGGCCACCTCTCGAATGCCAATTATGTGCCCAGCATTGTGCCCCCTGAATGACACACATTCATGTAATTTTTATGCCTAAGCAAGTTGGCACTGTAAATGTGATTTTCCCCACAGTTTCTTAAAGGGTTTGAAATGCCAAGAAGTTAAATAATTTGTTCCTCAAATCAATCAAGCAATAATTAGGAAAATAACCTGGATTTGAAACTGTATAGAAATAATCATTGATACAACTCAAAATTCAGATATCACTGACTGTGAGAGCCTGAAACTCGGGATCAAAGAAGGGCAGATATCCACCAAAATTATGATATGATATTGCTAAAAGAAGGTTTAAAAAGAAAGAAAAATTTTTTCCCATCACACAGAACAATTGTATTTTATTCAGGAAGTGAAGGATAAGTAATAATTGCTCAGCTGGTAGAAACCCATGCCCAGGTGACTGACCGACACAGAAGACAGGGAGAGAATGCTCAGAGGGCGCCCAGGAGGAGAGCTGCTGCTCTTCCCACTGAGGCTCTGCGAGGCTTTCTCGGGCACCTCCCAGAGGGAAGCTGTGTAGCAGCCTCAGATAGGAAACCTCTGTCTGTCAGGAATCACCACACGCATATTGAGGCAGAAGGGTGGAGAAGCTTCTTCCGTATCCATGCTAGGCTTTGAAGAGAAGGTGAAGGTGGAGCTCTGGAACTAGTTGAGGCGATTGTCCTTATCCTTTCCAGATGCAGATAAAAGCTCAAGCTCTTACATGCTCTTGGGTGGGCACTTCTGCTAGCAATGATGGGCAGGTGGCCCAGGAGGGCATTTCTGCTTGCACTGCTGAGGCAGGCATGGGTCAGGGCACTTTATGGGTGGGCAAGGCTCTGGACACTTGACAGGTGGGCAAGGCTCAGGGCACTTAGGTAGGCACACTGGTGGTGGCTGGCAGGGCTGCTTGCACTGCTGAGGCGGGCATGGGTCAGGGCACTTTATGGGTGGGCAAGGCTCTGGACACTTGACAGGTGGGCAAGGCTCAGGGCACTTAGGTAGGCACACTGGTGGTGGCTGGCAGGGCTGCTTGCACTGCTGAGGCGGGCATGGGTCAGGGCACTTTATGGGTGGGCAAGGGTCTGGACACTTGACAGGTGGGCAAGGCTCAGGGCACTTAGGTAGGCACACTGGTGGTGGCTGGCAGGGCTGCTTGCACTGCTGAGGTGGGCATGGGTCAGGGCACTTTATGGGTGGGCAAGGGTCTGGACACTTGACAGGTGGGCAAGGCTCAGGGCACTTAGGTAGGCACACTGGTGGTGGCTGGCAGGGCTGCTTGCACTGCTGAGGCGGGCATGGGTCAGGGCACTTTATGGGTGGGCAAGGGTCTGGACACTTGACAGGTGGGCAAGGCTCAGGGCACTTAGGTAGGCACACTGGTGGTGGCTGGCAGGGCTGCTTGCACTGCTGAGGTGGGCATGGGTCAGGGCACTTTATGGGTGGGCAAGGGTCTGGACACTTGACAGGTGGACAAGGCTCAGGGCACTTAGGTAGGCACACTGGTGGTGGCTGGCAGGGCTGCTTGCACTGCTGATGTTGAGAAGACATCTTTCTGGAGTCTTAATATCTGAAAGAAAGTATATGACCGTGTTCACAAGAAGAAATTCCTGTAGAGAAAGGAGCAAAAGCTTGTGGAATAACAACAGATAGTATCTCGTCAATCTCTAAGTATGTGCTTTAATCTCTTTAATACCCTTTAATGAATTTCTGACTTCTCTCTCGCTCTTCAGAAAATCGTTTCATCAGCCCAGAGAAAACCTTCTCTTTTCTCATACAACTTTTCCAAAGATACTCTCTTTGTTTTAAAGAAACAAGTGATGTTTTCTCTTTTGGTTTCTTTCTTTCTTTCTCTCTCTCTCTTTTTTTTTTTTTATGAAAACGACATCTTCCAAAAAGGATATCCCAAGTTCTAGAATCCTGGGCAAGCTCACAAGCCATTTCTATCACCATTTTCTCTCATGAGGTCCCGACAAGATGACTTATGTACAGAGCAAAGGGCATTCAGAATGAATGTAAGGGCCTCACACCTTCTAAGATAAATGCCTCTGAAATCACAGCAGAAGTCCAAGACAAAGGCATAGAAAAAGGTAAATATTTTGCTCTTTCTCCCTTCATGTCAAAATTTCCTGTTAATTTATTTTTCAATAGAGGAATTCAAACTAGGTATCAGAAATCTAGTAAATACAATATAACATTGTGCCCGGATTCCAAGTTCCCATCCACTAAGTAGCATTATACCTATGATCATAAATTTGGACCCGTCAAACTTGCTGTCTCCAGCATAAACTCCACATTCGTGGGTCTGAGAACAAAGTTGAACTGAAGAATCAGACTCACCAGGTTCTCCAATGTCAATCGGAACTCGAGTAGCAGGAGGATAGCTGTCGTGCAGCAGAGGAACTATTTATTGGGGCTTGCTGCCCCACCCAGGGGGAAGCGGAGCTACCAAAACTGGCCTGATCCAATCACTTCCCAACCAAAATGCAAATCCATCCATAACTGGCTTGGCAGGGACTCTGAAAACAGGAAATATCCTGTTCCAGGATCTCCTCACTGGATTACGTTCTCATGACTCACAGAGTCCCTGTCTTAGCTCTCAGTTTCAGTGGTTTATGGCAGTGGGAGCACTTGGAGTATTCTCTTACTTGTAGTCAAAAGTTCCCTTCCTTGATTGGGGAAGATAACCCTTTTCTATCTTTCTCGATCCTTGACTTCTAAGACTGCCTGCCTAGTTGCACTTGATCTGGTGGCAATTTTGTTGTACATACTGTTTGAAAAGGGCCTCGCTACCTGGTGACACATGTCTCTTTACCTCGAGTCTTTCTTACAATTCATTTCCCCTTGATTCATGGCTTGCTAAACAAAGTCTCCTTTCTTCTTCGGAAATGGAGTGAGGGAAATTTGCAGATCACCTCCTATGATTTCCTTTCATGATACTTAGAAACGTGTAGTAAAGTGTTGACCACTACGGTCTTCCTTTCACTCTTTGCTCCTTCAAATAAAGAACATCCAGCAGGTCAGATTCCTGTGACCTCTATAAATCTGTTTTTCTTTCTGCCGCAAGGAATTTGCTAAGCACGTAGCATCGCCTACCATAACTCAGATGAGATGGCAGCTCAGACCCTAGACTTACAACAGAAGTGAAGCTTTTTGCTCATACATCCCAAAAGTGACATAAAACTTGCTCCAATCTAATTTCTCCCAACTGAACTCTTTGGATGTCTTCAATTTTTGAAGAAATCTCAGAGGATTGTTCAAATCTTCTGGCTTCCTGTCACTTTGAAATTATTGGGAAACCCAATCTATTATGCAATGCCATTCACGCAACTAATTTTGTATGTTTTTAATACTTATGAATTATTTAAACAAATGTTGTTTCACTTCAAATCTAGGGGTAAATTGAAGAGAAAGTTGAAATCACTTCATTAAAAATGCAGTCACTGAAGTTCATTGCCATTCATATACAACTTCTTAATCATTAATAATAATTTTGTTATATTTTAAACCTATTTTTTGCATTTTCCATTTTGGACACGGTGGAGCATATGTCAACTAAACCTATTTCCTGCTCTATTTTTTCATACAATTTGTCAATGTGCTGGAAGGAAGGTTTGATGGTTTATTTATGGGTCAGATTCACTGGCCCAGGTGCCCAGTTTTCTGGTCAAACATTATCTATGTGTTTTTGTAAGGATGATTTTGGATGAGAGTATTATTTAAATCAGTGGCCTGAATTATGGCGGTTGCCCTCTACAAGGTGGGAAGTTCTCATCCAATCCACTGACGGCCTGAATAGAACAAGGCTGACGCTCCCCCAGGTAAAAGATTATTCCTCTCAGGTGGACTTTCAGCAGAGTTTCAGCTCTGCAGACTTTGCGTGTTCCAGACATTTTAATATCTCTTTCTCTCTCTCTCTCTCTCTGTCCTTGTCCCTCTTTCTGTAACATATTTCTCTATGTACATATGTACATACATTTTGTAATATATATTTTGAATATTTCATCTTTCATTTCATGTACATGATTACCTATGGCCAATTAAAATAAAAATTTTCAAAGTTATTAGGAAGTGAAGTTAAAGCCAAACATATTAATGTAATGTGACACATGGGGTGTGGCATTATGACAGATATAATGAGCTTTTAGCAAATGACTGAACTTCAGCGACCAGTGCCTTAGCATGTCCTCCAAAGATTTCATTTCTGCCTTTTCAGTGATTTAGCTGTCAACAGTTTTTCTACAGTTCCTCCCTTCTATCCTGGACACGAACACTACTCTTTTCTATGCTGTCCCCTTGGGCACTGAAGAGTCTTGTGTTGGGTCATGGTAGGTGAAGGCCCCTGTCTGCTTTAGGAACAGAGTTGTGAATCTAACTTTATCATACTGTAGAATGTGGGAACATACGTTTAATGGAATCAGGATGTCCCATCTCACCTGACGCAAACTCTTCCCTAGACGGCTGTCGTGTGCTTAAAATTCCTTTATCAGGAAATAAATCTCTTGTATTCCATAAGTAAATACCAGGTTTCAATTGTGTGAAAGCAAAACAAGATATAAGATACCATTTAAGACTCACAGCATCACATATAAATGATTCAGAGTGACGTTGGGAGGGGAGAGAGAAGCAAAGCGCGAAAGGTCTGACATCTGGATGAAATGTGAACTTAGGGCACATCTGATATATTTACTTTGTTCTCCTCATTCCAAGAATGATTTAGGTCCTTGAAGACAGTAATTTGAAAAACATTTTCACTGTTTATTCTCTGTCTTCCTGTTCACGTTCCAGAACCCTCACCCTGCCATATTATCTTCACTGTCCAATTTGGTACTTTGACATATTGCCCATGCATTTAGTAATAGTCCTTTCATATCTTTCATAATTCTTCCTGCAGTCAGAAGGAAGAACTGGCCTAGTAATTTGTCTTGGCCAAATAATCAGGAAGCTTCTTAGGAATGGGGTTTTATAATGGGACAGCAGGAAGAAGAGGGGAATGAGGAGGAGAGGAAGAGAAAGAGGAGACACTTGAAACCTGTGAAAGAGTCATCAGCTAGGCATGTGCCAGAAGGCCAGGACGTAAACGTTCCCTGCAGCTCAGCCACATCTTCACTGACTACTATATTTTTTTTAAATAATATGATCCATTGTTATAAAAATGAAGCTGTATCATTTAATATATAATGGGGAAAACATAAAGCTGTTAAAAAATGAGCATGTCTATTAAACGGCCAAAAATAATCACTGCTTATATGTTGCTGTAGTTAGTGTTACGACTTTTCAATTTTCATAAACCCACACACATGCATACATGTCTATCAGGTTACTGATTTGAGATCATCTTTTGTAATATAGATATCTCCAGCCATAGGTTGCTCTCTTTGTGCTGCATTACATTTATCGCGAAAGTTCTTGTATGTTTTCTTTCCATTTTCATCATCTCAAGGTATTTTCTGTTTGTTTGTTATTTCTGCTTCGCACCGTTGTTTATTTAGGAATGTGTTTGCAAACTCACAGATGTCACAGAAACAGAGAGTAGAATGGTGGTCAGCAGGGTCTGAGGGGTCACGAAAAAGTGGAGATGTTGGGCTAAGGGTACAAGCTTGCAAGCATATGATGAATGAGTTCTCAGAGTCTACAGTACAGCATGGTGATCTAGCTAATAACACTCAGTGGTGTACTTGAATCTTGCTGAGAAATTAGACCTTAAGCATTCTCATCACACACACACACACACAGACACACACACACAGACACACACACACAAACAGAGAGACATACACACATTACTTTGTTACTGATGAAGTGATTAATGTACTAAGTGACCGATGGTGGTAATCACTGCAGAAAGTACACATATGTCAAATCATCACATTATACACCGTAAATATGTACGATTTAGTTTGTCAATGATACCTCAATAAACCCGGAGGGAAAGCATGAAAGAATAACCATCATACAGCAGAGTAACCATGTTTGAGCATCTCTGTGTTCCTTCTCCTCCTTGGCTCTCTTAGGATCTGATCCTATTCTCCGAGAGAGCTTCCTTTAGCCATTATTCTGTGGGGGCCTTGTACCCATCTCAGAGTGGATATTCCCTTTTAGTCACGTGTACTGACCATATCTGATTTGGGTAGGGTGCAAAGTGGGGAAAGGTGGTCTGGAAAGTCGTTAGTAATCTTGCAAATCATTCTTTTTTGTTTTGGCACATAGTTTATTTAGTTCTCAATTCCCTCAGAAACTTATTAGGCGCCTGATATAATTCAGTCCTCCAATCATTTCCATGTCCTACGGATCTCAGTAAGGTCCTTTTGTAGAAGTAATTTTCTGGACTGATTAAATTACTGCTTTTCCCCCTAACATAATACAGCTACCATGAGGTTCCTTGGCACACAGGCGGGAAGAATACAACTTCTGTCTCTTTTCTCTGTTGTAACAGTCAACTGAAATTGGACTTCTAGTTCAAAACCACTTCTAATCTCATCTCTTACTCTTCAGGACTTACAAGTGGTGAGTTTTTTAATTCAACAAGGTTTTGAATTTCTGGGTTGTATTTTTTTTCTTTTCATTTTTTTCATTTCTGGCCTGTCAACCAGAAAGTTTTTCCTGCACATACATCTACTGAAATCCCCTGGGCAAATCAACATATGACCAACCTTTGGTCTGCCTCTAAAGATCCCATGGACAACAATTACTGCCAACATTTTTGCCATTGAATAACATGTAGCACCATATTTATGGCTTCCAATGTCAGATTCCTTTCCAACCACCTCCAGACACATAAGCCAATGCCACAATTTTAAGATTTGTTACAGGAGCATCCCTCCTCAAAGAACTAATTTCTATGTCAGGTCAAATAAGAGTAGCTACAGTAGAGACAACTCCCAAATATCAGTGTTGATTTTTCACTCACGTCACAGTCTGATGAGCGTTGAGCAGTAACATGGGCATCTTTTTGTTTCTGCAGTTCTGCCATGTTTGACTCCTTTACTTCTAACCTCAAGAAGAGATATGCTTAAAAAACTCATCCCTTTTCACGGCTTATTGGACCAGTAAGCTAAGCACTTAGAAAACAAGCTGCATAGCAAGAGTCATTTTGTAAATCAAGATAAACATTGGAATCCCCATTGTACCTCAAAGGTGGGGTCAAAGTAATCAAGAATGTTATTTCCGAGGTGAAAAAATATAATAAAACCCTGAGGTTGTTGAGTTTTGCAGTAAGAAGAGCACGTTGTACACATGGAGAGCAGGCAGCTCTTTGCCTGGTAAGGCCCCTTTAAATTCCCTTTCGTTTGTACTCCCCATGTTTTCAGGACTATTATAATTTTATGCAGAGTATACCATTAATTTCCCAAACTGGTTTTTCTGTGGTGTCACATTAAAAATTCGGTTATATTGGAAAAGAAAAAGAACACAGAATATGAACGGGTAATAGAGTTTAAGAGTCTCCTTGCTTGCTCTACTAGGTATGTCTGAGCCTCTCCTCTGCTGGAGCACCTGCGGGTGGTGATGACGATGGTGATGGTGGTGACAGTGATGATGACAGGGACAAGGATGATCGGCCACCTCTCGAATGCCAATTATGTGCCCAGCATTGTGCCACCTGAATGACACACATTCATGTAATTTTTATGCCTAAGCAAGTTGGCACTGTAAATGTGATTTTCCCCACTGTTTCTTAAAGGGTTTGAAATGCCAAGAAGTTAAATAATTTGTTCCTCAAATCAATCAAGCAATAATTAGGAAAATAACCTGGATTTGAAACTGTATAGAAATAATCATTGATACGACAAAAAATTGAGATATCACTGACTGTGAGAGCCTGAAACTCGGGATCAAAGAAGGGCAGAAATCAACCAAAATTATGATATGATATTGCTAAAAGCAGGTTTAAAAAGAAAGAAAAATTTTTTCCCATCACACAGAAGAATTGTATTTTATTCAGGAAGTGAAGGATAAGTAACAATTGCTCAGCTGCTAGAAACCCATGCCCAGGTGACTGACCGACACAGAAGGCAGGGAGAGAATGCTCAGAGTGCGCCCAGGAGGAGAGCTGCTGCTCTTCCCACTGAGGCTCTGCGAGGCTTTCTCGGGCACCTCCCAGAGGGAAGCTGTGTAGCAGCCTCAGATAGGAAACCTCTGTCTGTCAGGAATCACCACACGCATATTGAGGCTGAAGGGTGGAGAAGCTTCTTCCGTATCCATGCTAGGCTTTGAAGAGAAGGTGAAGGTGGAGCCCTGGAACTAGTGGAGCCGATTGTCCTTATCCTTTCCAGATGCAGAGAAAAGCTCAAGCTCTTACATGCTCTTGGGTGGGCACTTCTGCTAGCAATGATGGGCAGGTGGCCCAGGAGGGCATTTCTGCTTGCACTGCTGAGGCAGGCATGGGTCAGGGCACTTTATGGGTGGGCAAGGGTCTGGACACTTGACAGGTGGGCAAGGCTCAGGGCACTTAGGTAGGCACACTGGTGGTGGCTGGCAGGGCTGCTTGCACTGCTGAGGCAGGCATGGGTCAGGGCACTTTATGGGTGGGCAAGGGTCTGGACACTTGACAGGTGGGCAAGGCTCAGGGCACTTAGGTAGGCACACTGGTGGTGGCTGGCAGGGCTGCTTGCACTGCTGATGTTGAGAAGACATCTTTCTGGAGTCTTAATATCTGAAAGAAAGTATATGACCGTGTTCACAAGAAGGAATTCCTATAGAGAAAGGAGCAAAAGCTTGTGGAATAACAACAGATAGTATCTCGCCAATCTCTAAGTATGTGCTTTAATCTCTTTAATACCCCTTAATGAATTTCTGACTTCTCTCTCGCTCTTCAGAAAATCGTTTCATCAGCCCAGAGAAAACCTTCTCTTTTCTCATACAACTTTTCCAAAGAAACTCTCTTTGTTTTAAAGAAACAAGTGATGTTTTCTCTTTTGGTTTCGTTCTTTCTTTCTCTCTCTCTCTTTTTTTTTTTATGAAAACGACATCTTCCAAAAAGGCCATCCCAAGTTCTAGAATCCTGGGCAAGCTCACAAGCCATTTCTATCACCATTTTCTCTCATGAGGTCCCGACAAGATGACTTATGTACAGAGCAAAGGGCATTCAGAATGAATGTAAGGGCCTCACACCTTCTAAGATAAATGCCTCTGAAATCACAGCAGAGGTCCAAGACAAAGGCATAGAAAAAGGTAAATACTTTGCTCTTTATCCCTTCATGTCAAAATTTCCTGTTAATTTTTTTTCAATAGAGGAATTCAAACTAGGTATCAGAAATCTAGTAAATACAATATAACATTGTGCCCGGATTCCAAGTTCCCATCCACTAAGTAGCATTATACCTATGATCATAAATTTGGACCCGTCAAACTTGCTGTCTCCAGCATAAACTCAACATTCGTGGGTCTGAGAACAAAGTTGAACTGAAGAATCAGACTCACCAGGTTCTCCAATGTCAATCGGAACTCGAGTAGCAGGAGGATAGCTGTCGTGCAGCAGAGGACCTTTTTATTGGGGCTTGCTGCCCCACCCAGGGGAAAGCGGAGCTACTAAAACTGGCCTGGTCCAATCACTTCCCAACCAAAATGCAAATCCATCCATAACTGGCTTGGCAGGGACTCTGAAAACAGGAAATATAATGTTCCAGGATCTCCTCACTGGATTAAGTTCTCATGACTCACAGAGTCCCTGTCTTAGCTCTCAGTTTCAGTGGTTTATGGCAGTGGGAGCACTTGGAGTATTCTCTTACTTGTAGTCAAAAGTTCCCTTCCTTGACTGGGGAAGATAACCCTTTTCTATCTTTCACGATCCTTGACTTCTAAGACTGCCTGCCTAGTTGCACTTGATCTGGTGGCAATTTTGTTGTACATACTGTTTGAAAAGGGCCTCGCTACCTGGTGACACATGTCTCTTTACCTCGAGTCTTTCTTACAATTCATTTCCCCTTGATTCATGGCTTGCTAAACAAAATCTCCTTTCTTCTTTGAAAATGGACTGAGGGAAATTTGCAGATCACCTCCAATGATTTCATTTCATGATACTTAGAAACGTGTAGTAAAGTGTTGACCACTACGGTCTTCCTTTCACTCTTTGCTCCTTCAAATAAAGAACATCCAGCAGGTCAGATTCCGGTGACGTCTATAAATCTGATTTTCTTTCTGCCGCAAGGAATTCGCTAAGCACGTAGCATCCCCTACCATAACTCAGATGAGCTGGCAGCTTAGACCCTAGACTTACAACAGAAGTGAAGCTTTTTGCTCATACATCCCAAAAGTGACATAAAACTTGCTCCAATCTAATTTCTCCCAACTGAACTCTTTGGATGTCTTCAATTTTTGAAGAAATCTCAGAGGATTGTTCAAATGTTCTGGCTTCCTGTCACTTTGAAATTATTGGGAAACCCAATCTATTATGCAATGCCATTCACGCAACTAATTTTGTATGTTTTTAATACTTAGGCATTATTTAAACAAATGTTGTTTCACATCAAAACTAGGGGTAAATTCAAGAGAAAGTTGAAATCACTTCATTAAAAATGCAGTCACTGAAGTTCATTGCCATTCATATACAACTTCTTAATCATTAATAATAATTTTGTTATATTTTAAACCTATTTTTTGCATTTTCCATTTTGGACACGGTGGAGCATATGTCAACTAAACCTATTTCCTGCTCTATTTTTTCATACAATTTGTCAATGTGCTGGAAGGAAGGTTTGATGGTTTATTTATGGGTCAGATTCACTGGCCCAGGTCCCAAGTTTTCTGGTCAAACATTATCTATGTGTTTTTGTAAGGATGATTTTGGATGAGAATATCATTTAAATCAGTGGCCTGAATTATGGCGGTTGCCCTCTAAAAGGTGGGAAGTTCTCATCCAATCCACTGATGGCCTGAATAGAACAAGGCTGACGCTTCCCCAGGTAAAAGATTATTCCTCTCAGGTGGACTTTCAGCAGAGTTTCAGCTCTGCAGACTTTGCGTGTTCCAGACATTTTAATCTCTCTTTCTCTCTCTCTCTCTCTCTCTGTCCTTGTCCCTCTTTCTGTAACATATTTCTCTATGTACATATGTACATACATTTTGTAATATATATTTTGAATATTTCATCTTTCATTTCATGTACATGATTACCTATGGCCAATTAAAATAAAAATTTTCAAAGTTATTAGGAAGTGAAGTTAAAGCCAAGCATATTAATGTAATATGACACATGGGGTGTGGAATTATGACAGATATAATGAGCTTTTAGCAAATGACTGAACTTCAGCGACCAGTGCCTTAGCATGTCCTCCAAAGATTTCATTTCTGCCTTTTCGGTGATTTAGCGGTCAACAGTTTTTCTACAGTTCCTCCCTTCTATCCTGGACACGAACACCACTCTTTTCTATGCTGTCCCCTTGGGCACTGAAGAGTCTTGTGATGGGTCATGGTTGGTGAAGGCCCCTGTCTGCTTTAGGAATAGAGTTGTGAATCTCACTTTATCATACTGTAGAATGTGGGAACATACGTTTAATGGAATCAGCATGTCCCATCTCACCTGACGCAAACTCTTCCCTAGACGGCTGTCGTGTGCTTAAAATTCCTTTATCAGGAAATAAATCTCTTGTATTCCATAAGTAAATACCAGGTTTCAATTGTGTGAAAGCAAAACTAGATATAAGATACCATTTAAGACTCACAGCATCACATATAAATGATTCAGAGTGACGTTGGGAGGGGAGAGAGAAGCAAAGCGCGAAAGGTCTGACATCTGGATGAAATGTGAACTTAGGGCACATCTGATATATTTACTTTGTTCTCCTCATTCCAAGAATTATTTAGGTCCTTGAAGACAGTAATTTGAAAAACATTTTCACTGTTTATTCTCTGTCTTCCTGTTCACGTTCCAGAACCCTCACCCTGCCATATTATATCCACTGTCCAATTTGGTACTTTGACATATTGCCCATGCATTTAGTAATAGTCCTTTCATATCTTTCATAATTCTTCCTGCAGTCAGAAGGAAGAACTGGCCTAGTACTTTGTCTTGGCCAAATAATCAGGAAGCTTCTTAGGAATGGGGTTTTATAATGGGACAGCAGGAAGAAGAGGGGAATGAGGAGGAGAGGAAGAGAAAGAGGAGACACTTGAAACCTGTGAAAGAGTCATCAGCTAGGCATGTGCCAGAAGGCCAGGACGTAAACGTTCCCTGCAGCTCAGCCACATCTTCACTGACTACTATATATTTTTTAAATAATATGATCCATTGTTATAAAAATGAAGCTATATCATTTAATATATAATGGGGAAAACATAAAGCTGTTAAAAAATGAGCATGTCTATTAAACGGCCAAAAATAATCACTGCTTATATGTTGCTGTAGTTAGTGTTACGACTTTTCAATTTTCATAAACCCACACACATGCATACATGTCTATCAGGTTACTGATTTGAGATCATCTTTTGTAATATAGATATCTCCAGCCATAGGTTGCTCTCTTTGTGCTGCATTACATTTATCCCGAAAGTTCTTGTATGTTTTCTTTCCATTTTCATCATCTCAAGGTATTTTCTGCTTGTTTGTTATTTCTGCTTCACACCGTTGTTTATTTAGGAATGTGTTTGCAAACTCACAGATGTCACAGAATCAGAGAGTAGAATGGTAGTCAGTAGGGTCTGAGGGGTCGCGAAAAAGTGGAGATGTTGGGCCAAAGGTACAAGCTTGCAATCATATGATGAATGAGTTCTCAGAGTGTATAGTACAGCATGGTGATCTAGCTAATAACACTCAGTTGTGTACTTGAATCTTGCTGAGAAGTTAGACCTTAAGCATTCTCATCACACACACACACACACACACAGACACACACACACAGACACACACACACAGACACACACACACACACACAAACAGAGAGACATACACACATTACATTGTTACTGATGAAGTGATTAATGTACTAAGTGACCGATGGTGGTAATCACTGCAGAAAGTACACATATGTCAAATCATCACATTATACACCGTAAATATGTACGATTTCGTTTGTCAATGATACCTCAATAAACCCGGAGGGAAAGCATGAAAGAATAACCATCATACAGCAGAGTAACCATGTTTGAGCATCTCTGTGTTCCTTCTCCTCCTTGGCTCTCTTAGGATCTGATCCTATTCTCCGAGAGAGCTTCCTTTAGCCATTATTCTGTGGGGGCCTTGTACCCATCTCAGAGTGGATATTCCCTTTTAGTCACGTGTACTGACCATATCTGATTTGGGTAGGGTGCAAAGTGGGGAAAGGTGGTCTGGAAAGTCGTTAGTAATCTTGCAAATCATTCTTTTTTGTTTTGGCACATAGTTTATTTAGTTCTCAATTCCCTCAGAAACTTATTAGGCGCCTGATATAATTCAGTCCTCCAATCATTTCCATGTCCTACGGATCTCAGTAAGGTCCTTTTGTAGAAGTAATTTTCTGGACTGATTAAATTACTGCTTTTCCCCCTAACATAATACAGCTACCATGAGGTTCCTTGGCACACAGGTGGGAAGAATACAACTTCTGTCTCTTTTCTCTGTTGTAACAGTCAACTGAAATTGGACTTCTAGTTCAAAACCACTTCTAATCTCATCTCTTACTCTTCAGGACTTACAAGTGGTGAGTTTTTTAATTCAACAAGGTTTTGAATTTCTGGGTTGTATTTTTTTTCTTTTCATTTTTTTCATTTCTGGCCTGTCAACCAGAAAGTTTTTCCTGCACATACATCTACTGAAATCCCCTGGGCAAATCAACATATGACCAACCTTTGGTCTGCCTCTAAAGATACCATGGACAACAATTACTGCCAACATTTTTGCCATTGAATAACATGTAGCACCATATTTATGGCTTCCAATGTCAGATTCCTTTCCAACCACCTCCAGACACATAAGCCAATGCCACAATTTTAAGATTTGTTACAGGAGCATCCCTCCTCAAAGAACTAATTTCTATGTCAGGTCAAATAAGAGTAGCTACAGTAGAGACAACTCCCAAATATCAGTGTTGATTTTTCACTCACGTCACAGTCTGATGAGCGTTGAGCAGTAACATGGGCATCTTTTTGTTTCTGCAGTTCTGCCATATTTGACTCCTTTACTTCTAACCTCAAGAAGAGATATGCTTAAAAAACTCATCCCTTTTCACGGCTTATTGGACCAGTAAGCTAAGCACTTAGAAAACAAGCTGCATAGCAAGAGTCATTTTGTAAATCAAGATAAACATTGGAATCCCCACTGTACCTCAAAGGTGGGGTCAAAGTAATCAAGAATGTTATTTCCGAGGTGAAAAAATATAATAAAACCCTGAGGTTGTTGAGTTTTGCAGTAAGAAGAGCACGTTGTACACATGGAGAGCAGGCAGCTCTTTGCCTGGTAAGGCCCCTTTAAATTCCCTTTCGTTTGTACTCCCCATGTTTTCAGGACTATTATAATTTTATGCAGAGTATACCATTAATTTCCCAAACTGGTTTTTCTGTGGTGTCACATTAAAAATTCGGTTATATTGGAAAAGAAAAAGAACACAGAATATGAACGGGTAATAGAGTTTAAGAGTCTCCTTGCTTGCTCTACTAGGTATGTCTGAGCCACTCCTCTGCTGGAACACCTGCGGGTGGTGATGACGATGGTGATGGTGGTGACAGTGATGATGACAGGGACAAGGATGATCGGCCACCTCTCGAATGCCAATTATGTGCCCAGCATTGTGCCCCCTGAATGACACACATTCATGTAATTTTTATGCCTAAGCAAGTTGGCACTGTAAATGTGATTTTCCCCACAGTTTCTTAAAGGGTTTGAAATGCCAAGAAGTTAAATAATTTGTTCCTCAAATCAATCAAGCAATAATTAGGAAAATAACCTGGATTTGAAACTGTATAGAAATAATCATTGATACGACTCAAAATTGAGATATCACTGACTGTGAGAGCCTGAAACTCGGGATCAAAGAAGGGCAGAAATCAACCAAAATTATGATATGATATTGCTAAAAGCAGGTTTAAAAAGAAAGAAAAATTTTTTCCCATCACACAGAAGAATTGTATTTTATTCAGGAAGTGAAGGATAAGTAACAATTGCTCAGCTGCTAGAAACCCATGCCCAGGTGACTGACCGACACAGAAGACAGGGAGAGAATGTCAGAGGGCGCCCAGGAGGAGAGCTGCTGCTCTTCCCACTGAGGCTCTGCGACGCTTTCTCGGGCACCTCCCAGAGGGAAGCTGTGTAGCAGCCTCAGATAGGAAACCTCTGTCTGTCAGGAATCACCACACGCATATTGAGGCTGAAGGGTGGAGAAGCTTCTTCCGTATCCATGCTAGGCTTTGAAGAGAAGGTGAAGGTGGAGCCCTGGAACTAGTGGAGCCGATTGTCCTTATCCTTTCCAGATGCAGAGAAAAGCTCAAGCTCTTACATGCTCTTGGGTGGGCACTTCTGCTAGCAATGATGGGCAGGTGGCCCAGGAGGGCATTTCTGCTTGCACTGCTGAGGCAGGCATGGGTCAGGGCACTTTATGGGTGGGCAAGGGTCTGGACACTTGACAGGTGGGCAAGGCTCAGGGCACTTAGGTAGGCACACTGGTGGTGGCTGGCAGGGCTGCTTGCACTGCTGAGGCGGGCATGGGTCAGGGCACTTTATGGGTGGGCAACGGTCTGGACACTTGACAGGTGGGCAAGGCTCAGGGCACTTAGGTAGGCACACTGGTGGTGGCTGGCAGGGCTGCTTGCACTGCTGATGTTGAGAAGACATCTTTCTGGAGTCTTACTATCTGAAAGAATGTATATGACCGTGTTCACAAGAAGGAATTACTATAGAGAAAGGAGCAAAAGCTTGTGGAATAACAACAGATAGTATCTCGCCAATCTCTAAGTACGTGCTTTAATCTCTTTAATACCCCTTAATGAATTTCTGACTTCTCTCTCGCTCTTCAGAAAATCGTTTCATCAGCCCAGAGAAAACCTTCTCTTTTCTCATACAACTTTTCCAAAGAAACTCTCTTTGTTTTAAAGAAACAAGTGATGTTTTCTCTTTTGGTTTCTTTCTTTCTTTCTCTCTCTCTCTTTTTTTTTTTTATGAAAACGACATCTTCAAAAAAGGCCATCCCAAGTTCTAGAATCCTGGGCAAGCTCACAAGCAATTTCTATCACCATTTTCTCTCATGAGGTCCCGACAAGATGACTTATGTACAGAGCAAAGGGCATTCAGAATGAATGTAAGGGCCTCACACCTTCTAAGATAAATGCCTCTGAAATCACAGCAGAGGTCCAAGAGAAAGGCATAGAAAAAGGTAAATACTTTGCTCTTTCTCCCTTCATGTCAAAATTTCCTGTTAATTTCTTTTTCAATAGAGGAATTCAAACTACGTATCAGAAATCTAGTAAATACAATATAACATTGTGCCCGGATTCCAAGTTCCCATCCACTAAGTAGCATTATACCTATGATCATAAATTTGGACCCGTCAAACTTGCTGTCTCCAGCATAAACTCAACATTCGTGGGTCTGAGAACAAAGTTGAACTGAAGAATCAGACTCACCAGGTTCTCCAATGTCAATCGGAACTCGAGTAGCAGGAGGATAGCTGTCGTGCAGCAGAGGACCTTTTTATTGGGGCTTGCTGCCCCACCCAGGGGGAAGCGGAGCTACCAAAACTGGCCTGGTCCAATCACTTCCCAACCAAAATGCAAATCCATCCATAACTGGCTTGGCAGGGACTCTGAAAACAGGAAATATAATGTTCCAGGATCTCCTCACTGGATTAAGTTCTCATGACTCACAGAGTCCCTGTCTTAGCTCTCAGTTTCAGTGGTTTATGGCAGTGGGAGCACTTGGAGTATTCTCTTACTTGTAGTCAAAAGTTCCCTTCCTTGACTGGGGAAGATAACCCTTTTCTATCTTTCACGATCCTTGACTTCTAAGACTGCCTGCCTAGTTGCACTTGATCTGGTGGCAATTTTGTTGTACATACTGTTTGAAAAGGGCCTCGCTACCTGGTGACACATGTCTCTTTACCTCGAGTCTTTCTTACAATTCATTTCCCCTTGATTCATGGCTTGCTAAACAAAATCTCCTTTCTTCTTTGAAAATGGACTGAGGGAAATTTGCAGATCACCTCCAATGATTTCCTTTCATGATACTTAGAAACGTGTAGTAAAGTGTTGACCACTACGGTCTTCCTTTCACTCTTTGCTCCTTCAAATAAAGAACATCCAGCAGGTCAGATTCCTGTGACGTCTATAAATCTGATTTTCTTTCTGCCGCAAGGAATTCGCTAAGCACGTAGCATCGCCTACCATAACTCAGATGAGCTGGCAGCTTAGACCCTAGACTTACAACAGAAGTGAAGCTTTTTGCTCATACATCCCAAAAGTGACATAAAACTTGCTCCAATCTAATTTCTCCCAACTGAACTCTTTGGATGTCTTCAATTTTTGAAGAAATCTCAGAGGATTGTTCAAATGTTCTGGCTTCCTGTCACTTTGAAATTATTGGGAAACCCAATCTATTATGCAATGCCATTCACGCAACTAATTTTGTATGTTTTTAATACTTAGGCATTATTTAAACAAATGTTGTTTCACATCAAATCTAGGGGTAAATTCAAGAGAAAGTTGAAATCACTTCATTAAAAATGCAGTCACTGAAGTTCATTGCCATTCATATACAACTTCTTAATCATTAATAATAATTTTGTTATATTTTAAACCTATTTTTTGCGTTTTCCATTTTGGTCACGGTGGAGCATATGTCAACTAAACCTATTTCCTGCTCTACTTTCTTCGTACAATTTGTCAATGTGCTGGAAGGAAGGTTTGATGGTTTATTTATGGGTCAGATTCACTGGCCCAAGTCCCCAGTTTTCTGGTCAAACATTATCTATGTGTTTTTGTAAGGATGATTTTGGATGAGAGTATTATTTAAATCAGTGGCCTGAATTATGGCGGTTGCCCTCTATAAGGTGGGAAGTTCTCATCCAATATACTGACGGCCTGAATAGAACAAGGCTGACGCTCCCCCAGGTAAAAGATTATTCCTCTCAGGTGGACTTTCAGCAGAGTTTCAGCTCTGCAGACTTTGCGTGTTCCAGACATTTTAATCTCTCTTTCTCTCTCTGTCTCTCTCTCTGTCCTTGTCCCTCTTTCTGTAACATATTTCTCTATGTACATATGTACATACATTTTGTAATATATATTTTGAATATTTCATCTTTCATTTCATGTACATGATTACCTATGGCCAATTAAAATAAAAATTTTCAAAGTTATTAGGAAGTGAAGTTAAAGCCAAGCATATTAATGTAATATGACACATGGGGTGTGGAATTATGACAGATATAATGAGCTTTTAGCAAATGACTGAACTTCAGCGACCAGTGCCTTAGCATGTCCTCCAAAGATTTCATTTCTGCCTTTTCAGTGATTTAGCTGTCAACAGTTTTTCTACAGTTCCTCCCTTCTATCCTGGACACGAACGCTACTCTTTTCTATGCTGTCCCCTTGGGCACTGAAGAGTCTTGTGATGGGTCATGGTTGGTGAAGCCCCCTGTCTGCTTTAGGAATAGAGTTGTGAATCTCACTTTATCATACTGTAGAATGTGGGAACACATGTTTAATGGAATCAGGATGTCCCATCTCACCTGACGCAAACTCTTCCCTAGACGGCTGTCGTGTGCTTAAAATTCCTTTATCAGGAAATAAATCTCTTGTATTCCATAAGTAAATACCAGGTTTCAATTGTGTGAAAGCAAAAGTAGATATAAGATACCATTTAAGACTCACAGCATCACATATAAATGATTCAGAGTGACGTTGGGAGGGGAGAGAGAAGCAAAGCACTAAAGGTCTGACATCTGGATGAAATGTGAACTTAGGGCACATCTGATATATTTAGTTTGTTCTACTCATTCCAAGAATGATTTAGGTCCTTGAAGACAGTAATTTGAGAAACATTTTCACTGTTTATTCTCTGTCTTCCTGTTCACGTTCCAGAACCCTCACCCTGCCATATTATCTTCACTGTCCAATTTGGTACTTTGACATATTGCCCATGCATTTAGTAATAGTCCTTTCATATCTTTCATAATTCTTCCTGCAGTCAGAAGGAAGAACTGGCCTAGTAATTTGTCTTGGCCAAATAATCAGGAAGCTTCTTAGGAATGGGGTTTTATAATGGGACAGCAGGAACAAAAGGGGAATGAGGAGGAGAGGGAGAGAAAGAGGAGACACTTGAAACCTGTGAAAGAGTCATCAGCTAGGCATGTGCCAGAAGGCCAGGACGTAAACGTTCCCTGCAGCTCAGCCACATCTTCACTGACTACTATATATTTTTTAAATAATATGATCCATTGTTATAAAAATGAAGCTATATCACTTAATATATAATGGAGAAAACATAAAGCTGTTAAAAAATGAGCATGTCTACTAAACGGCTAAAAATAATCACTGCTTATATGTTGCTGTAGTTAGTGTTACGACTTTTCAATTTTCATAAACCCACACACATGCATACATGTCTATCAGGTTACTGGTTTGAGATCATCTTTTGTAATAAAGATATCTCCAGCCATAGGTTGCTCTCTTTGTGCTGCATTACATTTATCCCGAAAGTTCTTGTATGTTTTCTTTCCATTTTCATCATCTCAAGGTATTTTCTGTTTGTTTGTTATTTCTGCTTCGCACCGTTGTTTATTTAGGAATGTGTTTGCAAACTCACAGATGTCACAGAAACAGAGAGCAGAATGGTGGTCAGCAGGGTCTGAGGGGTCGCGAAAAATTGGAGATATTGCCCCAAGGGTACAAGCTTGCAATCATATGATGAATGAGTTCTCACAGTCTACAGTACAGCATGGTGATCTAGCTAATAACACTCAGTGGTGTACTTGAATCTTGCTGAGAAATTAGACCTTAAGCATTCTCATCACACACACACGCACACACAGACACACACACACAGACACACACACACAAACAGAGAGACATACACACATTACATTGTTACTGATGAAGTGATTAATGTACTAAGTGACCGATGGTGGTAATCACTGCAGAAAGTACACATATGTCAAATCATCACATTATACACCGTAAATATGTACGATTTAGTTTGTCAATGATACCTCAATAAACCTGGAGGGAAAGCATGAAAGAATAACCATCATACAGCAGAGTAACAATGTTTGAGCATCTCTGTGTTCCTTCTCCTCCTTGACTCTCTGAAGATCTGATCCTATTCTCCGAGAGAGCTTCCTTTATCCATTATTCTGTGGGGGCCTTGTACCCATCTCAGAGTGGATATTCCCTTTTAGTCACGTGTACTGACCATATCTGATTTGGGTAGGGTGGAAAGTGGGGAAAGGTGGTCTGGAAAGTCATTAGTAATCTTGCAAATCATTCTTTTTTGTTTTGGCACATAGTTTATTTAGTTCTCAATTCCCTCAGAAACTTATTATACGCCTGATATAATTCAGTCCTCCAATCATTTCCATGTCCTATGGATCTCAGTAAGGTCCTTTTGTAGAAGTAATTTTCTGGACTGATTAAATTACTGCTTTTCCCCTAACATAATACAGCTACCATGAGGTTCCTTGGCACACAGGTGGGAAGAATACAACTTCTGTCTCTTTTCTCTGTTGTAACAGTCAACTGAAATTGGACTTCTAGTTCAAAACCACTTCTAATCTCATCTGTTACTCTTCAGGACTTACAAGTGGTGAGTTTTCTAATTCAACAAGGTTTTGAATTTCTGGGTTGTATTTTTTTTCTTTTCATTTTTTTCATTTCTGGCCTGTCAACCAGAAAGTTTTTCCTGCACATACATCTACTGAAATACCCTGGGCAAATCAACATATGACCAACCTTTGGTCTGCCTCCAAAGATACCATGGACAACCATTACTGCAAACATTTTTGCCATTGAATAACATGTAGCACCACATTTATGGCTTCCAATATCAGATTCCTTTCCAACCACCTCCAGACACATAAGCCAATGCCACAATTTTAAGATTTGTTACAGGAGCATCCCTCCTCAAAGAACTAATTTCTATGTCAGGTCAAATAAGAGTAGCTACAGTAGAGACAACTCCCAAATATCAGTGTTGATTTTTCACTCACGTCACAGTCTGATGAGCGTTGAGCAGTAAAATGGGCATCTTTTTGTTTCTGCAGTTCTGCCATGTTTGACTCCTTCACTTCTAACCACAAGAAGAGATATGCTTAAAAACTCATCCTTTTTCACGGCTTATTGGACCAGTAAGCTAGGCACTTAGAAAACAAGCTGCATAGCAAGAGTCATTTTGTAAATCAAGATAAACATTGGAATCCCCATTGTACCTCAAAGGTGGGGTCAAAGTAATCAAGAATGTTATTTCCGAGGTGAAAAAATATAATAAAACCCTGAGGTTGTTGAGTTTTGCAGTAAGAAGAGCACGTTGTACACATGGAGAGCAGGCAGCTCTTTGCCTGGTAAGGCCCCTTTAAATTCCCTTTCGTTTGTACTCCCCATGTTTTCAGGACTATTATAATTTTATGCAGAGTATACCATTAATTTCCCAAACTGGTTTTTCTGTGGTGTCACATTAAAAATTCGGTTATATTGGAAAAGAAAAAGAACACAGAATATGAACGGGTAATAGAGTTTAAGAGTCTCCTTGCTTGCTCTACTAGGTATGTCTGAGCCTCTCCTCTGCTGGAGCACCTGCGGGTGGTGATGACGATGGTGATGGTGGTGACAGTGATGATGACAGGGACAAGGATGATCGGCCACCTCTCGAATGCCAATTATGTGCCCAGCATTGTGCCACCTGAATGACACACATTCATGTAATTTTTATGCCTAAGCAAGTTGGCACTGTAAATGTGATTTTCCCCACTGTTTCTTAAAGGGTTTGAAATGCCAAGAAGTTAAATAATTTGTTCCTCAAATCAATCAAGCAATAATTAGGAAAATAACCTGGATTTGAAACTGTATAGAAATAATCATTGATACGACAAAAAATTGAGATATCACTGACTGTGAGAGCCTGAAACTCGGGATCAAAGAAGGGCAGAAATCAACCAAAATTATGATATGATATTGCTAAAAGCAGGTTTAAAAAGAAAGAAAAATTTTTTCCCATCACACAGAAGAATTGTATTTTATTCAGGAAGTGAAGGATAAGTAACAATTGCTCAGCTGCTAGAAACCCATGCCCAGGTGACTGACCGACACAGAAGGCAGGGAGAGAATGCTCAGAGTGCGCCCAGGAGGAGAGCTGCTGCTCTTCCCACTGAGGCTCTGCGAGGCTTTCTCGGGCACCTCCCAGAGGGAAGCTGTGTAGCAGCCTCAGATAGGAAACCTCTGTCTGTCAGGAATCACCACACGCATATTGAGGCTGAAGGGTGGAGAAGCTTCTTCCGTATCCATGCTAGGCTTTGAAGAGAAGGTGAAGGTGGAGCCCTGGAACTAGTGGAGCCGATTGTCCTTATCCTTTCCAGATGCAGAGAAAAGCTCAAGCTCTTACATGCTCTTGGGTGGGCACTTCTGCTAGCAATGATGGGCAGGTGGCCCAGGAGGGCATTTCTGCTTGCACTGCTGAGGCAGGCATGGGTCAGGGCACTTTATGGGTGGGCAAGGGTCTGGACACTTGACAGGTGGGCAAGGCTCAGGGCACTTAGGTAGGCACACTGGTGGTGGCTGGCAGGGTTGCTTGCACTGCTGAGGCAGGCATGGGTCAGGGCACTTTATGGGTGGGCAAGGGTCTGGACACTTGACAGGTGGGCAAGGCTCAGGGCACTTAGGTAGGCACACTGGTGGTGGCTGGCAGGGCTGCTTGCACTGCTGATGTTGAGAAGACATCTTTCTGGAGTCTTAATATCTGAAAGAAAGTATATGACCGTGTTCACAAGAAGGAATTCCTATAGAGAAAGGAGCAAAAGCTTGTGGAATAACAACAGATAGTATCTCGCCAATCTCTAAGTATGTGCTTTAATCTCTTTAATACCCCTTAATGAATTTCTGACTTCTCTCTCGCTCTTCAGAAAATCGTTTCATCAGCCCAGAGAAAACCTTCTCTTTTCTCATATAACTTTTCCAAAGAAACTCTCTTTGTTTTAAAGAAACAAGTGATGTTTTCTCTTTTGGTTTCGTTCTTTCTTTCTCTCTCTCTCTTTTTTTTTTTATGAAAACGACATCTTCCAAAAAGGCCATCCCAAGTTCTAGAATCCTGGGCAAGCTCACAAGCCATTTCTATCACCATTTTCTCTCATGAGGTCCCGACAAGATGACTTATGTACAGAGCAAAGGGCATTCAGAATGAATGTAAGGGCCTCACACCTTCTAAGATAAATGCCTCTGAAATCACAGCAGAGGTCCAAGACAAAGGCATAGAAAAAGGTAAATACTTTGCTCTTTATCCCTTCATGTCAAAATTTCCTGTTAATTTTTTTTCAATAGAGGAATTCAAACTAGGTATCAGAAATCTAGTAAATACAATATAACATTGTGCCCGGATTCCAAGTTCCCATCCACTAAGTAGCATTATACCTATGATCATAAATTTGGACCCGTCAAACTTGCTGTCTCCAGCATAAACTCAACATTCGTGGGTCTGAGAACAAAGTTGAACTGAAGAATCAGACTCACCAGGTTCTCCAATGTCAATCGGAACTCGAGTAGCAGGAGGATAGCTGTCGTGCAGCAGAGGACCTTTTTATTGGGGCTTGCTGCCCCACCCAGGGGGAAGCGGAGCTACCAAAACTGGCCTGGTCCAATCACTTCCCAACCAAAATGCAAATCCATCCATAACTGGCTTGGCAGGGACTCTGAAAACAGGAAATATAATGTTCCAGGATCTCCTCACTGGATTAAGTTCTCATGACTCACAGAGTCCCTGTCTTAGCTCTCAGTTTCAGTGGTTTATGGCAGTGGGAGCACTTGGAGTATTCTCTTACTTGTAGTCAAAAGTTCCCTTCCTTGACTGGGGAAGATAACCCTTTTCTATCTTTCACGATCCTTGACTTCTAAGACTGCCTGCCTAGTTGCACTTGATCTGGTGGCAATTTTGTTGTACATACTGTTTGAAAAGGGCCTCGCTACCTGGTGACACATGTCTCTTTACCTCGAGTCTTTCTTACAATTCATTTCCCCTTGATTCATGGCTTGCTAAACAAAATCTCCTTTCTTCTTTGAAAATGGACTGAGGGAAATTTGCAGATCACCTCCAATGATTTCCTTTCATGATGCTTAGAAACGTGTAGTAAAGTGTTGACCACTACGGTCTTCCTTTCACTCTTTGCTCCTTCAAATAAAGAACATCCAGCAGGTCAGATTCCTGTGACGTCTATAAATCTGATTTTCTTTCTGCCGCAAGGAATTCGCTAAGCACGTAGCATCCCCTACCATAACTCAGATGAGCTGGCAGCTTAGACCCTAGACTTACAACAGAAGTGAAGCTTTTTGCGCATACATCCCAAAAGTGACATAAAACTTGCTCCAATCTAATTTCTCCCAACTGAACTCTTTGGATGTCTTCAATTTTTGAAGAAATCTCAGAGGATTGTTCAAATGTTCTGGCTTCCTGTCACTTTGAAATTATTGGGAAACCCAATCTATTATGCAATGCCATTCACGCAACTAATTTTGTATGTTTTTAATACTTAGGCATTATTTAAACAAATGTTGTTTCACATCAAAACTAGGGGTAAATTCAAGAGAAAGTTGAAATCACTTCATTAAAAATGCAGTCACTGAAGTTCATTGCCATTCATATACAACTTCTTAATCATTAATAATAATTTTGTTATATTTTAAACCTATTTTTTGCGTTTTCCATTTTGGTCACGGTGGAGCATATGTCAACTAAACCTATTTCCTGCTCTACTTTCTTCGTACAATTTGTCAATGTGCTGGAAGGAAGGTTTGATGGTTTATTTATGGGTCAGATTCACTGGCCCAGGTCCCAAGTTTTCTGGTCAAACATTATCTATGTGTTTTTGTAAGGATGATTTTGGATGAGAATATCATTTAAATCACTGGCCTGAATTATGGCGGTTGCCCTCTATAAGGTGGGAAGTTCTCATCCAATCCACTGATGGCCTGAATAGAACAAGGCTGACGCTCCCCCAGGTAAAAGATTATTCCTCTCAGGTGGACTTTCAGCAGAGTTTCAGCTCTGCAGACTTTGCGTGTTCCAGACATTTTAATCTCTCTTTCTCTCTCTCTCTCTCTCTCTGTCCTTGTCCCTCTTTCTGTAACATATTTCTCTATGTACATATGTACATACATTTTGTAATATATATTTTGAATATTTCATCTTTCATTTCATGTACATGATTACCTATGGCCAATTAAAATAAAAATTTTCAAAGTTATTAGGAAGTGAAGTTAAAGCCAAGCATATTAATGTAATATGACACATGGGGTGTGGAATTATGACAGATATAATGAGCTTTTAGCAAATGACTGAACTTCAGCGACCAGTGCCTTAGCATGTCCTCCAAAGATTTCATTTCTGCCTTTTCAGTGATTTAGCGGTCAACAGTTTTTCTACAGTTCCTCCCTTCTATCCTGGACACGAACACCACTCTTTTCTATGCTGTCCCCTTGGGCACTGAAGAGTCTTGTGATGGGTCATGGTTGGTGAAGGCCCCTGTCTGCTTTAGGAATAGAGTTGTGAATCTCACTTTATCATACTGTAGAATGTGGGAACATACGTTTAATGGAATCAGCATGTCCCATCTCACCTGACGCAAACTCTTCCCTAGACGGCTGTCGTGTGCTTAAAATTCCTTTATCAGGAAATAAATCTCTTGTATTCCATAAGTAAATACCAGGTTTCAATTGTGTGAAAGCAAAAGTAGATATAAGATACGATTTAAGACTCACAGCATCACATATAAATGATTCAGAGTGACGTTGGGAGGGGAGAGAGAAGCAAAGCGCGAAAGGTCTGACATCTGGATGAAATGTGAACTTAGGGCACATCTGATATATTTACTTTGTTCTCCTCATTCCAAGAATTATTTAGGTCCTTGAAGACAGTAATTTGAAAAACATTTTCACTGTTTATTCTCTGTCTTCCTGTTCACGTTCCAGAACCCTCACCCTGCCATATTATATCCACTGTCCAATTTGGTACTTTGACATATTGCCCATGCATTTAGTTATAGTCTTTTCATATCTTTCATAATTCTTCCTGCAGTCAGAAGGAAGAACTGGCCTAGTAATTTGTCTTGGCCAAATAATCAGGAAGCTTCTTAGGAATGGGGTTTTAAAATGGGACAGCAGGAAGAAGAGGGGAATGAGGAGGAGAGGAAGAGAAAGAGGAGACACTTGAAACCTGTGAAAGAGTCATCAGCTAGGCATGTGCCAGAAGGCCAGGACGTAAACGTTCCCTGCAGCTCAGCCACATCTTCACTGACTACTATATATTTTTTAAATAATATGATCCATTGTTATAAAAATGAAGCTATATCATTTAATATATAATGGGGAAAACATAAAGCTGTTAAAAAATGAGCATGTCTATTAAACGGCCAAAAATAATCACTGCTTATATGTTGCTGTAGTTAGTGTTACGACTTTTCAATTTTCATAAACCCACACACATGCATACATGTCTATCAGGTTACTGATTTGAGATCATCTTTTGTAATATAGATATCTCCAGCCATAGGTTGCTCTCTTTGTGCTGCATTACATTTATCCCGAAAGTTCTTGTATGTTTTCTTTCCATTTTCATCATCTCAAGGTATTTTCTGCTTGTTTGTTATTTCTGCTTCACACCGTTGTTTATTTAGGAATGTGTTTGCAAACTCACAGATGTCACAGAAACAGAGAGTAGAATGGTGGTCAGTAGGGTCTGAGGGTCGCGAAAAAGTGGAGATGTTGGGCCAAGGGTACAAGCTTGCAATCATATGATGAATGAGTTCTCAGAGTGTATAGTACAGCATGGTGATCTAGCTAATAACACTCAGTTGTGTACTTGAATCTTGCTGAGAAGTTAGACCTTAAGCATTCTCATCACACACACACACACACACACAGACACACACACACAGACACACACACACACACAAACAGAGAGACATACACACATTACATTGTTACTGATGAAGTGATTAATGTACTAAGTGACCGATGGTGGTAATCACTGCAGAAAGTACACATATGTCAAATCATCACATTATACACCGTAAATATGTATGATTTAGTTTGTCAATGATACCTCAATAAACCCGGAGGGAAAGCATGAAAGAATAACCATCATACAGCAGAGTAACCATGTTTGAGCATCTCTGTGTTCCTTCTCCTCCTTGGCTCTCTTAGGATCTGATCCTATTCTCCGAGAGAGCTTCCTTTAGCCATTATTCTGTGGGGGCCTTGTACCCATCTCAGAGTGGATATTCCCTTTTAGTCACGTGTACTGACCATATCTGATTTGGGTAGGGTGCAAAGTGGGGAAAGGTGGTCTGGAAAGTCGTTAGTAATCTTGCAAATCATTCTTTTTTGTTTTGGCACATAGTTTATTTAGTTCTCAATTCCCTCAGAAACTTATTAGGCGCCTGATATAATTCAGTCCTCCAATCATTTCCATGTCCTACGGATCTCAGTAAGGTCCTTTTGTAGAAGTAATTTTCTGGACTGATTAAATTACTGCTTTTCCCCCTAACATAATACAGCTACCATGAGGTTCCTTGGCACACAGGTGGGAAGAATACAACTTCTGTCTCTTTTCTCTGTTGTAACAGTCAACTGAAATTGGACTTCTAGTTCAAAACCACTTCTAATCTCATCTCTTACTCTTCAGGACTTACAAGTGGTGAGTTTTTTAATTCAACAAGGTTTTGAATTTCTGGGTTGTATTTTTTTTCTTTTCATTTTTTTCATTTCTGGCCTGTCAACCAGAAAGTTTTTCCTGCACATACATCTACTGAAATCCCCTGGGCAAATCAACATATGACCAACCTTTGGTCTGCCTCTAAAGATACCATGGACAACAATTACTGCCAACATTTTTGCCATTGAATAACATGTAGCACCATATTTATGGCTTCCAATGTCAGATTCCTTTCCAACCACCTCCAGACACATAAGCCAATGCCACAATTTTAAGATTTGTTACAGGAGCATCCCTCCTCAAAGAACTAATTTCTATGTCAGCTCAAATAAGAGTAGCTACAGTAGAGACAACTCCCAAATATCAGTGTTGATTTTTCACTCACGTCACAGTCTGATGAGCGTTGAGCAGTAACATGGGCATCTTTTTGTTTCTGCAGTTCTGCCATGTTTGACTCCTTTACTTCTAACCTCAAGAAGAGATATGCTTAAAAAACTCATCCCTTTTCACGGCTTATTGGACCAGTAAGCTAAGCACTTAGAAAACAAGCTGCATAGCAAGAGTCATTTTGTAAATCAAGATAAACATTGGAATCCCCACTGTACCTCAAAGGTGGGGTCAAAGTAATCAAGAATGTTATTTCCGAGGTGAAAAAATATAATAAGACCCTGAGGTTGTTGAGTTTTGCAGTAAGAAGAGCACGTTGTACACATGGAGAGCAGGCAGCTCTTTGCCTGGTAAGGCCCCTTTAAATTCCCTTTCGTTTGTACTCCCCATGTTTTCAGGACTATTATAATTTTATGCAGAGTATAGCATTAATTTCCCAAACTGGTTTTTCTGTGGTGTCACATTAAAAATTCGGTTATATTGGAAAAGAAAAAGAACACAGAATATGAACGGGTAATAGAGTTTAAGAGTCTCCTTGCTTGCTCTACTAGGTATGTCTGAGCCACTCCTCTGCTGGAGCACCTGCGGGTGGTGATGACGATGGTGATGGTGGTGACAGTGATGATGACAGGGACAAGGATGATTGGCCACCTCTCGAATGCCAATTATGTGCCCAGCATTGTGCCCCCTGAATGACACACATTCATGTAATTTTTATGCCTAAGCAAGTTGGCACTGTAAATGTGATTTTCCCCACAGTTTCTTAAAGGGTTTGAAATGCCAAGAAGTTAAATAATTTGTTCCTCAAATCAATCAAGCAATAATTAGGAAAATAACCTGGATTTGAAACTGTATAGAAATAATCATTGATACGACTCAAAATTCAGATATCACTGACTGTGAGAGCCTGAAACTCGGGATCAAAGAAGGGCAGAAATCAACCAAAATTATGATATGATATTGCTAAAAGCAGGTTTAAAAAGAAAGAAAAATTTTTTCCCATCACACAGAAGAATTGTATTTTATTCAGGAAGTGAAGGATAAGTAACAATTGCTCAGCTGCTAGAAACCCATGCCCAGGTGACTGACCGACACAGAAGACAGGGAGAGAATGTCAGAGGGCGCCCAGGAGGAGAGCTGCTGCTCTTCCCACTGAGGCTCTGCGACGCTTTCTCGGGCACCTCCCAGAGGGAAGCTGTGTAGCAGCCTCAGATAGGAAACCTCTGTCTGTCAGGAATCACCACACGCATATTGAGGCTCAAGGGTGGAGAAGCTTCTTCCGTATCCATGCTAGGCTTTGAAGAGAAGGTGAAGGTGGAGCCCTGGAACTAGTGGAGCCGATTGTCCTTATCCTTTCCAGATGCAGAGAAAAGCTCAAGCTCTTACATGCTCTTGGGTGGGCACTTCTGCTAGCAATGATGGGCAGGTGGCCCAGGAGGGCATTTCTGCTTGCACTGCTGAGGCAGGCATGGGTCAGGGCACTTTATGGGTGGGCAAGGGTCTGGACACTTGACAGGTGGGCAAGGCTCAGGGCACTTAGGTAGGCACACTGGTGGTGGCTGGCAGGGCTGCTTGCACTGCTGAGGCGGGCATGGGTCAGGGCACTTTATGGGTGGGCAAGGGTCTGGACACTTGACAGGTGGGCAAGGCTCAGGGCACTTAGGTAGGCACACTGGTGGTGGCTGGCAGGGCTGCTTGCACTGCTGAGGCGGGCATGGGTCAGGGCACTTTAAGGGTGGGCAAGGGTCTGGACACTTGACAGGTGGGCAAGGCTCAGGGCACTTAGGTAGGCACACTGGTGGTGGCTGGCAGGGCTGCTTGCACTGCTGAGGCGGGCATGGGTCAGGGCACTTTATGGGTGGGCAAGGGTCTGGACACTTGACAGGTGGGCAAGGCTCAGGGCACTTAGGTCGGCACACTGGTGGTGGCTGGCAGGGCTGCTTGCACTGCTGAGGCAGGCATGGGTCAGGGCACTTTATGGGTGGGCAAGGGACTGGACACTTGACAGGTGGGCAAGCCTCAGGGCACTTAGGTAGGCACACTGGTGGTGGCTGGCAGGACTGCTTGCACTGCTGAAGCGGGCATGGGTCAGGGCACTTTATGGGTGGGCAAGGGTCTGGACACTTGACAGGTGGGCAAGGCTCAGGGCACTTAGGTAGGCACACTGGTGGTGGCTGGCAGGGCTGCTTGCACTGCTGATGTTGAGAAGACATCTTTCTGGAGTCTTAATATCTGAAAGAAAGTATATGACCGTGTTCACAAGAAGGAATTCCTATAGAGAAAGGAGCAAAAGCTTGTGGAATAACAACAGATAGTATCTCGCCAATCTCTAAGTATGTGCTTTAATCTCTTTAATACCCCTTAATGAATTTCTGACTTCTCTCTCGCTCTTCAGAAAATTGTGTCATCAGCCCAGAGAAAACCTTCTCTTTTCTCATACAACTTTTCCAAAGAAACTCTCTTTGTTTTAAAGAAACAAGTGATGTTTTCTCTTTTGGTTTCTTTCTTTCTTTCTCTCTCTCTTTTTTTTTTATGAAAACGACATCTTCAAAAAAGGCCATCCCAAGTTCTAGAATCCTGGGCAAGCTCACAAGCAATTGCTATCACCATTTTCTCTCATGAGGTCCCGACAAGATGACTTATGTACGGAGCAAAGGGCATTCAGAATGAATGTAAGGGCCTCACACCTTCTAAGATAAATGCCTCTGAAATCACAGCAGAGGTCCAAGAGAAAGGCATAGAAAAAGGTAAATACTTTGCTCTTTATCCTTTCATGTCAAAATTTCCTGTTAATTTCTTTTTCAATAGAGGAATTCAAACTAGGTATCAGAAATCTAGTAAATACAATATAACATTGTGCCCGGATTCCAAGTTCCCATCCACTAAGTAGCATTATACCTATGATCATAAATTTGGACCCGTCAAACTTGCTGTCTCCAGCATAAACTCAACATTCGTGGGTCTGAGAACAAAGTTGAACTGAAGAATCAGACTCACCAGGTTCTCCAATGTCAATCGGAACTTGAGTAGCAGGAGGATAGCTGTCCTGCAGCAGAGGACCTTTTTATTGGGGCTTGCTGCCCCACCCAGGGGGAAGCGGAGCTACCAAAACTGGCCTGATCCAATCACTTCCCAACCAAAATGCAAATCCATCCATAACTGGCTTGGCAGGGACTCTGAAAACAGGAAATATAATGTTCCAGGGTCTCCTCACTGGATTAAGTTCTCATGACTCACAGAGTCCCTGTCTTAGCTCTCAGTTTCAGTGGTTTATGGCAGTGGGAGCACTTGGAGTATTCTCTTACTTGTAGTCAAAAGTTCCCTTCCTTGACTGGGGAAGATAACCCTTTTCTATCTTTCACGATCCTTGACTTCTAAGACTGCCTGCCTAGTTGCACTTGATCTGGTGGCAATTTTGTTGTACATACTGTTTGAAAAGGGCCTCGCTACCTGGTGACACATGTCTCTTTACCTCGAGTCTTTCTTACAATTCATTTCCCCTTGATTCATGGCTTGCTAAACAAAATCTCCTTTCTTCTTTGAAAATGGACTGAGGGAAATTTGCAGATCACCTCCTATGATTTCCTTTCATGATACTTAGAAACGTGTAGTAAAGTGTTGACCACTACGGTCTTCCTTTCACTCTTTGCTCCTTCAAATAAAGAACATCCAGCAGGTCAGATTCCTGTGACATCTATAAATCTGATTTTCTTTCTGCCGCAAGGAATTCGCTAAGCACGTAGCATCCCCTACCATAACTCAGATGAGCTGGCAGCTTAGACCCTAGACTTACAACAGAAGTGAAGCTTTTTGCTCATACATCCCAAAAGTGACATAAAACTTGCTCCAATCTAATTTCTCCCAACTGAACTCTTTGGATGTCTTCAATTTTTGAAGAAATCTCAGAGGATTGTTCAAATGTTCTGGCTTCCTGTCACTTTGAAATTATTGGGAAACCCAATCTATTATGCAATGCCATTCACGCAACTAATTTTGTATGTTTTTAATACTTAGGCATTATTTAAACAAATGTTGTTTCACATCAAATCTAGGGGTAAATTCAAGAGAAAGTTGAAATCACTTCATTAAAAATGCAGTCACTGAAGTTCATTGCCATTCATATACAACTTCTTAATCATTAATAATAATTTTGTTATATTTTAAACCTATTTTTTGCGTTTTCCATTTTGGTCACGGTGGAGCATATGTCAACTAAACCTATTTCCTGCTCTACTTTCTTCGTACAATTTGTCAATGTGCTGGAAGGAAGGTTTGATGGTTTATTTATGGGTCAGATTCACTGGCCCAAGTCCCCAGTTTTCTGGTCAAACATTATCTATGTGTTTTTGTAAGGATGATTTTGGATGAGAGTATTATTTAAATCAGTGGCCTGAATTATGGCAGTTGCCCTCTATAAGGTGGGAAGTTCTCATCCAATATACTGACGGCCTGAATAGAACAAGGCTGACGCTCCCCCAGGTAAAAGATTATTCCTCTCAGGTGGACTTTCAGCAGAGTTTCAGCTCTGCAGACTTTGCGTGTTCCAGACATTTTAATCTCTCTTTCTCTCTCTGTCTCTCTCTCTGTCCTTGTCCCTCTTTCTGTAACATATTTCTCTATGTACATATGTACATACATTTTGTAATATATATTTTGAATATTTCATCTTTCATTTCATGTACATGATTACCTATGGCCAATTAAAATAAAAATTTTCAAAGTTATTAGGAAGTGAAGTTAAAGCCAAGCATATTAATGTAATATGACACATGGGGTGTGGAATTATGACAGATATAATGAGCTTTTAGCAAATGACTGAACTTCAGCGACCAGTGCCTTAGCATGTCCTCCAAAGATTTCATTTCTGCCTTTTCAGTGATTTAGCTGTCAACAGTTTTTCTACAGTTCCTCCCTTCTATCCTGGACACGAACGCTACTCTTTTCTATGCTGTCCCCTTGGGCACTGAAGAGTCTTGTGATGGGTCATGGTTGGTGAAGCCCCCTGTCTGCTTTAGGAATAGAGCTGTGAATCTCACTTTATCATACTGTAGAATGTGGGAACACATGTTTAATGGAATCAGGATGTCCCATCTCACCTGACGCAAACTCTTCCCTAGACGGCTGTCGTGTGCTTAAAATTCCTTTATCAGGAAATAAATACCTTGTATTCCATAAGTAAATACCAGGTTTCAATTGTGTGAAAGCAAAAGTAGATATAAGATACGATTTAAGACTCACAGCATCACATATAAATGATTCAGAGTGACGTTGGGAGGGGAGAGAGAAGCAAAGCACTAAAGGTCTGACATCTGGATGAAATGTGAACTTAGGGCACATCTGATATATTTACTTTGTTCTCCTCATTCCAAGAATGATTTAGGTCCTTGAAGACAGTAATTTGAAAAACATTTTCACTGTTTATTCTCTGTCTTCCTGTTCACGTTCCAGAACCCTCACCCTGCCATATTATCTTCACTGTCCAATTTGGTACTTTGACATATTGCCCATGCATTTAGTAATAGTCCTTTCATATCTTTCATAATTCTTCCTGCAGTCAGAAGGAAGAACTGACCTAGTAATTTGTTTTGGCCAAATAATCAGGAAGCTTCTTAGGAATGGGGTTTTATAATGGGACAGCAGGAAGAAGAGGGGAATGAGGAGGAGAGGAAGAGAAAGAGGAGAAACCTGTGAAAGAGTCATCAGCTAGGCATGTGCCAGAAGGCCAGGACGTAAACGTTCCCTGCAGCTCAGCCACATCTTCACTGACTACTATATAATTTTTAAATAATATGATCCATTGTTATAAAAATGAAGCTATATCATTTAATATATAATGGGGAAAACATAAAGCTGTTAAAAAATGAGCATGTCTATTAAACGGCCAAAAATAATCACTGCTTATATGTTGCTGTAGTTAGTTTTACGACTTTTCAATTTTCATAAACCCACACACATGCATACATGTCTATCAGGTTACTGATTTGAGATCATCTTTTGTAATATAGATATCTCCAGCCATAGGTTGCTCTCTTTGTGCTGCATTACATTTATCCCGAAAGTTCTTGTATGTTTTCTTTCCATTTTCATCATCTCAAGGTATTTTCTGTTTGTTTGTTATTTCTGCTTCGCACCGTTGTTTATTTAGGAATGTGTTTGCAAACTCACAGATGTCACAGAAACAGAGAGTAGAATGGTGGTCAGCAGGGTCTGAGGGGTCGCGAAAAATTGGAGATGTTGGGCCAAGGGTACAAGCTTGCAATCATATGATGAATGAGTTCTCAGAGTCTATAGTACAGCATGGTGATCTAGCTAATAACACTCAGTGGTGTACTTGAATCTTGCTGAGAAATTAGACCTTAAGCATTCTCATCACACACACACACACACAGACACACACACACAGACACACACACACAAACAGAGAGACATACACACATTACATTGTTACTGATGAAGTGATTAATGTACTAAGTGACCGATGGTGGTAATCACTGCAGAAAGTACACATATGTCAAATCATCACATTATACACCGTAAATATGTACGATTTAGTTTGTCAATGATACCTCAATAAACCCGGAGGGAAAGCATGAAAGAATAACCATCATACAGCAGAGTAACCATGTTTGAGCATCTCTGTGTTCCTTCTCCTCCTTGGCTCTCTTAGGATCTGACCCTATTCTCCGAGAGAGCTTCCTTTAGCCATTATTCTGTGGGGGCCTTGTACCCATCTCAGAGTGGATATTCCCTTTTAGTCACGTGTACTGACCATATCTGATTTGGGTAGGGTGCAAAGTGGGGAAAGGTGGTCTGGAAAGTCGTTAGTAATCTTGCAAATCATTCTTTTTTGTTTTGGCACATAGTTTATTTAGTTCTCAATTCCCTCAAAAACTTATTAGGCGCCTGATATAATTCAGTCCTCCAATCATTTCCATGTCCTACGGATCTCAGTAAGGTCCTTTTGTAGAAGTAATTTTCTGGACTGATTAAATTACTGCTTTTCCCCCTAACATAATACAGCTACCATGAGGTTCCTTGGCACACAGGTGGGAAGAATACAACTTCTGTCTCTTTTCTCTGTTGTAACAGTCAACTGAAATTGGACTTCTAGTTCAAAACCACTTCTAATCTCACCTCTTACTCTTCAGGACTTACAAGTGGTGAGTTTTCTAATTCAACAAGGTTTTGAATTTCTGGGTTGTAATTTTGTTCTTTTCATTTTTTTCATTTCTGGCCTGTCAACCAGAAAGTTTTTCCTGCACATACATCTACTGAAATCCCCTGGGCAAATCAACATATGACCAACCTTTGGTCTGCCTCTAAAGATACCATGGACAACCATTACTGCAAACATTTTTGCCATTGAATAACATGTAGCACCACATTTATGGCTTCCAATATCAGATTCCTTTCCAACCACCTCCAGACACATAAGCCAATGCCACAATTTTAAGATTTGTTACAGGAGCATCCCTCCTCAAAGAACTAATTTCTATGTCAGGTCAAATAAGAGTAGCTACAGTAGAGACAACTCCCAAATATCAGTGTTGATTTTTCACTCACGTCACAGTCTGATGAGCGTTGAGCAGTAACATGGGCATCTTTTTGCTTCTGCAGTTCTGCCATGTTTGACTCCTTCACTTCTAACCACAAGAAGAGATATGCTTAAAAAACTCATCCCTTTTCACGGCTTATTGGACCAGTAAGCTAAGCACTTAGAAAACAAGCTGCATAGCAAGAGTCATTTTGTAAATCAAGATAAACATTGGAATCCCCATTGTACCTCAAAGGTGGGGTCAAAGTAATGAAGAATGTCATTTCCGAGGTGAAAAAATATAATAAGACCCTGAGGTTGTTGAGTTTTGCAGTAAGAAGAGCACGTTGTACACATGGAGAGCAGGCAGCTCTTTGCCTGGTAAGGTCCCTTTAAATTCCCTTTCGTTTGTACTCCCCATGTTTTCAGGACTATTATAATTTTATGCAGAGTATACCCTTAATTTCCCAAACTGGTTTTTCTGTGGTGTCACATTAAAAATTCGGTTATATTGGAAAACAAAAAGAACACAGAATATGAACGGGTAATAAAGTTTAAGAATCTCCTTGCTTGCTCTACTAGGTATGTCTGAGCCACTCCTCTGCTGGAGCACCTGCGGGTGGTGATGACGATGGTGATGGTGGTGACAGTGATGATGACAGGGACAAGGATGATCGGCCACCTCTCGAATGCCAATGATGTGCCCAGCATTGTGCCACCTGAATGACACACATTCATGTAATTTTTATGCCTAAGCAAGTTGGCACTGTAAATGTGATTTTCCCCACAGTTTCTTAAAGGGTTTGAAATGCCAAGAAGTTAAATAATTTGTTCCTCAAATCAATCAAGCAATAATTAGGAAAATAACCTGGATTTGAAACTGTATAGAAATAATCATTGATACGACTCAAAATTGAGATATCACTGACTGTGAGAGCCTGAAACTCGGGATCAAAGAAGGGCAGAAATCAACCAAAATTATGATATGATATTGCTAAAAGCAGGTTTAAAAAGAAAGAAAAAATTTTTCCCATCACACAGAACAATTGTATTTTATTCAGGAAGTGAAGGATAAGTAACAATTGCTCAGCTGGTAGAAACCCATGCCCAGGTGACTGACCAACACAGAAGACAGGGAGAGAATGCTCAGAGGGGGCCCAGGAGGAGAGCTGCTGCTCTTCCCACTGAGGCTGTGTGAGGCTTTCTCGGGCACCTCCCAGAGGGAAGCTGTGTAGCAGCCTCAGATAGGAAACCTCTGTCTGTCAGAAATCACCACACACATATTGAGGCAGAAGGGTGGAGAAGCTTCTTCCGTATCCATGCTAGGCTTTGAAGAGAAGGTGAAGGTGGAGCTCTGGAACTAGTGGAGCCGATTGTCCTTATCCTTTCCAGATGCAGAGAAAAGCTCAAGCTCTTACATGCTATTGGGTGGGCACTTCTGCTAGAAATGATGGGCAGGTGGCCCAGGAGGGCATTTCTGCTTGCACTGCTGAGGCAGGCATGGGTCAGGGCACTTTATGGGTGGGCAAGGGTCTGGACACTTGACAGGTGGGCAAGGCTCAGGGCACTTAGGTAGGCACACTGGTGGTGGCTGGCAGGGCTGTTTGCACTGCTGAGGCAGGCATGGGTCAGGGCACTTTATGGGTGGGCAAGGGTCTGGACACTTGACAGGTGGGCAAGGCTCAGGGCACTTAGGTAGGCACACTGGTGGTGGCTGGCAGGGCTGCTTGCACTGCTGAGGCGGGCATGGGTCAGGGCACATTATGGGTGGGCAAGGGTCGGGACACTTGACAGGTGGGCAAGGCTCAGTGCACTTAGGTAGGCACACTGGTGGTGGCTGGCAGGGCTGTTTGCACTGCTGAGGTGGGCATGGGTCAGGGCACTTTATGGGTGGGCAAGGGTCTGGATACTTGACAGGTGGGCAAGGCTCAGGGCACTTAGGTAGGCACACTGGTGGTGGCTGGCAGGGCTGCTTGCACTGCTGAGGCGGGCATGGGTCAGGGCACTTTATGGGTGGGCAAGGGTCGGGACAGTTGACAGGTGGGCAAGGCTCAGGGCACTTAGGTAGGCACACTGGTGGTGGCTGGCAGGGCTGCTTGCACTGCTGAGGCGGGCATGGGTCAGGGCACTTTATGGGTGGGCAAGGGTCTGGACACTTGACAGGTGGGCAAGGCTCAGGGCACTTAGGTAGGCACACTGGTGGTGGCTGGCAGGGCTGCTTGCACTGCTGATGTTGAGAAGACATCTTTCTGGAGTCTTAATATCTGAAAGAAAGTATATGACCGTGTTCACAAGAAGGAATTCCTATAGAGAAAGGAGCAAAAGCTTGTGGAATAACAACAGATAGTATCTCGCCAATCTCTAAGTATGTGCTTTAATCTCTTTAATACCCTTTAATGAATTTCTGACTTCTCTCTTGCTCTTCAGAAAATCGTTTCATCAGCCCAGAGAAAACCTTCTCTTTTCTCATACAACTTTTCCAAAGAAACTCTCTTTGTTTTAAAGAAACAAGTGATGTTTTCTCTTTTGGTTTCTTTCTTTCTTTCTCTCTCTCTCTTTTTTTTTTTTATGAAAACGACATCTTCAAAAAAGGCCATCACAAATTCTAGAATCCTGGGCAAGCTCACAAGCCATTTCTATCACCATTTTCTCTCATGAGGTCCCGACAAGATGACTTATGTACAGAGCAAAGGGCATTCAGAATGAATGTAAGGGCCTCACACCTTCTAAGATAAATGCCTCTGAAATCACAGCAGAGGTCCAAGAGAAAGGCATAGAAAAAGGTAAATACTTTGCTCTTTATCCTTTCATGTCAAAATTTCCTGTTAATTTCTTTTTCAATAGAGGAATTCAAACTAGGTATCAGAAATCTAGTAAATACAATATAACATTGTGCCCGGATTCCAAGTTCCCATCCACTAAGTAGCATTATACCTATGATCATAAATTTGGACCGGTCAAACTTGCTGTCTCCAGCATAAACTCAACATTCGTGGGTCTGAGAACAAAGTTGAACTGAAGAATCAGACTCACCAGGTTCTCCAATGTCAATCGGAACTTGAGTAGCAGGAGGATAGCTGTCGTGCAGCAGAGGACCTTTTTATTGGGGCTTGCTGCCCCACCCAGGGGGAAGCGGAGCTACCAAAACTGGCCTGATCCAATCACTTCCCAACCAAAATGCAAATCCATCCATAACTGGCTTGGCAGGGACTCTGAAAACAGGAAATATAATGTTCCAGGATCTCCTCACTGGATTAAGTTCTCATGACTCACAGAGTCCCTGTCTTAGCTCTCAGTTTCAGTGGTTTATGGCAGTGGGAGCACTTGGAGTATTCTCTTACTTGTAGTCAAAAGTTCCCTTCCTTGACTGGGGAAGATAACCCTTTTCTATCTTTCACGATCCTTGACTTCTAAGACTGCCTGCCTAGTTGCACTTGATCTGGTGGCAATTTTGTTGTACATACTGTTTGAAAAGGGCCTCGCTACCTGGTGACACATGTCTCTTTACCTCGAGTCTTTCTTACAATTCATTTCCCCTTGATTCATGGCTTGCTAAACAAAATCTCCTTTCTTCTTTGAAAATGGACTGAGGGAAATTTGCAGATCACCTCCAATGATTTCCTTTCATGATACTTAGAAACGTGTAGTAAAGTGTTGACCACTACGGTCTTCCTTTCACTCTTTGCTCCTTCAAATAAAGAACATCCAGCAGGTCAGATTCCTGTGACGTCTATAAATCTGATTTTCTTTCTGCCGCAAGGAATTCGCTAAGCACGTAGCATCCCCTACCATAACTCAGATGAGCTGGCAGCTTAGACCCTAGACTTACAACAGAAGTGAAGCTTTTTGCTCATACATCCCAAAAGTGACATAAAACTTGCTCCAATCTAATTTCTCCCAACTGAACTCTTTGGATGTCTTCAATTTTTGGAGAAATCTCAGAGGATTCGTTGAAATGTTCTGGCTTCCTGTCACTTTGAAATTATTGGGAAACCCAATCTATTATGCAATGCCATTCACGCAACTAATTTTGTATGTTTTTAATACTTAGGAATTATTTAAACAAATGTTGTTTCACATCAAATCTAGGGGTAAATTCAAGAGAAAGTTGAAATCACTTCATTGAAAATGCAGTCACTGAAGTTCATTGCCATTCATATACAACTTCTTAATCATTAATAATAATTTTGTTATATTTTAAACCTATTTTTTGCATTTTCCATTTTGGTCACGGTGGAGCATATGTCAACTAAACCTATTTCCTGCTCTACTTTCTTCGTACAATTTGTCAATGTGCTGGAAGGAAGGTTTGATGGTTTATTTATGGGTCAGATTCACTGGCCCAGGTCCCCAGTTTTCTGGTCAAACATTATCTATGTGTTTTTGTAAGGATGATTTTGGATGAGAGTATTATTTAAATCAGTGGCCTGAATTATGGCGGTTGCCCTCTATAAGGTGGGAAGTTCTCATCCAATCTACTGACGTCCTGAATAGAACAAGGCTGACGCTCCCCCAGGTAAAAGATTATTCCTCTCAGGTGGACTTTCAGCAGAGTTTCAGCTCTGCAGACTTTGCGTGTTCCAGACATTTTAATCTCTCTTTCTCTCTCTGTCTCTCTCTCTGTCCTTGTCCCTCTTTCTGTAACATATTTCTCTATGTACATATGTACATACATTTTGTAATATATATTTTGAATATTTCATCTTTCATTTCATGTACATGATTACCTATGGCCAATTAAAATAAAAATTTTCAAAGTTATTAGGAAGTGAAGTTAAAGCCAAGCATATTAATGTAATATGACACATGGGGTGTGGCATTATGACAGATATAATGAGCTTTTAGCAAATGACTGAACTTCAGCGACCAGTGCCTTAGCATGTCCTCCAAAGATTTCATTTCTGCCTTTTCAGTGATTTAGCTGTCAACAGTTTTTCTACAGTTCCTCCCTTCTATCCTGGAGACGAGCGCTACTGTTTTCTATGCTGTCCCCTTGGGCACTGAAGAGTCTTGTGATGGGTCATGGTTGGTGAAGCCCCCTGTCTGCTTTAGGAATAGAGTTGTGAATCTCACTTTATCATACTGTAGAATGTGGGAACACATGTTTAATGGAATCAGGATGTCCCATCTCACCTGACGCAAACTCTTCCCTAGACGGCTGTCGTGTGCTTAAAATTCCTTTATCAGGAAATAAATCTCTTGTATTCCGTAAGTAAATACCAGGTTTCAATTGTGTGAAAGCAAAACTAGATATAAGATACGATTTAAGACTCACAGCATCACATATAAATGATTCAGAGTGACGTTGGGAGGGGAGAGAGAAGCAAAGCACTAAAGGTCTGACATCTGGATGAAATGTGAACTTAGGGCACATCTGATATATTTACTTTGTTCTCCTCATTCCAAGAATGATTTAGGTCCTTGAAGACAGTAATTTGAAAAACATTTTCACTGTTTATTCTCTGTCTTCCTGTTCACGTTCCAGAACCCTCACCCTGCCATATTATCTTCACTGTCCAATTTGGTACTTTGACATATTGCCCATGCATTTAGTAATAGTCCTTTCATATCTTTCATAATTCTTCCTGCAGTCAGAAGGAAGAACTGACCTAGTAATTTGTCTTGGCCAAATAATCAGGAAGCTTCTTAGGAATGGGGTTTTATAATGGGACAGCAGGAAGAAGAGGGGAATGAGGAGGAGAGGAAGAGAAAGAGGAGAAACCTGTGAAAGAGTCATCAGCTAGGCATGTGCCAGAAGGCCAGGACGTAAACGTTCCCTGCAGCTCAGCCACATCTTCACTGACTACTATATATTTTTTAAATAATATGATCCATTGTTATAAAAATGAAGCTATATCATTTAATATATAATGGGGAAAACATAAAGCTGTTAAAAAATGAGCATGTCTATTAAATGGCCAAAAATAATCACTGCTTATATGTTGCTGTAGTTAGTGTTACGAATTTTCAATTTTCATAAACCCACACACATGCATACATGTCTATCAGGTTACTGATTTGAGATCATCTTTTGTAATATAGATATCTCCAGCCATAGGTTGCTCTCTTTGTGCTGCATTACATTTATCCTGGAAGTTCTTGTATGTTTTCTTTCCATTTTCATCATCTCAAGGTATTTTCTGTTTGTTTGTTATTTCTGCTTCGCACCGTTGTTTATTTAGGAATGTGTTTGCAAACTCACAGATGTCACAGAAACAGAGAGTAGAATGGTGGTCAGCAGGGTCTGAGGGGTCACGAAAAAGTGGAGATATTGGGCCAAGGGTACAAGCTTGCAATCATATGATGAATGAGTTCTCAGAGTCTACAGTACAGCATTGTGATCTAGCTAATAACACTCAGTGGTGTACTTGAATCTTGCTGAGAAATTAGACCTTAAGCATTCTCATCACACACACACACACACAGACACACACACACAGACCCACACACACAAACAGAGAGACATACACACATTACATTGTTACTGATGAAGTGATTAATGTACTAAGTGACCGATGGTGGTAATCACTGCAGAAAGTACACATATGTCAAATCATCACATTATACACCGTAAATATGTACGATTTAGTTTGTCAATGATACCTCAATAAACCCGGAGGGAAAGCATGAAAGAATAACCATCATACAGCAGGTAACAATGTTTGAGCATCTCTGTGTTCCTTCTCCTCCTTGGCTCTCTTAGGATCTGATCCTATTCTCCGAGAGAGCTTCCTTTAGCCATTATTCTGTGGGGGCCTTGTACCCATCTCAGAGTGGATATTCCCTTTTAGTCACGTGTACTGACCATATCTGATTTGGGTAGGGTGGAAAGTGGGGAAAGGTGGTCTGGAAAGTCGTTAGTAATCTTGCAAATCATTCTTTTTCGTTTTGGCACATAGTTTATTTAGTTCAATTCCCTCACAAACTTATTAGGCGCCTGATATAATTCAGTCCTCCAATCATTTCCATGTCCTACGGATCTCAGTAAGGTCCTTTTGTAGAAGTAATTTTCTGGACTGATTAAATTACTGCTTTTCCCCCTAACATAATACAGCTACCATGAGGTTCATTGGCACACAGGTGGGAAGAATACAACTTCTGTCTCTCTTCTCTGTTGTAACAGTCAACTGATATTGGACTTCTAGTTCAAAACCACTTCTAATCTCATCTCTTACTCTTCAGGACTTACAAGTGGTGAGTTTTCTAATTCAACAAGGTTTTGAATTTCTGGGTTGTATTTTTTTTCTTTTCATTTTTTTCATTTCTGGCCTGTCAACCAGAAAGTTTTTCCTGCACATACATCTACTGAAATACCCTGGGCAAATCAACATATGACCAACCTTTGGTCTGCCTCCAAAGATACCATGGACAACCATTACTGCAAACATTTTTGCCATTGAATAACATGTAGCACCACATTTATGGCTTCCAATATCAGATTCCTTTCCAACCACCTCCAGACACATAAGCCAATGCCACAATTTTAAGATTTGTTACAGGAGCATCCCTCCCCAAAGAACTAATTTCTATGTCAGGTCAAATAAGAGTAGCTACAGTAGAGACAACTCCCAAATATCAGTGTTGATTTTTCACTCACGTCACAGTCTGATGAGCGTTTAGCAGTAACATTGGCATCTTTTTGTTTCTGCAGTTCTGCCATGTTTGACTCCTTTACTTCTAACCACAAGAAGAGATATGCTTAAAAAACTCATCCCTTTTCACGGCTTATTGGACCAGTAAGCTAAGCACTTAGAAAACAAGCTGCATAGCAAGAGTCATTTTGTAAATCAAGATAAACATTGGAATCCCCACTGTACCTCAAAGGTGGGGTCAAAGTAATCAAGAATGTTATTTCCGAGGTGAAAAAATATAATAAGACCCTGAGGTTGTTGAGTTTTGCAGTAAGAAGAGCACGTTGTACACATGGAGAGCAGGCAGCTCTTTGCCTGGTAAGGCCCCTTTAAATTCCCTTTCGTTTGTACTCCCCATGTTTTCAGGACTATTATAATTTTATGCAGAGTATACCATTAATTTCCCAAACTGGTTTTTCTGTGGTGTCACATTAAAAATTCGGTTATATTGGAAAAGAAAAAGAACACAGAACATGAACGCGTAATAGAGTTTAAGAATCTCCTTGCTTGCTCTACTAGGTATGTCTGAGCCACTCCTCTGCTGGAGCACCTGCGGGTGGTGATGACGATGGTGATGGTGGTGACAGTGATGATGACAGGGACAAGGATGATCGGCCACCTCTCGAATGCCAATTATGTGCCCAGCATTGTGCCACCTGAATGACACACATTCATGTAATTTTTATGCCTAAGCAAGTTGGCACTGTAAATGTGATTTTCCCCACAGTTTCTTAAAGGGTTTGAAATGCCAAGAAGTTAAATAATTTGTTCCTCAAATCAATCAAGCAATAATTAGGAAAATAACCTGCATTTGAAACTGTATAGAAATAATCATTGATACGACTCAAAATTGAGATATCACTGACTGTGAGAGCCTGAAACTCGGGATCAAAGAAGGGCAGAAATCAACCAAAATTATGATATGATATTGCTAAAAGCAGGTTTAAAAAGAAAGAAAAATTTTTTCCCATCACACAGAAGAATTGTATTTTATTCAGGAAGTGAAAGATAAGTAACAATTGCTCAGCTGGTAGAAACCCATGCCCAGGTGACTGACCGACACAGAAGACAGGGAGAGAATGCTCAGAGTGCGCCCAGGAGGACAGCTGCTGCTCTTCCCACTGAGGCTCTGCGACGCTTTCTCGGGCACCTCCCAGAGGGAAGCTGTGTAGCAGCCTCAGATAGGAAAACTCTGTCTGTCAGGAATCACCACACGCATATTGAGGCTGAAGGGTGGAGAAGCTTCTTCCGTATCCATGCTAGGCTTTGAAGAGAAGGTGAAGGTGGAGCCCTGGAACTAGTGGAGCCGATTGTCCTTATCCTTTCCAGATGCAGATAAAAGCTCAAGCTCTTACATGCTCTTGGGTGGGCACTTCTGCTAGCAATGATGGGCAGGTGGCCCAGGAGGGCATTTCTGCTTGCACTGCTGAGGCGGGCATGGGTCAGGGCACTTTATGGGTGGGCAAGGGTCTGGACACTTGACAGGTGGGCAAGGCTCAGGGCACTTAGGTAGGCACACTGGTGGTGGCTGGCAGGGCTGCTTGCACTGCTGAGGCGGGCATGGGTCAGGGCACTTTATGGGTGGGCAAGGGTCTGGACACTTGACAGGTGGGCAAGGCTCAGGGCACTTAGGTAGGCACACTGGTGGTGGCTGGCAGGGCTGCTTGCACTGCTGATGTTGAGAAGACATCTTTCTGGAGTCTTAATATCTGAAAGAAAGTATATGACCGTGTTCACAAGAAGGAATTCCTGTAGAGAAAGGAGCAAAAGCTTGTGGAATAACAACAGATAGTATCTCGCCAATCTCTAAGTATGTGCTTTAATCTCTTTAATACCCTTTAATGAATTTCTGACTTCTCTCTCGCTCTTCAGAAAATCGTTTCATCAACCCAGAGAAAACCTTCTCTTTTCTCATACAACTTTTCCAAAGAAACTCTCTTTGTTTTAAAGAAACAAGTGATGTTTTCTCTTTTAGTTTCTTTCTTTCTTTCTCTCTCTCTTTTTTTTTTTTTTTATGAAAACGACATCTTCAAAAAAGGCCATCACAAATTCTAGAATCCTGGGCAAGCTCACAAGCAATTTCTATCACCATTTTCTCTCATGAGGTCCCGACAAGATGACTTATGTACAGAGCAAAGGGCATTGAGAATGAATGTAAGGGCCTCACACCTTCTAAGATAAATGCCTCTGAAATCACAGCAGAGGTCCAAGACAAAGGCATAGAAAAAGGTAAATACTTTGCTCTTTATCCCTTCATGTCAAAATTTCCTGTTAATTTGTTTTTCAATAGAAGAATTCAAACTAGGTATCAGAAATCTAGTAAATACAGTATAACATTGTGCCCGGATTCCAAGTTCCCATCCACTAAGTAGCATTATAGCTATGATCATAAATTTGGACCCATCAAACTTGCTGTCTCCAGCATAAACTCAACATTCGTGGGTCTGAGAACAAAGTTGAACTGAAGAATCAGACTCACCAGGTTCTCCAATGTCAATCGGAACTCGAGTAGCAGGAGGATAGCTGTCGTGCAGCAGAGGACCTTTTTATTGGGGTTTGCTGCCCCACCCAGGGGGAAGCGGAGCTACCAAAACTGGCCTGAGCCAATCACTTCCCAACCAAAATGCAAATCCATCCATAACTGGCTTGGCAGGGACTCTGAAAACAGGAAATATCCTGTTCCAGGATCTCCTCACTGGATTAAGTTCTCATGACTCACAGAGTCCCTGTCTTAGCTCTCAGTTTCAGTGGTTTATGGCAGTGGGAGCACTTGGAGTATTCTCTTACTTGTAGTCAAAAGTTCCCTTCCTTGACTGAGGAAGATAACCCTTTTCTATCTTTCACGATCCTTGACTTCTAAGACTGCCTGCCTAGTTGCACTTGATCTGGTGGCAATTTTGTTGTACATACTGTTTGAAAAGGGCCTCACTACCTGGTGACACATGTCTCTTTACCTCGAGTCTTTCTTACAATTCATTTCCCCTTGATTCATGGCTTGCTAAACAAAGTCTCCTTTCTTATTCGAAAATGGTCTGAGGGAAATTTACAGATCACCTCATATGATTTCCTATCATGATACTTAGAAACGTGTAGTAAAGTGTTGACCACAACGGTCTTCCTTTCACTCTTTGCTCCTTCAAATAAAGAACATCCAGCAGGTCAGATTCCTGTGACCTCTATAAATCTGTTCTTCTTTCTGCTGCAAGGAATTCGCTAAGCACGTAGCATCCCCTACCATAACTCAGATGAGCTGGCAGCTCAGACCCTAGACTTACAACAGAAGTGAAGCTTTTTGCTCATACCTCCCAAAAGTGACATAACACATGATCCAATCTAATTTCTCCCAAATGAATTCTTTGGATGTCTTCAATTTTTGAAGAAATCTCAGAGGATTGTTCAAATCTTCTGGCTTCCTGTCACTTTGAAATTATTGGGAAACCCAATCTATTATGCAATGCCATTCACGCAAATAATTTTGTATGTTTTTAATACTTAGGAATTATTTAAACAAATGTTGTTTCACTTCAAATCTAGGGGTAAATTCAAGAGAAAGTTGAAATCACTTCATTAAAAATGCAGTTACTGAAGTTCATTGCCATTCATATACAACTTCTTAATCATTAACAATAATTTTGTTATATTTTAAACCTATTTTTTGCGTTTTCCATTTTGGTCACGGTGGAGCATATGTCAACTAAACCTATTTCCTGCTCTACTTTCTTCGTACAATTTGTCAATGTGCTGGAAGGAAGGTTTGATGGTTTATTTATGGGTCAGATTCACTGGCCCAGGTCCCCAGTTTTCTGGTCAAACATTATCTATGTGTTTTTGTAAGGATGATTTTGGATGAGAGTATTATTTAAATCAGTGGCCTGAATTAGGGGGTTGCCCTCTATAAGGTGGGAAGTTCTCATCCAATGCACTGACGGCCTGAATAGGACAAGGCTGACGCTCCCCCAGGTAAAAGATTATTCCTCTCAGGTGGACTTTCAGCAGAGCTTCAGCTCTGCAGACTTTGCGTGTTCCAGACGTTTTAATCTCTCTTTCTCTCTCTCTCTCTCTCTCTGTCCTTGTCCCTCTTTCTGTAACATATTTCTCTATGTACATATGTACATACATTTTGTAATATATATTTTGAATATTTCATCTTTCATTTCATGTACATGATTACCTATGGCCAATTAAAATAAAAATTTTCAAAGTTATTAGGAAGTGAAGTTAAAGCCAAACATCTTAATGTAATATGACACATGGGGTGTGGAATTATGACAGATATAATGAGCTTTTAGCAAATGACTGAACTTCAGCGACCAGTGCCTTAGCATGTCCTCCAAAGATTTCATTTCTGCCTTTTCAGTGATTTAGCTGTCAACAGTTTTTCTACAGTTCCTCCCTTCTATCCTGGACACGAACGCTACTGTTTTCTATACTGTACCCTTGGTCACTGAAGAGTCTTGTGATGGGTCATGGTTGGTGAAGCCCCCTGTCTGCTTTAGGAATAGAGTTGTGAATCTCACTTTATCATACTGTAGAATGTGGGAACACATGTTTAATGGAATCAGGATGTCCCATCTCACCTGATGCAAACTCTTCCCTAGACGGCTGTCGTGTGCTTAAAATTCCTTTATCAGGAAATAAATCTCTTGTATTCCATAAGTAAATACCAGGTTTCAATTGTGTGAAAGCAAAACTAGATATAAGATACCATTTAAGACTCACAGCATCACATATAAATGATTCAGAGTGACGTTGGGAGGGGAGAGAGAAGCAAAGCACTAAAGGTCTGACATCTGGATGAAATGTGAACTTAGGGCACATCTGATATATTTACTTTGTTCTCCTCATTCCAAGAATGATTTAGGTCCTTGAAGACAGTAATTTGAAAAACATTTTCACTGTTTATTCTCTGTCTTCCTGTTCACGTTCCAGAACCCTCACCCTGCCATATTATCTTCACTGTCCAATTTGGTACTTTGACATATTGCCCATGCATTTAGTAATAGTCCTTTCATATCTTTCATAATTCTTCCTGCAGTCAGAAGGAAGAACTGACCTAGTAATTTGTCTTGGCCAAATAATCAGGAAGCTTCTTAGGAATGGGGTTTTATAATGGGACAGCAGGAAGAAGAGGGGAATGAGGAGGAGAGGAAGAGAAAGAGGAGAAACCTGTGAAAGAGTCATCAGCTAGGCATGTGCCAGAAGCCAGGACGTAAACGTTCCCTGCAGCTCAGCCACATCTTCACTGACTACTATATATTTTTTAAATAATATGATCCATTGTTATAAAAATGAAGCTATATCATTTAATATATAATGGGGAAAACATAAAGCTGTTAAAAAATGAGCATGTCTATTAAACGGCCAAAAATAATCACTGCTTATATGTTGCTGTAGTTAGTGTTACGACTTTTCAATTTTCATAAACCCACACACATGCATACATGTCTATCAGGTTACTGATTTGAGATCATCTTTTGTAATATAGATATCTCCAGCCATAGGTTGCTCTCTTTGTGCTGCATTACATTTATCCCGGAACTTCTTGTATGTTTTCTTTCCATTTTCATCATCTCAAGGTATTTTCTGTTTGTTTGTTATTTCTGCTTCGCACCGCTGTTTATTTAGGAATGTGTTTGCAAACTCACAGATGTCACAGAAACAGAGAGTAGAATGGTGGTCAGCAGGGTCTGAGGGGTCGCGAAAAAGTGGAGATGTTGGGCCAAGGGTACAAGCTTGCAAGCATATGATGAATGAGTTCTCACAGTCTACAGTACAGCATGGTGATCTAGCTAATAACACTCAGTGGTGTACTTGAATCTTGCTGAGAAATTAGACCTTAAGCATTCTCATCACATACACACACACACAGACACACACACACAGACACACAGACACAAACAGAGAGACATACACACATTACATTGTTACTGATGAAGTGATTAATGTACTAAGTGACCGATGGTGGTAATCACTGCAGAAAGTACACATATGTCAAATCATCACATTATACACCGTAAATATGTACGATTTAGTTTGTCAATGATACCTCAATAAACCCGGAGGGAAAGCATGAAAGAATAACCATCATACAGCAGAGTACCAATGTTTGAGCATCTCTGTGTTCCTTCTCCTCCTTGGCTCTCTTAGGATCTGATCCTATTCTCCGAGAGAGCTTCCTTTAGCCATTATTCTGTGGGGGCCTTGTACCCATCCCAGAGTGGATATTCCCTTTTAGTCACGTGTACTGACCATATCTGATTTGGGTAGGGTGCAAAGTGGGGAAAGGTGGTCTGGAAAGTCGTTAGTAATCTTGCAAATCATTCTTTTTTGTTTTGGCACATAGTTTATTTAGTTCTCAATTCCCTCAAAAACTTATTAGGCGCCTCATATAATTCAGTCCTCCAATCATTTCAATGTCCTATGGATCTCAGTAAGGTCCTTTTGTAGAAGTAATTTTCTGGACTGATTAAATTACTGCTTTTCCCCCTAACATAATACAGCTACCATGAGGTTCCTTGGCACACAGGTGGGAAGAATACAACTTCTGTCTCTCTTCTCTGTTGTAACAGTCAACTGAAATTGGACTTCTAGTTCAAAACCACCTCTAATCTCATCTCTTACTCTTCAGGACTTACAAGTGGTGAGTTTTCTAATTCAACAAGGTTTTGAATTTCTGGGTTGTATTTTTTTTCTTTTCATTTTTTTCATTTCTGGCCTGTCAACCAGAAAGTTTTTCCTGCACATACATCTACTGAAATCCCCTGGGAAAATCAACATATGACCAACCTTTGGTCTGCCTCTAAAGATACCATGGACAACCATTACTGCAAACATTTTTGCCATTGAATAACATGTAGCACCACATTTATGGCTTCCAATATCAGATTCCTTTCCAACCACCTCCAGACACATAAGCCAATGCCACAATTTTAAGATTTGTTACAGGAGCATCCCTCCTCAAAGAACTAATTTCTATGTCAGGTCAAATAAGAGTAGCTACAGTAGAGACAACTCCCAAATATCAGTGTTGATTTTTCACTCACGTCACAGTCTGATGAGCGTTGAGCAGTAACATGGGCATCTTTTTGTTTCTGCAGTTCTGCCATGTTTGACTCCTTTACTTCTAACCACAAGAAGAGATATGCTTAAAAAACTCATCCCTTTTCACGGCTTATTGGACCAGTAAGCTAAGCACTTAGAAAACAAGCTGCATAGCAAGAGTCATTTTGTAAATCAAGATAAACATTGGAATCCCCACTGTACCTCAAAGGTGGGGTCAAAGTAATCAAGAATGTTATTTCCGAGGTGAAAAAATATAATAAGACCCTGAGGTTGTTGAGTTTTGCAGTAAGAAGAGCACGTTGTACACATGGAGAGCAGGCAGCTCTTTGCCTGGTAAGGTCCCTTTAAATTCCCTTTCGTTTGTACTCCCCATGTTTTCAGGACTATTATAATTTTATGCAGAGTATACCATTAATTTCCCAAACTGGTTTTTCTGTGGTGTCACATTAAAAATTCGGTTATATTGGAAAAGAAAAAGAACACAGAATACGAACGGGTAATAGAGTTTAAGAATCTCCTTGCTTGCTCTACTAGGTATGTCTGAGCCACTCCTCTGCTGGAGCACCTGCGGGTGGTGATGACGATGGTGATGGTGGTGACAGTGATGATGACAGGGACAAGGATGATCGGCCACCTCTCGAATGCCAATTATGTGCCCAGCATTGTGCCACCTGAATGACACACATTCATGTAATTTTTATGCCTAAGCAAGTTGGCACTGTAAATGTGATTATCCCCACAGTTGATTAAAGGGTTTGAGATGCCAAGAAGTTAAATAATTTGTTCCTCAAATCAATCAAGCAATAATTAGGAAAATAACCTGGATTTGAAACTGTATAGAAATAATCATTGATACGACTCAAAATTGAGATATCACTGACTGTGAGAGCCTGAAACTCGGGATCAAAGAAGGGCAGAAATCAACCAAAATTATGATATGATATTGCTAAAAGCAGGTTTAAAAAGAAAGAAAAATTTTTTCCCATCACACAGAAGAATTGTATTTTATTCAGGAAATGAAGAATAAGTAACAATTGCTCAGCTGGTAGAAACCCATGCCCAGGTGACTGACCGACACAGAAGACAGGGAGAGAATGCTCAGAGGGCGCCCAGGAGGAGAGCTGCTGCTCTTCCCACTGAGGCTCTGCGAGGCTTTCTCGGGCACCTCCCAGAGGGAAGCTGTGTAGCAGCCTCAGATAGGAAACCTCTGCCTGTCAGGAATCACCACACGCATATTGAGGCTGAAGGGTGGAGAAGCTTCTTCCGTATCCATGCTAGGCTTTGAAGAGAAGGTGAAGGTGGAGCCCTGGAACTAGTGGAGCCGATTGTCCTTATCCTTTCCAGATTCAGATAAAAGCTCAAGCTCTTACATGCTCTTGGGTGGGCACTTCTGTTAGCAATGATGGGCAGGTGGCCCAGAAGGGCATTTCTGCTTACACTGCTGAGGCAGGCATGGGTCAGGGCACTTTATGGGTGGGCAAGGGTCTGGACACTTGACAGGTGGGCAAGGCTCAGGGCACTTAGGTAGGCACACTGGTGGTGGCTGGCAGGGCTGCTTGCACTGCTGATGTTGAGAAGACATCTTTCTGGAGTCTTAATATCTGAAAGAAAGTATATGACCGTGTTCACAAGAAGGAATTCCTATAGAGAAAGGAGCAAAAGCTTGTGGAATAACAACAGATAGTATCTCGCCAATCTCTAAGTATGTGCTTTAATCTCTTTAATACCCTTTAATGAATTTCTGACTTCTCTCTTGCTCTTCAGAAAATCGTTTCATCAGCCCAGAGAAAACCTTCTCTTTTCTCATACAACTTTTCCAAAGAAACTCTCTTTGTTTTAAAGAAACAAGTGATGTTTTCTCTTTTGGTTTCTTTCTTTCTTTCTCTCTCTCTCTTTTTTTTTTTTATGAAAACGACATCTTCAAAAAAGGCCATCACAAATTCTAGAATCCTGGGCAAGCTCACAAGCCATTTCTATCACCATTTTCTCTCATGAGGTCCCGACAAGATGACTTATGTACAGAGCAAAGGGCATTCAGAATGAATGTAAGGGCCTCACACCTTCTAAGATAAATGCCTCTGAAATCACAGCAGAGGTCCAAGACAAAGGCATAGAAAAAGGTAAATACTTTGCTCTTTATCCCTTCATGTCAAAATTTCCTGTTAATTTCTTTTTCAATAGAAGAATTCAAACTAGGTATCAGAAATCTAGTAAATACAGTATAACATTGTGCCCGGATTCCAAGTTCCCATCCACTAAGTAGCATTATACCTATGATCATAAATTTGGACCCGTCAAACTTGCTGTCTCCAGCATAAACTCAACATTCATGGGTCTGAGAACAAAGTTGAACTGAAGAATCAGACTCACCAGGTTCTCCAATGTCAATCGGAACTCGAGTAGCAGGAGGATAGCTGTCGTGCAGCAGAGGACCTTTTTATTGGGGCTTGCTGCCCCACCCAGGGGGAGGCGGAGCTACCAAAACTGGCCTGAGCCAATCACTTCCCAACCAAAATGCAAATCCATCCATAACTGGCTTGGCAGGGACTCTGAAAACAGGAAATATCCTGTTCCAGGATCTCCTCACTGGATTACGTTCTCATGACTCACAGAGTCCCTGTCTTAGCTCTCAGTTTCAGTGGTTTATGGCAGTGGGAGCACTTGGAGTATTCTCTTACTTGTAGTCAAAAGTTCCCTTCCTTGACTGAGGAAGATAACCCTTTTCTATCTTTCACGATCCTTGACTTCTAAGACTGCCTGCCTAGTTGCACTTGATCTGGTGGCAATTTTTTTGTACCTACCGTTTGAAAAGGGCCTCGCTACCTGGTGACACATGTCTCTTTACCTCGAGTCTTTCTTACAATTCATTTCCCCTTGATTCATGGCTTGCTAAACAAAGTCTCCTTTCTTCTTCGAAAATGGTCTGAGGGAAATTTGTAGATCACCTCATATGATTTCCTATCATGATACTTAGAAACGTGTAGTAAAGTGTTGACCACAACGGTCTTCCTTTCACTCTTTGCTCCTTCAAATAAAGAACATCCAGCAGGTCAGATTCCTGTGACCTCTATAAATCTGTTCTTCTTTCTGCTGCAAGGAATTCGCTAAGCACGTAGCATCCCCTACCATAACTCAGATGAGCTGGCAGCTCAGACCCTAGACTTACAACAGAAGTGAAGCTTTTTGCTCCTACCTCCCAAAAGTGACATAACACATGATCCAATCTAATTTCTCCCAACTGAACTCTTTGGATATCTTCAATTTTTGAAGAAATCTCAGAGGATTGTTCAAATTTTCTGGCTTCCTGTCACTTTGAAATTATTGGTTAACCCAATCTATTATGCAATGCCATTCACGCAACTAATTTTGTATGTTTTTAATACTTATGAATTATTTAAACAAATGTTGTTTCACTTCAAATCTAGGGGTAAATTCAAGAGAAAGCTGAAATCACTTCATTAAAAATTCAGTCACTGAAGTTCATTGCCATTCATATACAACTTCTTAATCATTAATAATAATTTTGTTATATTTTAAACCTATTTTTTGCATTTTCCATTTTGGTCACGGTGGAGCATATGTCAACTAAACCTATTTCCTGCTCTACTTTCTTCGTACAATTTGTCAATGTGCTGGAAGGAAGGTTTGATGGTTTATTTATGGGTCAGATTCACTGGCCCAGGTCCCCAGTTTTCTGGTCAAACATTATCTATGTGTTTTTGTAAGGATGATTTTGGATGAGAGTATTATTTAAATCAGTGGCCTGAATTATGGCGGTTGCCCTCTATAAGGTGGGAAGTTCTCATCCAATGCACTGACGTCCTGAATAGAACAAGGCTGACGCTCCCCCAGGTAAAAGATTATTCCTCTCAGGTGGACTTTCAGCAGAGTTTCAGCTCTGCAGACTTTGCGTGTTCCAGACATTTTAATCTCTCTTTCTCTCTCTCTCTCTCTCTGTCCTTGTCCCTCTTTCTGTAACATACTTCTCTATGTACATATGTACATACATTTTGTAATATATATTTTGAATATTTCATCTTTGATTTCATGTACATGATTACCTATGGCCAATTAAAATAAAAATTTTCAAAGTTATTAGGAAGTGAAGTTAAAGCCAAACATATTTATGTAATATGACACATGGGGTGTGGAATTATGACAGATATAATGAGCTTTTAGCAAATGACTGAACTTCAGCGACCAGTGCCTTAGCATGTCCTCCAAAGATTTCATTTCTGCCTTTTCAGTGATTTAGCTGTCAACAGTTTTTCTACAGTTCCTCCCTTCTATCCTGGACACGAACGCTACTGTTTTCTATACTGTACCCTTGGTCACTGAAGAGTCTTGTGATGGGTCATGGTTGGTGAAGCCCCCTGTCTGCTTTAGGAATAGAGTTGTGAATCTCACTTTATCATACTGTAGAATGTGGGAACACATGTTTAATGGAATCAGGATGTCCCATCTCACCTGACGCAAACTCTTCCCTAGACGGCTGTCGTGTGCTTAAAATTCCTTTATCAGGAAATAAATCTCTTGTATTCCATAAGTAAATACCAGGTTTCAATTGTGTGAAAGCAAAAGTAGATATAAGATACCATTTAAGACTCACAGCATCACATATAAATGATTCAGAGTGACGTTGGGAGGGGAGAGAGAAGCAAAGCACTAAAGGTCTGACATCTGGATGAAATGTGAACTTAGGACACATCTGATATATTTACTTTGTTCTACTCATTCCAAGAATGAGTTAGGTCCTTGAAGAGAGTAATTTGATAAAAATTTTCACTGTTTATTCCCTGTCTTCCTGTTCAAGTTCCAGAACCCTCCCCCTACCATATTATCTTCACTGTCCAATTTGGTACTTTGACATATTACCCATGCATTTAGTAATAGTCCTTTCGTATCTTTCATAATTCTTCCTGCAGTCAGAAGGAAGAACTGGCCTAGTAATTTGTCTTGGCCAAATAATCAGGAAGCTTCTTAGGAATGGGGTTTTATAATGGGACAGCAGGAAGAAGAGGCGAATGAGGAGGAGAGGAAGAGAAAGAGGAGACACTTGAAACCTGTGAAAGACTCATCAGCTAGGCATGTGCCAGAAGCCAGGACGTAAACGTTCTCTGCAGCTCAGCCACATCTTCACTGACTACTATATATTTTTTAAATAATATGATCCATTGTTATAAAAATGAAGCTATATCATTTAATATATAATGGGGAAAACATAAAGCTCTTAAAAAATGAGCATGTCTATTAAATGGCCAAAAATAATCACTGCTTATATGTTGCCGTAGTTAGTGTTATGACTTTTCAATTCTCATAAACCCACACACATGCATACATGTCTATCAGGTTACTGATTTGAGATCATCTTTTGTAATATAGATATCTCCAGCCATAGGTTGCTCTCTTTGTGCTGCATTACATTTATCCCAAAAGTTCTTGTATGTTTTCTTTCCATTTTCATTCATCTCAAGGTATTTTCTGTTTGTTTGTTATTTCTGCTTCGCACCGTTGTTTATTTAGGAATGTGTTTGCAAACTCACAGATGTCACAGAAACAGAGAGTAGAATGGTGGTCAGCAGGGTCAGAGGGGTCGCGAAAAAGTGGAGATGTTGGGCCAAGGGTACAAGCTTGCAATCATATGATGAATGAGTTCTCAGAGTCTACAGTACAGCATGGTGATCTAGCTAATAACACTCAGTGGTGTACTTGAATCTTGCTGAGAAATTAGACCTTAAGCATTCTCATCACACACACACACACACACACACAGACACACACACACAGACACACAGACACAAACAGAGAGACATACACACATTACATTGTTACTGATGAAGTGATTAATGTACTAAGTGACCGATGGTGGTAATCACTGCAGAAAGTACACATATGTCAAATCATCACATTATACACCGTAAATATGTACGATTTAGTTTGTCAATGATACCTCAATAAACCCGGAGGGAAAGCATGAAAGAATAACCATCATACAGCAGAGTACCAATGTTTGAGCATCTCTGTGTTCCTTCTCCTCCTTGGCTCTCTTAGGATCTGATCCTATTCTCCGAGAGAGCTTCCTTTAGCCATTATTCTGTGGGGATCTTGTAGCAATCTTAGAGTGTATATTCCCTTTTAGTCATGTGTACTGACCATATCTGTTTTGGGTAGGGTAGAAAGTGGGATAAGGTGGTCTGGAAAGTCGTTAGTAATCTTGCAAATCATCCTTTTTTGTTTTGGCACATAGTTTATTTAGTTCTCAATTCCCTCAAAAACTTATTAGGCGCCTGATATAATTCAGTCCTCCAATCATTTCCATGTCCTACGGATCTCAGTAAGGTCCTTTTGTAGAAGTAATTTTCTGGACTGATTAAATTACTGCTTTTCCCCTAAGATAATACAGGTACCATGAGGTTCCTTGGCACACAGGTGGGAAGAATACAACTTCTGTCTCTTTTCTCTGTTGTAACAGTCAACTGAAATTGGACTTCTAGTTCAAAACCACTTCTAATCTCATCTCTTACTCTTTATGACTTACAAGTGGTGAATTTTCTAATTCAACAAGGTTTTGAATTTCTGGGTTGTATTTTTTCTCTTTTCATTTTTTTCATTTCTGGCTTCCCAACCAGGAAGTTTTTCCTGCACATACATCTACTGAAATACCCTGGGCAAAACAACAAATGACCAACATTCGGTCTTCCTCTCAAGATACCATTGACAACCATTCCTGTGAACATTTTGCCATTGAATAACATGTATCAACACATTTATGGCTTCCAATATCAGATTCCTTGTCAACCACCCCCAGACTCCTAAGCCAATGCCACAATTTTAAGTTTTTTTATAGGAGCATTGCACCTCAAAGAAGTAATTTCTGTGTCAGGTCAAATAACAGTAGCTACAGTAGAGACAACTCCCAAATATCAGTGTTGATTTCTCACTCATTTCTGTGTCTAATGAGCTTTGGGCAGTAATCTAGGCATCTTTTTCCTTCTGCAGTTGTAGCATCTTGGAGTCCTTTAATTCTAGGACCAAAAGAAGAGATATGCCTAAAGAAAACATCCCTTTTCATGGCTTGCTGCACTCTCAAGCTACGCAGTTAGAAAACAAGCTGCATAGCACCAGTCATTTTGTAAATCTAGATCAACATTGGAAACCCCAGTATACCTCAAAGTTGGGTAAAATAATCAAGAAAGTAATTTCAGAGGTGAAAAAATGTAATAAGACCCTGAGGTTGTTGAGTTTTGCAGTAAGAAGAGCACGTTGTACACATGGAGAGCAGGCAGCACTTTGCCTGGTAAGGACCCTTTAAAATTCCCTTTCTTTTGTATTACCCATGTTTTCAGAAGTAGTATTATTTTATGCAGAATATCCCAATAAATTCCCAAAGTGTTTTATCTGTTATGTCACATTAAAAATACTGTTAAATTGGAAAAGAAAAAGCACACAGAATATGAAAGGGTAATAGAGTTTAAGAGTCTCCTTGTTTGCTGTACTCAGTATGTCTAGCCACTTTCTTGGTGGAGCAAACATGGCGATGGTGGTGATGGTGGTGACGGTAATGATGACAGAGACGATGATGATCAGCCACCTCACAAAGTGCCAATTATGTGCCCGGCATTGTGCGAACTGGATTACACACATTCATGTAATTTTTATGCCTAAGCAATTTGGCACTGTAAATGTGATTTCCCCACATTTCAGCAAGGGATTGAAATCCTGAGAAGTTAAATAATGTGTTCCTCAAATCAATCAAGCAATTATTAAGAAAATAACCTGGATTTGAAATTATATAGAAATAATCATCAATATGACTCAAACTTCAGATAACACTGATTGTGAGAGCCTAAAACTTGGGATTGAAACCAACCAGAATTATGATATGATACTGCTAAAAGCAGGTTTTAAAAGAAAGAAAATATTTTTCCCATCTCACAAAAGAATTGTATTTTATTCAGGAAGTGGAAAATAAGTAGCAATTGCTCAGCTGGTAGCAACTCCTGCCCAGGTGACAGACAGGCACAGAAGACAGCGAGAGAATCCTCAGAGGCTGTCAGGAGGAGAGCTGCTGCTCTTCCTTCTGAGGCTCTGCGATGTTTTCTCGGGCACCTCCCAGAGGGAAGCAGTATAGCAGCCTCAGATAGGAAACTTCTGGCTGTCAGGAATCACCACACGCATACTGCAGGCTGAAGCGTGGAGAAGCTTCTTCCGTATCCATAATATGCTTTGAAGAGAAGATGAAGGTGGAGCTCTGGAACTAGTTGAGCTGATTGTCCTTATCCTTTCCTGATTCAGATAAGAGCTCAAGCTCTTACATGCTCGTGGGTGGGCACTTCTTCTAACAATGATGGGGAGGTGGCACAGGAAGGCATTTCTGCTGGCACTGCTGAGGCAAGCATGGCTCAGGGCACTTTATAAGTGGGCAAGTTTCTGGACACTTGGGGGTGGGCAAGGCTCATGGCATTTAGGTGGGCAAGGCTCAGGGCACTTATGTGGACACACTGGTAGTGGATGTCAGGGCTGCTTGCACTGCTGCTGTTGAGAAGACATCTTTCTGGAGTCTTAATATCTGAAAGAAAGTATATGACAGTGTTCACAAGAAGGAATTCCTACAGAGAGAAGAGCAAAAGCTTGTGTGATATCAACGGACAGTATCTCTCCAATCTGTGCTTTAATCTTTTTTACACCTTTTAATGAATTTCTGACTTCTCTCTCGCTCTTTTGCAAATTGTTTCATCAGCCCAGAGAAAACCATCTCTTTTCTCATATAACTTTTCCAATGAAAATATCTTTTTTTGAAAGAAACAAGTGATGTTTTCTGTTTTTGCTTTTTTTTTTTTTTTATGAAAACATTTTCAAAAAGGCCGTCCCAAGTTCTAAAATCCTAGGCAAGCTCACAAGCAATTCCTATCATCATCTTCTCTCATGAGGTCCCGACAGGATGACTTATGTACAGAGCATAGGGCAATGAGGAAGAATGTAAGGGCCTCACACATTATAAGATAAATGCCTGTGACATCACAGTAGAGGGACATCAAAAAGGTATATAAAAAAGAATAATACTTTTTTCTTTATCTCTTCATGTCAAAATTTCCTGTTAATTTCTTTTTCAGTAGAGGAATTCAAACTAGGTATCACGAGTCTAATAAATCAGTATACCAGTTTGCTCAAATGCCATGTTCCCATCCACTAAGTAGCATTAAACCCATGATCATAACTTTGGACCCATAAAATTTGCTGTCACTGGCATAAATTCAACATTTGGGGGCACAAAGAATAAAGCTGAACTGAAGAATCAGAGTCACCAGGTTCTCCAAAGTCAATTGGGACTCAAGTAGCAGGATGATGGCAGTCATGAAGCAGAGGACGTTTTATTGGGGCTTGCTGCCCCCCTCAGGGCGAAATGAAGCTGCCAAAACTGGCATGGCCCAATCATTTCCCAACCAAAATTCAAATCCATCCATAACTGGCTTGACAGGGACTCTGAAAACAAGAAATATCCTGTTCCAGGTTCTCCTCACTGGATTATGTTCTCATGACTCACAGAGTCCCTGCCTTAGCTGTCAGTTTCGGTGGTTTATGGCAGTGGCAGGATTTGTGGGGTTCTCTTACTTATCCTCAAAGGCTCCCTTTTTTGATTGGGAAGATGACCCTTTTCTCTCTTTCACCTTCCTTGACTTCTAAAACAGCCTGCCTATTTGCACTTGAACTGTTGGCCATTTTGTTGTACATACTGGTTTGAAAAAATCGTGACTACCTGGTGACACCTTTCTCTTTACCTCAAGTCCTTCTCATAATGCATTTCCCCTTGATCCATGGCTTGCTAATCTAAGTCTCCTTTCTTCCTCTAAAATGGATCGAGGGCATGTTGCAGCTCAGCTTAGCTGCCTTCCCATCATGTAACTTAGATACGTTCAGGAAAGTGGTGGTCTCTGAGGTCCTCATATCATTTATTTGCTCCTTCAAATGAAGGACATCAAGCAGATTCCTATTACTCTCATAAACCTGTTTCTCCTCCAGCTACAGAGATTAACTAGTAGCGTAGCATCACCTACCATAATTCGATGTTCTGGCAGTTCAGACCCTAGACCTACAACCGAAAGCAAGCTTTTTGCTCATAACTCCCTAACATGACATATCACCTGCTCTTACATAATTTCTCCCTACTGACCTCTTTCTACTTCTTCACCTTTGAAGAAAGCTCAGAGGATTATTAAAATTTTCTGCCTTCTTGCTCCTGTGAAATTATTGGAAAACCCATTTAATAAGCAATGTCATTCAAACAACTATTTTTATATGAAAGTTGGAATCACTTTATTAACAATTCAGTCACTGAAGTTAAGTGCCATTCATACACAACCTCTTAATCATTAATCATAATTTTATTACCATTTTAACACATTTTTTAGATTTTCCATATTGGTCACATGGAACATAAGTCAAGTAAACCTCTTTCCTTCTCTGTTTGCTTCATACAGTTTGTCAGTGTGCTGGGAGGAAGGTTTGATGGTTAATTTATGGCTCAACTTGTCTGGAACTGGATACCCAGATATCTGGTCAAACGTTATTCTGGATGAATTTCTAAGGATCTTTTCAGATCAGATTAATATTTAAATCAGTGGCGTGAGTAAAGGAAGTTGCCCTCGATAAGGTGGGTTGTCCTCATCGAACCCACTGAAGGCCTGAATGGAACAAAAGTCTGACCATCCCCTGGTTAAGAGATAACTCCCCTACCTGATTGTCTTCCAGCAGAGTTTTGGCTTTGCAGATTTTGTTTTTGCCAGCCTTTGTAATCTCTCTCTCTTTCTCTGTCTCTGTCTAATATATATATATATATACTTATATATGTATTGTAATATATAATTTGAATATTTCATCTAACATTTCATGTACATGATTGCCTATGTCTAATTAAATTAAAAATTCAGTTAGTATAAAGTGAAGGTAAAAAATTTTAATCTTAAATGATACATGTGATGTGTAATTATGACAAATATAATGAGCCTTTAGGGAAGAACTAAAGTTCTGGAAACAATGGCCTAGTATTCTCCCACCTTGTCGAAAGATTTCATTTCTGCCTTTTCAGAGATTTAGCTCTTAACAATTCTTCATAGTTCCTCTGTTCTTTCCTTTTCAGTACTTATCCTTGGGTGCTGAAGCTTTTTGTGATGGGCCATGGCTGGTGAGGGGTTATGCCTTGTTTAGGAATAAAGTTACAACTCTCGCTTTATGTTACTGTAGGATGTGGGAACACACTTTTAATAGAATCAGGATGTCCATCTCACCTGACCCCAACACTTCTCTAGACTGCTGTCATGTGCTTAAAATTCTTTTATCAGGAAATAGATCCCTTTAATTCCATAAGTAGATATCAGGTTTAAATTGTATGAAACCACAAATAAATATAAGATACCATTTAAGACTCACATCATCACATACAAGTGATCGAGGGTAAGTTTGGGAGGGGGAGAGGATCAGAGCCCAAAATGTCTGAAATCCAGGTGAAATATGAACTTAGGGCTGATATGGTATGTTTTCTTCTACATTATCCCAGCATGTTTTAGGTCTTTAAAAGACAGTAATTTAAAAAATGTATTTCAATGTTTATTCTCTGTCTTCTCCTTCAAACCTCCAGAACCCTCAACCTGCCATATAACCTTCACTCCCAATGTATGCCTCTTAACTGTTCAATTTGGTACATTGACATGCTGTCAATGCATTTAGTAATAGTCCTTTCATATCTTTTTTAATTCTTCCTGCAGTCTAGAGAAAGAATTGGCTTAGTAACTTGTCTTGACCAAATAATCAGGAAGCTTTTCAGGAATGTGGTTTTATAATAGGAAAGGAGGAAGAAGAAGAGAATGAAGAGGAGAGGAAGAGAAAGAGGAGACACTTGAAACCTGTGAAAGAGTCACCAGCTAGGCATTTGCCAGAAGGCCAGGACATAACCTTTCCCTGCAGCTCAGCCACATCTTCACTGACTACTATACATTTTTAAAAATATTGTAATAAATAGTTATAAAAATGAAATTATATCACATATAATAGGGAACATAAAGCTCTTCAAAAATGAGCATCAATATTAAACTGCCAGAAATAATCATTGTTTATATTTTGCTGTATTTAGTGTTATGATTTTTAAAAATTTTTACTAAATCCACATGCATGCATGCATGTCTATCAGGTTACTTATTTGAGATCTTTCATCTTTTGTAATATAGATGTCTCCAGACATAAATTTCTCTCTATGCACTGCATTACATGCATTACTAAAGTTCTTGTATGTTGTTTTCATTTTCATTCCTCCCAAAGTATTTTCTAATTTTATTTGTTATTTTTTGTTTGAGCCATCAGTTATTTAGGAAAGTATTGCTGAACTCACAGATATCACAGAAAGAAAGAATAGAATGGCAGTCAGCAGGGGCTGAGGGGTGGGGCAAAAGTGAAGATGTTGGGCAAACGGTACAAGCCTTCAGTCATAAGATGAATAAGCTCTAGGAGACAATGTACAACATGGTGACTATAGGTAATAACACTGTGTTGTTTGCCTGAAACTTGCTAAGAGATTAAACCTTAAGCTGTCTCACCACATGCACACACACACACAAGCACACAATTAAAGGGTTACTATTGAGGTGATTAATGTGCTGAGTAACCCGATGGTGGTAATCATTGCACAAAATATACATATATCAAGTCATCACCTTATACACTGTAAATATATACAACTTAATTTGTCAATTATACCTCAATAAAGCTGGAGGGGAAAAGATGAAAGAATAACCATCAGACAAAAGAGTAAAAATGTTTGAGAAGCTCTGTGTTCCTTCTCCTCCTTGCCTCTCTTAGGCTATGATACTATTCTCTGACAGAGCTTCCCTCATCCATTATTCCCTGTGGGCCTTGTATCCATCTCACAGCTGTTATTCCCTTTTAGTCACCTGTACTGACCACATATGAAGGAGGTAGTATGGAAAGTGGGGAAATGAGAGCTGGAAAGTCGTTTCTATTCTTGAAAAATCAAAGCCTTTTTAGTAGTGGCACACAGTTTATTTTGTCATCAATTCTCTCAAAAACTTATTAGGCACCTGATATATTTCATTCCTCCAATCATTTGTATGTTCTAGGATCCACACTTAGGTCCTTTCCTAGAAGTGATTTTCTGGCCTGATTTATTTTGCTGCCTTTATCCCTGAACATAAGAGAGCTCACTGGCACACAGGTGGAAAGACTACAACTTCTGTCTCTTTTCTCCACTGCTACATACAATTGAAAGTGGACATAAAGTTCAAAACCACTTCTAATCTCATCTCTTCCTCTTTGGGGCTTACAAGTGGTAAGTTTTCTAGTTTAACAAGGTTTTGAATTTCTGGACTACATTTTTTTTCTTTCATTTTTTTCATTTCTGGCCTGCAAATCAGACAGTTATTTCCTGAACATATGTCTATAGCCTGGTGAACACAACAAATAACCAACATTTGGTCTGCCTCCCAAGTTACTATGGACAACCATTATATGAAAAGTTTTGTCATTGAATAACATGTATCACAACTTTTTTGGTTTCCAATATCAGTTTCCTTGCAAACTACCTCCAGACTCCTATTTACAAGGCCACAGTTTTCAGATTTGTTACAATAGCAACCCACCTTGATGAACTAATTTCTGTGTTTGGTCAAATAACACTAGTTACAGTAGAGACAGCTCCCAAATATCTGTGTTTATTTATCACTCATGTTATAGTCTGATGAAAGTTGAGCAGTAATCTGGGAATCTTTTTCCATCTGCAGTTCTATCATCTTATATTCCTTTATTTCTAGCTTTGCGAGTAAATAATGTAGTTAGAGAAACATCCTCTAAATCTTGTGTATGTTTATGTATAGTATGATTTAATATGAAGACTTTGTTGCTTTTAAAAATAATGCAATTTTAGTGTGTGTGTGTGTGTGTGTGTGTGTTCTGAATTAACTATTCTGTTTGTGGACACTTAGGACCACAAGAAGAGGTATGCTTAATGATAAAAGAAATTACCTCAAGATGATGCAGTAGAAGGATGTGCACTCACCCCTTCTTACGAGAACACTGGAATGACAACTAACTGCTGAACAACCATTGACAAAAAAATGCTGAAGCCTACCAAAAAATATACCCTACATTCAAAGACAAAAAGAAGCCACAACAAGGTGGTAGGAGAGGTGCAATCACAATAAAATCAATTTCCATACCTGCCACGTGGGTGACCCACAAACTGGAAAACAATTATACCACAGAAGTTCTCCCACTGGAGTGAAAGTCCTGAGCCCCACGTTAGGTTTCCCAGCCTGGGAGTCCAGCAATGGGAGAAGGAGTCCCCAGTGAATCTGGTTTTGAAGACCAGGGAGACTTGATTGCAGGACTTCCACAGGACTGGGGGAAAACAGAGTCTCCACTCTTGGAGGACATGCACAGAGACCTGTGTGCATCAGGACTCAGGGGGAAAAAGCAGTGAACCAATAAGAGACTGGGCCAGACCTACTTCCTAGTATTGGAGCATCTCCTGCAGATGCGGGTGGTGGCTGTGGCTCACTGCAGGGACAAAGACACTGGTGGCAGCAGCTCTGGGAAGTCCTCCTTGGTGTGAGCCCTCCTGGAGGTCACCATTAGCCCCACCAAACAGCCTGTAGACTCTAGTGCTGAGTCTCCTCAAGCCAAAGAACCAATGGGGGGGGGAACACAGCCTCACCCATCAGCAGACAAGTGGATTAAAGTCTTACTGAGCACAGCCCTGCCTACCAGAGGGACAAGACTCAGCTCTACCCACCACCAGTCCCTCCCATCAGGAAGCTTGTACAAGCCTCTTAAATAGCCTCATCCACCAGAGGGCAGACAGCAGAAGAAAGAAGAACTACAGTACTGCAGCCTGCAGGATGGAAACCACAATCACAAAAATTTAGACAAAATGAAATGGCAGAGGAATATACCCAGATAAAGAAACAAGATAAAATCCCAGAAAAACAACTAAGTTCAGTGGAGATAGACAACCTTCTGGAAAAAGAAATTAGAATAATGATAGTGAAGATGATCCAGGATCTTGGAAAAAGAATGGAGGCAAAGATCGAGAAGATTCAAGAAATGTTTAACAAAGACCTAGAAGAACTAAAGAACAAAAAACCAGAGACGAATAATACAATAACTGAGATGAAAAATACACTAGAAGGAATCATAGCAGAATAACTGAGACAGAAGAACGGATAAGTGACCTGGAAGTCAGAATGATGGAAATCTCTGGTGTAGAACAGAATAAAGAAAAAAGAATGAAAAGAAATGAGGACAGTCGCAGAGACCTCTGGGACAACATTAAATGCACCAAAATTCACATTATAGGGGTCCCAGAAGGAGAAGAGAGAGAGAAAGGACCTGAGAAAATATTTGAAGAGATAACAGCTGAAAACTTTCATAACATGGGAAAAGAAACAGTCACCCAAGTCCAGGAAGTGCAGAGAGTCCCAGGCAGGATAAACCCAAGGAGGAACATGCCGAGACACATAGTAATCAAACTGACAAAAATTAAAGACAAAGAAAAAATATTAAAAGCAACAGGGAAAAGCGACAAATAACATACAAGGGAACTCCCATAAGGTTATCAGCTGACTGCTCGGCAGAAACTCTGCAGGCCAGAAGGGAGAGGCACGGTATATTTAATGTGATGAAAGGGAAGAACCTACAACCAAGAATACTCTACCCAGCAAGGGTCTCATTCAGATTAGACAGAGAAATCAAAAGCTTTACAGACAAGCAAAAGCTAAGAGAATTCAGCACCACCAGACCAGCTTTAAAACAAATGCTAAAGGAACTTCTCTAGGCGGGAAAGAGACCAGCAACTTAAAACAACCTTGTACATATATACACTGCTATATCAAAACCTCATGGGAACAGCAAACCGAAAAACTACAATAGATACACACATAAAAGATAAAACAAACCAAAAACAACACTAAAGATGGTCATCAAACCACAAGAGAACAAAAAAGGAAGGGAAGAAAAAAGACCTACATAACAAACCCCAAACAATTAAGAAAATGGCATAGGAACATACATATTGATAATCATTAAATGTAAATGGATTAAATGCTCCAATCAAAAGACATAGACTGGCTGAATGGATCCAAAAAAAAAAAAAAAGAACATAAGACCCATATATATGCTGTCTATTACAGAACAACTTCAGACATAGGGACACATACAGACTGAATTAAGGGAATGGAAGAAGGTATTCCATACAAATGGAAATCAAAAGAAATTTGAAGTAGTTACTCATATCAGACAAAATAGACTTTAAAATAAAGACTGGTATAAGAGACAAAGAAGGACACTACAGAATGATCAAATGATCAATCCAAGAAGAAGATATAACAACTGTAAATATGTATACACCCAACATAGGAACACCCTAATATATAAAGCAAATGCTAATAGCCATAAAGGGAGAAATCAACAGTAACACAATAATAGTGGGGGACTAAAACACCCCACTTTCATCAATGGACAGATCTTCCAGACAAAAAATCAATAAGGAAACACAGGCCTTAAATGACACATTAGACCAGATCGACTTAATTGATATTTATTGAACATTCCATCCAAAAGTAACAGAATACACATTCCTCTTATGTGCATGTGGAACATTCTCCAGGATTGACCACATGCTGGCCCACAAAGTGAGCCTCAGTAAATTTATGAAAATTGAAATCATATCAAGAATCTTTTCTGACCACAATGCTATGAGATTAGAAATAAACTACAAGAAAAAAAGAACTGTAAAAAACACTAACATGTGGAGGCTAAACCATATGTACTAAACAACAAATGGATCATTGAAGAAATCAAGAAGAAATCAAAAAATACCTGGAGACAAAAGAAAATGAAAGCACAATGATCCAAACCTATGGGATGCAGCAAAAGCAGTTCTAAGTACAAAGTTTATAGTAATACAATCCTACCTCACAAAACAAGAAAAATCTCAAAAATACAACCTAACCTTACACCTAAAGCAACTAGAGAAAGAAGAACAAACAAAACCTAAAGTTAGTAGAAGGAAAGAAATCACAAAGATCAGAGCAGAAATGAATGAAATAGAGACAAAGAAAACAATAGCAAAGATAAATGAAACTAAAAGCTTGTTCTTTGAAAAGATAAACAAAATTGATAGACCTTTATCCAGATTCATCAAGAAAAAAAGGGAGAGGACTCAAATCAATAAAATTAGAAGTGAAAAAGGAGAAGATACAAATGACACCACAGAAATACAAAGGATCATAAGACACTACTACAAGCAACTGTATGACAAAAAAATGAGCAACCTGGAAGAAATGGACAAATTCTTAGAAAGGTACAATCTTCCAAGATGGAACCAGGAAGAAATAGAAAATATGAACAGAACAATCACAAGTACTGTAATTGAATCTGTGATTTAAAAAAGACTCCCAACAAACAAGAGTCCAGGACCTGATGGCTTCACAGGCAAATTCTATCAAACATTTAGAGAAGAGCTAATACTCATCCTTCTGAAACTGTTCCAAAAAATTGTAGAGGAAGGAAAACTCCCAAACTCATTCTGAGGCTACAATCACCCTGATACCAAAACCAGACAAAGGTACCACAAAAAAAGAAAATTACAGGCCAATACCACCGATGAACATAGATGCAAAAATCCTCAACAAAGTACTAACAATCTGAATCCAACAATACATTAAAAGGATCATACTCCGGGCTTCCCTGGTGGCGCAGTGGTTGAGAGTCTGCCTGCCAATGCAGGGGACACGGGTTCGAGCCCTGGTCTGGGAGGATCCCACATGCCGCGGAGCGACTGGGCCCGTGAGCCACAATTGCTGAGCCTGCGCGTCTGGAGCCTGTGCTCCTCAACAGGAGAGGCCGCGATAGTGAGAGGCCCGCGCACCGTGATGAAGGGTGGCCCCCGCTTGCCGCAACTGGAGAAGGCCCTCGCACGGAAACGAAGACCCAAGACAGCCATAAATAAATAAATAAAATTAAAAAAAAAAAAAAAAAAACTTTATAAAAAAAAAAAAAAAAAAAGGATCATACTCCATGATCAAGCGGGATTTATCCCAGGGTTGCAAGGATTTTTCAACATCCGCAAATCAATCAGTGTGATACACCACATCAACAAATTGAAGAATAAAAACCATAGGATAATCTCAATAGATACAGAAAAAGCTTTTGACAAAATTCAGCACCCATTTATGATAAAAACTCTCCAGAAAGTGGGCATAGAGAGAACATACCTCAACATAATAAAGACCATACACGATAAACCTACAGCTAACATCATACTCAATGGTGAAAAGCTGAAAGCATTTCCTCTAAGATCAGGAACAAGACAAGGATGTCCACTCTCACCACTTTCATTCAACATAGTTTTGGAAGTCCTAGCTATGGCAATCAGAGAAGAAAAAGAAATAAGAGGAATCCGAATTGGAAAAGAAGAAGTTAAACTGTCACTGTTTGCAGATGACATGTTACTATACATAGTATCGTGCTGGCATAAAGACAGACTTACAAACCAATGGAGTAGAATAGAGAGCCCAGAAATAAATCCACATGTATACCATCAACCAATCTTTGACAAAGCTGATAAGAATACATAATGCGGAAAGAACAGTCTCTTCAGCAAATGGTGCTTGGAAAACTGGCCATTCACATGCAAAAAAAAAAAAGAATTGGACCCTTACCTTCCACCATTTGATTTACAACTCAAAATCAATTAAAGACTTAAATGTAAGACCTGAAACTATAAAACTCCTAGAAAGAAGACATAGGGGAAAACATTTGTGACACTGGTATTGACAATGATTTCATGGATATGAAACCATAAGCACAGGCAACAAAAGCAAAAGTAGTCACTCGAAACCATACCAAACTAAAAAGCTTCTGCACAGTAAAGGAAATGATCAACAGAGTGAAAAAGCAACCTACAGAATAGAAACCATATGTCTGATAAGGGGTTAATTTCCAAAATATATAAGGAATTCCTACAATTCAACAGCAAAACAAAAACAAAAACAAATAACCCGATTAAAAAATAAGCAAAGAACTTGAACAGACATTTCTGCAAAGAAGACATACAAATGACCAACTGGTATGTAAAAGATCCTCAACATCATTAATTAACAGGCAAATGCAAATCAAAAAAATTATCAGGGAAATGCCCTTGGTGGTTGTCTACTTTGTAACATATTCTTTGTAACAAATTTGTGTTTTCTTTTGCCTAGTTTCACTCCTCCTTAATCCCTTCTTCCTCCTCCCTAGATTACATTCCTGAAGCAGAAATTAGTTGCACATAAGACTTTGTTGTAGACTCTGTTCTGGGGGGATCCAGGCTGGGACATGTCATGAAACACATGCTCTATTTGGAATGAAGAAAGAGAAACACAACTGCCCAGTGATGGAAATCGGTGCCTGGGTCGGAGAAATCATGTGATGGTTCCGTGTAGGAAACTTGGAATTGATCTAAGGTCGCTTTTTGGAGGCTCTGGAACTGGCTCTGGATCTAGGCCATTCATTAGAGTAGCCACTAGTCATACATAGCTATTTAAATTTAAATGTAAGCATTTGGGACCCAGAATGTGGAAGAGCAGCATGGTGAGACAGAATCTTGCTCATGGCTGAGCAATTGGAAGTCTGGTGCAGACCCTACACTGGCATATTTATGCATGCTTCTCTACACACAGATTCTGTTCCTGATTTATTATTGTGGGATTTTAAACCCTCGGGTCGGCCCGAGGCTGTCTCAGTGAACCAGGCATTGGCTCTGGCACTCCAGGAGCATGCTCTTGTGTTCTAAGATCACTATCTCTGTTACCATCAGCATCCTGCTACTGTTCCTAGCTAACTTGGCCACCACCACCTAGCAGGATTCCACTCAACAAATTACTGGCCCACAATGATGGTAACACCACCTTCATGAGGTGATATGTCTACAGGATTTCACATTTCAAAACTTAGTAGAACTTGAATAGCATGCACTGACTTAGTGGATTATACCAATCACTTGAATGCTTCTCTTACTTCTTACTTTGTAGGGTTTGTAAATCAGATATGAATGAAATAACCTCATACATTTTTTACTAGTACAGCTTGGTGCCACTGCCTTGATTCTTGCTAAAATGACAGGAATTTTACTCTTTTTTCCCCATTCATATTGAACAATCTGTACAATAATAGTACAGTAAAAAGACAAACTATCTTATTATTTTGTTATCAGTCTTGACATCACAGACTCCCTAATAAGATCTGAGGGACCCCCAGGGACCTGCAGGTCATACTTTGAGAATTGTTGGTCTAGCATACTATCCATAATGTGCCTAGATTTGCAAAAATAAAGCAACTCCTACTTTTGGTCCAGCCACATTGGCCCCTGAGGCAAGGCAACCATACAAAGCCTTGTGATGCGGAGGACCTAAAATCTCACGAATTACTATCTCAATAAAAATAGCCTCCCAGGGCTGTCCCAGGGCTGGAGAAGGGTCAGGTTGAAGGAGGGTTAAACAGCTCCTGTGGATTTGAGAAATAAGATCAAACTATTAAAAGAAAAAGTTCAACTTACTACCCATTTGTGTGCCCTATTCTCACAGAAATTGGAAAATTGGTTATTTATGTGTAAGGTGTTTTTTTAAAATGCAGATATCTTATATTTACATAGGGGTATATCTTTAAATAGGGAAGGCTGTCTCCAAAAAGTTTTGGGTCTCAGAACCACAGAGTACCAAAGGTGAGAGACTCCTTATTCTTTGTGTAAATTACTCACTCTGTCCAATGTTTTGACTTGCCTTCTCTGAAAAGGAGTAATCATTGCATTCTTCACCTATCACCCATTTGAAGATAACAATGCCAGTTCCACTTAAGAAAATCCTTTAAATACATCTCCACCCTTCAGTATATACTGGGTTTTTTTTTTTGAAATTCTATATGACAAAATGGGAAATATGCATAAATCACTTCTGCTGCCTTTCAAAGTATTATGATTATCTCAAGAAAAAGCCGTTGTGCCACTGAATTTTGATCTGAACTAGCTGTTCTTCATGAAGCATAAACTTAAGTTTTACTTGAAAGAATGACTGATGAGCAAACTGTGGTTAGTCAGACTTGGGTATTAGGCAGATATTTCTTCAACAATGAATTAATTGAGCCTGTTACTTAAAGGAAAACAGCTCACAGTATTTGTGGCAGTCAGACCCTAAGGTGACCCCCCAACAGTTCCCTTCCTGGCATTTATGCTTTATGTAATCTCCTCCCCTTGAGTGTGGACCTGTGATCTCTTACCTGCTTCTGACCAATGGATTACAGAAAAGGAGATGGGATATCACTCTTGTGATTTTGTCGTGTATGTGACTCTGACTAGCAGACTGGAGCTAGACACTCCCTTTGCAGGCTTGATGAATCAAGAGCCCATGTGCCCATGTTGGAGAAGTTCACTTGGCAAGGAATTTCAGACAGCCTCTAGGAACTGCAGGTGGATTCTAGGACCTGAGAGAGGATTCCATTGGACAGTCATCAAAAAGCTGGAGCCACGAGGAAATCAATCCTGCCAACAACCTGAATGAGCTTGGAAGCTGGCCACAGCCTGGCCAACATCTTGGTGGCAACCTATGGGACCCTGAGCAGAGGACCCAGCTAAGGCATGCCTCAGACTCCTAACCCCTGGAAGCCATGAGATAACAAATATGCGTTATTTTAAGATGCTAAGTTTGTTGTCACTTGTTAAGCAACAATAGAAAATTAAACAGCATTTATTGCCAATGATAAAATGTGAACTTTTAAGCAAAATTATAATTTTGGAAGACATACCATCTTGGTCATTTGATTAAACTATGAGCTTCACAACTTCCAACACTTTTTTTTTTTAACACCTTTATTGGAGTATAATTGCTTTACAGTGGTGTGTTAGCTTCTGCTGTATAACAAAGTGAATCAGCTATACATATACATATATCCCCATATCCCCTCCTTCTTGTGTCTCCCTCCCACCCTTCTTATCCCACCCATCTAGGCAGTCACAAAGCACCGAGCTGATCTCCCTGTGCTATGAAGCTGCTTCCCACTAGCTATCTATTTTACATTTGGTAGTGTATATATGTCAATGCTACTCTCTCACTTCGTCCCAGCTTCCCCTTCCCCTTCCCCGTGTCCTCAAGTCCATTCTCTACGTCTGCGTCTTTATTCCTGTCCTGCCCCTAGGTTCTTCAGAACCATTTTTTTAAAAAAATTCCATATATATGTGTTAGCATATGGTATTTGTTTTTCTCTTTCTGACTTACTTCACTCTGTATGACAGTCTCTAGGTCCATCCACCTCACTGCAAATAACTCAATTTCGTTTCTTCTTTTTTTTTTTTTAATATCTTTATTGGAGTATAATTGCTTTACAATGGTGTGTTAGTTTCTGCTCTATAACAAAGTGAATCAGCTATACATATACATATATCCCCATGTCTCTTCCCTCTTGCATCTCTCTCCCTCCCACTCTCCCTATCCTACCCCTCTAGGTGGTCACAAAGCACCGAGCTGATCTCCCTGTGCTATGCGGCTGCTTCCCACTAGCTATCTATTTTACATTTGGTAGTATATGTAAGTCCATGCCACTCTCTCACTTCATCCCAGCTTACCATTCCCCCTCCCCGTGCCCTCAAGTCCATTCTCTAGTAGTTCTGCGTCTTTATTCCCATCCTGCACCTAGGTTCTTCATAAATTTTCCTTTTATTTTTTTTTAATTGAAGTATAATTGACATACAATATATTAGTTTCAGGTGTACAACATAGTGATTCAACTTTTATATATACATTACAAGTTGATCATCACAGTGTCTAGTAACCATCTGCCACCATAAAGTTATTGCAATATTATTGACAATATTTGCTCAGCTGTTCATTACATCCCTGTGACTTATTTATTTTATAACTGGAAGTTTGTACCTCTTAATTCCCTTCACCTATTTTGCCTATCCCCTCAAACCCTTCCCTTTGGCGACCCCCAGTTTATTCTCTGTATCTTTGAATCTTTCTGTTTTCTTTTTTTGTTTTTTTTCAGATTTCACATATAAGTGAAATCATACAGTATTTGTCTTTCTCTGTGTGACTTATCTCACTTAAGATAATACCCTCTATGTCCATCCATGTTGCTGCAAATGGCAAGATTTCATTCTTTATTATGGCGGAGTAATATTCCATTGTTTATGTATACACCACATCTTCTCTATCCATTCATCTATCGATGGACACTTAGGTTGCATTTTATCAATATATCTTAATGATCTGCTCTCCCTCAACTTTATGCTGACTTTTTGTCTCATATGGATTAACACCTTTTCCTTCTGAAACTTCCCTAAAATTTTCTTTCTCTTTTTTATTTGCTGCATTTACTTTCATGTTCTACTGTGAGAGGTACCGTGTGTGTGTGTGTAGAAAGAAAGGGAGAGAGAGAGGGAGAGAGAGAGAAGGTGCATGTGTGCCTCTGTGTCAGTGCGTATTTGTGTGAGTGTACTTTCATATGGGAGAGGGGGTGAAGATCACCCTCTCAGGCTCCTCCTAGGGCACACACTATGGATGCTACTCTCCTTCCTGCTACAGCATTGGGGTCTTCATATTGGGGATTCAGTGAAAGAAAAAGAAAAAGACTAAGTTGATTGAATCAGTGTGTGTGTGTGTGTGTGTGTGTGTGTGTTGTAATTTTGGGGATCTGTGTGTGTGTCTCTCTGTGTGTGAGTGTATGGGTAGGTATGTGTTTGTGGATGTAGATGTGTGTGTCTCTGTCTGTGAGTGTGAGTGTTTAAGAGCTTGGCTCCATGTGTTGGGGCATCAGGAATGGAGGATGAGTGAAGAATAGATAATCATGTTGGAACAGGAATAATAATAATAATAAAGAAATAAGAACAGAATAAAGGCGATTTGGGTGCATGGACTCAGAGTCAGAGATGGTATGAAGCAGCCACCATCTACACTCAGATATGAAGAATATACTCAAGGGCAAGAAGACAGCCTTGCTCTAGCTCAGGCTGCTCAAAGTAACAGGCTCTGATGGCCTTGCCTGCTTTCCCAGTGCCAACCCAGCAATGCCTGTGAGTACAACCATCATACACACACACACACACACACACACGTTCCTAGTGCTGAGATCAGGCACTTTCTGATTGCAGCCCTCACAACCAGCCCTCACTGTGTGCCGTTCCTGCTTCAGGTGAAAGAAACTTGAAGAAAGCTGAGTAGGCCAATGACACACATAGTCAGCTATGGAGTTAAAAGTGATTTAATGGGGGCAGAGCAGGAAAGATTCACTGGATTCCCCTGACCCCAATATCCCTCTTCAGATTAGCCCTGAGCAGCCAGAAGACTAGCTCAGCCAATGAGCCTTTCAGCCTTATTCAAAGGCTCAGGAGCCCTCCAGACTGAGTGTGAGGAAAACTTTTTTAGAGGGTGCAAAGAGGGAGGGGTTATGACTCAGGGTGACAGCACGTTAATTGCAAATGGGATGCAGAAGTAGAATGGGAGAGGAGATTCAGCATCTGGTGGTTGGCTCCTCAAGGGCTTGGCTGTGGACCACATTACTTCTGCTTGGTCTTCTGCTGAGCTGGCCCCGGGATAACTGGTGAAGGACATGGCTCTGGAACTTTGGGGTGGCTGGGCTCTGGAACTTTGGGGTGGCCGGGCTCTGGAACCTTGGGTTGGCATGGCTCAGGAACCTTGGGGTGACAGGGCTCTGGCACTTTGGTGTGGCATTTCTCCTTGGTTTCGGGGACACATGGTTCCTGGGGTGGAGGCTGGCAGGGCTGTTTCACCTGCTGCTGCTGAGGCTCGTGGGGTGGGATGCAGGGCTGCTTCTGCTGGTAGGAACTCATGCTTCAAAGTAGGCTGGACCTAGAGACAGAAAAGCTGACTCAATGATTTGATTAAACAGAGAAGAAACCAAGTTAAATACCAAATAGATTTCATTTCAGTTCCCTTTAGATGAGAGAGCCTCTCCTCCCCACTAGCTATACATGAGAGTTAAAATATGCTTTGAAATTTCAGGGTCATTTCAAGAGGAGGAGCTTAAAAACAATTCCTTCTGCTCCGTTTCAGTGGGATTCATTGGCTCATTCCTTGGCTCTGTTTCTTCCCAGACATGTCATATCCCTCACTGACACGTACCCAAGACTACATATTAAGTCTTTTGAAAAGTGATAGTGTAGAAACAACCACAGCATACACACCCCTAGTACCACACAGAGCACCTTGCGACTTATAGGATGACTCTACGTGAATCTGAGCTCCTATGACTTCACTCTGGCCTTTGCGTTCACCGTCCTCTCTGTAATGCTTCCCTTCCTATCTCTGTCTAAATACTCCTCCATCACAGCTCACTCATGTGCCATCACTGGGAGCTCTTCTTGAGCACAGCTCCCCCAAACTGCCACCACCCTTACCTGCACCCCTCTACACCTGTCTTACCTACTTTGCATTTCATCTATGTGTGTGTACATGCGTTATCTTCCCTGCTAGGTTGTAAGTTTGTTGAGTAAGTCTGTGACCATCTGATTCCTCCACAGTGCCTAGCATCATGCCTTAAATATAATAAATGCTGAGTAGAGGTCCATCTTATGAATTAAAATTTTTCTAATAAGTTATCATAAACAGAGAGAATAATGGTGTTGCTGAGTGTTTCCTGAGTCTGAGTTCTAGTTGTAACACTGTTACTAATTTACTATGGGAACTTGCACAGATCTGTCCCCTTCCCTGACTCCTAGTTCCACAGCTGTCCACTGAGGTGGCTGGCTTCACCAGCTCTAAGGTCCCTTCAAGCCCAAACTGTATTTCATTTAAAATAAAGATGTCCCAATATTCTCTCTCTCCAATTAATACCCTGTTTCAGGGTATTATTAATTATTAATGACCCTTACTCATCTTTGCCTTTGTCCATTTTCCAACAGTGAAAAAATAAAAATTTCTAATGAATTCCAATCAGAGACTCACCTGGTACACAGAGAAGAATCGATTGTCTGGTTGCTACTGTCTGATGTGAAGTCAGCAGCCAGCAGGCTTTTTATACAATGAATGAGCTCTATCTCAAGGAAATACAATCACCCAGGGCCCCTCTGTTTTCATTCCTTATCTGTCAAACATGATTCACCCTATTCCTCTCAATTACCAGTTTGCTCAACTTTTGTGACGAAAACCACCCACTTGGCTGTCTAACAATGATGTCGCCTGGGCCTGATTCCCACTGCCACCCTCTCCCTTAGACCCAAATATAGGGCTTATGTTGGGGAATGGGTGAGCCATAGGGTTCCTGGAGGGTTTAATGTGTTAACTCTGGAGGGAGAGCTGAGTCCTTTTGTGGTCTTGCCACTTTCCTGCTCTCTTTTTCCTTGAGATGGTTGTTCCTCAAGTTCTGTGGGATGAATACATTTGAGCACATGAATAAGTGGGAAGGGAAGGGGAGCAGAGGAACTGAGGTGGGCACGAGTTGTCTGCCTTATAAAGGCAGGTGCTAGAGATCATGGAATTGACTGATTATAGACTCCTTGTCTGGAATATCCTAGGCCCTTATATCAATTCCTGCCATCTTTCTCCTAATTCCACTGAACTACACACATTTGGAATTACTTAATTATCACTCCCTCACCAACCCCACCCCTCTCTGACTGGTTGCTAATCTGGGTAAACCTGCTTTGCTTTCACTAACCACACCCTCACCCCTCTCTTTCTTCAGAGATTTTCAAGAGCTAATTCCTCTTCTGGGATAAACTTTTCCCTCCACTCCACCCAGCCTTCTGGTCATGGCCCTTCCCTCTTTCCTAACCCAACCCTCTCTTCTCACCCTCACCTGAAAACCTGGAAGGCTTTTCTAACCACCTTCACCCCAAGCCCATCCAAGGAGCCCTCAGGGATGAATCCTCCCCCACCTCTTGCCCACTTCCAACTCCAGACCCAACACCTGAGGATCTTGCTGGCTGCAATGTTTTTCTCCTCTCTCTTGCTCTGTATATTTTGGGAGCTTTCTGAGCATCAGAGCTGTGTCCGCTCAAAACAGCGGTGTTCCCATGGTAATATTTGCATCCTCATTCATTCAACAAATATTAATCAAGTCCTTAATATACACCAGTCATATCTCATTCTAGGAGCTATCCCAGTACGAAGACCCCTTCCCCTCAGCAGAGTAGGAACTCCCTAGGGCAAGGTACACAGCCTAGTTCACAGTCACTAGTTTGATGGATCTCAGAGACCCTCGCTCAGTCCACACTCCTCAAGTGATAACTGAGTTTGAGGACACGAGAGGTGAAATAACTCACCCAAGATCAAACAATAGACCCCATGAGAAAAGGATTTCTAGACAGAAATCCTATGTTCACCTTTGTCCTAACCCACCCTTGCTCTTAATGCCTACAGAGGAAATTAAGTCCAGGCAGGAAAATGATTAAAAGTGGAAAGGGGCAGCTCAGCCTTCCTGGCTTGGAGCTCGGCCCACTCACAGGCCTGGGAAAGCATTGTGTGAGTGGCAATGTGAGGTCAGAAAGAGCCCTGCCTTTTGGGTAAGCCCTTAATATTTGCTAAGATGAATCCCCTTAAGTAAGAATAAAGCTGCTTAATGTTTGAGGTGGCTCTGGGGATAAATAGAAGGTATTTCCAGCACTGCTGAAAATAGGAGGGGACATGAGTTAGCATACATGGAAGTAAAGGACTCATTTAGTTTATCATCACTCAGTGGACAAGGGTCTGAGAGAGGAAGGGAAAGGCTGAAATGCTAAAATGCTTGTTTTGAACCAGATTGCTTTCACTCTGGAGGAAGTCCAGGGTGACATAGTGACAGAGCCTTGGTACCCTGAGCAGTAATAGCATTCAGGATGGCAGAAGGTGAGTAGCCTCTGAGCACCTGCCCAGGTACACCTTCCCTCCGTGATGGTTGGATCCTGAAGAGTCTCCTTGCCATGGACTTTTCTGGGGATGTAAGAATAGGGATCCCCTGAGTCCTTACACTGACATTTTCCTCTGATCAACAACATGAAACTGAAGTCACTGCTTCAGAGTTGTCCTCAAAACACAATATGTTACTAGGTGTGGCTTTGGAAAATCCTAATCACCCTTAAAACCCAGGTGTGTGGATAGTTCCTCCTTCCCCTGCCCCCAGACACATACCTAAATGTTTATAGAGCACGTGCTGGCTCCACAGGTGGTCACCTCTTATGACCTTGAGTCCTGGATGAGCCTCCCACTGTGTCCCTATAGCCATTGGTCCACATCCATCCTTACATGGCACCTGGTATGTAGTAGCTGCTCAGTGCTTGGCAATTGTAGAATGACTGACTGAATGAATGAATGAATGGGTGAATGAATGGCATTATTTGATTTCTGAGAAGTCTCTCTCTTTTGGGAGGAGTTAAGAGGAAGAGTAAGGGCTCAGCAAAGGACAGACAGCTTCTGTTGCCTTCTCCACCCAATGTTCATTGTCAGTCAATTTAATGACTCGCCTCCCTCTGGGCTACTACTAGCACCATGACCACAGCTGAGCTCCAAGCCTCTTGCCTCAGTTTAGCTCCCCTCTGGGCTGGGACCAGGTCCCTCTCTTCACCCAAACTCCCTCTCAAAAGCCCCTGACAGAGGCAGCTCTGGGCAGAACCTGCTGCTGCATCTGGTAGGATTCTCAGCCTCAAGGAACCTGCTTCCTCCTCTCTGTCCTATGGTGTCACCCAGCTTGTCTCAGGCCCTGTAGGATCTGAACTTAGCTCTGAAGCTGGGGTACTCTGTGCCCTCCCTGGGCCTTGGCCCTGGATGCAAAGGAATTTCCCTGTCACGCAGTACTTCGCCTGACCAGACTCTCCTGCCTGCCTCGACTTGTGCTTCCTGTACCCCACCCCACACTGTTCTTGATCCCGACTCTGGAATTTTCCTTTGACCCCTGACATCATTCTCCCCATTTGTTCATCTGAATCTCACCCAATGGGTGGTGTTAAGTATGCTCTCCTTTTCAGAGAAACTCTGTTTCTTCACCATCAGGGTTGGGTTAGCAGGTGAATCTGGCCGCACAAACTCCTCACATAAAGAAAGGGGAAACTGGGTGGCTTCTGATGGTAAGTACATCTCCCAGAATTTCTCAACCTTTCACAGAATCCCCTTTTGTTAAAACACAGGAGGCTGCTGCTCTTCCCCAGTCAAAACCTGGCTCCCCTCTGGACCAGCTGGGGGATCTTCCCTCCACTAGCTCTGAGTGTGCCTGAGATTCATCACTCATGTACAGAGCAGGGAAGAGGGAGCCCTGAGCCTATGAACACCGTGGTCATGCCCTTCCTTTTCTGACTTAGGACACTCCCTCCTCCTTTACTTCTCCAAGGCCCAGAGCATGCAGAGACTGCCACACTGAATGCGAAAGCCAGTCATTTTACCATAGGAACCCATATTTAATATATGGTAACATCTGGAAACAAGTGAGAGTTTTACTGTCACCCTCCCCCCTGACCACTGTGAGGAGCTCAGGAGACCAGAATGTTGGCTGCACATTTCAGGCTAGGATGGTTAAAGGAAAACAAAGTCTCTATAACACACATTGTCCCCCATCTGAAAAAGAGGAGGAGAAAAAGAAGAAACACCAGATCCCAGGTGTTTAGAAGCCTCCTGAACACTTTGACACAGCAGGCAGGAGAAGCGATATTTGCCAGCATGGATGCTGAGGTGGAGAGAGCACTGAAGTCTTAGCTCTGGAGAGCATCTACCCAACCCTGTCCTTGGGGGCAAGAGACAAAAGGGGTAGAGAAGGAACTCAGTCCAGGCTTCACAGCTTCTTTTTTTTTTTTTTTTTAAATTGGAGTGAAATTGATTTAAAATGTTCTGTTAGAGGAGCTTCAAGATGGCGGAAGAGCAAGACCCAGAGATCATCTTCCTCCCCACAAATACATCAGAAATACATCTACATGTGGAACAGCTCCTATAGAACACCTACTGAACGTTGGCAGAAGACCTCAGACCTCCCAAAAGGCAAGAAACTCCCCACGTACCTGGGTAGGGTAAAAGAAAAAAAGAAATAACAGAGACAAAAGAATAGGGATGAGACCTGCACCACTGGGAGGGAGCTGTGAAGGAGGAAAGGTTTCCACACACTAGGAAGGCCCTTCACGGGTGGAGACTGCGGGTGGCAGAGGGGGAAAGCTTCAGAGCCACAGAGCAGAGCGCAGAAACAGGGGTGCGGAGGGCAAAGCAGAGAGATTCCCACACAGAAGATCAGTGCCGACCAGCACTCACCAGCCCGAGAGGCCTGTCTGCTCACCCGCTGGGGCGGGTGGGGGCTGGAAGCTGAGGCTCTGGCTTCGGTCGGATCCCAGGGAGAGGACTGGGGTTGGCTGCATGAACACAGCCTGAAGGGGTTAGTGCACCACAGCTAGCCGGGAGGGAGTCCAGGAAAATGTCTGGAGCTGCGGAAGAGAGAAGAGACTTTTCCTTCCCTCTTTGTTTCTTTGTTTCTTGGTGCGCGAGGAGAGGGGATTAAGAGTGCCACTTAAAGGAGCTCCACAGACGGACGCGAGCCGCGGCTGTCAGTGCGGACCCCAGAGACGGGCATGGGACGCTAAGGCTGCTGCTGCAGCCACCAAGAAGCCTGTGTGCAAGCACAGGTCACTCTCCACACCTCCCCTCCCAGGAGCCTGTGCAGCGCGCCACAAGCAGGGTACCGTGATCCAGGGAAAACTTCCCTGGAAGAACGCACAGTGCACCTCAGGCTGGTGCAACATCATGACGGCCTCTGCCGCCGCAACGTCAGGGCAGCCTCTGCCACTGCAGGCTCGCCCCACATCAGTATCCCTCCCTCCCCATGGCCTGAGTGAGCCAGAGCCCCTGAATCAGCTGCTCCTTTAACTCCATACTGTCTGAGAGAAGAACAGATGCCCTCAGGCGACCTACATGCAGAGGCGGGTCCAAATCCAAAGCTGAACCCTGGGAGCTGTGGGAACAAAGAAGAAAAAGGGAAATTTCTCCCAGCAGCCTCAGGAGCAGCGGATTAAATCTCCACAATCAACTTGATGTGCCCTGCATCTGTGGAATACCTGAATAGACAACGAATCATCCCAAATTGGGGAGGTGGACTTTGGGAGCGAAGATATATATTTTTTTTCTCTTTTTCTCTTTTTGTGAGTGTGTATGTGTATGCTTCTGTGTGTGATTTTGTCAGTGTAGTTTTGCTTTTACCATTTGTCCTAGGATTCTATCTGTCCGTTTTTTTTGTTTGTTTTTCTTTTACTTTTAAGATTTTTTTCTTAATAATTTTTTATTTTAATAACTTTTTATTTTATTTTATTTTATTTTATTTATCTTCTTTCTTTCTTTCTATTCTTTATCACTTTTACTCTGAGCTGTGTGGATGAAAGGCTCTTGGTGCTCCAGCCAGGCATCAGGGCTGTGCCTCTGAGGTGGGAGAACCAACTTCAGGACACTGGTCCACAAGAGACCTCCCAGCTCCATGTAATATTACACGGCAAAAATCCTCCAGAGATCTCCATCTCACACCAAGACTCAGCTTCACTCAAAGACCAGCAAGCTACAGTGCTGGACACCCTATGCCAAACAACTAGCAAGAAAGGAACACAAACCCATCCATTAGTAGAGAGGCTGCCTAAAATCATAAGGCCACAGACACCCCAAAACACACCACCAGACGTGGACCTGCCCACCAGAAAGACAAGATCCAGCCTCATCCACCAGAACAGAGGCACTAGTCCCCTCCACCAGGAAGCCTACACAACCCACTGGACCAAGCTTAGCCACTGGGGACAGACACCAAAAACAACAGGAACGACGAACCTGCAGCCTGCGAAAAGGAGACCCCAAACACGGTAAGTTAAGCAAAGTGAGAAGACAGAAAAACATACAGCAGATGAAGGAGCAAGGTAAAAACCCAACAGACCAAACAAATGAAGAGGAAATAGGCAGTCTACCTGAAAAAGAATTCAGAATGATAGTAAAGATGATCCAAAATCTTGGAAATAGACTGGAAAAAATAAAAGAAACGTTTAACAAGGACCTAGAAGAACTAAAGAGCAAACAAACAGAGATGAACAACACAATAAATGAAATTAAAAATTCTCTAGAAGGGATCAAGAGCAAAATAACTGAGGCAGAAGAACGGATAAGTGACATGGAAGATAAAATAGTGGAAATAACTACTGCAGAGCAGAATAAAGAAAAAAGAATGAAAAGAACTGAGGACAGTCTCAGAGACCTCCGGGAAAACATTAAATGCACCAACATTCAAATTATAGGGGTCCAAGAAGAAGAAGAGAAAATGAAAGGGACTGAGAAAATATTGGAAGAGATTACAGTTGAAAACTTCCCTAAGATGGGAAAGGAAATAGTTAATCAAGTCCAGGAAGCACAGAGAGTCTATACAGGACAAATCCAAGGAGAAACACGCCAAGACACATATTAATCAAACTATCAAAAATTAAATACAAAGAAAAAATATTAAAAGCAGCAAGGGAAAAACAACAAATAACACACAAGGGAATCCCCTTAAGGTTAACAGCTAATCTTTCAGCAGAAACTCTTCAAGCCAGAAGGGAGTGGCAGGACATATTTAAAGTGATGAAGAAGAACCTGCAACCAAGATTACTCTACCCAGCAAGGATCTTATTCAGATTTGATGGAGAAATTAAAACCTTTACAGACAAGCAAAAGCTAAGAGAATTCAGCACCACCAAACCAGCTTTACAACAAATGCTAAAGGAAATTTTCTAGGCAGAAAACACAACAGAAGGAAAAGACCTACAATAACAAACCCAAAACAATTAAGAAAATGGGAAAAGGAACATACATATCGATAATTACCTTAAATGTAAATGGATTAAATGCTCCCACCAAAAGACACAGACTGGCTGAATGGATACAAAAACAAGACCCGTATATATGCTGTCTACAAGAGAACCACTTCAGACCTAGGGACACATACGGACTGAAAGTGAGGGGATGGAAAAATATATTCCATGCAAATGGAAATCAAGAGAAAGCTGGAGTAGCAATTCTCATAGCAGACACTATAGACTTTAAAATAAAGACTATTAAAAGAGACAAAGAAGAACACTACATAATGATCAAGGGATCAATCGAAGAAGAAGATATAACAATTGTAAATATTTATGCACCCAACATAGGAGCACCTCAATACATAAGGCAAATACTAACAGCCATAAAAGGGGAAATCGACAAACACAATCATAGTAGGGGACTTTAACACCCCACTTTCACCAATGGACAGATCATCCAAAATGAAAATAAATAAGGAAACACAAGCTTTAAATGATACATTAAACAAGATGGACTTAATTGATATTTATAGGACATTCCAAATAAAAACATTAGAATACACATTCTTCTCAAGTGCTCATGGAATATTTTCCAAGATAGATCATATCTTGGGTCAAAAACCAAGCCTTGGTAAATTTAAGAAAATTGAAATCATATCAAGTATCTTTTGCGACCACAACGTTATGAGACGAGATATCAATTACAGGAAAAAATCTGTGAAAAATACAAGGACATGGAGGCTAAGCAATACACTACTTAATAACCAGGAGATCACTGAAGAAATCAAAGAGGAAATCAAAAGATACCTAGAAACAAATGACAATGAAAACACAATGAACCAAAACCTATGGGATGCAGCAAAAGCAGTTCTAAGAGGGAAGTTTATAGCAATACAAGAAACAAGAAACATCTCAAATAAACAACCTAACCTTACACCTAAAGCAATTAGACAAAGAGGAACAAAAAACCCCCAAAGTTCGCAGAAGGAAAGAAATCATAAAGATCAGATCAGAAATAAATGAAAAAGAAATGAAGGAAATGATAGCAAAGATCAACAAAACTAAAAGCTGGTTCTTTGAGAAGACAAACAAAATTGATAAACTATTAGCCAGACTCATCAAGAAAAAAAGGGAGAAGACTCAAATCAATAGAATTAGAAATGAAAAAGGAGAAGTAACAACTGACACTGCAGAAATACAAACGATCATGAGAGATTACTACAAGCAACTATATGCCAATAAAATGGACAACCTGGAAGAAATGCACACATTCTTAGAAATGCACACCTTCCGAGACTGAACCAGGAAGAAATAGAAAATATGAACAGACCAATCACAAGCACTGAAATTGAAACTGTGATTTAAAATCTTCCAACAATCAAAAGCCCAGGACCAGATGGACTCACAGGCGAATTCTATCAAACATTTAGAGAAGAGCTAACACCTATCCTTCTCAAACTCTTCCAAAATATAGCAGAGGGAGGAACACTCCCAAACTCATTCTACAAGGCCACCATCACCCTGATACCAAAACCAGACAAAGATGTCACAACGAAAGAAAACTACAGGCCAATATCACTGAAGAACATAGATGCAAATATCCTCAACAAAATACTAGCAAATAGAATCCAACAGCACATTAAAAGGATCATATACCATGATCAAGTGGGGTTTATCCCAGGAATGCAAGGATTCTTCAATATATGCAAATCAGTCAATGTGATACACCATATAGGCAAATTGAAGGAGAAAAACCATATGATCATCTCAGTCGATGCAGACAAAGCTTTTGACAAAATTCAACACCCATTTATGTTAAAAACCCTGCAGAAAGTAGGCATAGAGGGAACTTTCCTCAACATAATAAAGGCCATATATGACAAACCCAAAGCCAACATCGTCCTCAATGGTGAAAAACTGAAACCATTTCCACCAAGATGAGGAACAAGACAAAGTTGCCCACTCTCACCACTATTATTCAACATAGTTTTGGAAGTTTTAGCCACAGCAATCAGAGAAGAAAAAGAAATAAAAGGAATCCAAATCAGAAAACAAGAGGTAAAGGTGTCACTGTTTGCAGATGACATGATACTATACATAGAGTATCCTAAAGATGCTACCAGATAACTACTAGAGCTAATCAATGAATTTGGTAAAGTAGCAGGATACAAAATTAATGCACAGAAATCTCTAGCATTCCTCTACACTAATGATGAAAAGTCTGAAAGTGAAATTAAAAAACACTCCCATTTTCCATTGCAACAAAAAGAATAAAATATCTAGGAATAAACCTACCTAAGGAGACAAAAGACCTGTATGCAGAAAATTATAAGACACTGATGAAAGAAATTAAAGATGATAAAAATAGATGGAGAGATATACCATGTTCTTGGATTGGAAGAATCAACGGTGTGAAAATGACTCTACTACCAAAAGCAATCTACAGATTCAATGCAATCCCTATCAAACTACCACTGACATTTTTCACAGAGCTAGAACAAAAAATTTCACAATTTGTATGGAAACGCAAAAGACCCTGAATAGCCAAAGCAATCTTGAAAAAGAAAAACGGAGCTGGAGGAATCAGGCTCCCTGACTTCACACTATACTACAAAGCTACAGTAATCAAGACAGCATGGTACTGGCACAAAAACAGAAATATAGATCAATGGAACAGGATAGAAAGCCCAGAGGTAAACCCACACACATATGGTCACCTTATCTTTGATGAAGGAGGCAAGAATATGCAGTGGAGAAAAGACAGCCTCTTCAATAAGTGGTGCTGGGAAATTGGACAGGTACATGTAAAAGTATGAAATTAGAACACTCCCTAACACCATAAACAAAAATAAACTCAAAATGGATTAAAGACCTAAATGTAAGGCTAGACACCATCAAACTGTTAGAGGAAAACTTAGGCAGAACACTCTATGACATAAATCACAGCAAGATCCTTTTTGACCCACCTCCTAGAGAAATTGACATAATAACAAAAATAAACAAATGGGACCTAATGAAACTTAAAAGCTTTTGCACAACAAAGGAAACTATAAGCAAGACCAAAAGACAACCCTCAGAATGGGAGAAAATATTTGCAAATGAAGCAACTGACAAAGGATTAATCTCCAAAATTTACAAGCAGCTCATGCAGCTCAATATCAAAAAAACAAACAACCCAATCCAAAAATGGGCAGAAGACCTAAATAGACATTTCTCCAAAGAAGATATACAGATTGCCAACAAACACATGATAGAATGCTCAACATCATTAATCATTAGAGAAATGCAAATCAAAACTACAATGAGATGTCATCTCACACTGGTCAGAATGGCCATCATGAAAAAATCTACAAACAATAAATGCTGCATAGGGTGTGGAGAAAAGCGAACCCTCTGGCACTGTTGGTGGGAATGTAAATTGGTAGAGCCACTATGGAGAACAATATGGAGGTTCCTTAAAAAACTAAAAATAGAACTACCATACGACCCAGCAATCCCACTACTGGGCATATACCCTGAGAAAACCATAATTCAAAAAATGTCATGTACCACAATATTCATTGCAGCTCTATTTACAATAGCCAGGACATGGAAGCAACCTAAGTGTCCATCAACAGATGAATGGATAAAGAAGATGTGGCACATATATACAATGGAATATTACTCAGCCATAAAAAGAAACGAAATTGAGTTATTTGTAGTGAGGTGGATGGACCTAGAGTCTGTCATACAGAGTGAAGTAAGTCAGAAAGAGAAAAACAAATACCGTATGCTAACACATATATATGGAATCTAAGAAAAAAAAAAAGTCATGAAGAACCTAGGGGTAAGACGGGAATAAAGACACAAACCTACTAGAGAATGGACTTGAGGATATGGGGAGGGGGAAGGGTAAGCTGTGACAAAGTGAGAGAATGGCATGGACATATATACACTACCAAACGTAAAACAGATAGCTAGTGGGAAGCAGCCTCATAGCACAGGGAGATCAACTCGGTGCTTGTGAGCACCTAGAGGGGGTGGATAGGTAGTGTGGGTGGGAGGGAGATGCAAGAGGGAAGAGATATGGGAACATATGTATATGTATAACTGATTCACTTTGTTATAAAGCAGAAACTAACAGACCACTGTAAGGCAATTATAGTCCAATAAAGATGTTAAAAAATAAAATAAAAAATAAAATGTGTTAGTTTCAGGTGTAGAGCAAAGTGAATCAGTTTTACATATACATATATCCACTCTTTTTTTAGATTCTATTCCTATATACATCATTACAGAGAATTGAGTGAGTTCCCTATGCTTTACAGTATGTCCTTATTAGTTATCTATTTTATATATTGTAGTGTGCATATGTCAATCCTAATCTCCCAATTCATCCCTCCCCCGCTTTCTCCCCGGTAGCTATAAGTTTGTTTTCTACATTTGTTACTCTATTTCTGTTTTGTAAATAAGTTCATTTGTACCATTTTTTTAAATTTCACATATAAGTGATATCATATGATATTTGTCGTTCTCTCTGACTTACTTCACTCAGTATGACAAGCTCTATGTCCATCCATGTTGCTGCAAATGGCATTTTTTCATTTTTCAATGGCTGAGTAATATTCCATTGTATATATGCACCACATCTTCTTTATCCACTCCTCTGTCTATGGACATTAGGTTGCTTCCATGTCTTGGCTATTGTAAATAATATTTCACAGCTTCTTTAGCAACAGAATCAGACAGAAACTTATCTTCCTAGGTATAGAGTCCCTCACCCTCCCTCTTTTCTCTTCCCAGTCCCTGAAGGGATGGATACAAATTTAAATCTGCCTTCTCTTGCTTGAGGCAGGTAGAAAAGAAAGGACCTAGGCTTAGTGTCTGGCCCAATTCTTTCAAAGCCTTGTTATGCCCTTGTTAGCTGGATGACCTTGAGCAAGTTACCTTGAGAACTTTAAATTGTACTTCACAAGATTGTTGTAACGATTAAATGAAATGACCCTTCAAATGCTATTAGGGTGGGCTTCCCTGGTGGCGCAGTGGTTAATAATCTGCCTGCCAATGCAGGGCACATGGTTCTAGCCCTGGTCTGGGAAGATCTCACATGCTGTGGAGCAACTAAGCCCTTGTGCCACAACTGCTGAGCCTGCGCTCTAGAGCCCATTAGCCACAACTACTGAAGCCCACACACCTAGAGCCCATGCTCCACAACAAGAGAAGCCACCGCAATGAGAAGCCTGCACACTGCAACGAAGAGCAGCCCCCGCTCTCTGCAACTAGAGAAATCCCATGCGCAGCAACGAAGACCCAACACAGCCAAACTAAATAAAATAAATTAATAAATTAATTTTAAAAATGCTATTAGGGTGAATGGGCTAAAAATGTTGTATATAATCATTCTTGCTAGTTTGTCTCATTCTTTCCTTTCACTTCAAACCTGATGAATCTTCTTCCTATTGTCTGTGTGTTTTCCCTTTTTCTTCTCTAAGTGTGTGTGTGTGTGTGTGTGTGTGTGTTTGTGTGTTCTGAAGGGCAGAGTGCCCTTCTTGAGTGGGACCGCATGCTTGGGCTTTGTGATTCCTTTATCTCCCCTCATTTTTTCCACTACACTTTCAGATGTACATGTTAGTCAGATTATATATATCTCGAGTTATTGGACAGTGGCAACAACTGCACAGTCCATGATTTATATGAGTTGGAGTGTGTATGGGGGTGTGTTAAAGTTGCTGGTGATCATGCAATGACCTTGGCATGCTCTAGGTAAGGAAACTGAGGCAGAAAAATGTTAAGTAACTCTCCCAAGAGGTCATAAAGGTAAGATGTGCCAGGATACAGTCCCTTAACAACTTTGCCATATTGCTTCTCAATATTAGCAGGATGTTCTATTTGCTGGAGAGCTACTCTTAGAAGGAGGAGAGGGGGGAGGAGAAGGAAAAGGAGGAGAAAAAGGAAGAGAAGGAGTCCTGGCTGGGTCCTGACATTCTCACCCAGCTGAACTGAGCAATTGCCTATCTGTTGTCTTTTCAAGATAGAGTTCCTCTGGGTATGGATGATCAAAGATGCATATAGATATATTGTTTTGTATTGAGGGTATTGAGTTTTGAAATGGAATCTAGGATGGTTCAGACTTATGTCCTAGACAAATGCTCCCCCACTGATCACTCATTGCCCCTTGGGCTGTTGAAGGGGCAGAGTGATAACCACATGACTAAACATCTTTGGACAGAGAATCCAAAACCCCGTTGGAGGTGATTGCTGTTTGTAGCTGTTTGTTCCCTCTTGTTTGTTCAGCTGTGCCTGCCTCATCACTGATCCACCTCATAAAGCAAGCACCTCTAGAGTGCAGAGTGGTCTCTATAGGTCACAGGTTTGGCAACATAAAGTCCTGGGTTCAAATTCTAGCTCTGCTTCTTACTAGCTGTGTGTGTGTGAGATTGGGAAAGTTTCTTAATAATAATAGCTCCTATTTGATTGGCAGCTAGACAGTGTTAGACTATGTTCTAGGAACTTGACACTAATCCCCACAGTATCACCGCTAGGAGCAGGTCATGAAACTCATTCTACAGATGTGAAAGCTGAAGCACAGAGTATGTCACCTGCCCAAGTTTACGTGGCAAATAGGTGTCAGAGCCAAGATGCAAGTCCAGCATTGTGACTCGGAGTTCTTAATGAATCTGTTTGTCTTACCTATAAGTTAGGAATGACAAGGTTTGCTTGCAAAGCTGTTTTTAAATGAGATTATGTATGTAAAGCAGCTACTGTAGTGAGCAGAGCATAGTAGATGGATTCTGGATATCAAGGGCATTGCTTCTCTTGAGGGTCTGAAGTACATCTGGTATTAGAAACTCATCTCCAGTGACTCAGAACATTCCATAATTTTCTTGGTTTGTGAAGTAGTCAGCCATTTATTTAACACATATTTGCTGAATGACAACCACATGTCAAGCATGAAGTCCCAGCTGATACAAAGTCTGATAGAGAAATAGGCAGCATTCTGTGAGCTTCTGGGACTCAATGCCCATTGAGGAGTGTTCCCTCAACTGACCTAAGCATAAGAATCACTTGGGATGCTTGTTAAAAATACAGCAATAACCTCTTCTTCCTGATGTAATAGAAGTAGCTAGGGGAGGCCTGGGGATCTGTATTTCTAAAGTGTCATCAGGAATTTTTTTGATCAGATAAGTTGGGAAACACTAGATTCTAAACCCAATGTCTTTTCTTCCTTGATTGCAATTGACATTATCTGTATCTTTAAAAAATATCCCAATCTGGACTCCACTTGAGATTTATTTAAACGGTTGATTTTTTAAAAGTCCTCAGAGACAAGCAGGTCTGAAAATCACTGCTCCAACAGAATATCTCAACTCCTAGAACTTGAATACAGACAAGGAACCCCAGTCCCATAACTCCTCCAGGTGGAAGGAGGTACAGGTGAGCACTAATTTACCCGGGCATGTGTCGATGTTGTTGTAACTAGATGTCCATAGATGTGAGTGTTTGGCCTGAGGATAGTGGGAGCCTTGGGAAGCAATTAAGAACTGTCCAAGGAAGGCTAAGTACTTCCACATACCCTGAACCCACACCTTCCCTCAGGGAATCATCAAAGGACAGGCTCAGGCTGGCTTGGCTGGGCTGCTCCAGGAACCAGTGGCCTGGAGCCAGGGGATGGTCCTGTGTCACCTGCTTGGACACCATCATACTCATGGCACGGAGACGTTTTGATGATGTAGGGGAAGCAAAACTTTACCTCTCCCCATTTTAAGTTTTTAGCTAGGACTCTTTAAAAAAAAAAGATTAACAAGAGAAAATCAGTTTATTAATGCATGCAGCACACGTCACTCTAAAACAAAGAGTAACTAAAAGCCGTGGCCCAGGATTCTGGCTTATATAACATCTTCAGCAAAAAATGATACATTTGTAGAGAAATGACAGGACCAAAGAAAGCAATTTTAGGCTTCCAAGGGCAGTAAACTGTGGGAAGGTAAATAAATGGGTGGGAACTAATGGAGGAAATTTGGTTTGCAGATTCCTCTGGTGCCATCTCTGGTCTCATGAGATTCTGTCTCTAGTAAAAGAATTTATATCCTGCTTTTAGGCCAAAAGGGGGGAATTTTTCTGTGTTTGCTGTTTCTTAATTGCCTTCAGCTAAAAATAATTTTTATGTCAAAGAGGCATACTTAAGGTGATATATTCTGATTTCCTTCAGTGGATTAGAGGTCCATGCTTCCCACCTCCAAGAAGCTTCTGGGAGGGCCAAATTATAACGTTTGGAGTCCCAAAGTACTAAAAACTATAGCTTTCTGCCTTCCTCCCTCACCTGCCCATTCAAAATAAATCTTTATTTTTCAAAATCACCTAAAATGCACAGTTGTGTCTTCTTTTCAGATTTTCTGGTTATACAGTCTGAAGTTGTTCACGAAGTCTGACCTTCTTTCATTTATTCATTCTCTCATTTTCTGGGCTTTGCCTGGAACACATGGCTCTTACATATTAGGAGATCAGTAGATCTCATGGGAGAAGAGAGTGTGGGGTAGGGAACAGGGCTCACAAAAAAAATGCAAAAGCCTGCCTCCCCCAGTCCATGGATCCATCTAATTTTAGGGCAGGAAAAAGGCATACAGCCCAAGTTTTCATTTTATGGACAAAGGACTGAGGTGAAGGGACTTGTTCAAGATGATAGATCTATTTAGTGGAAGAGCGGGAACTAGAACCCACATCTCTTCTTTCCTGGTTCAGAGTGATCGCCAGGCTGGGAAAGAGACAATTTACAATTAGCATGGATTCCTGAGCCAGTAAAGAGACTTCCATATGGACACTCTCTAAGCAGAGGAGTGTCCTTAGGCTAATGTTTTAGAGCAACATTCCCCAGATGTAAACAATGATAATAAGACCAATAAGACCAATCATTTATTGAGCATATACTATATCTAGCCAATATATAAGCACAATGGAAAACTATTCTCATGCTAGAACCTGCTAAATATTAGATGGGTGAGTGAATGAATTAATGTGAGTTAATTAATAAATGAATGGACAATAAATAAATAAATGCATGAAAAAATCATTTGCACATGTTCTTAGAAGTGCTTTGTAGTACTCATGTCATTTATGTATGTTTTGTCTGCTTTTTCAGAATGACAACTTCCAACAGGCAAAAACCACATTCATCAAGTAGGTTGGGGGTTTCTAATTGTAGGAGCAAAATTTTCCACCATTTGTCTTTCCTTAAATACAATTAGCTGGCAAGAGTCTCCCAAACTCTTGCCAACTAGTTCCTGGGCTTTCTCTCCCCCTCCTTTACCCAAGATGTGTCAGGATCTGACATCCTTCATCATTAGTTACTAGAGAGCAACTATGCCCCTGAGGATGCACTGATGAGCATGTGTGTACTCACAAACTCACTTCCCCCAAATATCCCCTCTGAACCAATGAATGCATTGCAGACTGGGGCCAGGACACAGACAATGACGTGAAGCACAGATTTATTAGAGGAAGAAATAGGAGGGAAGCTCAGGATGGGGAGTTGGGGTAGGGAATGAGGCAGAACCTGTGTTTTAGCCTCTGGTGTCCCCATGAGTCAAGGTGGAAGCCCAGAAGAAGCCCAGATTATTTTCTTGCTTTAGGACATGGATGGTGCCATAGCTGTGGCCAAACTGGAGGCTGGAGAGGCTGAGGTCTCACTCATGTTCACCTAGGAGAGCATCAGAGTTGGGTAGAGAAGAAGACTGGGAACAAGGTGGTGTGTGGGATAAAGGGCTCAGTGGGAAGAAATCCTGACAATGCTTCATTGGACCCTGGGTAGGAGGAGGTGGGAGAGGAGAGCAAATCCTGGAGCTGGGGGTGGAGGGAGGAGAAGCAGGAGGAAAAGAAAGCTTCATCTGGTAGCCTGGATGGCAGGCAGGTGTATCTTGGTCTATCCTTACTTCTGTTTACTCTTGGGGGCTTGCTGGGCTGAGGGACACTTCTGCTGGTCTGGTATGGGTGTGCCCTTGGGTGGGCATTGCTTCTTGGCCTGGGGAGCATATGGATCCTTGGTTTTGGGTACACATGTCTCCTGACATTTGACAGGGGGTGGCTGACAGAGCTGCTTCACCTGCTGCTGCTGGGCCACCTGAGGTGGGCACTGGTGCTCTTGCTGCTGCTGCTGTTGCCGGGAAGACATTGCTGCAGGAAGAGGTGAGCCTGGAAGAAACCCAGGCAAGGCCACAATGAGTCCAGCTCCCTGCATCTCTTCTCCCTTCTGACTCCTGAAGAGTGTTTTCTCCACCAGCCAAGGGTGTGGTAAGTGATTAATAGCTTCAAGTTGACTACTGGATTGACTCACACACACCCATTGCAATCTTCCTCTCTTTCTTCCTTTGTCTCTGCTGCCCTGATTTCCTATCTTCCTTCATCTTCCTGTAGACTCCTGACCCAATTGAATACATAATTTATTTCTTAGACTTAACAGGAAATATGTTGGGCTGCCAAGCTGAGGATTAAAAGGTGGCCCAGATATTTTACTAGATCAAGACATGAGATCTTCGCCAATGGGTTGGCAATGCCAACTGTCTACCTTGGGAAGTTCAGACAATGAGTGTGGGTAAGGATGTAAAGGCATGAGGAAGAGGGCAGGAGCAGATTCTGTCTTAGAGGGAAGAATCATGATGTGTAAGTGATGGGGCTGGAGTAAACCTGTTCTGGGAACTCAGAGGCCTGAATTCCAATCCTGGCTCTATCCCTGACTTATTATGGGATGCAAAGGCAAGTCATTTAATGTAGTTGGGGGATAGTGGTTCTAGCCCTCCATGGAAAATGGGGGAATTGAAGACCAAAGAGATCACTGGAGGTAAGGGATTATAGGAGGATGTTTCACCAAGAGGAAAGAGCATTGGCCAAGAAGGCACAGGTGTGGGTTCTAGATCCAACCCTGCCACTCACCGGCCAGGCTCATCTCTGGGAAATCTGCCTCTTCTGGACCTCCATGCCCTTGTTTGGAGGATACTGATCTGGAAGGTCTCTGTGGCCTTCCCAGCTCTGACATGTGTGCCTGGTTTTCTTTGTAGGAGCGTTCCTGATCTTCTAAGCTCATGCCTATAAATGGGAAGTATAGTTTCCAGGTGGCAATCATGATAGGCATGGGAGCTGCATAGCATAAAATACAATATTCAATATACCAGTTTCTGTAAATCTAAAAGCAAAGTTTGAGAGAGCTTGCTAGTAGGGTTGAAAAGACAGAAAGGGCATGAGAAAGTTTTGGAGGAGGCTACAAAATGCTGCAGCTCTGAAAATCTTCCGTCAATGAGAAAAATCCTCTTGCCAGGGAATTAAACCCAGAATCAGGAAATTAGTCAGACCTAGCATTGGTGCGGAACAGAGATTGAATTTCCTAAGTAACAATTAGTGTGACATTTCCTTAATTGTCATGAGGCTTACGTTACTTCTCTGGTTACCCAAGAATAGGAGAGGAGCTTGGCCTAGTGGCTCAAGACAGTTCAAGGAGGAGGAAAGGGCCCAGCAGATCCCAGGAGGACAAATCCATTACCACTTACCAGAGGTGCAAGACGGACCCTAGGAGAGGCAGCTGAACACAGGCCCACATCAGTTACTCCTGGGAACCTTTTAAAGGGGACCCAACCTCCCCCAGGCACCTGGGGGCCACCTGACGCGGCCCTCATTATCACCTTCCAGGGAATTCCTCACCCACTTCTCCTACCTGCACTTCCTCCATGACTTGCTTTCCTGGCCTGTTTTGATGAAAATCACCTACCAGATATTCCAGCAATCTGGGTCCCTGACTACCTGAGCTGACTTCATCCACCTAGGTGTCTGCTCAAACTCAAGGACTCAAAGTCTTTTAAAAATAGAACATATCTGAAGCTCTGTTTGTAGACTGAGAGTTATAAGAAACATGGAGGAAGGAAGAGGAAAAGGGGGAAGGAATATGGGCTGGGAGCACTTCCAACAAAAATAGGATATTAATGGTGGTGAAAGAGGGTGGGATAGAATTTGGTCTCTGTGGTAGAGTTTCCAGATAAAATATAGGGCAACTAGCTAAATTTGAATTTCAGATAAACAGAATTTTCAGTATAAGTATGTCCCAAATACTGCAGGAGACATACTAAAAAATTTCTTGTTTATCTGAAATTCAAATGTAACTGGGCAGGCTGTATTTTGATTTGCTAAATCTGCCAACTTTACTCAAGGACTTATTCAGATGGGAGGAAGGAGCCCTGGCCCTCCCTCCACTTGACCTCCTAGCCCCTGGGGTAGGGAAACATGGTATTCTGGGAGGCTGGTTCATTTTTGGACCACTGTCCCAAACCTCAGGATCCAGCTGACTAGAGGCCATTGGCGCACTGATTTCTATCATTATCAGAGCAAAGCGTAAGACTGCCTGAGAAGTGATAGAAATACCTAAAAGAACCATCACAGCATTTTCCATACCCCTTGTCTTATTTAAGCATCATGGCAATTCTGTCAGGTTGTGCAAATCTGATTTTATAGTCTAAAAATTTAGATCCAAAGAAGTTCACTGACTTGCTCAACAACATGTAGCTAGCAGTGGTGGAGCTGATGAGGGGTCTGGCCCAGGGCTTGTTTCCACTGCATCACAGTAAAATGGACAGCATCCCCACCATGGACAAGTGACTGTCACTGGGTGGGTACCATGACTAATGATCTTTTCTGAGCTTCCTGTCATCTGTAGACTGAACAATGATCATTTTTCAGGGTTAGCCTCACTTAAAAGGTAATCCTTTCCTTAATTTCTTGTGCAGGCCGGGCCCCCTCTTCCACCTCTTCCCAAGCCTAGCAACTTTAAGAATTTAACATTCTGTGTTCCAGATTCCAGGTCTTGCATTCCATCTTCAAGACAAACACCTTCTCCACCTATGCCCTTCTCCCCTGTTCCCACTCCACTATGCTCATCCTGATGCAAATTCTCCGAAAGGGAAGCATGGGACAGGATGGATTTGGCGTGGACACAGATCAAGGTATTCTCCAGTGCCTGGCACCTAGAAGGCATCAGTGTACATGTGCTGCTCACGACGGGGTGGATTGTGCCACCTGTCTGTCACCCACACAGCTTCTCTGGAATACACATTACTTTTTATTTTTCCCAGTCTGCTCATTGGCCTCTTACTTTGTCCATCAACAACTCCTGCTTAGTTTGGAGAACTCTATCTAGTGATCAACCTTGTCTTATACCACAGTTATCATCTCAGAGGATACTCCATGGGTGGCCTTTATAGAGAACATGGCTGGAGTTGAGGTGGCAGTGTCCTCTAGGTCATAAATCTCCAAGAGTCATTCAGGCTCATATGCATCTAACACGTTAAACTTTTCAAAACTCTGACACTCAACTTCCCTCTTGGCCACAATGTCCTCATTTTATAGAGGGAGAAACTGAGACTTGGAATGAGGACATGCTTGACCCAAGGTCACACAGGGTTAATGTCAAAGCCAGAGTTGGATCACAGGTCTTCTGAAATTTTCAGTCAGGTGAAGTGTCTGCGTCACTGGGCTGCTTCCTACCAGGGGCTACATTAATGACAAAATTCGGAAGCTGGTTCTGGTGGTCTCCACCTCTTGTACCATTCCCCTATACTTTTTCCTCCCTGGCACACACCAGGCTCTCTTTCCCACCAAGCCTGTCAACCCTTCTTCCTCTGAGACCCTAACTCATCCCTCTCCCCTACACTGCCAGGCACAGGTGCATTTTTATTAGTCATTAAACCTTATAAAGCACCTCTGTATACAGTTTTCACAATTCTCTATGAAGAAAGCTAACTGTATTATTAATGTTATAGATGAGAAAAGTGTGGCTCTGATGGTAGCTGGATCTGGAATCCAGAAAGGATGGCCCACCCAAGTCTCTGAAATCTGTAATGGCTTGTTGCCAGGCACCCCAAATGGCTGGGGGATTTTTCTTTCAAAGGAGGGGAGACTTCCTGGCACCCCTCAGATCACCCCCATGTAAACAACTCCTCCAGGTGAGGTGGGCCCTGAGAAGCTATGTGGAATGACGACTCTGCAGTGCCTGCTCCCACCCGCACCTCCCCAGCCTGGCCACAGGACTGTCGCCTGGTCGACCATGAGTCCTGCATCTGTTCTCTCATCTCAAAGGACCATACTGTATTGAAATCAGGAAGCCAGCCTCTGCATCTTGCCTCTCTATGGAGCAGACACCTGAGAGCAGGTATGTGCCTGTGACTCCATCAGGGAGGGGAGGGCACAGGCAAGACTCATTTCTGAAGGTGAGTCAAAGCTTGAGAAACCCCAGCCCCACCCTGCAGACAAACAATGGGGTGACCGGGCAGCAGAGACATGACACTGGGAGGGGACCATGCCAGAGACAATACTAATCATCTAACTCTCCATCTAGACACATTTTCATGAGGCCGCTTTTGTCTCTGGGCTTTGGGGAAAAAGAAGGGTTGTTGATGGCTCCATCTGGAGACACATGGAACATATTTATCACGTTATTTCCAAAAATGAAACAAAGTAAATCAAAAAGGAGAGCTCTGGGTTACTCATGAGAGGCTTTCAGGAGGGGAGGACTGTCCTTGTATAGAGGACAGAGGAGGTTTGGGGCTGCCAGCATTCCTGTATTTTAGCTGCTAATCCCGTAAAATAAAAACTTAAAACCGAGCAAATTGCATCTTATTTTAAAAATCATAATCATGTGATATTTGCTTTATCTTAATTTCTGCTTGATACTTATCCAGCAGTCATGGCTTAGAACATTTCAGTTTCGAGTTTACCACTGCTAATTACTTAACAATCTGTCAACAAACACTTTAGAAGATGCTACTTAAAGAGAACTTGTGGCCTTTTTTTCTAATGTGGGAAATCCATTTGCAACATGAATCATTTCCCCCTTTAATTTATCGATTTGCAAATAAGATGCTCAGATCCTAATGTGAGATGTTCTAGTATTAAAAGCAGTCCCATGGAGAGAGAAGAGTGAGAGGATGAGTCTCGAGAAAAGTGTGATTAGTTTATCTCCTCCCTCCACCCCTTGTCCCCCTATGATATGTTTCTAGAAGACCCTCCACTGTCCTAGGAGTTATGTAAAGGGGAAAATAATGTCCTGGACCTGCTGAGAGGATAGTTCTAATGGAACACCAATGGACTCATCTGTGGAAGTTGAAGACTGGCTGTGGAAGGGGAGGGGGTGCGTTGGCAAAGCATCCATCTCTGGGAAGAGTGCCAATGTCTGCCTCTTGGGAGTCGAGTGGTGCCGAAGCACTAGTCACCTTCTCCTTGGATGTGACACAGTGTCCTTAGAAACATAGGGAAGGAGCCAAGGGAGTAAAGAGATAGCTCTACTGATACTTGCCCCTCACTGCCTGTGAGATGTTGGGCACATCCCTTAACTTGTCTGGGACTCAACATTTTTGTTCTCCAATATGAGACCATTGGCTAAAATTTCCTCTAAGGTCCCATTAAGGGCTAAGATCCTGTAAACATACGATTAGGTCTGGGAAAGCAAACGCATTTCATCCCTTCGAAATCAATAGTGAATTGAGAGCACTGAGGCTGAGCTTTGGCTCGACTGGAAAGAGTGTGGATATTGATTAGAGATGTCTGTTATGAGAGGCAGAAGTAGCCACATGTGCAGGCAGTCACATACCTGGCTTAGCCTAAAGCAGGGAGTGTGGTATGCTAGGATTTATGAGTGAGAATAATTGAAGCCCTTGAAGAAGGAGAGAAGATATGAACTGTTTAAAAATCCGGCACAAGCTGACACCACCTAGAATTCCCATCTGAGCTCCCACCTTTCCTTAACACAGCTGTTAAGGGGATTGCTGTTTCCAAAACTCGCCTCATGCTTTCTTGCCTCAAACCATTTGATCTGTGATGGCACTACACTCTCAAACGTCCCAGTGAAATTCAAGGTAATCTCTAAGAACAATTTAAAATGTTGCTGAAATTGAGCAGGACCCTGCTGGGCCCTCCCTGGTATGAAAGCCCTTCCATGTTCCTAGTTTCTTGTTGCAGAAAAAGGTTTTAGTCTTCTAGGGGCCTCTCCTGAGTCACAAAAGCCTGACTTAAGAATTAATGATTGAAAGGATGTAGACATGTAGTGAAAAAATAGCAGTTGGACCAGAAGAACTGGTTACAATTTACACAGTAAATCAGTCATATAGCAGTCACAGAATCTTTAGTTTCTCCCTGAAGTACATAGATAACAGTATCTGAGACATATTCCTGTGTTGTTTTGCAGGTATCGTAACCACCGCTAGAGGGAAAAAGCTAACTGCATGATGACCAGATGACCATGACATAAGCTGCTCCATCTTGAGCAGTACTGAATCTATGGTTTGCACAATTCCAGGAACTGGCCTCAAGAAAATGGGAACAGATTGACCCTGGAATTGAAGATTAACTGTGCTTAAAACAATCAAGATGACACTGACCAGACCAGTTTCAAGATGATTGTCAGAGCCGACTGTGCTGTTCTGCATGTAGCTCTCACCTGCACATCCTTGAAGCTTTCCTTTATTTTTATTTATTTTTTAATTTAATTTTATTTTTTTATTTTATTTTTTATACAGCAGGTTCTTATTAGTTATCTATTTTATACATACTAGTGTATATATATCAATCCAAATCTCCCAGTTCATCCCACCACCACCTCTCCACACTTTCCCCCCTTGGTGTCCATACGTTTGTTCTCTACATCTGTGTCTCTATTTCTGCCTTGCAAACCAGTTCATCTGCACCATTTTTCTAGATTCCACACATATGCGTTAATATACGATATTTGTTTTTCTCTTTCTGACTTACTTCACTCTGTATGACAGTCTCTAGATCCATCCATGTCCCTACAAATGACCCAATTTCATTCCTTTTTATGGCTGAGTAATATTCCATTGTGTATATGTACCACATCTTCTTTATCCATTTGTCTGTCGATGGGCATTTAGGTTGCTTCCATGGCCTGGCTATTGTAAATTGTGCTGCAGTGAACATTGGGGTGCATGTGTCTTTTTGAATTACGGTTTTCTCTGGGTATATGCCCAGTAGTGGGATTGCTGGGTCATATGGTAATTCTATTTTTAGTTTTTTAAGGAACCTGCATGCTGTTCTCTATAGTGGCTGTATCAATTTACATTCCCACCAACAGTGCAAAGGGTTCCCTTTTCTCCACACCCTCTCCAGCATTTGTTGTTTGTAGATTTTCTGATGATGCCTATTCTAACCGGTGTGAGGTGGGTATATTAACTCTTGAAAAAGAAACCAGGTTTATCTTTCAAGTAATCCCATCATTTCTTTATATTTTGTATAGGCTGCTTCAAGCTCTTGTATATTCCTAATAAAGACAGCTGGCTTTGGATCATCCACCAAAATTTCAAAATCTTTTGAAAGGGTCCGGTAGGGTTTATTCCTTAAAAATATACTCTATCTGTTGACCATAGTGTTTTAAATATAAAAATAAGACAAATTTAAAATACAAACATTTCATGTAGAAACTCTGATATAAACAGAACCTACTGCTCTTCCTATGGATAACGGAAATAACTGATGGCGACTCAAAGTCTGGATGTTGCAACACTCTATTGCTCCTAATGCTAATATTGGGCTAACGCCATTCAATGAAAACCATTCTAATGACTACTTCTTAGACCCTGCTCACTCATTTCCTCTGTAGTCACTAGAAATTTGGCTTCTGTTCCTATCAATCTGGCAACCTACAGAGAAAAAAACAGGAGCTACCCTTTGAAAGCTCTTGCCCACTGGTCAGCAGCTGGGAGATGGGTTATTTATTTATTTTAGTTGGATGTGGATTTAAAAAAAATTTTTTTTTTAATTGGGGTATAGTTTTTTACAATGCTGTGCTAGTTTCAACTGTACAGCAAAGTGGAGTTCCCTGTGCTATACAGCAGGTTCTTATAATCTATTTTATACATATTAGTGCATATATGTCAATCTCAATCTCCCAATTCATCTCAACTCCCATGCCCACCACTTTCCCCCCTTGGTGTCCATATGTTTGTTCTCTATATCTGTGTCTCTATTTCTGCCTTGCAAACCAGTTCATCTCTACCATTTTGGTAGATCCCACATATATGCATTAATATATGATATTTGTTTTTCTCTTTCTGACTTACTTCACTCTGTATGACAGTCTCTAGGTCCATCCACATCTCTACAAATGACCCAGTTTCATTCTTCTTATGGCTGAGTAATATTCCATTGTCTATATATACCATATCTTCTTTATCCTTTCATCTGCTGATGGACATTTAAGTTGCTTCCATGACCTGGCTATTGTAAATAGTGTTGCAATGAACATTGGGGTGTATGTGTCTTTTTGAATTATGGTTTTCTCTGGGTATATGCCCAGTAGTGAGATTGCTGAGTCATATGGTAATTGTATTCTTAGTTTTTTAAGGAACCTCCATACTGTTTGCCATAGTGGCTATATTAATTTACATTCCCACCAACAGTGCAAAAGGGTTCCCTTTTCTCCACACCCTCTCCAGCATTTATTGTTTGTAGATTTTCTGATGATGCCCATTCTAACCCGTGTGAGGTGATACCTCATTGTACCTTTGATTTGCATACTCTAATAATTAGTGATGTTGAGCAGCTTTTCATATGCCTCTTGGCCATCTGTATGTCTTCTTTGGAGAAATGTCTATTTAGGTCTTCTGCCCATTTTTGGATTGGGTTGTTTGTTTTTTTGATATTGAGCTGCATAAGCTGTTTATATATTTTGGAGATTAATCCTTTGTCTGTTAATTCATTTGCAAATATTTTCTCCCATTTTGAGGGTTGTCTTTTCGTCTTGTTTATAGTTTCCTTTGTTGTGCAAAAGCTTTTAAGTATCATTAGGTCCCATTTCTATATTTTTGTTTTTATTTCCATTACTCTAGGAGGCGGGTCAAAAAAGATCTTGCTATGATTTATGTCAAAGAGTGTTCTTCCTATGTTTTCCTCTAAGAGTTTTATAGTGTCTGATCTTACATTTAGGTCTCGAATCCATTTTGAGTTTATTTTTGTGTATGGTGTTAGGAAGTGTTCTAATTTCATTCTTTTACATGTAGCTGTCCAGTTTTTTCAGCACCACTTATTGAAGAGACTGTCTTTTCTCCATTGTATATCCTTGCCTCCTTTGTCATAGATTAGGTGAACACAGGTTCATGGGTTTATCTTTGAGCATTCTATCCTGTTCCATCAATGTCGATTTCTGTTTTTGTGTCAGTACCATATTGTCTTGATTACTAGACTGTAGTCTAGACTGAAGTCAGGGAGTCTGATTCCTCCAGCTCCGTTTTTTTCCTCAAGATTGCTTTGGCTATTCAGGGTCTTTTGTGTCTCCATACAAATTTTATGATTTTTTTGTTCTAGTTCTGCAAAAAATGCCATTGGTAATTTGATAGGGATTGCATTGAATCTGTAGTTTGCTTTGGGTAGTATAGTCATTTTCACAATATTGATTCTTCCAATCCAAGAACATAGTATATCTCTCCATCTATTTGTGTCATCTTTGATTTCTTTCATGACTGTCTTATAGTTTTCTGAGTACAGGTCTTTTACCTCCTTATGTAGGTTTATTCCCAGGTATTTTACTCTTTTTGTTGCAATGGTGAATGGGATTGTTTCTTTAATTTCTCTTTCTGATTTTCATTGTTAGTGTATAGGAATGCAAGAGATTTCTGTGCATTAATATTGTATCATGCAACTTTACCAAACTCATTGATTAGCTCTATTATTTTTTTGGTGGCATCTTTAGGATTTTCTATATATAGTATCATGTCATCTGCAAACAGTGACAGTTTTGTTTCTTCTTTTCAAATTGGTTTCCTTTTATTCCTTTTTCTTCACTAATTGCCGTGACTAGGACTTCCAAAACTATGCTGAATAACAGTGGCAAGAGTGGACATCCTTGTCTTGCTCCTGATCTTAGAGGAAATGCTTTCAGCTTTCACCATTGAGAATGATATTTGCTGTGGGTTTGTCATATATGGACTTTATTATGTTGAGGTAGATTCCCTCTATGCACATTTTCTGGACAGTTTTTATCATAAATGGATGTTGAATTTTGTCAAAATATTTTTCTGCATCTATTGAGATGATCATATGGTTTTTATTTTTCAATTTGTTAATATGATGTATCACATTAATTGGTTTGCATATATTGACGAATCCTTGCATCACTGAGATAAATCCCACTTGATTATGTTGTATGATCTTTTTTTTTAACATCTTTATTAGAATATAATTGCTTTACAATGGTGTGTCTATTTCTGCTTTATAACAAAGTAAATCAGTTATACATATACATATGTCCCCATATCTCTTCCCTCTTGCTTCTCCCTCCTTCCCTCCCTATCCCACACCTCTAGCTGGTCACAAAGCACCAAGTTGATCTCCCTGTGCTATGCGGCTGCTTCCCACTAGCTATCTATTTTACGTTTGGTAGTGTATATATGTCCATGCCACTCTCTCACTTTGTCCCAGCTTACCCTTCCCCCTCCCCGTATCCTCAAGTCCATTCTCTAGTAGGTCTGCATCTTTATTCCCATCTTTCCCCTAGGTTCTTCTGACATTTTTTTTTTTTTTTTAGATTCCATATATATGTGTTAGCGTACAGTATTTGTTTTTCTCTTTCTGGATTCCTTCACTCTGTATGACAGTCTCTAGGTCCATTCACCTCACTACAAATAACTCAGTTTCGTTCCTTTTTATGGCTGAGTAATATTCCATTGTATATATGTGCCACATCTTCTTTATCCATTCATCTGTTGATGGACACTTAGGTTGCTTCCATGTCCTGGCTATTGTAAATAGAGCTGCAATTAACAATTTGGTACATGACTCTTTTTGAATTATGGTTTTCTCAGGGCATGTGCCCAGTAGTGGTATTGCTGGGTCGTATGGTAGTTCTATTTTTAGTTTTTAAGGAACCTCCATACTGTTCTCCATAGTGGCTGTATCAATTTACATTCCCACCAAAAGTGCAAGAGGGCTCACTTTTCTCCACACCCTCTCCAGCATTTATTGTTTGTAGATTTTTTGATGAAGAACATTCTGACTGGTGTGAGATGATATCTTATTATAATTTCGTTTTGCATTTCTCTAATGATTAATGATCTTGAGCATTCTTTTATGTTTTTGTTGGCAATCTGTATATCTTCTTTGGAGAAATGTCTATTTAAGTCCTCTGTGCATTTTTGGATTGGGTTGTTTGTTTTTTTGATATTGAGCTGCATGAGTTGCTTGTATGTTTTGGAGATTAATCCTTTGTCAGTTGCTTCATTTGCAAATATTTTCTCCCATTCTGAGGGTTGTCTTTTCGTCTTGTTTATGGTTTCCTTTGCTGTGCAACAGCTTTTAAGTTTCATTGGGTCCCATTTGTTTATTCTTGTTTTCATTTCCATTTCACTAGGAGGTTGGTCAAAAAGGATCTTGCTGTGATTTATGTCGTAGAGTGTTCTGCCTATGTTTTTCCTCTAAGAGTTTGATGGTGTCTGGCCTTACATTTAGGTCTTTAATCCATCTTGAGTTTATTTTTGTGTATGGTGTTAGGGAGTGTTCTAATTTCATTCTTTTACATGTAGCTGTCCAGTTTTCCCAGCACCACTTATTGAAGAGACTGTCTTTTCTCCACTGTATATGCTTGCCTCCTTTGTCAAAGATAAGGTGACCATATTTATCTCTGGGCTTTCTATCCTGTTTTCACTGATCTATATTTCTGTTTTTGTGCCAGTACCATATTGTCTTGATTACTGTAGCTTTGTAGTATAGTCTGAAATCAGGGAGCCTGATTCCTCCAGCTCCGTTTTTCTTTCTCAAGATTGCTTTGGCTATTCAGGGTCTTTTGCATTTCTATACAAATTGTGAAAATTTTTGTTCTAGTTCTATGAAAATGCCAGTGGTAGTTTGATAGGGATTGCATTGAATCTGTAGATTGCTTTGGGTAGTAGAGTCATTTTCACACTGTTGATTCTTCCAATCCAAAAACATGGTATATCTCTCCATCTATTTGTATCATCTTTAATTTCTTTCATCAGTGTCTTATAATTTTCTGTATACAGGTCTATTGTCCTCTTAGGTAGGTTTATTCCTAGATATTTTATTCTTTTCGTTGCAATGGAAAATGGGAGTGTTTTTCTAATTTCACTTTCAGATTTTTCATCATTAGTGTAGAGGAATGCAAGAGATTTCTATGCATTAATTTTGTATCCTGCTACTTTACCAAATTCATTGATTAGCTCTAGTAGTTTTCTGGTAGCATCTTTAGGATTCTCTATGTATAGTATCATGTCATCTACAAAGAGTGACAGCTTTAGTTCTTCTTTTCAGATTTGGATTCCTTTTATTTCTTTTTCTTCTCTGATTGCTGTGGCTAAAACTTCCAAAACTATGTTTAATAATAGTGGTGAGAGTGGACAACCTTGTCTTATTCCTGATCTTAGTGGAAACGGTTTCAGTTTTTCACCATTGAGGACGATGTTGGCTTTGGGTTTGTCATATATGGCCTTTATTATGTTGAGGAAAGTTCCCTCTATGCCTACTTTCTGCAGGGTTTTTATCATAAATTCACGTTGAATTTTGTCGAAAGCTTTCTCTGCATCGATTGAGATGATCATACGGTTTTTCTCTTTCAGTTTCTTAATATGGTGTACATGTTGATTGATTTGCGTATATTGAAGAATCCTTGCATTCCTGGGATAAACCCCACTTGATCATGGTGTACGATCCTTTTAATGTGCTGTTGGATTCTGTTTGCTCGTATTTTGTTGAGGATTTTTGCATCTATGTTCATCAGTGATATTGGCCTGTAGTTTTCTTTTTTTGAGACATCTTTGTCGGTTTTGGTATCAGAGTGATGGTGGCCTCGTAGAATGAGTTTGGGAGTGTTCCTCCCTCTGCTATATTTTGGAAGAGTTTGAGAAAGATAGGTGTTAGCTCTTCTCCAAATGTTTGATAGAATTCGCCTGTGAAGCCATCTGGTCCTGGGGTTTTGTTTGCTGGAAGATTTTAAATCACAGTTTCAATTTCAGTGCTTGTGATTGGTCTGTTCGTATTTTCTATTTCTTCCTGGTTCAGTCTCGGAAGGTTGTGCATTTCTAAGAATTTGTCCATTTCATCCAGGTTGTCCAATTTATTGGCATATACTTGCTTGTAGTAATCTCTCATGATCCTTTGTATTTCTGCAGTGTCAGTTGTTTTTCTCCTTTTTCATTTCTAATTCTATTGATTTGAGTCTTCTCCCATTTTTTCTTGATGAGTCTGGCTAATGGTTTATCAATTTAGTTTATCTTCTCAAAGAACCAGCTTTTAATTTTATTGATCTTTGCTATCATTTCCTTCATTTCTTTTTCATTTATTTCTGATCTGATCTTTATGATTTCTTTCCTACTGCTAATGTTGGGGTTTTTTTGTTCTTCTTTCTCTAACTGCTTTAGATGTAAAGTTAGTTTGTTTATTTGAGATGCTTCTTGTTTCTTAAGGTAGGCTTGTATAGCTTTAAACTCCCCTCTTAGAACTGCTTTTGCTGCATCCCATAGGTTTTGTGTTGCTGTGTTTTCATTGTCATTTGTTTCTAAGTATTTTTTTATTTCTTCTTTGATTTCTTCTGTGATCTCTTGGTCATTTAGTAGTGTATTGTTCAACCTCCATGTATTTGTGTTTTTTACACTGTTTTTTCCTATAATTTGTTTATAATCTCATAGTGGTGTGGTCAGAAAAAATTTTTTATATGATTTCAATTTTCTTAAATTTCCCGAGGCTTCATCTGTGACCCATGATATGATCTGTCCTGGAGAATGTTCCGTGTGCACTTGAGAAGAAAGTGTAATCTTTTTTTGGATAGAATGTCCTATAAATATCCATTAAATCTGTCTGGTCTATTGTGTCATTTAAAGCTTGTGTTTCCTTGTTAATTTTCTCTCTGGATGATCTGTCCATTGGTGTAAGTGAGGTGTTAAATTCCCCCACTATTTTTGTGTTACTGTTGATTTCCTCTTTTATAGCCATTAGCATTTGCCTTATGTATTGAGGTGCTCCAATGTTGGGTGCATATATATTTATGATTTTTATATCTTCTTCTTGGATTGATCCCTTGATCATTATGTAGTGTCCTTCCTGTGTCTTGTAACATTCTTTATTTTAAAGTCTATTTTATCTGATATGAGTATTGCTACTCCAGCTTTCCTTTGATTTCAATTTGCATGGAATATCTTTTTCCATCCCCTCACTTTCAGTCTGTATGTGTCCCTAGGTCTGTAGTGGGTCTCTTGTAGACAGCGTATATATGGGTCTTGTTTTTGTATCCATTCAGCCAGTCTGTGTCTTTGGGCTAGTGCATTTAATCCATTCACATTTAAGGTAATTATCAATATGTATGTTCCTATGACCATTTTCTTAATTGTTTTGGGTTTGGTTTTGTAGGTCCTTTTCTTGTCTTGTGATTCCCACTTAGAGAAGTTCCTGTAGCATTTGTTGTAGAGCTGGTTTGGTGGTGCTGAATTCTCTTAGCTTTTTCCTGTCTGTAAATGTTTTGATTTCTCCTTCAAATCTGAATTAGATCCTTGCTGTGTAGAGTGTTGTTGGTCATAGTTTCTTCCCTTTCATCACTTTATATATATCATACCACTCCCTTCTGGCTTGCAGAATTTCTGCTGAGAAATCAGCTGTTATCCTTATGGGAGTTCCCTTATATGTTATTTGTCGTTTTTCCCTTGTTGATTTCAATAATTTTTCTTTGTCTTATTTTTTGTCAATTTGATTACTATGTGTCTCGGCGTGTTTCTCCTTGGGTTTATCCTGCCTGGGACTCTCTGTGCTTCCTGGACTTGGGTGGCTATTTCCTTTCCCATGTTAGGGAAGTTTTCGATGATAATCCTTCATATATTTTCTCTGGTCCTTTCTCTCTCTCTTCTCCTTCTGGGACGGATGCGGATGTTGTTTCATTTAATGTTGTCCCAGAGGTCTCTTAGGCTGTCATTTCTTTTCAGTCTTTTTTCTTTATTCTGTTCTGCAGCAGTGAATTCCACCATTCTGTCTTCCAGGTCACTTATCCGTTCTTCTGCCTCAGTTATTCTGCTATTGATTCCTTCTAGTTTAGTTTTCATTTCAGTTATTGTATTGTTCATCTCTGTTTGTTCTTTAATTCTTCTAAGTTTTTGTTAAACATTTCTTGCATCTTCTCGATCTTTGCCTCTATTCTTTTTCTGAGGTCCTGGATCATCTTCACTATCATTATTCTGAATTCTTTTTCTGGAAGGTTGCCTATCTCCACTTCATTTAGTTATTTTTCTGGGGGTTTATCTTGTTCCTTCATCTGGGACATAGTCCTATGCCTTTTCTTTTTTTATATCTTTCTGTGTTAGCGGTTTTCGTTCTGTAGGCTCTGGGATTGTAGTTATTCTTGCTTCTGCTGGTAGATAGTTTTTAGCATGCTAGACCACTATCTTCTCAGGTTGCCAGCTTCCTGAAAAACATCTTTCTTTTTCTACCAACCCCTGTCACTCAAACATTGACTTTTGAGTGATGAGTGGCCAGCTGGGTTTGGTTTCCACTCCGGTTGGTAACAATACTTTCTCCATGACCTCTGTCCTTATCCTCTCACCAAAGAAGTGTTTTCCTCTTCTGTTCAACCCCCAAAGCTCTTTATTTATAACTATTTGGAGCACTTTTCATCTAATGTTCTTACTTGATATACATATAAATTATAAAATATATGTTATTTATTTTAGCATCAAATATAATTTCCTTGATGGTAGGAGCAGTTTCACTCTCATCATATATCCATGTGTTTATTATCTACCCTCCATACTAGCCACACACATATTATGTCCACTCCATAAATATAAACAAACAAATGAATGCATAAATGAACGGGCGATTGATTTTTAAATGAATGAGTTGAAGTGAATGACAAACACAAGGTTAGACAATTTGGCTTTACCATCAGAACCAATGAAGTGCCAAGGTGCTTTTTGGATTAATCCATCTTTCCAAGTTCAGGCTGATGCTTTTCCTCTCTAAGTAGTTCTCCCTGTTTATCTGAACCACATGCATTGTCTTTATATTCCCTCAAACTTGAAGATGGATGCTGAAATCATCCATAAACTGTAAGAGGCCCAGGTGCCTGGATTTGTGTGTGTGTGTGTGTGTGTGTGATGGGGATGAGGCAGTGCTTCTTTACACCCAAACAAACTGTGAGCTTCCTAAAGGCAGGAAAGATGTTCAGGACAGAACTTACAGCTGGTAAAAATTTGTTCTTGGATAGACTAGTTAGTTGGTGGGTGGGTGGCCTAATTACTAAAGGATGCTGTTGAATGAGTGACTCAGTGAGTCACTCAGTGAGTGAATGAAAAATGGAGGGAGTGAGTAATTAAATGTATAAACAAGAAATGAGCTGAAAAACTAGTTGACTGACTGGCTAGTTCACTGAACAACAGACTAGCTGACTGGTTGAGTGGTTGACCAACTGATTTACTGACTGACTGACTGGTTGGCCAGTTAGCTGATGGCTAATTTTCAAAAGCAGATCTTGGTTTAGTATAGCAAAAGAGGTTTTCTGGGGAACATGGGACTAATGGCACAAACCAAAGAGGATGCTCTGTATAGGAGCCACTAAGGAGTGTATCCTATGAACTGGACAACAATTTCTTAGTTTTCTTTCTTTCTCTTAGGAATTATCTGTGATTTCCATTCCTGGTCAACTGAGCTCAGTGAATGTAACTTCAAGGGAAGACCAGTCAGAGGCAGCCACGGTGGGACAGTGGCTCCCTTCCTATTAGAAGACACTTGGGACAAGAGGACATTTGCCCACTGGGGAGCTGATTGTTCCCTGGGGTTTGGGCCCTGGGGGTGGGGATCTGGGGCTCAGATTGTCTCTCGGGTCAGAGAAAGGGGCTTCTGTGATGGTGGCTGAGATAGGGAACCAAATCAAACAGTCAAATTAGCAGATACCACAAGCCAGGCCAGTTTGTCTGGTTGACGCCCAGCTCTCTGACCACAGACACCTCCCTTGGAAAAGTGTCTGCAGAGGCAGCAAGCAAGGGCTGCCAGACCCAGCCTCAGCCAGTGCCCGGTGATGACCGAAACCCCCAGGTTGGATGAAGGCTCACAGTGCTGTGCTGTGACTGGCTCTGCATATACTCAGCTGACTGACATACAAATACACCACCCTGCCACAGCCATCCCTCCTGAGCTGGATGAGAAGGGAAAGGGCAAGACAATAACTTGTATCCATAGTAACCAAGCCACTCCATGCCCAAACCCTTCAGTGATTCCCAACAGGCCTCGGGATAAAGTCCAAGGTCGCTGATATTTGTGAAAAGTCCCTTCATCCTCTGGCCCTTCCCTGAAAGGCTTCTAATCTCCTCTCTCCCCAGCCATCCCACCTTCCTCTCTCTCTCTGCACAAATACTCTACTATGCCAGCCATAAGCCATGATAACTATTTTTTTTAATTTTATTTTTAAAATTTAATTTTTTTAAGCTTAATTTTTATTTTATATTGGAGTAAAGTTGATTTACACTGTTGTGTTAGGTTCAGGTGTACAGCTAAGTGATTCATTTATACATATACATATATCCATTCTTTTACAGATTCTTTTCCTATATAGGTTATTACAGAACATGAAGACTATTTACAGGGTTTTTTTTTTTTTCTTTTTTGGTTTTTTTTTTTTTATTCAAAGAGAAAGTCACAAAAATTATAATCATCCTCATCAGTTCGCTCAGTCCCATGTAATTAATCTTTTTTCATCTTGATCTTTTATTAGCACTTTTATGAATTCATCAGTTTTCCATTAGTTCTGAAAATGCTTATTCATTCAGTTCAGCAGTATAGTCACTTCCCAGAAACCTGTACTTGTCAGAGTCTTTTCCATGAATTCCTTGAAGATGAAAACCTTTTATATGAACATTTTTGCAAAAACATCAAAGTACACCCAGAACTGTCTGTAAATGACAAAAGACTTAAAAATGACCACGGTTAAATATTTCATGAAAGTTCATAATAATGCAATTGACAAGGAAATTTAGTTATTTCTGAGATATACATTTTAAAGTAATAACTAGAATTATGACTTATAACATTATACCAGAACATATAAGATTTTTAGAAATTTCATGTAATGTCTGAAACATTTATATTAACATATTTCCATACAAATAACCCAAAGAAAGTTTAGTATTAGTTTTTTGTTTGTTTGTTTGTTTGTACTGCAGGTTCTTATCAGTCATCAGTTTTATACACATCAGTGTATACAAGTCAATCCCAATCGCCCAACTCAGGACACCACCATCCCCACCCCACCGCGGTTTTCCCCCCTTGGTGTCCATACGTTTGTTCTCTACATCTGTGTCTCAACTTCTGCCCTGCAAACCGGTTCATCTGTACCATTTTTCTAGGTTCCACATACATGCGTTAATACACGAAAATTGTTTTTCTCTTTCTGACTTACTTCACTCTGTATGACAGTCTCTAGATCCATCCACGTCTCAACAAATGACTCAGTTTCGTTCCTTTTTATGGCTGAGTAATATTCCATTGTATATATATACCACAACTTCTTTATCCATTCATCTGTCGATGGGCATTTAGGTTGCTTCCATGACCTGGCTATCGTAAATAGTGCTGTAATGAACATTGGAGTGCATGTGTCTTTTTGAATTATGGTTTTCTCTGGGTATATGCCCAGTAGTGGGATTGCTGGATCATATGGTAATTCTATTTTTAGTTTTTTAAGGAACCTCCATACTGTTCTCCATAGTGGCTGTATCAATTTACATTCCCACTAACAGTGCAAGAGGGTTCCCTTTTCTCCACACCCTCTCCAGCATTTGTTGTTTGCAGATTTTCTGATGATGCCCATTCTAACTGATGTGAGGTGATACCTCATTGTAGTTTTGATTTGCATTTCTCTAATAATTAGTGATGTTGAGCAGGTTTTCATGTGCTTCTTGGCCATCTGTATGTCTTCTTTGGAGAAATGTCTATTTAGGTCTTCTGCCCATTTTTGGATTGGGTTGTTTGTTTCTTTAATATTGAGCTGCATGAGTTGTTTATATATTTTGGAGATTAATCCTTTGTCCGTTGATTCATTTGCAAATATATTCTCCCATTCTGAGGGTTGTCTTTTCGTCTTGTTTATGGTTTCCTTTGCTGTGCAAAAGCTTTGAAGTTTCATTAGGTCCCATTTCTATATTTTTGTTTTTATTTCCATTACTCTACGAGGTGGATCAAAAAAGATCTTGCTGTGATTTATGTCAAAGAGTGTTCTTCCTATGTTTTCCTCTAAGAGTTTTATAGTGTCTGGTCTTACATTTAAGTCTCGAATCCATTTTGAGTTTATTTTTGTGTATGGTGTTAGGGAGTGTTCTAATTTCATTCTTTTACATGTAGTTGTCCAGTTTTTTCAGCACCACTTATTGAAGAGACTGTCTTTTCTCCATTGTATATCTTTGCCTCCTTTGTCATAAATTAGTTGACCATTGGTGCGTGGGTTTATCTCTGGGCTTTCTATCTTGTTCCATTGATCTATGTTTCTGTTTTTGTGCCAGTACCATATTGTCTAGATTACTGTAGCTTTGTAGTATAGTCTGAAGTCAGGGAGTCTGATTCCTCCAGCTCCGTTTTTTTCCCTCAAGACTGCTTTGGCTATTCAGGGTCTTTTGTGTCTCCATACAAATTTTAAGATGCTTTGTTCTAGTTCCGTAAAAAATGTCATTGGTAATTTGATAGGGATTGCATTGAATCCGTAGATTGCTTTGGGTAGTATAGTCATTTTCACAATATTGATTCTTCTAATCCAAGAACATGGTATATCTCTACATCTATTTGTATCATCTTTAATTACTTTCATCAGTGTCTTATAGTTTTCTGCATACAGGTTGTTTGTCTCCCTAGGTAGGTTTATTCCTAGGTATTTTATTCTTTTTGTTGTAATGGTAAATGGGAGTTTTTCCATAATTTCTCTTTCAGATTTTTCATCATTAGTGTATAGGAATGCAAGAGATTTCTGTGCATTAATTTTGTATCCTGCAACTTTACCAAATTCATTGATTAACTCTAGTAGTTTTCTGGTGGCATTTTTAGGATTCTCTATGTATAGTATCATGTCATCTGCAAACAGTGACAGTTTTACTTCTTCTTTTCCAATTTGTATTCCTTTCACTTTTTTTTCTTCTCTGATTGCCGTGGCTAGGACTTCCAAAACTATGTTGAATAATAGTGGTGAGAGTGGACATCCTTGTCTCGTTCCTGATCTTAGAGGAAATGCTTTCAGTTTTTCACCATTGAGAATGATGTTTGCTGTGGGTTTGTTGTATATGGCCTTTATTATGTTGAGGTAGGTTCTCTCTATGCCCACTTTCTGGAGAGTTTTTATCATAAATGGGTGTTGAATTTTGTCAAAAGCTTTTTCTGCATCTATTGAGATGATCATATGGTTTTTATTCTTCAATTTGTTAATATGGTGTATCACATTGATTGATTTGCGTATATTGAAGAATCCTTGCATCCCTGGGATAAATCCCACTTGATCTTGGTGTATGATCCTTTTAATGTGTTGTTGGATTCTGTTTGCTAGTATTTTGTTGAGGATTTTTGCATCTATATTCATCAGTGATATTGGTCTGTAATTTTCTTTTTCTGTAATAACTTTGTCTGGTTTTGGTATCAGGGTAATGGTGACCTCATAGAATGAGTTTGGGAGTCTTCCTTCTCCTGCAATTTTTTGGAAGAATTTGAGAAGGATGGGTGTTAGTTCTTCTCTAAATGTTTGATAGAATTCACCTGTGAATCTATCTGGTCCTGGACTTTTGTTTGTTGGAAGATTTTTAATCACAGTTTCAATTTCATTACTTGTGATTGGTCTGTTCGTATTTTCTGTTTCTTCCTGGTTCAGTTTTGGAAGATTATACCTTTCTAAGAATTTGTCCATTTCTTCCAGGTTGTCCATTTTATTGGCATAGAGTTGCTTGTAGTAATCTCTTAGGATGCTCTGTATTTCTGTGGTGTCTGTTGTAACTTCTCCTTTTTCATTTCTAATTTTATTGATTTGAGTCCTCTCCCTCTTTTTCTTGATGAGTCTGGCTAATAGTTTATCAATTTTGTTTGTCTTCTCAAAGAACCAGCTTTTAGTTTTATTGATCTTTGCTATTGTTTTCTTTTTTTCTATTTCATTTATTTCTGCTCTGATCTTTATGATTTCTTTCCTTCTGCTAACTTTGGATTTTGTTTGTTCTTCTTTCTCTAGTTCCTTTAGGTGTAAAGTTAGATTGTTTACTTGAGATTTTTCTTGTTTCTTGAGGTAGGCTTGTATAGCTATAAACTTCCCTCTTAGAACTGCTTTTGCTGCATCCCATAGGTTTAGGATCATGATGTTTTCATTGTCATTTGTCTCTAGGTATTTTTTGATTTCCTCTTTGATTTCTTCATTGATCTCTTGGTTATTTAGTAGCGTATTGTTTAGCCTCCATGTGTTTGTGATTTTTACGTTTTTTTCCCTGTAATTCATTTCTAATCTCATAGCGTTGTGGTCCGAAAAGATGCTTGATATGACGTCAATATTCTTAAATTTACTGAAGCTTGATTTGTTACCCAAGATGTGATCTATCCTGGAGAATGTTCCATGCGCACTTGAGAAGAAAGTGTAATCTGCTGTTTTTGGATGGAATGTCCTATAAATATCAATTAAATCTATCTGGTCTATTGTGTCATTTAAAGCTTGCATTTCCTTATTTATTTTCACTTTGGATGATCTGTCCATTGGTGTAAGTGAGGTGTTAATGTCCCCCACTATTATTGTGTTACTGTCGATTTCCTCTTTTATAGCTGTTAGCAGTTGCCTTATGAATTGATGTGCTCCTATGTTAGGTGCATATATATTTATAATTGTTATATCCTCTTCTTGGATTGATCCCTTGATCATTATGTAGTGTCCTTCCTTGTCTCTTGTAACATTCTTTTTTTTAAAGTCTATTTTATCTGATATGAGTATTGTTACTCCAGCTTTCTTTTGATTTCCATTTGCATGGAATATCTTTTTCCATCCCCTCACTTTCAGTCTGTATGTGTCCCTAGGTCTGAAGTGGGTCTCTTGTAGACAGCATATATATGGGTCTTGTTTTTGTATCCATTCAGCAAGCCTGTGTCTTTTGGTTGGAGAATTTAATCCATTCACGTTTAAGGTAATTATCCATATGTATGTTCCTATGACCATTTTCTTAATTGTTTTGGGTTTGGTTTTGTAGGTCCTTTTCTTGTCTTGTGATTCCCACTTAGAGAAGTTCCTTTAGCATTTGTTGTACAGCTGGTTTGGTGGTGCTGAATTCTCTTAGTTTTTGCTTGTCTGTAAAGCTTTTGATTTCTCCATCAAATCTGAATGAGATCCTTGCCGAGTAGAGTAGTCTTGGTTGTAGGTTCTTCCCTTTCATCACTTTAAGTATATCATGCCACTCCCTTCTGGCTTGTAGAGTTTCTGCTGAGAAATCAGCTGTTAACCTTATGGGAGTTCCCTTGTATTTTATTTGTCGTTTTTCCCTTGCTGCTTTCAATAATTTTTCTGTCTTTAATATTTGCCAATTTGATTATTATGTGTTTCTGCGTGTTTCTCCTTGGGTTTATCCTGTATCAGACTCGCTGCACTTCCTGGACTTGGGTGGCTATTTCCTTTCCTGTTTTAGGGAAATTTTTGACTGTAATCTCTTCAAATATATTCTCGGGTCCTTTCTCTCTCTCTTCTCCTTCTGGGACCCCTATAATGCGAATGTTGTTGTGTTTAATGTTGTCCCAGAGGTCTCTTAGGCTGTCTTCATTTCTTTTAATTCTTTTTTCTTTATTCTGTTCTGCAGCAGTGAATTCCACCATTCTGTCTTCCAGGTCACTTATCCATTCTTCTGCCTCAGTTATTCTGCTATTGATTCCTTCTAGTGTAGTTTTCATTTCAGTTATTGTATTGGTCATCTCTGTTTGTTTGTTCTTTAATTCTTCGAAGTCTTTGTTGAACATTTCTTGCATATTCTCAATCTTTGTCTCCATTCTTTTTCCGAAGTCCTGGATCATCTTCACTATCATTATTCTGAATTCATTTTCTGGAAGGTTGCCTATCTGCACTTTATTTAGTTGTTTTTCTGGGGCTTTATCTTGTTCCTTCATCTGGTATATAGCCCTCTTCCTTTTCATCTTGTCTATCTTTCTGTGAATGTGGTTTTGTTCCACAGGCTGCAGGATTGTAGTTCTTCTTGCTTCTGCTGTCTGCCCTCTGGTGGATGAGGCTATCTAAGAGGCTTGATGGGAGGGACTGGTGGTGGGTAGAGCTGACTGTTGCTCTGGTGGGCAGAGCTCAGTAAAATTTTAATCCACTTTACTGTTGATGGGTGGGGCTGGGTTCCCTCCCTGTTGGTTATTTGGCCTGAGGCAACCCAACACTGGAGCCTACCTGGGCTCTTTGGTGAGGCTAATGACAGACTCTGGGAGGACTCACGCCAAGCAGTACTTCCCAGAACCTCTGCCGCCAGTGTCCTTGTCCCCACGGTGAAACAGAGCCACCCCCGCCTCTGCAGGAGACCCTCCAACACCAGAAGTTAGGTCTGGTTCAGTCTCCCCTGGGGTCATTGCTCCTTCCCCTGGGTCCCGATGCACACCCTACTTTGTGTGTGTCCTCTAAGAGTGGAGTCTCTGTTTCCTCCAGTCCTGTCAAAGTCCTGCAATCAATTCCCACTAGGCTTCAAAGTCTGATTCTCTAGGAATTCCTCCTCCTGTTGCTGGACCCCCAGGTTGGGAAGCCTGATATGGAGCTCAGAACCTTCACTCCAGTGGGTGGACTTCTGTGGTATAAGTGTTCGCCAGTCTGTGAGTCACCCACCCACCAGTTATGGGATTTGATTTTACAGTTGATTTACACTGTTGTGTTAGGTTCAGGTGTACAGATAAGTGATTCATTTATACGTATATATATATCCATTCTTTTACCGATTCTTTTCCCATATAGGTTATTACAGAACATGGTGATTATTTACAGGTTTTTAAAAAAAATATTCTGTCTTTTTCACTTTCCCTCTGCCAGCAAGCCACTCCCTCTGCCTGGAGTGCCTATCCCTAATCTGTGCCTGACTAATCTCAGAACTTCAGAAACTAGTTCACTTCTTCCCTGAACACTCCCCATTCTGTGTTACCCACGCAGCTTTTGGTGTCTATATTTGTTCTTGTCCTGGTGCCTATTCTGCTCTTTTGGACCCGAATCTCCTCAGAGATTTGTAAACTGTGAACTCCTGCAGGGCAGAAACAACATTCTCTAGTCTCCTTTGACTCCTATAGAGTACCTTGTCCATAATAGATACATGATGAATGTGTGTTCAAACAAACCAAATATGTGGTCAGTCCGGAACATACGTGAACATGGCCTCTCCCAATGTGTGGCTGTGAGAGGGCACATTCTCTTACATCCTCTGTCTGATGCAGCGGAGCCTAGTTTCCTCCCCATTGTTGGGGCTCTCCCTTTCTGGTGATTTTTGTCCTTCTACGCTGGCCCATGTCAAACACGCCTTCTTTGTGTTTTGTGTTCAGCCTGTGCTTTTCTTCCTTGCTGGATCTTGAGCCTGTGAAGAGCAGGAACATATCTTTCTCAATCTTGGTTCCTCTTTCTATTCAGGGTCTTGGCAGACTTTTGCATATAAGAGAACTTAATAAGGGTTGGCTGGATTTTCTAGGATGATATTCACAGTTCAGAAAAAGACAAAACTGGGATCAAAAATTCCAAAGGGCAAATGTCCAAGAATCTCTTTACATGGGTGAGATAGACTGTGCTATGTTCATAAGTGTTTTTCTGCCTATGGCCCTCTCCCCTAGGGAGTATCCTTCCCTTCCTCATTAATGATGGCAACCCTGGCCATGTGACTTGTGCGGCCTATAAAATGTAAACCTTAAGAGCCACGTTCATGCCACAGCCACGAAAGACCAAAGAGGCATGACCCCAAAATGTAGTGTGGGGTGCTGGATGGGATCCTGGAATAGGAAAAGGACAGTGGGAAAAAACTGAAAAGATGGGAATCAGGTATGAACTTACAATAATGTATTCATATTGATTCACTAATTGTAATAAACATACCATGCTAATGTAAAGTGTCTGTAACAGGGGAAATTGGGTGTGGGTATATGAGAACTCTCTGTACTATCATCACATTTTTTCTGTAAATCTAAAGTTTTAAAAAATAAAGTTTATTTAAAAAAAAAGAAAGAGCCACTTTCAGTACTCCCTCTTTCCTCTCTGCTGTGAGGACTGACCATGTTCCAAATTGAGGCTGCTCTGTAAGCCTGCATTCTGAAGCCAAATTAATGTGTAACAAGGCTGCAGCTGACCCTCAGTGTACATGTAAGGTGAGCAAGCAATTAAGCCTTTGTTATTTTAAGGCACTGAATGTGGGGCTCATTAGTTAGTGCCGCATAACTTAGCTTATCCTGACTGATAAACTGGGACATACAGGAATGAACTTCTTTCTTCCAAGGAGATTGCAATCCTAGTTCTGTTTGACTTTGCCCAAAGGGAAAATGCATGCTTAAGTCCAGTGCATGCTGAGTAGTAGCCGAGACAGTGACTCAGGTATGTGTGTACGTGCTGTGTGTGTGGTGTGTGTGGATATATGTGCACATGTGTGTGAATAGGTGACTGTGTGCCAATAGGTGACTGTGTGCAGGGGTGGGATGCAGGAGCAGAGGGGAGGGGAAGGGGAATGGAGGAGCCAGCCTGGGCTTACACAGTACACAGCAAGGAGCATCTGCCTGTGGGCAACTGATCTTTTCCTCCAAATGACTTTCTGTCTGCGGTTGGTAAGCTAAATAAACCTGTTCCTCACTCTAGCCACAGGACCATGTGCCCAACCACATGATACATCAGGCCCAGGCAGTTAAGGCAGAGTGACACCTGCTGGGCTTTCCAAGCCAGTGCAACTATTTCCAATTTTAGCAGAGTTCCCCCCTCAGAAGTCTGGTTCATACCCACAGGGTAGAGGCCTCAGATGCCAAGGTGACCCTGGTGATCACTTCACTTCACTTTACAGGCAGAGAAACTAAGGACCTCAGCCAGTATGTTTTCTTCTGACAGCCTCTCAAGCTGGGCCACACCACCCCTAGAAGGAGGGACCAGCTAATTCTCCATTGGTGCCAGTACAATTCCAAGATTCCCTTGCTGGTTATAGGTGGTGGTGGGGTTCAAAGAAGACAGACTGGTTTGGGTCAGTGCATGGGATGGGGAAGAGGTAAGGACTCTGTGTGGCTCAAGAAAGCCAACCTGGATGGAGGGTGAGAGAAGGTTCCTTGCAATGGCTTCCATTTACTGAACAGTAACTACGTAAAATGCAAGACTCTTTACGTTGTTGTCCCCAGTCTCTGCCGGAGAAGCACTACCTTCATTTAGCAAATGAGGAAACTGAAATCTAGAGAGGTTAAGTAACTTGCCCAGAGTCATGTAGCTGGTAAATGGGGGGGGGGGGGGGGGTCAGAATTCAAACCCATGTCAATTTGGTTCTAAGACTGAACTCTGCACTGTATCATGCCATCTCGCCCCCAAACCATAGACTCTCCATGCCTCTTGACTGCATCCTTCCTGCACAGGGACTGTGGATAGACAAGGTTCAGCATGCACTGGCCACATGGCATGGTTCTTTCAGGGAGTCCATAGACTACAGAATGAGGGCTTGCTGAGCAGACACCAGGTGTGTGCAGGGAGCAAAGCCTCGACTGTAGATGACCCCAGTCACATGTGAAACCACTGCCTCAGAACATCATGCAAGTCCTTCAGTGATGCAGCTTACATTGATGGAGGACCTATCAGTGCCAAGCCCTGTGTTTGGTGAAGAAACAAGCAGTGAGTGGGGCAGGAAGACAAGTGACTGGGTGACTACAACAGAGCATGATACTCTCCAGCCAGCTAAGGGCAGCACTTGAAGGAAGCTGTAGGATATTTAAATCTCCCCTGGGGGTCACAAAAGTCTTCCGGACAAGCTAATATAGAGCATAGACCCCTGCCATCTTTTCCCTTTAAGAATCACTACTCCAACAAACCACTTTTTCAAAAGAGCAGGGAAGAAGTTATGAAGCACAGGTCTACCTGTGGAAAGCCTCAAAGTGCTGGAGTGTGCCCCTGGATTGTGAGGATATGGGGACCTCTGGCTCAACCTGAAGGTAGAAGGAGCTTGTAATCAGCTGCATGTGCTCCTTTGTTGACACCTGCAGGCGTCCTGAGTAGATGCCTAGCCTCGTTCACCTCTTTACAAGATTGCTGGTTCCTGCTGTCTGATTCTGTCTTTTCTACTTTCCCTTTCTCCATGGCACCCACTCTGCAACCACAGGTCACCAGCCCCCTGGGATAGCAAAGCCAACGTTATACTATGAACTACCCCAGTCTGTTCTAAGGAGTGTCAAAATGAGCATCTTTAGAACCAAGACTGATTTTACAACTCTCCCCACAGGGGCCCAGTCTTAATATAAGACATGATGGGAAACCAGTAGGAAACTTTATTAAGATTATGATATTATAATATGATTATTATATTTAAATATACTTAAATATAAATAAATATTAAACATATTGAATATTTAATAAAATATATTAGATATTAAATATATAAAATAATAAAATATTTAGTTATATTTAAGCATATTTATTTTATATGTGTATATAAAACTGGCCCCAGACTGTATGTGTGTATTGGTTCCCTGGAGGGAGGCAATTTACTCCTAAGGCTGAGGAATCTTAAAATATAGATGCAGATTTTAGCTAAGCTTGCTCTGAGCCTCTGGGAGGAATCCATCCAAAATGTTCTGGTATCTGGGTGGCCCCACCCCATCCTTACCTCTTGACAGGTTTTCCATGACTGTGACTAGTTAGGAGAAGAAGAGATTAAGTAAAGATTAGAGTGAGTCACCTCATATTGAGCCAGCATGCAAAGGAAGATGAGAAAGACTCCAGCAAACCCGACATTGTCATGGGCAGGTGAGGAAACTGAGACCTGGGAAAAGGAAATGACTTGCTCAGGATCAGACAGGTTGCCAGTGGCAGAACCAAGACAGCAACTCAGGTCTAGGGACTCTCTGTCCATTGCTCTTTATATGGAGCTATATTTAGTGCCTACTAAAACAAATGGAAGGTAAACCTCCTTGTTGCATCAGCCCTTGGGGGCAGAGGAGACTCAAGCCCAAGGGTTGCCTGGAGAGCTGAGGACACAGAGAATGGTTTCCTTAATATGTTGCTGAAGAGAGAGATGGAAGCAGAAATGTCTGATACCTGACAGTAAAATTTCCAGAAGACAGAGAGCTAAATACCAGGGAGTTGGGGGGCAACAGTGACAGTTCTCTGCCCCTGGACAGCCTGAGACAGTGCTTACACACACATACACACACATGAACACACAAACACACACACACACACTAAGACAGAAAGCATCACTGTGACTTAGGAGACTTCAGCAGAATTGGGAACAGGACAAGCCCACTGTCTCTTCTGTGCCAGGCACCAGTAATGGAAAATCAGGCCAGGGTCCATGCACAGACATGCAGGGGAAGGCAGAGCAGAACCAATGGGGCCGTATCTACAGACAGGGCTCTGGACAAAGGACTGTTGGTGGCTGGAGCTAGAGCCTCTCTGCTGAAACCTATAGCCAGCTGGGGATTCCCTGGGGCATGGCAGGGTGTGTGCCCAGCATCTGGGACACTGTGAGATGCCCTCACATTTCCAGGGTGCTTGTGGAAGGGGAATGAGGGAGGGGCAGACCTCCACTGCCTGTCGGAATCTCTGCTTGAGTTTCCACTTCAGGCCTTGAGTATGAGTTATTCCCATTTTACACCATAGAAATGTTACGTTGGCTAAGGTTACTTAAGCAAAAAGTGGAGGAGAGGATTTTTTTTTACATCTTTATTGGAGTATAATTGCTTTACAATGGTGTGTTAGTTTCTGCTATAAAACAAATTGAATCGGCTATACATATACATATATCCCCATATCTCCTCCCTCTTGCGTCTCCCTCCCACCCTCCCTATCCCACCCCTCTAGGTGGTCACAAAGCACCGAGCTGATCTCCCCGTGCTATACGGCTGCTTCTCACCAGCTATGTATTTTACATTTGGTAGTATATATGAGTCCATGCCTCTCTCTCACTTCGTCCCGGCTTACCCTTCCCCATCCCCGTGTACTCAAGTACATTCTCATCGTCTGCGTCTATATTCCTGTCCCGCCCCTAGGTTATTCACAACAAATTTTTGTTTAAGATTCCATATATATGTGTTAGCATACGGTATTTGTTTTTCTCTTTCTGACTTACTTCACTCTGTATGACAGACTCTAGGTCTATCCACATTGCTACAAATAACTCAATTTCATTTCTTTTTATGGCAGAGGAATATTCCATTGTATACATGTGCCACATCGAGAAGAGAGGATTTGAACCCAGTTCTGCCAGCCTCCAGGATGGGTGTGTGTTCTTTTCCTTGCACCATACTACATTCTAGGGAATTTCTTTATTTGGAAGATGTAACTATATTCTTCTCTGAGGAAGGCACACTTCTTTGGAAGGCCTCAGTGTCATACCCTTCATCCAGCGATCTTTGTGCTTGGAAATTCACTTAAGGTCAACGGGCAGATATCCTGCTGGAATGTGGCTGAAACCTGGGGAAGGGTCTGGACTGTATGTTCTGGGGCCATGCCCATGAGCAAGAATGACAATGTGAGCATGTGTGTTGGTGACTGGGGTGTCTGTGAGTGTGTGTGGGTGAGTGAAGATGTGTTTCAGGGTGATTGACAGCATGTGATGGTGTCAGTGTGTAGTGTGTCATGGCCTCATGTGAGGGGTCATGAATGAATCTATGTGGGAATACGAACTTGAGTGTGCTAGAGTGAGTGGGCACAGTACTGATAGTTGAAAGGTATGCACAGCTGTGGCTGATTCCATAGTTAAAAGGTTAAAAGTACTTCTGTAACAGGAGGCTACTAGCATCTGAAGCAACTCCCCTGTCCGACAGCGCCCCTGTCCCCACCCTGTCTGGCAGCCAGCTCAGTCCTACAGCATGGAAAAGCTGGGAGGCTAACGCTCGTCACAGCCGGAGCCTCTGGGACGCTGCTCCAGATTCTGTTCTCAATGGTCAAAGTCAGCCTCCACAATTGCAGAATTTACGTTGAATAATACCCCTGTGTGTGTCATTGATATGACCGTGTATCCCTGTATAAACACATGTGAGTGTGTGAGTGTGTGAACGTGCTGCCTTTGCCTTCCCAAAGGATCAGTGGTCAGCAGGGAGGGCCAGACCAATGCTGGTCCCTAAACTGATTTGCATCCTCTTCTCCACCTACTCCTTCAAACTCTGTAGATACTTTTCAAAGTTTTGGCTTAGATTAGCTGAAGAACTCAAACCCAAATATTTCAGTCGCAATGCCTGCGTAACTAGAGAAAATATGAACATCAGCAGATCCATGAGTTTTCAGTGTAAAATCCTATCAATCTTTTCTGGCCTAAGCCCCCACTACCTAGAACAGATTTTTTGGGGGTGGAATCTGCTATCTCAAGCATGCATTATGTAGTATTGCTTTTACCACCAGAGGACAGAAGGAACGGGTACTCTCGTAGCCACAGGTACAACTAAACACTTTTCCTGGGCATTTGGAATGGTATTGTTCCCCGACTTTCGTTAGCATCGCTCTTTCTCTTTCTCAAAGACTCTGTCGTTCATGAACACACAAAAACAAACACACACACACACACACACACTCAGGCAAGGGCACCACTGTGACCGAGGAGGTCTCAGCAGCCCTGGGCACAGGCTAAGCCCACTGTGTCTTCTGTGGCAGGCATTTGTGAAGGAACACCAGGTCGGGGTCTGTGCACAGACATGCAGGGGAAGGCAGAGCAGAACAAATAGGGCCGCGTCCAAAGACAGGGCTCCAGACAAAGGACTCCTGGTGGCTGGATCTAGAGCCTTTCTGCTAAAAAACATCACCAGCTGGGGATGCCCAGAGGCACAGCACGATGTGTGACAGCATCTGGGTTGCTGAGACATACCCTCAGTTTCCCAGGGTGCTTGTGGTTGGGAGGATGAGGGAGGGGCAGGCCTCCACTGCCTGTCAGAATCTATGTTCGGGTTTTTACTTCAGGACGTGAAGTTTGAACTACTCTCATTTTACAGCTAAGAAAGGAGACGTTGGCTAAGGTTACTTAAGTAAAAAATAGGGAAGAGAGGTTTTGAACCCAGCTCTGCCAGGCTCCAGGATGGGTGTGTGCTCTCTTTCTTGCACCATACTACATTCTAGGGAATTTCTTTGCTTGGAAGTGTAAGTATATTCTTCCCTGAGGAAGGCACACTGCTTTGGAAGGCCTCAGCATCATGAATTTCATTCGGGGATCTTTCTGCATGGAAATTCTCTCAAGGTCAATAGGTGGATAATCTGCTGGAATGTTTCAGAAGCCTGGTGGAGGGTCTGGACTATATGTTCTGGGGCCATGGCCATGAGCAAGAATGAGAATGTGAGCATGTGCGTTGGTGCATGGGGTGTCTGTGACTGTATATGGGTGAGTGAGACATATTTCAGGGTGATTGATGGCATGTGATGGTGTGTCAGTGTGTGTTGTGTGGTGGCCTCATGTGAGGGCTCATGAAAGAATCTATGTGGGAATATGAACTTGAGTGTGCGAGACTGAGTGTGCACAGGGCTGAGAGTCAAGAGGTATGCACAGGTGTTGCTGACTCCACCGTTAAAATGTTCAAAGAACTTCTGTAACAGCTGGCTCCTAGGCTCTGTGCCCTGCCCACCTGCGTGCCTGAGCCAACCCTGACAGGCAGCCAGCTCAGTCCTACAGCATGGAGAAGCTGGGAGGCCGACACCTTTCCCAGCGGGGGCCTCTGGGACAGTACTCCAACTTCTTTTCTCAGTGGTCAGTGGAAGTCTCCACACTTGCAGAATTTACGCTGAATAACAACCCCGTGTGTGTCATTGATATGAGCATATACCCCTGTATAAACACGTGTGAGTGTGAGACTGTGTGAACGTGCTGCCTTTGCCTTCCCAACGGATCAGTGGGTTGTAAGTTCTGGAAAGATGGGGTCCAGGCTTTATGCTTCTTCCAGCCACTAAGACGGTCAGAGCACTTGCCACGTTGCAAAGACTACGGACAAGGGTTCGAATCTCACCTCCAGCACGTGTCAGTTGTTGGTACTGTGAGCACATAAGGAGCTTTGCTGCACCTCAGCTGTGCCTCTCAAGGGAAGAGAAAGACATGCTTCAATGGGGTGGTGTCCGTGTGTGTGAGCGCTTGTCACACGCCATGCCCTCTCCATGCTTCCTCAGCTTATGAGCCTCCTCCAGGGAGCACGGTCTGCCTCCAAAAGACATGGCTGGCTGTGTACACTGATAGGGAAAAGTCACTGTGGGCCAGAGCTGCCCAAGAATGCCTCAAGAGCAGGATCCATCATAGGCAGGTGTTACAACACGGAAGTTTCTGGAAACAAGGGTAACAACGCAATGGCGTGATTATGTCCTGGACGAAATGTGGCTTCCGCCTCTGAACACCACTCAGAGGCTTTGCTCTACGCAACTGCACCTTGTCCTTGTCCTGAAGAGGTGCCCAGCCCCTCACACGTTTTTCTTAATAAAGGCATGGAGCCCATGTCCTCAGGTTGGTGGCAATAAGTGGAGGGTCTTGCTGCTCTGTCAGAAAGTGGGGTATAATACAAAAAGCAAGAGCTAACATTCATTCAACATTTACTATGTGTTACATTCTACTCAATATTTATTTACATCGTCTCATTGAAGACACCTCCCCATCAACCCCAGGTGGCAGGATTTATTCTGTGCACTATACAGATGAGAAAAGCGAGGCCTAGGGAAGTATGGGATTCAGTGCATCATAGGGGTGAATCTGGATCTAAACCCAATACAATGGGGATAAAAGAAAGTTTCGCATGATGGTGCACAAATAAGCACATGTGCACACACCCTAAGTATGATTATTAGTGGGGGAGAAAATTAAGTGAAGCCCAGAGAGGCAAAATTCAAACTTCTGTTAATCTGCTGAGTGAGGGAGGGTGAGGAAAGAGAGAGTAAGAACCCAAAGGGGAGTTCTTGGGGAAGGTCATGTATGTGAGGCAACAGAGGAGCTATTTGGAGACTGTGTGGACTCAGGAATCAGAGGGTGGGGATTGGCTCAAAGTGCTCATCGTTTTCAGGGAGTTCACTTAAGGTGTCTTCAGCTTTTCAATACATTTGGTGTGTCATCCTTGAGTTCTGGTGAATGCAACACTCTGTGTGAAATATTTACGACACATAGGTCAGGCAACTGGAAGCACCCTCCAGCTTTCTGTGGTGTTCACCTGGTGCAGGTGGCTGCAGAGGCTACGTGCGCTCTCCACCATGGACCGGGGCTGAGACGTTTGAGGGCTGGCCTCCTGGGAACAGCTGGCACTCGCAGCACTGGCTGCTGCTCTACGCAGTCCTGGAACACACTCCTGCTTACTTACACACATCCCACTGTCCTTCCATTCTGAACCCCCCTTCTCCCGGTCTTCCTCCTGGACAGACATGTTCTGGGAGCCCTGTGGTGGGTGCCATGATGACACAGATGGCCACGTTCTCCTTCCTCCCTTCAACAGCCCTCAGTGTTCTCTCTCTGTCTCCTCTGAATTCTGACCGAAAGGAATGAGGTATCTGTAGCTTCCAAGTAATCCATGAATTAGACGGCATCTGGGCAAATTGTTCTTTATTGTCTTGAGCGTCTCAGCTTGGTCTTCTTATGGATATTAAACCAAGAGGTCGGGAGCCCTGTGTGTGAGTCTGTGCTTCCGCAACACCCGTCACATTCTAAGCAAAGGGAGGGGAGGTACTCACCAAGCATGCAATGATGCATTGCTGGTTGGGATGGATGGATCGGTGATGGATAAATAGATAGACGGATGGAGGCTTGCTGAAAGGCATGAACAGAGGTGATGGAGGAAGAGACCAGCCAAGCAGGTAAGCAACGCTAAATCTTCTCTCTTTAGCTAATTCTCCATTCTACACAGGCTGCAATCTATGTTGGGGATAATTCACACTTTTAGTTTATGTTATGTTCCATTCTGGCTCCTTTGGGGTACTTCTGTGGGTTTTCAGTGATTCCCTTGTAGCCCGGAGGCACGTGTAGGAAAAGAGAAGCAAAGACCTCATTTTGTGCACTATGTTGTGAGAGAAGGATTTGGTCGAAAGAGATGTGTGTAGTGGATGTAATAGAAAGAAGCAGGTTGGCTTACCTTTGGGCCTGAAGTTTCATGTTACCCTAATTTCCCAAGGATTTAGGGAATGGAAAGTAAGAGGGCAGTGGGAGAAATATTGCCCAGGAGAACCCTAAGCTGGAGAAACAATGGGGGCTCTGACTTTAATAAAATATTGACAGTGGAAATGTGTGAGCGTTGGATGTATGACATTTACATAGGCTGGCTCCTACTTACACATTTGGTTAGCTTGAAGAAACTCTGGTCTTTTCTTGTACCATTGGGAGAGTTTTTCAGGCCTGGTCCTCAATTCATTTTGACCACGCGCCCGTGGAGTGTTCTCTGAATTTCCATTTATTTGCCTCTACTCTACTCTTTAGCTCCTGGCTGGGTTTCCCTTACTCTTTCTGTGCCTACGTTTTCTAGACAGGCATCATCTCCCCCTTTCTCCAAGGGCTGTTCTCATTTTCCAGGGATGTGGGGATGAGCCCCATGAGGGAGAAGTGCCCATCTCTTTCCTCACCCTGGCAGGTCGATGGAGAATGTCCCTCAGCTCCAAAGTGCATCTCCCAATGCTTTCTCCTCTACCTGAACCCTCATGCCCAGACCTCCCAGGGCTCTGGGTTGAGGAGCAGGATACAAAATCTGCAGGAATTAACAACTGCAAGATGATGAAATAATCCACAGACACATTCATGCCAAAGGAATTGTGTTTAATAGTAGGGAAAACTGGAGTAGAAACGAAGGGTGCTAGGAAAGGATGTCTGGCCACACTGCTTAAGTTTCCAAGAAGCCGACAGGGTGAAGTCGATACAAGGCAGCAAAGAAGGGTAGACGGTTTAGAACCAGATCCTTTTCTGAGATGGAACTTGCAGCTGCTAATTAATACGAAATCTTGCTCCAGGAAGCTACTATCCTGTTGCTGCTTTTCCCGAAGTGTGGCTGCCTCCGGAAGCCAGGGGTGAGTGACGCTAACAGCTGGCTGGCAGAGAGAGTGCAGTGGGCTTCATGGTCTCTGGTCTCTGGTCTCCACGGAGCTTGGCCTTAGGTCCCATGGCCAGGGATGACTTCTGCTTGGACATCTGGCATTGTGGCGGGCGTGGGATCTTGTGTTGGCACTTGGGGACACAAGGCACCTTGCACTTGGGTGGAGGCTGGCAAGGCTGCTTGGGGTGCTGAGGGGGGTCTAGCACTGCTTTGGTGGGGGGCAGAAGTACTGGGGAGGGGGACAGTACTGCTGACGTACGGGGCAGCAATACTTTGGTAGGTGGCAGCTTGACTGCGGTGCGGGGAAGCAAGACTTTGGAGGGGGAAGCACAGCTTCTGCTTTTGATGATACTTTCTGGTCTGGATGTGCACTGCAAGGGGAAAGACACACAAGTGAGGAAGTCTGGAGACTTAGAAACTCTTGACCCTGGAGAACCTTCTGCCTCCTTCAAACCTGCCCCATTTCACGCTCCACCAGCTTGCTTCACCGATTTAAGGTGTGTGTGTGTGCAATGAGGTGTGTCAATATAAATTGTATCTACATTTTCTAAACCATTACAAGCTTTTTTTTGAGACAAAGAAATATGGATGGAAGGAACGAAAGAAGGAAGAGAGAAAAAGGGGAGAAATGAGATGAGAAAGGGAGAGAAGTAGAAGAAAACAAAGAAAGATGTAAAAAAGCTGAGACAGAGCGAGAGACAGAGAGGGAGAGAGAGAGGAGAGAGAAGGAAAGAGGGAAGAGCAAAGACATGGATAAAGAGAACAAAAAGTAATATCCAGCCACAGCAGAAACGGTGGAATCCAGATCCGGATTTCCTGGGTTCAGAGTCCTGTGTCAAAAATTAACCAGCTTTGTGACTTTGAGCAAGTTACTTAAATTCTCTGTACATTTCCTACGGTGGTTGTAAGGATAAATAAGCATATAAAACTCCACACAAAACACATAAATACACAGGGAAATAGGAAGGTAAAGATAAATATGTGTGTATGTATGTGATCCCTTGGCACACGCCGTGCCCTCTCCATGCTCCTCAGCTTATGAGCCTCCTCCAAGGAGCATGGTCTGCCTTCAAAAGACATGGATGGCTGTGGCCATTGATAGGGAAAAGTCACTGTGTGCCAGAATTGCCCAGGACTGCCTCAGGAGCAGGAATCATTGTGAGCAGGTGTTACAAAGGGGAAGATTGTGGAAGAAAAGGGCAACCACCCAATGGGGTGATTAGGCCATGGAAGAAATGTGATTTCTGCCTGTGAACACCCCTCAGATGCTTTGGTCTACACAATTGGTCCTTGTCCTTGTCCCCAAGATGTGCCCTGCCCCTCACACATTGTTCTTACTAAAGGTGTGGAGCCCATGTCGTCAGGTTGGTGGTAATAAGTGGAGGGTCTTGCTGCTCTGTCAGAAAGTGGAGAATAATAATAACAGCAAGAGCTAACATTCATCCAACATTTACTATGTGTTACATCCTACTTACTATTTATTTACTTTGTCTCATTGAAGACCCCTCCCCGTCAACCCCAGGTTGCAGGTATTATTCTGCCCACTATACAGATGAGTAAAGTGAGGCCTAGGGAAGTATTGGATTCAGTCCATCATAGGCGTGCATCTGGCATCCAAACCCAGTAGGATGGGGATAAAAGAAAATTCCACAAGATGGTCCGCACATAAGCACATGTGCACACATCCAAGTATGTTCATTAGTGGGGGAGAAAATTAAGTGAAGCCCAGAGTGTCAAATTCAACCTTGTCTTTATCAGCTGAGTGAGGGAAGGTGAGGAAATAGAGAGTAAGAACCCAAAGGGGAGTTCTTGGGCAAGGTCACGTATGTGGGGCAAGAGAGGAGCTATCTGGAGACTCTGCGGACTCAGGTATCAGAGGGTGGGGATTGGCTCAAAGTGCTCATCATTTTCAGGGAGTTCACTTAAGGTGTCTACAGCTTTTCAATACATTTGGTGTGTCATCCTTGAGTTCTGGTGAATGCAACACTCTGTGCGAAATATTTACGACACATTGGTCAGGCAACTGGAGGCGCCCTCCAGCTTTCTATAGTGTTCACCTGGTGCAGGTGGCTGCAGAGGCTACGTGTGCTCTCCACCATGAATCGGGGCTGAGACGTTGGAGGGCTGGCCTCCTGGGAACAGCTGGCACTCGCAGCATTGGCTGCTGCTCTACGCAGTCCTGGAACGCACTCCTGCTTACTTACACACATCCCACTGTCCTTCCATTCTGAACCCCCCTTCTCCCGGTGTTCCTCCTCGACAGACATGTTCTGGAAACCCCATGGTGGGTGCCATGACGACAGAGATGTCCAAGTTCTCCTTCCTCCCTTCAACAGCCTTCAGTGTTCTCTCTCTGTCTCCTCTGAATTCTGGGCCAGGAATGAGGTATTTGTGCCTTCCAAGTCATCCATGAATAAGACGTCTTCCGGTCAAATTGTTCTTTGTTCTCTTGAGAGTCTGAGCTTGGTTTTCTTATGGGGATTAAACCAAGAGTCCTGGAGCCTTGTGTGTGAGTTTTTGCTTCCACAGCACCCATCACATTCTAAAGAAAGGGAGGAGGAGGTACTTACCAAGGATGCAATGATGCATTCCTGGTTGGGATGGATGGATTGGTGATGGATAAACAGGTAGAAGGATGGAGCCTCGCTGAAGGGCATGAACAGAGATGGTGGAGGAAGAAGAGACCAGCCAACCATGGAAGCAATGCTAAAACATCTGTCTTTAGCTTATTTTGAATTCTACATGCTCTGTGATCTATGTTGGGGATAATTCACACATTTACTTTATGTTTTGTTCCTTTCTGGCTCCTTTCGGTACTTCTGTGGATTTTCAGTGATTCCCTTGTAGCCCAGAAACATGAAACGAGAGGCAGGTATAGGAAAAGAGATGCAGATACCTCAATTTTGGGACTTTTTGTGAGAGAAGGATTTGGTGAAGAGGTATGGGTGTAGTGGATGTAATAGACAGAAGTTTGGCTTACCTGTGGGCCTGAATTTTCTGGTTACCCTAATACCCCAAGAATTTAGGGAATGGAAAGTAAGAGGGCAGTGAGAGAAAAATAGCCCAGGAGAAACCCCAAGCTGGAGAATCAATGGGTGCTATGACTTTAAAAAATATTGACAGTGGATATATGTGTGTGATGGATGTATGATTTTTACATACACTCTCTCCTACTGAGAAATTTTGTTAGCTTGAGGAAAATCTCATCTTTTCTTTTACCAGTGGGAGAGTTTTTCAGGCCCGGTCCTCAATTCATTTTGACCCACACGCCCTTGGAGTATTCTCTGAATTTCCATTTATTTGCCTCTACTCTACTCTTTAGCTCCTGGCTGGGTTTCCCTTACTCTTTCTGGGCCTCCGTTTTCGAGACAGGCATCATCTCCCCTGTGTCCAAAGGCTGTTCTCATTTTCCAAGGATGTGGGGATGTGTCTCCATGCAGCTGAAGTGCCCATCTCTCCTCCTCACCCTGGCAGGACCATGGAAAATGTCCTTCAGCTCAGAAGTGCATCTCCCCATGCCTTCTCCTCTACCTGCACCCACATGCCCAGCCCTCCTAGGGCTCTTGCTTAGGCAGCAGGATACAAAATCTGCAGGAGTTAACAAGTGTAAGATGACGAAATAATCAAACCGACACATTCATGCCAGCAGAATTGTGTTTAATTGTTTGAAAAACTGGAGCAGAGACGAAGTTTGCTAGGAAAGGGTGGTCGGGCACGCTGCTTAAGTTTCCAAGCAGCCAACAGGGCAAAGTATACAAGTCAGCAAAGAAGATTAGAAGGTTTAGAACCAGATCCTTTTCTAAATAGAAATTGCAGCTGCTAATTAATAAGAAATGTTGATCCAGGAAGCTCCCATCCTGCTGCTGCCTTTTCCACAAGTGTGGCTGCTTCCAGAAGCCGGGGGTGAGTGGTGCTGACAGCTGGCTGGCTGAGACAGGGGAGTGGGCTTCATGTTCTCTGTTCTGCAGGGAGCTTGGCCTCTGGCCCATGCCTGGGGTTTACTTCTGCTTGGACTTCTGGCACTGCTGAGGGGGTGGGCACTTTGGGACAGAGGGCTCCTTGCCCTTGGGTGGAGGCTGGCAAGGCTGCTTGGTGTGCTGAGGTGGAGTTTAGAACTGCTTTGGTGAGGGGCACCAGTACCTTGCTGGGGGGCAGCATTGCTGCAGAGGGGGACAGTACTGCTGAGGTGGGGGGCAGCAATACTTTGGTAGTGGGCAGCATAGCTGAGGTGTGGGGCAACAATACTTTGGTGGGGGGCAGCAATACTTTGGTGGGGGGCAGCATTGCTGGGATGGAGGGCAGCAATACTTTGGTGGAGGGCAGCACAGCTTCTGCTTTTGATGATACATTCTGGTCTGGATGTGCACTGCAATGAGAAAGACACACAAGTGAGGAAGTCTGGAGCCTTAGAGACACTCCACCCAGGAGAACCTCCTGCCTCGTTCAAAACAATCCCATTTCAAACTTGGCCTGGTGCCTTCGCTGATTAAATGTGTGTGTGTGTGCAATGAGGTGTGACAGTATAAATTGTAGCTGCAGTTTGTAAGCCATTGCAAGATTTTAATTGAGACAAATAAAGAAATACGGAAGGATGGAAGGAAAGAAGGAAGAGAGGAAAAAAGGGAGAAAGGAGAAGAGAAATGGAGAGAGATAGAGAAAAACAAAGACGTAAAAAGAGAGAGAGAGACAGAGACAAAGAGAGTGAGAGGAGAGAGAAGGAAAGAGTAAGAAGGAAGGACAGGGGTAATGAGGACAAAAAGTAATATCCTGCCACAGCAGATACTGTGGAATTTAGAACATGATTTTCTTGGATCTGAGTCCTGTCTCAAAAATTAACCAGCTGTGTGACTTTGTGCAAGTTACTTAACTTCTCTGTACTCTTAAAGTTGTTGTAAGGATCAAATGAGCATATAAAATTCCAGACAAACATGTGTAAATACACAGGTAAATATGAGTGTAAATATGTATGTGTGTATGTGTGCTCACATGGTCACACACACACACACACACACACGAGAACCAAAACATGTTGAGTACTCTTGTAAAGATTTCGACTTTTAAAATAAGGAACTAGTAATCAAAAGATTTTAAGAACTCTTACAACTCAACTATAAAAACAACCCTATAATTAAAAAGTGGACAGAAGATCTGAATGATAGCTATTCAAAGAAAATATACAAATGGTTAATAAGCCTGTGAAAAGATGCTCAACATTATTAGTCATTAAAGGAAAGCATATCAAAACCATGTGAACTTCATGCTTTATATTCTGGGAAATTAATGAACATATAGACCAGTTGTAGCTTGGGTTAGGGTCATTGTGCTGGGTTTTTATAGATTCATTTCTTCTTTGAGTGTCTGCTCTTAATCATTCTTCATGTCTCTTCAAAATGCCATGTTCTATATTTCAAGTTTATTCACATTAATTCTCATTAAACCAATCAACGCCTTGTATCATTTCCGACACATTAATGATAGAAATGCACTCGCAAGCACTTTCTTAGTTTTCAGGCATCATTGATTCACAAGATCTCCAGAGCTCTTTATTACTCTGATTACTATTTTCTTGGACCATGTGACTCTGAGCAGTGCTGGAATGTGAAGGTGATTACTACGTTCAGAAAAGCATTGAAAAATTGCCTGCTACAGATTCTTCAGGGAAATCTTCCCTCCCTCTACTGCTGTGGCCAGAGAGGCTTTCTCAAGATTACAGCGGTGTTTTCCCCAGGAGGGAGGCTACTTCCCAGCAGGATTCATGCTCAAAAAGACATTCCCTATCACTCAACTTTTTCTGATTCGTTCTTTATAATGAAAACAGCAACAAAATCTTATCACTTTCTTGTTACATGATTGAATATTTTCTACCCAGGGAAATTTTTTTCATACCCTTATCCATGAACCATGTAAGCAATGATGAAAAATGCACATAAACTCTGATACAACCTGTCATCTTATAGATTCATTAAGTACTTATTTTTCACAGCCCAATGTTGTTGGCAACTAAGCATTTTGACTGCCGAGACCTTAATACACAAATAAATGTGTGTCTAGCTTCTATGTGCCCTCATCCCTGAGTATTTCTGATAGATCTTAAACTAAATCACTTTGTTCTCAAAATTAAGCTTCTTTTTCGTTTTTTTTTTTTTCTGGTCCTTACTTTTTTTTAATTTTTTTATTTTTACAAGAGATAAATAGACTGATACCAAGCATTGTAAATGGATGACCACAACAAAAGCAACAATGACTGCAATTACCAAACAAGAAACACACTCATACTATGTCATAATATTGACACACAGTCCAGTAATCCTCCACTGTAACAGCTCCTTTACTTTGCAGTGAAAATTTCTACCCATTTTACCCATTTTCATTTAATTTAATTTAATTTAATTTAATTTAATTTCTACCCATTTTAAAGGAGCATCTTAAACCCTCTCTAAGAGAATTCATAGAAAAGAGGCATCTAGAGATAAAAGGACCATTTAGATCGACTCTATATTCTGGTGAGAAAGCAAATCTTAGAGAGGGAAGTCATGGTTCCCCAGGCACTGAGCACACAGGGGTGCAACACAGGTCCCCAACTCCCAGAGCAGGACCTGGCCAATGTACCACCTCCTCTTGTCGTTGCTGCTCTGAGCTCTTGGGCCTCTGCCCCCTGCTCCCTGAGGAGCTCTCCTGCCTCCCTGCATTGGCCTTGTCCTGCAGGGCAGTGCTGCCCCAGAGCCGGTGCCACCCTCTCCTAACCAGTCCCGCTCAGCTCCTGGCCACGCACAACAGCGTCACCACACACGCCAGCAGGGGCCTCAACACCGGACACTGCGCACACCCTGGAGCCCCATCGCATACCCCGCCCCACACACTTGAGATGTTGACTTGCAGCCCAAGAGAGGTGGGTCCCAAATGGTACGGAGAGGAGAGATGCCCACATGAGGCCTTTCTTTGGGACCAACCACCAAGTGCTCCAGCCCCAGCTACCCGCAGAGTTTGGGACCAGGTAGAGCCAAGCTTCCAGGAGAGGCGTTCCTTTGCCCAATTTACCTTAGTTCACCAGGGGCTGGAATGTGGAGATGCTGAGGCTTTTGGGATGCTCTGAGACTGCACACCTTTTATACGTCTCAAATCCCCTTGGAAGCCATGAGGTGGCCTACGATTGGGGCGTGCTAGGCCCTAGTCACAGTAGGATGCATCTGCCCTTCCTCAAACTTCAGGTTTTACTCATATCCTGGGCTGGCAAACTGCTTCTCGGTTTGATGGCGCTTGGGGATGACAGTGCCTTCACTCGAGCCCTGGCCCCATTTCCCCATCACTTTACGAGCCCTGGCTTCCGCGGGTTTCCAAACCCACTCGTGATGTTTGCCCTAGAACCTTGACATCTGGGATGGTGCTAAGCAAGCATTCAGGACACTGCTGGGTGTGGGAGGGCTGAGGGTAATTGTCCAGGATATTCCGGTTAGTGAGGGAAGGTGTGGGCCAATCAGCGTACACAGCGAGCCTTGTTGTAAGGGAAATGACTACTGAGCGGTGAGTGGCCCTTTGGGAGACCCAGTAAACTCAGCAAAGTTAGGATCTTGACTTAACCTAGACTCAGAGCCACATTCAGCCTGAACTGGAAACAAACCTGGGCAAGCCGCTTTGATTTTTCACCTGTTGTAATATAAACAAAAAACGGGGGCTGCAGCTCTCTGTGCTGCCTCTTGGTGAGCAAAACATTAGTCTTCATTCACAGAAACTGGGCGGTTACAGTTGACAGTATGTATCTCTCTTAAAGGTGTAAAAGTTACCCAGACTGCAGGCTTCCCAGGGAAATGATTATCATAAGGTGGAGAGGCTGAGGAGCTACGAAACTTTGACCTGTCATGAGCTGCTGGACGAGTCACCCGGTCTGGCTCCTGGAATCTGATCTCCCAGGGCTTCAGGCCTGATGCATCCTTCCCCTTCCACTTAGAGATTCCAGAACGAAGAGGGATGCCACAGGGCAGGGAGTAGGTTAAAAAGGTTGAAACAACATCCGTCAAAGGATGAAACATATCTTAAATAATTCCCCAATTAGTGTTCCGACTGGGGCTCTGGTCTTCACCAGCTGGGTGACTTTGGGTACTCTACATCTTTGAGCCTCAGTTTCCTCATCTGCTAAACAGGATAACCCCATTCTGCACGTCAGCTGAAAGGCTTATTTTGGACAACATGTGTAAGTATGTGCACACTGTTGGGCAGAGAATAAGGGCCCAATGAAGGTTCGGTGCTCCGTGGAGCCGGGCTCTGAAAACTGGGGCAAAGCACACTCTTAGAAGTAGGGAGTAGGTCGTTGCCACATTTGAAGGCAAGTAGTGGCACTTGCTTCCAGTGTCCTAAGACCTTGACTGACAGAAATGGAAATCGGCAAGCTAGTCCTGAGGACGACACGTTTCATTCTCACACCTGGAATTTAGCCACAGCTCAGCTGAAAGGCCTACAGTATCCCTAGATCTTGGGAATTCACACTGCAGCACGAGAAGACAGCCTCGGAAATCAATGGTGTCTCCTCTGGGACTCACCAGAAGGGCAGGCTATACATGGGCTCGGCCTCGAGGGAAACCCAGAGGATCCCAGGCCTTCCCGGGAGAAGAACCCCTTCCGCCTGTTTTCACTCTGACAGAAGCAACCCTGATAGGCTTGGAGAGGGATTTCAGCTTAGGTCCCTAATTGCAGAGAAGAAAGGCCACGTGGGGCAGGTTACCTGGGATAACTAATAATTCATCAAGACGAAGTGAGCTCACACAATGCACCAGGCGCTGGGAACGATGGTCAGCAAGGAGGGCCAGAGCCTCCCTGGTCCCTCAACTTCTTCACATCCACTTATCCGCCTACTCCTTCCAACTCTGTAGATACTTTTCAAAGGTTTGGCTTGGATTAGCTGAAGAACCCAAACCCAGTTGTGGCAGTAGCAATGCCTGCGTAAATAGAGAAAATGTAAACATCTGAAGATCCATGAGTTTCGGTGTTACATCCTGTCCATCTTTTCCAGCCTAAGCCCTCACTACCCTGAACAGATTTTTTTGGGTGTGGAATCTGCTATCTCAACCATGCATTACATAGTATTGCTTCTACCACCAGAGGAGAGAAGGAACATGTCCTCTAGAAGCCACAGGTACAACTAAACACCTATCCTGGGCATTGGGAATGGTACTGTTCCCTGACTTTCGTTAACATCGCTCTTTCTCTTTCGCCAAAGCCCTGTCTCTCATGTACACAGATGCACACACACACACACACACACCACACACACACACACACACACTAAGGCAAAAAAGACAATTGGGACCAAGGAGGTCTCAGCAGACCTGGGCACAGACTAAGCCCACTGTATCTTCTGTGCCAGGCATCTGTGATGGAACACCAGTCCGGGGTCCATGCACACATATGCAGGGGAAGGCCGAGCTGACCCTTTGGGGCCAGCCGCATCAGAAGACAGGGCTCCGGACAAAGGACTGCTGGTGGTTGGAGTTAGAGCCTTTCTGCTGAAATCCATCGCCATCTGGGGATCCTCTGGGGCATGGCACGATGTGTGCCCAGCCTCTGGTTCGGTGAGAGATGCCCTCACTTTCCCAGGGTGCTTGTGGTTGGGGGATGAGGGAGGGGCAGGCCTCCACTGCTTGTCAGAATCTCTGTTCGAGTTTGTAATTCAGGCCTTGAAGTTTGCGCTATTCTCATTTTACAGCTTAGAAAGTTTATGTTGGCTAAGGTTACTTAAGTAAAAAGTAGGGAAGAGAGGTTTAGAACCCAGCTCTGCCAGGCTCCAGGATGGGTATGTGTTCTCTTTCTTGCGCCATACTACCTTCTAGGAAATTTTTTTGTTCGGAAAATGTAAGTATATTCTACCCTGAGGAAGGCACACTTCTTTGGAAGACCTCAGCATCATGCCCTTCATCTGGAGATCTTTGTGCTTGCAAGTATCCTCAAGGTCAATGGGCGGATAATCTCCTGGAATGTTGCAGAAGCCTGGCGAAGGGTCTGGACTGTATGTTCTGGGGCCATGCCCATGAGGAAGAATTAGGATGTGAGCATGTGTTTGGGTACCTGTGTGTGTCTGAGTGTGTGTGGGTGTGTGAAGACGTATTTCAGGGTGATTGACAGCATGTGATGGTGTGTCAGTGTGTGTTGTGTGGTGGCCTCATGTGAGGGTTCATGAATGAATCTATGTGGGAATATGAACTTGAGTGTGTGAGACTGAGTGTGCACAGGGCTGAGAGTCAAGAGGTATGCACAGGTGTTACTGACTCCATCGTTAAAATGTTCAAAGAACTTCTGTAACAGCTGGCTCCTAGGCTCTGTGCCCTGCCCGCCTGCATGCCTGCACCCACCCTGACAGTCAGCCAGCTCAGTCCTACAGCATGGGGAAGCTGGGAGGCCGACACCTTTCCCAGCGGGGGCCTCTGGGACACTGCTCCAACTTCTTTTCTCAGTGGTCAGTGGAAGTCTCTACACTTGCAGAATTTACGCTGAATAACAACCCCGTGTGTGTCATTGATATGAGCATGTACCCCTGTATAAACACGTGTGAGTGTGAGAGGGTGTGAACGTGCTGCCTTTGCCTTCCCAACGGATCAGTGGGTTGTAAGTTCTGGAAAGATGGGGTCCAGGCTTTATGCTTCTTCCAGCCACTAAGACGGTCAGAGCACTTGCCACGTTGCAAAGACTACGGACAAGGGTTCGAATCTCACCTCCAGCACGTGTCAGTTGTTGGTACTGTGAGCACATAAGGAGCTTTGCTGCACCTCAGCTGTGCCTCTCAAGGGAAGAGAAAGACATGCTTCAATGGGGTGGTGTCCGTGTGTGTGAGCGCTTGTCACACGCCATGCCCTCTCCATGCTTCCTCAGCTTATGAGCCTCCTCCAGGGAGCACGGTCTGCCTCCAAAAGACATGGCTGGCTGTGTACACTGATAGGGAAAAGTCACTGTGGGCCAGAGCTGCCCAAGAATGCCTCAAGAGCAGGATCCATCATAGGCAGGTGTTACAACACGGAAGTTTCTGGAAACAAGGGTAACAACGCAATGGCGTGATTATGTCCTGGACGAAATGTGGCTTCCGCCTCTGAACACCACTCAGAGGCTTTGCTCTACGCAACTGCACCTTGTCCTTGTCCTGAAGAGGTGCCCAGCCCCTCACACGTTTTTCTTAATAAAGGCATGGAGCCCATGTCCTCAGGTTGGTGGCAATAAGTGGAGGGTCTTGCTGCTCTGTCAGAAAGTGGGGTATAATACAAAAAGCAAGAGCTAACATTCATTCAACATTTACTATGTGTTACATTCTACTCAATATTTATTTACATCGTCTCATTGAAGACACCTCCCCATCAACCCCAGGTGGCAGGATTTATTCTGTGCACTATACAGATGAGAAAAGCGAGGCCTAGGGAAGTATGGGATTCAGTGCATCATAGGGGTGAATCTGGATCTAAACCCAATACAATGGGGATAAAAGAAAGTTTCGCATGATGGTGCACAAATAAGCACATGTGCACACACCCTAAGTATGATTATTAGTGGGGGAGAAAATTAAGTGAAGCCCAGAGAGGCAAAATTCAAACTTCTGTTAATCTGCTGAGTGAGGGAGGGTGAGGAAAGAGAGAGTAAGAACCCAAAGGGGAGTTCTTGGGGAAGGTCATGTATGTGAGGCAACAGAGGAGCTATTTGGAGACTGTGTGGACTCAGGAATCAGAGGGTGGGGATTGGCTCAAAGTGCTCATCGTTTTCAGGGAGTTCACTTAAGGTGTCTTCAGCTTTTCAATACATTTGGTGTGTCATCCTTGAGTTCTGGTGAATGCAACACTCTGTGTGAAATATTTACGACACATAGGTCAGGCAACTGGAAGCACCCTCCAGCTTTCTGTGGTGTTCACCTGGTGCAGGTGGCTGCAGAGGCTACGTGCGCTCTCCACCATGGACCGGGGCTGAGACGTTTGAGGGCTGGCCTCCTGGGAACAGCTGGCACTCGCAGCACTGGCTGCTGCTCTACGCAGTCCTGGAACACACTCCTGCTTACTTACACACATCCCACTGTCCTTCCATTCTGAACCCCCCTTCTCCCGGTCTTCCTCCTGGACAGACATGTTCTGGGAGCCCTGTGGTGGGTGCCATGATGACACAGATGGCCACGTTCTCCTTCCTCCCTTCAACAGCCCTCAGTGTTCTCTCTCTGTCTCCTCTGAATTCTGACCGAAAGGAATGAGGTATCTGTAGCTTCCAAGTAATCCATGAATTAGACGGCATCTGGGCAAATTGTTCTTTATTGTCTTGAGCGTCTCAGCTTGGTCTTCTTATGGATATTAAACCAAGAGGTCGGGAGCCCTGTGTGTGAGTCTGTGCTTCCGCAACACCCGTCACATTCTAAGCAAAGGGAGGGGAGGTACTCACCAAGCATGCAATGATGCATTGCTGGTTGGGATGGATGGATCGGTGATGGATAAATAGATAGACGGATGGAGGCTTGCTGAAAGGCATGAACAGAGGTGATGGAGGAAGAGACCAGCCAAGCAGGTAAGCAACGCTAAATCTTCTCTCTTTAGCTAATTCTCCATTCTACACAGGCTGCAATCTATGTTGGGGATAATTCACACTTTTAGTTTATGTTATGTTCCATTCTGGCTCCTTTGGGGTACTTCTGTGGGTTTTCAGTGATTCCCTTGTAGCCCGGAGGCACGTGTAGGAAAAGAGAAGCAAAGACCTCATTTTGTGCACTATGTTGTGAGAGAAGGATTTGGTCGAAAGAGATGTGTGTAGTGGATGTAATAGAAAGAAGCAGGTTGGCTTACCTTTGGGCCTGAAGTTTCATGTTACCCTAATTTCCCAAGGATTTAGGGAATGGAAAGTAAGAGGGCAGTGGGAGAAATATTGCCCAGGAGAACCCTAAGCTGGAGAAACAATGGGGGCTCTGACTTTAATAAAATATTGACAGTGGAAATGTGTGAGCGTTGGATGTATGACATTTACATAGGCTGGCTCCTACTTACACATTTGGTTAGCTTGAAGAAACTCTGGTCTTTTCTTGTACCATTGGGAGAGTTTTTCAGGCCTGGTCCTCAATTCATTTTGACCACGCGCCCGTGGAGTGTTCTCTGAATTTCCATTTATTTGCCTCTACTCTACTCTTTAGCTCCTGGCTGGGTTTCCCTTACTCTTTCTGTGCCTACGTTTTCTAGACAGGCATCATCTCCCCCTTTCTCCAAGGGCTGTTCTCATTTTCCAGGGATGTGGGGATGAGCCCCATGAGGGAGAAGTGCCCATCTCTTTCCTCACCCTGGCAGGTCGATGGAGAATGTCCCTCAGCTCCAAAGTGCATCTCCCAATGCTTTCTCCTCTACCTGAACCCTCATGCCCAGACCTCCCAGGGCTCTGGGTTGAGGAGCAGGATACAAAATCTGCAGGAATTAACAACTGCAAGATGATGAAATAATCCACAGACACATTCATGCCAAAGGAATTGTGTTTAATAGTAGGGAAAACTGGAGTAGAAACGAAGGGTGCTAGGAAAGGATGTCTGGCCACACTGCTTAAGTTTCCAAGAAGCCGACAGGGTGAAGTCGATACAAGGCAGCAAAGAAGGGTAGACGGTTTAGAACCAGATCCTTTTCTGAGATGGAACTTGCAGCTGCTAATTAATACGAAATCTTGCTCCAGGAAGCTACTATCCTGTTGCTGCTTTTCCCGAAGTGTGGCTGCCTCCGGAAGCCAGGGGTGAGTGACGCTAACAGCTGGCTGGCAGAGAGAGTGCAGTGGGCTTCATGGTCTCTGGTCTCTGGTCTCCACGGAGCTTGGCCTTAGGTCCCATGGCCAGGGATGACTTCTGCTTGGACATCTGGCATTGTGGCGGGCGTGGGATCTTGTGTTGGCACTTGGGGACACAAGGCACCTTGCACTTGGGTGGAGGCTGGCAAGGCTGCTTGGGGTGCTGAGGGGGGTCTAGCACTGCTTTGGTGGGGGGCAGAAGTACTGGGGAGGGGGACAGTACTGCTGACGTACGGGGCAGCAATACTTTGGTAGGTGGCAGCTTGACTGCGGTGCGGGGAAGCAAGACTTTGGAGGGGGAAGCACAGCTTCTGCTTTTGATGATACTTTCTGGTCTGGATGTGCACTGCAAGGGGAAAGACACACAAGTGAGGAAGTCTGGAGACTTAGAAACTCTTGACCCTGGAGAACCTTCTGCCTCCTTCAAACCTGCCCCATTTCACGCTCCACCAGCTTGCTTCACCGATTTAAGGTGTGTGTGTGTGCAATGAGGTGTGTCAATATAAATTGTATCTACATTTTCTAAACCATTACAAGCTTTTTTTTGAGACAAAGAAATATGGATGGAAGGAACGAAAGAAGGAAGAGAGAAAAAGGGGAGAAATGAGATGAGAAAGGGAGAGAAGTAGAAGAAAACAAAGAAAGATGTAAAAAAGCTGAGACAGAGCGAGAGACAGAGAGGGAGAGAGAGAGGAGAGAGAAGGAAAGAGGGAAGAGCAAAGACATGGATAAAGAGAACAAAAAGTAATATCCAGCCACAGCAGAAACGGTGGAATCCAGATCCGGATTTCCTGGGTTCAGAGTCCTGTGTCAAAAATTAACCAGCTTTGTGACTTTGAGCAAGTTACTTAAATTCTCTGTACATTTCCTACGGTGGTTGTAAGGATAAATAAGCATATAAAACTCCACACAAAACACATAAATACACAGGGAAATAGGAAGGTAAAGATAAATATGTGTGTATGTATGTGATCCCTTGGCACACGCCGTGCCCTCTCCATGCTCCTCAGCTTATGAGCCTCCTCCAAGGAGCATGGTCTGCCTTCAAAAGACATGGATGGCTGTGGCCATTGATAGGGAAAAGTCACTGTGTGCCAGAATTGCCCAGGACTGCCTCAGGAGCAGGAATCATTGTGAGCAGGTGTTACAAAGGGGAAGATTGTGGAAGAAAAGGGCAACCACCCAATGGGGTGATTAGGCCATGGAAGAAATGTGATTTCTGCCTGTGAACACCCCTCAGATGCTTTGGTCTACACAATTGGTCCTTGTCCTTGTCCCCAAGATGTGCCCTGCCCCTCACACATTGTTCTTACTAAAGGTGTGGAGCCCATGTCGTCAGGTTGGTGGTAATAAGTGGAGGGTCTTGCTGCTCTGTCAGAAAGTGGAGAATAATAATAAAAGCAAGAGCTAACATTCATCCAACATTTACTATGTGTTACATCCTACTTACTATTTATTTACTTTGTCTCATTGAAGACCCCTCCCCGTCAACCCCAGGTTGCAGGTATTATTCTGCCCACTATACAGATGAGTAAAGTGAGGCCTAGGGAAGTATTGGATTCAGTCCATCATAGGCGTGCATCTGGCATCCAAACCCAGTAGGATGGGGATAAAAGAAAATTCCACAAGATGGTCCGCACATAAGCACATGTGCACACATCCAAGTATGTTCATTAGTGGGGGAGAAAATTAAGTGAAGCCCAGAGTGTCAAATTCAACCTTGTCTTTATCAGCTGAGTGAGGGAAGGTGAGGAAATAGAGAGTAAGAACCCAAAGGGGAGTTCTTGGGCAAGGTCACGTATGTGGGGCAAGAGAGGAGCTATCTGGAGACTCTGCGGACTCAGGTATCAGAGGGTGGGGATTGGCTCAAAGTGCTCATCATTTTCAGGGAGTTCACTTAAGGTGTCTACAGCTTTTCAATACATTTGGTGTGTCATCCTTGAGTTCTGGTGAATGCAACACTCTGTGCGAAATATTTACGACACATTGGTCAGGCAACTGGAGGCGCCCTCCAGCTTTCTATAGTGTTCACCTGGTGCAGGTGGCTGCAGAGGCTACGTGTGCTCTCCACCATGAATCGGGGCTGAGACGTTGGAGGGCTGGCCTCCTGGGAACAGCTGGCACTCGCAGCATTGGCTGCTGCTCTACGCAGTCCTGGAACGCACTCCTGCTTACTTACACACATCCCACTGTCCTTCCATTCTGAACCCCCCTTCTCCCGGTGTTCCTCCTCGACAGACATGTTCTGGAAACCCCATGGTGGGTGCCATGACGACAGAGATGTCCAAGTTCTCCTTCCTCCCTTCAACAGCCTTCAGTGTTCTCTCTCTGTCTCCTCTGAATTCTGGGCCAGGAATGAGGTATTTGTGCCTTCCAAGTCATCCATGAATAAGACGTCTTCCGGTCAAATTGTTCTTTGTTCTCTTGAGAGTCTGAGCTTGGTTTTCTTATGGGGATTAAACCAAGAGTCCTGGAGCCTTGTGTGTGAGTTTTTGCTTCCACAGCACCCATCACATTCTAAAGAAAGGGAGGAGGAGGTACTTACCAAGGATGCAATGATGCATTCCTGGTTGGGATGGATGGATTGGTGATGGATAAACAGGTAGAAGGATGGAGCCTCGCTGAAGGGCATGAACAGAGATGGTGGAGGAAGAAGAGACCAGCCAACCATGGAAGCAATGCTAAAACATCTGTCTTTAGCTTATTTTGAATTCTACATGCTCTGTGATCTATGTTGGGGATAATTCACACATTTACTTTATGTTTTGTTCCTTTCTGGCTCCTTTCGGTACTTCTGTGGATTTTCAGTGATTCCCTTGTAGCCCAGAAACATGAAACGAGAGGCAGGTATAGGAAAAGAGATGCAGATACCTCAATTTTGGGACTTTTTGTGAGAGAAGGATTTGGTGAAGAGGTATGGGTGTAGTGGATGTAATAGACAGAAGTTTGGCTTACCTGTGGGCCTGAATTTTCTGGTTACCCTAATACCCCAAGAATTTAGGGAATGGAAAGTAAGAGGGCAGTGAGAGAAAAATAGCCCAGGAGAAACCCCAAGCTGGAGAATCAATGGGTGCTATGACTTTAAAAAATATTGACAGTGGATATATGTGTGTGATGGATGTATGATTTTTACATACACTCTCTCCTACTGAGAAATTTTGTTAGCTTGAGGAAAATCTCATCTTTTCTTTTACCAGTGGGAGAGTTTTTCAGGCCCGGTCCTCAATTCATTTTGACCCACACGCCCTTGGAGTATTCTCTGAATTTCCATTTATTTGCCTCTACTCTACTCTTTAGCTCCTGGCTGGGTTTCCCTTACTCTTTCTGGGCCTCCGTTTTCGAGACAGGCATCATCTCCCCTGTGTCCAAAGGCTGTTCTCATTTTCCAAGGATGTGGGGATGTGTCTCCATGCAGCTGAAGTGCCCATCTCTCCTCCTCACCCTGGCAGGACCATGGAAAATGTCCTTCAGCTCAGAAGTGCATCTCCCCATGCCTTCTCCTCTACCTGCACCCACATGCCCAGCCCTCCTAGGGCTCTTGCTTAGGCAGCAGGATACAAAATCTGCAGGAGTTAACAAGTGTAAGATGACGAAATAATCAAACCGACACATTCATGCCAGCAGAATTGTGTTTAATTGTTTGAAAAACTGGAGCAGAGACGAAGTTTGCTAGGAAAGGGTGGTCGGGCACGCTGCTTAAGTTTCCAAGCAGCCAACAGGGCAAAGTATACAAGTCAGCAAAGAAGATTAGAAGGTTTAGAACCAGATCCTTTTCTAAATAGAAATTGCAGCTGCTAATTAATAAGAAATGTTGATCCAGGAAGCTCCCATCCTGCTGCTGCCTTTTCCACAAGTGTGGCTGCTTCCAGAAGCCGGGGGTGAGTGGTGCTGACAGCTGGCTGGCTGAGACAGGGGAGTGGGCTTCATGTTCTCTGTTCTGCAGGGAGCTTGGCCTCTGGCCCATGCCTGGGGTTTACTTCTGCTTGGACTTCTGGCACTGCTGAGGGGGTGGGCACTTTGGGACAGAGGGCTCCTTGCCCTTGGGTGGAGGCTGGCAAGGCTGCTTGGTGTGCTGAGGTGGAGTTTAGAACTGCTTTGGTGAGGGGCACCAGTACCTTGCTGGGGGGCAGCATTGCTGCAGAGGGGGACAGTACTGCTGAGGTGGGGGGCAGCAATACTTTGGTAGTGGGCAGCATAGCTGAGGTGTGGGGCAACAATACTTTGGTGGGGGGCAGCAATACTTTGGTGGGGGGCAGCATTGCTGGGATGGAGGGCAGCAATACTTTGGTGGAGGGCAGCACAGCTTCTGCTTTTGATGATACATTCTGGTCTGGATGTGCACTGCAATGAGAAAGACACACAAGTGAGGAAGTCTGGAGCCTTAGAGACACTCCACCCAGGAGAACCTCCTGCCTCGTTCAAAACAATCCCATTTCAAACTTGGCCTGGTGCCTTCGCTGATTAAATGTGTGTGTGTGTGCAATGAGGTGTGACAGTATAAATTGTAGCTGCAGTTTGTAAGCCATTGCAAGATTTTAATTGAGACAAATAAAGAAATACGGAAGGATGGAAGGAAAGAAGGAAGAGAGGAAAAAAGGGAGAAAGGAGAAGAGAAATGGAGAGAGATAGAGAAAAACAAAGACGTAAAAAGAGAGAGAGAGACAGAGACAAAGAGAGTGAGAGGAGAGAGAAGGAAAGAGTAAGAAGGAAGGACAGGGGTAATGAGGACAAAAAGTAATATCCTGCCACAGCAGATACTGTGGAATTTAGAACATGATTTTCTTGGATCTGAGTCCTGTCTCAAAAATTAACCAGCTGTGTGACTTTGTGCAAGTTACTTAACTTCTCTGTACTCTTAAAGTTGTTGTAAGGATCAAATGAGCATATAAAATTCCAGACAAACATGTGTAAATACACAGGTAAATATGAGTGTAAATATGTATGTGTGTATGTGTGCTCACATGGTCACACACACACACACACACACACGAGAACCAAAACATGTTGAGTACTCTTGTAAAGATTTCGACTTTTAAAATAAGGAACTAGTAATCAAAAGATTTTAAGAACTCTTACAACTCAACTATAAAAACAACCCTATAATTAAAAAGTGGACAGAAGATCTGAATGATAGCTATTCAAAGAAAATATACAAATGGTTAATAAGCCTGTGAAAAGATGCTCAACATTATTAGTCATTAAAGGAAAGCATATCAAAACCATGTGAACTTCATGCTTTATATTCTGGGAAATTAATGAACATATAGACCAGTTGTAGCTTGGGTTAGGGTCATTGTGCTGGGTTTTTATAGATTCATTTCTTCTTTGAGTGTCTGCTCTTAATCATTCTTCATGTCTCTTCAAAATGCCATGTTCTATATTTCAAGTTTATTCACATTAATTCTCATTAAACCAATCAACGCCTTGTATCATTTCCGACACATTAATGATAGAAATGCACTCGCAAGCACTTTCTTAGTTTTCAGGCATCATTGATTCACAAGATCTCCAGAGCTCTTTATTACTCTGATTACTATTTTCTTGGACCATGTGACTCTGAGCAGTGCTGGAATGTGAAGGTGATTACTACGTTCAGAAAAGCATTGAAAAATTGCCTGCTACAGATTCTTCAGGGAAATCTTCCCTCCCTCTACTGCTGTGGCCAGAGAGGCTTTCTCAAGATTACAGCGGTGTTTTCCCCAGGAGGGAGGCTACTTCCCAGCAGGATTCATGCTCAAAAAGACATTCCCTATCACTCAACTTTTTCTGATTCGTTCTTTATAATGAAAACAGCAACAAAATCTTATCACTTTCTTGTTACATGATTGAATATTTTCTACCCAGGGAAATTTTTTTCATACCCTTATCCATGAACCATGTAAGCAATGATGAAAAATGCACATAAACTCTGATACAACCTGTCATCTTATAGATTCATTAAGTACTTATTTTTCACAGCCCAATGTTGTTGGCAACTAAGCATTTTGACTGCCGAGACCTTAATACACAAATAAATGTGTGTCTAGCTTCTATGTGCCCTCATCCCTGAGTATTTCTGATAGATCTTAAACTAAATCACTTTGTTCTCAAAATTAAGCTTCTTTTTCGTTTTTTTTTTTTTCTGGTCCTTACTTTTTTTTAATTTTTTTATTTTTACAAGAGATAAATAGACTGATACCAAGCATTGTAAATGGATGACCACAACAAAAGCAACAATGACTGCAATTACCAAACAAGAAACACACTCATACTATGTCATAATATTGACACACAGTCCAGTAATCCTCCACTGTAACAGCTCCTTTACTTTGCAGTGAAAATTTCTACCCATTTTACCCATTTTCATTTAATTTAATTTAATTTAATTTAATTTAATTTCTACCCATTTTAAAGGAGCATCTTAAACCCTCTCTAAGAGAATTCATAGAAAAGAGGCATCTAGAGATAAAAGGACCATTTAGATCGACTCTATATTCTGGTGAGAAAGCAAATCTTAGAGAGGGAAGTCATGGTTCCCCAGGCACTGAGCACACAGGGGTGCAACACAGGTCCCCAACTCCCAGAGCAGGACCTGGCCAATGTACCACCTCCTCTTGTCGTTGCTGCTCTGAGCTCTTGGGCCTCTGCCCCCTGCTCCCTGAGGAGCTCTCCTGCCTCCCTGCATTGGCCTTGTCCTGCAGGGCAGTGCTGCCCCAGAGCCGGTGCCACCCTCTCCTAACCAGTCCCGCTCAGCTCCTGGCCACGCACAACAGCGTCACCACACACGCCAGCAGGGGCCTCAACACCGGACACTGCGCACACCCTGGAGCCCCATCGCATACCCCGCCCCACACACTTGAGATGTTGACTTGCAGCCCAAGAGAGGTGGGTCCCAAATGGTACGGAGAGGAGAGATGCCCACATGAGGCCTTTCTTTGGGACCAACCACCAAGTGCTCCAGCCCCAGCTACCCGCAGAGTTTGGGACCAGGTAGAGCCAAGCTTCCAGGAGAGGCGTTCCTTTGCCCAATTTACCTTAGTTCACCAGGGGCTGGAATGTGGAGATGCTGAGGCTTTTGGGATGCTCTGAGACTGCACACCTTTTATACGTCTCAAATCCCCTTGGAAGCCATGAGGTGGCCTACGATTGGGGCGTGCTAGGCCCTAGTCACAGTAGGATGCATCTGCCCTTCCTCAAACTTCAGGTTTTACTCATATCCTGGGCTGGCAAACTGCTTCTCGGTTTGATGGCGCTTGGGGATGACAGTGCCTTCACTCGAGCCCTGGCCCCATTTCCCCATCACTTTACGAGCCCTGGCTTCCGCGGGTTTCCAAACCCACTCGTGACGTTTGCCCTAGAACCTTGACATCTGGGATGGTGCTAAGCAAGCATTCAGGACACTGCTGGGTGTGGGAGGGCTGAGGGTAATTGTCCAGGATATTCCGGTTAGTGAGGGAAGGTGTGGGCCAATCAGCGTACACAGCGAGCCTTGTTGTAAGGGAAATGACTACTGAGCGGTGAGTGGCCCTTTGGGAGACCCAGTAAACTCAGCAAAGTTAGGATCTTGACTTAACCTAGACTCAGAGCCACATTCAGCCTGAACTGGAAACAAACCTGGGCAAGCCGCTTTGATTTTTCACCTGTTGTAATATAAACAAAAAACGGGGGCTGCAGCTCTCTGTGCTGCCTCTTGGTGAGCAAAACATTAGTCTTCATTCACAGAAACTGGGCGGTTACAGTTGACAGTATGTATCTCTCTTAAAGGTGTAAAAGTTACCCAGACTGCAGGCTTCCCAGGGAAATGATTATCATAAGGTGGAGAGGCTGAGGAGCTACGAAACTTTGACCTGTCATGAGCTGCTGGACGAGTCACCCGGTCTGGCTCCTGGAATCTGATCTCCCAGGGCTTCAGGCCTGATGCATCCTTCCCCTTCCACTTAGAGATTCCAGAACGAAGAGGGATGCCACAGGGCAGGGAGTAGGTTAAAAAGGTTGAAACAACATCCGTCAAAGGATGAAACATATCTTAAATAATTCCCCAATTAGTGTTCCGACTGGGGCTCTGGTCTTCACCAGCTGGGTGACTTTGGGTACTCTACATCTTTGAGCCTCAGTTTCCTCATCTGCTAAACAGGATAACCCCATTCTGCACGTCAGCTGAAAGGCTTATTTTGGACAACATGTGTAAGTATGTGCACACTGTTGGGCAGAGAATAAGGGCCCAATGAAGGTTCGGTGCTCCGTGGAGCCGGGCTCTGAAAACTGGGGCAAAGCACACTCTTAGAAGTAGGGAGTAGGTCGTTGCCACATTTGAAGGCAAGTAGTGGCACTTGCTTCCAGTGTCCTAAGACCTTGACTGACAGAAATGGAAATCGGCAAGCTAGTCCTGAGGACGACACGTTTCATTCTCACACCTGGAATTTAGCCACAGCTCAGCTGAAAGGCCTACAGTATCCCTAGATCTTGGGAATTCACACTGCAGCACGAGAAGACAGCCTCGGAAATCAATGGTGTCTCCTCTGGGACTCACCAGAAGGGCAGGCTATACATGGGCTCGGCCTCGAGGGAAACCCAGAGGATCCCAGGCCTTCCCGGGAGAAGAACCCCTTCCGCCTGTTTTCACTCTGACAGAAGCAACCCTGATAGGCTTGGAGAGGGATTTCAGCTTAGGTCCCTAATTGCAGAGAAGAAAGGCCACGTGGGGCAGGTTACCTGGGATAACTAATAATTCATCAAGACGAAGTGAGCTCACACAATGCACCAGGCGCTGGGAACGATGGTCAGCAAGGAGGGCCAGAGCCTCCCTGGTCCCTCAACTTCTTCACATCCACTTATCCGCCTACTCCTTCCAACTCTGTAGATACTTTTCAAAGGTTTGGCTTGGATTAGCTGAAGAACCCAAACCCAGTTGTGGCAGTAGCAATGCCTGCGTAAATAGAGAAAATGTAAACATCTGAAGATCCATGAGTTTCGGTGTTACATCCTGTCCATCTTTTCCAGCCTAAGCCCTCACTACCCTGAACAGATTTTTTTGGGTGTGGAATCTGCTATCTCAAGCATGCATTACATAGTATTGCTTCTACCACCAGAGGAGAGAAGGAACATGTCCTCTAGAAGCCACAGGTACAACTAAACACCTATCCTGGGCATTGGGAATGGTACTGTTCCCTGACTTTCGTTAACATCGCTCTTTCTCTTTCGCCAAAGCCCTGTCTCTCATGTACACAGATGCACACACACACACACACACACCACACACACACACACACACACTAAGGCAAAAAAGACAATTGGGACCAAGGAGGTCTCAGCAGACCTGGGCACAGACTAAGCCCACTGTATCTTCTGTGCCAGGCATCTGTGATGGAACACCAGTCCGGGGTCCATGCACACATATGCAGGGGAAGGCCGAGCTGACCCTTTGGGGCCAGCCGCATCAGAAGACAGGGCTCCGGACAAAGGACTGCTGGTGGTTGGAGTTAGAGCCTTTCTGCTGAAATCCATCGCCATCTGGGGATCCTCTGGGGCATGGCACGATGTGTGCCCAGCCTCTGGTTCGGTGAGAGATGCCCTCACTTTCCCAGGGTGCTTGTGGTTGGGGGATGAGGGAGGGGCAGGCCTCCACTGCTTGTCAGAATCTCTGTTCGAGTTTGTAATTCAGGCCTTGAAGTTTGCGCTATTCTCATTTTACAGCTTAGAAAGTTTATGTTGGCTAAGGTTACTTAAGTAAAAAGTAGGGAAGAGAGGTTTAGAACCCAGCTCTGCCAGGCTCCAGGATGGGTATGTGTTCTCTTTCTTGCGCCATACTACCTTCTAGGAAATTTTTTTGTTCGGAAAATGTAAGTATATTCTTCCCTGAGGAAGGCACACTTCTTTGGAAGACCTCAGCATCATGCCCTTCATCTGGAGATCTTTGTGCTTGCAAGTATCCTCAAGGTCAATGGGCGGATAATCTCCTGGAATGTTGCAGAAGCCTGGCGAAGGGTCTGGACTGTATGTTCTGGGGCCATGCCCATGAGGAAGAATTAGGATGTGAGCATGTGTTTGGGTACCTGTGTGTGTCTGAGTGTGTGTGGGTGTGTGAAGACGTATTTCAGGGTGATTGACAGCATGTGATGGTGTGTCAGTGTGTGTTGTGTGGTGGCCTCATGTGAGGGTTCATGAATGAATCTATGTGGGAATATGAACTTGAGTGTGTGAGACTGAGTGTGCACAGGGCTGAGAGTCAAGAGGTATGCACAGGTGTTACTGACTCCATCGTTAAAATGTTCAAAGAACTTCTGTAACAGCTGGCTCCTAGGCTCTGTGCCCTGCCCGCCTGCATGCCTGCACCCACCCTGACAGTCAGCCAGCTCAGTCCTACAGCATGGGGAAGCTGGGAGGCCGACACCTTTCCCAGCGGGGGCCTCTGGGACACTGCTCCAACTTCTTTTCTCAGTGGTCAGTGGAAGTCTCTACACTTGCAGAATTTACGCTGAATAACAACCCCGTGTGTGTCATTGATATGAGCATGTACCCCTGTATAAACACGTGTGAGTGTGAGAGGGTGTGAACGTGCTGCCTTTGCCTTCCCAACGGATCAGTGGGTTGTAAGTTCTGGAAAGATGGGGTCCAGGCTTTTTGCTTCTTCCAGGACTAAGACGGTGAGAGCACTTGCCACGTTGCAAAGACTACGGACAAGAGTTCGAATCTCACCTCCAGCACGTGTAAGTTGTTGGTACTGTGAGCACATAAGGAGCTTTGCTGCACCTCAGCTGTACCTCTCAAGGGAAGAGAATGACATGCTTCAATAGGGTAGTGTCCGTGTGTGTGAGCGCTTGTCACACGCCAAGCCCTCTCCATGCTTCCTCAGCTTTTGAACCTCCCCCAGGGAGCACGGTCTGCCTCCAAAAGACATGGCTGGCTGTGTACACTGATAGGGAAAAGTCACTGTGGGCCAGAGCTGCCCAAGAATGCCTCAAGAGCAGGATCCATCGTGGGCAGGTGTTACAACACGGAAGTTTCTGGAAACAAGGGTAACAACAAAATGGCGTGATTGTGTCCTGGACGAAATGTAGCTTCCGCCTCTGAACACCACTCAGAGGCTTTGCTCTACGCAACTGCACCTTGTCCTTGTCCCGAAAATGTGTCCAGCGCCTCACACCTTTTTCTTAATAAAGGTGTGGAGCCCATGTCCTCAGGTTGGTGGCAATACGTGGAGGGTCTTGCTGCTCTGTCAGAAAGAGGGGAATAATAATAAAAGCAAGAGCTAACATTCATTCAACATTTACTATGTGTTACATCCTACTTAATATTTATTTACATCGTCTCATTGAAGACACCTCCCCATCAACCCCAGGAGGCAGGATTTATTCTGTGCGCTATACAGATGAGAAAAGCGAGGCCTAGGGAAGTATGAGATTCAGTGCATCATAGGGGTGAATCTGGATCTAAACCCAACAGGATGGGGATAAAAGAAAATTGCGCATGATGGTCCGCACATAAGCACATGTGCACACACCCTAAGTATGATTATTAGTGGGGGAGAAAATTAAGTGAAGCCCAGAGAGGCAAAATTCGCCTTCTGTTAATCTGCTGAGTGAGGGAGAGTGAGGAAAGAGAGAGTAAGAACCCAAAGGGGAGTACTTGGGGAAGGTCATGTATGTGGGGCAAGAGAGGAGCTATTTGGAGACTCTGCGGACTGATGTATCTGAGGGTGGGGATAGGCTCAAAGTACTCATCATTTTCAGGGAGTTCATTTAAGGTGTCTACAGCTTTTCAATACATTTGGTATGTCATCCTTGAGTTCTGGTGAATGCAACATTCTGTGGGAAAGAATTACGACACATAGGTCAGGAAACTGGAGGCACTCGCCAGCTTTCTGTGGTATTCACCCGGTGCAGGTGGCTGCAGAGGCTACGTGCGCTTTCCACCATGAATCGGGGCTGAGACGTTGGAGGGCTGGCCTCCTGGGAACAGCTGGCACTCGCTGCATTGGCTGCTGCTCTACGCAGTCCTGGAACGCACTCCTGCTTACTTACACACATCCTACTGTCCTTCCATTCTGAACCCCCCCTCTCCCGGTCTTCCTCCTGGACACACATTTTCTGGGAGTCCCGTGGTGTGTGCCATGATGACACAGATGGCCACGTTCTCCTTCTTCCCTCAACAGCCCTCAGTGTTCTCTCTCTGTATCCTCTGAATTCTGAGGGAAAGGAATGAAGTATCTGTATCCTCCAAGTCATCCATGAAGTAGACGTCATCTGGCAAAATTGTTCTTTGTTGTCTTGAGGGTCTCAGCTTGGTCTTTTTACGGGGATTAAACCAGGAGATCAGGAGCCCTGTGTGTGAGTCTGTGCTTCCCCAGCACACATCACATTCTAAGCAAAGGAAGGGGAATGTAATTACCAAGGATACAATGATGCATTGCTAGTGGGGATGGATGGATCGGTGATGGATACATAGATAGGTGGATAGAGCCTAGCTGAAAGGCATGAACGTAGATGATGGAGGAAGGAGAAGCCAGCCAAAAGGGAAGCAACCCTAAAACCTCTGTCTTTGGCTAGTTCTGAATTCTACAGTGTCTGCGATCTATGTTGGGGATAATTCACACTTTTAGTTTATGTGATGTTCTGGCTCCTTTTGGGTTCTTCTGTGGGTTTTCAGTGATTCCCTTGTAGCCCGGAGGCAGGTGTAGGAAAAGAGAAGCAAAGACCTCATTTTGTGCACTATGTTGTGAGAGAAGGATTTGGTCGAAAGGGATGTGTGTAGTGGATGTAATAGAAAGAAGCAGTTTGGCTTACCTTTGGGCCTGAAGTTTCATGTTACCCTAATGCCCCAAGGATTTAGGGAATGGAAAGTAAGAGGGCAGTGAGAGAAATATTGCCCAGGAGAACCCTAAGCTGGAGAAACAACGGGGGCTCTGACTTTAATAAAATATTGACAGTGGAAATCTGTGTGCGTTGGATGTATGATATTTACATAGGCTGGCTCCTACTTACACATTGGGTTAGCTTGAGGAAACTCTGGTCTTTTCTTGTACCATTGGGAGAGTTTTTCAGGCCCGGTCCTCAATTCATTTTGACCACACGCCCGTGGAGTGTTCTCTGAATTTCCATTTATTTGCCTCTACTCTACTCTTTAGCTCCTGGCTGGGTTTCCCTTACTCTTTCTGTGACTCCGTTTTTTAGACGGGCTTCATCTCCCCCTTTCTCCAAGGGCGGTTCTCATTTTCCAGGGACGTGGCGATGAGCCCCATGAGGGAGAAGTGCCCATCTCTTTCCTCACCCTGGCAGGTCGATGGAGAATGTCCCTCAGCTCCAAAGTGCATCTCCCAATGCCTTCTCCTCTACCTGAACCCTCATGCCCAGACCTCCAAGGGCTCTGGGTTGAGGAGCAGGATACAAAATCTGCAGGAATTAACAACTGCAAGATGATGAAATAATCCACAGACACATTCATGCCAAAGGAATTGTGTTTAATAGTTGGGAAAACTGGAGTAGAAACGAAGGGTGCTAGGAAAGGATGTCCGGCCACGCTGCTTAAGTTTCCAAAAGCCAACAGGGCAAAGTAGATACAAGACAGCAAAGAATATTGGACGGTTTAGAACCAGATCCTTTTCTGAGATGGAACTTGCAGCTGCTAATTAATACAAAATCTTGCTCCAGGAAGCTGCCATCCTGGTGTTGCTTTTCCCGAAGTGTGGCTGCCTCCGGAAGCTGGGGGTGAGTGACGCTAACAGCTGGTGGGCTGAGAGAGTGCAGTGGCCTTCATGTTCTCTGGTCTCCACGTAACTTGGCCTCAGGTCCCATGGCAAGTGATGACTTCTGTTGGACTTCTGGCATTGCGGCGGGCATGGGTACTTGTGTTGGCACTTGGGGACACAGGGCACCTTGCACGTGGCTGGAAGCTGGCAAGGTTGCTTGGTGTGCTGAGGGGGGTCTAGCACTGCTTTGGTGGGGGGCAGAACTACTGGGAAGGGCGACAGTACTGCTGAGGTGCGGGGCAGCCGGACTTTGGTACGGGGCAGCACAGCTTCTGCTTTTGATGATACATTCTGGTCTGGATGTGCACTGCAAGGCGAAAGACACACAAGTGAGGAAGTCTGGAGCCTTACAGACTCTCTACCCAGGAGAACCTTCTGCCTCCTTCAAACCTGCCCCGTTTCACCCTCGGCCTGGTTGCTTCACTGATATAAGGTGTGTGTGTGTGCAATGAGGTGTGTCAGTATAAATTGTATCTACATTTGCTAAGCCATTGCAAGGTATTTTTTGAGACAAAGAAATATGGAAGGAAGGAAGGAAAGAAGGAGGAGAGAAAAAAAGGGGAAATGAGATGAGAAAGGGAGAGAAGTAGAAGAAAACAAAGAAAGGTGTAAAAAAGCTGAGACACAGGGAGAAACAGACAGGGAGAGAGAGAGGAGAGAGAAGGAAAGAGGAAGGAGCAAAGACATGGGTAAAGAGAACAAAAAGGAATATCCAGCCACAGCAGAAACGGTGGAATCCAGATCAGGATTTCCTGGGTTCAGAGTCCTGTGTCAAAAATTAACCAGCTTATGACTCTGAGCAAGTTACTTAACTTCTCTGTACATTTCCTACGATTGTTGTAAGGATAAATGAGCGTATAAAACTCCACACAAAAACACGTAAATACACAGGGAAATAGGAAGGTAAAGATAAATGTGTGTGTATGTATGTGATCCCCTGGCACACGCCGTGCCCTCTCCATGCTCCTCACCTTATGAGCCTCCTGCAAGGAGCACGGTCTGCCTCCAAAAAACATGGATGACCGTGTCCATTGATAGGGAAAAGTCACTGTGGGCCCGAGCTACCCAGGACTGCCTCAGGAGCAGGAATCATCGTGGGCAGGTGTTACAAAGCGGAAGATTGTGGAAGAAAAGGGCAACCACCCAATGGGGTGATTAGGCCGTGGAAGAAATGTCATTTCTGCCTGTGAACACCCCTCAGATGCTTTGGTCTACACAATTGGTCCTTGTCCTTGTCCCCAAGATGTGCCCTGCCCCTCACACATTGTTCTTACTAAAGGTGTGGAGCCCATGTCGTCAGGTTGGTGGTAATAAGTGGAGGGTCTTGCTGCTCTGTCAGAAAGTGGAGAATAATAATAAAAGCAAGAGCTAACATTCATCCAACATTTACTATGTGTTACATCCTACTTACTATTTATTTACTTTGTCTCATTGAAGACCCCTCCGCGTCAACCCCAGGTTGCAGATATTATTCTGCCCACTATACAGATGAGTAAAGTGAGGCCTAGGGAAGTATTGGATTCAGTCCATCATAGGCGTGCATCTGGCATCCAAACCCAGTAGGATGGGGATAAAAGAAAATTCCGCAAGATGGTCCGCACATAAGCACATGCGCACACATCCAAGTATGATCATTAGTCGGGGAGAAAATTAAGTGAAGCCCAGAGTGTCAAATTCAAACTTGTATTTATCAGCTGAGTGAGGGAAGGTGAGGAAATAGAGAGTAAGAACCCAAAGGAGAGTTCTGGGGCAAGGTCACGTATGTGGGGCAAGAGAGGAGCTATTTGGAGACTCTACGGACTCAGGTATCAGAGGGTGGGGATTGGCTCAAAGTGCTCATCATTTTCAGGGAGTTCACTTAAGGTGTCTACAGCTTTTCAATACATTTGGTGTGTCATCCTTGAGTTCTGGTGAATGCAACACTCTGTGGGAAATATTTACGACACATAGGTCAGGCAACTGGAGGCGCCCTCCAGCTTTCTGTGGTGTTCACCTGGTGCAGGTGGCTGCAGAGGCTACGTGCGCTCTCCACCATGGACCGGGGCTGAGACGTTTGAGGGCTGGCCTCCTGGGAACAGCTGGCACTCGCAGCATTGGCTGCTGCTCTACGCAGTCCTGGAACGCACTCCTGCTTACTTACACACATCCCACTGTCCTTCCATTCTGAACCCCCCTTCTCCAGGTGTTCCTCCTTGACAGACATTTTTTCGGCACCCCGTGGTGGGTTCCATGATGGCAGAGATGGCCAAGTTCTCCTTCCTCCCTCAACAGCCTTCAGTGTTCTCTCTCTGTCTCTTCTGAATTCTGAGGGCAGGAATGAGGTATTTGTGGCTTCCAAGTCATCCATGAATAAGACGTCATCCGGTCAAATTGTTTTTTGTTGTCTTCAGGGTCTGAGCTTGGTTTTCTTACGGGGATTAAACCAAGAGTCGTGGAGCCTTGTGTGTGTTTGTGCTTCCACAGCACCCATCACATTCTAAACAAAGGGAGGGAGATGTACTTTCCATGGATGCAATGATGCATTGCCGGTTGGGATGGATGGATTGGTGATGGATAAATAGGTAGACGTATGGAGCCTCGCTGAAGGGCATGAAAAGAGATGGTGGAGGAAGAAGAGACCAGCCAACCATAGAAGCAATGTCAAAACTTCTGTCTTTAGCTTATTCTGAATTCTACATGCTCTGTGATCTATGTTGGGGATAAATCACACATTTAGTTTATGTTTTATTCCTTTCTGGCTCCTTTGGGTACTTCTGCGGATTTTCAGTGATTCCCTTGTAGCCCATAAACCTGAAACGGGAGGCAGGTATAGGAAAAGAGATGCAAAGACCTCAATTTTGGGGACTTTTTGTGAGAGAAGGATTTGGTGGAAAGGTATGGGTGTAGTGGATGTAATAGACAGAAGTTTGGCTTACCTGTGGGCCTGAATTTTCAGGGTACCTTAATATCCCAAGGATTTAGGGAATGGAAAGTAAGAGGGCAGTGAGAGAAAAATAGCAGAAGTTGAGACACACATGTAGAAAACAGACAAATGGACACCAAGGGGGGAAAACTGCGGTGGGGTGGGGATGGTGGTATGCTGAATTGGGCGATTGGGATTGACATGTATACACTGATGTGTATAAAGTTGATGACTAATAAGAACCTGCAGTATAAAAAAACAAACAAACAAATCAACTAATACTAAACTTTCATTGGGTTTTTTGTATGGAAATATGTTAATATAAATGTTTCAGACATTACATGAAATTTCTAAAAATCTTATATGTTCTGGTATAATGCTATAGGTCATAATTCTAGTTATTACTTTAAAATGTATATCTCAGAAATAACTAAATTTCCTTGTCATTTGCATTATTATGAACTTTCATCAAATCTTTAACCGTGGTCATTTTTAAGTCTTTTGTCATTTACAGACAGTTCTGGGTGTACTCTGATGCTTTTGCAAATATGTTCCTATAAAAGTGTTTCATCTTCAAGGAATTCATGGAAAAGACTCTGACAAGTACAGGTTTCTGGTAACTGACTGTACTGCTGAACTGAATGAATAAGCATTTTCAGAACTCTAATGAAAAACTGTTGAACTCATAAAAGTGCTAACAAAAGAACAAGATGAAAAAAAATTAATTACATGGGACTGAGTGAACTGATGACGATGATTATAATTTTTGTGACTTTCTGTTTGAATTTAAAAAAAAAACATACCACGGTGATCCTTTTGTAACGTATAGAAATATCGGATCATTGTGTTGTGCAACTAGAACAAACATAGTGCTGTATGTCAATTATATTTCAATTAAAAACTATGCAGGGGCTTTCCTGGTGGCGCAGTGGTTGAGAATCTGCCTGCCAATGTAGGGGACACGGGTTCGAGCCCTGGTCTGGGAAGATCCCACATGCAGCGGAGCAGCTGGGCCCGTGAGCCACAATTACTGAGCCTGCGCGTCTGGAGCCTGTGCTCTGCAACAAGAGAGGCCGCGACAGTGAGAGGCCCGTGCACCGCGATGAAGAGTGGCCCACGCTTGCCGCAACTGGAGAAAGCCCTCGCACAGAAACGAAGACCCAACACAGCCATAAATGAATAAATAAATAAATTAATTAATTAATTAATTAATTAATTAAAAAAACTATACAGAAGCTGAGAGGAAATCAAAATGCTAATGATGGTTACCCTTGGCAGGTGGGGATTGTTAATTTTTCCTTTATGCTTTTATGTATTTCTAGTTGTCTGCCATGAACATGTATTATTTGTAAAATTAGAAAGAAAATAATAAATGTCATTAAATTAAAAAAAAAAATTGACAGTGGATATGTGTGTGTGATGGATGTATGATTTTTACATAGACTATCTCCTACTTACACATTTAGTTAGCTTGAAGAAAATCACGTCTTTTCTTTTACAAATGGGAGAGTATTTCAGGCCCGGTCCTCAGTTCATTTTGACCCACAAGCCATTGGAATATTCTCTGAATTCCCATTTATTTGCCTCTACTCTACTCTTTAGCTCCTGGCTGGGTATCCCTTACTCTTTCTGTGCTTCCATTTTCTAGACGGGCATCATCTTCCCTCTGTCCAAAAGCTGTTCTCATTTTCCAGGGGTGTGGGGATGTGTCTCCATGCCGATCAAGTGCCCATCTCTCCTCTTCACCCTGACAGGACCATGGAAAATGTCCTTCAGCTCAGAAGTGCATCTCCCCATGCCTTCTCCTCTACCTGCACCCACATGCCCAGCCCTCCTAGGGCTCTTGCTTAGGCAGCAGGATACAAAATCTGCAGGAGTTAACAAGTGTAAGATGACGAAATAATCAAACCGACACATTCATGCCACCAGAATTGTGTTTAATTGTTTGAAAAACTGGACAGAGATGAAGTTTGCTAGGAAAAGGTGGTCGGGCATGCTGCTTCAGTTTCCAAGCAACCAACAGGGCAAACTATACAAGTCAGCAAAGAAGATTAGACGGTTTAGGACCAGATCCTTTTCTAAATGGAAATTGCAGCTGCTAATTAATAAGAAATGTTGATCCAGGAAGCTCCCATCCTGCTGCTGCCTTTTCCACAAGTGTGGCTGCTTCCAGAAGCCGGGGGTGAGTGGTGCTGACAGTTGGCTGGCTGAGACAGGGGAGTGGGCTTCATGTTCTCTGTTCTGCAGGGAGCTTGGCCTCTGGCCCATGCCTGGGGTTTACTTCTGCTTGGACTTCTGGCACTGCTGAGGGGGTGGGCACTTTGGGACAGGGGGCTCCTTGCCCTTGGGTGGAGGCTGCTTGGTGTGCTGAGGTGGAGTTTAGAACTGCTTCGGTGAGGGGCACCAGTACCTTGCTGGGGGGCAGCATTGCTGCAGAGGGGGACAGTACTGCTGAGGTGGGGGGCAGCAATACTTTGGTAGTGGGCAGCATAGCTGGGGTGCAGGGCAGCAATACTTTGGTGGGGGGCAGCAATACTTTGGTGGGGGGCAGCATTGCTGGGATGGAGGGCAGCAATACTTTGGTAGCGGGCAGCACAGCTTCTGCTTTTGATGATACATTCTGGTCCTGATGTGCACTGCAATGGGAAAGACACTGAAGTGAGGAACTCTGGAACCTTAGAGACACTCGATCCAGGAGAACTTCCTGCCCCGTTCAAAATTGTCCCATTTCAACCTTGGCCTGGTGGCTTCACCGATTAAAGGTGTGTGTGTGTGCAATGAGGTGCATCAGTATAAATTGTAGCTACTGTTTGTAAGCCATTGCAAGGTTTTAATTGAGACAAATAAAGAAATATGGAAGGAAGGAAGGAAAGAAGGAAGAGAGGAAAAAAGGGAGAAAGGAGAAGAGAAATGGAGAGGGATAGAGAAAAGCAAAGATGTAAAAAGGGAGAGAGAGACAGAGACACAGAGAGAGAGAAGAGAGAGAAGGAAAGAGTAAGAAGGAAGGACAGGGGTAATGAGAGCAAGAAGTAATATCCTGCCACAGCAGATACTGTGGAATTTAGAACATGATTTTCTTGGATCTGAGTCCTGTCTCAAAAATTAACCAGCTGTGTGACTTTGAACAAGTTACTTAACTTCTCTGTACTCTTCTTAATGTTGTTGTAAGGATCAAATGAGCATATAAAACTCCACACAAACACATGTAAATACACAGGTAAATATGAGTGTAAAGATACGTGTGTGTGTGTGCTCATGTGGTCACAGACACACACACACACACACACACACACACACACACACACACGAGAACCAAAACATGTTGAGTACTCTTGTAAAGATTTCGACTTTTAAAATAAGGAACTAGTAATCAAAAGATTTTAAGAACTCTTACAACTCAACTATAAAAACAACCCTATAATTAAAAAGTGGACAGAAGATCTGAATGATAGCTATTCAAAGAAAATATACAAATGGTTAATAAGCCTGTGAATAGATGCTCAACATTATTAGTCATTAAAGAAAAGCATATCAAAACCATGTGAACTTCATGCTTTATATTCTGGGAAATTAATGAACATATAGACCAGTTGTAGGTTGGGTAAGGGTCACTGTGCTGGTTTTTTATGGATTCATTTCTTCTGTGAGTGTCTGCTCTTAATCATTCTTCATGTCTCTTCAAAATGCCATGTTCTATATTTCAAGTTTATTCACATTAATTCTCATTAAACCAATCAATGCCTTGTATCATTTCCGACACATTAATGATAGAAGTGCACTCGCAAGCACTTTCTTAGTTTTCAGACATCATTGATTCACAAGATCTCCAGAGCTCTTTATTACTCTGATTACTATTTTCTTGGACCATGTGACTCTGAGCAGTGCTGGAATGTGAAGGTGATCACTACGTTCAGAAAAGCATTGAAAAATTGCCTGCTACACATTCTTCAGGGAAATCTTCCCTCCCTCTACTGCTGTGGCCAGAGAGGCTTTCTCAAGATTACAGTGGTGTTTTCCCCAGGAGGGAGGCTACTTCCCAGCAGGATTCATGCTCAAAAAGACATTCCCTATCACTCAACTTTTTCTGATTCGTTCTTTATAATGACAACAGCAACAAAATCTTATCACTTTCTTGTTACATGATTGAATATTTTCTACCCAGAGAAATTTTTTTCATACACTTATCCATGAACCATGTAAGCAATGATGAAAAATGCACATAAACTCTGATGCAACCTTTCATCTTATAGATTCATTAAGTACTTATTTTTCACAGCCCAATGTTGTTGGCAACTATGCATTTTGACTGCAGAGACCTTAATACACAAATAAATGTGGGTCTAGCTTCTATGTGCCCTCATCCCTGAGTATTTCTGATAGGTCTTAAGCTAAATCACTTTGTTCTCAGCTTTAAGCTTCTTTTTTTTTTTTCTTGTCCTTTCTTATTTTTTCTTTATTTTCTTATTTTTACAAGAACTAAATAGACTGACACAAAGCATTGTAAATGGATGACCACAACAAAAGCAACAATGACTGCAATTACCACACACGAAACACACTCATACTATGTCATAATATTGACATTCAGTCCAGTAATCCTCCACTGTAACAGCTCCTTTACTTTGCAGTGAAAATTTCTACCCATTTTACCCATATTAATTTAATTTAATTTAATTTCTACCCATTTTAAAGGAGCATCATAACACCTCTCTAAGAGAATTCATAGAAAAGAGGCATCTAGAGACAAAAGGACCGTTTAGATCGACTCTAAATTCTGGTGAGAAAGCAAATCTTAGTGAGGGAAGTCATGGTTCCCCAGGCACTGAGCACACGGGGCTGGAACACTGGCCCCCGACTCCCAGAGCAGGACCTGGCCACTGTACCACCTCCTCTAGTCCTTGCTGCTCTGAGCTCCCTGGACCTCTGCCCCCTGTTGCCTGAGGAGCTCTCCTGCCTCCCTGCATGGGCCTTGCCCTTCAGGACAGCGCTGCTCCAGAGTCGGTGCCACCCTCTCCAAACCAGCCCCGCTCAGCTCCTGGCCACGCACAACAGCACCACCACACACGTCAGCAGGAGCCTCAACACAGGACACTTGGCACACCCTGGACTGCATCTCAACCCCCACCACACACACTTCAGATGTTGACTTGCAGCCCGAGAAGTGGGTCCCAAATGGTACGGAGGAGAGAGATGCCCACACGAGGCCGTTCTTTGGGACCAACCACCAAGTGCTCCAGCCCCAACTGCCTGCAGAATTGGGGACCAGGTAGAGCCAGGCTTCCAGGAGAGGCGTCCTTTGCCCAACTTACCCTAGTTCACCAGGGGCTGGAACGTGGAGATGCTGAGGCTTTGGGGATGCTCTGAGACTGCACACCTTTTATACATCTCATATCTCATGTGAAGCCATGAGGTGGCCTACAGTTGGGGCGTGCTAGGCCCTAGTCACAATAGGATGCATCTGTCCTTCCTCAAATTTAAGGTTTTACTCATCTCCTGGGCTGGCAAACGCCTTCTCAGTTTGATGGCGCTTGGGGATGACAGTGCCTTCACTCGAGCGCTGGCCCCATTTCCCCATCACTTTACGAGCCCTGGCTTCCTCGGGTTTCCAAACCCACTCATGACGTTTGCCCTAGAACCTTGACATCTGGGATGGTGCTAAGCAAGCATTCAGGACACTGCTGGGTGTGGGAGGGCTGAGGGTAATGTTCCAGGATATTCCAGATGGTGAGGGAAGGGATGGGTTGATCAGCGTATACAGCGAGGCTTGATGTAAGGGAAACGACTACTAAGCGGTGAGTGGCTCTTTGGGAGACCCTGTAAACTCAGCAAAGTTGGGACCTTGACTTAACCTAGACTCAGAGCCACATTCATCCTGAACTGGAAACAAACCTGGGCAAGCCGCTTTGATTTTTCACCTGTTGTAATATAAACAAAAAATGGGGCCTGCAGCTCTCTGTGCTGCCTCTTGGTGAGCAAAACATTAGTCTTCATTCACAGAAACTGGGCGGTTACAGTTGACAGTATGTATCTCTCTTAAAGGTGTATAAGTTACCCAGACTGCAGGCTTCCCAGGGAAATGATTATCATAAGGTGGAGACGCTGGGGAGCTAAGAAACTTTGGCCTGTCATGAGTTGCTGGACGAGTCACCCGGTCTGGCTCCTGGAATCTGATCTCCCAGGGCTTCAGGCCTGATGCGTCCTTCCCCTTCCACTTAGAGATTCCAGAACGAAGAGGGATGCCACAGGGCAGGGAGTAGGTTAAAAAGGTTGAAACAACATCCGTCAAAGGATGAAACATATCTTAAATAATTCCCCAATTAGTGTTCCGACTGGGGCTCTGGTCTTCACCAGCTGGGTGACTTTGGGTACTCTACATCTTTGAGCCTCAGTTTCCTCATCTGCTAAACAGGATAACCCCATTCTGCACGTCAGCTGAAAGGCTTATTTTGGACAACATGTGTAAGTATGTGCACACTGTTGGGCAGAGAATAAGGGCTCAACGATGGTTGGGTGCTCCGTGAAGTCAGGTTGTGAAAGCTGAGGCAAAGCACCCTCTTAGAAGTAGGGAGTAGGTCGTTGCCCACATTTGAAGGCAAGTAGTGGCACTTGCTTCCAGTGTCCTAAGACCTTGACTGACAGAAATGGAAATCGGCAAGCTAGTCCTGAGGACGGCACGTTTCATTCTCACACCTGGAATTTAGCCACAGCTCAGCTGAAAGCCCTACAGTATCACTAGATATTAGGAATTCACACTGCAGCACCAGAAGACAGCCTTAGAAATCAATGGTGTCTCCTCTGGGACTCACCCGAAAGGCAGGCTGTGCAGGGGCTCGGCCACGAGGGAAACCCAGAGGATCCCAGGCCTTCCCGGGAGAAGAACCCCTTCCGCCTGTTGTCACTCTGACAGAAGCCACCCTGATAGGCTTGGAGAGGGATTTCAGCTCAGATCCCTAATAGCAGAGAAGCAAGGCCACGTGGGGCAGGTTACCTGAGATAACTAATAATTCATCAAGATATAGTGAGCTCACACAATGCACCAGGCGCTGGGAACGGTGGTCAGCAAGGAGGGCCAGAGCCTCCCAGGACCCTAAACTTCTTCACATCCTCTTCTCCGCCTACTCCTTCCAACTCCGTAGATACTTTTCAATGGTTTGGCTTGGATTAGCTGAAGAACTCAAACCCAGTTGTGGCGGTAGCAATGCCTGCGTAACTAGAGAAAATGTGAACATCTGAAGATCCATGAGTTTCGGTGTTACATCCTGTCCATCTTTTCCAGCCTAAGCCCTCACTACCCTGAACAGATTTTTTTGGGTGTGGAATCTGCTATCTCAAGCATGCATTACATAGTATTACTTCTACCACCAGAGGACAGAAGGAACATGTCCTCTAGAAGCCACAGGTACAACTAAACACCTATCCTGGGCATTGGGAATGGTACTCTTCCCTGACTTTCATTAGCATTGCTCTTTCTCTTTCTCCAAAGCTCTATCTCTCATGTACACACACACACACACACACACACACACACACACTAAAGTAAAAGGGACAATTGGGACCAAGGAGGTCTCAGCAGACCTGGGCACAAGCTAAGCCCACTGTATCTTCTGTGCCAGGCATCTGTGATGGAACACCAGGCCGGGGCCCATGCACACATATGCAGGGGAAGGCTGAGCTGACCCTCTGGGGCCGGCCGCATCAATAAGGGCTCCAGACAAAGGACTGATGGTGGTTGGAGCTAGAGCCTCTCTGCTGAAATCCATCGCCATCTGGGGATCCTCTGGGGCATGGCACGATGTGTGCCCAGCCTCTGGGTCGGTGAGAGATGCCCTCATTATCCCAAGGTGCTTGTGGTTGGGGGATGAGGGAGGGCAGGCCTCCACTGCCTGTCGGAATCTCTGTTCGAGTTTCTACTTCAGGCCTTGAAGTTTGAGCTATTCTCATTTTACAGCTTAGAAAGTTTATGTTGGCTAAAGTTACTTAAGTAAAAAGTAGGGAAAAGAGGTTTTGAACCCAGCTCTGCCAGGCTCCCTGATGGGTATGTGTTCTCTATCTTGTGCCATACTACCTTCTACGAAATTTCTTTGTTCGGAAGATGTAAGTATATTCTTCCCTGAGGAAGGCACACTTCTTTGGAAGGCCTCAGCATCATGCCCTTCATCTGGGGATCTTTGTGCTTGCAAGTATCCTCAATGTCATTGGGCGGATAATCTCCTGGAATGTTGCAGAAGCCTGGCGAAGGGTCTGGACTGTAGTTCGGGGCCATGCCCATGAGCAGGAATGAGAATGTGAGCATGTGCATTGGTGCCTGTGTGTGTGTGAGTGTGTGTGGGTGTGTGAAGACGTATTTCAGGGTGATTGACAGCATGTGATGGTGTGTCAGTGTGTGTTGTGTGGTGGCCTCATGTGAAGGCTCATGAATGAATCTATGTGGGAATATGAACTTGAGTGTGCGAGAGTGAGTCTGCACAGGGCTGAGAGTCAAGGGGTATGCACAGGTGTTGCTGACTCCATCGTTAAAAGGTTCAAAGAACTTCTGTAACAGGTGGCTCCTAGGCTCTGTGCTCTGCCCTCCTGCATGCCTGCACCCACCCTGACAGGCAGCCAGCTCAGTCCTTCAGCATGGAGAAGCTGAGAGGAAGATGCCTGTCCCAGCGGGGGCATCTGGGACGCTGCTTCAACTTCTTTTCTCAGTGGTCAGTGGAAATCTCCACACTTGCAGAATTTACGCTGAATAACAACCCCGTGTGTGTCATTGATATGAGCATGTACCCCTGTATAAACACGTGTGAGTGTGAGACTGTGTGAACGTGCTGCCTTTGCCTTCCCAACAGATCAGTGGGTTGTACGTTCTGGAAAGATGGGGTCCAGGCTTTATGCTTCTTCCAGGACAAAGATGGTGAGAGCACTTGCCACGTTGCAAAGACTACGGACAAGGGTTCGAATCTCACCTCCAGCACGTGTAAGTTGTTGGTACTGTGAGCACATAAGGAGCTTTGCTGCACCTCAACTGTACCTCTCAAGGGAAGAGAAAGACATGCTTCAATGGGGTGGTGTCCGTGTGTGTGAGCGCTTGTCACACGCCATGCCCTCTCCATGCTTCCTCAGCTTATGAGCCTCCCCCAGGGAGCACGGTCTGCCTCCAAAAGACATGGCTGGCTGTGTACACTGATAGGGAAAAGTCACTGTGGGCCAGAGCTGCCCAAGAATGCCTCAAGAGCAGGATCCATCGTGGGCAGGTGTTACAACACGGAAGTTTCTGGAAACATGGGTAACAACACAATGGCGTGACTATGTCCTGGACGATATGTCGCTTCCGCCTCTGAACACCACTCAGAGGCTTTGCTCTACGCAACTGCACCTTGTCCTTATCCCAAAGATGTGCCCAGCGCCTCACACCTTTTTCTTAATAAAGGTGTGGAGCCCATGTCCTCAGGTTGGTGGCAATACGTGGAGGGTCTTGCTGCTCTGTCAGAAAGTGGGGAATAATAATAAAAGCAAGAGCTAACATTCATTCAACATTTACTATGTGTTACAACTTCCTTAAAATTTATTTACATCGTCTCATTGAAGACACCTCCCCATCAACCCCAGTTGGCAGGATTTATTCTTCACACTATACAGATGAGAAGAGCGAGGCCTAGGGAAGTATGGGATTCAGTGCATCATAGGGGTGAATCTGGATCTAAACCCAATAGGATGGGGATAAAAGAAAATTGCGCATGATGGTCCGCACATAAGCACATGTGCACACACCCTAAGTATGATTATTAGTGGGGGAGAAAATTAAGTGAAGCCCAGAGAGGCAAAATTCAACCTTCTGTTAATCTGCTGAGTGAGGGAGGGTGATGAAAGAGAGAGTAAGAACCCAAAGGGGAGTTTTTGGAGAAGGTCATGTATGTGAGGCAAGAGAGGAGCTATCTGGAGACTGTGTGGACTCAGGTATCAGAGGGTGGGCATTGGCTCAAAGTGCTCATCATTTTCAGGGAGTTCACTTAAGGTGTCTACAGCTTTTCAATACATTTGGTGTGTCATCCTTGAGTTCTGGTGAATGCAACACTCTGTGGGAAATAATTACGACACATAGGTCAGGCAACTGGAGGCGCCCTCCAGCTTTCTGTAGTGTTCACCTGGTGCAGGTGGCTGCAGAGGCTACGTGCGCTCTCCACCATGAATCGGGGCTGAGACTTTGGAGGGCTGGCCTCCTGGGAACAGCTGGCACTCGCAGCATTGGCTGCTGCTCTACGCAATCCTGGAACGCACTCCTGCTTACTTACACACATCCCACTGTCCGTCCATTCTGAACCCCCCTCTCCCGGTCTTCCTCCTGGACAGACATGTTCTGGGAGCCCCGTGGTGGGTGCCATGATGACACAGATGGCCACGTTCTCCTTCCTCCCTTCAACAGCCCTCAGTGTTCTCTCTCTGTCTCCTCTGAATTCTGAGGGAAAGGAATGAAGTATCTGTATCTTCCAAGTCATCCATGAAGTAGACGTCATCTGGCAAAATTGTCCTTTGTTGTCTTGAGGGTCTCAGCTTGGTCTTTTTACGGGGATTAAACCAGGAGATCAGGAGCCCTGTGTGTGAGTCTGTGCTTCCCCAGCACACATCACATTCTAAGCAAAGGGAGGGGAATGTACTTACCAAGGATGCAATGATGCATTGCTGGTGGGGATGGATGGATCGGTGATGGATACATAGATAGGTGGATAGAGCCTAGCTGAAAGGCATGAACATAGATGATGGAGGAAGGAGAGGCCAGCCAAAAGGGAAGCAACACTAAAACCTCTGTCTTTGGCTAGTTCTGAATTCTACAGTGTCTGCGATCTATGTTGGGGATAATTCACACTTTTAGTTTATGTGATGTTCTGGCTCCTTTTGGGTTCTTCTGTGGGTTTTCAGTGATTCCCTTGTAGCCCGGAGGCAGGTGTAGGAAAAGAGAAGCAAAGACCTCATTTTGTGCACTATGTTGTGAGAGAAGGATTTGGTCGAAAGGGATGTGTGTAGTGGATGTAATAGAAAGAAGCAGTTTGGCTTACCTTTGGGCCTGAAGTTTCATGTTACCCTAATGCCCCAAGGATTTAGGGAATGGAAAGTAAGAGGGCAGTGAGAGAAATATTGCCCAGGAGAACCCTAAGCTGGAGAAACAACGGGGGCTCTGACTTTAATAAAATATTGACAGTGGAAATGTGTGTGCGTTGGATGTATGATATTTACATAGGCTGGCTCCTACTTACACATTGGGTTAGCTTGAGGAAACTCTGGTCTTTTCTTGTACCATTGGGAGAGTTTTTCAGGCCCGGTCCTCAATTCATTTTGACCACACGCCCGTGGAGTGTTCTCTGAATTTCCATTTATTTGCCTCTACTCTACTCTTTAGCTCCTGGCTGGGTTTCCCTTACTCTTTCTGTGCCTACGTTTTCTAGACGGGCATCATCTCCCCCTTTCTCCAAGGGCTGTTCTCATTTTCTGGGGATGTGGGGATGAGCCCCATGAGGGAGAAGTGCCCATCTCTTTCCTCACCCTGGCAGGTCGATGGAGAATGTCCCTCAGCTCCAAAGTGCATCTCCCAATGCCTTCTCCTCTACCTGAACCCTCATGCCCAGACCTCCAAGGGCTCTGGGTTGAGGAGCAGGATACAAAATCTGCAGGAATTAACAACTGCAAGATGATGAAATAATCCACAGACACATTCATGCCAAAGGAATTGTGTTTAATAGTTGGGAAAACTGGAGTAGAAACGAAGGGTGCTAGGAAAGGATGTCCGGCCATGCTGCTTAAGTTTCCAAAAGCCAACAGGGCAAAGTAGATACAAGACAGCAAAGAATATTGGACGGTTTAGAACCAGATCCTATTCTGAGATGGAACTTGCAGCTGCTAATTAATACAAAATCTTGCTCCAGGAAGCTGCCATCCTGGTGCTGCTTTTCCCGAAGTGTGGCTGCCTCCAGAAGCTGGGGGTGAGTGGCGCTGACAGCTGGCTGGCTGAGAGAGGGCAGTAGGCTTCATGGTCTCTGGTCTCCACGGAGGTTGGCCTCAGGTTCCATGGCCGTGGATGACTTCTGCTTGGACTTCTGGGATTGTGGAGGACGTGGGCACTTGTGTTGGCACTGGGGGACACAGTGCACCTTGCACTTGGGTGGAGGCTGGCAAAGCTGCTTGGTGTGCTGAGGGGGGTCTAGCACTGCTTTGGTGGGGGGCAGCAACACTGGGAAGGGAGACAGTATTGCTGAGGTCCGGGGCAGCAATACTTTGGGAATGGGCAGCATGGCTGGGGTACGGGGCAGCAATACTTTGGTGGGGGGCAGCATTGCTGGCATGGAGGGCAGCAAGGCTTTGGTACGGGGCAGCACAGCTTCTGCTTTTGATGATACATTTTGGTCTGGATGTGCACTGCAAGGGGAGAGACACACAAGTGAGGAAGTCTGGAGCCTTAGAGACTCTAGACCCAGGAGAACCTTCTGCCTCCTTCAAACCTGCCCCGTTTCACCCTCGGCCTGGTTGCTTCACCGATTTACGGTGCATGTGTATGCAAAGAGTTGTGTCAGTATAAATTGTATCTACATTTTCTAAACCATTGCAAGGTATTTTTTGAGACAAAGAAATATGGAAGGAAGGAAGGAAAGAAGGAAAAGAGAAAAAAGGGAGAAATGAGATGAGAAAGGGAGAGAAGTAGAAGAAAACAAAGAAAGATGTAAAAAAGCTGAGACAGAGCGAGAGACAGAGAGGGAGAGAGAGAGGAGAGAGAAGGAAAGTGGAAGGAGCAAAGACATGGGTAAAGAGAACAAAAAGGAATATCCAGCCACAGCAGAAACGGTGGAATCCAGATCCGGATTTCCTGGGTTCAGAGTCCTGTGTCAAAAATTAACCAGCTTTGTGACTTTGAGCAAGTTACTTAACTTCTCTGTACATTTCCTACGATTGTTGTAAGGATAAATGAGCGTATAAAACTCCACACAAAAACACGTAAATACACAGGGAAATAGGAAGGTAAAGATAAATGTGTGTGTATGTATGTGATCCCTTGGCACACGCCGTGCCCTCTCCATGCTCCTCAGCTTATGAGCCTCCTCCAAGGAGCACGGTCTGCCTCCAAAAGACATGGATGGCCGTGTCCATTGATAGGGAAAAGTCACTGTGGGCCCGAGCTACCCAGGACTGCCTCAGGAGCAGGAATCATCGTGGGCAGGTGTTACAAAGGGGAAGATTGTGGAAGAAAAGGGCAACCACCCAATGGGGTGATTAGGCCGTGGAAGAAATGTCATTTCTGCCTGTGAACACCCCTCAGATGCTTTGGTCTACACAATTGGTCCTTGTCCTTGTCCCCAAGATGTGCCCTGCCCCTCACACATTGTTCTTACTAAAGGTGTGGAGCCCATGTCGTCAGGTTGGTGGTAATAAGTGGAGGGTCTTGCTGCTCTGTCAGAAAGTGGAGAATAATAATAAAAGCAAGAGCTAACATTCATCCAACATTTACTATGTGTTACATCCTACTTACTATTTATTTACTTTGTCTCATTGAAGACCCCTCCCCGTCAACCCCAGGTTGCAGATATTATTCTGCCCACTATACAGATGAGTAAAGTGAGGCCTAGGGAAGTATTGGATTCAGTCCATCATAGGCGTGCATCTGGCATCCAAACCCAGTAGGATGGGGATAAAAGAAAATTCCGCAAGATGGTCCGCACATAAGCACATGCGCACACATCCAAGTATGATCATTAGTCGGGGAGAAAATTAAGTGAAGCCCAGAGTGTCAAATTCAAACTTGTCTTTATCAGCTGAGTGAGGGAAGGTGAGGAAGTAGAGAGTAAGAACCCAAAGGGGAGTTCTTGGGCAAGGTCACGTATGTGGGGCAAGAGAGGAGCTATCTGGAGACTCTGCGGACTCAGGTATCAGAGGGTGGGGATTGGCTCAAAGTGCTCATCATTTTCAGGGAGTTCACTTAAGGTGTCTACAGCTTTTCAATACATTTGGTGTGTCATCCTTGAGTTCTGGTGAATGCAACACTCTGTGTGAAATATTTACGACACATAGGTCAGGCAACTGGAAGCGCCCTCCAGCTTTCTGTGGTGTTCACCTGGTGCAGGTGGCTGCAGAGGCTACGTGCGCTCTCCACCATGGACCGGGGCTGAGACGTTTGAGGGCTGGCCTCCTGGGAACAGCTGGCACTCGCAGCATTGGCTGCTGCTCTACGCAGTCCTGGAACACACTCCTGCTTACTTACACACATCCCACTGTCCTTCCATTCTGAACCCCCCTTCTCCAGGTGTTCCTCCTTGACAGACATTTTCTGGGCACCCCGTGGTGGGTTCCATGACGGCAGAGATGGCCAAGTTCTCCTTCCTCCCTCAACAGCCTTCAGTGTTCTCTCTCTGTCTCTTCTGAATTCTGAGGGCAGGAATGAGGTATTTGTGGCTTCCAAGTCATCCGTGAATAAGACGTCTTCCGGTCAAATTGTTTTTTGTTGTCTTCAGGGTCTGAGCTTGGTTTTCTTACGGGGATTAAACCAAGAGTCGTGGAGCCTTGTGTGTGTTTGTGCTTCCGCAGCACCCATCACATTCTAAACAAAGGGAAGGGGATGTACTTTCCATGGATGCAATGATGCATTGCCGGTTGGGATGGATGGATTGGTGATGGATAAATAGGTAGACGTATGGAGCCTCGCTGAAGGGCATGAAAAGAGATGGTGGAGGAAGAAGAGACCAGCCAACCATAGAAGCAATGTCAAAACTTCTGTCTTTAGCTTATTCTGAATTCTACATGCTCTGTGATCTATGTTGGGGATAAATCACACATTTAGTTTATGTTTTATTCCTTTCTGGCTCCTTTGGGTACTTCTGCGGATTTTCAGTGATTCCCTTGTAGCCCATAAACCTGAAACGGGAGGCAGGTATAGGAAAAGAGATGCAAAGACCTCAATTTTGGGGACTTTTTGTGAGAGAAGGATTTGGTGGAAAGGTATGGGTGTAGTGGATGTAATAGACAGAAGTTTGGCTTACCTGTGGGCCTGAATTTTCAGGGTACGCTAATACCCCAAGGATTTAGGGAATGGAAAGTAAGAGGGCAGTGAGAGAAAAATAGCAGAAGTTGAGACACAGATGTAGAAAACAGACATATGGACACCAAGGGGGGAAAACTGCGGTGGGGTGGGGATGGTGGTATGCTGAATTGGGCGATTGGGATTGACATGTATACACTGATGTGTATAAAGTTGATGACTAATAAGAACCTGCAGTATAAAAAAACAAACAAACAAAACAACTAATACTAAACTTTCATTGGGTTATTTGTATGGAAATATGTTAATATAAATGTTTCAGACATTACATGAAATTTCTAAAAATCTTATATGTTCTGGTATAATGCTACAGGTCACAATTCTAATTATTACTTTAAAATGTATATCTCAGAAATAACTAAATTTCCTAGTCATTTGCATTATTATGAACTTTCATCAAATCTTTAACCGTGGTCATTTTTAAGTCTTTTGTCATTTACAGACAGTTCTGGGTGTACTCTGATGCTTTTGCAAATATGTTCCTATAAAAGTGTTTCATCTTCAAGGAATTCATGGAAAAGACTCTGACAAGTACAGGTTTCTGGTAACTGACGTACTGCTGAACTGAATGAATAAACATTTTCAGAACTCTAATGAAAAACTGTTGAACTCATAAAAGTGCTAACAAAAGATCAAGATGAAAAAAAACATTAATTACATGAGACTGAGTGAACTGATGACGATGATTATAATTTTTGTGACTTTCTGTTTGAATTTAAAAAAAAAAAAACATACCACGGTGATCCTTTTGTAACGTATAGAAATATCGGATCACTGTGTTGTGCAACTAGAACATAGTGCTGTATGTCAATTATATTTCAATTAAAAACTATGCAGAAGCTGAGAGGAAATCAAAATGCTAATGATGGTTACCCTTGGCAGGTGGGGATTGTTAATTTTTCCTTTATGCTTTTATGTATTTCTAGTTGTCTGCCATGAACATGTATTACTTGTAAAATTAGAAAGAAAATAATAAATGTCATTAAATTTAAAAAAAAATTGACAGTGGATATGTGTGTGTGATGGATGTATGATTTTTACATAGACTGTCTCCTACTTACACATTTAGTTAGCTTGAAGAAAATCGCGTCTTTTCTTTTACAAATGGGAGAGTATTTCAGGCCCGGTCCTCAGTTCATTTTGACCCACATGCCCTTGGAATATTCTTTGAATTTCCATTTATTTGCCTCTACTCTACTCTTTAGCTCCTGGCTGGGTTTCCCTTACTCTTTCTGTGCCTCCATTTTCTAGACGGGCATCATCTCCCCTCTGTCCAAACGCTGTTCTCATTTTCCAGGGGTGTGGGGATGTGTCTCCATGCCCCTGAAGTGCCCATCTCTCCTCCTCACCCTGGCAGGAGCATGGAAAATGTCCTTCAGCTCAGAAGTGCATCTCCCCATGCCTTCTCCTCTACCTGCACCCACATGCCCAGCCCTCCTAGGGCTCTTGCTTAGGCAGCAGGATACAAAATCTGCAGGAGTTAACAAGTGTAAGATGATGAAATAATCAAACTGACACATTCATGCCAGCAGAATTGTGTTTAATTGTTTGAAAAACTGGACAGAGACGGAGTTTGCTAGGAAAGCGTGGTCGGGCATGCTGCTTCAGTTTCCAAGCAGCCAACAGGGCTAAGTATACAAGTCAGCAAAGAAGATTAGACGGTTTAGAACCAGATCCTTTTCTTAATGGAAATTGCAGCTGCTAATTAATAAGAAATGTTGATCCAGGAAGCTCCCATCCTGCTGCTGCCTTTTCCACAAGTGTGGCTGCTTCCAGAAGCCGGGGGTGAGTGGTGCTGACAGCTGGCTGGCTGAGACAGGGGAGTGGGCTTCATGTTCTCTGTTCTGCAGGGAGCTTGGCCTCTGGCCCATGCCTGGGGTTTACTTCTGCTTGGACTTCTGGCACTGCTGAGGGGGTGGGCACTTTGGGACAGAGGGCTCCTTGCCCTTGGGTGGAGGCTGGTAAGGCTGCTTGGTGTGCTGAGGTGGAGTTTAGAACTGCTTCGGTGAGGGGCACCAGTACCTTGCTGGGGGGCAGCATTGCTGCAGAGGGGGACAGTACTGCTGAGGTGGGGGGCAGCAATACTTTGGTAGTGGGCAGCATAGCTGGGGTGCAGGGCAGCAATACTTTGGTGGGGGGCAGCAATACTTTGGTGGGGGGCAGCATTGCTGGGATGGAGGGCAGCAATACTTTGGTAGCGGGCAGCACAGCTTCTGCTTTTGATGATACATTCTGGTCCTGATGTGCACTGCAATGGGAAAGACACTGAAGTGAGGAACTCTGGAACCTTAGAGACACTCGATCCAGGAGAACTTCCTGCCCCGTTCAAAATTGTCCCATTTCAACCTTGGCCTGGTGGCTTCACCGATTAAAGGTGTGTGTGTGTGCAATGAGGTGCATCAGTATAAATTGTAGCTACTGTTTGTAAGCCATTGCAAGGTTTTAATTGAGACAAATAAAGAAATATGGAAGGAAGGAAGGAAAGAAGGAAGAGAGGAAAAAAGGGAGAAAGGAGAAGAGAAATGGAGAGGGATAGAGAAAAGCAAAGATGTAAAAAGGGAGAGAGAGACAGAGACACAGAGAGAGAGAAGAGAGAGAAGGAAAGAGTAAGAAGGAAGGACAGGGGTAATGAGAGCAAGAAGTAATATCCTGCCACAGCAGATACTGTGGAATTTAGAACATGATTTTCTTGGATCTGAGTCCTGTCTCAAAAATTAACCAGCTGTGTGACTTTGAACAAGTTACTTAACTTCTCTGTACTCTTCTTAATGTTGTTGTAAGGATCAAATGAGCATATAAAACTCCACACAAACACATGTAAATACACAGGTAAATATGAGTGTAAAGATACGTGTGTGTGTGTGCTCATGTGGTCACAGACACACACACACACACACACACACACACACACACACACACACGAGAACCAAAACATGTTGAGTACTCTTGTAAAGATTTCGACTTTTAAAATAAGGAACTAGTAATCAAAAGATTTTAAGAACTCTTACAACTCAACTATAAAAACAACCCTATAATTAAAAAGTGGACAGAAGATCTGAATGATAGCTATTCAAAGAAAATATACAAATGGTTAATAAGCCTGTGAATAGATGCTCAACATTATTAGTCATTAAAGAAAAGCATATCAAAACCATGTGAACTTCATGCTTTATATTCTGGGAAATTAATGAACATATAGACCAGTTGTAGGTTGGGTTAGGGTCACTGTGCTGGTTTTTTATGGATTCATTTCTTCTGTGAGTGTCTGCTCTTGATCATTCTTCATGTCTCTTCAAAATGCCATGTTCTATATTTCAAGTTTATTCACATTAATTCTCATTAAACCAATCAATGCCTTGTATCATTTCCGACACATTAATGATAGAAGTGCACTCGCAAGCACTTTCTTAGTTTTCAGACATCATTGATTCACAAGATCTCCAGAGCTCTTTATTACTCTGATTACTATTTTCTTGGACCATGTGACTCTGAGCAGTGCTGGAATGTGAAGGTGATCACTACGTTCAGAAAAGCATTGAAAAATTGCCTGCTACACATTCTTCAGGGAAATCTTCCCTCCCTCTACTGCTGTGGCCAGAGAGGCTTTCTCAAGATTACAGTGGTGTTTTCCCCAGGAGGGAGGCTACTTCCCAGCAGGATTCATGCTCAAAAAGACATTCCCTATCACTCAACTTTTTCTGATTCGTTCTTTATAATGACAACAGCAACAAAATCTTATCACTTTCTTGTTACATGATTGAATATTTTCTACCCAGAGAAATTTTTTTCATACACTTATCCATGAACCATGTAAGCAATGATGAAAAATGCACATAAACTCTGATGCAACCTTTCATCTTATAGATTCATTAAGTACTTATTTTTCACAGCCCAATGTTGTTGGCAACTATGCATTTTGACTGCAGAGACCTTAATACACAAATAAATGTGGGTCTAGCTTCTATGTGCCCTCATCCCTGAGTATTTCTGATAGGTCTTAAGCTAAATCACTTTGTTCTCAGCTTTAAGCTTCTTTTTTTTTTTTCTTGTCCTTTCTTATTTTTTCTTTATTTTCTTATTTTTACAAGAACTAAATAGACTGACACAAAGCATTGTAAATGGATGACCACAACAAAAGCAACAATGACTGCAATTACCACACACGAAACACACTCATACTATGTCATAATATTGACATTCAGTCCAGTAATCCTCCACTGTAACAGCTCCTTTACTTTGCAGTGAAAATTTCTACCCATTTTACCCATATTAATTTAATTTAATTTAATTTCTACCCATTTTAAAGGAGCATCATAACACCTCTCTAAGAGAATTCATAGAAAAGAGGCATCTAGAGACAAAAGGACCGTTTAGATCGACTCTAAATTCTGGTGAGAAAGCAAATCTTAGTGAGGGAAGTCATGGTTCCCCAGGCACTGAGCACACGGGGCTGGAACACTGGCCCCCGACTCCCAGAGCAGGACCTGGCCACTGTACCACCTCCTCTAGTCCTTGCTGCTCTGAGCTCCCTGGACCTCTGCCCCCTGTTGCCTGAGGAGCTCTCCTGCCTCCCTGCATGGGCCTTGCCCTTCAGGACAGCGCTGCTCCAGAGTCGGTGCCACCCTCTCCAAACCAGCCCCGCTCAGCTCCTGGCCACACACAACAGCACCACCACACACGTCAGCAGGAGCCTCAACACAGGACACTTGGCACACCCTGGACTGCATCTCAACCCCCACCACACACACTTCAGATGTTGACTTGCAGCCCGAGAAGTGGGTCCCAAATGGTACGGAGGAGAGAGATGCCCACACGAGGCCGTTCTTTGGGACCAACCACCAAGTGCTCCAGCCCCAACTGCCTGCAGAATTGGGGACCAGGTAGAGCCAGGCTTCCAGGAGAGGCGTCCTTTGCCCAACTTACCCTAGTTCACCAGGGGCTGGAACGTGGAGATGCTGAGGCTTTGGGGATGCTCTGAGACTGCACACCTTTTATACATCTCATATCTCATGTGAAGCCATGAGGTGGCCTACAGTTGGGGCGTGCTAGGCCCTAGTCACAATAGGATGCATCTGTCCTTCCTCAAATTTAAGGTTTTACTCATCTCCTGGGCTGGCAAACGCCTTCTCAGTTTGATGGCGCTTGGGGATGACAGTGCCTTCACTCGAGCGCTGGCCCCATTTCCCCATCACTTTACGAGCCCTGGCTTCCTCGGGTTTCCAAACCCACTCATGACGTTTGCCCTAGAACCTTGACATCTGGGATGGTGCTAAGCAAGCATTCAGGACACTGCTGGGTGTGGGAGGGCTGAGGGTAATGTTCCAGGATATTCCAGATGGTGAGGGAAGGGATGGGTTGATCAGCGTATACAGCGAGGCTTGATGTAAGGGAAACGACTACTAAGCGGTGAGTGGCTCTTTGGGAGACCCTGTAAACTCAGCAAAGTTGGGACCTTGACTTAACCTAGACTCAGAGCCACATTCATCCTGAACTGGAAACAAACCTGGGCAAGCCGCTTTGATTTTTCACCTGTTGTAATATAAACAAAAAATGGGGCCTGCAGCTCTCTGTGCTGCCTCTTGGTGAGCAAAACATTAGTCTTCATTCACAGAAACTGGGCGGTTACAGTTGACAGTATGTATCTCTCTTAAAGGTGTATAAGTTACCCAGACTGCAGGCTTCCCAGGGAAATGATTATCATAAGGTGGAGACGCTGGGGAGCTAAGAAACTTTGGCCTGTCATGAGTTGCTGGACGAGTCACCCGGTCTGGCTCCTGGAATCTGATCTCCCAGGGCTTCAGGCCTGATGCGTCCTTCCCCTTCCACTTAGAGATTCCAGAACGAAGAGGGATGCCACAGGGCAGGGAGTAGGTTAAAAAGGTTGAAACAACATCCGTCAAAGGATGAAACATATCTTAAATAATTCCCCAATTAGTGTTCCGACTGGGGCTCTGGTCTTCACCAGCTGGGTGACTTTGGGTACTCTACATCTTTGAGCCTCAGTTTCCTCATCTGCTAAACAGGATAACCCCATTCTGCACGTCAGCTGAAAGGCTTATTTTGGACAACATGTGTAAGTATGTGCACACTGTTGGGCAGAGAATAAGGGCTCAACGATGGTTGGGTGCTCCGTGAAGTCAGGTTGTGAAAGCTGAGGCAAAGCACCCTCTTAGAAGTAGGGAGTAGGTCGTTGCCCACATTTGAAGGCAAGTAGTGGCACTTGCTTCCAGTGTCCTAAGACCTTGACTGACAGAAATGGAAATCGGCAAGCTAGTCCTGAGGACGGCACGTTTCATTCTCACACCTGGAATTTAGCCACAGCTCAGCTGAAAGCCCTACAGTATCACTAGATATTAGGAATTCACACTGCAGCACCAGAAGACAGCCTTAGAAATCAATGGTGTCTCCTCTGGGACTCACCCGAAAGGCAGGCTGTGCAGGGGCTCGGCCACGAGGGAAACCCAGAGGATCCCAGGCCTTCCCGGGAGAAGAACCCCTTCCGCCTGTTGTCACTCTGACAGAAGCCACCCTGATAGGCTTGGAGAGGGATTTCAGCTCAGATCCCTAATAGCAGAGAAGCAAGGCCACGTGGGGCAGGTTACCTGAGATAACTAATAATTCATCAAGATATAGTGAGCTCACACAATGCACCAGGCGCTGGGAACGGTGGTCAGCAAGGAGGGCCAGAGCCTCCCAGGACCCTAAACTTCTTCACATCCTCTTCTCCGCCTACTCCTTCCAACTCCGTAGATACTTTTCAATGGTTTGGCTTGGATTAGCTGAAGAACTCAAACCCAGTTGTGGCGGTAGCAATGCCTGCGTAACTAGAGAAAATGTGAACATCTGAAGATCCATGAGTTTCGGTGTTACATCCTGTCCATCTTTTCCAGCCTAAGCCCTCACTACCCTGAACAGATTTTTTTGGGTGTGGAATCTGCTATCTCAAGCATGCATTACATAGTATTACTTCTACCACCAGAGGACAGAAGGAACATGTCCTCTAGAAGCCACAGGTACAACTAAACACCTATCCTGGGCATTGGGAATGGTACTCTTCCCTGACTTTCATTAGCATTGCTCTTTCTCTTTCTCCAAAGCTCTATCTCTCATGTACACACACACACACACACACACACACACACACACTAAAGTAAAAGGGACAATTGGGACCAAGGAGGTCTCAGCAGACCTGGGCACAAGCTAAGCCCACTGTATCTTCTGTGCCAGGCATCTGTGATGGAACACCAGGCCGGGGCCCATGCACACATATGCAGGGGAAGGCTGAGCTGACCCTCTGGGGCCGGCCGCATCAATAAGGGCTCCAGACAAAGGACTGATGGTGGTTGGAGCTAGAGCCTCTCTGCTGAAATCCATCGCCATCTGGGGATCCTCTGGGGCATGGCACGATGTGTGCCCAGCCTCTGGGTCGGTGAGAGATGCCCTCATTATCCCAAGGTGCTTGTGGTTGGGGGATGAGGGAGGGCAGGCCTCCACTGCCTGTCGGAATCTCTGTTCGAGTTTCTACTTCAGGCCTTGAAGTTTGAGCTATTCTCATTTTACAGCTTAGAAAGTTTATGTTGGCTAAAGTTACTTAAGTAAAAAGTAGGGAAAAGAGGTTTTGAACCCAGCTCTGCCAGGCTCCCTGATGGGTATGTGTTCTCTATCTTGTGCCATACTACCTTCTACGAAATTTCTTTGTTCGGAAGATGTAAGTATATTCTTCCCTGAGGAAGGCACACTTCTTTGGAAGGCCTCAGCATCATGCCCTTCATCTGGGGATCTTTGTGCTTGCAAGTATCCTCAATGTCATTGGGCGGATAATCTCCTGGAATGTTGCAGAAGCCTGGCGAAGGGTCTGGACTGTAGTTCGGGGCCATGCCCATGAGCAGGAATGAGAATGTGAGCATGTGCATTGGTGCCTGTGTGTGTGTGAGTGTGTGTGGGTGTGTGAAGACGTATTTCAGGGTGATTGACAGCATGTGATGGTGTGTCAGTGTGTGTTGTGTGGTGGCCTCATGTGAAGGCTCATGAATGAATCTATGTGGGAATATGAACTTGAGTGTGCGAGAGTGAGTCTGCACAGGGCTGAGAGTCAAGGGGTATGCACAGGTGTTGCTGACTCCATCGTTAAAAGGTTCAAAGAACTTCTGTAACAGGTGGCTCCTAGGCTCTGTGCTCTGCCCTCCTGCATGCCTGCACCCACCCTGACAGGCAGCCAGCTCAGTCCTTCAGCATGGAGAAGCTGAGAGGAAGATGCCTGTCCCAGCGGGGGCATCTGGGACGCTGCTTCAACTTCTTTTCTCAGTGGTCAGTGGAAATCTCCACACTTGCAGAATTTACGCTGAATAACAACCCCGTGTGTGTCATTGATATGAGCATGTACCCCTGTATAAACACGTGTGAGTGTGAGACTGTGTGAACGTGCTGCCTTTGCCTTCCCAACAGATCAGTGGGTTGTACGTTCTGGAAAGATGGGGTCCAGGCTTTATGCTTCTTCCAGGACAAAGATGGTGAGAGCACTTGCCACGTTGCAAAGACTACGGACAAGGGTTCGAATCTCACCTCCAGCACGTGTAAGTTGTTGGTACTGTGAGCACATAAGGAGCTTTGCTGCACCTCAACTGTACCTCTCAAGGGAAGAGAAAGACATGCTTCAATGGGGTGGTGTCCGTGTGTGTGAGCGCTTGTCACACGCCATGCCCTCTCCATGCTTCCTCAGCTTATGAGCCTCCCCCAGGGAGCACGGTCTGCCTCCAAAAGACATGGCTGGCTGTGTACACTGATAGGGAAAAGTCACTGTGGGCCAGAGCTGCCCAAGAATGCCTCAAGAGCAGGATCCATCGTGGGCAGGTGTTACAACACGGAAGTTTCTGGAAACATGGGTAACAACACAATGGCGTGACTATGTCCTGGACGATATGTCGCTTCCGCCTCTGAACACCACTCAGAGGCTTTGCTCTACGCAACTGCACCTTGTCCTTATCCCAAAGATGTGCCCAGCGCCTCACACCTTTTTCTTAATAAAGGTGTGGAGCCCATGTCCTCAGGTTGGTGGCAATACGTGGAGGGTCTTGCTGCTCTGTCAGAAAGTGGGGAATAATAATAAAAGCAAGAGCTAACATTCATTCAACATTTACTATGTGTTACAACTTCCTTAAAATTTATTTACATCGTCTCATTGAAGACACCTCCCCATCAACCCCAGTTGGCAGGATTTATTCTTCACACTATACAGATGAGAAGAGCGAGGCCTAGGGAAGTATGGGATTCAGTGCATCATAGGGGTGAATCTGGATCTAAACCCAATAGGATGGGGATAAAAGAAAATTGCGCATGATGGTCCGCACATAAGCACATGTGCACACACCCTAAGTATGATTATTAGTGGGGGAGAAAATTAAGTGAAGCCCAGAGAGGCAAAATTCAACCTTCTGTTAATCTGCTGAGTGAGGGAGGGTGATGAAAGAGAGAGTAAGAACCCAAAGGGGAGTTTTTGGAGAAGGTCATGTATGTGAGGCAAGAGAGGAGCTATCTGGAGACTGTGTGGACTCAGGTATCAGAGGGTGGGCATTGGCTCAAAGTGCTCATCATTTTCAGGGAGTTCACTTAAGGTGTCTACAGCTTTTCAATACATTTGGTGTGTCATCCTTGAGTTCTGGTGAATGCAACACTCTGTGGGAAATAATTACGACACATAGGTCAGGCAACTGGAGGCGCCCTCCAGCTTTCTGTAGTGTTCACCTGGTGCAGGTGGCTGCAGAGGCTACGTGCGCTCTCCACCATGAATCGGGGCTGAGACTTTGGAGGGCTGGCCTCCTGGGAACAGCTGGCACTCGCAGCATTGGCTGCTGCTCTACGCAATCCTGGAACGCACTCCTGCTTACTTACACACATCCCACTGTCCGTCCATTCTGAACCCCCCTCTCCCGGTCTTCCTCCTGGACAGACATGTTCTGGGAGCCCCGTGGTGGGTGCCATGATGACACAGATGGCCACGTTCTCCTTCCTCCCTTCAACAGCCCTCAGTGTTCTCTCTCTGTCTCCTCTGAATTCTGAGGGAAAGGAATGAAGTATCTGTATCTTCCAAGTCATCCATGAAGTAGACGTCATCTGGCAAAATTGTCCTTTGTTGTCTTGAGGGTCTCAGCTTGGTCTTTTTACGGGGATTAAACCAGGAGATCAGGAGCCCTGTGTGTGAGTCTGTGCTTCCCCAGCACACATCACATTCTAAGCAAAGGGAGGGGAATGTACTTACCAAGGATGCAATGATGCATTGCTGGTGGGGATGGATGGATCGGTGATGGATACATAGATAGGTGGATAGAGCCTAGCTGAAAGGCATGAACATAGATGATGGAGGAAGGAGAGGCCAGCCAAAAGGGAAGCAACACTAAAACCTCTGTCTTTGGCTAGTTCTGAATTCTACAGTGTCTGCGATCTATGTTGGGGATAATTCACACTTTTAGTTTATGTGATGTTCTGGCTCCTTTTGGGTTCTTCTGTGGGTTTTCAGTGATTCCCTTGTAGCCCGGAGGCAGGTGTAGGAAAAGAGAAGCAAAGACCTCATTTTGTGCACTATGTTGTGAGAGAAGGATTTGGTCGAAAGGGATGTGTGTAGTGGATGTAATAGAAAGAAGCAGTTTGGCTTACCTTTGGGCCTGAAGTTTCATGTTACCCTAATGCCCCAAGGATTTAGGGAATGGAAAGTAAGAGGGCAGTGAGAGAAATATTGCCCAGGAGAACCCTAAGCTGGAGAAACAACGGGGGCTCTGACTTTAATAAAATATTGACAGTGGAAATGTGTGTGCGTTGGATGTATGATATTTACATAGGCTGGCTCCTACTTACACATTGGGTTAGCTTGAGGAAACTCTGGTCTTTTCTTGTACCATTGGGAGAGTTTTTCAGGCCCGGTCCTCAATTCATTTTGACCACACGCCCGTGGAGTGTTCTCTGAATTTCCATTTATTTGCCTCTACTCTACTCTTTAGCTCCTGGCTGGGTTTCCCTTACTCTTTCTGTGCCTACGTTTTCTAGACGGGCATCATCTCCCCCTTTCTCCAAGGGCTGTTCTCATTTTCTGGGGATGTGGGGATGAGCCCCATGAGGGAGAAGTGCCCATCTCTTTCCTCACCCTGGCAGGTCGATGGAGAATGTCCCTCAGCTCCAAAGTGCATCTCCCAATGCCTTCTCCTCTACCTGAACCCTCATGCCCAGACCTCCAAGGGCTCTGGGTTGAGGAGCAGGATACAAAATCTGCAGGAATTAACAACTGCAAGATGATGAAATAATCCACAGACACATTCATGCCAAAGGAATTGTGTTTAATAGTTGGGAAAACTGGAGTAGAAACGAAGGGTGCTAGGAAAGGATGTCCGGCCATGCTGCTTAAGTTTCCAAAAGCCAACAGGGCAAAGTAGATACAAGACAGCAAAGAATATTGGACGGTTTAGAACCAGATCCTATTCTGAGATGGAACTTGCAGCTGCTAATTAATACAAAATCTTGCTCCAGGAAGCTGCCATCCTGGTGCTGCTTTTCCCGAAGTGTGGCTGCCTCCAGAAGCTGGGGGTGAGTGGCGCTGACAGCTGGCTGGCTGAGAGAGGGCAGTAGGCTTCATGGTCTCTGGTCTCCACGGAGGTTGGCCTCAGGTTCCATGGCCGTGGATGACTTCTGCTTGGACTTCTGGGATTGTGGAGGACGTGGGCACTTGTGTTGGCACTGGGGGACACAGTGCACCTTGCACTTGGGTGGAGGCTGGCAAAGCTGCTTGGTGTGCTGAGGGGGGTCTAGCACTGCTTTGGTGGGGGGCAGCAACACTGGGAAGGGAGACAGTATTGCTGAGGTCCGGGGCAGCAATACTTTGGGAATGGGCAGCATGGCTGGGGTACGGGGCAGCAATACTTTGGTGGGGGGCAGCATTGCTGGCATGGAGGGCAGCAAGGCTTTGGTACGGGGCAGCACAGCTTCTGCTTTTGATGATACATTTTGGTCTGGATGTGCACTGCAAGGGGAGAGACACACAAGTGAGGAAGTCTGGAGCCTTAGAGACTCTAGACCCAGGAGAACCTTCTGCCTCCTTCAAACCTGCCCCGTTTCACCCTCGGCCTGGTTGCTTCACCGATTTACGGTGCATGTGTATGCAAAGAGTTGTGTCAGTATAAATTGTATCTACATTTTCTAAACCATTGCAAGGTATTTTTTGAGACAAAGAAATATGGAAGGAAGGAAGGAAAGAAGGAAAAGAGAAAAAAGGGAGAAATGAGATGAGAAAGGGAGAGAAGTAGAAGAAAACAAAGAAAGATGTAAAAAAGCTGAGACAGAGCGAGAGACAGAGAGGGAGAGAGAGAGGAGAGAGAAGGAAAGTGGAAGGAGCAAAGACATGGGTAAAGAGAACAAAAAGGAATATCCAGCCACAGCAGAAACGGTGGAATCCAGATCCGGATTTCCTGGGTTCAGAGTCCTGTGTCAAAAATTAACCAGCTTTGTGACTTTGAGCAAGTTACTTAACTTCTCTGTACATTTCCTACGATTGTTGTAAGGATAAATGAGTGTATAAAACTCCACACAAAAACACGTAAATACACAGGGAAATAGGAAGGTAAAGATAAATGTGTGTGTATGTATGTGATCCCTTGGCACACGCCGTGCCCTCTCCATGCTCCTCAGCTTATGAGCCTCCTCCAAGGAGCACGGTCTGCCTCCAAAAGACATGGATGGCCGTGTCCATTGATAGGGAAAAGTCACTGTGGGCCCGAGCTACCCAGGACTGCCTCAGGAGCAGGAATCATCGTGGGCAGGTGTTACAAAGGGGAAGATTGTGGAAGAAAAGGGCAACCACCCAATGGGGTGATTAGGCCGTGGAAGAAATGTCATTTCTGCCTGTGAACACCCCTCAGATGCTTTGGTCTACACAATTGGTCCTTGTCCTTGTCCCCAAGATGTGCCCTGCCCCTCACACATTGTTCTTACTAAAGGTGTGGAGCCCATGTCGTCAGGTTGGTGGTAATAAGTGGAGGGTCTTGCTGCTCTGTCAGAAAGTGGAGAATAATAATAAAAGCAAGAGCTAACATTCATCCAACATTTACTATGTGTTACATCCTACTTACTATTTATTTACTTTGTCTCATTGAAGACCCCTCCCCGTCAACCCCAGGTTGCAGATATTATTCTGCCCACTATACAGATGAGTAAAGTGAGGCCTAGGGAAGTATTGGATTCAGTCCATCATAGGCGTGCATCTGGCATCCAAACCCAGTAGGATGGGGATAAAAGAAAATTCCGCAAGATGGTCCGCACATAAGCACATGCGCACACATCCAAGTATGATCATTAGTCGGGGAGAAAATTAAGTGAAGCCCAGAGTGTCAAATTCAAACTTGTCTTTATCAGCTGAGTGAGGGAAGGTGAGGAAGTAGAGAGTAAGAACCCAAAGGGGAGTTCTTGGGCAAGGTCACGTATGTGGGGCAAGAGAGGAGCTATCTGGAGACTCTGCGGACTCAGGTATCAGAGGGTGGGGATTGGCTCAAAGTGCTCATCATTTTCAGGGAGTTCACTTAAGGTGTCTACAGCTTTTCAATACATTTGGTGTGTCATCCTTGAGTTCTGGTGAATGCAACACTCTGTGTGAAATATTTACGACACATAGGTCAGGCAACTGGAAGCGCCCTCCAGCTTTCTGTGGTGTTCACCTGGTGCAGGTGGCTGCAGAGGCTACGTGCGCTCTCCACCATGGACCGGGGCTGAGACGTTTGAGGGCTGGCCTCCTGGGAACAGCTGGCACTCGCAGCATTGGCTGCTGCTCTACGCAGTCCTGGAACACACTCCTGCTTACTTACACACATCCCACTGTCCTTCCATTCTGAACCCCCCTTCTCCAGGTGTTCCTCCTTGACAGACATTTTCTGGGCACCCCGTGGTGGGTTCCATGACGGCAGAGATGGCCAAGTTCTCCTTCCTCCCTCAACAGCCTTCAGTGTTCTCTCTCTGTCTCTTCTGAATTCTGAGGGCAGGAATGAGGTATTTGTGGCTTCCAAGTCATCCGTGAATAAGACGTCTTCCGGTCAAATTGTTTTTTGTTGTCTTCAGGGTCTGAGCTTGGTTTTCTTACGGGGATTAAACCAAGAGTCGTGGAGCCTTGTGTGTGTTTGTGCTTCCGCAGCACCCATCACATTCTAAACAAAGGGAAGGGGATGTACTTTCCATGGATGCAATGATGCATTGCCGGTTGGGATGGATGGATTGGTGATGGATAAATAGGTAGACGTATGGAGCCTCGCTGAAGGGCATGAAAAGAGATGGTGGAGGAAGAAGAGACCAGCCAACCATAGAAGCAATGTCAAAACTTCTGTCTTTAGCTTATTCTGAATTCTACATGCTCTGTGATCTATGTTGGGGATAAATCACACATTTAGTTTATGTTTTATTCCTTTCTGGCTCCTTTGGGTACTTCTGCGGATTTTCAGTGATTCCCTTGTAGCCCATAAACCTGAAACGGGAGGCAGGTATAGGAAAAGAGATGCAAAGACCTCAATTTTGGGGACTTTTTGTGAGAGAAGGATTTGGTGGAAAGGTATGGGTGTAGTGGATGTAATAGACAGAAGTTTGGCTTACCTGTGGGCCTGAATTTTCAGGGTACGCTAATACCCCAAGGATTTAGGGAATGGAAAGTAAGAGGGCAGTGAGAGAAAAATAGCAGAAGTTGAGACACAGATGTAGAAAACAGACATATGGACACCAAGGGGGGAAAACTGCGGTGGGGTGGGGATGGTGGTATGCTGAATTGGGCGATTGGGATTGACATGTATACACTGATGTGTATAAAGTTGATGACTAATAAGAACCTGCAGTATAAAAAAACAAACAAACAAAACAACTAATACTAAACTTTCATTGGGTTATTTGTATGGAAATATGTTAATATAAATGTTTCAGACATTACATGAAATTTCTAAAAATCTTATATGTTCTGGTATAATGCTACAGGTCACAATTCTAGTTATTACTTTAAAATGTATATCTCAGAAATAACTAAATTTCCTAGTCATTTGCATTATTATGAACTTTCATCAAATCTTTAACCGTGGTCATTTTTAAGTCTTTTGTCATTTACAGACAGTTCTGGGTGTACTCTGATGCTTTTGCAAATATGTTCCTATAAAAGTGTTTCATCTTCAAGGAATTCATGGAAAAGACTCTGACAAGTACAGGTTTCTGGTAACTGACGTACTGCTGAACTGAATGAATAAACATTTTCAGAACTCTAATGAAAAACTGTTGAACTCATAAAAGTGCTAACAAAAGATCAAGATGAAAAAAAACATTAATTACATGAGACTGAGTGAACTGATGACGATGATTATAATTTTTGTGACTTTCTGTTTGAATTTAAAAAAAAAAAAACATACCACGGTGATCCTTTTGTAACGTATAGAAATATCGGATCACTGTGTTGTGCAACTAGAACATAGTGCTGTATGTCAATTATATTTCAATTAAAAACTATGCAGAAGCTGAGAGGAAATCAAAATGCTAATGATGGTTACCCTTGGCAGGTGGGGATTGTTAATTTTTCCTTTATGCTTTTATGTATTTCTAGTTGTCTGCCATGAACATGTATTACTTGTAAAATTAGAAAGAAAATAATAAATGTCATTAAATTTAAAAAAAAATTGACAGTGGATATGTGTGTGTGATGGATGTATGATTTTTACATAGACTGTCTCCTACTTACACATTTAGTTAGCTTGAAGAAAATCGCGTCTTTTCTTTTACAAATGGGAGAGTATTTCAGGCCCGGTCCTCAGTTCATTTTGACCCACATGCCCTTGGAATATTCTTTGAATTTCCATTTATTTGCCTCTACTCTACTCTTTAGCTCCTGGCTGGGTTTCCCTTACTCTTTCTGTGCCTCCATTTTCTAGACGGGCATCATCTCCCCTCTGTCCAAACGCTGTTCTCATTTTCCAGGGGTGTGGGGATGTGTCTCCATGCCCCTGAAGTGCCCATCTCTCCTCCTCACCCTGGCAGGAGCATGGAAAATGTCCTTCAGCTCAGAAGTGCATCTCCCCATGCCTTCTCCTCTACCTGCACCCACATGCCCAGCCCTCCTAGGGCTCTTGCTTAGGCAGCAGGATACAAAATCTGCAGGAGTTAACAAGTGTAAGATGATGAAATAATCAAACTGACACATTCATGCCAGCAGAATTGTGTTTAATTGTTTGAAAAACTGGACAGAGACGGAGTTTGCTAGGAAAGCGTGGTCGGGCATGCTGCTTCAGTTTCCAAGCAGCCAACAGGGCTAAGTATACAAGTCAGCAAAGAAGATTAGACGGTTTAGAACCAGATCCTTTTCTTAATGGAAATTGCAGCTGCTAATTAATAAGAAATGTTGATCCAGGAAGCTCCCATCCTGCTGCTGCCTTTTCCACAAGTGTGGCTGCTTCCAGAAGCCGGGGGTGAGTGGTGCTGACAGCTGGCTGGCTGAGACAGGGGAGTGGGCTTCATGTTCTCTGTTCTGCAGGGAGCTTGGCCTCTGGCCCATGCCTGGGGTTTACTTCTGCTTGGACTTCTGGCACTGCTGAGGGGGTGGGCACTTTGGGACAGAGGGCTCCTTGCCCTTGGGTGGAGGCTGGCAAGGCTGCTTGGTGTGCTGAGGTGGAGTTTAGAACTGCTTCGGTGAGGGGCACCAGTACCTTGCTGGGGGGCAGCATTGCTGCAGAGGGGGACAGTACTGCTGAGGTGGGGGGCAGCAATACTTTGGTAGTGGGCAGCATAGCTGGGGTGCAGGGCAGCAATACTTTGGTGGGGGGCAGCAATACTTTGGTGGGGGGCAGCATTGCTGGGATGGAGGGCAGCAATACTTTGGTAGCGGGCAGCACAGCTTCTGCTTTTGATGATACATTCTGGTCCTGATGTGCACTGCAATGGGAAAGACACTGAAGTGAGGAACTCTGGAACCTTAGAGACACTCGATCCAGGAGAACTTCCTGCCCCGTTCAAAATTGTCCCATTTCAACCTTGGCCTGGTGGCTTCACCGATTAAAGGTGTGTGTGTGTGCAATGAGGTGCATCAGTATAAATTGTAGCTACTGTTTGTAAGCCATTGCAAGGTTTTAATTGAGACAAATAAAGAAATATGGAAGGAAGGAAGGAAAGAAGGAAGAGAGGAAAAAAGGGAGAAAGGAGAAGAGAAATGGAGAGGGATAGAGAAAAGCAAAGATGTAAAAAGGGAGAGAGAGACAGAGACACAGAGAGAGAGAAGAGAGAGAAGGAAAGAGTAAGAAGGAAGGACAGGGGTAATGAGAGCAAGAAGTAATATCCTGCCACAGCAGATACTGTGGAATTTAGAACATGATTTTCTTGGATCTGAGTCCTGTCTCAAAAATTAACCAGCTGTGTGACTTTGAACAAGTTACTTAACTTCTCTGTACTCTTCTTAATGTTGTTGTAAGGATCAAATGAGCATATAAAACTCCACACAAACACATGTAAATACACAGGTAAATATGAGTGTAAAGATACGTGTGTGTGTGTGCTCATGTGGTCACAGACACACACACACACACACACACACACACACACACACACGAGAACCAAAACATGTTGAGTACTCTTGTAAAGATTTCGACTTTTAAAATAAGGAACTAGTAATCAAAAGATTTTAAGAACTCTTACAACTCAACTATAAAAACAACCCTATAATTAAAAAGTGGACAGAAGATCTGAATGATAGCTATTCAAAGAAAATATACAAATGGTTAATAAGCCTGTGAATAGATGCTCAACATTATTAGTCATTAAAGAAAAGCATATCAAAACCATGTGAACTTCATGCTTTATATTCTGGGAAATTAATGAACATATAGACCAGTTGTAGGTTGGGTAAGGGTCACTGTGCTGGTTTTTTATGGATTCATTTCTTCTGTGAGTGTCTGCTCTTAATCATTCTTCATGTCTCTTCAAAATGCCATGTTCTATATTTCAAGTTTATTCACATTAATTCTCATTAAACCAATCAATGCCTTGTATCATTTCCGACACATTAATGATAGAAGTGCACTCGCAAGCACTTTCTTAGTTTTCAGACATCATTGATTCACAAGATCTCCAGAGCTCTTTATTACTCTGATTACTATTTTCTTGGACCATGTGACTCTGAGCAGTGCTGGAATGTGAAGGTGATCACTACGTTCAGAAAAGCATTGAAAAATTGCCTGCTACACATTCTTCAGGGAAATCTTCCCTCCCTCTACTGCTGTGGCCAGAGAGGCTTTCTCAAGATTACAGTGGTGTTTTCCCCAGGAGGGAGGCTACTTCCCAGCAGGATTCATGCTCAAAAAGACATTCCCTATCACTCAACTTTTTCTGATTCGTTCTTTATAATGACAACAGCAACAAAATCTTATCACTTTCTTGTTACATGATTGAATATTTTCTACCCAGAGAAATTTTTTTCATACACTTATCCATGAACCATGTAAGCAATGATGAAAAATGCACATAAACTCTGATGCAACCTTTCATCTTATAGATTCATTAAGTACTTATTTTTCACAGCCCAATGTTGTTGGCAACTATGCATTTTGACTGCAGAGACCTTAATACACAAATAAATGTGGGTCTAGCTTCTATGTGCCCTCATCCCTGAGTATTTCTGATAGGTCTTAAGCTAAATCACTTTGTTCTCAGCTTTAAGCTTCTTTTTTTTTTTTCTTGTCCTTTCTTATTTTTTCTTTATTTTCTTATTTTTACAAGAACTAAATAGACTGACACAAAGCATTGTAAATGGATGACCACAACAAAAGCAACAATGACTGCAATTACCACACACGAAACACACTCATACTATGTCATAATATTGACATTCAGTCCAGTAATCCTCCACTGTAACAGCTCCTTTACTTTGCAGTGAAAATTTCTACCCATTTTACCCATATTAATTTAATTTAATTTAATTTCTACCCATTTTAAAGGAGCATCATAACACCTCTCTAAGAGAATTCATAGAAAAGAGGCATCTAGAGACAAAAGGACCGTTTAGATCGACTCTAAATTCTGGTGAGAAAGCAAATCTTAGTGAGGGAAGTCATGGTTCCCCAGGCACTGAGCACACGGGGCTGGAACACTGGCCCCCGACTCCCAGAGCAGGACCTGGCCACTGTACCACCTCCTCTAGTCCTTGCTGCTCTGAGCTCCCTGGACCTCTGCCCCCTGTTCCCTGAGGAGCTCTCCTGCCTCCCTGCATGGGCCTTGCCCTTCAGGGCAGCGCTGCTCCAGAGTCGGTGCCACCCTCTCCAAACCAGCCCCGCTCAGCTCCTGGCCACGCACAACAGCACCACCACACACGTCAGCAGGAGCCTCAACACAGGACACTTGGCACACCCTGGACTGCATCTCAACCCCCACCACACACACTTCAGATGTTGACTTGCAGCCCGAGAAGTGGGTCCCAAATGGTACGGAGGAGAGAGATGCCCACACGAGGCCGTTCTTTGGGACCAACCACCAAGTGCTCCAGCCCCAACTGCCTGCAGAATTGGGGACCAGGTAGAGCCAGGCTTCCAGGAGAGGCGTCCTTTGCCCAACTTACCCTAGTTCACCAGGGGCTGGAACGTGGAGATGCTGAGGCTTTGGGGATGCTCTGAGACTGCACACCTTTTATACGTCTCATATCTCATGTGAAGCCATGAGGTGGCCTACAGTTGGGGCGTGCTAGGCCCTAGTCACAATAGGATGCATCTGTCCTTCCTCAAATTTAAGGTTTTACTCATCTCCTGGGCTGGCAAACGCCTTCTCGGTTTGATGGCGCTTGGGGATGACAGTGCCTTCACTCGAGCGCTGGCCCCATTTCCCCATCACTTTACGAGCCCTGGCTTCCTCGGGTTTCCAAACCCACTCATGACGTTTGCCCTAGAACCTTGACATCTGGGATGGTGCTAAGCAAGCATTCAGGACACTGCTGGGTGTGGGAGGGCTGAGGGTAATGTTCCAGGATATTCCAGATGGTGAGGGAAGGGATGGGTTGATCAGCGTATACAGCGAGGCTTGATGTAAGGGAAACGACTACTAAGCGGTGAGTGGCTCTTTGGGAGACCCTGTAAACTCAGCAAAGTTGGGACCTTGACTTAACCTAGACTCAGAGCCACATTCATCCTGAACTGGAAACAAACCTGGGCAAGCCGCTTTGATTTTTCACCTGTTGTAATATAAACAAAAAATGGGGCCTGCAGCTCTCTGTGCTGCCTCTTGGTGAGCAAAACATTAGTCTTCATTCACAGAAACTGGGCGGTTACAGTTGACAGTATGTATCTCTCTTAAAGGTGTATAAGTTGCCCAGACTGCAGGCTTCCCAGGGAAATGATTATCATAAGGTGGAGACGCTGGGGAGCTAAGAAACTTTGGCCTGTCATGAGTTGCTGGACGAGTCACCCGGTCTGGCTCCTGGAATCTGATCTCCCAGGGCTTCAGGCCTGATGCGTCCTTCCCCTTCCACTTAGAGATTCCAGAACGAAGAGGGATGCCACAGGGCAGGGAGTAGGTTAAAAAGGTTGAAACAACATCCGTCAAAGGATGAAACATATCTTAAATAATTCCCCAATTAGTGTTCCGACTGGGGCTCTGGTCTTCACCAGCTGGGTGACTTTGGGTACTCTACATCTTTGAGCCTCAGTTTCCTCATCTGCTAAACAGGATAACCCCATTCTGCACGTCAGCTGAAAGGCTTATTTTGGACAACATGTGTAAGTATGTGCACACTGTTGGGCAGAGAATAAGGGCTCAACGATGGTTGGGTGCTCCGTGAAGTCAGGTTGTGAAAGCTGAGGCAAAGCACCCTCTTAGAAGTAGGGAGTAGGTCGTTGCCCACATTTGAAGGCAAGTAGTGGCACTTGCTTCCAGTGTCCTAAGACCTTGACTGACAGAAATGGAAATCGGCAAGCTAGTCCTGAGGACGGCACGTTTCATTCTCACACCTGGAATTTAGCCACAGCTCAGCTGAAAGCCCTACAGTATCACTAGATATTAGGAATTCACACTGCAGCACCAGAAGACAGCCTTAGAAATCAATGGTGTCTCCTCTGGGACTCACCCGAAAGGCAGGCTGTGCAGGGGCTCGGCCACGAGGGAAACCCAGAGGATCCCAGGCCTTCCCGGGAGAAGAACCCCTTCCGCCTGTTGTCACTCTGACAGAAGCCACCCTGATAGGCTTGGAGAGGGATTTCAGCTCAGATCCCTAATAGCAGAGAAGCAAGGCCACGTGGGGCAGGTTACCTGAGATAACTAATAATTCATCAAGATATAGTGAGCTCACACAATGCACCAGGCGCTGGGAACGGTGGTCAGCAAGGAGGGCCAGAGCCTCCCAGGACCCTAAACTTCTTCACATCCTCTTCTCCGCCTACTCCTTCCAACTCCGTAGATACTTTTCAATGGTTTGGCTTGGATTAGCTGAAGAACTCAAACCCAGTTGTGGCAGTAGCAATGCCTGCGTAACTAGAGAAAATGTGAACATCTGAAGATCCGTGAGTTTCGGTGTTATATCCTGTCCATCTTTTCTGGCCTAAGCCCTCACTACCCTGAACAGATTTTTTTGGGTGTGGAATCTGCTATCTCAAGCATGCATTACATAGTATTACTTCTACCACCAGAGGACAGAAGGAACATGTCCTCTAGAAGCCACAGGTACAACTAAACACCTATCCTGGGCATTGGGAATGGTACTCTTCCCTGACTTTCATTAGCATTGCTCTTTCTCTTTCTCCAAAGCTCTATCTCTCATGTACACACACACACACACACACACACACACACACACACACACACACTAAAGTAAAAGGGGCAATTGGGACCAAGGAGGTCTCAGCAGACCTGGGCACAAGCTAAGCCCACTGTATCTTCTGTGCCAGGCATCTGTGATGGAACACCAGGCCGGGGCCCATGCACACATATGCAGGGGAAGGCTGAGCTGACCCTCTGGGGCCGGCCGCATCAATAAGGGCTCCAGACAAAGGACTGATGGTGGTTGGAGCTAGAGCCTCTCTGCTGAAATCCATCGCCATCTGGGGATCCTCTGGGGCATGGCACGATGTGTGCCCAGCCTCTGGGTCGGTGAGAGATGCCCTCATTATCCCAAGGTGCTTGTGGTTGGGGGATGAGGGAGGGCAGGCCTCCACTGCCTGTCGGAATCTCTGTTCGAGTTTCTACTTCAGGCCTTGAAGTTTGAGCTATTCTCATTTTACAGCTTAGAAAGTTTATGTTGGCTAAAGTTACTTAAGTAAAAAGTAGGGAAAAGAGGTTTTGAACCCAGCTCTGCCAGGCTCCCTGATGGGTATGTGTTCTCTATCTTGTGCCATACGACCTTCTACGAAATTTCTTTGTTCGGAAGATGTAAGTATATTCTTCCCTGAGGAAGGCACACTTCTTTGGAAGGCCTCAGCATCATGCCCTTCATCTGGGGATCTTTGTGCTTGCAAGTATCCTCAATGTTATTGGGCGGATAATCTCCTGGAATGTTGCAGAAGCCTGGCGAAGGGTCTGGACTGTAGTTTGGGGCCATGCCCATGAGCAGGAATGAGAATGTGAGCATGTGCATTGGTGCCTGTGTGTGTGTGAGTGTGTGTGGGTGTGTGAAGACGTATTTCAGGGTGATTGACAGCATGTGATGGTGTGTCAGTGTGTGTTGTGTGGTGGCCTCATGTGAAGGCTCATGAATGAATCTATGTGGGAATATGAACTTGAGTGTGCGAGAGTGAGTCTGCACAGGGCTGAGAGTCAAGGGGTATGCACAGGTGTTGCTGACTCCATCGTTAAAAGGTTCAAAGAACTTCTGTAACAGGTGGCTCCTAGGCTCTGTGCTCTGCCCTCCTGCATGCCTGCACCCACCCTGACAGGCAGCCAGCTCAGTCCTTCAACATGGAGAAGCTGAGAGGAAGATGCCTGTCCCAGCGGGGGCATCTGGGACGCTGCTTCAACTTCTTTTCTCAGTGGTCAGTGGAAATCTCCACACTTGCAGAATTTACGCTGAATAACAACCCCGTGTGTGTCATTGATATGAGCATGTACCCCTGTATAAACACGTGTGAGTGTGAGACTGTGTGAACGTGCTGCCTTTGCCTTCCCAACAGATCAGTGGGTTGTACGTTCTGGAAAGATGGGGTCCAGGCTTTATGCTTCTTCCAGGACAAAGATGGTGAGAGCACTTGCCACGTTGCAAAGACTACGGACAAGGGTTCGAATCTCACCTCCAGCACGTGTAAGTTGTTGGTACTGTGAGCACATAAGGAGCTTTGCTGCACCTCAACTGTACCTCTCAAGGGAAGAGAAAGACATGCTTCAATGGGGTGGTGTCCGTGTGTGTGAGCGCTTGTCACACGCCATGCCCTCTCCATGCTTCCTCAGCTTATGAGCCTCCCCCAGGGAGCACGGTCTGCCTCCAAAAGACATGGCTGGCTGTGTACACTGATAGGGAAAAGTCACTGTGGGCCAGAGCTGCCCAAGAATGCCTCAAGAGCAGGATCCATCGTGGGCAGGTGTTACAACACGGAAGTTTCTGGAAACATGGGTAACAACACAATGGCGTGACTATGTCCTGGACGACATGTCGCTTGCGCCTCTGAACACCACTCAGAGGCTTTGCTCTACGCAACTGCACCTTGTCCTTATCCCAAAGATGTGCCCAGCGCCTCACACCTTTTTCTTAATAAAGGTGTGGAGCCCATGTCCTCAGGTTGGTGGCAATACGTGGAGGGTCTTGCTGCTCTGTCAGAAAGTGGGGAATAATAATAAAAGCAAGAGCTAACATTCATTCAACATTTACTATGTGTTACAACTTACTTAAAATTTATTTACATCGTCTCATTGAAGACACCTCCCCATCAACCCCAGTTGGCAGGATTTATTCTTCACACTATACAGATGAGAAGAGCGAGGCCTAGGGAAGTATGGGATTCAGTGCATCATAGGGGTGAATCTGGATCTAAACCCAATAGGATGGGGATAAAAGAAAATTGCGCATGATGGTCCGCACATAAGCACATGTGCACACACCCTAAGTATGATTATTAGTGGGGGAGAAAATTAAGTGAAGCCCAGAGAGGCAAAATTCAACCTTCTGTTAATCTGCTGAGTGAGGGAGGGTGATGAAAGAGAGAGTAAGAACCCAAAGGGGAGTTTTTGGAGAAGGTCATGTATGTGAGGCAAGAGAGGAGCTATCTGAAGACTGTGTGGACTCAGGTATCAGAGGGTGGGCATTGGCTCAAAGTGCTCATCATTTTCAGGGAGTTCACTTAAGGTGTCTACAGCTTTTCAATACATTTGGTGTGTCATCCTTGAGTTCTGGTGAATGCAACACTCTGTGGGAAATAATTACGACACATAGGTCAGGCAACTGGAGGCGCCCTCCAGCTTTCTGTAGTGTTCACCTGGTGCAGGTGGCTGCAGAGGCTACGTGCGCTCTCCACCATGAATCGGGGCTGAGACTTTGGAGGGCTGGCCTCCTGGGAACAGCTGGCACTCGCAGCATTGGCTGCTGCTCTACGCAATCCTGGAACGCACTCCTGCTTACTTACACACATCCCACTGTCCGTCCATTCTGAACCCCCCTCTCCCGGTCTTCCTCCTGGACAGACATGCTCTGGGAGCCCCGTGGTGGGTGCCATGATGACACAGATGGCCACGTTCTCCTTCCTCCCTTCAACAGCCCTCAGTGTTCTCTCTCTGTCTCCTCTGAATTCTGAGGGAAAGGAATGAAGTATCTGTATCTTCCAAGTCATCCATGAAGTAGACGTCATCTGGCAAAATTGTCCTTTGTTGTCTTGAGGGTCTCAGCTTGGTCTTTTTACGGGGATTAAACCAGGAGATCAGGAGCCCTGTGTGTGAGTCTGTGCTTCCCCAGCACACATCACATTCTAAGCAAAGGGAGGGGAATGTACTTACCAAGGATGCAATGATGCATTGCTGGTGGGGATGGATGGATCGGTGATGGATACATAGATAGGTGGATAGAGCCTAGCTGAAAGGCATGAACATAGATGATGGAGGAAGGAGAGGCCAGCCAAAAGGGAAGCAACACTAAAACCTCTGTCTTTGGCTAGTTCTGAATTCTACAGTGTCTGCGATCTATGTTGGGGATAATTCACACTTTTAGTTTATGTGATGTTCTGGCTCCTTTTGGGTTCTTCTGTGGGTTTTCAGTGATTCCCTTGTAGCCCGGAGGCACGTGTAGGAAAAGAGAAGCAAAGACCTCATTTTGTGCACTATGTTGTGAGAGAAGGATTTGGTCGAAAGGGATGTGTGTAGTGGATGTAATAGAAAGAAGCAGCTTGGCTTACCTTTGGGCCTGAAGTTTCATGTTACCCTAATGCCCCAAGGATTTAGGGAATGGAAAGTAAGAGGGCAGTGAGAGAAATATTGCCCAGGAGAACCCTAAGCTGGAGAAACAACGGGGGCTCTGACTTTAATAAAATATTGACAGTGGAAATGTGTGTGCGTTGGATGTATGATATTTACATAGGCTGGCTCCTACTTACACATTGGGTTAGCTTGAGGAAACTCTGGTCTTTTCTTGTACCATTGGGAGAGTTTTTCAGGCCCGGTCCTCAATTCATTTTGACCACACGCCCGTGGAGTGTTCTCTGAATTTCCATTTATTTGCCTCTACTCTACTCTTTAGCTCCTGGCTGGGTTTCCCTTACTCTTTCTGTGCCTACGTTTTCTAGACGGGCATCATCTCCCCCTTTCTCCAAGGGCTGTTCTCATTTTCTGGGGATGTGGGGATGAGCCCCATGAGGGAGAAGTGCCCATCTCTTTCCTCACCCTGGCAGGTCGATGGAGAATGTCCCTCAGCTCCAAAGTGCATCTCCCAATGCCTTCTCCTCTACCTGAACCCTCATGCCCAGACCTCCAAGGGCTCTGGGTTGAGGAGCAGGATACAAAATCTGCAGGAATTAACAACTGCAAGATGATGAAATAATCCACAGACACATTCATGCCAAAGGAATTGTGTTTAATAGTTGGGAAAACTGGAGTAGAAACGAAGGGTGCTAGGAAAGGATGTCCGGCCATGCTGCTTAAGTTTCCAAAAGCCAACAGGGCAAAGTAGATACAAGACAGCAAAGAATATTGGACGGTTTAGAACCAGATCCTATTCTGAGATGGAACTTGCAGCTGCTAATTAATACAAAATCTTGCTCCAGGAAGCTGCCATCCTGGTGCTGCTTTTCCCGAAGTGTGGCTGCCTCCAGAAGCTGGGGGTGAGTGGCGCTGACAGCTGGCTGGCTGAGAGAGGGCAGTAGGCTTCATGGTCTCTGGTCTCCACGGAGGTTGGCCTCAGGTTCCATGGCCGTGGATGACTTCTGCTTGGACTTCTGGGATTGTGGAGGACGTGGGCACTTGTGTTGGCACTGGGGGACACAGTGCACCTTGCACTTGGGTGGAGGCTGGCAAAGCTGCTTGGTGTGCTGAGGGGGGTCTAGCACTGCTTTGGTGGGGGGCAGCAACACTGGGAAGGGAGACAGTATTGCTGAGGTCCGGGGCAGCAATACTTTGGGAATGGGCAGCATGGCTGGGGTACGGGGCAGCAGTACTTTGGTGAGGGGCAGCATTGCTGGCATGGAGGGCAGCAAGGCTTTGGTACGGGGCAGCACAGCTTCTGCTTTTGATGATACATTTTGGTCTGGATGTGCACTGCAAGGGGAGAGACACACAAGTGAGGAAGTCTGGAGCCTTAGAGACTCTAGACCCAGGAGAACCTTCTGCCTCCTTCAAACCTGCCCCGTTTCACCCTCGGCCTGGTTGCTTCACCGATTTACGGTGCATGTGTATGCAAAGAGTTGTGTCAGTATAAATTGTATCTACATTTTCTAAACCATTGCAAGGTATTTTTTGAGACAAAGAAATATGGAAGGAAGGAAGGAAAGAAGGAAAAGAGAAAAAAGGGAGAAATGAGATGAGAAAGGGAGAGAAGTAGAAGAAAACAAAGAAAGATGTAAAAAAGCTGAGACAGAGCGAGAGACAGAGAGGGAGAGAGAGAGGAGAGAGAAGGAAAGTGGAAGGAGCAAAGACATGGGTAAAGAGAACAAAAAGGAATATCCAGCCACAGCAGAAACGGTGGAATCCAGATCCGGATTTCCTGGGTTCAGAGTCCTGTGTCAAAAATTAACCAGCTTTGTGACTTTGAGCAAGTTACTTAACTTCTCTGTACATTTCCTACGATTGTTGTAAGGATAAATGAGCGTATAAAACTCCACACAAAAACACGTAAATACACAGGGAAATAGGAAGGTAAAGATAAATGTGTGTGTATGTATGTGATCCCTTGGCACACGCCGTGCCCTCTCCATGCTCCTCAGCTTATGAGCCTCCTCCAAGGAGCACGGTCTGCCTCCAAAAGACATGGATGGCCGTGTCCATTGATAGGGAAAAGTCACTGTGGGCCCGAGCTACCCAGGACTGCCTCAGGAGCAGGAATCATCGTGGGCAGGTGTTACAAAGGGGAAGATTGTGGAAGAAAAGGGCAACCACCCAATGGGGTGATTAGGCCGTGGAAGAAATGTCATTTCTGCCTGTGAACACCCCTCAGATGCTTTGGTCTACACAATTGGTCCTTGTCCTTGTCCCCAAGATGTGCCCTGCCCCTCACACATTGTTCTTACTAAAGGTGTGGAGCCCATGTCGTCAGGTTGGTGGTAATAAGTGGAGGGTCTTGCTGCTCTGTCAGAAAGTGGAGAATAATAATAAAAGCAAGAGCTAACATTCATCCAACATTTACTATGTGTTACATCCTACTTACTATTTATTTACTTTGTCTCATTGAAGACCCCTCCCCGTCAACCCCAGGTTGCAGATATTATTCTGCCCACTATACAGATGAGTAAAGTGAGGCCTAGGGAAGTATTGGATTCAGTCCATCATAGGCGTGCATCTGGCATCCAAACCCAGTAGGATGGGGATAAAAGAAAATTCCGCAAGATGGTCCGCACATAAGCACATGCGCACACATCCAAGTATGATCATTAGTCGGGGAGAAAATTAAGTGAAGCCCAGAGTGTCAAATTCAAACTTGTCTTTATCAGCTGAGTGAGGGAAGGTGAGGAAGTAGAGAGTAAGAACCCAAAGGGGAGTTCTTGGGCAAGGTCACGTATGTGGGGCAAGAGAGGAGCTATCTGGAGACTCTGCGGACTCAGGTATCAGAGGGTGGGGATTGGCTCAAAGTGCTCATCATTTTCAGGGAGTTCACTTAAGGTGTCTACAGCTTTTCAATACATTTGGTGTGTCATCCTTGAGTTCTGGTGAATGCAACACTCTGTGTGAAATATTTACGACACATAGGTCAGGCAACTGGAAGCGCCCTCCAGCTTTCTGTGGTGTTCACCTGGTGCAGGTGGCTGCAGAGGCTACGTGCGCTCTCCACCATGGACCGGGGCTGAGACGTTTGAGGGCTGGCCTCCTGGGAACAGCTGGCACTCGCAGCATTGGCTGCTGCTCTACGCAGTCCTGGAACACACTCCTGCTTACTTACACACATCCCACTGTCCTTCCATTCTGAACCCCCCTTCTCCAGGTGTTCCTCCTTGACAGACATTTTCTGGGCACCCCGTGGTGGGTTCCATGACGGCAGAGATGGCCAAGTTCTCCTTCCTCCCTCAACAGCCTTCAGTGTTCTCTCTCTGTCTCTTCTGAATTCTGAGGGTAGGAATGAGGTATTTGTGGCTTCCAAGTCATCCGTGAATAAGACGTCTTCCGGTCAAATTGTTTTTTGTTGTCTTCAGGGTCTGAGCTTGGTTTTCTTACGGGGATTAAACCAAGAGTCGTGGAGCCTTGTGTGTGTTTGTGCTTCCGCAGCACCCATCACATTCTAAACAAAGGGAGGGGGATGTACTTTCCATGGATGCAATGATGCATTGCCGGTTGGGATGGATGGATTGGTGATGGATAAATAGGTGGACGTATGGAGCCTCGCTGAAGGGCATGAAAAGAGATGGTGGAGGAAGAAGAGACCAGCCAACCATAGAAGCAATGTCAAAACTTCTGTCTTTAGCTTATTCTGAATTCTACATGCTCTGTGATCCATGTTGGGGATAAATCACACATTTAGTTTATGTTTTATTCCTTTCTGGCTCCTTTGGGTACTTCTGCGGATTTTCAGTGATTCCCTTGTAGCCCATAAACCTGAAACGGGAGGCAGGTATAGGAAAAGAGATGCAAAGACCTCAATTTTGGGGACTTTTTGTGAGAGAAGGATTTGGTGGAAAGGTATGGGTGTAGTGGATGTAATAGACAGAAGTTTGGCTTACCTGTGGGCCTGAATTTTCAGGGTACGCTAATACCCCAAGGATTTAGGGAATGGAAAGTAAGAGGGCAGTGAGAGAAAAATAGCAGAAGTTGAGACACAGATGTAGAAAACAGACATATGGACACCAAGGGGGGAAAACTGCGGTGGGGTGGGGATGGTGGTATGCTGAATTGGGCGATTGGGATTGACATGTATACACTGATGTGTATAAAGTTGATGACTAATAAGAACCTGCAGTATAAAAAAACAAACAAACAAAACAACTAATACTAAACTTTCATTGGGTTATTTGTATGGAAATATGTTAATATAAATGTTTCAGACATTACATGAAATTTCTAAAAATCTTATATGTTCTGGTATAATGCTACAGGTCACAATTCTAGTTATTACTTTAAAATGTATATCTCAGAAATAACTAAATTTCCTAGTCATTTGCATTATTATGAACTTTCATCAAATCTTTAACCGTGGTCATTTTTAAGTCTTTTGTCATTTACAGACAGTTCTGGGTGTACTCTGATGCTTTTGCAAATATGTTCCTATAAAAGTGTTTCATCTTCAAGGAATTCATGGAAAAGACTCTGACAAGTACAGGTTTCTGGTAACTGACGTACTGCTGAACTGAATGAATAAACATTTTCAGAACTCTAATGAAAAACTGTTGAACTCATAAAAGTGCTAACAAAAGATCAAGATGAAAAAAAACATTAATTACATGAGACTGAGTGAACTGATGACGATGATTATAATTTTTGTGACTTTCTGTTTGAATTTAAAAAAAAAAAAACATACCACGGTGATCCTTTTGTAACGTATAGAAATATCGGATCACTGTGTTGTGCAACTAGAACATAGTGCTGTATGTCAATTATATTTCAATTAAAAACTATGCAGAAGCTGAGAGGAAATCAAAATGCTAATGATGGTTACCCTTGGCAGGTGGGGATTGTTAATTTTTCCTTTATGCTTTTATGTATTTCTAGTTGTCTGCCATGAACATGTATTACTTGTAAAATTAGAAAGAAAATAATAAATGTCATTAAATTTAAAAAAAAATTGACAGTGGATATGTGTGTGTGATGGATGTATGATTTTTACATAGACTGTCTCCTACTTACACATTTAGTTAGCTTGAAGAAAATCGCGTCTTTTCTTTTACAAATGGGAGAGTATTTCAGGCCCGGTCCTCAGTTCATTTTGACCCACATGCCCTTGGAATATTCTTTGAATTTCCATTTATTTGCCTCTACTCTACTCTTTAGCTCCTGGCTGGGTTTCCCTTACTCTTTCTGTGCCTCCATTTTCTAGACGGGCATCATCTCCCCTCTGTCCAAACGCTGTTCTCATTTTCCAGGGGTGTGGGGATGTGTCTCCATGCCCCTGAAGTGCCCATCTCTCCTCCTCACCCTGGCAGGAGCATGGAAAATGTCCTTCAGCTCAGAAGTGCATCTCCCCATGCCTTCTCCTCTACCTGCACCCACATGCCCAGCCCTCCTAGGGCTCTTGCTTAGGCAGCAGGATACAAAATCTGCAGGAGTTAACAAGTGTAAGATGATGAAATAATCAAACTGACACATTCATGCCAGCAGAATTGTGTTTAATTGTTTGAAAAACTGGACAGAGACGGAGTTTGCTAGGAAAGCGTGGTCGGGCATGCTGCTTCAGTTTCCAAGCAGCCAACAGGGCTAAGTATACAAGTCAGCAAAGAAGATTAGACGGTTTAGAACCAGATCCTTTTCTTAATGGAAATTGCAGCTGCTAATTAATAAGAAATGTTGATCCAGGAAGCTCCCATCCTGCTGCTGCCTTTTCCACAAGTGTGGCTGCTTCCAGAAGCCGGGGGTGAGTGGTGCTGACAGCTGGCTGGCTGAGACAGGGGAGTGGGCTTCATGTTCTCTGTTCTGCAGGGAGCTTGGCCTCTGGCCCATGCCTGGGGTTTACTTCTGCTTGGACTTCTGGCACTGCTGAGGGGGTGGGCACTTTGGGACAGAGGGCTCCTTGCCCTTGGGTGGAGGCTGGCAAGGCTGCTTGGTGTGCTGAGGTGGAGTTTAGAACTGCTTCGGTGAGGGGCACCAGTACCTTGCTGGGGGGCAGCATTGCTGCAGAGGGGGACAGTACTGCTGAGGTGGGGGGCAGCAATACTTTGGTAGTGGGCAGCATAGCTGGGGTGCAGGGCAGCAATACTTTGGTGGGGGGCAGCAATACTTTGGTGGGGGGCAGCATTGCTGGGATGGAGGGCAGCAATACTTTGGTAGCGGGCAGCACAGCTTCTGCTTTTGATGATACATTCTGGTCCTGATGTGCACTGCAATGGGAAAGACACTGAAGTGAGGAACTCTGGAACCTTAGAGACACTCGATCCAGGAGAACTTCCTGCCCCGTTCAAAATTGTCCCATTTCAACCTTGGCCTGGTGGCTTCACCGATTAAAGGTGTGTGTGTGTGCAATGAGGTGCATCAGTATAAATTGTAGCTACTGTTTGTAAGCCATTGCAAGGTTTTAATTGAGACAAATAAAGAAATATGGAAGGAAGGAAGGAAAGAAGGAAGAGAGGAAAAAAGGGAGAAAGGAGAAGAGAAATGGAGAGGGATAGAGAAAAGCAAAGATGTAAAAAGGGAGAGAGAGACAGAGACACAGAGAGAGAGAAGAGAGAGAAGGAAAGAGTAAGAAGGAAGGACAGGGGTAATGAGAGCAAGAAGTAATATCCTGCCACAGCAGATACTGTGGAATTTAGAACATGATTTTCTTGGATCTGAGTCCTGTCTCAAAAATTAACCAGCTGTGTGACTTTGAACAAGTTACTTAACTTCTCTGTACTCTTCTTAATGTTGTTGTAAGGATCAAATGAGCATATAAAACTCCACACAAACACATGTAAATACACAGGTAAATATAAGTGTAAAGATACATGTGTGTGTGTGCTCATGTGGTCACAGACACACACACACACACACACACACACACACACACACACGAGAACCAAAACATGTTGAGTACTCTTGTAAAGATTTCGACTTTTAAAATAAGGAACTAGTAATCAAAAGATTTTAAGAACTCTTACAACTCAACTATAAAAACAACCCTATAATTAAAAAGTGGACAGAAGATCTGAATGATAGCTATTCAAAGAAAATATACAAATGGTTAATAAGCCTGTGAATAGATGCTCAACATTATTAGTCATTAAAGAAAAGCATATCAAAACCATGTGAACTTCATGCTTTATATTCTGGGAAATTAATGAACATATAGACCAGTTGTAGGTTGGGTAAGGGTCACTGTGCTGGTTTTTTATGGATTCATTTCTTCTGTGAGTGTCTGCTCTTAATCATTCTTCATGTCTCTTCAAAATGCCATGTTCTATATTTCAAGTTTATTCACATTAATTCTCATTAAACCAATCAATGCCTTGTATCATTTCCGACACATTAATGATAGAAGTGCACTCGCAAGCACTTTCTTAGTTTTCAGACATCATTGATTCACAAGATCTCCAGAGCTCTTTATTACTCTGATTACTATTTTCTTGGACCATGTGACTCTGAGCAGTGCTGGAATGTGAAGGTGATCACTATGTTCAGAAAAGCATTGAAAAATTGCCTGCTACACATTCTTCAGGGAAATCTTCCCTCCCTCTACTGCTGTGGCCAGAGAGGCTTTCTCAAGATTACAGTGGTGTTTTCCCCAGGAGGGAGGCTACTTCCCAGCAGGATTCATGCTCAAAAAGACATTCCCTATCACTCAACTTTTTCTGATTCGTTCTTTATAATGACAACAGCAACAAAATCTTATCACTTTCTTGTTACATGATTGAATATTTTCTACCCAGAGAAATTTTTTTCATACACTTATCCATGAACCATGTAAGCAATGATGAAAAATGCACATAAACTCTGATGCAACCTTTCATCTTATAGATTCATTAAGTACTTATTTTTCACAGCCCAATGTTGTTGGCAACTATGCATTTTGACTGCAGAGACCTTAATACACAAATAAATGTGGGTCTAGCTTCTATGTGCCCTCATCCCTGAGTATTTCTGATAGGTCTTAAGCTAAATCACTTTGTTCTCAGCTTTAAGCTTCTTTTTTTTTTTTCTTGTCCTTTCTTATTTTTACAAGAACTAAATAGACTGACACAAAGCATTGTAAATGGATGACCACAACAAAAGCAACAATGACTGCAATTACCACACACGAAACACACTCATACTATGTCATAATATTGACATTCAGTCCAGTAATCCTCCACTGTAACAGCTCCTTTACTTTGCAGTGAAAATTTCTACCCATTTTACCCATATTAATTTAATTTAATTTAATTTCTACCCATTTTAAAGGAGCATCATAACACCTCTCTAAGAGAATTCATAGAAAAGAGGCATCTAGAGACAAAAGGACCGTTTAGATCGACTCTAAATTCTGGTGAGAAAGCAAATCTTAGTGAGGGAAGTCATGGTTCCCGAGGCACTGAGCACACGGGGCTGGAACACTGGCCCCCGACTCCCAGAGCAGGACCTGGCCACTGTACCACCTCCTCTAGTCCTTGCTGCTCTGAGCTCCCTGGACCTCTGCCCCCTGTTCCCTGAGGAGCTCTCCTGCCTCCCTGCATGGGCCTTGCCCTTCAGGGCAGCGCTGCTCCAGAGTCGGTGCCACCCTCTCCAAACCAGCCCCGCTCAGCTCCTGGCCACGCACAACAGCACCACCACACACGTCAGCAGGAGCCTCAACACAGGACACTTGGCACACCCCGGACTGCATCTCAACCCCCACCACACACACTTCAGATGTTGACTTGCAGCCCGAGAAGTGGGTCCCAAATGGTACGGAGGAGAGAGATGCCCACACGAGGCCGTTCTTTGGGACCAACCACCAAGTGCTCCAGCCCCAACTGCCTGCAGAATTGGGGACCAGGTAGAGCCAGGCTTCCAGGAGAGGCGTCCTTTGCCCAACTTACCCTAGTTCACCAGGGGCTGGAACGTGGAGATGCTGAGGCTTTGGGGATGCTCTGAGACTGCACACCTTTTATACGTCTCATATCTCATGTGAAGCCATGAGGTGGCCTACAGTTGGGGCGTGCTAGGCCCTAGTCACAATAGGATGCATCTGTCCTTCCTCAAATTTAAGGTTTTACTCATCTCCTGGGCTGGCAAACGCCTTCTCGGTTTGATGGCGCTTGGGGATGACAGTGCCTTCACTCGAGCGCTGGCCCCATTTCCCCATCACTTTACGAGCCCTGGCTTCCTCGGGTTTCCAAACCCACTCATGACGTTTGCCCTAGAACCTTGACATCTGGGATGGTGCTAAGCAAGCATTCAGGACACTGCTGGGTGTGGGAGGGCTGAGGGTAATGTTCCAGGATATTCCAGATGGTGAGGGAAGGGATGGGTTGATCAGCGTATACAGCGAGGCTTGATGTAAGGGAAACGACTACTAAGCGGTGAGTGGCTCTTTGGGAGACCCTGTAAACTCAGCAAAGTTGGGACCTTGACTTAACCTAGACTCAGAGCCACATTCATCCTGAACTGGAAACAAACCTGGGCAAGCCGCTTTGATTTTTCACCTGTTGTAATATAAACAAAAAATGGGGCCTGCAGCTCTCTGTGCTGCCTCTTGGTGAGCAAAACATTAGTCTTCATTCACAGAAACTGGGCGGTTACAGTTGACAGTATGTATCTCTCTTAAAGGTGTATAAGTTGCCCAGACTGCGGGCTTCCCAGGGAAATGATTATCATAAGGTGGAGACGCTGGGGAGCTAAGAAACTTTGGCCTGTCATGAGTTGCTGGACGAGTCACCCGGTCTGGCTCCTGGAATCTGATCTCCCAGGGCTTCAGGCCTGATGCGTCCTTCCCCTTCCACTTAGAGATTCCAGAACGAAGAGGGATGCCACAGGGCAGGGAGTAGGTTAAAAAGGTTGAAACAACATCCGTCAAAGGATGAAACATATCTTAAATAATTCCCCAATTAGTGTTCCGACTGGGGCTCTGGTCTTCACCAGCTGGGTGACTTTGGGTACTCTACATCTTTGAGCCTCAGTTTCCTCATCTGCTAAACAGGATAACCCCATTCTGCACGTCAGCTGAAAGGCTTATTTTGGACAACATGTGTAAGTATGTGCACACTGTTGGGCAGAGAATAAGGGCTCAACGATGGTTGGGTGCTCCGTGAAGTCAGGTTGTGAAAGCTGAGGCAAAGCACACTCTTAGAAGTAGGGAGTAGGTCGTTGCCCACATTTGAAGGCAAGTAGTGGCACTTGCTTCCAGTGTCCTAAGACCTTGACTGACAGAAATGGAAATCGGCAAGCTAGTCCTGAGGACGGCACGTTTCATTCTCACACCTGGAATTTAGCCACAGCTCAGCTGAAAGCCCTACAGTATCACTAGATATTAGGAATTCACACTGCAGCACCAGAAGACAGCCTTAGAAATCAATGGTGTCTCCTCTGGGACTCACCCGAAAGGCAGGCTGTGCAGGGGCTCGGCCACGAGGGAAACCCAGAGGATCCCAGGCCTTCCCGGGAGAAGAACCCCTTCCGCCTGTTGTCACTCTGACAGAAGCCACCCTGATAGGCTTGGAGAGGGATTTCAGCTCAGATCCCTAATAGCAGAGAAGCAAGGCCACGTGGGGCAGGTTACCTGAGATAACTAATAATTCATCAAGATATAGTGAGCTCACACAATGCACCAGGCGCTGGGAACGGTGGTCAGCAAGGAGGGCCAGAGCCTCCCAGGACCCTAAACTTCTTCACATCCTCTTCTCCGCCTACTCCTTCCAACTCCGTAGATACTTTTCAATGGTTTGGCTTGGATTAGCTGAAGAACTCAAACCCAGTTGTGGCAGTAGCAATGCCTGCGTAACTAGAGAAAATGTGAACATCTGAAGATCCGTGAGTTTCGGTGTTATATCCTGTCCATCTTTTCTGGCCTAAGCCCTCACTACCCTGAACAGATTTTTTTGGGTGTGGAATCTGCTATCTCAAGCATGCATTACATAGTATTACTTCTACCACCAGAGGACAGAAGGAACATGTCCTCTAGAAGCCACAGGTACAACTAAACACCTATCCTGGGCATTGGGAACGGTACTCTTCCCTGACTTTCATTAGCATTGCTCTTTCTCTTTCTCCAAAGCTCTATCTCTCATGTACACACACACACACACACACACACACACACACACACACTAAAGTAAAAGGGACAATTGGGACCAAGGAGGTCTCAGCAGACCTGGGCACAAGCTAAGCCCACTGTATCTTCTGTGCCAGGCATCTGTGATGGAACACCAGGCCGGGGCCCATGCACACATATGCAGGGGAAGGCTGAGCTGACCCTCTGGGGCCGGCCGCATCAATAAGGGCTCCAGACAAAGGACTGATGGTGGTTGGAGCTAGAGCCTCTCTGCTGAAATCCATCGCCATCTGGGGATCCTCTGGGGCATGGCACGATGTGTGCCCAGCCTCTGGGTCGGTGAGAGATGCCCTCATTATCCCAAGGTGCTTGTGGTTGGGGGATGAGGGAGGGCAGGCCTCCACTGCCTGTCGGAATCTCTGTTCGAGTTTCTACTTCAGGCCTTGAAGTTTGAGCTATTCTCATTTTACAGCTTAGAAAGTTTATGTTGGCTAAAGTTACTTAAGTAAAAAGTAGGGAAAAGAGGTTTTGAACCCAGCTCTGCCAGGCTCCCTGATGGGTATGTGTTCTCTATCTTGTGCCATACGACCTTCTACGAAATTTCTTTGTTCGGAAGATGTAAGTATATTCTTCCCTGAGGAAGGCACACTTCTTTGGAAGGCCTCAGCATCATGCCCTTCATCTGGGGATCTTTGTGCTTGCAAGTATCCTCAATGTCATTGGGCGGATAATCTCCTGGAATGTTGCAGAAGCCTGGCGAAGGGTCTGGACTGTAGTTCGGGGCCATGCCCATGAGCAGGAATGAGAATGTGAGCATGTGCATTGGTGCCTGTGTGTGTGTGAGTGTGTGTGGGTGTGTGAAGACGTATTTCAGGGTGATTGACAGCATGTGATGGTGTGTCAGTGTGTGTTGTGTGGTGGCCTCATGTGAAGGCTCATGAATGAATCTATGTGGGAATATGAACTTGAGTGTGCGAGAGTGAGTCTGCACAGGGCTGAGAGTCAAGGGGTATGCACAGGTGTTGCTGACTCCATCGTTAAAAGGTTCAAAGAACTTCTGTATCAGGTGGCTCCTAGGCTCTGTGCTCTGCCCTCCTGCATGCCTGCACCCACCCTGACAGGCAGCCAGCTCAGTCCTTCAGCATGGAGAAGCTGAGAGGAAGATGCCTGTCCCAGCGGGGGCATCTGGGACGCTGCTTCAACTTCTTTTCTCAGTGGTCAGTGGAAATCTCCACACTTGCAGAATTTACGCTGAATAACAACCCCGTGTGTGTCATTGATATGAGCATGTACCCCTGTATAAACACGTGTGAGTGTGAGACTGTGTGAACGTGCTGCCTTTGCCTTCCCAACAGATCAGTGGGTTGTACGTTCTGGAAAGATGGGGTCCAGGCTTTATGCTTCTTCCAGGACAAAGATGGTGAGAGCACTTGCCACGTTGCAAAGACTACGGACAAGGGTTCGAATCTCACCTCCAGCACGTGTAAGTTGTTGGTACTGTGAGCACATAAGGAGCTTTGCTGCACCTCAACTGTACCTCTCAAGGGAAGAGAAAGACATGCTTCAATGGGGTGGTGTCCGTGTGTGTGAGCGCTTGTCACACGCCAAGCCCTCTCCATGCTTCCTCAGCTTATGAGCCTCCCCCAGGGAGCACGGTCTGCCTCCAAAAGGCATGGCTGGCTGTGTACACTGATAGGGAAAAGTCACTGTGGGCCAGAGCTGCCCAAGAATGCCTCAAGAGCAGGATCCATCGTGGGCAGGTGTTACAACACGGAAGTTTCTGGAAACATGGGTAACAACACAATGGCGTGACTATGTCCTGGACGACATGTCGCTTGCGCCTCTGAACACCACTCAGAGGCTTTGCTCTACGCAACTGCACCTTGTCCTTATCCCAAAGATGTGCCCAGCGCCTCACACCTTTTTCTTAATAAAGGTGTGGAGCCCATGTCCTCAGGTTGGTGGCAATACGTGGAGGGTCTTGCTGCTCTGTCAGAAAGTGGGGAATAATAATAAAAGCAAGAGCTAACATTCATTCAACATTTACTATGTGTTACAACTTACTTAAAATTTATTTACATCGTCTCATTGAAGACACCTCCCCATCAACCCCAGTTGGCAGGATTTATTCTTCACACTATACAGATGAGAAGAGCGAGGCCTAGGGAAGTATGGGATTCAGTGCATCATAGGGGTGAATCTGGATCTAAACCCAATAGGATGGGGATAAAAGAAAATTGCGCATGATGGTCCGCACATAAGCACATGTGCACACACCCTAAGTATGATTATTAGTGGGGGAGAAAATTAAGTGAAGCCCAGAGAGGCAAAATTCAACCTTCTGTTAATCTGCTGAGTGAGGGAGGGTGAGGAAAGAGAGAGTAAGAACCCAAAGGGGAGTTTTTGGAGAAGGTCATGTATGTGAGGCAAGAGAGGAGCTATCTGGAGACTGTGTGGACTCAGGTATCAGAGGGTGGGCATTGGCTCAAAGTGCTCATCATTTTCAGGGAGTTCACTTAAGGTGTCTACAGCTTTTCAATACATTTGGTGTGTCATCCTTGAGTTCTGGTGAATGCAACACTCTGTGGGAAATAATTACGACACATAGGTCAGGCAACTGGAGGCGCCCTCCAGCTTTCTGTAGTGTTCACCTGGTGCAGGTGGCTGCAGAGGCTACGTGCGCTCTCCACCATGAATCGGGGCTGAGACTTTGGAGGGCTGGCCTCCTGGGAACAGCTGGCACTCGCAGCATTGGCTGCTGCTCTACGCAATCCTGGAACGCACTCCTGCTTACTTACACACATCCCACTGTCCGTCCATTCTGAACCCCCCTCTCCCGGTCTTCCTCCTGGACAAACATGTTCTGGGAGCCCCGTGGTGGGTGCCATGATGACACAGATGGCCACGTTCTCCTTCCTCCCTTCAACAGCCCTCAGTGTTCTCTCTCTGTCTCCTCTGAATTCTGAGGGAAAGGAATGAAGTATCTGTATCTTCCAAGTCATCCATGAAGTAGACGTCATCTGGCAAAATTGTCCTTTGTTGTCTTGAGGGTCTCAGCTTGGTCTTTTTACGGGGATTAAACCAGGAGATCAGGAGCCCTGTGTGTGAGTCTGTGCTTCCCCAGCACACATCACATTCTAAGCAAAGGGAGGGGAATGTACTTACCAAGGATGCAATGATGCATTGCTGGTGGGGATGGATGGATCGGTGATGGATACATAGATAGGTGGATAGAGCCTAGCTGAAAGGCATGAACATAGATGATGGAGGAAGGAGAGGCCAGCCAAAAGGGAAGCAACACTAAAACCTCTGTCTTTGGCTACTTCTGAATTCTACAGTGTCTGCGATCTATGTTGGGGATAATTCACACTTTTAGTTTATGTGATGTTCTGGCTCCTTTTGGGTTCTTCTGTGGGTTTTCAGTGATTCCCTTGTAGCCCGGAGGCACGTGTAGGAAAAGAGAAGCAAAGACCTCATTTTGTGCACTATGTTGTGAGAGAAGGATTTGGTCGAAAGGGATGTGTGTAGTGGATGTAATAGAAAGAAGCAGCTTGGCTTACCTTTGGGCCTGAAGTTTCATGTTACCCTAATGCCCCAAGGATTTAGGGAATGGAAAGTAAGAGGGCAGTGAGAGAAATATTGCCCAGGAGAACCCTAAGCTGGAGAAACAACGGGGGCTCTGACTTTAATAAAATATTGACAGTGGAAATGTGTGTGCGTTGGATGTATGATATTTACATAGGCTGGCTCCTACTTACACATTGGGTTAGCTTGAGGAAACTCTGGTCTTTTCTTGTACCATTGGGAGAGTTTTTCAGGCCCGGTCCTCAATTCATTTTGACCACACGCCCGTGGAGTGTTCTCTGAATTTCCATTTATTTGCCTCTACTCTACTCTTTAGCTCCTGGCTGGGTTTCCCTTACTCTTTCTGTGCCTACGTTTTCTAGACGGGCATCATCTCCCCCTTTCTCCAAGGGCTGTTCTCATTTTCTGGGGATGTGGGGATGAGCCCCATGAGGGAGAAGTGCCCATCTCTTTCCTCACCCTGGCAGGTCGATGGAGAATGTCCCTCAGCTCCAAAGTGCATCTCCCAATGCCTTCTCCTCTACCTGAACCCTCATGCCCAGACCTCCAAGGGCTCTGGGTTGAGGAGCAGGATACAAAATCTGCAGGAATTAACAACTGCAAGATGATGAAATAATCCACAGACACATTCATGCCAAAGGAATTGTGTTTAATAGTTGGGAAAACTGGAGTAGAAACGAAGGGTGCTAGGAAAGGATGTCCGGCCATGCTGCTTAAGTTTCCAAAAGCCAACAGGGCAAAGTAGATACAAGACAGCAAAGAATATTGGACGGTTTAGAACCAGATCCTATTCTGAGATGGAACTTGCAGCTGCTAATTAATACAAAATCTTGCTCCAGGAAGCTGCCATCCTGGTGCTGCTTTTCCCGAAGTGTGGCTGCCTCCAGAAGCTGGGGGTGAGTGGCGCTGACAGCTGGCTGGCTGAGAGAGGGCAGTAGGCTTCATGGTCTCTGGTCTCCACGGAGGTTGGCCTCAGGTTCCATGGCCGTGGATGACTTCTGCTTGGACTTCTGGGATTGTGGAGGACGTGGGCACTTGTGTTGGCACTGGGGGACACAGTGCACCTTGCACTTGGGTGGAGGCTGGCAAAGCTGCTTGGTGTGCTGAGGGGGGTCTAGCACTGCTTTGGTGGGGGGCAGCAACACTGGGAAGGGAGACAGTATTGCTGAGGTCCGGGGCAGCAATACTTTGGGAATGGGCAGCATGGCTGGGGTACGGGGCAGCAATACTTTGGTGGGGGGCAGCATTGCTGGCATGGAGGGCAGCAAGGCTTTGGTACGGGGCAGCACAGCTTCTGCTTTTGATGATACATTTTGGTCTGGATGTGCACTGCAAGGGGAGAGACACACAAGTGAGGAAGTCTGGAGCCTTAGAGACTCTAGACCCAGGAGAACCTTCTGCCTCCTTCAAACCTGCCCCGTTTCACCCTCGGCCTGGTTGCTTCACCGATTTACGGTGCATGTGTATGCAAAGAGTTGTGTCAGTATAAATTGTATCTACATTTTCTAAACCATTGCAAGGTATTTTTTGAGACAAAGAAATATGGAAGGAAGGAAGGAAAGAAGGAAAAGAGAAAAAAGGGAGAAATGAGATGAGAAAGGGAGAGAAGTAGAAGAAAACAAAGAAAGATGTAAAAAAGCTGAGACAGAGCGAGAGACAGAGAGGGAGAGAGAGAGGAGAGAGAAGGAAAGTGGAAGGAGCAAAGACATGGGTAAAGAGAACAAAAAGGAATATCCAGCCACAGCAGAAACGGTGGAATCCAGATCCGGATTTCCTGGGTTCAGAGTCCTGTGTCAAAAATTAACCAGCTTTGTGACTTTGAGCAAGTTACTTAACTTCTCTGTACATTTCCTACGATTGTTGTAAGGATAAATGAGCGTATAAAACTCCACACAAAAACACGTAAATACACAGGGAAATAGGAAGGTAAAGATAAATGTGTGTGTATGTATGTGATCCCTTGGCACACGCCGTGCCCTCTCCATGCTCCTCAGCTTATGAGCCTCCTCCAAGGAGCACGGTCTGCCTCCAAAAGACATGGATGGCCGTGTCCATTGATAGGGAAAAGTCACTGTGGGCCCGAGCTACCCAGGACTGCCTCAGGAGCAGGAATCATCGTGGGCAGGTGTTACAAAGGGGAAGATTGTGGAAGAAAAGGGCAACCACCCAATGGGGTGATTAGGCCGTGGAAGAAATGTCATTTCTGCCTGTGAACACCCCTCAGATGCTTTGGTCTACACAATTGGTCCTTGTCCTTGTCCCCAAGATGTGCCCTGCCCCTCACACATTGTTCTTACTAAAGGTGTGGAGCCCATGTCGTCAGGTTGGTGGTAATAAGTGGAGGGTCTTGCTGCTCTGTCAGAAAGTGGAGAATAATAATAAAAGCAAGAGCTAACATTCATCCAACATTTACTATGTGTTACATCCTACTTACTATTTATTTACTTTGTCTCATTGAAGACCCCTCCCCGTCAACCCCAGGTTGCAGATATTATTCTGCCCACTATACAGATGAGTAAAGTGAGGCCTAGGGAAGTATTGGATTCAGTCCATCATAGGCGTGCATCTGGCATCCAAACCCAGTAGGATGGGGATAAAAGAAAATTCCGCAAGATGGTCCGCACATAAGCACATGCGCACACATCCAAGTATGATCATTAGTCGGGGAGAAAATTAAGTGAAGCCCAGAGTGTCAAATTCAAACTTGTCTTTATCAGCTGAGTGAGGGAAGGTGAGGAAATAGAGAGTAAGAACCCAAAGGGGAGTTCTTGGGCAAGGTCACGTATGTGGGGCAAGAGAGGAGCTATCTGGAGACTCTGCGGACTCAGGTATCAGAGGGTGGGGATTGGCTCAAAGTGTTCATCATTTTCAGGGAGTTCACTTAAGGTGTCTACAGCTTTTCAATACATTTGGTGTGTCATCCTTGAGTTCTGGTGAATGCAACACTCTGTGTGAAATATTTACGACACATAGGTCAGGCAACTGGAAGCGCCCTCCAGCTTTCTGTGGTGTTCACCTGGTGCAGGTGGCTGCAGAGGCTACGTGCGCTCTCCACCATGGACCGGGGCTGAGACGTTTGAGGGCTGGCCTCCTGGGAACAGCTGGCACTCGCAGCATTGGCTGCTGCTCTACGCAGTCCTGGAACACACTCCTGCTTACTTACACACATCCCACTGTCCTTCCATTCTGAACCCCCCTTCTCCAGGTGTTCCTCCTTGACAGACATTTTCTGGGCACCCCGTGGTGGGTTCCATGACGGCAGAGATGGCCAAGTTCTCCTTCCTCCCTCAACAGCCTTCAGTGTTCTCTCTCTGTCTCTTCTGAATTCTGAGGGTAGGAATGAGGTATTTGTGGCTTCCAAGTCATCCGTGAATAAGACGTCTTCCGGTCAAATTGTTTTTTGTTGTCTTCAGGGTCTGAGCTTGGTTTTCTTACGGGGATTAAACCAAGAGTCGTGGAGCCTTGTGTGTGTTTGTGCTTCCGCAGCACCCATCACATTCTAAACAAAGGGAGGGGGATGTACTTTCCATGGATGCAATGATGCATTGCCGGTTGGGATGGATGGATTGGTGATGGATAAATAGGTAGACGTATGGAGCCTCGCTGAAGGGCATGAAAAGAGATGGTGGAGGAAGAAGAGACCAGCCAACCATAGAAGCAATGTCAAAACTTCTGTCTTTAGCTTATTCTGAATTCTACATGCTCTGTGATCTATGTTGGGGATAAATCACACATTTAGTTTATGTTTTATTCCTTTCTGGCTCCTTTGGGTACTTCTGCGGATTTTCAGTGATTCCCTTGTAGCCCATAAACCTGAAACGGGAGGCAGGTATAGGAAAAGAGATGCAAAGACCTCAATTTTGGGGACTTTTTGTGAGAGAAGGATTTGGTGGAAAGGTATGGGTGTAGTGGATGTAATAGACAGAAGTTTGGCTTACCTGTGGGCCTGAATTTTCAGGGTACGCTAATACCCCAAGGATTTAGGGAATGGAAAGTAAGAGGGCAGTGAGAGAAAAATAGCAGAAGTTGAGACACAGATGTAGAAAACAGACATACGGACACCAAGGGGGGAAAACTGCGGTGGGGTGGGGATGGTGGTATGCTGAATTGGGCGATTGGGATTGACATGTATACACTGATGTGTATAAAGTTGATGACTAATAAGAACCTGCAGTATAAAAAAACAAACAAACAAAACAACTAATACTAAACTTTCATTGGGTTATTTGTATGGAAATATGTTAATATAAATGTTTCAGACATTACATGAAATTTCTAAAAATCTTATATGTTCTGGTATAATGCTACAGGTCACAATTCTAGTTATTACTTTAAAATGTATATCTCAGAAATAACTAAATTTCCTAGTCATTTGCATTATTATGAACTTTCATCAAATCTTTAACCGTGGTCATTTTTAAGTCTTTTGTCATTTACAGACAGTTCTGGGTGTACTCTGATGCTTTTGCAAATATGTTCCTATAAAAGTGTTTCATCTTCAAGGAATTCATGGAAAAGACTCTGACAAGTACAGGTTTCTGGTAACTGACGTACTGCTGAACTGAATGAATAAACATTTTCAGAACTCTAATGAAAAACTGTTGAACTCATAAAAGTGCTAACAAAAGATCAAGATGAAAAAAAACATTAATTACATGAGACTGAGTGAACTGATGACGATGATTATAATTTTTGTGACTTTCTGTTTGAATTTAAAAAAATAAACATACCACGGTGATCCTTTTGTAACGTATAGAAATATCGGATCACTGTGTTGTGCAACTAGAACAAACATAGTGCTGTATGTCAATTATATTTCAATTAAAAACTATGCAGAAGCTGAGAGGAAATCAAAATGCTAATGATGGTTACCCTTGGCAGGTGGGGATTGTTAATTTTTCCTTTATGCTTTTATGTATTTCTAGTTGTCTGCCATGAACATGTATTACTTGTAAAATTAGAAAGAAAATAATAAATGTCATTAAATTTAAAAAAAAATTGACAGTGGATATGTGTGTGTGATGGATGTATGATTTTTACATAGACTGTCTCCTACTTACACATTTAGTTAGCTTGAAGAAAATCGCGTCTTTTCTTTTACAAATGGGAGAGTATTTCAGGCCCGGTCCTCAGTTCATTTTGACCCACATGCCCTTGGAATATTCTTTGAATTTCCATTTATTTGCCTCTACTCTACTCTTTAGCTCCTGGCTGGGTTTCTCTTACTCTTTCTGTGTCTCCATTTTCTAGACGGGCATCATCTCCCCTCTGTCCAAACGCTGTTCTCATTTTCCAGGGGTGTGGGGATGTGTCTCCATGCCCCTGAAGTGCCCATCTCTCCTCCTCACCCTGGCAGGAGCATGGAAAATGTCCTTCAGCTCAGAAGTGCATCTCCCCATGCCTTCTCCTCTACCTGCACCCACATGCCCAGCCCTCCTAGGGCTCTTGCTTAGGCAGCAGGATACAAAATCTGCAGGAGTTAACAAGTGTAAGATGATGAAATAATCAAACTGACACATTCATGCCAGCAGAATTGTGTTTAATTGTTTGAAAAACTGGACAGAGACGGAGTTTGCTAGGAAAGCGTGGTCGGGCATGCTGCTTCAGTTTCCAAGCAGCCAACAGGGCTAAGTATACAAGTCAGCAAAGAAGATTAGACGGTTTAGAACCAGATCCTTTTCTTAATGGAAATTGCAGCTGCTAATTAATAAGAAATGTTGATCCAGGAAGCTCCCATCCTGCTGCTGCCTTTTCCACAAGTGTGGCTGCTTCCAGAAGCCGGGGGTGAGTGGTGCTGACAGCTGGCTGGCTGAGACAGGGGAGTGGGCTTCATGTTCTCTGTTCTGCAGGGAGCTTGGCCTCTGGCCCATGCCTGGGGTTTACTTCTGCTTGGACTTCTGGCACTGCTGAGGGGGTGGGCACTTTGGGACAGAGGGCTCCTTGCCCTTGGGTGGAGGCTGGCAAGGCTGCTTGGTGTGCTGAGGTGGAGTTTAGAACTGCTTCGGTGAGGGGCACCAGTACCTTGCTGGGGGGCAGCATTGCTGCAGAGGGGGACAGTACTGCTGAGGTGGGGGGCAGCAATACTTTGGTAGTGGGCAGCATAGCTGGGGTGCAGGGCAGCAATACTTTGGTGGGGGGCAGCAATACTTTGGTGGGGGGCAGCATTGCTGGGATGGAGGGCAGCAATACTTTGGTAGCGGGCAGCACAGCTTCTGCTTTTGATGATACATTCTGGTCCTGATGTGCACTGCAATGGGAAAGACACTGAAGTGAGGAACTCTGGAACCTTAGAGACACTCGATCCAGGAGAACTTCCTGCCCCGTTCAAAATTGTCCCATTTCAACCTTGGCCTGGTGGCTTCACCGATTAAAGGTGTGTGTGTGTGCAATGAGGTGCATCAGTATAAATTGTAGCTACTGTTTGTAAGCCATTGCAAGGTTTTAATTGAGACAAATAAAGAAATATGGAAGGAAGGAAGGAAAGAAGGAAGAGAGGAAAAAAGGGAGAAAGGAGAAGAGAAATGGAGAGGGATAGAGAAAAGCAAAGATGTAAAAAGGGAGAGAGAGACAGAGAGACAGAGAGAGAGAAGAGAGAGAAGGAAAGAGTAAGAAGGAAGGACAGGGGTAATGAGAGCAAGAAGTAATATCCTGCCACAGCAGATACTGTGGAATTTAGAACATGATTTTCTTGGATCTGAGTCCTGTCTCAAAAATTAACCAGCTGTGTGACTTTGAACAAGTTACTTAACTTCTCTGTACTCTTCTTAATGTTGTTGTAAGGATCAAATGAGCATATAAAACTCCACACAAACACATGTAAATACACAGGTAAATATGAGTGTAAAGATACGTGTGTGTGTGTGCTCATGTGGTCACAGACACACACACACACACACACACACACACACACACACACGAGAACCAAAACATGTTGAGTACTCTTGTAAAGATTTCGACTTTTAAAATAAGGAACTAGTAATCAAAAGATTTTAAGAACTCTTACAACTCAACTATAAAAACAACCCTATAATTAAAAAGTGGACAGAAGATCTGAATGATAGCTATTCAAAGAAAATATACAAATGGTTAATAAGCCTGTGAATAGATGCTCAACATTATTAGTCATTAAAGAAAAGCATATCAAAACCATGTGAACTTCATGCTTTATATTCTGGGAAATTAATGAACATATAGACCAGTTGTAGGTTGGGTAAGGGTCACTGTGCTGGTTTTTTATGGATTCATTTCTTCTGTGAGTGTCTGCTCTTAATCATTCTTCATGTCTCTTCAAAATGCCATGTTCTATATTTCAAGTTTATTCACATTAATTCTCATTAAACCAATCAATGCCTTGTATCATTTCCGACACATTAATGATAGAAGTGCACTCGCAAGCACTTTCTTAGTTTTCAGACATCATTGATTCACAAGATCTCCAGAGCTCTTTATTACTCTGATTACTATTTTCTTGGACCATGTGACTCTGAGCAGTGCTGGAATGTGAAGGTGATCACTACGTTCAGAAAAGCATTGAAAAATTGCCTGCTACACATTCTTCAGGGAAATCTTCCCTCCCTCTACTGCTGTGGCCAGAGAGGCTTTCTCAAGATTACAGTGGTGTTTTCCCCAGGAGGGAGGCTACTTCCCAGCCGGATTCATGCTCAAAAAGACATTCCCTATCACTCAACTTTTTCTGATTCATTCTTTATAATGACAACAGCAACAAAATCTTATCACTTTCTTGTTACATGATTGAATATTTTCTACCCAGAGAAATTTTTTTCATACACTTATCCATGAACCATGTAAGCAATGATGAAAAATGCACATAAACTCTGATGCAACCTTTCATCTTATAGATTCATTAAGTACTTATTTTTCACAGCCCAATGTTGTTGGCAACTATGCATTTTGACTGCAGAGACCTTAATACACAAATAAATGTGGGTCTAGCTTCTATGTGCCCTCATCCCTGAGTATTTCTGATAGGTCTTAAGCTAAATCACTTTGTTCTCAGCTTTAAGCTTCTTTTTTTTTTTTTTTGTCCTTTCTTATTTTTTCTTTATTTTCTTATTTTTACAAGAACTAAATAGACTGACACAAAGCATTGTAAATGGATGACCACAACAAAAGCAACAATGACTGCAATTACCACACACGAAACACACTCATACTATGTCATAATATTGACATTCAGTCCAGTAATCCTCCACTGTAACAGCTCCTTTACTTTGCAGTGAAAATTTCTACCCATTTTACCCATATTAATTTAATTTAATTTAATTTCTACCCATTTTAAAGGAGCATCATAACACCTCTCTAAGAGAATTCATAGAAAAGAGGCATCTAGAGACAAAAGGACCGTTTAGATCGACTCTAAATTCTGGTGAGAAAGCAAATCTTAGTGAGGGAAGTCATGGTTCCCGAGGCACTGAGCACACGGGGCTGGAACACTGGCCCCCGACTCCCAGAGCAGGACCTGGCCACTGTACCACCTCCTCTAGTCCTTGCTGCTCTGAGCTCCCTGGACCTCTGCCCCCTGTTCCCTGAGGAGCTCTCCTGCCTCCCTGCATGGGCCTTGCCCTTCAGGGCAGCGCTGCTCCAGAGTCGGTGCCACCCTCTCCAAACCAGCCCCGCTCAGCTCCTGGCCACGCACAACAGCACCACCACACACGTCAGCAGGAGCCTCAACACAGGACACTTGGCACACCCTGGACTGCATCTCAACCCCCACCACACACACTTCAGATGTTGACTTGCAGCCCGAGAAGTGGGTCCCAAATGGTACGGAGGAGAGAGATGCCCACACGAGGCCGTTCTTTGGGACCAACCACCAAGTGCTCCAGCCCCAACTGCCTGCAGAATTGGGGACCAGGTAGAGCCAGGCTTCCAGGAGAGGCGTCCTTTGCCCAACTTACCCTAGTTCACCAGGGGCTGGAACGTGGAGATGCTGAGGCTTTGGGGATGCTCTGAGACTGCACACCTTTTATACGTCTCATATCTCATGTGAAGCCATGAGGTGGCCTACAGTTGGGGCGTGCTAGGCCCTAGTCACAATAGGATGCATCTGTCCTTCCTCAAATTTAAGGTTTTACTCATCTCCTGGGCTGGCAAACGCCTTCTCGGTTTGATGGCGCTTGGGGATGACAGTGCCTTCACTCGAGCGCTGGCCCCATTTCCCCATCACTTTACGAGCCCTGGCTTCCTCGGGTTTCCAAACCCACTCATGACGTTTGCCCTAGAACCTTGACATCTGGGATGGTGCTAAGCAAGCATTCAGGACACTGCTGGGTGTGGGAGGGCTGAGGGTAATGTTCCAGGATATTCCAGATGGTGAGGGAAGGGATGGGTTGATCAGCGTATACAGCGAGGCTTGATGTAAGGGAAACGACTACTAAGCGGTGAGTGGCTCTTTGGGAGACCCTGTAAACTCAGCAAAGTTGGGACCTTGACTTAACCTAGACTCAGAGCCACATTCATCCTGAACTGGAAACAAACCTGGGCAAGCCGCTTTGATTTTTCACCTGTTGTAATATAAACAAAAAATGGGGCCTGCAGCTCTCTGTGCTGCCTCTTGGTGAGCAAAACATTAGTCTTCATTCACAGAAACTGGGCGGTTACAGTTGACAGTATGTATCTCTCTTAAAGGTGTATAAGTTGCCCAGACTGCAGGCTTCCCAGGGAAATGATTATCATAAGGTGGAGACGCTGGGGAGCTAAGAAACTTTGGCCTGTCATGAGTTGCTGGACGAGTCACCCGGTCTGGCTCCTGGAATCTGATCTCCCAGGGCTTCAGGCCTGATGCGTCCTTCCCCTTCCACTTAGAGATTCCAGAACGAAGAGGGATGCCACAGGGCAGGGAGTAGGTTAAAAAGGTTGAAACAACATCCGTCAAAGGATGAAACATATCTTAAATAATTCCCCAATTAGTGTTCCGACTGGGGCTCTGGTCTTCACCAGCTGGGTGACTTTGGGTACTCTACATCTTTGAGCCTCAGTTTCCTCATCTGCTAAACAGGATAACCCCATTCTGCACGTCAGCTGAAAGGCTTATTTTGGACAACATGTGTAAGTATGTGCACACTGTTGGGCAGAGAATAAGGGCTCAACGATGGTTGGGTGCTCCGTGAAGTCAGGTTGTGAAAGCTGAGGCAAAGCACACTCTTAGAAGTAGGGAGTAGGTCGTTGCCCACATTTGAAGGCAAGTAGTGGCACTTGCTTCCAGTGTCCTAAGACCTTGACTGACAGAAATGGAAATCGGCAAGCTAGTCCTGAGGACGGCACGTTTCATTCTCACACCTGGAATTTAGCCACAGCTCAGCTGAAAGCCCTACAGTATCACTAGATATTAGGAATTCACACTGCAGCACCAGAAGACAGCCTTAGAAATCAATGGTGTCTCCTCTGGGACTCACCCGAAAGGCAGGCTGTGCAGGGGCTCGGCCACGAGGGAAACCCAGAGGATCCCAGGCCTTCCCGGGAGAAGAACCCCTTCCGCCTGTTGTCACTCTGACAGAAGCCACCCTGATAGGCTTGGAGAGGGATTTCAGCTCAGATCCCTAATAGCAGAGAAGCAAGGCCACGTGGGGCAGGTTACCTGAGATAACTAATAATTCATCAAGATATAGTGAGCTCACACAATGCACCAGGCGCTGGGAACGGTGGTCAGCAAGGAGGGCCAGAGCCTCCCAGGACCCTAAACTTCTTCACATCCTCTTCTCCGCCTACTCCTTCCAACTCCGTAGATACTTTTCAATGGTTTGGCTTGGATTAGCTGAAGAACTCAAACCCAGTTGTGGCAGTAGCAATGCCTGCGTAACTAGAGAAAATGTGAACATCTGAAGATCCGTGAGTTTCGGTGTTACATCCTGTCCATCTTTTCCGGCCTAAGCCCTCACTACCCTGAACAGATTTTTTTGGGTGTGGAATCTGCTATCTCAAGCATGCATTACATAGTATTACTTCTACCACCAGAGGACAGAAGGAACATGTCCTCTAGAAGCCACAGGTACAACTAAACACCTATCCTGGGCATTGGGAATGGTACTCTTCCCTGACTTTCATTAGCATTGCTCTTTCTCTTTCTCCAAAGCTCTATCTCTCATGTACACACACACACACACACACACACACACACACACACACACACTAAAGTAAAAGGGACAATTGGGACCAAGGAGGTCTCAGCAGACCTGGGCACAAGCTAAGCCCACTGTATCTTCTGTGCCAGGCATCTGTGATGGAACACCAGGCCGGGGCCCATGCACACATATGCAGGGGAAGGCTGAGCTGACCCTCTGGGGCCGGCCGCATCAATAAGGGCTCCAGACAAAGGACTGATGGTGGTTGGAGCTAGAGCCTCTCTGCTGAAATCCATCACCATCTGGGGATCCTCTGGGGCATGGCACGATGTGTGCCCAGCCTCTGGGTCGGTGAGAGATGCCCTCATTATCCCAAGGTGCTTGTGGTTGGGGGATGAGGGAGGGCAGGCCTCCACTGCCTGTCGGAATCTCTGTTCGAGTTTCTACTTCAGGCCTTGAAGTTTGAGCTATTCTCATTTTACAGCTTAGAAAGTTTACGTTGGCTAAAGTTACTTAAGTAAAAAGTAGGGAAAAGAGGTTTTGAACCCAGCTCTGCCAGGCTCCCTGATGGGTATGTGTTCTCTATCTTGTGCCATACGACCTTCTACGAAATTTCTTTGTTCGGAAGATGTAAGTATATTCTTCCCTGAGGAAGGCACACTTCTTTGGAAGGCCTCAGCATCATGCCCTTCATCTGGGGATCTTTGTGCTTGCAAGTATCCTCAATGTCATTGGGCGGATAATCTCCTGGAATGTTGCAGAAGCCTGGCGAAGGGTCTGGACTGTAGTTCGGGGCCATGCCCATGAGCAGGAATGAGAATGTGAGCATGTGCATTGGTGCCTGTGTGTGTGTGAGTGTGTGTGGGTGTGTGAAGACGTATTTCAGGGTGATTGACAGCATGTGATGGTGTGTCAGTGTGTGTTGTGTGGTGGCCTCATGTGAAGGCTCATGAATGAATCTATGTGGGAATATGAACTTGAGTGTGCGAGAGTGAGTCTGCACAGGGCTGAGAGTCAAGGGGTATGCACAGGTGTTGCTGACTCCATCGTTAAAAGGTTCAAAGAACTTCTGTAACAGGTGGCTCCTAGGCTCTGTGCTCTGCCCTCCTGCATGCCTGCACCCACCCTGACAGGCAGCCAGCTCAGTCCTTCAGCATGGAGAAGCTGAGAGGAAGATGCCTGTCCCAGCGGGGGCATCTGGGACGCTGCTTCAACTTCTTTTCTCAGTGGTCAGTGGAAATCTCCACACTTGCAGAATTTACGCTGAATAACAACCCCGTGTGTGTCATTGATATGAGCATGTACCCCTGTATAAACACGTGTGAGTGTGAGACTGTGTGAACGTGCTGCCTTTGCCTTCCCAACAGATCAGTGGGTTGTACGTTCTGGAAAGATGGGGTCCAGGCTTTATGCTTCTTCCAGGACAAAGATGGTGAGAGCACTTGCCACGTTGCAAAGACTACGGACAAGGGTTCGAATCTCACCTCCAGCACGTGTAAGTTGTTGGTACTGTGAGCACATAAGGAGCTTTGCTGCACCTCAACTGTACCTCTCAAGGGAAGAGAAAGACATGCTTCAATGGGGTGGTGTCCGTGTGTGTGAGCGCTTGTCACACGCCATGCCCTCTCCATGCTTCCTCAGCTTATGAGCCTCCCCCAGGGAGCACGGTCTGCCTCCAAAAGGCATGGCTGGCTGTGTACACTGATAGGGAAAAGTCACTGTGGGCCAGAGCTGCCCAAGAATGCCTCAAGAGCAGGATCCATCGTGGGCAGGTGTTACAACACGGAAGTTTCTGGAAACATGGGTAACAACACAATGGCGTGACTATGTCCTGGACGACATGTCGCTTGCGCCTCTGAACACCACTCAGAGGCTTTGCTCTACGCAACTGCACCTTGTCCTTATCCCAAAGATGTGCCCAGCGCCTCACACCTTTTTCTTAATAAAGGTGTGGAGCCCATGTCCTCAGGTTGGTGGCAATACGTGGAGGGTCTTGCTGCTCTGTCAGAAAGTGGGGAATAATAATAAAAGCAAGAGCTAACATTCATTCAACATTTACTATGTGTTACAACTTACTTAAAATTTATTTACATCGTCTCATTGAAGACACCTCCCCATCAACCCCAGTTGGCAGGATTTATTCTTCACACTATACAGATGAGAAGAGCGAGGCCTAGGGAAGTATGGGATTCAGTGCATCATAGGGGTGAATCTGGATCTAAACCCAATAGGATGGGGATAAAAGAAAATTGCGCATGATGGTCCGCACATAAGCACATGTGCACACACCCTAAGTATGATTATTAGTGGGGGAGAAAATTAAGTGAAGCCCAGAGAGGCAAAATTCAACCTTCTGTTAATCTGCTGAGTGAGGGAGGGTGATGAAAGAGAGAGTAAGAACCCAAAGGGGAGTTTTTGGAGAAGGTCATGTATGTGAGGCAAGAGAGGAGCTACCTGGAGACTGTGTGGACTCAGGTATCAGAGGGTGGGCATTGGCTCAAAGTGCTCATCATTTTCAGGGAGTTCACTTAAGGTGTCTACAGCTTTTCAATACATTTGGTGTGTCATCCTTGAGTTCTGGTGAATGCAACACTCTGTGGGAAATAATTACGACACATAGGTCAGGCAACTGGAGGCGCCCTCCAGCTTTCTGTAGTGTTCACCTGGTGCAGGTGGCTGCAGAGGCTACGTGCGCTCTCCACCATGAATCGGGGCTGAGACTTGGAGGGCTGGCCTCCTGGGAACAGCTGGCACTCGCAGCATTGGCTGCTGCTCTACGCAATCCTGGAACGCACTCCTGCTTACTTACACACATCCCACTGTCCGTCCATTCTGAACCCCCCTCTCCCGGTCTTCCTCCTGGACAGACATGTTCTGGGAGCCCCGTGGTGGGTGCCATGATGACACAGATGGCCACGTTCTCCTTCCTCCCTTCAACAGCCCTCAGTGTTCTCTCTCTGTCTCCTCTGAATTCTGAGGGAAAGGAATGAAGTATCTGTATCTTCCAAGTCATCCATGAAGTAGACGTCATCTGGCAAAATTGTCCTTTGTTGTGTTGAGGGTCTCAGCTTGGTCTTTTTACGGGGATTAAACCAGGAGATCAGGAGCCCTGTGTGTGAGTCTGTGCTTCCCCAGCACACATCACATTCTAAGCAAAGGGAGGGGAATGTACTTACCAAGGATGCAATGATGCATTGCTGGTGGGGATGGATGGATCGGTGATGGATACATAGATAGGTGGATAGAGCCTAGCTGAAAGGCATGAACATAGATGATGGAGGAAGGAGAGGCCAGCCAAAAGGGAAGCAACACTAAAACCTCTGTCTTTGGCTACTTCTGAATTCTACAGTGTCTGCGATCTATGTTGGGGATAATTCACACTTTTAGTTTATGTGATGTTCTGGCTCCTTTTGGGTTCTTCTGTGGGTTTTCAGTGATTCCCTTGTAGCCCGGAGGCAGGTGTAGGAAAAGAGAAGCAAAGACCTCATTTTGTGCACTATGTTGTGAGAGAAGGATTTGGTCGAAAGGGATGTGTGTAGTGGATGTAATAGAAAGAAGCAGTTTGGCTTACCTTTGGGCCTGAAGTTTCATGTTACCCTAATGCCCCAAGGATTTAGGGAATGGAAAGTAAGAGGGCAGTGAGAGAAATATTGCCCAGGAGAACCCTAAGCTGGAGAAACAACGGGGGCTCTGACTTTAATAAAATATTGACAGTGGAAATGTGTGTGCGTTGGATGTATGATATTTACATAGGCTGGCTCCTACTTACACATTTGGTTAGCTTGAAGAAACTCTGGTCTTTTCTTGTACCATTGGGAGAGCTTTTCAGGCCCGGTCCTCAATTCATTTTGACCACACGCCCGTGGAGTGTTCTCTGAATTTCCATTTATTTGCCTCTACTCTACTCTTTAGCTCCTGGCTGGGTTTCCCTTACTCTTTCTGTGCCTACGTTTTCTAGACGGGCATCATCTCCCCCTTTCTCCAAGGGCTGTTCTCATTTTCTGGGGATGTGGGGATGAGCCCCATGAGGGAGAAGTGCCCATCTCTTTCCTCACCCTGGCAGGTCGATGGAGAATGTCCCTCAGCTCCAAAGTGCATCTCCCAATGCCTTCTCCTCTACCTGAACCCTCATGCCCAGACCTCCAAGGGCTCTGGGTTGAGGAGCAGGATACAAAATCTGCAGGAATTAACAACTGCAAGATGATGAAATAATCCACAGACACATTCATGCCAAAGGAATTGTGTTTAATAGTTGGGAAAACTGGAGTAGAAACGAAGGGTGCTAGGAAAGGATGTCCGGCCACGCTGCTTAAGTTTCCAAAAGCCAACAGGGCAAAGTAGATACAAGGTAGCAAAGAATATTGGACGGTTTAGAACCAGATCCTATTCTGAGATGGAACTTGCAGCTGCTAATTAATACGAAATCTTGCTCCAGGAAGCTGCCATCCTGGTGCTGCTTTTCCCGAAGTGTGGCTGCCTCCAGAAGCTGGGGGTGAGTGGCGCTGACAGCTGGCTGGCTGAGAGAGGGCAGTAGGCTTCATGGTCTCTGGTCTCCACGGAGGTTGGCCTCAGGTTCCATGGCCGTGGATGACTTCTGCTTGGACTTCTGGGATTGTGGAGGACGTGGGCACTTGTGTTGGCACTGGGGGACACAGTGCACCTTGCACTTGGGTGGAGGCTGGCAAAGCTGCTTGGTGTGCTGAGGGGGGTCTAGCACTGCTTTGGTGGGGGGCAGCAACACTGGGAAGGGAGACAGTATTGCTGAGGTCCGGGGCAGCAATACTTTGGGAATGGGCAGCATGGCTGGGGTACGGGGCAGCAATACTTTGGTGGGGGGCAGCATTGCTGGCATGGAGGGCAGCAAGGCTTTGGTACGGGGCAGCACAGCTTCTGCTTTTGATGATACATTTTGGTCTGGATGTGCACTGCAAGGGGAGAGACACACAAGTGAGGAAGTCTGGAGCCTTAGAGACTCTAGACCCAGGAGAACCTTCTGCCTCCTTCAAACCTGCCCCGTTTCACCCTCGGCCTGGTTGCTTCACCGATTTACGGTGCATGTGTATGCAAAGAGTTGTGTCAGTATAAATTGTATCTACATTTTCTAAACCATTGCAAGGTATTTTTTGAGACAAAGAAATATGGAAGGAAGGAAGGAAAGAAGGAAAAGAGAAAAAAGGGAGAAATGAGATGAGAAAGGGAGAGAAGTAGAAGAAAACAAAGAAAGATGTAAAAAAGCTGAGACAGAGCGAGAGACAGAGAGGGAGAGAGAGAGGAGAGAGAAGGAAAGTGGAAGGAGCAAAGACATGGGTAAAGAGAACAAAAAGGAATATCCAGCCACAGCAGAAACGGTGGAATCCAGATCCGGATTTCCTGGGTTCAGAGTCCTGTGTCAAAAATTAACCAGCTTTGTGACTTTGAGCAAGTTACTTAACTTCTCTGTACATTTCCTACGATTGTTGTAAGGATAAATGAGCGTATAAAACTCCACACAAAAACACGTAAATACACAGGGAAATAGGAAGGTAAAGATAAATGTGTGTGTATGTATGTGATCCCTTGGCACACGCCGTGCCCTCTCCATGCTCCTCAGCTTATGAGCCTCCTCCAAGGAGCACGGTCTGCCTCCAAAAGACATGGATGGCCGTGTCCATTGATAGGGAAAAGTCACTGTGGGCCCGAGCTACCCAGGACTGCCTCAGGAGCAGGAATCATCGTGGGCAGGTGTTACAAAGGGGAAGATTGTGGAAGAAAAGGGCAACCACCCAATGGGGTGATTAGGCCGTGGAAGAAATGTCATTTCTGCCTGTGAACACCCCTCAGATGCTTTGGTCTACACAATTGGTCCTTGTCCTTGTCCCCAAGATGTGCCCTGCCCCTCACACATTGTTCTTACTAAAGGTGTGGAGCCCATGTCGTCAGGTTGGTGGTAATAAGTGGAGGGTCTTGCTGCTCTGTCAGAAAGTGGAGAATAATAATAAAAGCAAGAGCTAACATTCATCCAACATTTACTATGTGTTACATCCTACTTACTATTTATTTACTTTGTCTCATTGAAGACCCCTCCCCGTCAACCCCAGGTTGCAGATATTATTCTGCCCACTATACAGATGAGTAAAGTGAGGCCTAGGGAAGTATTGGATTCAGTCCATCATAGGCGTGCATCTGGCATCCAAACCCAGTAGGATGGGGATAAAAGAAAATTCCGCAAGATGGTCCGCACATAAGCACATGCGCACACATCCAAGTATGATCATTAGTCGGGGAGAAAATTAAGTGAAGCCCAGAGTGTCAAATTCAAACTTGTCTTTATCAGCTGAGTGAGGGAAGGTGAGGAAATAGAGAGTAAGAACCCAAAGGGGAGTTCTTGGGCAAGGTCACGTATGTGGGGCAAGAGAGGAGCTATCTGGAGACTCTGCGGACTCAGGTATCAGAGGGTGGGGATTGGCTCAAAGTGCTCATCATTTTCAGGGAGTTCACTTAAGGTGTCTACAGCTTTTCAATACATTTGGTGTGTCATCCTTGAGTTCTGGTGAATGCAACACTCTGTGTGAAATATTTACGACACATAGGTCAGGCAACTGGAAGCGCCCTCCAGCTTTCTGTGGTGTTCACCTGGTGCAGGTGGCTGCAGAGGCTACGTGCGCTCTCCACCATGGACCGGGGCTGAGACGTTTGAGGGCTGGCCTCCTGGGAACAGCTGGCACTCGCAGCATTGGCTGCTGCTCTACGCAGTCCTGGAACACACTCCTGCTTACTTACACACATCCCACTGTCCTTCCATTCTGAACCCCCCTTCTCCAGGTGTTCCTCCTTGACAGACATTTTCTGGGCACCCCGTGGTGGGTTCCATGACGGCAGAGATGGCCAAGTTCTCCTTCCTCCCTCAACAGCCTTCAGTGTTCTCTCTCTGTCTCTTCTGAATTCTGAGGGTAGGAATGAGGTATTTGTGGCTTCCAAGTCATCCGTGAATAAGACGTCTTCCGGTCAAATTGTTTTTTGTTGTCTTCAGGGTCTGAGCTTGGTTTTCTTACGGGGATTAAACCAAGAGTCGTGGAGCCTTGTGTGTGTTTGTGCTTCCACAGCACCCATCACATTCTAAACAAAGGGAGGGGGATGTACTTTCCATGGATGCAATGATGCATTGCCGGTTGGGATGGATGGATTGGTGATGGATAAATAGGTAGACGTATGGAGCCTCGCTGAAGGGCATGAAAAGAGATGGTGGAGGAAGAAGAGACCAGCCAACCATAGAAGCAATGTCAAAACTTCTGTCTTTAGCTTATTCTGAATTCTACATGCTCTGTGATCTATGTTGGGGATAAATCACACATTTAGTTTATGTTTTATTCCTTTCTGGCTCCTTTGGGTACTTCTGCGGATTTTCAGTGATTCCCTTGTAGCCCATAAACCTGAAACGGGAGGCAGGTATAGGAAAAGAGATGCAAAGACCTCAATTTTGGGGACTTTTTGTGAGAGAAGGATTTGGTGGAAAGGTATGGGTGTAGTGGATGTAATAGACAGAAGTTTGGCTTACCTGTGGGCCTGAATTTTCAGGGTACGCTAATACCCCAAGGATTTAGGGAATGGAAAGTAAGAGGGCAGTGAGAGAAAAATAGCAGAAGTTGAGACACAGATGTAGAAAACAGACATATGGACACCAAGGGGGGAAAACTGCGGTGGGGTGGGGATGGTGGTATGCTGAATTGGGCGATTGGGATTGACATGTATACACTGATGTGTATAAAGTTGATGACTAATAAGAACCTGCAGTATAAAAAAACAAACAAACAAAACAACTAATACTAAACTTTCATTGGGTTATTTGTATGGAAATATGTTAATATAAATGTTTCAGACATTACATGAAATTTCTAAAAATCTTATATGTTCTGGTATAATGCTACAGGTCACAATTCTAGTTATTACTTTAAAATGTATATCTCAGAAATAACTAAATTTCCTAGTCATTTGCATTATTATGAACTTTCATCAAATCTTTAACCGTGGTCATTTTTAAGTCTTTTGTCATTTACAGACAGTTCTGGGTGTACTCTGATGCTTTTGCAAATATGTTCCTATAAAAGTGTTTCATCTTCAAGGAATTCATGGAAAAGACTCTGACAAGTACAGGTTTCTGGTAACTGACGTACTGCTGAACTGAATGAATAAACATTTTCAGAACTCTAATGAAAAACTGTTGAACTCATAAAAGTGCTAACAAAAGATCAAGATGAAAAAAAACATTAATTACATGAGACTGAGTGAACTGATGACGATGATTATAATTTTTGTGACTTTCTGTTTGAATTTAAAAAAAAAAAACATACCACGGTGATCCTTTTGTAACGTATAGAAATATCGGATCACTGTGTTGTGCAACTAGAACATAGTGCTGTATGTCAATTATATTTCAATTAAAAACTATGCAGAAGCTGAGAGGAAATCAAAATGCTAATGATGGTTACCCTTGGCAGGTGGGGATTGTTAATTTTTCCTTTATGCTTTTATGTATTTCTAGTTGTCTGCCATGAACATGTATTACTTGTAAAATTAGAAAGAAAATAATAAATGTCATTAAATTTAAAAAAAAATTGACAGTGGATATGTGTGTGTGATGGATGTATGATTTTTACATAGACTGTCTCCTACCTACACATTTAGTTAGCTTGAAGAAAATCGCGTCTTTTCTTTTACAAATGGGAGAGTATTTCAGGCCCGGTCCTCAGTTCATTTTGACCCACATGCCCTTGGAATATTCTTTGAATTTCCATTTATTTGCCTCTACTCTACTCTTTAGCTCCTGGCTGGGTTTCCCTTACTCTTTCTGTGCCTCCATTTTCTAGACGGGCATCATCTCCCCTCTGTCCAAACGCTGTTCTCATTTTCCAGGGGTGTGGGGATGTGTCTCCATGCCCCTGAAGTGCCCATCTCTCCTCCTCACCCTGGCAGGAGCATGGAAAATGTCCTTCAGCTCAGAAGTGCATCTCCCCATGCCTTCTCCTCTACCTGCACCCACATGCCCAGCCCTCCTAGGGCTCTTGCTTAGGCAGCAGGATACAAAATCTGCAGGAGTTAACAAGTGTAAGATGATGAAATAATCAAACTGACACATTCATGCCAGCAGAATTGTGTTTAATTGTTTGAAAAACTGGACAGAGACGGAGTTTGCTAGGAAAGCGTGGTCGGGCATGCTGCTTCAGTTTCCAAGCAGCCAACAGGGCAAAGTATACAAGTCAGCAAAGAAGATTAGACGGTTTAGAACCAGATCCTTTTCTTAATGGAAATTGCAGCTGCTAATTAATAAGAAATGTTGATCCAGGAAGCTCCCATCCTGCTGCTGCCTTTTCCACAAGTGTGGCTGCTTCCAGAAGCCGGGGGTGAGTGGTGCTGACAGCTGGCTGGCTGAGACAGGGGAGTGGGCTTCATGTTCTCTGTTCTGCAGGGAGCTTGGCCTCTGGCCCATGCCTGGGGTTTACTTCTGCTTGGACTTCTGGCACTGCTGAGGGGGTGGGCACTTTGGGACAGAGGGCTCCTTGCCCTTGGGTGGAGGCTGGCAAGGCTGCTTGGTGTGCTGAGGTGGAGTTTAGAACTGCTTCGGTGAGGGGCACCAGTACCTTGCTGGGGGGCAGCATTGCTGCAGAGGGGGACAGTACTGCTGAGGTGGGGGGCAGCAATACTTTGGTAGTGGGCAGCATAGCTGGGGTGCAGGGCAGCAATACTTTGGTGGGGGGCAGCAATACTTTGGTGGGGGGCAGCATTGCTGGGATGGAGGGCAGCAATACTTTGGTAGCGGGCAGCACAGCTTCTGCTTTTGATGATACATTCTGGTCCTGATGTGCACTGCAATGGGAAAGACACTGAAGTGAGGAACTCTGGAACCTTAGAGACACTCGATCCAGGAGAACTTCCTGCCCCGTTCAAAATTGTCCCATTTCAACCTTGGCCTGGTGGCTTCACCGATTAAAGGTGTGTGTGTGTGCAATGAGGTGCATCAGTATAAATTGTAGCTACTGTTTGTAAGCCATTGCAAGGTTTTAATTGAGACAAATAAAGAAATATGGAAGGAAGGAAGGAAGGAAGGAAGAGAGGAAAAAAGGGAGAAAGGAGAAGAGAAATGGAGAGGGATAGAGAAAAGCAAAGATGTAAAAAGGGAGAGAGAGACAGAGAGACAGAGAGAGAGAAGAGAGAGAAGGAAAGAGTAAGAAGGAAGGACAGGGGTAATGAGAGCAAGAAGTAATATCCTGCCACAGCAGATACTGTGGAATTTAGAACATGATTTTCTTGGATCTGAGTCCTGTCTCAAAAATTAACCAGCTGTGTGACTTTGAACAAGTTACTTAACTTCTCTGTACTCTTCTTAATGTTGTTGTAAGGATCAAATGAGCATATAAAACTCCACACAAACACATGTAAATACACAGGTAAATATGAGTGTAAAGATACATGTGTGTGTGTGCTCATGTGGTCACAGACACACACACACACACACACACACACACACACACACACACGAGAACCAAAACATGTTGAGTACTCTTGTAAAGATTTCGACTTTTAAAATAAGGAACTAGTAATCAAAAGATTTTAAGAACTCTTACAACTCAACTATAAAAACAACCCTATAATTAAAAAGTGGACAGAAGATCTGAATGATAGCTATTCAAAGAAAATATACAAATGGTTAATAAGCCTGTGAATAGATGCTCAACATTATTAGTCATTAAAGAAAAGCATATCAAAACCATGTGAACTTCATGCTTTATATTCTGGGAAATTAATGAACATATAGACCAGTTGTAGGTTGCGTAAGGGTCACTGTGCTGGTTTTTTATGGATTCATTTCTTCTGTGAATGTCTGCTCTTAATCATTCTTCATGTCTCTTCAAAATGCCATGTTCTATATTTCAAGTTTATTCACATTAATTCTCATTAAACCAATCAATGCCTTGTATCATTTCCGACACATTAATGATAGAAGTGCACTCGCAAGCACTTTCTTAGTTTTCAGACATCATTGATTCACAAGATCTCCAGAGCTCTTTATTACTCTGATTACTATTTTCTTGGACCATGTGACTCTGAGCAGTGCTGGAATGTGAAGGTGATCACTACGTTCAGAAAAGCATTGAAAAATTGCCTGCTACACATTCTTCAGGGAAATCTTCCCTCCCTCTACTGCTGTGGCCAGAGAGGCTTTCTCAAGATTACAGTGGTGTTTTCCCCAGGAGGGAGGCTACTTCCCAGCAGGATTCATGCTCAAAAAGACATTCCCTATCACTCAACTTTTTCTGATTCGTTCTTTATAATGACAACAGCAACAAAATCTTATCACTTTCTTGTTACATGATTGAATATTTTCTACCCAGAGAAATTTTTTTCATACACTTATCCATGAACCATGTAAGCAATGATGAAAAATGCACATAAACTCTGATGCAACCTTTCATCTTATAGATTCATTAAGTACTTATTTTTCACAGCCCAATGTTGTTGGCAACTATGCATTTTGACTGCAGAGACCTTAATACACAAATAAATGTGGGTCTAGCTTCTATGTGCCCTCATCCCTGAGTATTTCTGATAGGTCTTAAGCTAAATCACTTTGTTCTCAGCTTTAAGCTTCTTTTTTTTTTTTTCTTGTCCTTTCTTATTTTTTCTTTATTTTCTTATTTTTACAAGAACTAAATAGACTGACACAAAGCATTGTAAATGGATGACCACAACAAAAGCAACAATGACTGCAATTACCACACACGAAACACACTCATACTATGTCATAATATTGACATTCAGTCCAGTAATCCTCCACTGTAACAGCTCCTTTACTTTGCAGTGAAAATTTCTACCCATTTTACCCATATTAATTTAATTTAATTTAATTTCTACCCATTTTAAAGGAGCATCATAACACCTCTCTAAGAGAATTCATAGAAAAGAGGCATCTAGAGACAAAAGGACCGTTTAGATCGACTCTAAATTCTGGTGAGAAAGCAAATCTTAGTGAGGGAAGTCATGGTTCCCGAGGCACTGAGCACACGGGGCTGGAACACTGGCCCCCGACTCCCAGAGCAGGACCTGGCCACTGTACCACCTCCTCTAGTCCTTGCTGCTCTGAGCTCCCTGGACCTCTGCCCCCTGTTCCCTGAGGAGCTCTCCTGCCTCCCTGCATGGGCCTTGCCCTTCAGGGCAGCGCTGCTCCAGAGTCGGTGCCACCCTCTCCAAACCAGCCCCGCTCAGCTCCTGGCCACGCACAACAGCACCACCACACACGTCAGCAGGAGCCTCAACACAGGACACTTGGCACACCCTGGACTGCATCTCAACCCCCACCACACACACTTCAGATGTTGACTTGCAGCCCGAGAAGTGGGTCCCAAATGGTACGGAGGAGAGAGATGCCCACACGAGGCCGTTCTTTGGGACCAACCACCAAGTGCTCCAGCCCCAACTGCCTGCAGAATTGGGGACCAGGTAGAGCCAGGCTTCCAGGAGAGGCGTCCTTTGCCCAACTTACCCTAGTTCACCAGGGGCTGGAACGTGGAGATGCTGAGGCTTTGGGGATGCTCTGAGACTGCACACCTTTTATACGTCTCATATCTCATGTGAAGCCATGAGGTGGCCTACAGTTGGGGCGTGCTAGGCCCTAGTCACAATAGGATGCATCTGTCCTTCCTCAAATTTAAGGTTTTACTCATCTCCTGGGCTGGCAAACGCCTTCTCGGTTTGATGGCGCTTGGGGATGACAGTGCCTTCACTCGAGCGCTGGCCCCATTTCCCCATCACTTTACGAGCCCTGGCTTCCTCGGGTTTCCAAACCCACTCATGACGTTTGCCCTAGAACCTTGACATCTGGGATGGTGCTAAGCAAGCATTCAGGACACTGCTGGGTGTGGGAGGGCTGAGGGTAATGTTCCAGGATATTCCAGATGGTGAGGGAAGGGATGGGTTGATCAGCGTATACAGCGAGGCTTGATGTAAGGGAAACGACTACTAAGCGGTGAGTGGCTCTTTGGGAGACCCTGTAAACTCAGCAAAGTTGGGACCTTGACTTAACCTAGACTCAGAGCCACATTCATCCTGAACTGGAAACAAACCTGGGCAAGCCGCTTTGATTTTTCACCTGTTGTAATATAAACAAAAAATGGGGCCTGCAGCTCTCTGTGCTGCCTCTTGGTGAGCAAAACATTAGTCTTCATTCACAGAAACTGGGCGGTTACAGTTGACAGTATGTATCTCTCTTAAAGGTGTATAAGTTGCCCAGACTGCAGGCTTCCCAGGGAAATGATTATCATAAGGTGGAGACGCTGGGGAGCTAAGAAACTTTGGCCTGTCATGAGTTGCTGGACGAGTCACCCGGTCTGGCTCCTGGAATCTGATCTCCCAGGGCTTCAGGCCTGATGCGTCCTTCCCCTTCCACTTAGAGATTCCAGAACGAAGAGGGATGCCACAGGGCAGGGAGTAGGTTAAAAAGGTTGAAACAACATCCGTCAAAGGATGAAACATATCTTAAATAATTCCCCAATTAGTGTTCCGACTGGGGCTCTGGTCTTCACCAGCTGGGTGACTTTGGGTACTCTACATCTTTGAGCCTCAGTTTCCTCATCTGCTAAACAGGATAACCCCATTCTGCACGTCAGCTGAAAGGCTTATTTTGGACAACATGTGTAAGTATGTGCACACTGTTGGGCAGAGAATAAGGGCTCAACGATGGTTGGGTGCTCCGTGAAGTCAGGTTGTGAAAGCTGAGGCAAAGCACACTCTTAGAAGTAGGGAGTAGGTCGTTGCCCACATTTGAAGGCAAGTAGTGGCACTTGCTTCCAGTGTCCTAAGACCTTGACTGACAGAAATGGAAATCGGCAAGCTAGTCCTGAGGACGGCACGTTTCATTCTCACACCTGGAATTTAGCCACAGCTCAGCTGAAAGCCCTACAGTATCACTAGATATTAGGAATTCACACTGCAGCACCAGAAGACAGCCTTAGAAATCAATGGTGTCTCCTCTGGGACTCACCCGAAAGGCAGGCTGTGCAGGGGCTCGGCCACGAGGGAAACCCAGAGGATCCCAGGCCTTCCCGGGAGAAGAACCCCTTCCGCCTGTTGTCACTCTGACAGAAGCCACCCTGATAGGCTTGGAGAGGGATTTCAGCTCAGATCCCTAATAGCAGAGAAGCAAGGCCACGTGGGGCAGGTTACCTGAGATAACTAATAATTCATCAAGATATAGTGAGCTCACACAATGCACCAGGCGCTGGGAACGGTGGTCAGCAAGGAGGGCCAGAGCCTCCCAGGACCCTAAACTTCTTCACATCCTCTTCTCCGCCTACTCCTTCCAACTCCGTAGATACTTTTCAATGGTTTGGCTTGGATTAGCTGAAGAACTCAAACCCAGTTGTGGCAGTAGCAATGCCTGCGTAACCAGAGAAAATGTGAACATCTGAAGATCCGTGAGTTTCGGTGTTACATCCTGTCCATCTTTTCCGGCCTAAGCCCTCACTACCCTGAACAGATTTTTTTGGGTGTGGAATCTGCTATCTCAAGCATGCATTACATAGTATTACTTCTACCACCAGAGGACAGAAGGAACATGTCCTCTAGAAGCCACAGGTACAACTAAACACCTATCCTGGGCATTGGGAATGGTACTCTTCCCTGACTTTCATTAGCATTGCTCTTTCTCTTTCTCCAAAGCTCTATCTCTCATGTACACACACACACACACACACACACACACACACACACACTAAAGTAAAAGGGACAATTGGGACCAAGGAGGTCTCAGCAGACCTGGGCACAAGCTAAGCCCACTGTATCTTCTGTGCCAGGCATCTGTGATGGAACACCAGGCCGGGGCCCATGCACACATATGCAGGGGAAGGCTGAGCTGACCCTCTGGGGCCGGCCGCATCAATAAGGGCTCCAGACAAAGGACTGATGGTGGTTGGAGCTAGAGCCTCTCTGCTGAAATCCATCGCCATCTGGGGATCCTCTGGGGCATGGCACGATGTGTGCCCAGCCTCTGGGTCGGTGAGAGATGCCCTCATTATCCCAAGGTGCTTGTGGTTGGGGGATGAGGGAGGGCAGGCCTCCACTGCCTGTCGGAATCTCTGTTCGAGTTTCTACTTCAGGCCTTGAAGTTTGAGCTATTCTCATTTTACAGCTTAGAAAGTTTATGTTGGCTAAAGTTACTTAAGTAAAAAGTAGGGAAAAGAGGTTTTGAACCCAGCTCTGCCAGGCTCCCTGATGGGTATGTGTTCTCTATCTTGTGCCATACTACCTTCTACGAAATTTCTTTGTTCGGAAGATGTAAGTATATTCTTCCCTGAGGAAGGCACACTTCTTTGGAAGGCCTCAGCATCATGCCCTTCATCTGGGGATCTTTGTGCTTGCAAGTATCCTCAATGTCATTGGGCGGATAATCTCCTGGAATGTTGCAGAAGCCTGGGAAGGGTCTGGACTGTAGTTCGGGGCCATGCCCATGAGCAGGAATGAGAATGTGAGCATGTGCATTGGTGCCTGTGTGTGTGTGAGTGTGTGTGGGTGTGTGAAGACGTATTTCAGGGTGATTGACAGCATGTGATGGTGTGTCAGTGTGTGTTGTGTGGTGGCCTCATGTGAAGGCTCATGAATGAATCTATGTGGGAATATGAACTTGAGTGTGCGAGAGTGAGTCTGCACAGGGCTGAGAGTCAAGGGGTATGCACAGGTGTTGCTGACTCCATCGTTAAAAGGTTCAAAGAACTTCTGTAACAGGTGGCTCCTAGGCTCTGTGCTCTGCCCTCCTGCATGCCTGCACCCACCCTGACAGGCAGCCAGCTCAGTCCTTCAGCATGGAGAAGCTGAGAGGAAGATGCCTGTCCCAGCGGGGGCATCTGGGACGCTGCTTCAACTTCTTTTCTCAGTGGTCAGTGGAAATCTCCACACTTGCAGAATTTACGCTGAATAACAACCCCGTGTGTGTCATTGATATGAGCATGTACCCCTGTATAAACACGTGTGAGTGTGAGACTGTGTGAACGTGCTGCCTTTGCCTTCCCAACAGATCAGTGGGTTGTACGTTCTGGAAAGATGGGGTCCAGGCTTTATGCTTCTTCCAGGACAAAGATGGTGAGAGCACTTGCCACGTTGCAAAGACTACGGACAAGGGTTCGAATCTCACCTCCAGCACGTGTAAGTTGTTGGTACTGTGAGCACATAAGGAGCTTTGCTGCACCTCAACTGTACCTCTCAAGGGAAGAGAAAGACATGCTTCAATGGGGTGGTGTCCGTGTGTGTGAGCGCTTGTCACACGCCATGCCCTCTCCATGCTTCCTCAGCTTATGAGCCTCCCCCAGGGAGCACGGTCTGCCTCCAAAAGGCATGGCTGGCTGTGTACACTGATAGGGAAAAGTCACTGTGGGCCAGAGCTGCCCAAGAATGCCTCAAGAGCAGGATCCATCGTGGGCAGGTGTTACAACACGGAAGTTTCTGGAAACATGGGTAACAACACAATGGCGTGACTATGTCCTGGACGACATGTCGCTTGCGCCTCTGAACACCACTCAGAGGCTTTGCTCTACGCAACTGCACCTTGTCCTTATCCCAAAGATGTGCCCAGCGCCTCACACCTTTTTCTTAATAAAGGTGTGGAGCCCATGTCCTCAGGTTGGTGGCAATACGTGGAGGGTCTTGCTGCTCTGTCAGAAAGTGGGGAATAATAATAAAAGCAAGAGCTAACATTCATTCAACATTTACTATGTGTTACAACTTACTTAAAATTTATTTACATCGTCTCATTGAAGACACCTCCCCATCAACCCCAGTTGGCAGGATTTATTCTTCACACTATACAGATGAGAAGAGCGAGGCCTAGGGAAGTATGGGATTCAGTGCATCATAGGGGTGAATCTGGATCTAAACCCAATAGGATGGGGATAAAAGAAAATTGCGCATGATGGTCCGCACATAAGCACATGTGCACACACCCTAAGTATGATTATTAGTGGGGGAGAAAATTAAGTGAAGCCCAGAGAGGCAAAATTCAACCTTCTGTTAATCTGCTGAGTGAGGGAGGGTGATGAAAGAGAGAGTAAGAACCCAAAGGGGAGTTTTTGGGGAAGGTCATGTATGTGAGGCAAGAGAGGAGCTATCTGGAAACTGTGTGGACTCAGGTATCAGAGGGTGGGCATTGGCTCAAAGTGCTCATCATTTTCAGGGAGTTCACTTAAGGTGTCTACAGCTTTTCAATACATTTGGTGTGTCATCCTTGAGTTCTGGTGAATGCAACACTCTGTGGGAAATATTTACGACACATAGGTCAGGCAACTGGAGGCGCCCTCCAGCTTTCTGTAGTGTTCACCTGGTGCAGGTGGCTGCAGAGGCTACGTGCACTCTCCACCATGAATCGGGGCTGAGACGTTGGAGGGCTGGCCTCCTGGGAACAGCTGGCACTCGCAGCATTGGCTGCTGCTCTACGCAGTCCTGGAACGCACTCCTGCTTACTTACACACATCCCACTGTCCGTCCATTCTGAACCCCCCTCTCCCGGTCTTCCTCCTGGACAGACATGTTCTGGGAGCCCCGTGGTGGGTGCCATGATGACACAGATGGCCACGTTCTCCTTCCTCCCTTCAACAGCCCTCAGTGTTCTCTCTCTGTCTCCTCTGAATTCTGAGGGAAAGGAATGAAGTATCTGTATCTTCCAAGTCATCCATGAAGTAGACGTCATCTGGCAAAATTGTCCTTTGTTGTCTTGAGGGTCTCAGCTTGGTCTTTTTACGGGGATTAAACTAGGAGATCAGGAGCCCTGTGTGTGAGTCTGTGCTTCCCCAGCACACATCACATTCTAAGCAAAGGGAGGGGAATGTACTTACCAAGGATGCAATGATGCATTGCTGGTGGGGCTGGATGGATCGGTGATGGATACATAGATAGGTGGATAGAGCCTAGCTGAAAGGCATGAACATAGATGATGGAGGAAGGAGAGGCCAGCCAAAAGGGAAGCAACACTAAAACCTCTGTCTTTGGCTAGTTCTGAATTCTACAGTGTCTGCGATCTATGTTGGGGATAATTCACACTTTTAGTTTATGTGATGTTCTGGCTCCTTTTGGGTTCTTCTGTGGGTTTTCAGTGATTCCCTTGTAGCCCGGAGGCACGTGTAGGAAAAGAGAAGCAAAGACCTCATTTTGTGCACTATGTTGTGAGAGAAGGATTTGGTCGAAAGGGATGTGTGTAGTGGATGTAATAGAAAGAAGCAGCTTGGCTTACCTTTGGGCCTGAAGTTTCATGTTACCCTAATGCCCCAAGGATTTAGGGAATGGAAAGTAAGAGGGCAGTGAGAGAAATATTGCCCAGGAGAACCCTAAGCTGGAGAAACAACGGGGGCTCTGACTTTAATAAAATATTGACAGTGGAAATGTGTGTGCGTTGGATGTATGATATTTACATAGGCTGGCTCCTACTTACACATTTGGTTAGCTTGAAGAAACTCTGGTCTTTTCTTGTACCATTGGGAGAGCTTTTCAGGCCCGGTCCTCAATTCATTTTGACCACACGCCCGTGGAGTGTTCTCTGAATTTCCATTTATTTGCCTCTACTCTACTCTTTAGCTCCTGGCTGGGTTTCCCTTGCTCTTTCTGTGCCTACATTTTCTAGACGGGCGTCATCTCCCCCTTTCTCCAAGGGCTGTTCTCATTTTCCGGGGATGTGGGGATGAGCCCCATGAGGGAGAAGTGCCCATCTCTTTCCTCACCCTGGCAGGTCGATGGAGAATGTCCCTCAGCTCCAAAGTGCATCTCCCAATGCCTTCTCCTCTACCTGAACCCTCATGCCCAGACCTCCAAGGGCTCTGGGTTGAGGAGCAGGATACAAAATCTGCAGGAATTAACAACTGCAAGATGACGAAATAATCCACAGACACATTCATGCCAAAGGAATTGTGTTTAATAGTTGGGAAAACTGGAGTAGAAACGAAGGGTGCTAGGAAAGGATGTCCGGCCACGCTGCTTAAGTTTCCAAAAGCCAACAGGGCAAAGTAGATACAAGGTAGCAAAGAATATTGGACGGTTTAGAACCAGATCCTATTCTGAGATGGAACTTGCAGCTGCTAATTAATACGAAATCTTGCTCCAGGAAGCTGCCATCCTGGTGCTGCTTTTCCCGAAGTGTGGCTGCCTCCAGAAGCTGGGGGTGAGTGGCGCTGACAGCTGGCTGGCTGAGAGAGGGCAGTAGGCTTCATGGTCTCTGGTCTCCACGGAGGTTGGCCTCAGGTTCCATGGCCGTGGATGACTTCTGCTTGGACTTCTGGGATTGTGGAGGACGTGGGCACTTGTGTTGGCACTGGGGGACACAGTGCACCTTGCACTTGGGTGGAGGCTGGCAAAGCTGCTTGGTGTGCTGAGGGGGGTCTAGCACTGCTTTGGTGGGGGGCAGCAACACTGGGAAGGGAGACAGTATTGCTGAGGTCCGGGGCAGCAATACTTTGGGAATGGGCAGCATGGCTGGGGTACGGGGCAGCAATACTTTGGTGGGGGGCAGCATTGCTGGCATGGAGGGCAGCAAGGCTTTGGTACGGGGCAGCACAGCTTCTGCTTTTGATGATACATTTTGGTCTGGATGTGCACTGCAAGGGGAGAGACACACAAGTGAGGAAGTCTGGAGCCTTAGAGACTCTAGACCCAGGAGAACCTTCTGCCTCCTTCAAACCTGCCCCGTTTCACCCTCGGCCTGGTTGCTTCACCGATTTACGGTGCGTGTGTATGCAAAGAGTTGTGTCAGTATAAATTGTATCTACATTTTCTAAACCATTGCAAGGTATTTTTTGAGACAAAGAAATATGGAAGGAAGGAAGGAAAGAAGGAAAAGAGAAAAAAGGGAGAAATGAGATGAGAAAGGGAGAGAAGTAGAAGAAAACAAAGAAAGATGTAAAAAAGCTGAGACAGAGCGAGAGACAGAGAGGGAGAGAGAGAGGAGAGAGAAGGAAAGTGGAAGGAGCAAAGACATGGGTAAAGAGAACAAAAAGGAATATCCAGCCACAGCAGAAACGGTGGAATCCAGATCCGGATTTCCTGGGTTCAGAGTCCTGTGTCAAAAATTAACCAGCTTTGTGACTTTGAGCAAGTTACTTAACTTCTCTGTACATTTCCTACGATTGTTGTAAGGATAAATGAGCATATAAAACTCCACACAAAAACACGTAAATACACAGGGAAATAGGAAGGTAAAGATAAATGTGTGTGTATGTATGTGATCCCTTGGCACACGCCGTGCCCTCTCCATGCTCCTCAGCTTATGAGCCTCCTCCAAGGAGCACGGTCTGCCTCCAAAAGACATGGATGGCCGTGTCCATTGATAGGGAAAAGTCACTGTGGGCCCGAGCTACCCAGGACTGCCTCAGGAGCAGGAATCATCGTGGGCAGGTGTTACAAAGGGGAAGATTGTGGAAGAAAAGGGCAACCACCCAATGGGGTGATTAGGCCGTGGAAGAAATGTCATTTCTGCCTGTGAACACCCCTCAGATGCTTTGGTCTACACAATTGGTCCTTGTCCTTGTCCCCAAGATGTGCCCTGCCCCTCACACATTGTTCTTACTAACGGTGTGGAGCCCATGTCGTCAGGTTGGTGGTAATAAGTGGAGGGTCTTGCTGCTCTGTCAGAAAGTGGAGAATAATAATAAAAGCAAGAGCTAACATTCATCCAACATTTACTATGTGTTACATCCTACTTACTATTTATTTACTTTGTCTCATTGAAGACCCCTCCCCGTCAACCCCAGGTTGCAGATATTATTCTGCCCACTATACAGATGAGTAAAGTGAGGCCTAGGGAAGTATTGGATTCAGTCCATCATAGGCGTGCATCTGGCATCCAAACCCAGTAGGATGGGGATAAAAGAAAATTCCGCAAGATGGTCCGCACATAAGCACATGCGCACACATCCAAGTATGATCATTAGTCGGGGAGAAAATTAAGTGAAGCCCAGAGTGTCAAATTCAAACTTGTCTTTATCAGCTGAGTGAGGGAAGGTGAGGAAGTAGAGAGTAAGAACCCAAAGGGGAGTTCTTGGGCAAGGTCACGTATGTGGGGCAAGAGAGGAGCTATCTGGAGACTCTGCGGACTCAGGTATCAGAGGGTGGGGATTGGCTCAAAGTGCTCATCATTTTCAGGGAGTTCACTTAAGGTGTCTACAGCTTTTCAATACATTTGGTGTGTCATCCTTGAGTTCTGGTGAATGCAACACTCTGTGTGAAATATTTACGACACATAGGTCAGGCAACTGGAAGCGCCCTCCAGCTTTCTGTGGTGTTCACCTGGTGCAGGTGGCTGCAGAGGCTACGTGCGCTCTCCACCATGGACCGGGGCTGAGACGTTTGAGGGCTGGCCTCCTGGGAACAGCTGGCACTCGCAGCATTGGCTGCTGCTCTACGCAGTCCTGGAACACACTCCTGCTTACTTACACACATCCCACTGTCCTTCCATTCTGAACCCCCCTTCTCCAGGTGTTCCTCCTTGACAGACATTTTCTGGGCACCCCGTGGTGGGTTCCATGACGGCAGAGATGGCCAAGTTCTCCTTCCTCCCTCAACAGCCTTCAGTGTTCTCTCTCTGTCTCTTCTGAATTCTGAGGGCAGGAATGAGGTATTTGTGGCTTCCAAGTCATCCGTGAATAAGACGTCTTCCGGTCAAATTGTTTTTTGTTGTCTTCAGGGTCTGAGCTTGGTTTTCTTACGGGGATTAAACCAAGAGTCGTGGAGCCTTGTGTGTGTTTGTGCTTCCACAGCACCCATCACATTCTAAACAAAGGGAGGGGGATGTACTTTCCATGGATGCAATGATGCATTGCCGGTTGGGATGGATGGATTGGTGATGGATAAATAGGTAGACGTATGGAGCCTCGCTGAAGGGCATGAAAAGAGATGGTGGAGGAAGAAGAGACCAGCCAACCATAGAAGCAATGTCAAAACTTCTGTCTTTAGCTTATTCTGAATTCTACATGCTCTGTGATCTATGTTGGGGATAAATCACACATTTAGTTTATGTTTTATTCCTTTCTGGCTCCTTTGGGTACTTCTGCGGATTTTCAGTGATTCCCTTGTAGCCCATAAACCTGAAACGGGAGGCAGGTATAGGAAAAGAGATGCAAAGACCTCAATTTTGGGGACTTTTTGTGAGAGAAGGATTTGGTGGAAAGGTATGGGTGTAGTGGATGTAATAGACAGAAGTTTGGCTTACCTGTGGGCCTGAATTTTCAGGGTACGCTAATACCCCAAGGATTTAGGGAATGGAAAGTAAGAGGGCAGTGAGAGAAAAATAGCAGAAGTTGAGACACAGATGTAGAAAACAGACATATGGACACCAAGGGGGGAAAACTGCGGTGGGGTGGGGATGGTGGTATGCTGAATTGGGCGATTGGGATTGACATGTATACACTGATGTGTATAAAGTTGATGACTAATAAGAACCTGCAGTATAAAAAAACAAACAAACAAAACAACTAATACTAAACTTTCATTGGGTTATTTGTATGGAAATATGTTAATATAAATGTTTCAGACATTACATGAAATTTCTAAAAATCTTATATGTTCTGGTATAATGCTACAGGTCACAATTCTAGTTATTACTTTAAAATGTATATCTCAGAAATAACTAAATTTCCTAGTCATTTGCATTATTATGAACTTTCATCAAATCTTTAACCGTGGTCATTTTTAAGTCTTTTGTCATTTACAGACAGTTCTGGGTGTACTCTGATGCTTTTGCAAATATGTTCCTATAAAAGTGTTTCATCTTCAAGGAATTCATGGAAAAGACTCTGACAAGTACAGGTTTCTGGTAACTGACGTACTGCTGAACTGAATGAATAAACATTTTCAGAACTCTAATGAAAAACTGTTGAACTCATAAAAGTGCTAACAAAAGATCAAGATGAAAAAAAACATTAATTACATGAGACTGAGTGAACTGATGACGATGATTATAATTTTTGTGACTTTCTGTTTGAATTTAAAAAAAAAAAACATACCACGGTGATCCTTTTGTAACGTATGGAAATATCGGATCACTGTGTTGTGCAACTAGAACAAACATAGTGCTGTATGTCAATTATATTTCAATTAAAAACTATGCAGAAGCTGAGAGGAAATCAAAATGCTAATGATGGTTACCCTTGGCAGGTGGGGATTGTTAATTTTTCCTTTATGCTTTTATGTATTTCTAGTTGTCTGCCATGAACATGTATTACTTGTAAAATTAGAAAGAAAATAATAAATGTCATTAAATTTAAAAAAAAATTGACAGTGGATATGTGTGTGTGATGGATGTATGATTTTTACATAGACTGTCTCCTACCTACACATTTAGTCAGCTTGAAGAAAATCGCGTCTTTTCTTTTACAAATGGGAGAGTATTTCAGGCCCGGTCCTCAGTTCATTTTGACCCACATGCCCTTGGAATATTCTTTGAATTTCCATTTATTTGCCTCTACTCTACTCTTTAGCTCCTGGCTGGGTTTCCCTTACTCTTTCTGTGCCTCCATTTTCTAGACGGGCATCATCTCCCCTCTGTCCAAACGCTGTTCTCATTTTCCAGGGGTGTGGGGATGTGTCTCCATGCCCCTGAAGTGCCCATCTCTCCTCCTCACCCTGGCAGGAGCATGGAAAATGTCCTTCAGCTCAGAAGTGCATCTCCCCATGCCTTCTCCTCTACCTGCACCCACATGCCCAGCCCTCCTAGGGCTCTTGCTTAGGCAGCAGGATACAAAATCTGCAGGAGTTAACAAGTGTAAGATGATGAAATAATCAAACTGACACATTCATGCCAGCAGAATTGTGTTTAATTGTTTGAAAAACTGGACAGAGACGGAGTTTGCTAGGAAAGCGTGGTCGGGCATGCTGCTTCAGTTTCCAAGCAGCCAACAGGACTAAGTATACAAGTCAGCAAAGAAGATTAGACGGTTTAGAACCAGATCCTTTTCTTAATGGAAATTGCAGCTGCTAATTAATAAGAAATGTTGATCCAGGAAGCTCCCATCCTGCTGCTGCCTTTTCCACAAGTGTGGCTGCTTCCAGAAGCCGGGGGTGAGTGGTGCTGACAGCTGGCTGGCTGAGACAGGGGAGTGGGCTTCATGTTCTCTGTTCTGCAGGGAGCTTGGCCTCTGGCCCATGCCTGGGGTTTACTTCTGCTTGGACTTCTGGCACTGCTGAGGGGGTGGGCACTTTGGGACAGAGGGCTCCTTGCCCTTGGGTGGAGGCTGGCAAGGCTGCTTGGTGTGCTGAGGTGGAGTTTAGAACTGCTTCGGTGAGGGGCACCAGTACCTTGCTGGGGGGCAGCATTGCTGCAGAGGGGGACAGTACTGCTGAGGTGGGGGGCAGCAATACTTTGGTAGTGGGCAGCATAGCTGGGGTGCAGGGCAGCAATACTTTGGTGGGGGGCAGCAATACTTTGGTGGGGGGCAGCATTGCTGGGATGGAGGGCAGCAATACTTTGGTAGCGGGCAGCACAGCTTCTGCTTTTGATGATACATTCTGGTCCTGATGTGCACTGCAATGGGAAAGACACTGAAGTGAGGAACTCTGGAACCTTAGAGACACTCGATCCAGGAGAACTTCCTGCCCCGTTCAAAATTGTCCCATTTCAACCTTGGCCTGGTGGCTTCACCGATTAAAGGTGTGTGTGTGTGCAATGAGGTGCATCAGTATAAATTGTAGCTACTGTTTGTAAGCCATTGCAAGGTTTTAATTGAGACAAATAAAGAAATATGGAAGGAAGGAAGGAAGGAAGGAAGAGAGGAAAAAAGGGAGAAAGGAGAAGAGAAATGGAGAGGGATAGAGAAAAGCAAAGATGTAAAAAGGGAGAGAGAGACAGAGAGACAGAGAGAGAGAAGAGAGAGAAGGAAAGAGTAAGAAGGAAGGACAGGGGTAATGAGAGCAAGAAGTAATATCCTGCCACAGCAGATACTGTGGAATTTAGAACATGATTTTCTTGGATCTGAGTCCTGTCTCAAAAATTAACCAGCTGTGTGACTTTGAACAAGTTACTTAACTTCTCTGTACTCTTCTTAATGTTGTTGTAAGGATCAAATGAGCATATAAAACTCCACACAAACACATGTAAATACACAGGTAAATATGAGTGTAAAGATACATGTGTGTGTGTGCTCATGTGGTCACAGACACACACACACACACACACACACACACACACACACACACACGAGAACCAAAACATGTTGAGTACTCTTGTAAAGATTTCGACTTTTAAAATAAGGAACTAGTAATCAAAAGATTTTAAGAACTCTTACAACTCAACTATAAAAACAACCCTATAATTAAAAAGTGGACAGAAGATCTGAATGATAGCTATTCAAAGAAAATATACAAATGGTTAATAAGCCTGTGAATAGATGCTCAACATTATTAGTCATTAAAGAAAAGCATATCAAAACCATGTGAACTTCATGCTTTATATTCTGGGAAATTAATGAACATATAGACCAGTTGTAGGTTGCGTAAGGGTCACTGTGCTGGTTTTTTATGGATTCATTTCTTCTGTGAATGTCTGCTCTTAATCATTCTTCATGTCTCTTCAAAATGCCATGTTCTATATTTCAAGTTTATTCACATTAATTCTCATTAAACCAATCAATGCCTTGTATCATTTCCGACACATTAATGATAGAAGTGCACTCGCAAGCACTTTCTTAGTTTTCAGACATCATTGATTCACAAGATCTCCAGAGCTCTTTATTACTCTGATTACTATTTTCTTGGACCATGTGACTCTGAGCAGTGCTGGAATGTGAAGGTGATCACTACGTTCAGAAAAGCATTGAAAAATTGCCTGCTACACATTCTTCAGGGAAATCTTCCCTCCCTCTACTGCTGTGGCCAGAGAGGCTTTCTCAAGATTACAGTGGTGTTTTCCCCAGGAGGGAGGCTACTTCCCAGCAGGATTCATGCTCAAAAAGACATTCCCTATCACTCAACTTTTTCTGATTCGTTCTTTATAATGACAACAGCAACAAAATCTTATCACTTTCTTGTTACATGATTGAATATTTTCTACCCAGAGAAATTTTTTTCATACACTTATCCATGAACCATGTAAGCAATGATGAAAAATGCACATAAACTCTGATGCAACCTTTCATCTTATAGATTCATTAAGTACTTATTTTTCACAGCCCAATGTTGTTGGCAACTATGCATTTTGACTGCAGAGACCTTAATACACAAATAAATGTGGGTCTAGCTTCTATGTGCCCTCATCCCTGAGTATTTCTGATAGGTCTTAAGCTAAATCACTTTGTTCTCAGCTTTAAGCTTCTTTTTTTTTTTTCTTGTCCTTTCTTATTTTTTCTTTATTTTCTTATTTTTACAAGAACTAAATAGACTGACACAAAGCATTGTAAATGGATGACCACAACAAAAGCAACAATGACTGCAATTACCACACACGAAACACACTCATACTATGTCATAATATTGACATTCAGTCCAGTAATCCTTCACTGTAACAGCTCCTTTACTTTGCAGTGAAAATTTCTACCCATTTTACCCATATTAATTTAATTTAATTTAATTTCTACCCATTTTAAAGGAGCATCATAACACCTCTCTAAGAGAATTCATAGAAAAGAGGCATCTAGAGACAAAAGGACCGTTTAGATCGACTCTAAATTCTGGTGAGAAAGCAAATCTTAGTGAGGGAAGTCATGGTTCCCGAGGCACTGAGCACACGGGGCTGGAACACTGGCCCCCGACTCCCAGAGCAGGACCTGGCCACTGTACCACCTCCTCTAGTCCTTGCTGCTCTGAGCTCCCTGGACCTCTGCCCCCTGTTCCCTGAGGAGCTCTCCTGCCTCCCTGCATGGGCCTTGCCCTTCAGGGCAGCGCTGCTCCAGAGTCGGTGCCACCCTCTCCAAACCAGCCCCGCTCAGCTCCTGGCCACGCACAACAGCACCACCACACACGTCAGCAGGAGCCTCAACACAGGACACTTGGCACACCCCGGACTGCATCTCAACCCCCACCACACACACTTCAGATGTTGACTTGCAGCCCGAGAAGTGGGTCCCAAATGGTACGGAGGAGAGAGATGCCCACACGAGGCCGTTCTTTGGGACCAACCACCAAGTGCTCCAGCCCCAACTGCCTGCAGAATTGGGGACCAGGTAGAGCCAGGCTTCCAGGAGAGGCGTCCTTTGCCCAACTTACCCTAGTTCACCAGGGGCTGGAACGTGGAGATGCTGAGGCTTTGGGGATGCTCTGAGACTGCACACCTTTTATACGTCTCATATCTCATGTGAAGCCATGAGGTGGCCTACAGTTGGGGCGTGCTAGGCCCTAGTCACAATAGGATGCATCTGTCCTTCCTCAAATTTAAGGTTTTACTCATCTCCTGGGCTGGCAAACGCCTTCTCGGTTTGATGGCGCTTGGGGATGACAGTGCCTTCACTCGAGCGCTGGCCCCATTTCCCCATCACTTTACGAGCCCTGGCTTCCTCGGGTTTCCAAACCCACTCATGACGTTTGCCCTAGAACCTTGACATCTGGGATGGTGCTAAGCAAGCATTCAGGACACTGCTGGGTGTGGGAGGGCTGAGGGTAATGTTCCAGGATATTCCAGATGGTGAGGGAAGGGATGGGTTGATCAGCGTATACAGCGAGGCTTGATGTAAGGGAAACGACTACTAAGCGGTGAGTGGCTCTTTGGGAGACCCTGTAAACTCAGCAAAGTTGGGACCTTGACTTAACCTAGACTCAGAGCCACATTCATCCTGAACTGGAAACAAACCTGGGCAAGCCGCTTTGATTTTTCACCTGTTGTAATATAAACAAAAAATGGGGCCTGCAGCTCTCTGTGCTGCCTCTTGGTGAGCAAAACATTAGTCTTCATTCACAGAAACTGGGCGGTTACAGTTGACAGTATGTATCTCTCTTAAAGGTGTATAAGTTGCCCAGACTGCAGGCTTCCCAGGGAAATGATTATCATAAGGTGGAGACGCTGGGGAGCTAAGAAACTTTGGCCTGTCATGAGTTGCTGGACGAGTCACCCGGTCTGGCTCCTGGAATCTGATCTCCCAGGGCTTCAGGCCTGATGCGTCCTTCCCCTTCCACTTAGAGATTCCAGAACGAAGAGGGATGCCACAGGGCAGGGAGTAGGTTAAAAAGGTTGAAACAACATCCGTCAAAGGATGAAACATATCTTAAATAATTCCCCAATTAGTGTTCCGACTGGGGCTCTGGTCTTCACCAGCTGGGTGACTTTGGGTACTCTACATCTTTGAGCCTCAGTTTCCTCATCTGCTAAACAGGATAACCCCATTCTGCACGTCAGCTGAAAGGCTTATTTTGGACAACATGTGTAAGTATGTGCACACTGTTGGGCAGAGAATAAGGGCTCAACGATGGTTGGGTGCTCCGTGAAGTCAGGTTGTGAAAGCTGAGGCAAAGCACACTCTTAGAAGTAGGGAGTAGGTCGTTGCCCACATTTGAAGGCAAGTAGTGGCACTTGCTTCCAGTGTCCTAAGACCTTGACTGACAGAAATGGAAATCGGCAAGCTAGTCCTGAGGACGGCACGTTTCATTCTCACACCTGGAATTTAGCCACAGCTCAGCTGAAAGCCCTACAGTATCACTAGATATTAGGAATTCACACTGCAGCACCAGAAGACAGCCTTAGAAATCAATGGTGTCTCCTCTGGGACTCACCCGAAAGGCAGGCTGTGCAGGGGCTCGGCCACGAGGGAAACCCAGAGGATCCCAGGCCTTCCCGGGAGAAGAACCCCTTCCGCCTGTTGTCACTCTGACAGAAGCCACCCTGATAGGCTTGGAGAGGGATTTCAGCTCAGATCCCTAATAGCAGAGAAGCAAGGCCACGTGGGGCAGGTTACCTGAGATAACTAATAATTCATCAAGATATAGTGAGCTCACACAATGCACCAGGCGCTGGGAACGGTGGTCAGCAAGGAGGGCCAGAGCCTCCCAGGACCCTAAACTTCTTCATATCCTCTTCTCCGCCTACTCCTTCCAACTCCGTAGATACTTTTCAATGGTTTGGCTTGGATTAGCTGAAGAACTCAAACCCAGTTGTGGCAGTAGCAATGCCTGCGTAACTAGAGAAAATGTGAACATCTGAAGATCCGTGAGTTTCGGTGTTACATCCTGTCCATCTTTTCCGGCCTAAGCCCTCACTACCCTGAACAGATTTTTTTGGGTGTGGAATCTGCTATCTCAAGCATGCATTACATAGTATTACTTCTACCACCAGAGGACAGAAGGAACATGTCCTCTAGAAGCCACAGGTACAACTAAACACCTATCCTGGGCATTGGGAATGGTACTCTTCCCTGACTTTCATTAGCATTGCTCTTTCTCTTTCTCCAAAGCTCTATCTCTCATGTACACACACACACACACACACACACACACACAAACACACTAAAGTAAAAGGGACAATTGGGACCAAGGAGGTCTCAGCAGACCTGGGCACAAGCTAAGCCCACTGTATCTTCTGTGCCAGGCATCTGTGATGGAACACCAGGCCGGGGCCCATGCACACATATGCAGGGGAAGGCTGAGCTGACCCTCTGGGGCCGGCCGCATCAATAAGGGCTCCAGACAAAGGACTGATGGTGGTTGGAGCTAGAGCCTCTCTGCTGAAATCCATCGCCATCTGGGGATCCTCTGGGGCATGGCACGATGTGTGCCCAGCCTCTGGGTCGGTGAGAGATGCCCTCATTATCCCAAGGTGCTTGTGGTTGGGGGATGAGGGAGGGCAGGCCTCCACTGCCTGTCGGAATCTCTGTTCGAGTTTCTACTTCAGGCCTTGAAGTTTGAGCTATTCTCATTTTACAGCTTAGAAAGTTTATGTTGGCTAAAGTTACTTAAGTAAAAAGTAGGGAAAAGAGGTTTTGAACCCAGCTCTGCCAGGCTCCCTGATGGGTATGTGTTCTCTATCTTGTGCCATACGACCTTCTACGAAATTTCTTTGTTCGGAAGATGTAAGTATATTCTTCCCTGAGGAAGGCACACTTCTTTGGAAGGCCTCAGCATCATGCCCTTCATCTGGGGATCTTTGTGCTTGCAAGTATCCTCAATGTCATTGGGCGGATAATCTCCTGGAATGTTGCAGAAGCCTGGCGAAGGGTCTGGACTGTAGTTCGGGGCCATGCCCATGAGCAGGAATGAGAATGTGAGCATGTGCATTGGTGCCTGTGTGTGTGTGAGTGTGTGTGGGTGTGTGAAGACGTATTTCAGGGTGATTGACAGCATGTGATGGTGTGTCAGTGTGTGTTGTGTGGTGGCCTCATGTGAAGGCTCATGAATGAATCTATGTGGGAATATGAACTTGAGTGTGCGAGAGTGAGTCTGCACAGGGCTGAGAGTCAAGGGGTATGCACAGGTGTTGCTGACTCCATCGTTAAAAGGTTCAAAGAACTTCTGTAACAGGTGGCTCCTAGGCTCTGTGCTCTGCCCTCCTGCATGCCTGCACCCACCCTGACAGGCAGCCAGCTCAGTCCTTCAGCATGGAGAAGCTGAGAGGAAGATGCCTGTCCCAGCGGGGGCATCTGGGACGCTGCTTCAACTTCTTTTCTCAGTGGTCAGTGGAAATCTCCACACTTGCAGAATTTACGCTGAATAACAACCCCGTGTGTGTCATTGATATGAGCATGTACCCCTGTATAAACACGTGTGAGTGTGAGACTGTGTGAACGTGCTGCCTTTGCCTTCCCAACGGATCACTGGGTTGTACGTTCTGGAAAGATGGGGTCCAGGCTTTATGCTTCTTCCAGGACAAAGATGGTGAGAGCACTTGCCACGTTGCAAAGACTACGGACAAGGGTTCGAATCTCACCTCCAGCACGTGTAAGTTGTTGGTACTGTGAGCACATAAGGAGCTTTGCTGCACCTCAACTGTACCTCTCAAGGGAAGAGAAAGACATGCTTCAATGGGGTGGTGGCCATGTGTGTGAGCGCTTGTCACACGCCATGCCCTCTCCATGCTTCCTCAGCTTATGAGCCTCCCCCAGGGAGCACGGTCTGCCTCCAAAAGGCATGGCTGGCTGTGTACACTGATAGGGAAAAAACACTGTGGGCCAGAGCTGCCCAAGAATGCCTCAAGAGCAGGATCCATCGTGGGCAGGTGTTACAACACGGAAGTTTCTGGAAACATGGGTAACAACACAATGGCGTGACTATGTCCTGGACGACATGTCGCTTGCGCCTCTGAACACCACTCAGAGGCTTTGCTCTACGCAACTGCACCTTGTCCTTATCCCAAAGATGTGCCCAGCGCCTCACACCTTTTTCTTAATAAAGGTGTGGAGCCCATGTCCTCAGGTTGGTGGCAATATGTGGAGGGTCTTGCTGCTCTGTCAGAAAGTGGGGAATAATAATAAAAGCAAGAGCTAACATTCATTCAACATTTACTATGTGTTACAACTTACTTAAAATTTATTTACATCGTCTCATTGAAGACACCTCCCCATCAACCCCAGTTGGCAGGATTTATTCTTCACACTATACAGATGAGAAGAGCGAGGCCTAGGGAAGTATGGGATTCAGTGCATCATAGGGATGAATCTGGATCTAAACCCAATAGGATGGGGATAAAAGAAAATTGCGCATGATGGTCCGCACATAAGCACATGTGCACACACCCTAAGTATGATTATTAGTGGGGGAGCAAATTAAGTGAAGCCCAGAGAGGCAAAATTCAACCTTCTGTTAATCTGCTGAGTGAGGGAGGGTGATGAAAGAGAGAGTAAGAACCCAAAGGGGAGTTTTTGGAGAAGGTCATGTATGTGAGGCAAGAGAGGAGCTATCTGGAGACTGTGTGGACTCAGGTATCAGAGGGTGGGCATTGGCTCAAAGTGCTCATCATTTTCAGGGAGTTCACTTAAGGTGTCTACAGCTTTTCAATACATTTGGTGTGTCATCCTTGAGTTCTGGTGAATGCAACACTCTGTGGGAAATATTTACGACACATAGGTCAGGCAACTGGAGGCGCCCTCCAGCTTTCTGTAGTGTTCACCTGGTGCAGGTGGCTGCAGAGGCTACGTGCGCTCTCCACCATGAATCGGGGCTGAGACTTTGGAGGGCTGGCCTCCTGGGAACAGCTGGCACTCGCAGCATTGGCTGCTGCTCTACGCAATCCTGGAACGCACTCCTGCTTACTTACACACATCCCACTGTCCGTCCATTCTGAACCCCCCTCTCCCGGTCTTCCTCCTGGACAGACATGTTCTGGGAGCCCCGTGGTGGGTGCCATGATGACACAGATGGCCACGTTCTCCTTCCTCCCTTCAACAGCCCTCAGTGTTCTCTCTCTGTCTCCTCTGAATTCTGAGGGAAAGGAATGAAGTATCTGTATCTTCCAAGTCATCCATGAAGTAGACGTCATCTGGCAAAATTGTCCTTTGTTGTCTTGAGGGTCTCAGCTTGGTCTTTTTACGGGGATTAAACTAGGAGATCAGGAGCCCTGTGTGTGAGTCTGTGCTTCCCCAGCACACATCACATTCTAAGCAAAGGGAGGGGAATGTACTTACCAAGGATGCAATGATGCATTGCTGGTGGGGCTGGATGGATCGGTGATGGATACATAGATAGGTGGATAGAGCCTAGCTGAAAGGCATGAACATAGATGATGGAGGAAGGAGAGGCCAGCCAAAAGGGAAGCAACACTAAAACCTCTGTCTTTGGCTACTTCTGAATTCTACAGTGTCTGCGATCTATGTTGGGGATAATTCACACTTTTAGTTTATGTGATGTTCTGGCTCCTTTTGGGTTCTTCTGTGGGTTTTCAGTGATTCCCTTGTAGCCCGGAGGCACGTGTAGGAAAAGAGAAGCAAAGACCTCATTTTGTGCACTATGTTGTGAGAGAAGGATTTGGTCGAAAGGGATGTGTGTAGTGGATGTAATAGAAAGAAGCAGCTTGGCTTACCTTTGGGCCTGAAGTTTCATGTTACCCTAATGCCCCAAGGATTTAGGGAATGGAAAGTAAGAGGGCAGTGAGAGAAATATTGCCCAGGAGAACCCTAAGCTGGAGAAACAACGGGGGCTCTGACTTTAATAAAATATTGACAGTGGAAATGTGTGTGCGTTGGATGTATGATATTTACATAGGCTGGCTCCTACTTACACATTTGGTTAGCTTGAAGAAACTCTGGCTTTTTTGGACCATTGGGAGAGCTTTTCAGGCCCGGTCCTCAATTCATTTTGACCACACGCCCGTGGAGTGTTGTCTGAATTTCCATTTATTTGCCTCTACTCTACTCTTTAGCTCCTGGCTGGGTTTCCCTTACTCTTTCTGTGCCTACGTTTTCTAGACGGGCGTCATCTCCCCCTTTCTCCAAGGGCTGTTCTCATTTTCCGGGGATGTGGGGATGAGCCCCATGAGGGAGAAGTGCCCATCTCTTTCCTCACCCTGGCAGGTCAATGGAGAATGTCCCTCAGCTCCAAAGTGCATCTCCCAATGCCTTCTCCTCTACCTGAACCCTCATGCCCAGACCTCCAAGGGCTCTGGGTTGAGGAGCAGGATACAAAATCTGCAGGAATTAACAACTGCAAGATGACGAAATAATCCACAGACACATTCATGCCAAAGGAATTGTGTTTAATAGTTGGGAAAACTGGAGTAGAAATGAAGGGTGCTAGGAAAGGATGTCGGGCCACGCTGCTTAAGTTTCCAAAAGCCAACAGGGCAAAGTAGATACAAGGTAGCAAAGAATATTGGACGGTTTAGAACCAGATCCTTTTCTGAGATGGAACTTGCAGCTGCTAATTAATACGAAATCTTGCTCCAGGAAGCTGCCATCCTGGTGCTGCTTTTCCCGAAGTGTGGCTGCCTCCAGAAGCTGGGGGTGAGTGGCGCTGACAGCTGGCTGGCTGAGAGAGGGCAGTGGGCTTCATGGTCTCTGGTCTCCACGGAGCTTGGCCTCAGGTTCCATGGCCATGGATGACCTCTGCTTGGACTTCTGGCATTGCGGAGGACGTGGGCACTTGTGTTGGCACTGGGGGACACAGTGCCCCTTGCACTTGGGTGGAGGCTGGCAAGGCTGCTTGGTGTGCTGAGGGGGGTCTAGCACTGCTTTGGTGGGGGGCAGCAACACTGGGGAGGGAGACAGTATTGCTGAGGTCCGGGGCAGCAATACTTTGGGAGTGGGCAGCATGGCTGGGGTGCGGGGCAGCAATACTTTGGTGGGGGGCAGCATTGCTGGCATGGAGGGCAGCAAGGCTTTGGTACGGGGCAGCACAGCTTCTGCTTTTGATGATACATTCTGGTCTGGATGTGCACTGCAAGGGGAAAGACACACAAGTGAGGAAGTCTGGAGCCTTAGAGACTCTCGACCCAGGAGAACCTTCTGCCTCCTTCAAACCTGCCCCGTTTCACCCTTGGCCTGGTTGCTTCACCGATTTAAGGTGTGTGTGTGTGCAATGAGGTGTGTCAGTATAAACTGTATCTACATTTTCTAAGCCATTGCAAGGTATTTTTTGAGACAAAGAAATGTGGAAGGAAGGAAGGAAGGAAAGAAGGAGGAGAGAAAAAAAGGGGAAATGAGATGAGAAAGGGAGAGAAGTAGAAGAAAACAAAGAAAGGTGTAAAAAAGCTGAGACACAGGGAGAAACAGACAGGGAGAGAGAGAGGAGAGAGAAGGAAAGAGGAAGGAGCAAAGACATGGGTAAAGAGAACAAAAAGTAATATCCAGCCACAGCAGAAACGGTGGAATCCAGATCAGGATTTCCTGGGTTCAGAGACCTGTGTCAAAAATTAACCAGCGTTGGGCTTCCCTGGTGGCACAGTGGTTGAGAATCTGCCTGCTAATGCAGGGGACACGGGTTCGTGAGCCACAATTACTGAGCTTGCGCGTCTGGAGCCTGTGCTCCGCAATAAGAGAGGCCGCGATAGTAAGAGGCCCACGCACCGCGATGAAGAGTGGCCCCCGCTTGCCGCAACTAGAGAAAGCCCTCGCACAGAAACGAAGACCCAACACAGCCATAAATAAATAAATAAATAAATAATGTGGAACTTTAAAAAAAAAAAAAAACTTAACCAGCGTTGTGACTTTGAGCCAGTTACTTAACTTGTCTGTCCATTTCCTACGGTTGTTGTAAGGATAAATGAGCATATAAACTCCACACAAAAACACGTAAATACACAGGGAAATAGGAATGTAAAGATATGTGTGTGTGTGTGTGTGTGTGCACGTGCACACACACAATCACACATACACATACACACACACACGGGAGAACCAAAATATGTTGCATACTCTTGTAAGGATTTCGACTTTTTAATAAGATTTCTACCAATTTTTAAGGAGCATCTTAACCACTCTCTAAGAGAATTCATAGAAAAGAGGCATCTAGAGACAAAAGGACCGTTTAGATTGATTCTAAGTTCTATGTGAGAAAGCAAATCTTAGAGAGGGAAGTCATGGTTCCCCAGGCACTGAGCACACGGGGGTGGAACACTGGTCCCCGACTCCCAGAGCAAGACCTGGCCACTGTACCACCTTCTCTTGTCCTTGCTGCTCTGAGCTCTTGGGCCTCTGCCCCCTGCTCCGTGAGGAGCTCTCCTGCCTCCCTGCATGGGCCTTGCCCTTCAGGGCAGCCCTGCCCCAGAGTTGCTGCCACCCTCTCCTAACCAGCCCCGCTCAGCTCCTGGCCACGCACAGCAGCGCCGCCACACAAGCCAGCAGGAGCCTCAACACCGGACTCTGCGCACACCCTGGACCCCCATCTCAGCCCCCGCCCCACACACTTCAGATGTTGACTTGCAGCCCAAGAGAGGTGGCTCCCAAATGGTACGGAGGAGAGAGCTGCCCACACGAGGCCTTTCTTTGGGACCAAACACCAAGTGCTCCAGCCCCAGCTGCCCGCAGAGTTTGGGACCAGGTAGAGCCAGGCTTCCAGGAGAGGCGTTCCTTTGCCCAACATACCTTAGTTCACCAGGGGCTGGAACGTGGAGATGCTGAGGCTTTTGGGATGCTCTGAGACTGCACACCTTTTATACGTCTCAAATCCCCTTGGAAGCCATGAGGTGGCCTACGATTGGGGCGTGCTAGGCCCTAGTCACAGTAGGATGCATCTGCCCTTCCTCAAACTTCAGGTTTTACTCATCTCCTGGGCTGGCAAACTGCTTCTCGGTTTGATGGCGCTTGGGGATGACAGTGCCTTCACTCGAGCCCTGGCCCCATTTCCCCATCACTTTACGAGCCCTGGCTTCCTCGGGATTCCAAACCCACTCGTGACGTTTTCCCTAGAACCTTGACATCTGGGATGGTGCTAAGCAAGCATTCAGGACACTGCTGGGTGTGGGAGGGCTGAGGGAAATGTTCCAGGATATTCCGGTTGGTGGGGGAAGGCGTGGGCCGATCAGCGTACACAGCGAGCCTTGTTGTAAGAGAAATGACTACTGAGCGGTGAGTGGCTCTTTGGGAGACCCAGTAAACTCAGCAAAGTTTGGACCGTCACTTAACCTGGACTCAGAGCCACATTCAGCCTGAACTGGAAACAAACCTGGGCAAGCCGCTTTGATTTTTCACCTGTTGTAATATAAACAAAAAATGGGGGCTGCAGCTCTCTGTCCTGCCTCTTGGTGAGCAAAACTTTAGTCTTCATTCTCAGAAACTGTGCGGATACAGTTGACAGTACGTATCTCTCTTACAGGTGTATAAGTCACACACACTGCAGGCTTCCCAGGGAAATGATTATCATAAGGTGGAGAGGCTGGGGAGCTACGAAACTTTGACCTGTCATGAGCTGCTGGACGAGTCACCCGGTCTGGCTCCTGGAATCTGATCTCCCAGGGCTTCAGGCCTGATGCGTCCTTCCCCTTCCACTTAGAGATTCCAGAACGAAGAGGGATGCCACTGGGCAGGGACTAGGATGAAAAGGTTGAAACAACATCCGTCAAAGGATGAAACATATCTTAAATAATTCCCCAATTAGTGTTCCGACTGGGGCTCTGGTCTTCACCAGCTGGGTGACTTTGGGCACTCTACATCTTTGAGCCTCAGTTTCCTCATCTGCTGAACAGGATAACGCCCTTCTGCACGTCAGCTGAAAGGCTTATTTTGGACAACATGTGTAAGTATGTGCACACTGTTGGGCAGAGAATAAGGGCTCAACGATGGTTGGGTGCTCCGTGAAGTCAGGCTGTGAAAGCTGGGGCAAAGCACCCTCTTAGAAGTAGGGTGTAGGTCGTTGCCACATTTGAAGGCAACTAGTGGCACTTGCTTCCAGTGTCCTAAGACCTTGACTGACAGAAATGGAAATCGGCAAGCTAGTCCTGAGGACGGCACGTTTCATTCTCACACCTGGAATTTAGCCACAGCTCAGCTGAAAGCCCTACAGTATCACTAGATCTTGGGAATTCACACTGCAGCATGAGAAGACAGCCTTAGAAATCAATGGTGTCTCCTCTGGGACTCACTGGAAGGGCAGGCTGTGCATGGGCTCGGCCACGAGGGAAACCCAGAGGATCCCAGGCCTTCCCGGGAGAAGAACCCCTTCCGCCTGTTGTCACTCTGACAGAAGCAACCCTGATAGGCTTGGAGAGGGATTTCAGCTCAGATCCCTAATAGCAGAGAAGCAAGGCCACGTGGGGCAGGTTACCTGAGATAACTAATAATTCATCAAGATATAGTGAGCTCACACAATGCACCAGGCGCTGGGAACGGTGGTCAGCAAGGAGGGCCAGAGCCTCCCTGGTCCCTAAACTTCTTCACATCCTCTTCTCCGCCTACTCCTTCCAACTCCGTAGATACTTTTCAATGGTTTGGCTTGGATTAGCTGAAGAACTCAAACCCAGCTGTGGCAGTAGCAATGCCTGCGTAACTAGAGAAAATGTGGACATCTGAAGATCCATGAGTTTCGGTGTTACATCCTGTCCATCTTTTCTGGACGAAGCACTCACTACCCTGAACAGATTTTTTTGGGTGTGGAATCTGCTATCTCAAGCATGCATTACATAGTATTGCTTCTACCACCAGAGGAGAGAAGGAACATGTCCTCTAGAAGCCACAGGTACAACTAAACACCTATCCTGGGCATTGGGAATGGTACCGTTCCCTGACTTTCATTAGCATCGCTCTTTCTCTTCTCCAAAGCTCTATCTCTCATGTACACACACACACACACACACACACACACACACACACACACTAAAGTAGAAGGCACAATTGGGACCAAGGAGGTCTCAGCAGACCTGGGCACAAGCTAAGCCCACTGTATCTTCTGTGCCAGGCATCTGTGATGGAACACCAGGCCGGGGCCCATGCACACATATGCAGGGGAAGGCTGAGCTGACCCTCTGGGGCCGGCCGCATCAACAGACAGGGCTCCGGACAAAGGACTGCTGGTGGTGGGAGCTAGAGCCTCTCTGTTGAAATCCATCGCCATCTGGGGATCCTCTGGGGCATGGCACGATGTGTGCCCAGCCTCTGGGTCGGTGAGAGATGCCCTCACTTTCCCAAGGTGCTTGTGGTTGGGGGATGAGGGAGGGCAGGCCTCCACTGCCTGTCATAATCTCTTTTCGAGTTTCTACTTCAGGCCTTGAAGTGTGAGCTATTCTCATGTTACAGCTTAGAAAGTTTATGTTGGCTAAGGTTACTTAAGTAAAAAGTAGGGAAGAGAGGTTTTGAACCCAGCTCTGCCAGGCTCCAGGATGGGTATGTGTTCTCTATCTTGCGCCATACTACCTTCTAGGAAATTGCTTTGTTCGGAAGATGGAAGTATATTCTTCCCTGAGGAAGGCACACTTCTTTGGAAGGCCTCAGCATCATGCCCTTCATCTGGGGATCTTTGTGCTTGCAAATATCCTCAAGGTCAACGGGCAGATAATCTCCTGGAATGTTGCAGAAGCCTGGCGAAGGCTGGTGAAGGGTCTGGACTATATGTTCTGGGGCCATGCCCATGAGCAGGAATGAGAATGTGAGCATGTGCATTGGTGCCTGTGTGCGTGTGAGCGTGTGTGGGTGTGTGAAGACGTACTTCAGGGTGATTGACAGCATGTGATGGTGTGTCAGTGTGTGTTGTGTGGTGGCCTCATGTGAAGGCTCATGAATGAATCTATGTGGGAATATGAACTTGAGTGTGCGAGAGTGAGTCTGCACAGGGCTGAGAGTCAAGGGGTATGCACAGGTGTTGCTGACTCCATCGTTAAAAGGTTCAAAGAACTTCTGTAACAGGTGGCTCCTAGGCTCTGTGCTCTGCCCTCCTGCATGCCTGCACCCACCCTGACAGGCAGCCTGCTCAGTCCTTCAGCATGGAGAAGCTGAGAGGAAGATGCCTGTCCCAGCGGGGGCATCTGGGACGCTGCTTCAACTTCTTTTCTCAGTGGTCAGTGGAAATCTCCACACTTGCAGAATTTACGCTGAATAACAACCCCGTGTGTGTCATTGATATGAGCATGTACCCCTGTATAAACACGTGTGAGTGTGAGACTGTGTGAACGTGCTGCCTTTGCCTTCCCAACAGATCAGTGGGTTGTACGTTCTGGAAAGATGGGGTCCAGGCTTTATGCTTCTTCCAGGACAAAGATGGTGAGAGCACTTGCCACGTTGCAAAGACTACGGACAAGGGTTCGAATCTCACCTCCAGCACGTGTAAGTTGTTGGTACTGTGAGCACATAAGGAGCTTTGCTGCACCTCAACTGTACCTCTCAAGGGAAGAGAAAGACATGCTTCAATGGGGTGGTGTCCATGTGTGTGAGCGCTTGTCACACGCCATGCCCTCTCCATGCTTCCTCAGCTTATGAGCCTCCCCCAGGGAGCACGGTCTGCCTCCAAAAGGCATGGCTGGCTGTGTACACTGATAGGGAAAAGTCACTGTGGGCCAGAGCTGCCCAAGAATGCCTCAAGAGCAGGATCCATCGTGGGCAGGTGTTACAACACGGAAGTTTCTGGAAACATGGGTAACAACACAATGGCGTGACTATGTCCTGGACGACATGTCGCTTGCGCCTCTGAACACCACTCAGAGGCTTTGCTCTACGCAACTGCACCTTGTCCTTATCCCAAAGATGTGCCCAGCGCCTCACACCTTTTTCTTAATAAAGGTGTGGAGCCCATGTCCTCAGGTTGGTGGCAATACGTGGAGGGTCTTGCTGCTCTGTCAGAAAGTGGGGAATAATAATAAAAGCAAGAGCTAACATTCATTCAACATTTACTATGTGTTACAACTTACTTAAAATTTATTTACATCGTCTCATTGAAGACACCTCCCCATCAACCCCAGTTGGCAGGATTTATTCTTCACACTATACAGATGAGAAGAGCGAGGCCTAGGGAAGTATGGGATTCAGTGCATCATAGGGGTGAATCTGGATCTAAACCCAATAGGATGGGGATAAAAGAAAATTGCGCATGATGGTCCGCACATAAGCACATGTGCACACACCCTAAGTATGATTATTAGTGGGGGAGAAAATTAAGTGAAGCCCAGAGAGGCAAAATTCAACCTTCTGTTAATCTGCTGAGTGAGGGAGGGTGATGAAAGAGAGAGTAAGAACCCAAAGGGGAGTTTTTGGAGAAGGTCATGTATGTGAGGCAAGAGAGGAGCTATCTGGAGACTGTGTGGACTCAGGTATCAGAGGGTGGGCATTGGCTCAAAGTGCTCATCATTTTCAGGGAGTTCACTTAAGGTGTCTACAGCTTTTCAATACATTTGGTGTGTCATCCTTGAGTTCTGGTGAATGCAACACTCTGTGGGAAATATTTACGACACATAGGTCAGGCAACTGGAGGCGCCCTCCAGCTTTCTGTAGTGTTCACCTGGTGCAGGTGGCTGCAGAGGCTACGTGCGCTCTCCACCATGAATCGGGGCTGAGACTTTGGAGGGCTGGCCTCCTGGGAACAGCTGGCACTCGCAGCATTGGCTGCTGCTCTACGCAATCCTGGAACGCACTCCTGCTTACTTACACACATCCCACTGTCCGTCCATTCTGAACCCCCCTCTCCCGGTCTTCCTCCTGGACAGACATGTTCTGGGAGCCCCGTGGTGGGTGCCATGATGACACAGATGGCCACGTTCTCCTTCCTCCCTTCAACAGCCCTCAGTGTTCTCTCTCTGTCTCCTCTGAATTCTGAGGGAAAGGAATGAAGTATCTGTATCTTCCAAGTCATCCATGAAGTAGACGTCATCTGGCAAAATTGTCCTTTGTTGTCTTGAGGGTCTCAGCTTGGTCTTTTTACGGGGATTAAACCAGGAGATCAGGAGCCCTGTGTGTGAGTCTGTGCTTCCCCAGCACACATCACATTCTAAGCAAAGGGAGGGGAATGTACTTACCAAGGATGCAATGATGCATTGCTGTTGGGGATGGATGGATCGGTGATGGATACATAGATAGGTGGATAGAGCCTAGCTGAAAGGCATGAACATAGATGATGGAGGAAGGAGAGGCCAGCCAAAAGGGAAGCAACACTAAAACCTCTGTCTTTGGCTAGTTCTGAATTCTACAGTGTCTGCGATCTATGTTGGGGATAATTCACACTTTTAGTTTATGTGATGTTCTGGCTCCTTTTGGGTTCTTCTGTGGGTTTTCAGTGATTCCCTTGTAGCCCGGAGGCACGTGTAGGAAAAGAGAAGCAAAGACCTCATTTTGTGCACTATGTTGTGAGAGAAGGATTTGGTCGAAAGGGATGTGTGTAGTGGATGTAATAGAAAGAAGCAGCTTGGCTTACCTTTGGGCCTGAAGTTTCATGTTACCCTAATGCCCCAAGGATTTAGGGAATGGAAAGTAAGAGGGCAGTGAGAGAAATATTGCCCAGGAGAACCCTAAGCTGGAGAAACAACGGGGGCTCTGACTTTAATAAAATATTGACAGTGGAAATGTGTGTGCGTTGGATGTATGATATTTACATAGGCTGGCTCCTACTTACACATTTGGTTAGCTTGAAGAAACTCTGGCTTTTTTGGACCATTGGGAGAGCTTTTCAGGCCCGGTCCTCAATTCATTTTGACCACACGCCCGTGGAGTGTTGTCTGAATTTCCATTTATTTGCCTCTACTCTACTCTTTAGCTCCTGGCTGGGTTTCCCTTACTCTTTCTGTGCCTACGTTTTCTAGACGGGCGTCATCTCCCCCTTTCTCCAAGGGCTGTTCTCATTTTCCGGGGATGTGGGGATGAGCCCCATGAGGGAGAAGTGCCCATCTCTTTCCTCACCCTGGCAGGTCGATGGAGAATGTCCCTCAGCTCCAAAGTGCGTCTCCCAATGCCTTCTCCTCTACCTGAACCCTCATGCCCAGACCTCCAAGGGCTCTGGGTTGAGGAGCAGGATACAAAATCTGCAGGAATTAACAACCGCAAGATGACGAAATAATCCACAGACACATTCATGCCAAAGGAATTGTGTTTAATAGTTGGGAAAACTGGAGTAGAAATGAAGGGTGCTAGGAAAGGATGTCCGGCCACGCTGCTTAAGTTTCCAAAAGCCAAGAGGGCAAAGTAGATACAAGGCAGCAAAGAATATTGGACGGTTTAGAACCAGATCCTTTTCTGAGATGGAACTTGCAGCTGCTAATTAATACGAAATCTTGCTCCAGGAAGCTGCCATCCTGGTGCTGCTTTTCCCGAAGTGTGGCTGCCTCCAGAAGCTGGGGGTGAGTGGCGCTGACAGCTGGCTGGCTGAGAGAGGGCAGTGGGCTTCATGGTCTCTGGTCTCCACGGAGCTTGGCCTCAGGTTCCATGGCCATGGATGACTTCTGCTTGGACTTCTGGCATTGCGGAGGACGTGGGCACTTGTGTTGGCACTGGGGGACACAGTGCACCTTGCACTTCGGTGGAGGCTGGCAAGGCTGCTTGGTGTGCTGAGGGGGGTCTAGCACTGCTTTGGTGGGGGGCAGCAACACTGGGGAGGGAGACAGTGTTGCTGAGGTCCGGGGCAGCAATACTTTGGGAGTGGGCAGCATGGCTGGGGTGCGGGGCAGCAATACTTTGGTGGGGGGCAGCATTGCTGGCATGGAGGGCAGCAAGGCTTTGGTACGGGGCAGCACAGCTTCTGCTTTTGATGATACATTCTGGTCTGGATGTGCACTGCAAGGGGAAAGACACACAAGTGAGGAAGTCTGGAGCCTTAGAGACTCTCGACCCAGGAGAACCTTCTGCCTCCTTCAAACCTGCCCCGTTTCACCCTTGGCCTGGTTGCTTCACCGATTTAAGGTGTGTGTGTGTGCAATGAGGTGTGTCAGTATAAACTGTATCTACATTTTCTAAGCCATTGCAAGGTATTTTTTGAGACAAAGAAATGTGGAAGGAAGGAAGGAAGGAAAGAAGGAGGAGAGAAAAAAAGGGGAAATGAGATGAGAAAGGGAGAGAAGTAGAAGAAAACAAAGAAAGGTGTAAAAAAGCTGAGACACAGGGAGAAACAGACAGGGAGAGAGAGAGGAGAGAGAAGGAAAGAGGAAGGAGCAAAGACATGGGTAAAGAGAACAAAAAGTAATATCCAGCCACAGCAGAAACGGTGGAATCCAGATCAGGATTTCCTGGGTTCAGAGACCTGTGTCAAAAATTAACCAGCGTTGGGCTTCCCTGGTGGCACAGTGGTTGAGAATCTGCCTGCTAATGCAGGGGACACGGGTTCGTGAGCCACAATTACTGAGCTTGCGCGTCTGGAGCCTGTGCTCCGCAATAAGAGAGGCCGCGATAGTAAGAGGCCCACGCACCGCGATGAAGAGTGGCCCCCGCTTGCCGCAACTAGAGAAAGCCCTCGCACAGAAACGAAGACCCAACACAGCCATAAATAAATAAATAAATAAATAATGTGGAACTTTAAAAAAAAAAAAAAACTTAACCAGCGTTGTGACTTTGAGCCAGTTACTTAACTTGTCTGTCCATTTCCTACGGTTGTTGTAAGGATAAATGAGCATATAAACTCCACACAAAAACACGTAAATACACAGGGAAATAGGAATGTAAAGATATGTGTGTGTGTGTGTGTGCACGTGCACACACACACACACATACACATACACACACACACGGGAGAACCAAAATATGTTGCATACTCTTGTAAGGATTTCGACTTTTTAATAAGATTTCTACCAATTTTTAAGGAGCATCTTAACCACTCTCTAAGAGAATTCATAGAAAAGAGGCATCTAGAGACAAAAGGACCGTTTAGATTGATTCTAAGTTCTACGTGAGAAAGCAAATCTTAGAGAGGGAAGTCATGGTTCCCCAGGCACTGAGCACACGGGGGTGGAACACTGGTCCCCGACTCCCAGAGCAAGACCTGGCCACTGTACCACCTTCTCTTGTCCTTGCTGCTCTGAGCTCTTGGGCGTCTGCCCCCTGCTCCATGAGGAGCTCTCCTGCCTCCCTGCATGGGCCTTGCCCTTCAGGGCAGCCCTGCCCCAGAGTTGCTGCCACCCTCTCCTAACCAGCCCCGCTCAGCTCCTGGCTACGCTCAGCAGCGCCGCCACACAAGCCAGCAGGAGCCTCAACACCGGACTCTGCGCACACCCTGGACCCCCATCTCAGCCCCCGCCCCACACACTTCAGATGTTGACTTGCAGCCCAAGAGAGGTGGGTCCCAAATGGTACGGAGGAGAGAGCTGCCCACACGAGGCCTTTCTTTGGGACCAACCACCAAGTGCTCCAGCCCCAGCTGCCCGCAGAGTTTGGGACCAGGTAGAGCCAGGCTTCCAGGAGAGGCGTTCCTTTGCCCAACATACCTTAGTTCACCAGGGGCTGGAACGTGGAGATGCTGAGGCTTTTGGGATGCTCTGAGACTGCACACCTTTTATACGTCTCAAATCCCCTTGGAAGCCATGAGGTGGCCTACGATTGGGGCGTGCTAGGCCCTAGTCACAGTAGGATGCATCTGCCCTTCCTCAAACTTCAGGTTTTACTCATATCCTGGGCTGGCAAACTGCTTCTCGGTTTGATGGCGCTTGGGGATGACAGTGCCTTCACTCGAGCCCTGGCCCCATTTCCCCATCACTTTACGAGCCCTGGCTTCCTCGGGTTTCCAAACCCACTCGTGACGTTTGCCCTAGAACCTTGACATCTGGGATGGTGCTAAGCAAGCATTCAGGACACTGCTGGGTGTGGGAGGGCTGAGGGAAATGTTCCAGGATATTCCAGTTGGTGGGGGAAGGCGTGGGCCGATCAGCGTACACAGCGAGCCTTGTTGTAAGAGAAATGACTACTGAGCGGTGAGTGGCTCTTTGGGAGACCCAGTAAACTCAGCAAAGTTTGGACCTTCACTTAACCTGGACTCAGAGCCACATTCAGCCTGAACTGGAAACAAACTTGGGCAAGCCGCTTTGATTTTTCACCTGTTGTAATATAAACAAAAAATGGGGGCTGCAGCTTCTGTCCTGCCTCTTGGTGAGCAAAACTTTAGTCTTCATTCTCAGAAACTGTGCGGATACAGTTGACAGTACGTATCTCTCTTACAGGTGTATAAGTCACACACACTGCAGGATTCCCAGGGAAATGATTATCATAAGGTGGAGAGGCTCTGGAGCTACGAAACTTTGACCTGTCATGAGCTGCTGGACGAGTCACCCGGTGTGGCTCCTGGAATCTGATCTCCCAGGGCTTCAGGCCTGATGCGTCCTTCCCCTTCCACTTAGAGATTCCAGAACGAAGAGGGATGCCACTGGGCAGGGACTAGGATGAAAAGGTTGAAACAACATCCGTCAAAGGATGAAACATATCTTAAATAATTCCCCAATTAGTGTTCCGACTGGGGCTCTGGTCTTCACCAGCTGGGTGACTTTGGGCACTCTACATCTTTGAGCCTCAGTTTCCTCATCTGCTAAACAGGATAACGCCATTCTGCATGTCAGCTGAAAGGCTTATTTTGGACAACATGTGTAAGTATGTGCACACTGTTGGGCAGAGAATAAGGGCTCAACGATGGTTGGGTGCTCCGTGAAGTCAGGCTGTGAAAGCTGGGGCAAAGCACCCTCTTAGAAGTAGGGAGTAGGTCGTTGCCACACTTGAAGGCAAGTAGTGGCACTTGCTTCCAGTGTCCTAAGACCTTGACTGACAGAAACGGAAATCGGCTAGCTAGTCCTGAGGACGGCACGTTTCATTCTCACACCTGGAATGTAGCCACAGCTCAGCTGAAAGCCCTACAGTATCACTAGATCTTGGGAATTCACACTGCAGCACGAGAAGACAGCCTTAGAAATCAATGGTGTCTCCTCTGGGACTCACTGGAAGGGCAGGCTGTGCATGGGCTCGGCCACGAGGGAAACCCAGAGGATCCCAGGCCTTCCCGGGAGAAGAACCCCTTCCGCCTGTTGTCACTCTGACAGAAGCAACCCTGATAGGCTTGGAGAGGGATTTCAGCTCAGATCCCTAATAGCAGAGAAGCAAGGCCACGTGGGGCAGGTTACCTGAGATAACTAATAATTCATCAAGATATAGTGAGCTCACACAATGCACCAGCCGCTGGGAACGGTGGTCAGCAAGGAGGGCCAGAGCCTCCCTGGTCCCTAAACTTCTTCACATCCTCTTCTCCGCCTACTCCTTCCAACTCCGTAGATACTTTTCAATGGTTTGGCTTGGATTAGCTGAAGAACTCAAACCCAGTTGTGGCAGTAGCAATGCCTGCGTAACTAGAGAAAATGTGAACATCTGAAGATCCATGAGTTTCGGTGTTACATCCTGTCCATCTTTTCTGGCCGAAGCACTCACTACCCTGAACAGATTTTTTTGGGTGTGGAATCTGCTATCTCAAGCATGCATTACATAGTATTGCTTCTACCACCAGAGGAGAGAAGGAACATGTCCTCTAGAAGCCACAGGTACAACTAAACACCTATCCTGGGCATTGGGAATGGTACCGTTCCCTGACTTTCATTAGCATCGCTCTTTCTCTTTCGCCAAAGCTCTATCTCTCATGTACACACACACACACACACACACACACACACACACACACAAACACACTAAAGTAAAAGGGACAATTGGGACCAAGGAGGTCTCAGCAGACCTGGGCACAAGCTAAGCCCACTGTATCTTCTGTGCCAGGCATCTGTGATGGAACACCAGGCCGGGGCCCATGCACACATATGCAGGGGAAGGCTGAGCTGACCCTCTGGGGCCGGCCGCATCAACAGACAGGGCTCCGGACAAAGGACTGCTGGTGGTGGGAGCTAGAGCCTCTCTGCTGAAATCCATCGCCATCTGGGGATCCTCTGGGGCATGGCACGATGTGTGCCCAGCCTCTGGGTCGGTGAGAGATGCCCTCACTTTCCCAAGGTGCTTGTGGTTGGGGGATGAGGGAGGGCAGGCCTCCACTGCCTGTCATAATCTCTGTTTGAGTTTCTACTTCAGGCCTTGAAGTGTGAGCTATTCTCATGTTACAGCTTAGAAAGTTTATGTTGGCTAAGGTTACTTAAGTAAAAAGTAGGGAAGAGAGGTTTTGAACCCAGCTCTGCCAGGCTCCAGGATGGGTATGTGTTCTCTATCTTGCGCCATACTACCTTCTAGGAAATTGCTTTGTTCGGAAGATGGAAGTATATTCTTCCCTGAGGAAGGCACACTTCTTTGGAAGGCCTCAGCATCATGCCCTTCATCTGGGGATCTTTGTGCTTGCAAATATCCTCAAGGTCAACGGGCAGATAATCTCCTGGAATGTTGCAGAAGCCTGGCGAAGGCTGCTGAAGGGTCTGGACTATATGTTCTGGGGCCATGCCCATGAGCAGGAATGAGAATGTGAGCATGTGCATTGGTGCCTGTGTGTGTGTGAGCGTGTGTGGGTGTGTGAAGACGTATTTCAGGGTGATTGACAGCATGTGATGGTGTGTCAGTGTGTGTTGTGTGGTGGCCTCATGTGAGGGCTCATGAATGAATCCATGTGGGAATATGAACTTGAGTGTGAGAGAGTGAGTGTGAACAGGGCTGAGAGTCAAGAGGTATGCACAGGTGTTGCTGACTTCATCGTTAAAGTGTTCAAAGAACTTCTGTAACATGTGGCTCCTAGGCTCTGTGCCCTGCCCGCCTGCATGCCTGCACCCAACCTGACAGGCAGCCAGCTCAACCCTACAGCATGGAGAAGCTGGGAGGCCGACGCCTGTCCCAGCGGGGGCCTCTGGGATGCTGCTCCAACTTCTTTTCTCAGTGGTCAGTGGAAGTCTCCACACTTGCAGAATTTATGCTGAATAACAACCCCGTGTGTGTCATTGATCTGAGCATGTACCCCTGTATAAACACGTGTGAGTGTGAGACTGTGTGAACGTGCTGCCTTTGCCTTCCCAACGGATCACTGGGTTGTAAGTTCTGGAAAGGCGGGGTCCAGGATTTATGCTTCTTCCAGCCACTAAGACGGTCAGAGCACTTGCCACGTTGCAAAGACTACGGACAAGAGTTCGAATCTCACCTCCAGCACGTGTAAGTTGTTGGTACTGTGAGCACATAAGGAGCTTTGCTGCACCTCAGCTGTACCTCTCAAGGGAAGAGAAAGACATGCTTCAATGGGGTGGTGTCCGTGTGTGTGAGCGCTTGTCACACGCCATGCCCTCTCCATGCTTCCTCAGCTTTTGAGCCTCCCCCAGGGAGCACGGTCTGCCTCCAAAAGACATGGCTGGCTGTGTACACTGATAGGGAAAAGTCACTGTGGGCCAGAGCTGCCCAAGAATGCCTCAAGAGCAGGATTCATCGTGAGCAAGTGTTACAACACGGAAGTTTCTGGAAACAAGGGTAACAACACAATGGCGTGATTATGTCCTGGACGATATGTCGCTTCCGCCTCTGAACACCACTCAGAGGCTTTGCTCTACGCAACTGCACCTTGTCCTTGGCCCGAAGATGTGCCCAGCGCCTCACACCTTTTTCTTAATTAAGGTGTGGAGCCCATGTCCTCAGGTTGGTGGCAATACGTGGAGGGTCTTGCTGCTCTGTCAGAAAGTGGGGAATAATAATAAAAGCAAGAGCTAACATTCGTTCAACATTTACTATGTGTTACATCCCACTTAATATTTATTTACATCGTCTCATTGAAGACACCTCCCCATCAACCCCAGGTGGCAGGATTTATTCTGCGCACTATACAGATGAGAAAAGCGAGGCCTAGGGAAGTATGGGATTCAGTGCATCATAGGGGTGAATCTGGATCTAAACCCAATAGGATGGGGATAAAAGAAAATTGCGCATGATGGTCCGCACATAAGCACATGTGCACACACCCTAAGTATGATTATTAGTGGGGGAGAAAATTAAGTGAAGCCCAGAGAGGCAAAATTCAACCTTCTGTTAATCTGCTGAGTGAGGGAGGGTGAGGAAAGAGAGAGTAAGAACCCAAAGGGGAGTTCTTGGGGAAGGTCATGTATGTGGGGCAAGAGAGGAGCTATCTGGAGACTGTGCGGACTCAGGTACCAGAGGGTGGGGATTGGCTCAAAGTGCTCATCATTTTCAGGGAGTTCACTTAAGGTGTCTACAGCTTTTCAATACATTTGGTGTGTCATCCTTGAGTTCTGGTGAATGCAACACTCTGTGGGAAATAATTAAGACACATAGGTCAGGCAACTGGAGGCGCCCTCCAGCTTTCTGTAGTGTTCACCTGGTGCAGGCGGCTGCAGAGGCTACGTGCGGTGTCCACCGTGGACCGGGGCTGAGACGTTGGAGGGCTGGCCTCCTGGGAACAGCTGGCACTCGCAGCAGTGGCTGCTGCTCTACGCAGTCCTGGAACGCACTCCTGCTTACTTACACACATCCCACTGTCCTTCCATTCTGAACCCCCCTTCTCCCGGTGTTCCTCCTGGACAGACATGCTCTGGGAGCCCCGTGGTGGGTACCATGATGATACAGATGGCCACGTTCTCCTTCCTCCCTTCAACAGCCCTAAGTGTTCTCTCTCTGTCTCCTCTGAATTCTGACCGAAAGGAATGAGGTATGTGTAGCTTCCAAGTAATCCATGAATTAGACGGCATCTGGGCAAATTGTTCTTTATTGTCTTGAGCGTCTCAGCTTGGTCTTCTTATGGATATTAAACCAAGAGGTCGGGAGCCCTGTGTGTGAGTCTGTGCTTCCGCAACACCCGTCACATTCTAAGCAAAGGGAGGGGAGGTACTCACCAAGCATGCAATGATGCATTGCTGGTTGGGATGGATGGATCAGTGATGGATAAATAGATAGACGGATGGAGGCTTGCTGAAAGGCATGAACAGAGATGATGGAGGAAGAGACCAGCCAAGCAGGTAAGCAACGCTAAAACTTCTCTCTTTAGCTAATTCTCCATTCTACAGGGGCTGCGATCTATGTTGGGGATAATTCACACTTTCAGTTTATGTGATGTTCCGTTCTGGCTCCTTTTGGGTACTTCTGTGGGTTTTCAGTGATTCCCTTGTAGCCCGGAGGCACGTGTAGGAAAAGAGAAGCAAAGACCTCATTTGTGCACTATGTTGTGAGAGAAGGATTTGGTCGAAAGGGATGTGTGTAGTGGATGTAATAGAAAGAAGCAGTTTGGCTTACCTTTGGGCCTGAAGTTTCATGTTACCCTAATGCCCCAAGGATTTAGGGAATGGAAAGTAAGAGGGCAGTGGGAGAAATATTGTCCAGGAGAACCCTAAGCTGCAGAAACAACGGGGGCTCTGACTTTAATAAAATATTGACAGTGGAAATGTGTGAGCGTTGGATGTATGACATTTACATAGGCTGGCTCCTACTAACATATTTGGTTAGCTTGAAGAAACTCTGGTCTTTTCTTGTACCATTGGGAGAGTTTTTCAGGCCCGGTCCTCAATTCATTTTGACCACTCGCCCTTGGAGTGTTGTCTGAATTTCCATTTATTTGCCTCTACTCTACTCTTTAGCTCCTGGCTGGGTTTCCCTTACTCTTTCTGTGCCTACGTTTTCTAGACAGGCATCATCTCCCCCTTTCTCCAAGGGCTGTTCTCATTTTCCAGGGATGTGGGGATGAGCCCCATGAGGGAGAAGTGCCCATCTCTTTCCTCACCCTGGCAGGTCGATGGAGAATGTCCCTCAGCTCCAAAGTGCATCTCCCAATGCCTTCTCCTCTGCCTCAACCCTCATGCCCAGACCTTCAAGGGCTCTGGGTTGATGAGCAGGATACAAAATCTGCAGGAATTAACAACCGCAAGATGACGAAATAATCCACAGACACATTCATGCCAAAGGAATTGCGTTTAATAGTAGGGAAAACTGGAGTAGAAACGAAGGGTGCTAGGAAAGGATGTCCGGCCACGCTTCTTAAGTTTCCAAGAAGCCGACAGGGCAAAGTCGATACAAGGCAGCAAAGAATATTGGACGGTTTAGAACCAGATCCTTTTCTGAGATGGAACTTCCAGCTGCTAATTAATACGAAATCTTGCTCCAGGAAGCTGCCATCCTGGTGCTGCTTTTCCCGAAGTGTGGCTGCCTCCAGAAGCTGGGGGTGAGTGGCGCTGACAGCTGGCTGGCTGAGAGAGGGCAGTGGGCTTCATGGTCTCTGGTCTCCACGGAGCTTGGCCTCAGGTTCCATGGCCATGGATGACTTCTGCTTGGACTTCTGGCATTGCGGAGGACGTGGGCACTTGTGTTGGCACTGGGGGACACAGTGCACCTTGCACTTGGGTGGAGGCTGGCAAGGCTGCTTGGTGTGCTGAGGGGGGTCTAGCACTGCTTTGGTGTGGGGCAGCAACACTGGGGAGGGAGACAGTATTGCTGAGGTCCGGGGCAGCAATACTTTGGGAGTGGGCAGCATGGCTGGGGTGCGGGGCAGCAATACTTTGGTGGGGGGCAGCATTGCTGGCATGGAGGGCAGCAAGGCTTTGGTACGGGGCAGCACAGCTTCTGCTTTTGATGATACATTCTGGTCTGGATGTGCACTGCAAGGGGAAAGACACACAAGTGAGGAAGTCTGGAGCCTTAGAGACTCTCGACCCAGGAGAACCTTCTGCCTCCTTCAAACCTGCCCCGTTTCACCCTTGGCCTGGTTGCTTCACCGATTTAAGGTGTGTGTGTGTGCAATGAGGTGTGTCAGTATAAACTGTATCTACATTTTCTAAGCCATTGCAAGGTATTTTTTGAGACAAAGAAATGTGGAAGGAAGGAAGGAAGGAAAGAAGGAGGAGAGAAAAAAAGGGGAAATGAGATGAGAAAGGGAGAGAAGTAGAAGAAAACAAAGAAAGGTGTAAAAAAGCTGAGACACAGGGAGAAACAGACAGGGAGAGAGAGAGGAGAGAGAAGGAAAGAGGAAGGAGCAAAGACATGGGTAAAGAGAACAAAAAGTAATATCCAGCCACAGCAGAAACGGTGGAATCCAGATCAGGATTTCCTGGGTTCAGAGACCTGTGTCAAAAATTAACCAGCGTTGGGCTTCCCTGGTGGCTCAGTGGTTGAGAATCTGCCTGCTAATGCAGGGGACACGGGTTCGTGAGCCACAATTACTGAGCTTGCGCGTCTGGAGCCTGTGCTCCGCAATAAGAGAGGCCGCGATAGTAAGAGGCCCACGCACCGCGATGAAGAGTGGCCCCCGCTTGCCACAACTAGAGAAAGCCCTCGCACAGAAACGAAGACCCAACACAGCCATAAATAAATAAATAAATAAATAATGTGGAACTTTAAAAAAAAAAAAAAAACTTAACCAGCGTTGTGACTTTGAGCCAGTTACTTAACTTGTCTGTCCATTTCCTACGGTTGTTGTAAGGATAAATGAGCATATAAACTCCACACAAAAACACGTAAATACACAGGGAAATAGGAATGTAAAAATATGTGTGTGTGTGTGTGCACGTGCACACACACACACACATACACATACACACACACACGGGAGAACCAAAATATGTTGCATACTCTTGTAAGGATTTCGACTTTTTAATAAGATTTCTACCAATTTTTAAGGAGCATCTTAACCACTCTCTAAGAGAATTCATAGAAAAGAGGCATCTAGAGACAAAAGGACCGTTTAGATTGATTCTAAGTTCTACGTGAGAAAGCAAATCTTAGAGAGGGAAGTCATGGTTCCCCAGGCACTGAGCACACGGGGGTGGAACACTGGTCCCCGACTCCCAGAGCAAGACCTGGCCACTGTACCGCCTTCTCTTGTCCTTGCTGCTCTGAGCTCTTGGGCCTCTGCCCCCTGCTCCGTGAGGAGCTCTCCTGCCTCCCTGCATGGGCCTTGCCCTTCAGGGCAGCCCTGCCCCAGAGTTGCTGCCACGCTCTCCTAACCAGCCCCGCTCAGCTCCTGGCCACGCACAGCAGCGCCGCCACACAAGCCAGCAGGAGCCTCAACACCGGACTCTGCGCACACCCTGGACCCCCATCTCAGCCCCCGCCCCACACACTTCAGATGTTGACTTGCAGCCCAAGAGAGGTGGGTCCCAAATGGTACAGAGGAGAGAGCTGCCCACACGAGGCCTTTCTTTGGGACCAACCACCAAGTGCTCCAGCCCCAGCTGCCCGCAGAGTTTGGGACCAGGTAGAGCCAGGCTTCCAGGAGAGGCGTTCCTTTGCCCAACATACCTTAGTACACCAGGGGCTGGAAGGTGGAGATGCTGAGGCTTTGGGGTTGCTCTGAGACTGCACACCTTTTATACGTCTCAAATCCCCTTGGAAGCCATGAGGTGGCCTACGATTGGGGCGTGCTAGGCCCTAGTCACAATAGGATGCATCTGCCCTTCCTCAAACTTCAGGTTTTACTCATCTCCTGGGCTGGCAAACTGCTTCTCGGTTTGATGGCGCTTGGGGATGACAGTGCCTTCACTCGAGCCCTGGCCCCATTTCCCCATCACTTTACGAGCCCTGGCTTCCTCGGGTTTCCAAACCCACTCGTGACGTTTGCCCTAGAACCTTGACATCTGGGATGGTGCTAAGCAAGCATTCAGGACACTGCTGGGTGTGGGAGGGCTGAGGGTAATGTTCCAGGATATTCCGGTTGGTGGGGGAAGGCGTGGGCCGATCAGCGTACACAGCGAGCCTTGTTGTAAGAGAAATGACTACTGAGCGGTGAGTGGCTCTTTGGGAGACCCAGTAAACTCAGCAAAGTTTGGACCTTCACTTAACCTGGACTCAGAGCCACATTCAGCCTGAACTGGAAACAAACTTGGGCAAGCCACTTTGATTTTTCACCTGTTGTAATATAAACAAAAAATGGGGGCTGCAGCTTCTGTCCTGCCTCTTGGTGAGCAAAACTTTAGTCTTCATTCTCAGAAACTGTGCGGATACAGTTGACAGTACGTATCTCTCTTACAGGTGTATAAGTCACACACACTGCAGGATTCCCAGGGAAATGATTATCATAAGGTGGAGAGGCTGGGGAGCTACGAAACTTTGACCTGTCATGAGCTGCTGGACGAGTCACCCGGTGTGGCTCCTGGAATCTGATCTCCCAGGGCTTCAGGCCTGATGCGTCCTTCCCCTTCCACTTAGAGATTCCAGAACGAAGAGGGATGCCACTGGGCAGGGACTAGGATGAAAAGGTTGAAACAACATCCGTCAAAGGATGAAACATATCTTAAATAATTCCCCAATTAGTGTTCCGACTGGGGCTCTGGTCTTCACCAGCTGGGTGACTTTGGGCACTCTACATCTTTGAGCCTCAGTTTCCTCATCTGCTAAACAGGATAACGCCATTCTGCACGTCAGCTGAAAGGCTTATTTTGGACAACATGTGTAAGTATGTGCACACTGTTGGGCAGAGAATAAGGGCTCAACGATGGTTGGGTGCTCCGTGAAGTCAGGCTGTGAAAGCTGGGGCAAAGCACCCTCTTAGAAGTAGGGAGTAGGTCGTTGCCACACTTGAAGGCAAGTAGTGGCACTTGCTTCCAGTGTCCTAAGACCTTAACTGACAGAAACGGAAATCGGCTAGCTAGTCCTGAGGACGGCACGTTTCATTCTCACACCTGGAATGTAGCCACAGCTCAGCTGAAAGCCCTACAGTATCACTAGATCTTGGGAATTCACACTGCAGCACGAGAAGACAGCCTTAGAAATCAATGGTGTCTCCTCTGGGACTCACTGGAAGGGCAGGCTGTGCATGGGCTCGGCCACGAGGGAAACCCAGAGGATCCCAGGCCTTCCCGGGAGAAGAACCCCTTCCGCCTGTTGTCACTCTGACAGAAGCAACCCTGATAGGCTTGGAGAGGGATTTCAGCTCAGATCCCTAATAGCAGAGAAGCAAGGCCACGTGGGGCAGGTTACCTGAGATAACTAATAATTCATCAAGATATAGTGAGCTCACACAATGCACCAGCCGCTGGGAACGGTGGTCAGCAAGGAGGGCCAGAGCCTCCCTGGTCCCTAAACTTCTTCACATCCTCTTCTCCGCCTACTCCTTCCAACTCCGTAGATACTTTTCAATGGTTTGGCTTGGATTAGCTGAAGAACTCAAACCCAGCTGTGGCAGTAGCAATGCCTGCGTAACTAGAGAAAATGTGAACATCTGAAGATCCATGAGTTTCGGTGTTACATCCTGTCCATCTTTTCTGGACGAAGCACTCACTACCCTGAACAGATTTTTTTGGGTGTGGAATCTGCTATCTCAAGCATGCATTACATAGTATTGCTTCTACCACCAGAGGAGAGAAGGAACATGTCCTCTAGAAGCCACAGGTACAACTAAACACCTATCCTGGGCATTGGGAATGGTACCGTTCCCTGACTTTCATTAGCATCGCTCTTTCTCTTTCGCCAAAGCTCTATCTCTCATATACACACACACACACACACACACACACACACACACACTAAAGTAAAAGGGACAATTGGGACCAAGGAGGTCTCAGCAGACCTGGGCACAAGCTAAGCCCACTGTATCTTCTGTGCCAGGCATCTGTGATGGAACACCAGGCCGGGGCCCATGCACACATATTCAGGGGAAGGCTGAGCTGACCCTCTGGGGCCGGCCGCATCAACAGACAGGGCTCCGGACAAAGGACTGCTGGTGGTGGGAGCTAGAGCCTCTCTGCTGAAATCCATCGCCATCTGGGGATCCTCTGGGGCATGGCACGATGTGTTCCCAGCCTCTGGGTCGGTGAGAGATGCCCTCACTTTCCCAAGTTGCTTGTGGTTGGGGGATGAGGGAGGGCAGGCCTCCACTGCCTGTCATAATCTCTGTTCGAGTTTCTACTTCAGGCCTTGAAGTGTGAGCTATTCTCATGTTACAGCTTAGAAAGTTTATGTTGGCTAAGGTTACTTAAGTAAAAAGTAGGGAAGAGAGGTTTTGAACCCAGCTCTGCCAGGCTCCAGGATGGGTATGTGTTCTCTATCTTGCGCCATACTACCTTCTAGGAAATTGCTTTGTTCGGAAGATGGAAGTATATTCTTCCCTGAGGAAGGCACACTTCTTTGGAAGGCCTCAGCATCATGCCCTTCATCTGGGGATCTTTGTGCTTGCAAATATCCTCAAGGTCAACGGGCGGATAATCTCCTGGAATGTTGCAGAAGCCTGGCGAAGGCTGGTGAAGGGTCTGGACTATATGTTCTGGGGCCATGCCCATGAGCAGGAATGAGAATGTGAGCATGTGCATTGGTGCCTGTGTGCGTGTGAGCGTGTGTGGGTGTGTGAAGACGTACTTCAGGGTGATTGACAGCATGTGATGGTGTGTCAGTGTGTGTTGTGTGGTGGCCTCATGTGAGGGCTCATGAATGAATCTATGTGGGAATATGAACTTGAGTGTGAGAGAGTGAGTGTGAACAGGGCTGAGAGTCAAGAGGTATGCACAGGTGTTGCTGACTCCATCGTTAAAGTGTTCAAAGAACTTCTGTAGCATGTGGCTCCTAGGCTCTGTGCCCTGCCCGCCTGCGTGCCTGCACCCAACCTGACAGGCAGCCAGCTCAACCCTACAGCATGGAGAAGCTGGGAGGCTGACGCCTGTCCCAGCGGGGGCCTCTGGGATGCTGCTCCAACTTCTTTTCTCAGTGGTCAGTGGAAGTCTCCACACTTGCAGAATTTATGCTGAATAACAACCCCGTGTGTGTCATTGATCTGAGCATGTACCCCTGTATAAACACGTGTGAGTGTGAGACTGTGTGAACGTGCTGCCTTTGCCTTCCCAACGGATCACTGGGTTGTAAGTTCTGGAAAGGCGGGGTCCAGGATTTATGCTTCTTCCAGCCACTAAGACGGTCAGAGCACTTGCCACGTTGCAAAGACTACGGACAAGGGTTCGAATCTCACCTCCAGCACGTGTAAGTTGTTGGTACTGTGAGCACATAAGGAGCTTTGCTGCACCTCAGCTGTACCTCTCAAGGGAAGAGAAAGACATGCTTCAATGGGGTGGTGTCCGTGTGTGTGAGCGCTTGTCACACGCCATGCCCTCTCCATGCTTCCTCAGCTTTTGAGCCTCCCCCAGGGAGCACGGTCTGCCTCCAAAAGACATGGCTGGCTGTGTACACTGATAGGGAAAAGTCACTGTGGGCCAGAGCTGCCCAAGAATGCCTCAAGAGCAGGATTCATCGTGAGCAAGTGTTACAACACGGAAGTTTCTGGAAACAAGGGTAACAACACAATGGCGTGATTATGTCCTGGACGATATGTCGCTTCCGCCTCTGAACACCACTCAGAGGCTTTGCTCTACGCAACTGCACCTTGTCCTTGGCCCGAAGATGTGCCCAGCGCCTCACACCTTTTTCTTAATAAAGGTGTGGAGCCCATGTCCTCAGGTTGGTGGCAATACGTGGAGGGTCTTGCTGCTCTGTCAGAAAGTGGGGAATAATAATAAAAGCAAGAGCTAACATTCGTTCAACATTTACTATGTGTTACATCCCACTTAATATTTATTTACATCGTCTCATTGAAGACACCTCCCCATCAACCCCAGGTGGCAGGATTTATTCTGCGCACTATACAGATGAGAAAAGCGAGGCCTAGGGAAGTATGGGATTCAGTGCATCATAGGGGTGAATCTGGATCTAAACCCAATAGGATGGGGATAAAAGAAAATTGCGCATGATGGTCCGCACATAAGCACATGTGCACACACCCTAAGTATGATTATTAGTGGGGGAGAAAATTAAGTGAAGCCCAGAGAGGCAAAATTCAACCTTCTGTTAATCTGCTGAGTGAGGGAGGGTGAGGAAAGAGAGAGTAAGAACCCAAAGGGGAGTTCTTGGGGAAGGTCATGTATGTGGGGCAAGAGAGGAGCTATTTGGAGACTGTGCGGACTCAGGTACCAGAGGGTGGGGATTGGCTCAAAGTGCTCATCATTTTCAGGGAGTTCACTTAAGGTGTCTACAGCTTTTCAATACATTTGGTGTGTCATCCTTGAGTTCTGGTGAATGCAACACTCTGTGGGAAATAATTAAGACACATAGGTCAGGCAACTGGAGGCGCCCTCCAGCTTTCTGTAGTGTTCACCTGGTGCAGGCGGCTGCAGAGGCTACGTGCGGTGTCCACCGTGGACCGGGGCTGAGACGTTGGAGGGCTGGCCTCCTGGGAACAGCTGGCACTCGCAGCAGTGGCTGCTGCTCTACGCAGTCCTGGAACGCACTCCTGCTTACTTACACACATCCCACTGTCCTTCCATTCTGAACCCCCCTTCTCCCGGTGTTCCTCCTGGACAGACATGCTCTGGGAGCCCCGTGGTGGGTACCATGATGATACAGATGGCCACGTTCTCCTTCCTCCCTTCAACAGCCCTAAGTGTTCTCTCTCTGTCTCCTCTGAATTCTGACCGAAAGGAATGAGGTATGTGTAGCTTCCAAGTAATCCATGAATTAGACGGCATCTGGGCAAATTGTTCTTTATTGTCTTGAGCGTCTCAGCTTGGTCTTCTTATGGATATTAAACCAAGAGGTCGGGAGCCCTGTGTGTGAGTCTGTGCTTCCGCAACACCCGTCACATTCTAAGCAAAGGGAGGGGAGGTACTCACCAAGCATGCAATGATGCATTGCTGGTTGGGATGGATGGATCAGTGATGGATAAATAGATAGACGGATGGAGGCTTGCTGAAAGGCATGAACAGAGATGATGGAGGAAGAGACCAGCCAAGCAGGTAAGCAACGCTAAAACTTCTCTCTTTAGCTAATTCTCCATTCTACAGGGGCTGCGATCTATGTTGGGGATAATTCACACTTTCAGTTTATGTGATGTTCCGTTCTGGCTCCTTTTGGGTACTTCTGTGGGTTTTCAGTGATTCCCTTGTAGCCCGGAGGCACGTGTAGGAAAAGAGAAGCAAAGACCTCATTTGTGCACTATGTTGTGAGAGAAGGATTTGGTCGAAAGGGATGTGTGTAGTGGATGTAATAGAAAGAAGCAGTTTGGCTTACCTTTGGGCCTGAAGTTTCATGTTACCCTAATGCCCCAAGGATTTAGGGAATGGAAAGTAAGAGGGCAGTGGGAGAAATATTGTCCAGGAGAACCCTAAGCTGCAGAAACAACGGGGGCTCTGACTTTAATAAAATATTGACAGTGGAAATGTGTGAGCGTTGGATGTATGACATTTACATAGGCTGGCTCCTACTAACATATTTGGTTAGCTTGAAGAAACTCTGGTCTTTTCTTGTACCATTGGGAGAGTTTTTCAGGCCCGGCCCTCAATTCATTTTGACCACTCGCCCTTGGAGTGTTGTCTGAATTTCCATTTATTTGCCTCTACTCTACTCTTTAGCTCCTGGCTGGGTTTCCCTTACTCTTTCTGTGCCTACGTTTTTCTAGACAGGCATCATCTCCCCCTTTCTCCAAGGGCTGTTCTCATTTTCCAGGGATGTGGGGATGAGCCCCATGAGGGAGAAGTGCCCATCTCTTTCCTCAACCTGGCAGGTCGATGGAGAATGTCCCTCAGCTCCGAAGTGCATCTCCCAATGCCTTCTCCTCTGCCTGAACCCTCATGCCCAGACCTCCAAGGGCTCTGGGTTGATGAGCAGGATACAAAATCTGCAGGAATTAACAACCGCAAGATGACGAAATAATCCACGGACACATTCATGCCAAAGGAATTGCGTTTAATAGTAGGGAAAACTGGAGTAGAAACGAAGGGTGCTAGGAAAGGATGTCCAGCCACGCTTCTTAAGTTTCCAAGAAGCCGACAGGGCAAAGTCGATACAAGGCAGCAAAGAATATTGGACGGTTTAGAACCAGATCCTTTTCTGAGATGGAACTTGCAGCTGCTAATTAATACGAAATCTTGCTCCAGGAAGCTGCCATCCTGGTGCTGCTTTTCCCGAAGTGTGGCTGCCTCCAGAAGCTGGGGGTGAGTGGCGCTGACAGCTGGCTGGCTGAGAGAGGGCAGTGGGCTTCATGGTCTCTGGTCTCCACGGAGCTTGGCCTCAGGTTCCATGGCCATGGATGACTTCTGCTTGGACTTCTGGCATTGCGGAGGACGTGGGCACTTGTGTTGGCACTGGGGGACACAGTGCACCTTGCACTTGGGTGGAGGCTGGCAAGGCTGCTTGGTGTGCTGAGGGGGGTCTAGCACTGCTTTGGTGGGGGGCAGCAACACTGGGGAGGGAGACAGTATTGCTGAGGTCCGGGGCAGCAATACTTTGGGAGTGGGCAGCATGGCTGGGGTGCGGGGCAGCAATACTTTGGTGGGGGGCAGCATTGCTGGCATGGAGGGCAGCAAGGCTTTGGTACGGGGCAGCACAGCTTCTGCTTTTGATGATACATTCTGGTCTGGATGTGCACTGCAAGGGGAAAGACACACAAGTGAGGAAGTCTGGAGCCTTAGAGACTCTCGACCCAGGAGAACCTTCTGCCTCCTTCAAACCTGCCCCGTTTCACCCTTGGCCTGGTTGCTTCACCGATTTAAGGTGTGTGTGTGTGCAATGAGGTGTGTCAGTATAAACTGTATCTACATTTTCTAAGCCATTGCAAGGTATTTTTTGAGACAAAGAAATATGGAAGGAAGGAAGGAAGGAAAGAAGGAGGAGAGAAAAAAAGGGGAAATGAGAGGAGAAAGGGAGAGAAGTAGAAGAAAACAAAGAAAGGTGTAAAAAAGCTGAGACACAGGGAGAAACAGACAGGGAGAGACAGAGGAGAGAGAAGGAAAGAGGAAGGAGCAAAGACATGGGTAAAGAGAACAAAAAGTAATATCCAGCCACAGCAGAAACGGTGGAATCCAGATCAGGATTTCCTGGGTTCAGAGACCTGTGTCAAAAATTAACCAGCGTTGGGCTTCCCTGGTGGCGCAGTGGTTGAGAATCTGCCTGCTAATGCAGGGGACACGGGTTCGTGAGCCACAATTACTGAGCTTGCGCGTCTGGAGCCTGTGCTCCGCAATAAGAGAGGCCGCGATAGTAAGAGGCCCACGCACCGCGATGAAGAGTGGCCCCCGCTTGCCACAACTAGAGAAAGCCCTCGCACAGAAACGAAGACCCAACACAGCCATAAATAAATAAATAAATAAATAATGTGGAACTTTAAAAAAAAAAAAAAACTTAACCAGCGTTGTGACTTTGAGCCAGTTACTTAACTTGTCTGTCCATTTCCTACGGTTGTTGTAAGGATAAATGAGCATATAAACTCCACACAAAAACACGTAAATACACAGGGAAATAGGAATGTAAAGATATGTGTGTGTGTGTGTGCACGTGCACACACACACACACACATACACATACACACACACACGGGAGAACCAAAATATGTTGCATACTCTTGTAAGGATTTCGACTTTTTAATAAGATTTCTACCAATTTTTAAGGAGCATCTTAACCACTCTCTAAGAGAATTCATAGAAAAGAGGCATCTAGAGACAAAAGGACCGTTTAGATTGATTCTAAGTTCTATGTGAGAAAGCAAATCTTAGAGAGGGAAGTCATGGTTCCCCAGGCACTGAGCACACGGGGGTGGAACACTGGTCCCCGACTCCCAGAGCAAGACCTGGCCACTGTACCACCTTCTCTTGTCCTTGCTGCTCTGAGCTCTTGGGCCTCTGCCCCCTGCTCCGTGAGGAGCTCTCCTGCCTCCCTGCATGGGCCTTGCCCTTCAGGGCAGCCCTGCCCCAGAGTTGCTGCCACCCTCTCCTAACCAGCCCCGCTCAGCTCCTGGCCATGCACAGCAGCGCCGCCACACAAGCCAGCAGGAGCCTCAACACCGGACTCTGTGCACACCCTGGACCCCCATCTCAGCCCCCGGCCCACACACTTCAGATGTTGACTTGCAGCCCAAGAGAGGTGGGTCCCAAATGGTACGGAGGAGAGAGCTGCCCACACGAGGCCTTTCTTTGGGACCAACCACCAAGTGCTCCAGCCCCAGCTACCGGAAGAGTTTTGGACCAGGTAGAGCCAGGCTTCCAGGAGAGGCGTTCCTTTGCCCAACATACCTTAGTTCACCAGGGGCTGGAACGTGGAGATGCTGAGGCTTTTGGGATGCTCTGAGACTGCACACCTTTTATACGTCTCAAATCCCCTTGGAAGCCATGAGGTGGCCTACGATTGGGGCGTGCTAGGCACTAGTCACAGTAGGATGCATCTGCCCTTCCTCAAACTTCAGGTTTTACTCATCTCCTGGGCTGGCAAACTGCTTCTCGGTTTGATGGCGCTTGGGGATGACAGTGCCTTCACTCGAGCCCTGTCCCCATTTCCCCATCACTTTACGAGCCCTGGCTTCCTCGGGATTCCAAACCCACTCGTGACGTTTGCCCTAGAACCTTGACATCTGGGATGGTGCTAAGCAAGCATTCAGGACACTGCTGGGTGTGGGAGGGCTGAGGGAAATGTTCCAGGATATTCCGGTTGGTGGGGGAAGGCGTGGGCCGATCAGCGTACACAGCGAGCCTTGTTGTAAGAGAAATGACTACTGAGCGGTGAGTGGCTCTTTGGGAGACCCAGTAAACTCAGCAAAGTTTGGACCGTCACTTAACCTGGACTCAGAGCCACATTCAGCCTGAACTGGAAACAAACCTGGGCAAGCCGCTTTGAGTTTTCACCTGTTGTAATATAAACAAAAAATGGGGGCTGCAGCTCTCTGTCCTGCCTCTTGGTGAGCAAAACTTTAGTCTTCATTCTCAGAAACTGCGCGGATACAGTTGACAGTACGTATCTCTCTTACAGGTGTATAAGTCACACACACTGCAGGCTTCCCAGGGAAATGATTATCATAAGGTGGAGAGGCTGAGGAGCTACGAAACTTTGACCTGTCATGAGCTGCTGGACGAGTCACCCGGTGTGGCTCCTGGAATCTGATCTCCCAGGGCTTCAGGCCTGATGCGTCCTTCCCCTTCCACTTAGAGATTCCAGAACGAAGAGGGATGCCACTGGGCAGGGACTAGGATGAAAAGGTTGAAACAACATCCGTCAAAGGATGAAACATATCTTAAATAATTCCCCAATTAGTGTTCCGACTGGGGCTCTGGTCTTCACCAGCTGGGTGACTTTGGGCACTCTACATCTTTGAGCCTCAGTTTCCTCATCTGCTGAACAGGATAACGCCCTTCTGCACGTCAGCTGAAAGGCTTATTTTGGACAAAATGTGTAAGTATGTGCATACTGTTGGGCAGAGAATAAGGGCTCAACGATGGTTGGGTGCTCCGTGAAGTCAGGCTGTGAAAGCTGGGGCAAAGCACCCTCTTAGAAGTAGGGAGTAGGTCGTTGCCACATTTGAAGGCAAGTAGTGGCACTTGCTTCCAGTGTCCTAAGACCTTGACTGACAGAAATGGAAATCGGCAAGCTAGTCCTGAGGACGGCACGTTTCATTCTCACACCTGGAATTTAGCCACAGCTCAGCTGAAAGCCCTACAGTATCACTAGATCTTGGGAATTCACACTGCAGCATGAGAAGACAGCCTTAGAAATCAATGGTGTCTCCTCTGGGACTCACTGGAAGGGCAGGCTGTGCATGGGCTCGGCCACGAGGGAAACCCAGAGGATCCCAGGCCTTCCCGGGAGAAGAACCCCTTCCGCCTGTTGTCACTCTGACAGAAGCAACCCTGATAGGCTTGGAGAGGGATTTCAGCTCAGATCCCTAATAGCAGAGAAGCAAGGCCACGTGGGGCAGGTTACCTGAGATAACTAATAATTCATCAAGATATAGTGAGCTCACACAATGCACCAGGCGCTGGGAACGGTGGTCAGCAAGGAGGGCCAGAGCCTCCCTGGTCCCTAAACTTCTTCACATCCTCTTCTCTGCCTACTCCTTCCAACTCCGTAGATACTTTTCAATGGTTTGGCTTGGATTAGCTGAAGAACTCAAACCCAGCTGTGGCAGTAGCAATGCCTGCGTAACTAGAGAAAATGTGGACATCTGAAGATCCATGAGTTTCGGTGTTACATCCTGTCCATCTTTTCTGGACGAAGCACTCACTACCCTGAACAGATTTTTTTGGGTGTGGAATCTGCTATCTCAAGCATGCATTACATAGTATTGCTTCTACCACCAGAGGACAGGAGGAACATGTCCTCTAGAAGCCACAGGTACAACTAAACACCTATCCTGGGCATTGGGAATGGTACCGTTCCCTGACTTTCATTAGCATCGCTCTTTCTCTTTCGCCAAAGCTCTATCTCTCATGTACACACACACACACACACACACACACACACACACACACACACACACAAACACACTAAAGTAAAAGGGACAATTGGGACCAAGGAGGTCTCAGCAGACCTGGGCACAAGCTAAGCCCACTGTATCTTCTGTGCCAGGCATCTGTGATGGAACACCAGGCCGGGGCCCATGCACACATATGCAGGGGAAGGCTGAGCTGACCCTCTGGGGCCGGCCGCATCAACAGACAGGGCTCCGGACAAAGGACTGCTGGTGGTGGGAGCTAGAGCCTCTCTGTTGAAATCCATCGCCATCTGGGGATCCTCTGGGGCATGGCACGATGTGTGCCCAGCCTCTGGGTCGGTGAGAGATGCCCTCACTTTCCCAAGGTGCTTGTGGTTGAGGGATGAGGGAGGGCAGGCCTCCACTGCCTGTCATAATCTCTGTTCGAGTTTCTACTTCAGGCCTTGAAGTGTGAGCTATTCTCATGTTACAGCTTAGAAAGTTTATGTTGGCTAAGGTTACTTAAGTAAAAAGTAGGGAAGAGAGGTTTTGAACCCAGCTCTGCCAGGCTCCAGGATGGGTATGTGTTCTCTATCTTGCGCCATACTACCTTCTAGGAAATTGCTTTGTTCGGAAGATGGAAGTATATTCTTCCCTGAGGAAGGCACACTTCTTTGGAAGGCCTCAGCATCATGCCCTTCATCTGGGGATCTTTGTGCTTGCAAATATCCTCAAGGTCAACGGGCAGATAATCTCCTGGAATGTTGCAGAAGCCTGGCGAAGGCTGGTGAAGGGTCTGGACTATATGTTCTGGGGCCATGCCCATGAGCAGGAATGAGAATGTGAGCATGTGCATTGGTGCCTGTGTGCGTGTGAGCGTGTGTGGGTGTGTGAAGACGTACTTCAGGGTGATTGACAGCATGTGATGGTGTGTCAGTGTGTGTTGTGTGGTGGCCTCATGTGAGGGCTCATGAATGAATCTATGTGGGAATATGAACTTGAGTGTGAGAGAGTGAGTGTGAACAGGGCTGAGAGTCAAGAGGTATGCACAGGTGTTGCTGACTCCATCGTTAAAGTGTTCAAAGAACTTCTGTAACATGTGGCTCCTAGGCTCTGTGCCCTGCCCGCCTGCATGCCTGCACCCAACCTGACAGGCAGCCAGCTCAACCCTACAGCATGGAGAAGCTGGGAGGCCGACGCCTGTCCCAGCAGGGGCCTCTGGGATGCTGCTCCAACTTCTTTTCTCAGTGGTCAGTGGAAGTCTCCACACTTGCAGAATTTATGCTGAATAACAACCCCGTGTGTGTCATTGATCTGAGCATGTACCCCTGTATAAACACGTGTGAGTGTGAGACTGTGTGAACGTGCTGCCTTTGCCTTCCCAACGGATCACTGGGTTGTAAGTTCTGGAAAGGCGGGGTCCAGGATTTATGCTTCTTCCAGCCACTAAGACGGTCAGAGCACTTGCCACGTTGCAAAGACTACGGACAAGGGTTCGAATCTCACCTCCAGCACGTGTAAGTTGTTGGTACTGTGAGCACATAAGGAGCTTTGCTGCACCTCAGCTGTACCTCTCAAGGGAAGAGAAAGACATGCTTCAATGGGGTGGTGTCCGTGTGTGTGAGCGCTTGTCACACGCCATGCCCTCTCCATGCTTCCTCAGCTTTTGAGCCTCCCCCAGGGAGCACGGTCTGCCTCCAAAAGACATGGCTGGCTGTGTACACTGATAGGGAAAAGTCACTGTGGGCCAGAGCTGCCCAAGAATGCCTCAAGAGCAGGATTCATCGTGAGCAAGTGTTACAACACGGAAGTTTCTGGAAACAAGGGTAACAACACAATGGCGTGATTATGTCCTGGACGATATGTCGCTTCCGCCTCTGAACACCACTCAGAGGCTTTGCTCTACGCAACTGCACCTTGTCCTTGGCCCGAAGATGTGCCCAGCGCCTCACACCTTTTTCTTAATTAAGGTGTGGAGCCCATGTCCTCAGGTTGGTGGCAATACGTGGAGGGTCTTGCTGCTCTGTCAGAAAGTGGGGAATAATAATAAAAGCAAGAGCTAACATTCGTTCAACATTTACTATGTGTTACATCCCACTTAATATTTATTTACATCGTCTCATTGAAGACACCTCCCCATCAACCCCAGGTGGCAGGATTTATTCTGCGCACTATACAGATGAGAAAAGCGAGGCCTAGGGAAGTATGGGATTCAGTGCATCATAGGGGTGAATCTGGATCTAAACCCAATAGGATGGGGATAAAAGAAAATTGCGCATGATGGTCCGCACATAAGCACATGTGCACACACCCTAAGTATGATTATTAGTGGGGGAGAAAATTAAGTGAAGCCCAGAGAGGCAAAATTCAACCTTCTGTTAATCTGCTGAGTGAGGGAGGGTGAGGAAAGAGAGAGTAAGAACCCAAAGGGGAGTTCTTGGGGAAGGTCATGTATGTGGGGCAAGAGAGGAGCTATTTGGAGACTGTGCGGACTCAGGTACCAGAGGGTGGGGATTGGCTCAAAGTGCTCATCATTTTCAGGGAGTTCACTTAAGGTGTCTACAGCTTTTCAATACATTTGGTGTGTCATCCTTGAGTTCTGGTGAATGCAACACTCTGTGGGAAATAATTAAGACACATAGGTCAGGCAACTGGAGGCGCCCTCCAGCTTTCTGTAGTGTTCACCTGGTGCAGGCGGCTGCAGAGGCTACGTGCGGTGTCCACCGTGGACCGGGGCTGAGACGTTGGAGGGCTGGCCTCCTGGGAACAGCTGGCACTCGCAGCAGTGGCTGCTGCTCTACGCAGTCCTGGAACGCACTCCTGCTTACTTACACACATCCCACTGTCCTTCCATTCTGAACCCCCCTTCTCCCGGTGTTCCTCCTGGACAGACATGCTCTGGGAGCCCCGTGGTGGGTACCATGATGATACAGATGGCCACGTTCTCCTTCCTCCCTTCAACAGCCCTAAGTGTTCTCTCTCTGTCTCCTCTGAATTCTGACCGAAAGGAATGAGGTATGTGTAGCTTCCAAGTAATCCATGAATTAGACGGCATCTGGGCAAATTGTTCTTTATTGTCTTGAGCGTCTCAGCTTGGTCTTCTTATGGATATTAAACCAAGAGTTCGGGAGCCCTGTGTGTGAGTCTGTGCTTCCGCAACACCCGTCACATTCTAAGCAAAGGGAGGGGAGGTACTCACCAAGCATGCAATGATGCATTGCTGGTTGGGATGGATGGATCGGTGATGGATAAATAGATAGACGGATGGAGGCTTGCTGAAAGGCATGAACAGAGATGATGGAGGAAGAGACCAGCCAAGCAGGTAAGCAACGCTAAAACTTCTCTCTTTAGCTAATTCTCCATTCTACAGGGGCTGCGATCTATGTTGGGGATAATTCACACTTTCAGTTTATGTGATGTTCCGTTCTGGCTCCTTTTGGGTACTTCTGTGGGTTTTCAGTGATTCCCTTGTAGCCCGGAGGCACGTGTAGGAAAAGAGAAGCAAAGACCTCATTTGTGCACTATGTTGTGAGAGAAGGATTTGGTCGAAAGGGATGTGTGTAGTGGATGTAATAGAAAGAAGCAGTTTGGCTTACCTTTGGGCCTGAAGTTTCATGTTACCCTAATGCCCCAAGGATTTAGGGAATGGAAAGTAAGAGGGCAGTGGGAGAAATATTGTCCAGGAGAACCCTAAGCTGCAGAAACAACGGGGGCTCTGACTTTAATAAAATATTGACAGTGGAAATGTGTGAGCGTTGGATGTATGACATTTACATAGGCTGGCTCCTACTAACATATTTGGTTAGCTTGAAGAAACTCTGGTCTTTTCTTGTACCATTGGGAGAGTTTTTCAGGCCCGGCCCTCAATTCATTTTGACCACTCGCCCTTGGAGTGTTGTCTGAATTTCCATTTATTTGCCTCTACTCTACTCTTTAGCTCCTGGCTGGGTTTCCCTTACTCTTTCTGTGCCTACGTTTTCTAGACAGGCATCATCTCCCACTTTCTCCAAGGGCTGTTCTCATTTTCCAGGGATGTGGGGATGAGCCCCATGAGGGAGAAGTGCCCATCTCTTTCCTCACCCTGGCAGGTCGATGGAGAATGTCCCTCAGCTCCGAAGTGCATCTCCCAATGCCTTCTCCTCTGCCTGAACCCTCATGCCCAGACCTCCAAGGGCTCTGGGTTGATGAGCAGGATACAAAATCTGCAGGAATTAACAACCGCAAGATGACGAAATAATCCACAGACACATTCATGCCAAAGGAATTGCGTTTAATAGTAGGGAAAACTGGAGTAGAAACGAAGGGTGCTAGGAAAGGATGTCCAGCCACGCTTCTTAAGTTTCCAAGAAGCCGACAGGGCAAAGTCGATACAAGGCAGCAAAGAATATTGGACGGTTTAGAACCAGATCCTTTTCTGAGATGGAACTTCCAGCTGCTAATTAATACGAAATCTTGCTCCAGGAAGCTGCCATCCTGGTGCTGCTTTTCCCGAAGTGTGGCTGCCTCCAGAAGCTGGGGGTGAGTGGCGCTGACAGCTGGCTGGCTGAGAGAGGGCAGTGGGCTTCATGGTCTCTGGTCTCCACGGAGCTTGGCCTCAGGTTCCATGGCCATGGATGACTTCTGCTTGGACTTCTGGCATTGCGGAGGACGTGGGCACTTGTGTTGGCACTGGGGGACACAGTGCACCTTGCACTTGGGTGGAGGCTGGCAAGGCTGCTTGGTGTGCTGAGGGGGGTCTAGCACTGCTTTGGTGGGGGGCAGCAACACTGGGGAGGGAGACAGTATTGCTGAGGTCCAGGGCAGCAATACTTTGGGAGTGGGCAGCATGGCTGGGGTGCGGGGCAGCAATACTTTGGTGGGGGGCAGCATTGCTGGCATGGAGGGCAGCAAGGCTTTGGTACGGGGCAGCACAGCTTCTGCTTTTGATGATACATTCTGGTCTGGATGTGCACTGCAAGGGGAAAGACACACAAGTGAGGAAGTCTGGAGCCTTAGAGACTCTCGACCCAGGAGAACCTTCTGCCTCCTTCAAACCTGCCCCGTTTCACCCTTGGCCTGGTTGCTTCACCGATTTAAGGTGTGTGTGTGTGCAATGAGGTGTGTCAGTATAAACTGTATCTACATTTTCTAAGCCATTGCAAGGTATTTTTTGAGACAAAGAAATATGGAAGGAAGGAAGGAAGGAAAGAAGGAGGAGAGAAAAAAAGGGGAAATGAGAGGAGAAAGGGAGAGAAGTAGAAGAAAACAAAGAAAGGTGTAAAAAAGCTGAGACACAGGGAGAAACAGACAGGGAGAGACAGAGGAGAGAAAAGGAAAGAGGAAGGAGCAAAGACATGGGTAAAGAGAACAAAAAGTAATATCCAGCCACAGCAGAAACGGTGGAATCCAGATCAGGATTTCCTGGGTTCAGAGACCTGTGTCAAAAATTAACCAGCGTTGGGCTTCCCTGGTGGCGCAGTGGTTGAGAATCTGCCTGCTAATGCAGTGGACACGGGTTCGTGAGCCACAATTACTGAGCTTGCGCGTCTGGAGCCTGTGCTCCGCAATAAGAGAGGCCGCGATAGTAAGAGGCCCACGCACCGCGATGAAGAGTGGCCCCCGCTTGCCACAACTAGAGAAAGCCCTCGCACAGAAACGAAGACCCAACACAGCCATAAATAAATAAATAAATAAATAATGTGGAACTTTAAAAAAAAAAAAAAAACTTAACCAGCGTTGTGACTTTGAGCCAGTTACTTAACTTGTCTGTCCATTTCCTACGGTTGTTGTAAGGATAAATGAGCATATAAAGTCCACACAAAAACACGTAAATACACAGGGAAATAGGAATGTAAAGATATGTGTGTGTGTGTGTGCACGTGCACACACACACACACATACACATACACACACACACGGGAGAACCAAAATATGTTGCATACTCTTCTAAGGATTTCGACTTTTTAATAAGATTTCTACCAATTTTTAAGGAGCATCTTAACCACTCTCTAAGAGAATTCATAGAAAAGAGGCATCTAGAGACAAAAGGACCGTTTAGATTGATTCTAAGTTCTATGTGAGAAAGCAAATCTTAGAGAGGGAAGTCATGGTTCCCCAGGCACTGAGCACACGGGGGTGGAACACTGGTCCCGGATTCCCAGAGCAAGACCTGGCCGCTGTACCACCTTCTCTTGTCCTTGCTGCTCTGAGCTCTTGGGCCTCTGCCTCCTGCTCCGTGAGGAGCTCTCCTGCCTCCCTGCATGGGCCTTGCCCTTCAGGGCAGCCCTGCCCAAGAGTTGCTGCCACCCTCTCCTAACCAGCCCCGCTCAGCTCCTGGCCACGCACAGCAGCGCCGCCACACAAGCCAGCAGGAGCCTCAACACCGGACTCTGCGCACACCCTGGACCCCCATCTCAGCCCCCGCCCCACACACTTCAGATGTTGACTTGCAGCCCAAGAGAGGTGGGTCCCAAATGGTACGGAGGAGAGAGCTGCCCACACGAGGCCTTTCTTTGGGACCAACCACCAAGTGCTCCAGCCCCAGCTGCCCGCAGAGTTTGGGACCAGGTAGAGCCAGGCTTCCAGGAGAGGCGTTCCTTTGCCCAACATACCTTAGTTCACCAGGGGCTGGAACGTGGAGATACTGAGGCTTTTGGGATGCTCTGAGACTGCACACCTTTTATACGTCTCAAATCCCCTTGGAAGCCATGAGGTGGCCTACGATTGGGGCGTGCTAGGCCCTAGTCACAGTAGGATGCATCTGCCCTTCCTCAAACTTCAGGTTTTACTCATCTCCTGGGCTGGCAAACTGCTTCTCGGTTTGATGGCGCTTGGGGATGACAGTGCCTTCACTCGAGCCCTGGCCCCATTTCCCCATCACTTTACGAGCCCTGGCTTCCTCGGGTTTCCAAACCCACTCGTGACGTTTGCCCTAGAACCTTGACATCTGGGATGGTGCTAAGCAAGCATTCAGGACACTGCTGGGTGTGGGAGGGCTGAGGGAAATGTTCCAGGATATTCCAGTTGGTGGGGGAAGGCGTGGGCCGATCAGCGTACACAGCGAGCCTTGTTGTAAGAGAAATGACTACTGAGCGGTGAGTGGATCTTTGGGAGACCCAGTAAACTCAGCAAAGTTTGGACCGTCACTTAACCTGGACTCAGAGCCACATTCAGCCTGAACTGGAAACAAACCTGGGCAAGCCGCTTTGATTTTTCACCTGTTGTAATATAAACAAAAAATGGGGGCTGCAGCTCTCTGTCCTGCCTCTTGGTGAGCAAAACTTTAGTCTTCATTCTCAGAAACTGCGCGGATACAGTTGACAGTACGTATCTCTCTTACAGGTGTATAAGTCACACACACTGCAGGCTTCCCAGGGAAATGATTATCATAAGGTGGAGAGGCTGGGGAGCTATGAAACTTTGACCTGTCATGAGCTGCTGGACGAGTCACCCGGTCTGGCTCCTGGAATCTGATCTCCCAGGGCTTCAGGCCTGATGGGTCCTTCCCCTTCCACTTAGAGATTCCAGAACGAAGAGGGATGCCACTGGGCAGGGACTAGGATGAAAAGCTTGAAACAACATCCGTCAAAGGATGAAACATATCTTAAATAATTCCCCAATTAGTGTTCCGACTGGGGCTCTGGTCTTCACCAGCTGGGTGACTTTGGGCACTCTACATCTTTGAGCTTCAGTTTCCTCATCTGCTGAACAGGATAACGCCCTTCTGCACGTCAGCTGAAAGGCTTATTTTGGACAACATGTGTAAGTATGTGCACACTGTTGGGCAGAGAATAAGGGCTCAACGATGGTTGGGTGCTCCGTGAAGTCAGGCTGTGAAAGCTGGGGCAAAGCACCCTCTTAGAAGTAGGGAGTAGCTCGTTGCCACATTTGAAGGCAAGTAGTGGCACTTGCTTCCAGTGTCCTAAGACCTTGACTGACAGAAATGGAAATCGGCAAGCTAGTCCTGAGGACGGCACGTTTCATTCTCACACCTGGAATTTAGCCACAGCTCAGCTGAAAGCCCTACAGTATCACTAGATCTTGGGAATTCACACTGCAGCACGAGAAGACAGCCTTAGAAATCAATGGTGTCTCCTCTGGGACTCACTGGAAGGGCAGGCTGTGCATGGGCTCGGCCACGAGGGAAACCCAGAGGATCCCAGGCCTTCCCGGGAGAAGAACCCCTTCCGCCTGTTGTCACTCTGACAGAAGCAACCCTGATAGGCTTGGAGAGGGATTTCAGCTCAGATCCCTAATAGCAGAGAAGCAAGGCCACGTGGGGCAGGTTACCTGAGATAACTAATAATTCATCAAGATATAGTGAGCTCACACAATGCACCAGCCGCTGGGAACGGTGGTCAGCAAGGAGGGCCAGAGCCTCCCTGGTCCCTAAACTTCTTCACATCCTCTTCTCTGCCTACTCCTTCCAACTCCGTAGATACTTTTCAATGGTTTGGCTTGGATTAGCTGAAGAACTCAAACCCAGCTGTGGCAGTAGCAATGCCTGAGTAACTAGAGAAAATGTGGACATCTGAAGATCCATGAGTTTCGGTGTTACATCCTGTCCATCTTTTCTGGCCGAAGCACTCACTACCCTGAACAGATTTTTTTGGGTGTGGAATCTGCTATCTCAAGCATGCATTACATAGTATTGCTTCTACCACCAGAGGAGAGAAGGAACATGTCCTCTAGAAGCCACAGGTACAACTAAACACCTATCCTGGGCATTGGGAATGGTACCGTTCCCTGACTTTCATTAGCATCGCTCTTTCTCTTTCGCCAAAGCTCTATCTCTCATGTACACACACACACACACACACACACACACACACACACACAAACACACTAAAGTAAAAGGGACAATTGGGACCAAGGAGGTCTCAGCAGACCTGGGCACAAGCTAAGCCCACTGTATCTTCTGTGCCAGGCATCTGTGATGGAACACCAGGCCGGGGCCCATGCACACATATGCAGGGGAAGGCTGAGCTGACCCTCTGGGGCCAGCCGCATCAACAGACAGGGCTCCGGACAAAGGACTGCTGGTGGTGGGAGCTAGAGCCTCTCTGTTGAAATCCATCGCCATCTGGGGATCCTCTGGGGCATGGCACGATGTGTGCCCAGCCTCTGGGTCGGTGAGAGATGCCCTCACTTTCCCAAGGTGCTTGTGGTTGGGGGATGAGGGAGGGCAGGCCTCCACTGCCTGTCATAATCTCTGTTCGAGTTTCTACTTCAGGCCTTGAAGTGTGAGCTATTCTCATGTTACAGCTTAGAAAGTTTATGTTGGCTAAGGTTACTTAAGTAAAACGTAGGGAAGAGAGGTTTTGAACCCAGCTCTGCCAGGCTCCAGGATGGGTATGTGTTCTCTATCTTGCGCCATACTACCTTCTAGGAAATTGCTTTGTTCGGAAGATGGAAGTATATTCTTCCCTGAGGAAGGCACACTTCTTTGGAAGGCCTCAGCATCATGCCCTTCATCTGGGGATCTTTGTGCTTGCAAATATCCTCAAGGAAACGGGCAGATAATCTCCTGGAATGTTGCAGAAGCCTGGCGAAGGCTGGTGAAGGGTCTGGACTATATGTTCTGGGGCCATGCCCATGAGCAGGAATGAGAATGTGAGCATGTGCATTGGTGCCTGTGTGCGTGTGAGCGTGTGTGGGTGTGTGAAGACGTACTTCAGGGTGATTGACAGCATGTGATGGTGTGTCAGTGTGTGTTGTGTGGTGGCCTCATGTGAGGGCTCATGAATGAATCTATGTGGGAATATGAACTTGAGTGTGAGAGAGTGAGTGTGAACAGGGCTGAGAGTCAAGAGGTATGCACAGGTGTTGCTGACTCCATCGTTAAAGTGTTCAAAGAACTTCTGTAACATGTGGCTCCTAGGCTCTGTGCCCTGCCCGCCTGCATGCCTGCACCCAACCTGACAGGCAGCCAGCTCAACCCTACAGCATGGAGAAGCTGGGAGGCCGACGCCTGTCCCAGCAGGGGCCTCTGGGATGCTGCTCCAACTTCTTTTCTCAGTGGTCAGTGGAAGTCTCCACACTTGCAGAATTTATGCTGAATAACAACCCCGTGTGTGTCATTGATCTGAGCATGTACCCCTGTATAAACACGTGTGAGTGTGAGACTGTGTGAACGTGCTGCCTTTGCCTTCCCAACGGATCACTGGGTTGTAAGTTCTGGAAAGGCGGGGTCCAGGATTTATGCTTCTTCCAGCCACTAAGACGGTCAGAGCACTTGCCACGTTGCAAAGACTACGGACAAGGGTTCGAATCTCACCTCCAGCACGTGTAAGTTGTTGGTACTGTGAGCACATAAGGAGCTTTGCTGCACCTCAGCTGTACCTCTCAAGGGAAGAGAAAGACATGCTTCAATGGGGTGGTGTCCGTGTGTGTGAGCGCTTGTCACACGCCATGCCCTCTCCATGCTTCCTCAGCTTTTGAGCCTCCCCCAGGGAGCACGGTCTGCCTCCAAAAGACATGGCTGGCTGTGTACACTGATAGGGAAAAGTCACTGTGGGCCAGAGCTGCCCAAGAATGCCTCAAGAGCAGGATTCATCGTGAGCAAGTGTTACAACACGGAAGTTTCTGGAAACAAGGGTAACAACACAATGGCGTGATTATGTCCTGGACGATATGTCGCTTCCGCCTCTGAACACCACTCAGAGGCTTTGCTCTACGCAACTGCACCTTGTCCTTGGCCCGAAGATGTGCCCAGCGCCTCACACCTTTTTCTTAATAAAGGTGTGGAGCCCATGTCCTCAGGTTGGTGGCAATACGTGGAGGGTCTTGCTGCTCTGTCAGAAAGTGGGGAATAATAATAAAAGCAAGAGCTAACATTCGTTCAACATTTACTATGTGTTACATCCCACTTAATATTTATTTACATCGTCTCATTGAAGACACCTCCCCATCAACCCCAGGTGGCAGGATTTATTCTGCGCACTATACAGATGAGAAGAGCGAGGCCTAGGGAAGTATGGGATTCAGTGCATCATAGGGGTGAATCTGGATCTAAACCCAATAGGATGGGGATAAAAGAAAATTGCGCATGATGGTCCGCACATAAGCACATGTGCACACACCCTAAGTATGATTATTAGTGGGGGAGAAAATTAAGTGAAGCCCAGAGAGGCAAAATTCAACCTTCTGTTAATCTGCTGAGTGAGGGAGGGTGAGGAAAGAGAGAGTAAGAACCCAAAGGGAAGTTCTTGGGGAAGGTCATGTATGTGGGGCAAGAGAGGAGCTATTTGGAGACTGTGCGGACTCAGGTACCAGAGGGTGGGGATTGGCTCAAAGTGCTCATCATTTTCAAGGAGTTCACTTAAGGTGTCTACAGCTTTTCAATACATTTGGTGTGTCATCCTTGAGTTCTGGTGAATGCAACACTCTGTGGGAAATAATTAAGACACATAGGTCAGGCAACTGGAGGCGCCCTCCAGCTTTCTGTAGTGTTCACCTGGTGCAGGCGGCTGCAGAGGCTACGTGCGGTGTCCACCGTGGACCGGGGCTGAGACGTTGGAGGGCTGGCCTCCTGGGAACAGCTGGCACTCGCAGCAGTGGCTGCTGCTCTACGCAGTCCTGGAACGCACTCCTGCTTACTTACACACATCCCACTGTCCTTCCATTCTGAACCCCCCTTCTCCCGGTGTTCCTCCTGGACAGACATGCTCTGGGAGCCCCGTGGTGGGTACCATGATGATACAGATGGCCACGTTCTCCTTCCTCCCTTCAACAGCCCTAAGTGTTCTCTCTCTGTCTCCTCTGAATTCTGACCGAAAGGAATGAGGTATGTGTAGCTTCCAAGTAATCCATGAATTAGACGGCATCTGGGCAAATTGTTCTTTATTGTCTTGAGCGTCTCAGCTTGGTCTTCTTATGGATATTAAACCAAGAGGTCGGGAGCCCTGTGTGTGAGTCTGTGCTTCCGCAACACCCGTCACATTCTAAGCAAAGGGAGGGGAGGTACTCACCAAGCATGCAATGATGCATTGCTGGTTGGGATGGATGGATCGGTGATGGATAAATAGATAGACGGATGGAGGCTTGCTGAAAGGCATGAACAGAGATGATGGAGGAAGAGACCAGCCAAGCAGGTAAGCAACGCTAAAACTTCTCTCTTTAGCTAATTCTCCATTCTACAGGGGCTGCGATCTATGTTGGGGATAATTCACACTTTCAGTTTATGTGATGTTCCGTTCTGGCTCCTTTTGGGTACTTCTGTGGGTTTTCAGTGATTCCCTTGTAGCCCGGAGGCACGTGTAGGAAAAGAGAAGCAAAGACCTCATTTGTGCACTATGTTGTGAGAGAAGGATTTGGTCGAAAGGGATGTGTGTAGTGGATGTAATAGAAAGAAGCAGTTTGGCTTACCTTTGGGCCTGAAGTTTCATGTTACCCTAATGCCCCAAGGATTTAGGGAATGGAAAGTAAGAGGGCAGTGGGAGAAATATTGTCCAGGAGAACCCTAAGCTGCAGAAACAACGGGGGCTCTGACTTTAATAAAATATTGACAGTGGAAATGTGTGAGCGTTGGATGTATGACATTTACATAGGCTGGCTCCTACTAACATATTTGGTTAGCTTGAAGAAACTCTGGTCCTTTCTTGTACCATTGGGAGAGTTTTTCAGGCCCGGCCCTCAATTCATTTTGACCACTCGCCCTTGGAGTGTTGTCTGAATTTCCATTTATTTGCCTCTACTCTACTCTTTAGCTCCTGGCTGGGTTTCCCTTACTCTTTCTGTGCCTACGTTTTCTAGACAGGCATCATCTCCCCCTTTCTCCAAGGGCTGTTCTCATTTTCCAGGGATGTGGGGATGAGCCCCATGAGGGAGAAGTGCCCATCTCTTTCCTCACCCTGGCAGGTCGATGGAGAATGTCCCTCAGCTCCGAAGTGCATCTCCCAATGCCTTCTCCTCTGCCTGAACCCTCATGCCCAGACCTCCAAGGGCTCTGGGTTGATGAGCAGGATACAAAATCTGCAGGAATTAACAACCGCAAGATGACAAAATAATCCACAGACACATTCATGCCAAAGGAATTGCGTTTAATAGTAGGGAAAACTGGAGTAGAAACGAAGGGTGCTAGGAAAGGATGTCCAGCCACGCTTCTTAAGTTTCCAAGAAGCCGACAGGGCAAAGTCGATACAAGGCAGCAAAGAATATTGGACGGTTTAGAACCAGATCCTTTTCTGAGATGGAACTTGCAGCTGCTAATTAATACGAAATCTTGCTCCAGGAAGCTGCCATCCTGGTGCTGCTTTTCCCGAAGTGTGGCTGCCTCCAGAAGCTGGGGGTGAGTGGCGCTGACAGCTGGCTGGCTGAGAGAGGGCAGTGGGCTTCATGGTCTCTGGTCTCCACGGAGCTTGGCCTCAGGTTCCATGGCCATGGATGACCTCTGCTTGGACTTCTGGCATTGCGGAGGACGTGGGCACTTGTGTTGGCACTGGGGGACACAGTGCCCCTTGCACTTGGGTGGAGGCTGGCAAGGCTGCTTGGTGTGCTGAGGGGGGTCTAGCACTGCTTTGGTGGGGGGCAGCAACACTGGGGAGGGAGACAGTATTGCTGAGGTCCGGGGCAGCAATACTTTGGGAGTGGGCAGCATGGCTGGGGTGCGGGGCAGCAATACTTTGGTGGGGGGCAGCATTGCTGGCATGGAGGGCAGCAAGGCTTTGGTACGGGGCAGCACAGCTTCTGCTTTTGATGATACATTCTGGTCTGGATGTGCACTGCAAGGGGAAAGACACACAAGTGAGGAAGTCTGGAGCCTTAGAGACTCTCGACCCAGGAGAACCTTCTGCCTCCTTCAAACCTGCCCCGTTTCACCCTTGGCCTGGTTGCTTCACCGATTTAAGGTGTGTGTGTGTGCAATGAGGTGTGTCAGTATAAACTGTATCTACATTTTCTAAGCCATTGCAAGGTATTTTTTGAGACAAAGAAATATGGAAGGAAGGAAGGAAGGAAAGAAGGAGGAGAGAAAAAAAGGGGAAATGAGAGGAGAAAGGGAGAGAAGTAGAAGAAAACAAAGAAAGGTGTAAAAAAGCTGAGACACAGGGAGAAACAGACAGGGAGAGAGAGAGGAGAGAGAAGGAAAGAGGAAGGAGCAAAGACATGGGTAAAGAGAACAAAAAGTAATATCCAGCCACAGCAGAAACGGTGGAATCCAGATCAGGATTTCCCGGGTTCAGAGACCTGTGTCAAAAATTAACCAGCGTTGGGCTTCCCTGGTGGCGCAGTGGTTGAGAATCTGCCTGCTAATGCAGGGGACACGGGTTCGTGAGCCACAATTACTGAGCTTGCGCGTCTGGAGCCTGTGCTCCGCAATAAGAGAGGCCGCGATAGTAAGAGGCCCACGCACCGCGATGAAGAGTGGCCCCCGCTTGCCACAACTAGAGAAAGCCCTCGCACAGAAACGAAGACCCAACACAGCCATAAATAAATAAATAAATAAATAATGTGGAACTTTAAAAAAAAAAAAAAAAACTTAACCAGCGTTGTGACTTTGAGCCAGTTACTTAACTTGTCTGTCCATTTCCTACGGTTGTTGTAAGGATAAATGAGCATATAAAGTCCACACAAAAACACGTAAATACACAGGGAAATAGGAATGTAAAGATATGTGTGTGTGTGTGTGCACGTGCACACACACACACACATACACATACACACACACACGGGAGAACCAAAATATGTTGCATACTCTTCTAAGGATTTCGACTTTTTAATAAGATTTCTACCAATTTTTAAGGAGCATCTTAACCACTCTCTAAGAGAATTCATAGAAAAGAGGCATCTAGAGACAAAAGGACCGTTTAGATTGATTCTAAGTTCTACGTGAGAAAGCAAATCTTAGAGAGGGAAGTCATGGTTCCCCAGGCACTGAGCACACGGGGGTGGAACACTGGTCCCCGACTCCCAGAGCAAGACCTGGCCACTGTACCGCCTTCTCTTGTCCTTGCTGCTCTGAGCTCTTGGGCCTCTGCCCCCTGCTCCGTGAGGAGCTCTCCTGCCTCCCTGCATGGGCCTTGCCCTTCAGGGCAGCCCTGCCCCAGAGTTGCTGCCACCCTCTCCTAACCAGCCCCGCTCAGCTCCTGGCCACGCACAGCAGCGCCGCCACACAAGCCAGCAGGAGCCTCAACACCGGACTCTGCGCACACCCTGGACCCCCATCTCAGCCCCCGCCCCACACACTTCAGATGTTGACTTGCAGCCCAAGAGAGGTGGGTCCCAAATGGTACGGAGGAGAGAGCTGCCCACACGAGGCCTTTCTTTGGGACCAACCACCAAGTGCTCCAGCCCCAGCTGCCCGCAGAGTTTGGGACCAGGTAGAGCCAGGCTTCCAGGAGAGGCGTTCCTTTGCCCAACATACCTTAGTTCACCAGGGGCTGGAACGTGGAGATGCTGAGGCTTTTGGGATGCTCTGAGACTGCACACCTTTTATACATCTCAAATCCCCTTGGAAGCCATGAGGTGGCCTACGATTGGGGCGTGCTAGGCCCTAGTCACAGTAGGATGCATCTGCCCTTCCTCAAACTTCAGGTTTTACTCATCTCCTGGGCTGGCAAACTGCTTCTCGGTTTGATGGCGCTTGGGGATGACAGTGCCTTCACTCGAGCCCTGGCCCCATTTCCCCATCACTTTACGAGCCCTGGCTTCCTCGGGTTTCCAAACCCACTCGTGACGTTTGCCCTAGAACCTTGACATCTGGGATGGTGCTAAGCAAGCATTCAGGACACTGCTGGGTGTGGGAGGGCTGAGGGTAATGTTCCAGGATATTCCGGTTGGTGGGGGAAGGCGTGGGCCGATCAGCGTACACAGCGAGCCTTGTTGTAAGAGAAATGACTACTGAGCGGTGAGTGGCTCTTTGGGAGACCCAGTAAACTCAGCCAAGTTTGGACCTTCACTTAACCTGGACTCAGAGCCACATTCAGTCTGAACTGGAAACAAACCTGGGCAAGCCGCTTTGATTTTTCACCTGTTGTAATATAAACAAAAAATGGGGGCTGCAGCTCTCTGTCCTGCCTCTTGGTGAGCAAAACTTTAGTCTTCATTCTCAGAAACTGCGCGGATACAGTTGACAGTACGTATCTCTCTTACAGGTGTATAAGTCACACACACTGCAGGCTTCCCAGGGAAATGATTATCATAAGGTGGAGAGGCTGGGGAGCTACGAAACTTTGACCTGTCATGAGCTGTTGGACGAGTCACCCGGTCTGGCTCCTGGAATCTGATCTCCCAGGGCTTCAGGCCTGATGCGTCCTTCCCCTTCCACTTAGAGATTCCAGAACGAAGAGGGATGCCACTGGGCAGGGACTAGGATGAAAAGGTTGAAACAACATCCGTCAAAGGATGAAACATATCTTAAATAATTCCCCAATTAGTGTTCCGACTGGGGCTCTGGTCTTCACCAGCTGGGTGACTTTGGGCACTCTACATCTTTGAGCCTCAGTTTCCTCATCTGCTGAACAGGATAACGCCCTTCTGCACGTCAGCTGAAAGGCTTATTTTGGACAACATGTGTAAGTATGTGCACACTGTTGGGCAGAGAATAAGGGCTCAACGATGGTTGGGTGCTCCGTGAAGTCAGGCTGTGAAAGCTGGGGCAAAGCACCCTCTTAGAAGTAGGGAGTAGGTCGTTGCCACATTTGAAGGCAAGTAGTGGCACTTGCTTCCAGTGTCCTAAGACCTTGACTGACAGAAATGGAAATCGGCAAGCTAGTCCTGAGGACGGCACGTTTCATTCTCACACCTGGAATTTAGCCACAGCTCAGCTGAAAGCCCTACAGTATCACTAGATCTTGGGAATTCACACTGCAGCACGAGAAGACAGCCTTAGAAATCAATGGTGTCTCCTCTGGGACTCACTGGAAGGGCAGGCTGTGCATGGGCTCGGCCACGAGGGAAACCCAGAGGATCCCAGGCCTTCCCGGGAGAAGAACCCCTTCCGCCTGTTGTCACTCTGACAGAAGCAACCCTGATAGGCTTGGAGAGGGATTTCAGCTCAGATCCCTAATAGCAGAGAAGCAAGGCCACGTGGGGCAGGTTACCTGAGATAACTAATAATTCATCAAGATATAGTGAGCTCACACAATGCACCAGGCGCTGGGAACGGTGGTCAGCAAGGAGGGCCAGAGCCTCCCTGGTCCCTAAACTTCTTCACATCCTCTTCTCCGCCTACTCCTTCCAACTCCGTAGATACTTTTCAATGGTTTGGCTTGGATTAGCTGAAGAACTCAAACCCAGCTGTGGCAGTAGCAATGCCTGCGTAACTAGAGAAAATGTGGACATCTGAAGATCCATGAGTTTCGGTGTTACATCCTGTCCATCTTTTCTGGACGAAGCACTCACTACCCTGAACAGATTTTTTTGGGTGTGGAATCTGCTATCTCAAGCATGCATTACATAGTATTGCTTCTACCACCAGAGGACAGGAGGAACATGTCCTCTAGAAGCCACAGGTACAACTAAACACCTATCCTGGGCATTGGGAATGGTACCGTTCCCTGACTTTCATTAGCATCGCTCTTTCTCTTTCGCCAAAGCTCTATCTCTCATGTACACACACACACACACACACACACACACACACACTAAAGTAGAAGGCACAATTGGGACCAAGGAGGTCTCAGCAGACCTGGGCACAAGCTAAGCCCACTGTATCTTCTGTGCCAGGCATCTGTGATGGAACACCAGGCCGGGGCCCATGCACACATATGCAGGGGAAGGCTGAGCTGACCCTCTGGGGCCGGCCGCATCAACAGACAGGGCTCCGGACAAAGGACTGCTGGTGGTGGGAGCTAGAGCCTCTCTGCTGAAATCCATCACCCTCTGGGGATCCTCTGGGGCATGGCATGTTGTGTACCCAGCCTCTGGGTCGGTGAGAGATGCCCTCACTTTCCCAAGGTGCTTGTGGTTGGGGGATGAGGGAGGGCAGGCCTCCACTGCCTGTCATAATCTCTGTTCGAGTTTCTACTTCAGGCCTTGAAGTGTGAGCTATTCTCATGTTACAGCTTAGAAAGTTTATGTTGGCTAAGGTTACTTAAGTAAAAAGTAGGGAAGAGAGGTTTTGAACCCAGCTCTGCCAGGCTCCAGGATGGGTATGTGTTCTCTATCTTGCCCCACACTACCTTCTAGGAAATTTCTATGTTCGGAAGATGTAAGTATATTCTTCCCTGAGGAAGGAACACTTCTTTGGAAGTCCTCAGCATCATGCCCTTCATCTGGGGATCTTTGTGCTTGCAAATATCCTCAAGGTCCATGGGCGGATAATCTCCTGGAATGCTGCAGAAACCTGGCGAAGGGTCTGGACTGTATGTTCTGGGGCCATGCCCATGAGCAGGAATGAGAATGTGAGCACGTGCGTTGGTGCCTGTGTGTGTATGAGTGTGTGTGGGTGTGTGAACACGTATTTCAGGGTGATGGACAGCATGTGATGGTGTGTCAGTGTGTGTTGTGTGGTGGCCTCCTGTGAAGGCTCATGAATGAATCTGTGTGGGAATATGAACTTGAGTGTGCGAGAGTGAGTGTGCACAGGGCTGAGAGTCAAGAGGTATGCACAGGTGTTGCTGACTCCATCGTTAAAATGTTCAAAGAACTTCTATAACAGGTGGCTCCTAGGCTCTGTGCCCTGCCCGCCTGCGTCCCTGCGCCCACCCTGACAGGCAGCCAGCTCACTCCTACAGCATAGAGAAGCTGGGAGGCCGACGCTTGTCCCAGCAGGGGCCTCTGGGACGCTGCTACAACTTCTTTTCTCAGTGGTCAGTGGAAGTCTCCACACTTGCAGAATTTACGCTGAATAACGAACCCGTGTTTGTCATTGATATGAACATGTACCTCTGTATAAACACGTGTGAGTGTGAGATTGTGTGAACGTGCTGCCTTTGCCTTCCCAACGGATCAGTGGGTTGTAAGTTCTGGAAAGATGGGGTCCAGGCTTTATGCTTCTTCCAGCCACTAAGACGGTCAGAGCACTTGCCACGTTGCAAAGACTATGGACAAGAGTTCGAATCTCACCTCCAGCACGTGTAAGTTGTTGGTACTGTGAGCACATAAGGAGCTTTGCTGCACCTCAGCTGTACCTCTCAAGGGAAGAGAAAGACATGCTTCAATAGGGTGGTGTCTGTGTGTGTGAGCGCTTGTCACACGCCGTGCCCTCTCCATGTCTCCTCAGCTTATGAGCCTCCACCAGGGAGCACGGTCTGCCTCCAAAAGACATGGCTGGCTGTGTACACTGATAGGGAAAAGTCACTGTGGGCCAGAACTGCCCAAGAATGCCTCAAGAGCAGGATCCATCGTGAGCAGGTGTTACAACACGGAAGTTTCTGGAAACAAGGGTAACAACACAATGGCATGATTATGTCCTGGACGAAATGTCGCTTCCCCCTCTGAACACCACTCAGAGGCTTTGCTCTACACAACTGGACCTTGTCCTTGTCCCGAAGATGTGCCCAGCGCCTCACACCTTTTTCTTAATAAAGGCGTGGAGCCCATGTCCTCAGGTTGTAGGCAATAAATGGAGGGTCTTGCTGCTCTGTCAGAAAGTGGGGAATAATAATAAAAGCAAGAGCTAACATTCATTCAACATTTTCTATGTGTTACATCCTACTTAATATTTATTTACATCGTCTCATTGAAGACACCTCCCCATCAACCCCAGGTGGCAGGATTTATTCTGCGCACTATACAGATGAGAAAAGCGAGGCCTAGGGAAGTATGGGATTCAGTGCATCATAGGGGTGAATCTGGATCTAAACCCAATAGGATGGGGATAAAGAAAGTTGCGCATGATGGTCCGCACATAAACACATATGCACACACCCTAAGTATGATTATTAATGGGGGAGCAAATTAAGTGAAGCCCAGAGAGGCAAAATTCAACCTTCTGTTAATCCGCTGAGTGAGGGAGGGTGAGGAAAGAGAGAGTAAGCACCCAAAGGGGAGTTCTTGGGGAAGGTCATGTATGTGAGGCAAGAGAGGAGCTATTTGGAGACTGTGCGGACTCAGGAATCAGAGGGTGGGGATTGGCTCAAAGTGCTCATCATTTTCAGGGAGTTCACTTAAGGTGTCTACAGCTTTTCAATACATTTGGTGTGTCATCCTTGAGTTTTGCTGAATGCAACACTCTGTGGGAAATAATTATGACACATAGGTCAGGCAACTGGAGGCGCCCTCCAGCTTTCTGTAGTGTTCACCTGGTGCAGGTGGCTGCAGAGGCTACGTGCGCTCTCCACCGTGGACCGGGGCTGAGACGTTGGAGGGCTGGCCTCCTGGGAACAGCTGGCACTCGCAGCATTGGCTGCTGCTCTACGCAGTCCTGGAACGCACTCCTGCTTACTTACACACATCCCACTGTCCTTCCATTCTGAACCCCCCTTCTCCCGGTGTTCCTCCTGGACAGACATGCTCTGGGAGCCCCGTGGTGGGTGCCATGATGATACAGATGGCCACGTTCTCCTTCCTCCCTTCAACAGCCCTAAGTGTTCTCTCTCTGTCTCCTCTGAATTCTGACTGAAAGGAATGATGTATCTGTAGCTTCCAAGTAATCCATGAATTAGACGGCATCTGGGCAAATTGTTCTTTATTGTCTTGAGCGTCTCAGCTTGGTCTTCTTATGGATATTGAACCAAGAGTTCGGGAGCCCTGTGTGTGAGTCTGTGCTTCCACAACACCCGTCACATTCTAAGCAAAGGGAGGGGAGGTACTCACCAAGCATGCAATGATGCATTGCTGGTTGGGATGGATGGATCGGTGATGGATAAATAGATAGACGGATGGAGGCTTGCTGAAAGGCGTGAACAGAGATGATGGAGGAAGAGACCAGCCAAGCAGGTAAGCAACGCTAAAACTTCTCTCTTTAGCTAATTCTCCATTCTACAGGGGCTGCGATCTATGTTGGGGATAATTCACACTTTTAGTTTATGTGACATTCCGTTCTGGCTCCTTTTGGGTACTTCTGTGGGTTTTCAGTGATTCCCTTGTAGCCCGGAGGCACGTGTAGGAAAAGAGAAGCAAAGCCCTCATTTTGTGCACTATGTTGTGAGCGAAGGATTTGGTCGAAAGGGATGTGTGTAGTGGATGTAATAGAAAGAAGCAGTTTGGCTTACCTTTGGGCCTGAAGTTTCATGTTACCCTAATGCTCCCAGGATTTAGGGAATGGAAAGTAAGACGGCAGTGGGAGAAATATAGCCCAGGAGAAACCCTAAGCTGCAGAATCAATGGGTGCTCTGACTTTAATAAAATATTGGCAGTGGATATGTGTGTGTGATGGATGTATGATTTTTCCATAGACTGTCTCCAACTTACACATTTTGTTAGCTTGAAGAAACTCTGGTCTTTTCTTTTACCATTGGGAGAGTTTTTCAGGCCCGGTCCTCAATTCATTTTGACCCACCCGGCCTTGGAGTGTTCTCTGAATTTCCATTTATTTGCCTCTACTCTACTCTTTAGCTCCTGGCTGGGTTTCCCTTACTCTTTCTGTGCCTCCGTTATCGAGACAGGCATCATCTCCGCCGTGTCCAAAGGCTGTTCTCATTTTCCAGGGATGTGGGGATGTGTCTCCATGCGGCTGAAGTGCCCATCTCTCCTCCTCACCCTGGCAGGACCATGGAAAATGTCCTTCAGCTCAGAGGTGCATCTCCCCATGCCTTCTCCTCTACCTGCACCCACATGCCCAGCCCTCCCAGGGCTCTTGTTTAGGCAGCAGGATACAAACTCTGCAGGAGTTAACAACTGTAAGATGATGAAATAATCAAACCGACACATTCATGCCAGCAGAATTGTGTTTAATTGTTTGAAAAACTGGAGCAGAGACGAAGTTTGCTAGGAAAGGGTGGTCGGGCACGCTGCTTAAGTTTCCAAGCAGCCAACAGGGCAAAGTATACAACTCAGCAAAGAAGATGAGACGGTTTAGAACCAGATCCTTTTCTAAATGGAAATTGCAGCTGCTAATTAATAAGAAATGTTGATCCAGGAAGCTCCCATCCTGCTGCTGCCTTTTCCACAAGTGTGGCTGCTTCCAGAAGCCGGGGGTGAGTGGTGCTGACAGCTGGCTGGCTGAGACAGGGGAGTGGGCTTCATGTTCTCTGTTCTGCAGGGAGCTTGGCCTCTGGCCCATGCCTGGGGTTTACTTCTGCTTGGACTTCTGGCACTGCTGAGGGGGTGGGCACTTTGGGACAGAGGGCTCCTTGCCCTTGGGTGGAGGCTGGCAAGGCTGCTTGGTGTGCTGAGGTGGAGTTTAGAACTGCTTCGGTGAGGGGCAGCAGTACCTTGCTGGGGGGCAGCATTGCTGCAGAGGGGGACAGTACTGCTGAGGTGGGAGGCAGCAATACTTTGGTGGGAGGCAGTAATACTTTGGTGGGGGGCAGCAATACTTTGGTGGGGGGCAGCATTGCTGGGATGGAGGGCAGCAATACTTTGGTAGCGGGCAGCACAGTTTCTGCTTTTGATGATACATTCTGGTCTGGATGTGCACTGCAATGGGAAAGACACACAAGTGAGGAAGTCTGGAGCTTTAGAGACACTCAACCCAGGAGAACCTCCTGCCTCGTTCCAAACTGTCTCATTTCAACCTTGACTTGGTGGCTTCACCGATTAAAGGTGTGTGTGTGTGTAATGAGTTGCGTCAGTATAAATTGTAGCTACAGTTTGTAAGCCATAGCAAGGTTTTGATTGAGACAAATAAAGAAAGAGAGAGAGAAGGAAAGAGTAAGAAGGAAGGACAGGGGTAATGAGAACAAAAAGTAATATCCTGCCACAGGAGATACTGTGGAATTTAGAACATAATTTTCTTTGATCTCAGTCCTGTCTCAAAAATTAACAAGCTATGGGATTTTGAGCAAGTTACTTAACTTCTCTGTACTCTTCTGAAAGTTGTTGTAAGGATCAAATGAGCACATAAAACTCCGCACAAACACATGTAAATACACAGGTAAATATGAGTGGAAAGATATACGTGTGTGTGTGTGCTCACGTGGTCACACACTCACACACACACATGAGAACCAAAACATATTGAGTACTCTTGTAAAGATTTCGACTTTTAAAATAAATTTCTACCCATTTTTTTTAATAGGATGGGAGAATATATTTGCAATTCCAATATCCCCAAAGGAACTTGTAATCAGAATATTTTAAGAACTCTTACAACTCAAGTATAAAAAAACCCCTATAATTAAAAAGTGGACAGAAGATCTGAATGATAGTTATTCAAAGAAAATATACAAATGGTTAATAAGCCTGTGAAAAGATGCTCAACATTATTAGTCATTAAAGAAAAGCATATCAAAACCATGTTAACTTCATGCTTTATATTCTGGGAAATTAATGAACATATAGACCAGTTGTAGCTTGGGTAAAGGTCACTGTGCTGGTTTTTTATGGATTCATTTCTTCTTTGAGTGTCTGCTCTTAATCATTCTTCATGTCTCTTCAAAATGCCATGTTCTATACTTCAAGTTTATTCACATTAATTCTCATTAAACCAATCAATGCCTTGTATCATTTCTGACACATTAATGATAGAAGTGCACTTGCAAGCACTTTCTTAGTATTCAGACATCATTGATTCACAAGATCTCCAGAGCTCTTTATTAATCTGATTACTATTTTCTTGGACCATGTGACTCTGAGCAGTGCTGGAATGTGAAGGTGATCACTACGTTCAGAAAAGCATTGAAAAATTGCCTGCTACAGATTCTTCAGGGAAATCTTCCCTCCCTCTACTGCTGTGGCCAGAGAGGCTTTCTCAAGATTACAGCGGTGTTTTCCCCAGGAGGGAGGCTACTTCCCAGCAGGATTCATGCTCAAAAAGACATTCCCTATCACTCATCGTTTTCTGATTCGTTCTTTATAATGACAACAGCAACAAAATCTTATCACTTACTTGTTACATGATTGAATATTTTCTACCCAGAGAAATTTTTTTCATACACTTATCCATGAACCATGTAAGCAATGATGAAAAATGCACATAAACTCTGATACAACCTGTCATCTTATAGATTCATTAAGTACTTATTTTTCACAGCCCAATGTTTTGGCAACTATGCATTTTGACTGCAGAGACCTTAATACACAAATAAATGTGTGTCTAGCTTCTATGTGCCCTCATCCCTGAGTATTTCTGATAGGTCTTAGGCTAAATCACTTTTTTCTCAGCGTTAAGCTTCTTTTCTTTTTTTTTTTTCTAGTCCTTTCTTTTTTTTTTTTTTTATTTTTGCAAGAGATAAATAGACTGACACCAAGCATTGTAAATGGATGACCACAACAAAAGCAACAATGACTGCAATTACCAATCACAAAACACACTCATACTATGTCATAATATTGACATTCAGCCCAGTAATCCTCCACTGTAACAGCTCCTTTACTTTGCAGTGAAAATTTCTAGCCATTTTACCCATTTTAATTTAATTTAATTTAATTTAATTTAATTTAATTTAATTTCTACCCATTTTAAAAGAGCATCTTAACCCCTCTCTAAGAGAATTCATAGAAAAGAGGCATCTAGAGACAAAAGGACTGTTTAGATTGATTCTAACTTCTAGGTGAGAAAGCAAATCTTAGAGAGGGAAGTCATGGTTTCCCAGGCACTGAGCACACGGGGGTGGAACAATGGTCCCCGGCTCCCAGAGCAGGACCTGGCCACTGTACCACCTCCTCTTGTCCTTGTTGCTCTGAGCTCCCTGGGCCTCTGTCCACTGCTCCCTGAGGAGCTCTCCTGCCTCCCTGCATGGGCCTTGCCCTTCAGGGCAGCCCTGCCCCAGAGTTGCTGCCACACTCTCCTAACCAGCCCCTCTCAGCTCCTGGCCATGCACAGCAGCTCCACCACACACGCCAGCAGGAGATTCAACACTGGACTGCGGGCACACCCTGGACTCCCATCTCAGCCCCCGCCCCACACACTTCAGATGTTGACTTGCGGCAAAAGAGAGGTGGGTCCCAAATGGTACGGAGGAGAGAGATGCCCACACGAGGTCTTTCTTGCTGAACAACCACCAAGTGCTCCAGCCCCAGCTCCCCACAGAGTTTGGGTCCAGGTAGAACCAGGCTTCGAGGAGAGGCATTCCTTTGCCCAACTTACCCTACTTCACCAGGGGCTGGAATGTGGAGATGCTGAGGCTTTGGGGATGCTCTGAGACTGCACACCTTTTATACATCTCATATCCCTCTTGGAAGCCATGAGGTGGCCTACGATTGGGGCGTGCTAGGCCCTTGTCACAATAGGATGCACCTGTCCTTCCTCAAACTTCAGGTTTTACTCATCTCCTGGGCTGGCAAACTGCTTCTCGGTTTGATGGCGCTTGGGGATGACAGTGCCTCCACTCGAGCCCTGGCCCCATTTCCCCATCACTTTACGAGGCCTGGCTTACCCGGGTTTCCAAACCCACTCCTGACGTTTGCCCTAGAACCTTGACATCTGGGATGGTGCTAAGCAAGCATTCAGGACACTGCTGGGTGTGGGAGCGGTGAGAGTAATGTTCCAGGATATTCCGGTTGGTTAGGGAAGGGGTGGGCCGATCAGCGTACACAGCGAGCCTTGTTGTAAGAGAAACGACTACTGAGCGGTGAGTGGCTCTTTGGGAGACCCTGTAAACTCAGCAAGTTTGGGACCTTGACTTAACCTAGACTCAGAGCCACATTCAGCCTGAACTGGAAACAAACCTGGGCAAGCCGCTTTGATTTTTCACCTGTTGTAATATAAACAAAAAATGGGGGCTACAGCTCTCTGTCCTGCCTCTTGGTGAGCAAAACATTAGTCTTCATTCACAGAAACTGGGCGGTTACAGTTGACAGTACGTATCTCGCTTACAGGTGTATAAGTCACCCAGACTGCAGGCCTCCCAGGGAAATGATTATCATGAGGTGGAGAGGTTGGGGAGCTACGAAACTTTGACCTGTCATGAGCTGCTGGACGAGTCACCCGGTCTGGCTCCTGGAATCTGATCTCCCAGGGCTTCTGGCCTGATGCCTCCTTCCCCTTCCGCTTAGAGATTCCAGAACGAAGAGGGATGCCACAGGGCAGGGAGTAGGTTGAAAAGGTTGAAACAACATCCGTCAAAGGATGAAACATATCTTAAATAATTCCTCAATTAGTGTTCTGACTGGGGCTCTGATCTTCACCAGCTGGGTGACCTTGGGCACTTAACATCTTTGAGCCTCAGTTTCCTCATCTGCTAAACAGGATAACGCCATTCTGCACGTCAGCTGAAAGGCTTATTTTGGACAACATGTGTAAGTATGTGCACACTGTTGGGCAGAGAATAAGGGCTCAACGATGGTTGGGTGCTCCGTGGAGTCGGGCTCTGAAAGCCGGGGCAAAGCACACTCTTAGAAGTAGGGAGTAGGTCGTTGTCCACATTTGAAGGCAAGTGGTGGCACTTGCTACCAGTGTCCTAAGACCTTGACTGACAGAAATGGAAATCGGCAAGCTACTCCTGAGGATGGCACGTTTGCTTCTCACACCTGGAATTTAGCCACAGCTCAGCTGAAAGCCCTACAGTATCCTTAGATCTTGGGAATTCACACTGCAGCATGAGAACCCAGCCTCGGAAATCAATGGTGTCTCCTCTGGGACTCACCGGAAGGGCAGGCTATGCATGGGCTTGGCCCCGAGGGAAACCCAGAGTATCCCAAGCCTTCCCAGGAGAAGAAACCCTTCCGCCTGTTGTCACTCTGACAGAAGCAACCCTGATAGGCTTGAAGAGGGACTTCAGCTCAGGTCCCTAGTAGTAGAGAAGCAAGACCACATGCGGCAGTTTACCTGCGATGACTAATAATTCATCAAGACGTAGTGAGCTCACACAATGCACCAGGCGCTGGGAACGGTGTTCAGCAAGGAGGGCCAGAGCCTCGGTGGTCCCTAAACGTCTTCACGTCCTCTTCTCCACCTACTCCTTCCAACTCTGTAGATACTTTTCAATGGTTTGGCTTGGATTAGCTGAAGAACTCAAACCCAGTTGTGGCAGTAGCAATGCCTGCGTAACTAGAGAAAATGTGAATATCTGAAGATCCATGAGTTTTGGTGTTACATCCTGTCCATCTTTTCTGGCCGAAGCACTCACTACCCTGAACAGATTTTTTTGGGTGTGGAATCTGCTATCTCAAGCATGCATTACATAGTATTGCTTCTACCACCAGAGGAGAGAAGGAACATGTCCTCTAGAAGCCACAGGTACAACTAAACACCTATCCTGGGCATTGGGAATGGTACCGTTCCCTGACTTCCGTTAGCATCGCTCTTTCTCTTTCACGAAAGCTCTATCTCTCATGTACACACAAACACACACACCCGCACACACACACACACACACACACACTAAGGTAAAAGGGACAATTGGGACCAAGGAGGTCTCAGCAGACCTGGGCACAGGCTAAGCCCACTGTATCTTCTGTGCCAGGCATCTGTGATGGAACACCAGGCCGGGGCCCATGCACACATATGCAGGGGAAGGCTGAGCTGACCCTCTGGGGCCGGCCGCATCAACAGACAGGGCTCCGGACAAAGGACTGCTGGTGGTTGGAGCTAGAGCCTCTCTGCTGAAATCCATCACCCTCTGGGGATCCTCTGGGGCACGGCACGATATGTGCCCAGCCTCTGGGTCGGTGCGAGATGCCCTCACTTTCCCAGGGTGCTTGTCGTTGGGGGATGAGGGAGGACAGGCCTCCCCTGCCTGTCAGAGTCTCTGTTCGAGTTTCTACTTCAGTCCTTGAAGTATGAGCTATTCTCATTTTATAGCTTAGAAAGTTTATGTTGGCTAAGGTTACTTAAGTAAAAAGTAGGGAAGAGAGGTTTTGAACCCAGTTCTGCCGGGCTCCAGGATGGGTATGTGTTCTCTATCTTGCGCCATACTACCTTCTAGGAAATTTCTTTGTTCGGAAGATGTAAATATATTCTTCCCTGAGGAAGGCACACTTCTTTGGAAGGCCTCAACATCATGCCATTCATCTAGGGATCTCTGTGCTTGCAAATATCCTCAAGGTCAATGGGCGGATAATCTGCTGGAATGTTCCAGAAGCCTGGCGAAGAGTCTGGACTGTATGTTCTGGGGCCATGCCCATGAGCAGGAATGAGAATGTGAGTATGTGCATTGGTGCCTGTGTGTGTGTGAGTGTGTGTGGGTGTGTGAAGACGTATTTCAGGGTGATTGACAGCATGTGATGGTGTGTCAGTGTGTGTTGTGTGGTGGCCTCATGTGAGGGCTCATGAATGAATCTATGTTGGAATAGGAACTTGTGTGTGCGAGAGTGAGTGTGCACAGAGCTGAGAGTCAAGAGGTATGCACAGGTGTTGCTGACTCCATCGTTAAAATGTTCAAAGAACTTCTGTAACAGGTGGCTCCTAGGCTCTGTGCCCTGCCCGCCTGCGTGCCTGCGCCCACCCTGACAGGCAGCCAACTCAGTCCTACAGCATGGAGAAGCTGGGAGGCCGACGCCTGTCCCAGCGGGGGCCTCTGGGACGCTGCTCCAACTTCTTTTCTCAGTGGTCAGTGGAAGTCTCCGCACTTGCAGAATTTACGCTGAATAACAACCCCGTGTGTGTCATTGATATGAGCATGTACCCCTGTATAAACACGTGTGAGTGTGAGACTGTGTGAACGTGTTGCCTTTACCTTCCCAACGGATCACTGGGTTTTAAGTTCTGGAAAGGCGGGGTCCAGGATTTATGCTTCTTCCAGCCACTAAGACGGTCAGAGCACTTGCCACGTTGCAAAGACTATGGACAAGAGTTCGAATCTCACCTCCAGCACGTGTAAGTTGTTGGTACTGTGAGCACATAAGGAGCTTTGCTGCACCTCAGCTGTACCTCTCAAGGGAAGAGAAAGACATGCTTCAATGGGGTGGTGTCGGTGTGTGTGAGCGCTTGTCACACGCCGTGCCCTCTCCATGTTTCCTCAGCTTATGAGCCTCCCCCAGGGAGCACGGTCTGCCTCCAAAAGACATGGCTGGCTGTGTACACTGATAGGGAAAAGTCACTGTGGGCCAGAACTGCCCAAGAATGCCTCAAGAGAAGGATCCATCGTGGGCAGGTGTTACAACACGGAAGTTTCTGGAAACAAGGGTAACAACACAATGGCGTGATTATGTCCTGGACGAAATGTCGCTTCCCCCTCTGAACACCACTCAGAGGCTTTGCTCTACACAACTGGACCTTGTCCTTGTCCCGAAGATGTGCCCAGCGCCTCACACCTTTTTCTTAATAAAGGTGTGGAGCCCATGTCCTCAGGTTGTAGGCAATAAGTGGAGGGTCTTGCTGCTCTGTCAGAAAGTGGGGAATAATAATAAAAGCAAGAGCTAACATTCATTCAACATTTACTATGTGTTACATCCTACTTAATATTTATTTACATCGTCTCATTGAAGACACCTCCCCATCAACCCCGGGTGGCAGGATTTATTCTGCGCACTATACAGATGAGAAAAGTGAGGCCTAGGGAAGTATGGGATTCAGTGCATCATAGGGGTGAATCTGGATCTAAACCCAATAGGATGGGGATAAAGAAAGTTGCGCATGATGGTCCGCACATAAGCACATGTGCACACACCCTAAGTATGATTATTAGTGGGGGAGCAAATTAAGTGAAGCCCAGAGAGGCAAAATTCAACCTTCTGTTAATCTGCTGAGTGAGGGAGGGTGAGGAAACAGAGAGTAAGCACCCAAAGGGGAGTTCTTGGGGAAGGTCATGTATGTGAGGCAAGAGAGGAGCTATTTGGAGACTGTGCAGACTCAGGAATCAGAGGGTGGGGATTGGCTCAAAGTGCTCATCATTTTCAGGGAGTTCACTTAAGGTGTCTACAGCTTTTCAATACATTTGGTGTGTCATCCTTGAGTTCTGGTGAATGCAACACTCTGTGGGAAATAATTACGACACATAGGTCAGGCAACTGGAGGCGCCCTCCAGCTTTCTGTAGTGTTCACCTGGTGCAGGTGGCTGCAGAGGCTACGTGCGGTGTACACCGTGGACCGGGGCTGAGACGTTGGAGGGCTGGCCTCCTGGGAACAGCTGGCACTCGCAGCATTGGCTGCTGCTCTACGCAGTCCTGGAACGCACTCCTGCTTACTTACACACATCCCACTGTCCTTTCATTCTGAACCCCCCTTATCCCGGTGTTCCTCCTAGACAGACATGTTCTGGGAACCCCGTGGTGGGTGCCATGATGACACAGATGGCCACGTTCTCCTTCCTCCCTTCAACAGCCCTAAGTGTTCTCTCTCTGTCTCCTCTGAATTCTGGCCAAAAGGAATGATGTATCTGTAGCTTCCAAGTAATCAATGAATTAGACGACATCTGGACAAATTGTTCTTTGTTGTCTTGAGGGTCTCAGCTTGGTCTTCTTATGGATATTGAAACAAGAGTTCGGGAGCCCTGTGTGTGAGTCTGTGCTTCCACAACACCCGTCACATTCTAAGCAAAGGGAGGGGAGGTACTCACCAAGCATGCAATGATGCATTGCTGGTTGGGATGGATGGATCGGTGATGGATAAATAGATAGACGGATGGAGGCTTGCTGAAAGGCATGAACAGTGATGATGGAGGAAGAGACCAGCCAAGCAGGTAAGCAACACTAAAACTTCTCTCTTTAGCTAATTCTCCATTCTACAGGGGCTTCTATCTATGTTGGGGATAATTCACACTTTTAGTTTATGTGATGTTCCGTTCTGGCTCCTTTGGAGTACTTCTGTGGGTTTTCAGTGATTCCCTTGTAGCCCGGAGGCAGGTGTAGGAAAAGAGAAGCAAAGCCCTCATTTTGTGCACTATGTTGTGAGCGAAGGATTTGGTCGAAAGGGATGTGTGTAGTGGATGTAATAGAAAGAAGCAGTTTGACTTACCTTTGGGCCTGAAGTTTCATGTTGCCCTAATGCCCCAAGGATTTAGGGAATGGAAAGTAAGAGGGCAGTGAGAGAAATATTGCCCAGGAGAACCCTAAGCTGGAGAAACAACGGGGGCTCTGACTTTAATAAAATATTGACAGTGGAAATGTGTGTATGTATGATGTATGATTTTTACATAGACTGTCTCCTACTTACACATTTGGTTAGCTTGAAGAAACTCTGGTCTTTTCTTGTACCATTGGGAGAGTTTTTCAGGCCCGGTCCTCAATTCATTTTGACCACATGCCCGTGGAGTGTTCTCTGAATTTCCATTTATTTGCCTCTACTTTACTCTTTAGCTCCTGGCTGGGTTTCCCTTACTCTTTCTGTGCCTACGTTTTCTAGACGGGCATCATCTCCCCCTTTCTCCAAGGGCTGTTCTCATTTTCCAGGGATGTAGGTTTGAGCCCCATGAGGGAGAAGGGCCCATCCTTTCCTCATCCTGGCAGGTCGATGGAGAATGTCCCTCAGCTCCGAAGTGCATCTCCCAATGCCTTGTCCTCTACCTGAACCCTCATGCCCAGACCTCCATGGGCTCTGGGTTGAGGAGTAGGGTAGAATATCTGCAGGAATTAACAACTGCAAGATAACAAAATAATCCACAGACACATTCATGCCAAAGGAATTCTGTTTAATAGTTTGGAAAACTGGAGTAGAAACGAAGGGTGCTGGAAAGGATGTCCGGCCACGCTGTTTAAGTTTCCAAGAAGCCGACAGGGCGAAGTTGATACAAGGCAGCAAAGAAGGTTAGACGGTTTAGAACCAGATCCTATTCTGAGATGGAACTTGCAGCTGCTAATTAATACAAAATCTTGATCCAGGAAGCAGCCATCCTGGTGCTGCTTTTCCCGAAGCGTGGCTGCCTCGAAAAGCTGGGGGTGAGTGGCGCTGACAACTCGCTGGCTGAGAGAGGGCAGTGAGCTTCATGGTCTTAAGTCTCCAGGGAACTTGGCCTCAAGTCCATGGCCAGGGATGACTTCTGCTTGGACTTCTGGCCTTGCGGAGGGCGTGGGCACTTGTGTTGGCACTTGGGGACACAGTGCACCTTGCACTTGGGTGGAGGCTGACAAGGCTGCTTGGTGTGCTGAGGGGCGTCTTGCACTTCTTTGGTGGGGGGCAGCAGTACTGGGGAGGAGGACAGTATTGCTGAGGTGAGGGGCAGCAATATTTTGGTATGTGTGTGTGTGTGCAATGAGGTGTGTCAGTATAAATTGTATCTACATTTTCTAAGCCATTGCAAGGTAGTTTTTGAGACAAAGAAATATGGAAGGAAGGAAGGAAAAAGGGAAAAGAGAAATAAGGGATAAATGAGATGAGAAAGGGAGAGAAGTAGAAGTAAACAAAGAAAGATGTAAGAAAGCTGAGACAGAACGAGAGACAGAGAGAGAGAGAGAGAGTGAGAGAGGAGAGAGAAGGAAAGAGGGAAGAGCAAAGACATGGGTAAAGAGAACAAAAAGTAATATCCAGCCACTACAGAAACGGTGGAATCCAGTTCAGGATTTCCTGGGTTCAGAGTCCTGTGTCAAAAATTAACCAGCGTTGTGACTTTGAGCAAGTTACTTAACTTCTCTGTACATTTCCTACGGTTGTTGTAAGGATAAATGAGCATATAAAACTCCACACAAAACACGTAAATACACAGGGAAATATGAATGTAAAGATAAATGTGTGTGTGTGTGTCTGTGAGCCCTTGGCACACGCTGTGCCCTCTCCATGCTCCTCAGCTTATGTGCCTCCTCCAAGGAGCATGGTCTGCATCCAAAAGACATGGATGGCTGTGTACATTGATAGGGAAAATTGACTGTGGGCCCGAGCTACCCAGGATTGCCTCAAGAGCAGGAATCATCGTGGGCAGGTGTTACAAAAGGGAAGATTGTGGAAGAAAAGGGCAACCACCCAATGGGGTGATTAGGCCCTGGATGAAATGTCATTTCCGCCTATGAACACCCCTCAGATGCTTTGGTCTACACAATTGGTCCTTGTCCTTGTCCCCAAGTTGTGCCCTGCCCCTCACACATTGTTCTTACTAAAGGTGTGGAGTCCATGTCATCAGGTTGGTGGTAATAAGTGGAGGGTCTTGCTGCTCTGTCAGAAAGTGGACAATAATAATAAAAACAAGGGCTAACATTCATTCAACATTTACTATGTGTTACATCCTACTTAATATTTATTTACTTTGTCTCATTGAAGACCCCTCCCCGTCAACCCCAGGTGGCAGGTATTATTCTGCGCACTATACAGATGAGTAAAGTGAGGCCTAGAGAAATATTGGATTCAGTCCATCATAGGCGTGCATCTGGCATCCAAACCCAGTAGGATGGGGATAAAAGAAAATTCCTCAAGATGGGCCGCACATTAGCACACGTGCACACGTCCAAGTATGATCATAGTGGGGATGAAAGTTAAGTGAAGCCCAGAGTGGCAAATTCAACCTTGTCTTAATCATCTGAGTGAGGGAAGTTGAGGAAATAGAGAGTAAGAACCCAAAGGAGAGTTCTGGGACAAGGTCATGTATGTGAGGCAAGAGAGGAGCTATTTGGAGACTGTGCGGACTCAGGTATCAGAGGGTGGGGATTGGCTCAAAGTGCTCATCATTTTCAGGGAGTTCAATTAAGGTGTCTACAGCTTTTCAATTCATTTTGTGTGTCATCCTTGAGTTCTGTTGAATGCAACGCTCTGTGGGAAATATTTGCGACACATAGGTCTGGAAACTGGAGGCACCCTCCAGCTTTCTGTGGTGTTCAACTGGTGCAGGTGGCTGCAGAGGCTACGTGCACTCTCCACCATGGACCGGGGCTGAGACGTTGGTGGGCTGGCCTCCTGGGAACAGCTGGCACTCGCAGCATTGGCTGCTGCTCTACGCAGTCCTGGAACGCACTCCTGCTTACTTACACACATCCCACTGTCCTTCCATTCTGAACCTCCCTTCTCCCGGTGTTCCTCCTGGGCAGACATGTTCTGGGAGCCCTGTGGTGGATGCCATGATGACAGAGATAGCCAAGTTCTCCTTCCTCCCTCAACAGCCCTCAGTATTCTCTCTCTGTCTCCTCTGAATTCTGAGGGCAGGAATGAGGTGTTTGTGGCTTCCAAGTCATCCATGAATAAGTCGTCTTCCGGTCAAACTGTTTTTTGTTCTCTTGAGAATCTGAGCTTGGTTTTCTTACGGGGATTAAACCAGGAGTCCTTGAGTCTTGTGTGTGAGTTTTTGCTTCCACAGCACCCATCACATTCTAAACAAAGGGAGGGGGATGTACTTTCCATGGATGCAATGATGCATTGCTGGTTGGGATTGATGGATTGGTGATGGATAAATAGGTAGATGGATGGAGCCTCACTGAAGAGCATGAACAGAGATGCTGGAAGAAGAAGAGACCAACCAACCATGGAAGCAATGCTAAACTTCTGTCTTTAGCTTATTCTGAATTCTACTTGCTCTGCGATCTATGTTGGGGATAAATCACACATTTAGTTTATGATTTGTTCCTTTCTGGCTCCTTTGCGTACTTCTGCAGATTTTCAGTGTTTCCCTTGTAGCCCAGAAACATGAAACAGGAGGCAGGTATAGGAAAAGTGATGCAAAAACCTCAATTTTAGGACTTCTTGTGAGAGAAGTTTTCGGTGGAAAGGTATGGGTGTAGTGGATGTAATAGATAGAATAAGTTTGGCTTACCTGTGGGCCTGAATTTTCAGGTTACCCTAATACCCCAAGGGTTTAGGGAATGAAAAGTAAGAGGGCAGTGAGAGAAAAATAGCACAGGAGAAACCCCAAGCTGGAGAATCAATGGGTGGTATGACTTTAAAAATTATTGACAGTGGATATGTGTGTGTGATGGATGTATGATTTTTACATAGACTGTCTCCTACTAACACATTTAGTTAGCTTGAAGAATATCTCGTCCTTACTTTTACCAATGGGAGAGTTTTTCAGGCCCGGTCCTCAATTCATTTTGACCCACACGCCCTTGGAGTATTCTCTGAATTTCCATTTATTTGCCTCTACTCTACTCTTTAGCTCCTGGCTGGGTTTCCCTTACTCTTTCTGTGCCTCCGTTATCGAGATGGGCATCATCTCCCCTGTGTCCAAAGGCTGTTCTCATTTTCCAGGGATGTGGGGATGTGTCTCCATGCGGCTGAAGTGCCCATCTCTCCTCCTCACCCTGGCAGGACCATGGAAAATGTCCTTCAGCTCAGAGGTGCATCTCCCCATGCCTTCTCCTCTACCTGCACCCACGTGCCCAGCCTTCCTAGGGCTCTTGTTTAGGCAGCAGGTTACAAAATCTGCAGGAATTAACAACTGTAAGATGGCAAAATAATCAAACCGACAAATTCATACCAGTGGAATTGTGTTTAATTGTTTGAAAAACTGGACAGAGACGAAGTTTGCTAGGAAAGGGTGGTCGGGCACGCTGCTTAAGTTTCCAAGCAGCCAACAGGGCAAAGTATACAAGTCAGCAAAGAAGATGAGACGGTTTAGAACCAGATCCTTTTCTAAGTGGAAATTGCAGCTGCTAATTAATAAGAAATGTTGATCCAGGAAGCTCCCATCCTGCTGCTGCCTTTTCCACAAGTGTGGCTGCTTCCAGAAGCCGGGAGTGAGTGGTGCTGACAGCTGGCTGGCTGAGAGAGGGGAGTGGGCTTCATGTTCTCTGTTCTGCAGGGAGCTTGGCCTCTGGCCCATGCCTGGGGTTTACTTCTGCTTGGACTTCTGGCACTGCTGCGGGGATGGGCACTTTGGGACAGAGGGCTCCTTGCCCTTGGGTGGAGGCTGGCAAGGCTGCTTGGTGTGCTGAGGTGGAGTTTAGAACTGCTTTGGTGAGGGGCAGCAGTACCTTGCTGGGGGGCAGCATTGCTGCAGAGGGGGACAGTACTGCTGAGGTGGGGGGCAGCAATACTTTGGTAGTGGGCAGCATAGCTGGGGTGCGGGGCAGCAATACTTTGGTGGGGGGCAGCAATACTTTGGTGGGGGGCAGCATTGCTGGGATGGAGGGCAGCAATACTTTGGTAGCGGGCAGCACAGCTTCTGCTTTTGTTGATACATTCTGGTCTGGATGTGCACTGCAATGGGAAAGACATATAAGTGAGGAGGTCTGAAGCCTTAGAGACACTCGACCCAGGAGAACCTCCTGCCTCGTTCAAAACTGTCCCATTTCAACCTTGGCCTGTTGGCTTCACTGATTAAAGGTGTGTGTGTGGGCAATGAGGTACGTCAGTATAAATTGTAGCTACAGTTTGTAAGCCATTGCAAGGTTTTAATTGAGACAAATAAAGAAATATGGTAGGAAGGAAAGAATGAAGAGAGGAAAAAAGGGAGAAAGGAGAAGAGAAATGGAGAGGGGTAGAAAAAAACAAAGATGTAAAAAGGGAGAGAGAGACAGAGAGACAGAGGGAGAGGAGAGAGAAGGAAAGAGTAAGAAGGAAGGACAGGAGTAATGAGAACAAAAAGTAATATCCTGCCACAGCAGATACTGTGGAATTTAGAACATGATTTTCTTGGATCTGAGTCCTGTCTCAAAAATTAACCAGCTGTGTGACTTTGAGCAAGTTACTTAACTTCTCTGTACTCTTCTTAAAGTTGTTGTAAGGATCAAATGAGCATATAAAACTCCACACAAACACATGTAAATACACAGGTAAGTATGAGTGTAAAGATATATGTATGTGTGTGCTCACGTGGTCACACACACACACACACATGAGAACCAAAACATGTTGAGTACTCCTGTAAAGATTTCGACTTTTTAAATAAATTTCTAACAATTTTAACAGATCATCTTAACCACTCTCTAAGAGAATTCATGGAAAAGAGGCATCTAGAGACAAAAGGACCATTTAGATCGATTCTAAATTCTAGGTGAGAAAGCAAATCTTAGAGAGGGAAGTCATGGTTCCCCAGGCACTGAGCACACGGGGGTGGAACAATGGTCCCCGACTCCCAGAGCAGGACCTGGCCACTGTACCACCTCCTCTTGTCCTTGCTGCTCTCAGCTCCCCGGACCTCTGCCCCCTGCTCCGTGAGGAGCTCTCCTGCCTCCCTGCATGGGCCTTGCCCTTCAGGGCAGCCCTGCCCCAGAGTTGCTGCCACCCTCTCCTAACCAGCCCCGCTCAGCTCCTGGCCACGCACAACAGCGCCACCACACACGCCAGCAGGAGCCTCACCACCGGACTCTGGGCACACCCTGGACCCCCATCTCAGCCCCCGCCCCACACACTTCAGTTGTTGACTTCCAGCCCAAGAGAAGTGGTTCCCAAATGGTACGGAGGAGAGAGATGCCCACACGAAGCCTTTCTTTGAGACCAGCCACCCAGTGCTCCAGCCCCAGCTGCCCGCACAGTTTGGGTCCAGGTAGAGCCAGGCTTCCAGGAGAGGCGTTCCTTTGCCCAACATACCTTAGTTCACCAGGGGCTGGAACGTGGAGATGCTGAGGCTTTGGGGTTGCTCTGAGACTGCACACCTTTTATACATCTCAAATCCCCTTGGAAGCCATGAGGTGGCCTACGATTGGGGCGTGCTAGGCCCTAGTCACAATAGGATGCATCTGCCCTTCCTCAAACTTCAGGTTTTACTCATCTCCTGGGCTGGCAAACTCCTTCTCGGTTTGATGGTGCTTGGGGATGACAGTGCCTTCACTCGGGTCCTGGCCCCATTTCCCCATCACTTTACGAGCCCTGGCTTCCTCGGGTTTCCAAACCCACTCGTGACGTTTGCCCTAGAACCTTGACATCTGGGATGGTGCTAAGCAAGCATTCAGGACACTGCTGGGTGTGGGGCGGGGGATGAGGGCAGTGTTCCATGATATTCCCATTGGTGGGGGAAGTGGTGGGCTGCCCCGGGTACCCAGAGAGCCTTGTTTTAAGGAAAACGACTACTGAGGGATGAGTGGCTCTCTGGGAGACCCATTAAACTCAGTAAAGTGCTGACCTTGACTTAACATTGACTCAGAGCCACATTCAGCCTGAACTGGATAGAAAACAGGTCAAGCCACTATGATGTTTCACCTGTTGTAGTATAAGCAAAAAATGGGTGCTGCAGCCCTCTCTCCTGCCTCTTAGTGAGCAAACCATTAGGCTTCATTCAACGAAACTGGGTGTTTACAGTAGACAGTACATATCTCTCTACATGTGTATAAGTCACCCAGACTCCAGGTTTCCCAGCGAAATGATTATCATAAGGTGGAGAGGCTGGGGAGCTAAGAGACTTTGACCTGGCATGAGCTGCTGGACGAGTCACCTGGGCTGGCTCCTGGATTCTGAGATCCCAGGGCTTGAGACCTGATTTTCCTTCCTCTTCTGGTTCAAGATTCCAGAAAGAAGAGGGATGACACAGGGTATGTACTTGGATGAAAATGATGAAACAGCATCCGAGAAAGGATGAAGCATATCTTTAAAATATCCCCAAGTAATATTCAGACTGGGGCTCTGACCTTTACCAGTTGGGTGACCTTGGTCACTATCATCTTTGAGTCCCACTTTCCTCATCTGCTAAAGAGGATAACACCGTTCTTTTTTTTTATGGGAATTCCTTTCATTTTAAATATAGCAGTGTATACATGTCAATCCCAAACTCCCAATTTATCCCTCCCCCCTACCCTTCCCATCTGATAACCATAAGTTCACTCTCTAAGTTTGTGAGTCTGTTTATGTTTTGTAACTAAGTTCATTTGTATCTTACTTTTTAGATTCCACATGTAAGCAATATCATATGACATTTGTCTTTCTCTGTCTGACTTACTTCACTTAACATGATATTATCCAGGTCCATCCTTTTTACTGCAAATTGCATTATTTCTTTCTTTTTTATGGCTGAGTAATATTCCATTGTATATATGTACCACATCTTCTTTATCAATTCATCTGTTCTTGGACTTTTAGGTTGCTTCCCTGTCTTGGCTATTGTAAATAGTGCTGCAGTGAACATTGGGGTGCATGTTTCCTTTCGAACCATGGTTTTCTCTGGATATATGCCCAAGTATTGGATTGCTGGATCGTATGGTAGCTCTATTTTTACTTTTTTAGGAACCTCCATACAGTTCTCAGTAGTGGCTGTGCTTATTTACATTGCCCCTAGCAGTGTAAGAGGGTTCCCTTTTCTCCACAGCCTCTCCAGCATTTATTATTTGCAGATTTTTGATGATGGCCATTCTGGCTGGTGTGAGGTGATACCTCATTGCAGTTTTGATTTGCATTTCTCTAATAGTTAGTGATTTTAAGCATCTTTTTGTGTGCCCCTTTGGCCATTTGTATGCCTTCTTTGGAGAAATGTCTCTTTGGGTTTTCTGCCCATTTTTTGATTGAGTTGTTGGTTTCCTTTTTTTGATATTGAGCTGCATGAGTTGTTTGCACAATATATTTTGGAGACTAATCTCCTGTTGGTTGCCTCATTTGCAAATATTTTCTCCCATTCTGTAGGTTGTCCTTTCATTTGTTTATGGTTTCCTTTGCTGTGCAAACCTTTTGAGTTTAATTAGGTCCAGTTTGTTTATTTTTGTTTTTATTTCCATTACTCTAGGAGGTGGATCAAAAAAGATCTTGCTGCAATTTATATCAGAGTGTGTTCAGCCTATATTTTCCTCTAAGAATTTTATAGTATCCAGTCTTACATTTAGGTCTTTAATCCAGCTTGATTACATTTTATTTTTGTGTATGGTGTTAAAGAATGTTCTAATTTCATTTTTTTACATGTAGCTATCCAGTTTTCCCATTACTATTTATTTAAGAGACTGTTTTTCCTCCATTTTATAGTCTTTCCTCCTTTGTCATAGATTAATTGACATAGGTGTGTGGCTTTACTTCTGGGGTTTCTATCCTGCTCCATTGATCTATATTTCTGTTTTGTGCCAGTACCATACTGTTTTTATGACTGTAGCTTTGTAGTATAGTCTGAAGTCAGGGAATCTGCACATCTGTAGTAAAGATTGTAATGGGCAACATACATAAAGTATGTGCCTAGTGTTTGGTGCAAAATAAGTGCTCAACAAATTTTGGGTGCTCCATGGAGTCAGGCTCTGAAGACTAGGGCAAAGCACTCTCAGAAGTAGGGAGTAGGTCATTTCTATATTTGAAGACAAGTAGTGGCACTTGTTATCAGTGTCCTCAGACCTTGACTGACAGAAATGGAAATAGGCAAGGTAGTCCTGAGGATGGACAGGATGACATTTTTCTCTCAGACCTGGAATTTAGCCATAGCTCTGCTGAAAGCCTTACAATATCTGTAGATCTTGTGAATTCACACTGCAGCATGAGAAGACAGGCTTGGAAATCAATGGTCTCTCCCCTGGGACTCACCAGATGGGCAGGCTGTGCATGGGCTCAACACTGAGGGAGACCCAGAGGAACCCAGGCCTTCCTGGGAGAAGAATCCCTTTCACGTGGTGTCACTCTGACAGAAACAACCCTGATAGCCTTGGAGAGGGATTTCAGCTCAGGTCCCTAGTAGCAGAGAAGAAAGGCCATGTGGGGTAGCTGTCCTGGGACATTAATTCATCAAGAAGTAGTGAGCTCACACAATGTGCCGGACACTGGGGACGGTGGTCAGCAAGAAGGACCAGACCTTAGTTGTTGCCTAAACTGCTTGACATCCTCTTCTCCACCTACTCCTTCCAAAGCTGTAGATACTTTTCAATGGTCTGGCTTGGATTAGCAGTAGAACTCAAACCCAGCTGTTGCATTAGCAATACCTGCATAACTAGAGAAAATATGAGCATCAGCAGATCCATGAGTTTTGGGTGTTACATCCTGTCAATCTTCTGGCCTAAGCCCTCACTACCCAGAACAGATTTTTTGGGGGTGGAATCTGCTATCTCAAGCATGCATTACGTAGTATTGCTTCTACCACCAGAGGACAGAAGAAACAGGTACTCTAGAAGCCACAGGCACAACTAAACCCTTATCCTGGGCATTGGGAATGGTATTGTTCCCTGACTTTCATTAGCATCGCTCTTTCTCTTTCTCCAAGCCTCTGTCTCTCATGTACACACACACACACACACACACACACACACACACACACACACACTCTCACATACACACACATGAGTCTCTCCCATACTGTAGCAGTAAGTGTTTGTGGGACCATAATGCCAATTCTCGGTAAAGGTGATTGGATGGGAGGTGGCATTTTCTACCAATTTCCAAAACACATGTACATACTCCCTACCTACCATTGATCCATGTCTAGCAGGCATATGACCCTGCTTCCTTTGTATGGCTCCCATACCCTACAACTCCATATGGTTCTTGAGAACATTTTTCCCTTTCAGGTTTCCCTTGGTGTTCGTATCATCTTCATTTTAGTTGCATGAACATGAACATTTTGGTGAGGTATTGGGGATGAGAGGAAGGAGGTGGATGCTGGACCTTACTCCCCCAGATGTCTCTGTCTTGCAAATAGACAACTGCTAGCTTGATTTATAGTTCTAGGCACTTGGTAGCACATTCTACCTGAGAAAGACCAGGACCTAGCTGGGTAGAAGGTGAAGGGGCTGAGCTTTGTAGGGATCTAGTCAGTCATCAAATGCACAGGAAGCAGACACCATGCCTAGTATTCTGGAGTCTGGGGAACTGAGTGACACACAGGCCCAGCCTTCAAGGAGCAGATGATCTTCCTGAGGAGATAAAGCCAGCCCAATGTGACACAGGCACTGGATCTGGGTGGCAAACACCATGAATCAGGACCTAAGGGATGATATGGACCAAGGGAGGCACAGGACTCAGAGGAGTGGTCACCCCTCTGGGCTGGGTCAGTGTTGACAGCGAAGCATCAGGGCAGACAGGAAAAGCTCCTTGACAGGGGGCTCCTTCAGGGCAGAAACACTGACTTCATCTCTGTATCCTGGTACCTAACAAAGGTTCTGGCTCAGATTCAGAGCTAAATACATTTCTGTGAAACGAATGAGGACATTCCAGGAAAGGGAATATAGACTGAGAAAACATGTGAAGGTGGGGAGATGCTATGTGTGTTGGGGGGAAAAAAAGAGACCAACCTGGCTGGAATGGATGGTCAGTTCTAGTGAGCAGTGGGCAGTGGAGGTGGGACCAGACCCCAAGGAAAGCAGAGCAGCCAGGAGAGCTAAAGAGCTGAAGCCAGGAGAGCTGAAATTGCAGGGCAGAAGGCACAATCAGGAGGCCTAGGCTTTGATTCTAAATACTGCAGAGGTGCCCCTTTATCACACTCCATACATTAAAAAAAATTCTATTGGTTAGCTTAAAGAGGCAGATAGGCATTGGCTTATAGTCCGAAGGCCTGAGTATATTTCTGGCTCTCACAATAATTAACTGTGTGCTTTTGGACAACTGGCTTTCCCTCTCTGGGGCTTAAATTTTCTACTCTGTAGAACATGATAATTCCTAAGGCCCTTTCCAGGTGTAAGCACAGTGTGATTTTCCCATAGCGAATGGGAGCCAAAGGAGAGACATGACTAAAAATGTGTTTTTGGAGGCCAGTGTGGCCGTAGTGCACACAGTGAGGTGGAAGTAGGGGTGAAGTGGGAGAGATGGAGGTGGGGGACCCGACCTAATGTGGCAGTGATAGGAGTGGAAAGGGGGAGACAGGTTTAAGAATGTTTTTGAATTAAGAACACACAGGACTGGAGGACTAAGAGGATGGAGGGAGAGGAAGGGAGGAGTCAGGGGAACCCTTCTGATTCTATGTGACAAAAATGGGGAGTGCAGAGATTAGCGCTGGGAGGAGGGAAAAGGAAGACAAGATGCCTGTTCATACACGCTGTGTCTGGTACAGCAGGACCACCAGGGAGTTGCGATTACCATACACTGTATACATACTGCTGCATATCATATGCGTGCTGTATATAAACAGTGTGTATACAGTATTATATATTGTATATACATTGTATAAAGTGTGCATATGTTGCTGCGTATTGTATATACACTGTATATAAACTGTGTATACACTGTTGTATATTGTATATACTCTGTATATAAACAGTGTGTATATATTGCTGTATATTGTATGTACACTGTGTATAAATGGTATGCATACACTGCTGTGTATGGTATACTGTATCTAAACATCGAGTACACACTGCTGTGAATTGTATGTGCACTGTATAGAAACAGCATGTATACACTGTTGTATATGTACTGTATATAAACACAAAGTACACACTGCTGGGCAGCAGTAGAGAGGGAGTGGTGAGGGAATGGAAGGAGAGAGATTTCACCTATTGAGTGCCAGGTTTGTGCTGAGCACTTAGAAAGAAACACGAAAAGCAAAACAAGGAAGTTCTAGGTCCCAGAAGTCCCATCCTCCTTCCTGGTAGCAGGGCTTGGTCAGGAAACAGGAAAGCATTCTAGACTAGCAGGTTCCAGGGCTGGAAGGAGCCCAAGAATCAGACAAAACGCTCCCAATTTGTGGTTCAAGGACTGCATCAACACTTGATGACACTCTCAACAAGCCACTGAGAAATGAGAAATGTTACTATATTTTGTAGAGGTTAGTATACGGTTGTTGACTTTTATTTCTTTGGAAGGTCTTCTTTTTTGTTTGCTTTTTGAGACTATATTCTTTCCAGAGTTGTTGGTTTTAATATTACCTTTATATATTGAAGTGAAGGCAATCATAAAAGGCCTTTGCCCTTACTTGGAAAATAAAATGTTGACCCTCTTTACTGAATGCATTTTTAAAAAAATATAATTTTAGTTTTAAGTGAAATCCAAAAGCTTTGGTATCATTAATGTGGGTCCATCCAGTCTTTTTTTTGTTGGCTTGTTTTTTTTTCTTTCTTCTTTTTCATTTTATTGAAGTGTAGTTGATTTACAATGTCATGTTAGTTTCAGGTATACAGCACAGTGATTCAGAAATATATATATATACTTTTTCAGATTCTTTACCCTTATAGGTTCTTACAAAATATTGAGTACAGTTCCTTGTGTTATACAGTAGTTCTTTGATTGTTATCTAGTTTATATATAGTAGTGTGCATGCGTTAATCCCAAACTCCTAAGTAATCGCTCCTCCCCCCTTTCCCCTTTGGTAACCGCAAGTTTGGTTTTCTATGTCTGTGGGTCTATTTCTGTTTTGTATCTTTTTTTTTAAGATTCCACATATAAGGGATATCATATGATATTTGTCTTTTTCTGGTTTACTTCACTAATCTCTAGGTCCATCCATGTTGCTGTAAATGGCATTTTTCATTCTTTTTTATGGAGGAGTAATATTCCATTGTATAAATATACCACATCTTCTTTATCCATTCATCTGTTGATGGACATTTAGGTTACTTCATGTCTTGGCTATTATAAATAGTGCTGCAATGAAACTTGGGGTGCATGTATCTTTTCAACTTATGATTTTCTCCAGATATATGCCCAGGAGTGGGACTGCAAGATCATATGGTAACTCTATTTTTAGTTTTTTAAGGAACGTCCAGACTGTTCTCCATAGTGGCTGTACCAATTTACATTCCTACCAACAGTGCAAGAGGATTCCTTTTTCTCCACACTCTCTTCAGCATTTATTATTTATAAATTTTTTGATGATGGCCATTTGGACCTGTGTGAGGTGATACCTCATTGTAATTTTGATTTTCATTTCTCTAATAATTAGTGATGTTGAGCATCTTTTCATGTGCCTGTTGGCCACCTGTATGTCTTCTTTGGCGAAATGTCTATTTAAGTCTTCTGCCCATTTTTTGATTGGGTTGTTTGTTTTTTTGATATTGAGCTGTATGAGCTGTTTATATATTTTGGAAATTAATCCCTTGTTGGTTGCTTCTTTTGCAAATATTTTCTCCAATTCTGTAGGTTGCCTTTTCCTTTTCTTTATGGTTCCCTTTGCTGTTCAAAAGCTTTTGAGTTTAATTAGGTCCGATTTGTTTATTTCTGTTTTTATTTCCATTACTCTAGGAAATGGATCAAAAAAGATATTCCTGCAGTTTATGTCAGAGAGTGTTCTACTTATGTTTTACTCTAGGAGTTTTATAGTACAGTTTTATAGTTACACCATCCAGTCTTATCATGAACAAATATGGAAAAAGTGAAGTAGACAAGGGAAGTGACTTATGTGGTATCACAGCTTATAAAACGACAGAAACAGGACTTGAACTCTGGGTACCTGACCAAAACCCAGCCAAACTGAATGAAAAACAACCAACCAAACAAAGAAAACAGGACTTTGGCTGATGTCAGAATCTTAGGAAATTCTCCTCCTGTCCTGTCTGCCCCGCCCTCCCCCACCCTGCATCATCTTAAAGCCAGGCCTTTGCAGTGATTGCAGGACCAGGCTTGTGCAGCACCCACACCCCACGCTTCTCCCAGACTCTCCCGGTCATGGTGCGAGGCTCTGGCTTGCCCTTCTTGGCCTGCCCCTCTCCTTGGGAGACACGCTGTGGCCTGCACTGTGACCTCATTAGAATGGAACCTCTTCTCTCTTGCCTTTCACCAGCCTTTCATGTCAAAGGGATTAACCCCTTCAAGTCACCTCTCCCCTTCCTGACTCTTAGGAAGCCCCCAATTGTGAGAAGTGAGTAATTCACCTCCAAGCCCCCCACAGCTGGCTCCTCAGCCACCTGGCTTCTCCATGCCCAGAACCAGTGGCTTCACTGTCAATGATAGGGACGTCCTGGGATACTTTGCTGCCCCAGGGAACTAAAGCTTAACTTTGTTCTGCAGTGGCCCCAAGATATGGAATGAAGTCCCTAAAAAGTTGAGTTTCCACAAGGATCTGCCTCCAGACTCCTCATCTCCTTTGGTGATCTCACTCACTCCTGTACTTCTAATCATCACCTTTCTACTAATGACTTGCAAATCTGTATTTCCAACCCAGTCCTCTACCTCGTGCTTCAGATCCATGGCACATCATTGCTTCTTCAGTATCTCCATCTGGATGTCTCAAAGGCACACTGGTCCCAACAGGCCCAGAACAGAACTTGTCATCCCTCCACTGGTCACTCCCCATTTCAGTGCACAACACACCACCTACTATCTACCCAGCAGATGTGGCCACAAATATGGCACCACCTCTAACCACACCCCACCATTGACCAGTCCCATTGATTTACCACCTGGATATGTAATGATCTAGATCTATCACCACACACAATGTATGTGATTTTAAGAAGCCCCTACCCTGGTCTGGCCTTCATCAGTTCTTGCCTTGACTGCCAAAGAGATTTCTTAACCCATTTCCCTATCTGTGTCTCTCTAGAGGCAAACCATTTTCTACACAGAAGCCAAAATAATAATTTTGAAAGGTAAGTGTATGAGAATTTCTTGTTTTTAGGAAATATAAACTGTAGTATTTAGGGGCAAAGCGACATCACATCTGCAATTTACTCTCAAAATGTTCAGGAAAATGAAAACAAAACATAGATAAATAGATACAAATATACAGATATATATGTATATACATGTATATATCTATATGTATATAGATATGCCACAGCTTTATATCTATTTATAGATATACATATATACATATCTATATATATATATGAATCTCTCTGTATGTATATATATATATATATGCCTTGTTTTATTTTTCCTGCCAAAAATATATATCTGTATCTATATATGTAAGTAAAAAGAGAGAGAGAGAGAGAAACATTTGAAATCCGGGTGAATCTGCATAAGCATATCCAGGAATTCTATGTACTGTTCTTGACACTTTTCTATAAGTCTGAAACTATGTTAAAATAAACAATTTTACAAAGCTACAGTAATCAAGACAGTTTGGTACTGGCACAAAAACAGAAATATAGATCAATGGAACAAGATAGAAAGCCCAGAGATAAACCCACGCACATATGGTCACCTTATCTTTGATAAAGGAGGCAAGCATATACAGTGGAGAAAAGACAGCCTCTTCAATAAGTGGTGCTGGGAAAATTGGACAGGCACATGTAAAAGTATGAAATTAGAACACTCCCTGACACCATACATAAAAATAAACTCAAAATGGATTAAAGACCTAAGTGTAAGGCCAGACACTATCAAACTCTTAGAGGAAAACATAGGCAGAACACTCTATGACATAAATCACAGCAAGATCCTTTTTGACCCAGCTCCTAGAGAAATGGAAATAAAAACACAAATAAACAAATGGGACCTAATGAAACTTAAAAGCTTTTGCACAGCAAAGGAAACCATAAACAAGACCAAAAGACAACCCTCAGAATGGGAGAAAATATTTGCAAATGAAGCAACTGACAAAGGATTAATCTCCAAGATTTACAAGCAGCTTATGCAGCTCAATAACAAAAAAACAAACAACCCAATCCAAAAATGGGCAGAAGACCTAAATAAAATAAACACATTTTAAATGTAAGTGAGCCAATGTCATTCTCCTACAAAGAATCCCTCAAGTGGCCCTCATTCCCTTACCTACAGGCTAAAGCCTAAGGTCTACCTCTCCAGCTCTATCTCACCCCTCCCCGGTTCAGGCTTCTGCCCCATCAATAAGGATCTGCTTGTAGTTCCTGGCAGACAACCTGTTATTTCTCATTGCAAACTCTTTGCTCACGTAGTCTTTCTGACGGGAATCCCTGACAGTCACCTGGCACTAAGTAAGTGGATAAGTCAGAGGAACTATTCACACTCAGATCATGGTGGATGGAGCTAAGTGAGCTTCCTGTCTCCCCATAACCTTTTCCCTCCAGATGGTTATGGTTGTTTCCTCTCTCCCTGCAGTACAGACACAGGGTTTCTGAGGAGCACCCTATGGTTCTAAGTGTGTTCGAGACAGGTAAAGAGAACTTGAGAAGTGTCTTTGGTGAGACCACAGTCTCCCAGTGGGGCTCCTGGATCTTTGGTTTTATGTTTTGTCCATCGGGGAGAGGACAGTTGTCATTTAGTCTGGCCCTGCTCAATCCCTGATTCCCCTAAAAGAGACAACCAAACCTCCAGGGAGTCCCCTCTAAAGTGCATCAAGTAAGTTTAAGCTGGAGGCCAGGGGCATTTGGGTGTTCACACCTGTTGTGTGTACATGGGTGGGGGAGAGGGGTAAGAGGCAGACAAGGTCACATTTCCTCTTCCTGGAAGTATCCCACCCTTCACCCTAGCTTCAGGGCTGCCAACCAGTTAGTACATCTCATCTTAAAAAGCATTAATGAGACATCCTTTCCCCATGCTAAGCTCCCATGACTGGGGAGGAAAGACATCAGCTAGCCTGAAAAGTCCAGATCTATAGGATACTGCATTTGCTTGTAACTTCTCTGACCTGGGAGGGATGAATTGAGCCAGAGATCTCTGTTCCCTCCGTAGCATTTGTAGAACCAACTATCTTCTTGCTAGATTTAGATTTGATGAAGATTAAAAGGAAGCTATGATAAGTGGCTTCAAACCATCTTGTTCCTCCAAATGGAGGGCTCTTACTTGTCTTTCTATATTGTTCAGAATCAGGGAAATGGGCAATTGAGAAAAACGAAAACTAAGCTGAAAGAAACAGAAAGGGTAAATTGATCTCCGTATTAAAGAACTGAGCCTTAAAAGAGAGGGAAGGAGAAATGAGAGTGAATACACAACATTGAGTGCCTGGCGTCGGTATAGTTTCTATGAAATTTTAGAAAGGAAGGAGGGAGATTTTTTTGGAAGAGGGTGATCTCTGTTGATGATATCTACATCTACTTAGCTAGCTGTCTATATCTAGATAGGGTAGTAAGATATATAATTTTAAGAAATTTTGCTCTGAGTGTTAATGGAAACTTTCCTTGGCATTCTTCTAGCGACCTAATTAAAACATTTAATTTTTTTTGAGTACTTCTTTGGATGTGATAGCTCTCTTAAACCAGGCCACAAAACTGTCCAATTATATGCAGGTTTCCAAAAATTACATTTCAAATGCACTGTGGAGTGTCCTAAAGTTGGCCTAACATATTTAACTATGGATACATGGAAATCTATAAACACATTACTATTTATCTATGTAAAATGCATTCTTACAATATTAAAATGTAGGCTGGCTCCTTGGTTCTTAATAGACCTAAAGAGAAATGCATTAAATAATCAGTTTAAAATATAGCTCCATTTTAGGCAATAAAGAATCAGGCAAAAGGGCTGGGGACTGGTCTCTCAACACTTATGGGCCTGAGACAAGGGAGTTCCAAAAAGCATGGAAGAGAAGATCCTGAGTGGGGTCCCAGGAGCCTCAGGTCCCAACACCCCAGCTTCTGTTCTCTGGCTTACTTCCTTCTGCTTTCAGCAGTGAGGCTGGGTCTGCACAGACAAAGGCAGTGAAAGGCCCTCTCCCTGCATCCTTCTCCTTTTCCATGCATACCCTTCAGCTGGAATGACACTGACAAGTGGGTGTGTGGAACCTAGACAAGCAGTTCTCATGTTGGATCTAGGTAGAGATATCAGACTTTGTGTCTGAAATTCTGAGTCATACCAAGGTTCTGTGAGGTTGGGTCTCTCTATAACCTGTGTTACACACACACACACGCACACACACACAAACACACACACACACACACCCTCAGCTGGTCCATTACTATGCAGGGTACTCTCTCTGTGTGCAATGTACTTTGTTAGGCACTGAAGGAAGTACATACAAATAAGATGCATCCCCAGGTGTTTGCTGAGCATTTATCCTTTAGCTAAGCACAGGGTTGGGTACCAAAAAGAATGGAAGCAGTGTAAAATTTAGGTCTTCAAGATGTTTAGGTCTTCAAGATGTTTAGAGTCTAGCTGGAGAAAATAAAATTGAACAAAAGGGGAGCTCAATTTTTATATAAATATAGAATCCTATGTTTCCACTGAAAATCAGGCTATGGACAGAAAGATAAGATTCTCAGAGGAGATGAGAGAAGAGTAGAATGGTGCTGAGTTGGGGAGAATGGAGTCGGGTAGAGGGCTGCACCTGTGCATTCCCCATCATCACTGTGGGTCCAGAAGGAAAAGCAGCAGGATTACAGTGTAAGGCTGACCTAGGGCTGAGGAACTCATGGGGGCCAAAAAGAAGGCGTTACTAGCAATGGAAACCTTGTGGGTGGGGTAGTTCAGACTGTGGTCCAAGGCTGGGGAAGGACAAAAGTGGTGGAAATTTAGAGGTTACAACAGGGATGTGATTGATGATTCTCAGAGACAGTGGAGCCCAGAGCTGTAGTAGCAAAGAGAGAATGGAAGTACTGTCTGGTATGGAGGTCAAAGCTAACTTGAGAAGCAATTTAGTGCTCTTGGAAATGAAGCTTAGACAAACCCAGAGGGAGTGGAGAAGATGTAGTGAGAAGTCAACTATCTCCATGTTAAATGAGTAGCTTCTGATATTTTGAGTTTCCCATATAGAGTACAAAAAATACACTTGAAGTATAAAATTGAAATGGTATCTTCTTCATGAAGCCTTTTTCATCCCCAAGAAATATGACCTCTCTGTCTAGAGAAACAACTCTCTCACTTTCATAGCCTTTCCTACATCTACTAGGAAGTGTAGAATGTTCTTCTTGGTTCTTGAGTATTTGGGTATTAACCCCAGTGTCAAACCTGTAAGACAAAGCCAGAGATGTCCTCCCCAAAGACCAACACAGAGCGAGGCACAAGATCCCAGTAAATATTCCAGGAATTGAAGTCATGCTGTGTCATGGAGGAGACCCGTGGTAGAGGTAGTTTTTGCTTTGGGGAATATTAAATAGCAGCCTTAAGGAATAAAGTCATCCAAGATCGCCTACTAGCAAGCCCAAATGAATGTGGAGCTAAACAATAAATATTTGTTGAATGACTGGTCCAAACAGAAAGTTATGGGAGGCTGAGCTGAGGGATACAGTCATGCAGACGACAGCTTCTTCACCCTCTATCCCGAAAGAGATGCCTGAGCACACATGTGCCTGCGCACGTGTACCCCAACCCCCCACAAGCATACTTGCAGACTTAGGTGTGTGGAGATCTTTCATGTTTACAAATATGTCTTTTTCTTTTCGAGGAAGGGTATAAGTAGAATGGTATCTTCGTGATGCAAGTCCCAGATTTGCCTCTAGGCTCCTCCTTTTGTTGTGAGGCTGTTTGGGAACTTGTCCTCACAGCCCATGGGTCTATGCTGGGGTGTGGTCTTGGATGGGCAACAATGAGTGGCTGCTTGCATGGAAAGTCCACCTCAAGAGTGGTACAGAAATAGAGAACTCATTCCGGCACACCCCAAAATATATTCACCCCACAGTTAGTGAGCACCTACAGTGTTCTAAGCACTGAGGATTCAGAGGTAAATGAGACATAGTTTCTGCTCTATAAGTCCTCAGAACCTAGAGCAGGTAGTAGGCTATATAAATGACTTCAGTAGTATATGGTGAGTGCTTTGGTGGAGTTATTTGGAGGTTGTTGTAGCAGGTAGAAGAGGACATAAACCAGCTGGGAGGCACAGCTGAAGGCTTCCTAGGAGGCAGACCATGCTCTGTGTTGTCTCCTCAATGCTCTCATGGCAAGCTGAGGTCAAGGACTTCCTCCCTTTTCTCCTAGAGCTTTCCTGGTTTGGGAGATAACTTTACCCATCCTTCTGGCTCAGAGAAATCTTCCTTCTTCACCTATTCCCCTCTACTCCTACCCAACTGTCTGCCAAACCATTCCACCATACCATTATTATTCTAAGGATAGTCCAAAAGAGCCTGAGGATTGGGCATCTGGAGGGTGAGTCCAGGAGCTGGCTCAAGGCACTGACCAATTTCTAGGTTCATGGGCTGTGGGATAGGGTCTTGTTCTTATTACACCTCAGGGTCTTTGTGAGGCCTGATCCAGTGGAGAAGGGTGGGAATCACTAACAACACCCCACATGTGGAAAACTTGGTCTACAGAGAGCCACTGTGCCCATAGCAACACATGATCATTGAGTGCCTACCATGCCCTGGCCACCTTCTAGGCAGAGAGAACACAGAGCACAGTGAGGCCCACACAAGCTCTTCTTCCTAGGAGCTTACATCCTCATAGGGAACGAGAGGTGATAAGTACATATACAACCAAGGAACAAGTATTGGGGTTGGCCAAAAAGTTCGTTCGGGCTTTTCCGTGACATCTTATGAAAAAACCTGAACAAACTTTTTGGCCAACCCAATAAAGAGTGTGATTTCAGGTAAGTCATGGGGGCTATGGAGAAACTACAACATGGTCATGTTTAAGTAGGGTGGGTAGGAAAGGCTTCTCTGAGGCAGAGACATTGGAGCTGGGTCTGGAGGATGGCAAGATGGTCATACAAAGGTCTGTGGATAGAGGCTGAGCAAGAGCAAGTGCAAAGGCCCTGAGATGGGGATGGTCTTGATGTGTCCAGTGAGCATCATATGACTAGAGCCTGGGGGACCAGGAGCGGGTGAGTTCCGGGAGTCAAGCAGGGACTGATTTCCATGGGGTGTGGGGTTATGGAAGGGTCTGGGCTGGTAGTGACTTGATCTAAGGTTTGCTTGAGAAACCTCACCCTGACTGCTCTTAGAAGGTGGGCTGAGCCAAGGCACGAGTCGAGGCTCCTGTCTTCTCCCTTATCTTGGATCCTAATCAGAACCCAGAGAGCATACTTCTATTCTAAATTTTTATTTTAAATTTTGTCAGGAGGAAACCAACCTTTAGTAAGGTAACGATGATACAATTACTAATGCCAAGTGTAGTCCCTTTGCATTGTATTGTATGTCATGGTTTTTCTGGAAAAGTGTCCTGTTTTAAAAGTGTGTTCTTTGTCCACCCGACTACTTTGACCTTGGTAGACCGCACACTGTCATTTGAGGTCCAGAGGAGAGTGTCACTGTACCAAGTGGCCTCTTGCAGAAGGAATCCTCTCCTACTCTCCTTCTCCCAGGCGGAACTGCCATCTCAGACTAACCCTACTGGACTTGTTAACTTGGCCTTTACCTGGTCCTCCCACTTCTGCCCCTCAGAGTGCCTGGCTGCTCTGGGGCATCCCTGCTGATCAGTAAGAGTGACACACGGCTGGTGGGTTCTGTCTTTCCACATGGGTTGGAAACAACACCTCTTATTTCAATTTCAGCTGCCTTGTGCCTATTGCAGCGGACTTAAGAACACAGTGGGAAGAACACAGAACATAGTAACAAAGGCAGCCAGCATTTCCATTTTTTTCCCTCTGCTTCCTACCCTGCAGCCAACCTGAACCACTCATTCCATTCACACACAGTGTTTTCTCAGGCTATGCCTTCATTCAGGTCGTTTCCTCTGGACCCTGTTCCATCCCCTTTTGGGATCCCTTCCTTGGTGTTCATTCTTCAAAGCCCAGATCGTATGTCATCTCCTTCAGGAAGTCCATCTCCTTTAGACAGTCCACTAACCCTCACGAGATTTCCCATCGCTTATTCTCCAAAGCATTACCTGCTCTCTGGGTTCAGACATACACGAGTTTGAGTTTCAGTGACTAGCTGAGTGACCTTGGGTGCATGACTTCTCCTCTCTGAACCTCAGTCTCCTTGACTCTGAGGTAAGGAGGCTAATCACACCTACATCATGGTGTTGTTGTGTCAGGAAGATGAGATCATGCATGTAAAGCTTTTGATGCTGTGACTGATGTACGGCCAGTGCTAAATAAATGGTGGAGGTTATTGTTAGTAGAGTCATCAGTGCATTTGTCTTATGCACCTGCTCACTCTGAATCCTTCAGAGCACAAACAGTCCTGTTCATCACCATTTCTTTGGAGGTGTCCTACATGGGCACCCAAGCTTTGCTTTTTGGACCTTCCTTGGGTGCAGCCCTTCTCTTCTAGTCTTGTACTTCTGCATCATGACACTAGAGGGTGGTGAGAGACCACAGACACTTTGGAAGACAGTCCAGCTTGGATGTCCTTCCTCTTAGCTAGCCTGTACCATGATGGGCCACCCACGGTAGTTTCTTCTTGCTTGGACTGTACTCTCATTCCTTTGTGCTAGGAAAATTCTAAAATCACGTAAGCCAAGAGCCAATCATTGTAGTCCTTTTGGGAAGGCTTCCTCACTCCCCAAGTTTGCTTAAGCAGATTGGTTAATCAAAATCAGCCAGGAATTCCTGGTACTTATGTCTCCTTTACTATGTTTCATGTTTTAAGGATTAAATGGCTTCAAGAATGCAAAATGCTTTGAACATTGCCTGGCACATAAGAAAGAAATCAAGCTTATTTTAATGGGCCAGTTAGGGAAGTGAATAAAAGGCAACAAGGAAAACAGAAGAAGCTTCTGAAATCCCAAATGCACAGTGTTTCATTTGCTGAGCTCTGGCTGTGTGCTAGATGACTAGTGCCAAATACTTTCCAAATATTCTTTCATAACCAAACCAATGCTGAAAAGTCAGTGCATTTTAACCATTGGCATAGACTGAATGTTTGTTTCCCCCCCAAACTCAGGCCCTGGCCCCTAATGTGATGGAATTAGGAGGTGGGGAGGGGGGATCTGACTCTAGCATGTATTTTTTGAACCTCCACAATGGTGCCTCATCTGGTCAGGTTGTTTATTTGTTACTTTAATAATAATAGTTATTATTATTATTATTATTATTATTATTATTATTATTATTATTACCTAGTAGATTGGTCCAAATGTTTATCTCTGAGGGGTAAGAGCCAAGGTTGGCTTTCCTGTATGAGACATTGTGGCATTACAATAACATCTACTACTGGACATGACATTCAGGAGGAAATTAGAAAATGCTTAACACTAAACAGTAACATATACAATGCATACAAAAACTCATGGGAGGAGATTGGTTCAAGATGGCAGAGTAGAAGAACATGCTCTAACTCCCTCTTGCGAGAGCACTGGAATCACAACTAACTGCTGAACAATCATCGACAGGAACACACTGAAACTCACCAAAAAAGATACCCCACATCCAAAGACAAAGGAGAAGCCACAATGAGATGGTAGGAGGGGCACAATCACAATAAAATCTAATCCCATAACTGCTGGGTGGGTGACTCACAAACTGGAGAACACTTATACCACAGAAGTCCACCCACTGGAGTGAAGGTTCTGAGCCTCACGTCAGGCTTCCAACCTAGGGGTCCGGCAATGGGAGGAGGAATTCCTAGAGAATCAGACTTTGAAGGCTAGCGGGCTTTGATTGCAGGTGTTCGACAGGAATGGGGGAAACAGAGACTCAACTCTTGGAGGGCACACACAAAGTAGTGTGCGCATCGGAACTCAGGGGAAGGAGCAGTGACCCCATAGGAGACTGAACCAGACGTACCTGCTAGTGTTGGAGGGTCTCCTGCAGAGGTGGGGGGGTGGCTGTGTCTCACCGTGAAGACAAGGACACTGGCAACAGAAGTTCTGGGAAGTACTCCTTGGAGTGAGCCCTCCCAGAGTCCGCCATTAGCCCCACCAAAGAGCCCGGGTAGGCTGCAGTGTTGGGTCGCCTCAGGCCAAACACCCAACAGGGAGGGAACGCAGCCCCACCCATCAGCAGACAAGAGGATTAAAGTTTTACTGAGCTCTGCCCACCAGAGCAACAGCCAGCTCTACCCACCACCAGTCCCTCCTATCAGGAAACTTGCACAAAGCTCTTAGATAGCCTCATCCACCAGAGGGCAGACAGGAGAAGCAAGAAGAACTACAATCCTGCAACCTGTGGGGAAAAAAACACATTCACAGAAAGATAGACAAGATGAAAAGGCAGAGGGCTATGTACCAGATGAAGGAACAAGATAAAACCCCAGAAAAACAACTAAATGAAGTGGAGATAGGCAACCTTCCAGAAAAAGAATTCAGAATAATGATAGTGAAGATGATCCAGGACCTCGGAAAAAGAATGGAGGCAAAGATCGAGAAGATGCAAGAAATGTTTAACAAAGACCAAGAAGAATTATAGAACAAACAGAGATGAACAACACAATAACTGAAATGAAAACTGTACTAGAAGGAATCAATAGCAAAATGACTGAGGCAGAAGAACGGATAAGTGACCTGGAAAACAGAATGGTGGAATTCACTGCTGTGGAACAGAATAAAGAAAATAAAATGAAAAGAAATGAAGACAGCCTAAGAGACCTCTGGGACAACATTAAATGCAACAAACATTGGTATTATAGGGGTCCCAAAAGGAGAAGAGAGAGAAAGGACCCAAGAAAATATTTGAAGAGATTATAGTCAAAAACTTCCCTAACATGGGAAAGGAAATAGCCACCCAAATCCAGGAAGTGCAGAGAGTCCCATATAGTATAAAACCAGGGAGAAACACACCAAAACACATAGTAATCAAATTGGCAAAAGTTAAAGACAAAGAAAAATTATTGAAAGCAACAAGGGAAAAACAACAAATAACATACAAGGGAACTCCCATAAGGTAAACAGCTGATTTCTCAGCAGAAATTCTACAAGCCTGAAGGGAGTGGCATGACATATTTAAACTGATGAAAGGGAAGAATCTACAGCCAAGATTACTCTACCAAGCAAGGACCTCATTCAGATTCGATGGAGAAATCAAAAGCTTTACAGACAAACAAACACTAAGAGAATTCAGCACCACCAAACTAGCTCTACAACAAATGCTAAAGGAACTTCTCTAACTGGGAAACACAACAGAAGAAAAAGACCTACAAAAACAAAGAAAACACTTAAGAAAATGGTAATAGGAGCATACATATCAATAATTACCTTAAACGTGAATGGATTAAATGCTCCAACCAAAAGATGCAGGCTCGCTGAATGGATACAAAAACAAGACCCATATATATACTGTCTAAAAGAGACCAACTTCAGACCTAGGGACACACACAGACTGAAAGTGAGAGGATGGAAAAAGATATTCCATGCAAATGGAAATCAAAGAAAGCTTGCGTAGCAATTCTCATATCAGATAACATACACTTTAAAATAAAGAATGTTACAAGAGACAAAGAAGGACACTATATAATGATCAAGGGATCAATCCAAGAAGAAGATATAACAATTATAAATATATATGCACCCAACATAGGAGCACCTCCATACATAAGGTAACTGCCAACAGCCTTAAAAGAGGAAATCGACAGTAACACAATAATAGTGGGGGACTTTAACACCTCACTTACACCAATGGATGGATCATCCACACAGAAAATTAATAAGTAAACACAAGCTTTAAATGACACAGTAGACCAGGTAGATTTAATTGATATTTATAGGACATTCCATCCAAAAACAGCAGATTACACTTTCTTCTCAAGTGCACATGGAACATTCTCCAGGATAGATCACATCTTGGGTCACAAATCAAGCCTCAGTAAATTTAAGAAACTTGAAATCATATCAAGCATCTTTTCTGACCACAACGCTATGAGATTAGAAGTGAATTACAAGGAAAAAACCGTAAATAACACAAAGACATGGAGGCTAAACAATACTTTACTAAATAACCAAGAGATCACTGAAGAAATCAAAGGGGAAATCAAAAAATACCTAGAGAAAAATGACAATGAAAACATGACAATCCAAAACCTATGGGATGCAGCAAAAGCAGTTCTAAGAGGGAAGTTTATAGCAATACAAGCCAACCTCAAGAAACCAGAAGAATCTCAAATAAACAATCTAACCTTCCACCTAAATGAACTAGAGAAAGAAGAACAAACAAAACCCAAAGTTAGCAGAAGGAAAAAAATCATAAAGATCAGAGCAGAAATAAAAGAAATCAAAACAAAGAAAACAATAGCAAAGGTCAATAAAACTAAAAGCTGGTTCTTTGAGAAGATAAACAGAGTTGATAAACTTTTAGCCAGACTAATCAAGAAAAAGAGGGAGAGGACGCAAATCAATAAAATTAGAAATGAAAAAGCAGAAGTTACAATGGACACCGCAAAAACACAGAGCATCATAAGAGACTACTACAAGCAACTCTATGCTGATAAAATGGACAACCTGGAAGAAATGGACAAATTCTTAGAAAGGTATAACCTTCCAAGACTGAACCAGGAAAAAATAGAAACTATGAACATACAAGTCACAAGTAATGAAATTGAAACTGTGGTTAAAAATCTTCCAACAAACAGAAGTCCGGGACCATATGGTTTCACAGGTGAATTCTATCAAACATTTAGAGAAGAGCTAATACCCATCCTTCTCAAACTCTTCCAAAAAATTGTAGAGGAAGGAACACTCCCAAACTCATTCTAGAAGGCCACAAGCACCCTGATACCAAAACCAGACAGAGATACTACAAAAAAAAAGAAAATTACAGACCAATATCACTGATGAACATAGACGCAAAAATCCTCAACAAAATACTAGCAAACAGAATACAACAGCACATTAGAATGATCATCCACCATGATCAAGTGGGGTTTATCCCAGGGATGCAAGGATTCTTCAATGTATGCAAATCAATCACTGTGATACACCATATTGACAAACTGAAGAATGAAAACCATATGATCATCTCAATAGATGCAGAAAAAGCTTTTGACAAAATTCAACACCCATTTATGATAAAAACTCTTCAGAAAGTGGCACAGAGGGAACTTACCTCAACATAATAAAAGCCATATACAACAAAACCACAGCAAACATTGTTCTCAATGGTGAAAAACTGAAAGCATTTCCTCTAAAATCAGGAACAAGACAAGAATGTCCACTCTCACCACTATTATTCAACATAGTTTTTGAAGTCCTAGCCATGGCAATCAGAGAAGAAAAAGAAATAAAAGAATACAAATTGGAAAAGAAGAAGTAAAACTGTCGACTGTTTGCAGATGATATGATACTATATGTAGATAATCCTAAAGATGTCACCAGAAAACTACTAGATCTAATCAATGAATCTGGTAAAGTTGCAGGATACAAAATTAATGCACAGAAATCTCTTGCATTCCTATACACTAACAATGAATGATCAGAGAGAGAAATTAAGGAAAAAATCCCATTCACCACTGCAACAAAAAGAATAAAATACCTAGGAATAAACCCACCTAAGGAGGTAAAAGACCTGGACTCAGAAAACTAGAAGACACTGATGAAAGAAATCAAAGATGACACAAACAGATGGAGAGATATACCAAGTTCTTGGATTGGAAGAATCAATATTGTGAAAATGGCTACACTACCCATAGCACTCTATAGATTCAATGCAATCCCTATTAAAACACAAATGGCCTTTTTTACAGAACTTGAACAAAAAAATCTTAAAATTTGTATGGAGACACAAAAGACCCCGAATAGCCAAAGCAATCTTGAGGGATAAAAAACGAGCTGGAGGAATCAGACTCCCTGACTTCAGACAATACTACAAAGCTACAGTAATCAAGACAATATGGTACTAGCACAAAAACAGAAATATAGATCAATGGAACAGGATAGAAAGCCCAGAGGTAAACCCACGCACCTATGGTCAACTAATCTATGACAAAGGAGGCAAGGATATACAATGGAGAAAAGACAGTCTCTTCAATAAGTGGTGCTGGGAAACCTGGACAGCTACATGCAAAAGAATGAAATTAGTACACTCCCTAACACCATACATAAATATAAACTCCAAATGGATTATAGACCTAAATGTAACACCAGATACTATAAAACTCTTAGAGGATAGGTAGAACACTCTTTGACATAAATCACAGAAAGATCTTTTGTGATCCATCTCCTAGAGTAGTGAAAATAAAAACAAAAATAAACAAATGGGACCTAATGAAACTTAAAAGCTTTGGCAAAGCAAAGGAAACTACAAACAAGACGAAAAGACAACCCTCAGAATGGGAGAAAATATTTGCAAATGAATCAATGGACAAAGGATTAATCTCCAAAATATATAAACAGCTCATGCAGCTCAATATTAAAAAAACAAACAACCCAATCCAAAAATGGGCAGAAGACCTAAATAGACATTTCTCCAAAGAAGACATACAGATGGCCAAGAGGCACATGAAAAGCTGCTCAACATCACTAATTATTAGAGAAATGAAAATCAAAACTATAATGAGGTATCACTTCACACTGGTTAGAGTGGGCATCATCAAAAAATCTACAAACAACGAATGCTGGAGAGGGTGTGGGCAAAAGGGAACCCTCTTGCACTGTTGGTGGGAACGTAAATTAATACAGCCATTATGGAGAACAGTATGGAGGTTCCTTAAAAAACTAAAAATAGAATTACCATACGATTCTGCAGTCCCACTCCTATCTGGAGAAAATCATAAGTCAAAAAGATACATGCACCCCAATGTTCATTGCAGCACTATTTACAATATCCAGGCCATGGAAGCAACCTAACTGCCCATCAACAGAGAAATGGATAAAGAAGCTGTGGTACATAAATACAATGGAATATTACTCAGCCATAAAAGGAACGAAATTGGGTCATTCGTAGAGACGTGGCTGAATCTAGAGACGGTCATACACAGTGAAGTAAGTCAGAAAGAGAAAAACAAATATCGTATATTAACGCATATATGTGGAATCTAGAAAAATGGTACAGATGAACTGGTTTGCAAGGCAGAAATAGAGGCACAGATGTAGAGAACAAACATATGGACACCAAGGGGTGAAAGTGTGGGGAGGGTGTGGGTGGCAGTGGTGGGATGAATCGGGAGATTGTGATTGACATATATACACTAATATGTATAAAATGGATAACTAATAAGAACCTGCTGTATAAAAAAACAAAATAAAATTGAAAAATTCAAAAAAAAGAACCTGCTTTATAAAATATATATATATATATAATTAAATTTAAAAAAGAAAATACAACAGAAGGGAATCAACAGAGGCAAATGGCTTACTTGAACAGATGAAAAAAATTAGTTAAGACTGACAATATTTACCAGGGTGAAAAAGACAAAAAATAATACTGGAAATTAAAAAAGGGGGATCATGACTATAGTTAGAGCAGAAACTGCAAAGAAAAACAAATTTATAACAAATTTAACTTCAAATGAAAAAGGGAAATTTCTAGGAAAATAATTCAGTTGCTGTCAAACTTTATTATATGTATTTTCTTTTAGTAAGGGGAGACTTTATATGAAGCGATAATTTTAGTGGGGTTGGGGAGAGATGCGGTTGCAGTAGGGAGACTGCTCTGACCATAAGGTCTCCAAGTGTCTCCCGTCAGACTTTTTAGATTCTTACTGTCTGACATCTTCTATGTGCCATTTCCCATTTTCCTGACCCCCTTTTTTGCCTAGGAGTGTGTAGCTGTGTCAACTGCATATGCTCAGGGGTAGTATGACAACATTTCACTTCATCCACACCAGGGATCTCTTCCTTCTCTCCCAGGGCATAGTGACAGGAACACTCAGGAGCCTGCCCCATCATGTGGGTGCAAGAACAGTGCGGAAGCCTGAGGGAGTTAGCACCCCCTACAGCAACCGCTCACTAGAAGACAGGAGTCCAAGGAGAGATAACATCCTTTCCTATCTTAGGTGGACCATTCTGACCCACGTTCTACACAGTCCTTAGAAGCTCCCTAGTGGGTACCCACAGTAACACCCAGCTCAACGACACACCCTTGGACTGACTTTCTTTCCTGTCTTGTTTTACTCTTTCTAGTGCCCCTGACTTCTGCTTCTTGGGGTCACTTATCAGAAAAACTACTTATCTCATACTGTGTTTCTTTGGGAGAACCAAGTGAAGACATCTCTATAAAATATTTCAAAAGTTCTGCTCTGCTCTTTACATTTCAAGTTAAAAATCTAATTTTTTTACTCTATGTTTAGTTACAAAGGATACAATTTCTATATTGTATATATTAGCATTTTTAAATGTATTTTTTACTATTTTATGGGAAATTTTAAACATATACAAAAGTGGACAGAATAGTAAAAAGAATGTCATGTATATCACCCAGCTTTAATAATTATCGAATTATGGCCAATTTCATTTCATTTATATGCCCACTCACTGGCCCCCTTCAGTATTTTTTTAAAGCAAATTCCAGACTCATGTCATTTTATCTATAGATATCTCCAAATTAAGACTCTTTTTTTTTTTCCCTCCGAAGTTATAGTAAATATTATCACACCTTAAAAATACCAAAAATATTTTTTATTATGCAATGTCCACTCAGTGTTCGCATTTCCAATGATCTCATAAAAGTCATTATTTTTCTAACAATTTATTTGAATTGAGATCAAAACAAGGTAGGTACATTGTTATTGCTTAATCTATCTCTTATTTCCATGTATAGATTCCCTGTCCATTTTTCTTTTTTTGCCTCCTTTGAATTTTTTAACTGAAGAAAGTGTATTATTATCTGTCATACAGAGTGTTTCACATGTGGATTTTGCTGACCGCATCCTCATGGAGTTATTCAGCACCACGTGGGCTTTGGTATGGTTCTCTCTCCATTTGGTCACATGGCGGTGCTTCTTCAGATGACTGCCCTTGAGCAACCTAATCTGCTCCGTCCTCACAGGCAGAAAGCCTGAGGTACCTGGCATCGTATGTCTCCCCGGAGTGGCCCTCAACCGGTGATTTATAGGCACAAAAGCACAACAGCCCAGCTCTCTTGCCTCCTGCCAACACAGCTCTGAGGCTTGTTCTACATTCTAGAGTTCTCCTGTGGGGGCAGGTTGATGCTCCCCTCCCCCATCCATCTTTGCCTGAAACCACACCCACATGGCTCCTTCTCCTTCACAGTCCTGCTTCTCCTACTCCCTGACTAGTTTCCCCTGGAAGCACAACCCTAATAAATTACTTGCAAATAAATCGTCATCTCAGGGCGGGAGATGATACCAGCTGTGGTTCCAGGAAGCTGATTCTGGTGGTGGAATTTTGGAGTTGGCTTGCTTGCTGGCTGCAAGGAAACAAAACTCCCTTCACTGGTTTTGGGAGCTCTTGGCATGTTGCACTATCTTTTATGGTGCATTGAGGCAAGATCCAATGGAAGGTGATGCACTGGCTTGTGCAATATCTTTGACATTTGAGGTGTATGAAGGAAACGGTAACCATAAGGATAGTGGGCTTGGGCAGTTGTTGCTGGATGCTATTGGTGCTTTAAAGAGAAAAAAAATGACAAACTCAGGTCATCCACTCATTATCTTAAGACGTGATGTGAAAGTCAGAAGGCATCCATAGTAGTGTTTAAAGACACCCTCATCAACTGCAAAGGGCAGATGGTGCTAAACGCCAGGCCTAGGACCTAATAGTAACCTTTATAGAAAGCTGAATTTATAGCATCCACGTGTTTCTTATACCAAGGGAAGGCCCCTAACAGGGAAAGAATGGAACCTCAAAACTTGGGATGGGAACATATTCACGTCTGTGCTTGGTAACACTGAACTCCAGGGTCCTCTGAATTTTCTCAGCTTGCAAAAGCAGGCCACTCTCCTTGGATAGAAGACATCAGTCTCCACATCCCCATTGGCTGAAGATATGAAGAGGATTCACCTGAAGCAGATGCTTTGTAAGGCATTATCATCTAACTTAAGATCTCCCCCACCTCCTCTCCTGGCCATTGGTTCAAGTCTTAGCAAAGCCAACTGAGTTAGTGCTGGTCCTGCTAAGGGAGGGAATAATTATTCACTGATCAATCTGCAGGAAATGCGTACCAGCACATGGGAGCATTTACCAGATGTCATGATTGTCTATACAGAAAATCCCAAAGAATCGACTACAATAAACCTTTTGGAACTAACAGCAATTATAGCAAGATCACAGGATACAAGGTTAATATACAGAAGTCAATTGTTTTCCTATATCCCAGCAGTAAACACATGGAATTTGATATTAAAAGCATAATGCCACTTACCAAAAAAAATTAAAAAATAAAAGAAACTTAGGTAAAAATCTAATAAAATATGTATAGGATCTATATGTGAAAACTACGATTATCTGAAGAAAGAGATCAAAGATCTAAACAAATGGAAGGATATTCCATGTTCATGGATGCAAAGACTCAATATTGTTAAGATGTGAATTCTTCCCAAACTGATCTATAGATTCAATGTAATCCGAAACAGAATCCTAGCAAGCTGTTTTGTGAATATCAACAGACTGATTCTAAAGTTTATATGAAAAGGTGAAAGACTCAAAATACCCAACACAAGACTAAAGAAGAACAAAGTTAGAGGACTGACATTACCTAATTTTAAGGCTTACTATAAAGCACAGTAATCAAAACAGCATGATATTGGTGAAAGAGTAGATCTACAGTTTAATGTAACTGAATAGAGAAGCAAAAATAGACCTACACAAGCATAGTCAACTGATCTTTGACAAAGGAGCAAAGGCATTTCAGTGGAGAAGGATAACCTTTTCAACAAGTCATGTTGGAACAATTGGACATTCATATACAAAAATAATGAATTGAGACCCAGATCTTACACCTTTCATAAAAATTAACTTAAAATTGATCATGGACCTAAATGTAAAATGTAAAATTATAAAATTTCTATAGGGTAACCTAGGAGAAAATCCAAGTGACCTTGAGATTGTTGATCAGTTTTTATTTTTTAATTTTTATTTTTTTAATTAAAAATTTTATGCATTTTAAAGAAATTAACATTTTCTAATCACAACAGGTATCCACTACCACATTTCGTTAACCAAAGCAGCTCTCATCTATCACCACTCTAGACCCTATTTTCACTGGTGCCTGCCTCTGTAATTAATTCTCTTCAGAGCTGTGGTCTCTTAAAAAATGTAAATCATGTTGCCCCCCTGCTCAAATCCTCTAATGGCTTCTGTGATCCTCCAAAATAAAATCCAAATGTATTGTCTTGGCATGCAAAGTCACATGTGATCTTTTCTTACCTCTCTGATTTTATCCCATATCATGTTGGTGAGTTTTTAGATACAACACCAAACCATGATTGCCCAAAGAAAATATTAATAAGTTGAACTTTATTAAAATTTAAATCTTGTGCTCTGTGAAAGACACTATTAAGCCGCAGACTGGGAAAAAATATTTGCAAGACACATGTCTGAGCAACCCAGTATATACAAAGAATTTTTAAAAATCAACAATAAGAAAATGAGCAACTTAATTTAAAAATGAGCAAAAGATCAGGACACCTCACAAAAGAAGACAGATAACAAATAAGTATAATGAAAATATGCTCAACATCATTCTTCATTAGGGAATTGCAAATTAAAACAATAAGATACCTCTACACACCTATTAGAATGGTTAAAATCCATAAAGTTGTCAATATCAAATGCTGATGAAGATGCCAGGCAACAGAAACTCTCATTCATTGCTAGTGGCAATACAAAATACTGCAGACACTTTGGAAGAGAGAATACCTGTTTCTGACAAAGCTAAACATAGTCTTACCATACACTCCAGCAACTGTGCTCATAGGGGTTTACCTAACTGATTTAAAAACCTAAGTCCACAAAAAAACCTACGCACAAAGACTTATAGAAGCTTTTTTCATAATTGCCCCAAAATGGAAGCAACCAAGATATCTTTTGATAGGTGAATGGATAAACAAACTGTGGTACTTCCATAAAATAGAATATTAGTGACAAAGAGAAATAAGCCATCAAACCACAAAAAGACATGGTTGAACCTTAAATGCCTATATCTAAGTCAAAGAAGCCAGTCTGAAAGGCTATATGCTGTACATTTCAATTATGTGACATTCTAGAAAGGCAAAACTATAGAGACAGAATAAAGATCAGTGGTTCTCAGGGGTTCAGCAAGAGAAAGGAAAGGGTTGAATAGGTGAAGCATAGGAGATTCTTTTTTAGGGCGGTGAAAATACTCTGTATGATAATGTAATAGTGGATACATATCATTATGTATTTGTCAAAACCCGTAGAATTTTATAGTACAAAAAGTGAAACAATGTATGCAAAATTTTAAAAATTAGGAAATTGGGGGATCTTAGGAAGGAATACAGACTGTGACAATAGAATCTGTGTTACAAATATATGAAACTACCTCACCGAGGGGGTGAGAGAAAATGATGCTAACTTAAATAACTTTGGAAATGAGAGAAATCTGTAGGACTTTTAAAGGCAAAGGAACTGCTCTTAAGCACTGTGGTATAGTTGATAAGCATACTTACACTGGAAGTATGGGGTTTCAGGTTAACAATTCTGATTCTGCTATAAATGTAAACTAGAAATGAGCAACTAAGAAAATGGATGGTGGGCGTGAGGTTTCTCACTGCTGGAGTCAGAATTTACAGATGAGAAAGGGGAAGAGGCTAGTGTGATAATGGATTACAGTTGGAGGCCTTAATATGAACTATGTTTAGCTTAATATTCTATAAATACAGATGGTTACATATAAAAATGCACACACACATGTACATACACATGGGTTAGTATACACACATATATTTCCTTTGTCAGCTGAGAGGGCCCAAAAGAAATAATAAACTAGTAGCAATGAGCACACCAAGTACCTATATCTTAGTTTCTAATACCATTATCCAGTAAAATCAACAAGGGCTCCTTGAAGAAATTATTGACTCTAGGACTGGGGCAGGAATATACAAGATGCGCCTGGAGCACCTTGTAGCACCAGAAAGGATGGAAATGCTCAAAAGACAAAACAAAGGAACAAAGGAAAAAACAGAAAATAAAACAAAATTTTAAAACTCCACATTGATGTTTAATGAAGGACATAGGAGCCAACTGAAAGAGCTCCTGATGGCCAAAGCTGGAACAATCTGAGCAACAAAATAAAGAAAATACTATTCAGTCCTTTGCCCATTTTAAAATCAGATTATTTGTTGTTTGTTTTGTTTTATTTTTGTTTTTTGCTATTGAGTTATAAGAGTTCCTTACAAAGCTAAACATAGTCTAATCATGAAGAAAACATCAGACAAACCCAAATTGAGGGATATTCTATAAAATACCTGACCAGGACCCCTCAAAACTGTCAAGGTCATCAAAAAACAAGGAAAGTGAGAAACTGTCACAGTCAAGAGGAGCCTAAGGAGACAAGACAACTAAATGTAATGTGATATTCTAGATGGGATCCTGAAACAGAAAAAGGCATTAGGTAAAAACTAAAATAATAGGAATAAACGATGAACTTCAGTTAATAATCATGTACCAATACAGTTTTGTTAATTATAATAATAAATGTGCTGTACTAATGTGAGATGTTAATAATAAGGGAAACTGGGTGTGAAGTGTATGGTAACTCTTTTTTACTGTCTTCTTGACTTTTTCATAAATTGAAAACTGTTCTAAAAAAAGGTCTATTACACCTACTACTATATGTAAAATAGATATACAACAAGGATTTGCTGCATAGCATATGGAACTATATTCAATATCTTGTAATAACCTATAATGGAAAAGAATCTGAAGCTGTACAGCTGAAAGTAACACAATATTGTAAATCAACTATAGTTAAATAAACAAATTTTAAAAAGAAAATAACAGAAAAATACAGTCTACTAAAAAATCAAAACCTAAGACTTCAAAAAAATTTGCACATATTCTGGGTGTTTCTGATTACTTCTCACTGTGCCCCCAATCTTCCCAACCAGTTCTACTCAGACTTCCTTTCAACTCTTGTCCTGTTAGAAGGACTTGAGCCTTCATTCTCATCCTCTGAATAATGAGAGCCGCCGCCAAGCATTAACTCAAGGAGTGAAGTAGTTAGATCAGAATTTTAAGTAGAACACCCTGTCTTCTGTGTGATGGGTGGATTGCAGGGTGTGTGGAGACAGGGAGCAAAGGAGAACAGCTTAAGGGCCATTGCAATAGTTCAGGTGAGAAATGACCTCAGTCAAAGCTTGGGAGGTATGGGTAAGGATAGCAAGGACTTGGTCTCTGGTGGGCAGTAGGGAAGCAAAGGAAAGGAGTGGAGAATGATGTGTTGTCTCTGGCTTCGGTGAATGCAGAGAAGGTATCATTACCTGAGAGAGAGAATACCGAAGGAGGAATGACAGTGGGTGTCCCTGGAGTTGGGTGGGCAGTAAGAGACGCTAAGTGTCCTTCAACCTATTGAGTTTGGGTGCCTATGGCAGTCTCAAAAGGGATGTCCCTGACATATGCTCATGGCTGTGATGAAATAGCTTTGGGTAACTTGAGACAACCTGCCTGAGATGATGTGGTTAAATAGTTAGAGCCAGGTGATTCCCAGGAAGGAGAGAGCCCCCATGTCCTGATGTGATTGATAGCAGGAAAGGCTACAGAAATGTCAGGGAGGGTAACCACTGCAGTGACCTTGGATCTGTATTTCTCCAGGCTATTCAGCACTTTGGCTTCCATGATTCCAGCTGGCCCAGTCTTTACTTCCTTTAGTGACACTGTCACTTTCTCCTTCAGAGACCAGTCCCAGGAGTCTCTCCTCTCCCCATCTTGCCCAGTTCTGCTTCTTTGCTTTCCTGAAGTCTTCCTTAACCATGGAGGCAGTTAGTAAGACTCTTGGAAACCATGAGGACATTCTATGGAGAGAAAACCTGGGCAGGGACCAGAACCCAGGTGGAGCCTCCACTCCCTCCCTGTGCCTTTGGCCATGGGCTAGGATTGGGCTCGGTGGGTATAATGTAAAGCAGTGCTGAACTGAGATGAATAGATCCTCTTCCCCCAACCAGAATAACCTATCTCCTCTTCATGACTGCCAAGTGCTACTTTCAGGTGCATGAATGAAGTTGTTTCATGACTGCTAAGTGCTCCTTTCAGGTGCATGAATGAAGTTGTTTTGTTTTCTTTTGGTGTTGTTATGATTTCATTTTTAGAAGCTGTTGAATGTATTGAGTGGTTTGGGGAGCAGAATTAGAAAGGGGTCAAAATGTCTGTCCTCCTTTGGAAATTGGCCAAGAGTCATTTGCAACCATTAACCCCCACACAGGTTTTTATATGGTGAGCCAACAGAGGGTAAAAAGCCAAAGAGAATACAGGATCCCAGGCCTTCCAACATTTATTCTGTATTATTGTATGCACTCACAGATTCAACAATAGTAGTGGGGATGCAGTCAGAGTTGCTGTAGTCTCTGTCTCTTCAAGCAGAGGCTCTGGCCACCTGAGGTTGGGATTGGGCTCATCAGGGGTGGGTGCTTGGCAATAGCTCCCCTCCCTTCCCAAGCCCTATCCAAGAGACATGCAGAAGGACAGGGTCAGGCAGGTTCACAGATAAGGTGGGCCACCCAGGCTGGGGACTGGAGGTAAGCCAGGCCACTGGTTCTCTCTTCACTTGTGTGGGATTTCCAGGGGCCTCTGGGACCCTGGGGGTGGTTACATATGTTTGGGGGACACTACACCTCCTGCTTCTTTAGGGGGCAAGACTCCTCCCTTCAGTGGCTGGACTGGGTCGGTCTCTTGGACCTGGCCAGGAGCTGGGACAAGCAGAGGCTGCTTCAGCGGCCCCTCCTGCTGCTCCAGCAGCTGTTCCCCTTTCTTTTCCAGTTGCTCATCTTTCTTTGCTGGCTCTTGATCCAGCCGCTGGCCCAAGACCTTCTTCTCCTGCTCCAGCTGTTGCACATGCTGGTCCTGCTTCTGTGATTCTTGCTGTTGCTGCTGCTGCTGTTCCACATGCTGTTCCTGCTCCTGTGATTCTTGCTGCTTCTGCTGCTGTTCTACATGCTTTTCCTGCTTCTGTGACTCTTGCTGCTGCTGCTGCTGTTCTACATGCTTTTCCTGCTCCTGTGACTCTTGCTGCTGCTGCTGCTGTTCTACATGCTTTTCTTGCTTCTGTGACTCTTGCTGCTGCTGCTGCTGTTCCACATGCTTTTCCTGCTCCTGTGATTCTTGCTGCTTCTGCTGCTGTTCTACATGCTTTTCTTGCTTCTGTGACTCTTGCTGCTGCTGCTGCTGCTGCTGCTGCTGTTCTACATGCTTTTCTTGCTCCTGTGACTCTTGCTGCTGCTGCTGCTGTTCTACATGCTTTTCTTGCTCCTGTGACTCTTGCTGCTGCTGCTGCTGTTCTACATGCTTTTCTTGCTCCTGTGACTCTTGCTGCTGCTGCTGCTGTTCCACATGCTTTTCCTGCTCCTGTGATTCTTGCTGCTTCTGCTGCTGTTCTACATGCTTTTCTTGCTTCTGTGACTCTTGCTGCTGCTGCTGCTGCTGTTCTACATGCTTTTCTTGCTTCTGTGACTCTTGCTGCTTCTGCTGTTCCACATGCTTTTCCTGCTTCTGTGACTCTTGCTGCTGCTGCTGCTGTTCCACATGCTTTTCCTGCTTCTGTGATTCTTGCTGCTTCTGCTGCTGTTCTACATGCTTTTCTTGCTTCTGTGACTCTTGCTGCTTCTGCTGTTCCACATGCTTTTCCTGCTTCTGTGACTCTTGCTGCTGCTGCTGCTGTTCCACATGCTTTTCCTGCTTCTGTGATTCTTGCTGCTTCTGCTGCTGTTCTACATGCTTTTCTTGCTTCTGTAACTCTTGCTGCTGCTGCTGCTGCTGCTGTTCTACATGCTTTTCTTGCTTCTGTGACTCTTGCTGCTGCTGCTGTTCCGGATGCTGTTCCGGATGCTGTTCCGGATGCTGTGGCTCCTGTTGCTGTGGCTTACACTCTTGCTCGGGCACCTCCTTCACAGGAGTTGTGTGTTTCTCCCCGAGCTCCAAGGGATCCTTCCCTGGGATGACCTTCTGGCATGGGGCAGGCGGTGGAGTTGGCTGCTTCACTTGCTCCTGCTGGATATTGGTGGGAGGAGAAACAGGCTTGAAGGGCTCCTTACAGAGGGCAGGGGGCAGGGTCACTGGCAGAGTACCTTGCTGGGACATCTTGGAAGCTGCTTTAGGTCAACCTGAAAAACAGGAGGGGTCAGAGGGTTAACTGAAGGCTAGGAAGTAGATGAACCCCTGGAAATATGCAGCAGCGCCTGGTTTCTCAGCATCCCCTCTTCCCTTGGGTGGGGGTACTCTCCCACCCACGCTGGGCTATCATTCCCCAGAAGCAGCAGAGTGAAGGGTAGGAATGGAGAGGGGCAGGGAAAGGCCCTCCTGGGAACCTCTTGTTCCCAAGAGCCAACAAAGAGGACTCTCTCCAGAGGTGCTCTGCAAAGGTGGGCTGGGTACCCCTTCACCTCCTGCCCTTGCCTATCCTTGTCTCTCCCTTGTTTCTGACCTTCACATACAAAGAAGAGAGATGAGCTCTGGGATTATGACAGGAAGAGGGAAGGTGCTAGAAAAAGAAAGATCTCCTGCAGGACTCCCGAGTCCTGGAAAATCAGTAGCCCATCCCGAGAGGATCTGAGAGGTGAGGGTGCACGCCCTGGACTGGAGTCACATGATGTGATCTCGGCTTAAATCTCCCAGTGAAATGCTGTGTGGTTCTGGACAAGTCATTTAGCCCCTCTGGACCTCAGATTTCTCCTCTGTAAAATGAACAGATTGGCCTATTCAGCTCCAGAGCTGCTTTCTCTCCTGACCATCTGAGCTTTAGCTGGTGGTGGTGGGAGGGGACTGGAAGGTTGCTGAGAGTTGGAGCTGTTTCTTTCAAGTCTCCTACTTCTAAGCTGGGTTTCCCTGCCCCTGCTCAGCCTGGGTTCTCCAAATAGAAAGTGTTCCCCATGCTGCATTTCTCCCTTTGGTAGCACAGCCAAGAGTTACAAGCATGTCCCCGGACACCCTGCCTCCATAAAGAAGGCAAAATCACAGTCAGCCCAAATCAATCAGTTTTAGGAGAGAAATTGGCCATATTTCCCCTTCATCCCCATCTTACTCCTCTCTCTGTCTCTTTCTGTCTCTCTGCCTCTCTGCCTCTCTCTCTCTCTCTCTCTAAAATACGGTCCCAAAAAAGTATGGGGTAGGAGGAGCTTGCTGTCTGTTCTGTGTTTCCATACCATGGCACCTAGCCCTCAGCACAGTGACCTGAGCCCTCCTAGAAGAACAGTAGTCTTGTTGAATCCAGCACACAAGTGATACCTGCACCCACCTGGCTGGCCACCCCCAGCCATGTTCTGGCCTGTGGGAGGCCCCCGGTCCCAACCTTGGTTCTGCCAGCTAGCACTTACCTGACTCACGGTGAGGACGGCTGGAGAAGCTTCTAGTGGAGCACTGAGCCGAGCAGGGGCCGGGATGCCCTTTATACTGTTCCCCAGCCTGGGCTCTTTCCCAAGGTGAAGGAGATGGACTGGTTTCACCGCTCCAGTTGGTCGACTTCCTCTAGCCCCTTCCTGACTCATCATAGGAACCTTAAGCAAAAAACCCCTCAGGGCCCCTTTTCGCAGGGACACACAGCTCCTGCCTGGTCAGCGGGCTCTGGGGGCTCATTCACTCCTGTGATACTCGTGACCTGGGCACAGGGAGGTGAGGGAGGCCTCTCAGGAACCTGGTCCCCTTTTCCTCTTGTTTTGTGACCTCAGCCAAGCTTTTCTTCTGAATCTCAGTTTCTCCACCTGTAAAATGGGTTTTCCCTCACTATTAGGCTGTGGGATTCATTTCCAAGGACACAGAATAGAAAGTTATATGTCTTTCTGGGATGTCCAGTCTGGAGATGTTGTGTAAAGGTGGGAGGAATCACTTTTCATGAAGGGGTGGGGCTGTTGGGGGGTGCTCTTGGCCACTAGCCCACAACCCATCTGCTCTCAAAACACATCTATAACTCCATTCTGTGTGGAAATAAACTCTGTCCTGGGATGGGGTAGGGTTGAGTCTGACAACTTTAGGCCCAAAAAGTCAAGCAGAAGGCTTTGCAGGGGCTACCATGTGCTAGGGGCTATCCAGGCCCTATGCTGAAGGCCGTAGTTACAGAAGTTCCCAAGAATGCCATGCTCACCAAAACTCCAAGGCATGGACCATTCTAAGTCTGTAATATATAAATCTATATATATATTTAAAATAAATACATAATATATAAAAATTAAATAATAAGGATTGCTTCTTACGGTGATAAAACAAACATTTCATACAATGTTTTGTGGAAATGCATGAAGGTATAAAATCAAAACTAGATCATCCATTACTTTCTCTAAACTACTCTCTAAAAATAGCTTAAGCCAGCTTTCAGAGTGGGGATTAGAGCTTGCTTGTCCCTCCCCGGTGCTGATGATGACCTAACACTCCTGGAATACAATCCAAACCACTGCCTCGGGTTCAAAGACCCTTGCTGAGGGTCCTCAGTTACTAGGACAAGCCCAGTGCTCCCCACCTCTAGGGGCTCTCTGTGTTTTTCAGCTTCACTGTAAATGTGGGGACCTGCCAGAGAGCCTCCCTGAGACCCCATCTAGAGAGTTATTCCCTGGTTCACTTCATTTCACTAAGAACAATTGAGGGCCCTTTTATATGCTTTTGTTCACTTGTTTATTTTCCATATCTCCCATTGGAAAGTAAGCTCTAAAAGGCAGGAGTTTTGCCTGGTGTGTTTTCCACTATGTCCCCAAAACCTGTCATAACCGTCGAATATAATCAGTGCTCTATAAACATTTGTCGAAGGAATGAAAGAACAGTGCATCTCACCACCTGGAGACAATTACCATTGAGCATTTTAGTGTTGTGTGTGTGTGTGTGTGTGTGTGTGTGTGTGTGTGTGTTTGTGTGTGTGTATAAACAAAACTGAACTGTGACTTGCCTTTCTTTTTAATGATTGGTTAATAGCTTATTTTATGAACATCATTTGAACTCTCTTCTTCACAACCTAATCAAAAAAGAAATATTAGAATAATATCAAGGAAAATACTCATTTCTGGAGCTAACTTCGAGATGCATTCTGATTTCCCCATAGTTTTCCTCACAGGCACCTACCTCCCTCCCAGCCCCCAATAGATCTATTTATAGTGCTAATTTTGCCATGCTCCTGGGGCTTAGTCTGGAAAGACAGATGGAGGGACTCCTGCCTCCAGATTACTACCCTCTGCTCATGCCCTCTCTGGTCCCTGAGCCCAGCTGGGGCCTCACATGTTCTCCCCCTTAGCACAGGGATGGCCATCTTCTGGGGCTGGGAAAGCCCTCTCCACCCTGCCCCCTGCCATCCCCCTCCCCCAAGCAGAACCGACCCAGTATCCTCACACATGGGCACCCATGCCTTGTGCTCTGCTGCTGACATCACACAGGAGGAATCTGCCCCTCCCCAGCTCATGACAGTCAGTCCCAGGGCAGCAGACCCCGCTCCAGGTAGTCACACTGGTCTTATGGGTTTCCAAGGGCTAGTATCTGCCAGATCTACCTCCCGCCCTCTGATTCATAGCATAATGAGAGCTTTGCAGGGAAGACAGTGTGTGTGAGCCTTTGGCTGCTGGGTAAAGCTAGGGTGTGGTGAGGAGGGTGAAGCATGGAGCTGAGGTGTGTGTGTGCAGGGGAGGGGTTGGAGGAGCCCCAGCCTTTTAGGGGCTCAGAGGCCCCATGCCCTGCCCTCAGGTTGCCCCATCTGGGGCACAGACAGGCATGTGTACAGGGGAGATTCTCTCGGTGCCTGTGCGAGTGACCCCACAGGCCCACATGAAGAGGCCGGGTAGCTGTGCATCCCCCGCCCAGGATAATGAGGATGAGCTCATATCCCGTGACACATGCGGAGGCCCTGACGTCAGCTCATCCCCAGCTCGGAGAGGCCCTGGCTCTTTCTCTTGCAGAGCTAGAAACTCTCCGAATGAAACAACTTTCTCGAACTGTTGCTTAGCTGTGGGGGCAGGAGGAATGGGTCACGAATTTCACTGCCCGGGGAGAGGGAAGATGAGGACAGCCCTTCATAAGGGGCGGGATGAGGGCAGATGGTCCTGAGAGGCAGACTTGGACCAGGAGGACTCACGTTGCCACCTTGGGTCACCATGACTAGGCTATTTCCCGAAGAGGCAATACCTCCATCCTCTGAGGCCACTAACTTCCTCTCCATCCCCTGAGGCCTCCTCCTCTTCTCAGCGCACTGTTGCCTACATCATCTCACAATCTGCAGCCCGCACTGGTCACCTTCCCACAGGCCCAGAATCCTCACTCTCCTCCTCCATGGCCTCCTGAACCTGACCTCCGTGCCTCATTTGTCTTTTATGCCCATCTGCTGCTCCAAGAAGGGGGAGAAGACCAAGAAAGGGCCAAGAGGCTGATTCTTCCTCTCCAGGCTCCTGGGTTGGCCTGTCTGATGTGCCCTGGTTGCCTTCCTTATGTCTTCCTCTGGCTTCCCCTCCTTGGCCTATGGGGTTGCTGGTTCCCAATTTCAGTCCCCATCGCTGGCTCTTGTTTGTGAATCTGATCCCTGTGGAGAGACAGTCACAGTTCTGCCCCTGGTGCAAAAAGTGGGGCAAAGCCATGAACGTTTATCAGTAGCAGAGAAAAGGAGCTGTTCAGTGTCCTCTCCTCCAGCTGGCAGGATGCCCTCCCCTGGGGCTCCCTGGGAAATCACATTCTGGGCAACATAAGAGTACTATACAGAGGATTGGCATCACCTGATCCTGGAGAAGAGGCTTTCACCAAGAGGAGTTAATTGCCTTACTGGGGTCCTGCTCAGCCCCACTGTGAGCAGCCCCAATGTGGCCCTTTTCTAACCTCACCTGTTCTTTGTATTTGTGCACTGTTTGACTGTCATTAAGCTGTCTAACTGCTCCAGGCATCCAGATGGGTCTGTCTGGTGCAGAGTATCAAAGAGTGCCTCTTCCTTCTTCCCTAAAACGTGCCTCCCGGCTTACTATCTGCATCAAACCAGACAACAATGCAGAGTCAAGGCGAGTCTTGGTCTCTGGGGCCCCAGTTGGGCCAGTGTACTGGGGAGGGCCTTGACTACCACCCCAACCTCCCAGGGAGATACAACCCCTGACCTCAGAAAGCCCCAGATTTAGGGGGACACAGCTCCTGCTCCCAGGAAACTCCCATCTGATGGGAAGACAGGTACAGGAACAGAGCGATGGGTACGATTCAATGCCATGCCACATGAGCACACAACTAACTGGCCTAGGCATGGATGCAGGGGTGAACAGACCAGGGCTGTGAGTCTCCCTGGGGAGAAGGCAAAGGAGGCAAACCTTCAAAACCTACTGTTTACCAGACATGATGCTAAACAAGCCTCATCCACTATCTCATTTAACCCTCTGCACTTCACAGATGAGCAGCTGCGGCTCAGAGCAGAGGTCTCCCAGCCAGCAAGTGGAGCAAGCGTGGGTGTGTCTGCTCCCAGGCCAGCCTCTCCACCAGGAAAGGCAGGGATGTCCATCAAGTGCAATAGATACCGGAGATACCGGAGAAGCAGCGTCCAGGGTTGCCACAGAGGAAGATTGGAGAGCTGCAAACCAGAAGACGCCTGAGCTGGAAACTGCAGGAGTGGCCGAAAAGTTATTTTCCTGCCACTCAGGTTTTACTAGAAAACCTGCTTGGAGTGGGGTGTGGGGGGCAGGGCAGGAAGGAGAGAGAGAAGTCAGAAGGCTTTGGGGGAGAAAGGCGAGCCCAGGTCTTCCTCTTACAGGCAAGTCCTTGCATGCTCAGCTATAGCCTCGCCTTTTCTCTCCCCTGTGGTCCAGCCTCCAGTACTTCTTCTAGGAGCCTCAGGCTCCAGGCACCCCCAAACTAGCTCCTTCCCCAGCTTAGGATCCACATCTGAGAAAGCTGGTGCTGGAGGAGCCTTCACGGTCATCAAGTTCAACCCTGGCTTCACGAAGGATGACACAGTCTAGAGAGAGGAAGAAAGGGCAGGGATCACACAGGGGGTCAGTGGCAGGTCCCGGCCAGGTCCAGATCTCCTCATCTCCTGAGTTCACCTTTACTCACCTCTGTGCTTCTGTGCTAGAAATCCCTTTATCACCTTCTGCCTTATTGATCTTTTGTCCATTGAGAGCAGATTGAGAGCTTCCCATGTGCCTGTGTTCCAGACACTTAGGGGTACAGCCTTGAACAAAACAGGTGAAAGTCCCCACCCTCCTAAAATTTTCATTCCAGTGTGGGAGGCAGGTGGCAAGTGAAATAAACACATACCTGGAATATAAAGCGTGTTAGAAATACTGTGTAGAAAAATAGGGCAAAGAAGAGGTTTATGGAGCCCTCAGGGAGGGGATGTTGTGTATTTTAAATGGAGTAGTCAAGAAAGGCCTACAGCAAGAACCTGAAGGAATGACGTCAAGGTGAGGATAAGTGGGGGGAGAGGGAACAGCAGGGGCCATGTCCCTAAGGCATGTTCTGAAACCAACAAGGAGGCCAGTATAGCTGGGCATGTGTGAATGAGGGAAAGAGCTGTCAGAGGTGAGTGTGGAGGAGTGGGTGATGCCGGGCAGTGGGAGAAATCATGCAGCAACTTGGGCTTTTACAGTGAATGAGATGAGAAGCCACTGCAGAGTACTGCACAGAGGATTGGCATCATCTGACTTACTTTAAAAGGATCTCTCTGGCAAGGGTGGAAGCAGGTAGAACTGTAAGAGGCAACCACAGCCACATAGCAGCTGCTTAGGACTCGGGTGACAGTAGCAGAGGCAGGGAGAAGTGGTCAGATTATAGATATGTTTTGACAATAGAATCAGTAATACTCACTAACAGATTAGATGTGAGGTATAGGTGAGAGCAAACAATGACTCAAAAATTCTTGGCCTGAATGACTGACTAAGGATGGAGCTGCCATTTAACAGATATAGAGAAGACCACAGGAGGGGTTGGCTTTGTGGGAAAAATCAACAGTGAGCTTTGGGACATGTTAAGTTTGAGATACCCATTAGACACACCCAAGTAGAATTGTCAAGTAGGCAGTTAGATATACTAGTGGAGTTTGGAAGAAGGTTCATGCGGTAGACATAAATTTGGAAATCATCAGTGTATAAATGGCATGTGAAGTCATGAGCCAGGATGAGGTTATCAAGGGAATGAATACAGATAGTAAAGAGAAGAGGTTCAAGGACCATCCCCTGAATTACTCCAGTGTCAAGGGGTCAGATGAGAAGGAACAAGTCAAGAAAACTGGGACAAACTGAGAAGGAGCAGGTAAGAAACCCATCAGGAGAATGGGGTATCCCGGAAGACAAGTGGAGACGTTGAGGAGAAGGGATGAACAACTGGAGGAAATGCTGTAAAGATGAGGACCAAGAACACCCATTGGGCTGGGCAACATGGAGTCCATTGGAGACCTTGACAAAGGCAGTCAAGGGCAGAGGTGAGGATGAAAGCCAGATTGCAGTGACTTCAAGAGAGAATGAGAAGAGAGGGCTTGGGACAGTGAGAATAGACAGCATTTTCAAAAAGTCTTATAGGGAAGAGAAGCAGATAAATGGGAGAATAGCCAGTGCTGATTCCCTTCCTCCAACATCTTCTAAACTCTACTCATGACTCTACCCTTCCTCTGCTGAGAAGTCGTCACTGACAAACCAAAGTCCACGAGCCCCTGACAGCTCTACAGCCCATGCTCATTTCAACCCCATCTCCCCACTCCTCTGCTCCTGCCTGTGGAGGTCTGGATCCAGGCTGGGACTTTCCCACTTCTTCTCTGTTCCTGGAGACCTCTTCTGCAAATATCTCCATGACTTACTTCTGCACCTCATTCAGACCTCTACTCGAAATGTCACTTCCCTGAGATGGCTCCTCCAGCCACCCTATCTAAAATAGACCGCTCACTCCACCATGCTATTTATCTCATTAGAGTGCTCGTCACCATTTGAACTTATGGTTTTTATTTGTGTGCTTGCTCCGCTAGAATGTAAGTTCACGAGAGGAGAGCTCTTTACTGTACTAATTTCTCGACTTTCCCAATACTTAGGACCATACTTGGCACATGGTCTCCTCAACATGTCCAATATATCTGTCACCTATGTAAATACTTCTGGAAGGAATGTCTACTCATGTTAAAAAGATGTAACTGTGTTTTCCCATAAATAAATTTAACCTCTAATATCTAGTCACTGTTCTTGATGAGAGAAAACTTAATGCATTCAAGTCCGGATAAACTCAATCAACTCTGGCTTAACCTCAGGCAATGTAAGATCCCCTCTTCCATTCCTTCTCCTCTTACCCCTCAGATTATTTTAAGACTGTTTTCTGGAAAGTATAAGATTTTAGATCTCTGCCATGAATCCCAAAAGCCTGTCTAGAAACTTAATTTTTGTTTTGAAGATCCAGCCATAGACCCTCCTCTGGGGTCTGTGCTGCTGACAAGATGGAAGACGGCTCCTCAGGGAGTCTTGTGTGAGAGGAAGGATGGGATTAAAATATTCCAAAATTTCACCCCCTATGTAGTCTCTCCTTCTTTGTAGCAGTAGTGATCATGTGACTTTGTAAACATTCCTTCCTTGCCATTAATATTCTCAAGCTTTAGAGAGCAAAACCAGGACCCCATTTTTCCTCCTGCGTCTGCCCTGGCTCTTTTTGGTGGTATTTCTGTGCTTAGAGTTTCACTTCTCCACTCCCTGCCTCCAGCCCTAGCAATACAGGAATTCCAGCCATCCTCTGCCCCTGCCTCTAAGTAGTTCCAAGCAGCAGGTGGAGCTAACTGGCCATGAGGCCAAACAGAAGTGTGAAATCTGCATTCAGGGATGAGACTAGGAGAGACAGTCCTGGCATCCCTGCAGGCACTGGGGGCTAATAGAGCCAAGCCAGCCCCAGCCCTTCTGGAGGGTCTGTGCTATGCCCACCTCCAGGAGGCAAGAAAGGGGAGGGGGGCTGGAGCCAGGGTAAGTATAGTATTATTTTAACTGGGGAAGGAGGAGCATTCAGTCTGGCTGAGGTTCAAGGAGCCCCATCTTCCATGCTTAACTTGCCATTGCAGCTTCCTGGGTCTCACATGGTACAAGCATCTCTGGTGTGTGCAGCAGGATATCAGAGTTTAAAAATTCAGTTTGTAATTTTTGTCCATGACTCCTAAATGTAACCCAACCACTTCATCCAATGCTTAACCAAGCAAACAACAATTGATCTAGTGTTGAGTGGAGGGGAGAGGAGACATTTAAGTCTCCCCAGTTTGTACCTTCCTAACCTGAGTTTTCTGCCATTGAAATGGTTCCTCTTTTTTCCAGCTTTATTGAGATATAATTGATAAAAATCATGCAAGTTTAAGGTATACAATGTGATGCTTTGATACACATATATATTACGAAGTAATTACCACGATAAGTTTAGTTAACATATTTATCGCATAATTACCATTTGTTTGTGTGTATGGTAAGAACATTTAAGATCTACTCTCTTAGCAGCTTTCAAATAAATAAGACAATATTGTTGCTTACAGTCACCATTTTGTACATTAAATTCCCAGAGCTTATTTACCTTGTAACTGGTGGTTTCTACCCCTATTCCCTCCCCCATCTGCCCCCACCCAGTCCCTGGCAACAACCACTTCACTCTGTCTCAATGAGGCTTTTTTTTCTTTTTTAAGATTCCACACATAAGTGAGAAAATACAGTATTTGTCTTTCTGTCTGACTTATCTCACTTAGAAATTATCCAAAATGAAATACAGAAAGACAATTTTAAAAGAAAAGGAACAATGCTTCAGTGAGCTGTGGGAAAATATCAAGCAGCCTAATACAAGCATAGCTGAAGTCCCTGAAAGATGGAGTAGAAGGGCAATTACTGAAATGTTTAAAAACTGAGGTGGGGGGCTCTATACAGATACAAAAATATTAATGAACTCAAGCACAAGAAATGTGAAGCAAATTATATCGTCACATCAAAATAAAATTGCTTCTAGCAAGTGATAAAGAAAATAATCACAAAAACCAGCACAGAAAAATAGACACATTGCACAAGGAAGGTCATATTACAGAGGGAAAAAGAGTAAGAACAAATTGCTCACTCTTCACAATGCAAGCCAGAAAATAGCAGAGCAAGTGTACTGAAAGAGAAATTATATATACATTGGAATTCTATATTCAGTAAAATATCTTTATAAAATGAAGATAAAATGAAGACTTTTTCAGACATTTCAAAGCTGAAATAATTTAACACCAGAAGACTCTGAACTCTAAGAAATGTTAAAGGTAATCCTTCAGGATGAATAGGAGTGATATAAAATGGAATTATAGATCCACACAAAGGAAGAAAGACCACTCTACCCAGATAAAAACAAAAGACTTTTGCTTACTATTTAAAACTACTTGGAGAATAAATAATTATTTAAAGCAAAATTGATAGCAATGTATTATGAGGTTTTTAACATATGTAAAAGAAAAGTGTATCACACCAAAGCACAAAGGTCAGAAGGAAAGAAATGGAAGAATATTGTTTATAGGTTCTTAGGCTGCAAGTGAAGTGGTGTAATATGAAGGTAAACTACCCTAAGTGAAGGATCTGTACAACACAATTTAACCACCAAAATCACACAAAGAGTTATAGAGTAAGTCAACAAAGGAGATGAGATGGGATTATATAAAAGACTCAGCGGAAAGGAAAAACAAAGGCAAAAGAAAACAGAACATAGGTGAGACAGAAAAAAAACAGTAAGATGGTAGATTTAAACTCAACCATATCAATAATCACATTAAAAGTATTGATCTCAATACTCTGATTAAAAAGCAGAGATTATCAGTTTGAATAAAAAAGACCCAAATATATATGATCTAGAAGGAACCCATTTTAAATATAAAGATGCTAATAGGGTGAAAATAAAGTGATGGAAAAAAAAATGTCTTGCTTATACCAATCAAAAGAATACTGAAGTGACTAAATTGAGTTGAAAGTAGATTTTAGAGCAAAGAATATCACCAGTGACAAAGAAAGTCATTCTGTGATGATTATGAGGCAATTTATGGAGAGGATATAATAAACCCTAAATGTTTATGCATCTAATAAAAGATTTTCAAAATATATGAATCAAAACTGTTAGAGTTACAAGAAATAATAGAAGAGTTTATGGTTATTTTCAGAGATATCAACACTACTCATTTAATAATTGATAAGTGGCCATAACATCAGTAGAAATATAGAAGACTGAAATCACACTGTCACAAAAATTAACCTAATTGACACTATAGAACATTCTGTGCAAAACAGATTCCACTTTCTTTTTGAGTGTACCTGGAGCATTCACCAAGATAGAGCATATTCTGGCCCATAAAACAAGTCTCAATAAGTTTAAAAGGATTCAAGTAATACAAAGTGTGTTATTTGACCACAGAGGAATAAAATTAGAATTAACATAAAGATCTTTTAAAAATCTCCCAACCTGGGGTTTCCCTGGTGGTGCAGTGGTTAAGAATCTGCCTGCCAATGCAGGGGACACGGGTTTGAGCCCTGGTCTGGGAAGATCCCACATGCCGCGGAGCAACTAAGCCCCTGAGCCACAACTACTGAGCCTGCGCGTCTGGAGCCTGTGCTCCACAACAGGAGAGGCCGCGACAGTGAGAGGCCTGCGCACCGCGATGAAGAGTGACCCCCGCTCGCCACAACTGGAGAAAGCCCTTGAATAGAAGCGAAGACCCAACACAGCCATAAATAAATAAATAAATAAATTTATTAAAAAAAAAAAAAAATCTCCCAACATTTAGCAAAAAAAAAAAAAAAAAGTAACACATAGATCAAAGGACAACTCAAAAAGTTAGGAAGTCTTTTGATCTAGAAAAGTTAAAACACAACATATAAAAAAATTTTGAAACTAGCTAAAACAGTACTGAGAGGAAAATTAATAGCATTAAAAGTGCATACTAGAAGAGGAAAGACTTCAAGTTAATGGCCTTGGCTTTCATGTTAAGAAACTAGAAAAGAGAAGAACAAAGTAAGCCCAAAGTAAGCAGAAGAAAGGAAATAACAAAAATCAGCTCAGACATCAGTGAAACAGAAAAGTGAAAACAACATAGAAAACCAATGAAACAAAAAGCTGATTCTTTAAGACTGATAAAATTGATGAAAACACTAGCCAGACTAAGCAGGAAAAAAAGGGAGAAGACATAAATCACCAATATCAGAAATGAAAGGACTTCCCTGGTGACGCAGTGGTTAAGAATCCATCTGCCAATGCAGGGGACACGGGTTCGAGCCCTGGTCTGGGAAATCCCACATGCCACGGAGCAACTAAGCCCGTGCGCCACAGCTACTGAGCCTGTGCTCTAGAGCCCTTGAGCCACAACTACTGAGCCCACATGCCACAACTACTGAAGCCCATGCACCTAGAGCCCATGCTCCGCAACAAGAGAAGCCACCACAATGAGAAGCCCACACACCGCAACGAAGAGTAGCCCCTGCTCACCACAACTAGAGAAAGCCCGTGTGCAGCAACAAAAACCCAACACAGCCAAAGATAAATAAATAAAAATAAATAAATTTTTTAAAAAAAGAGCAATGAAAGAGGTCACCTTACTACAAATTCTATAGGTATTAAAAAATATTAAGGACATATTATAAAACACTTTATGCCAACAAATTCAAAAACAGATAATATGGATAAATTTCTTAAAAGAAAAAAATTAGCAAAGTTCTTTCAAGAGGAAATAGATAATCTGAAAAACTCTAAATCAGTTAGAGAAATTATATTTTAAATTAAAAACTTTCCCACAAAGAAACACTGGTGAATTCTACCAAACATCTAAGGAAGAAATTATACCAAATTCTCCACAAGATACTCCAGAAAACTGAAGAGAAGGGACTACTTCTCACTTCATAAGGACATTATTTTGACACCAAAACCAGAAAAAGACATTACAAGAAAAGTAAACTATAGACCAATATCCCTCCTTAACATAGAGGGAAAAAGGTAACAAGAATTTGGCAAATCAAACTTAAACACATGTAAAAAGGACTAAACAACACAATCAAATAGGGTTTGTCTCAGGAATGCAAGGCTCTTTTAATATTCAAAAATCAATCAATGCAATTCACCATATTAATAGACGAAAAAAGAAAAACTGTATGATCATTTCAATAGATGCAGAAGAAAACATTTTTCAAAATTCAACATCCATTTTTTGTTAAAAACTCTCAACAAAGTAGAAAGAGAAGGACCATCCTGAAATGGCAGCAAAAAAAGAGATAAAAAGCATCCAGATTGGAAAGGAAAAAGTAAAACTCTCTTTATGCTCAGATGACCTGATCACATATATTGAAAATCTTATGGAATTTACATGAAGCTATTGAAACTAATAAGCAGTATACAAGATTATTATACAAAAATTGCATTTTCATATACTAACGATGAATAATCAGAAACTGAAATTTAAAAAACCCATTTAAATTATGATCAAAATAGATGAAATACCTAGGGAAAATGTGACAAAATATGTGCAAAACCTTTTCACTGAAAACTACAAAACTTAAAAAGAAATTAAAATGACCTATATAAATGGTTAGATATTCCATGTTTATGAATTGAAAGACTCAATATTGTTAAGATGTCCATTCCTCTCCAATTTATTCTACAGATTTAATTCAATCCCAGTCAAAATCTCAGCAGGCTTTCTTTTTTTTTTTTTTTTTGTACAAATGGACAAGTTTATTGTAAAATTCATATGGCAGTGCAAAGGACCTAGAATCGCTAAAGCAACTTGGAAAAAGAACAAAATTAGAGGACTTACATTATCTGACTTCAAGACATTTTAAAGCTATAGTAAATAAGATGAGAGTGTCAGGAAGGACAAATAGATCAATGTAACAAAATAAGAATTTGGAGGTAAATACAAACAAATATGGTCAGTTGATTTTTGACAAAGATGCAAAGACAATTCAGTAGAGAAAGGAACAATTGAATATCCATATATTCCCCTCCACACTGCCCCCCCCAAAATAAATCCTTTGTCCAAAACTTTCACCATATACAAAAAATAACTTATAGAAGAACACATAGGAGAAAATCTTTGTGTCTTAGGATTAGGCAAAGATTTCTTAGATATGACACTCAACGCAAGATCCATAAAAGAAAAAAAATTAATTGGATTTTGTCAAAATTAAGAACTCCTCCTCTTTGAAAGAAACTCTTTAAGAGCATGAAAAGATAAGCCACAGACTGGGGAAAATATGTGCAGATAGCTTATCTGATAAAGGACTTATATCAAAATGTGTATATATCTTTAAAAAACTTACAGACTTCAGTAATACGAAACCAAACATCTCAGCAAAGTAATGGAGGAAATATTCAAACAGATAATTCACCAAGGAAGATACCTGGAGACAAATGAGCACATGGAAAGACGCTTATATCAGTAGCCATTAAGGAAATGCAAATTAAACTCAATTAACACCTATCAATTAGAATGTCTAAAAATAAAAAACTGAGCGTACAAAATGTCGGCAAAGATGTGCAGCAACCAGAATTCTCATGTACTTCCAGTGGGAATGTAGAATGGCACAACCATTTTGGAAAACAGTTGGGCAGTTTCTTAAAAAGTAAAACATATACCTAACATATAACACAGTTATTCTACTCTTAGGTCTCTATCCGAGAGAAATGAAAGCATATACCCATCCAAAAACTTGTCATGAATGTTCAGGGCAGCTTTGTTTGTAATAGTCAAAACCTGGAAACAATCCAAATGTCCATCAATAGATTAATGGATAGACAAAATGTGGTATTATCCATACAATGAGGGCATTTACTACCCAGCAATAAAAAAGAATGAACAATTGATACATGCAACAACTTGTTTGAATCATCTCAAAGTAGTTTTGCTGAGTGAAAGAAGCCAGGCATAAGAGAATACATACTGGATGATACCACTTGTATAAAATTCTTGAAAGTTCAAACTAACTTATAGGGACCAAAAGTAGATCAGTTGTTTTCTGGAGATTGGTGGGCAGAGAGAATCATGAGGGAGGAAACACAAAAGGTCATTAGAAAAATTCTGAAGGTGATGAATATGTCAGCTGTATACCAAGAAAGCAGGAAAAAATGAAGTTTACAAGTATAGTGAATGAGGCTGATTTCTCCATTTCTACCTGTCCACCTAGATTAACGGAGGTGTGTTTTGGGGACAAATTGCTGGAGCATGGTGGCTTCTTTGGGGAGAAATAGAGACCTGGTGACAGAGAGAGAAGTTTGAGGAGAACCATGCCTTGCGTATCCATGATGTGTCAGATCCTATGTTAAGCACTTTAAATGAATGATCCCATTTAATTCTCACAAAAACCCTTTGAAGTAAGTACCATTATCCTCATTTTACAGATGAGGAAATGGAGCCTGAGAGGGTCCAACAACTTGCTCCACCATCGTAGGGCTGGTATTGATGCCGTAAGACTCTGCTGCCTGGGCCAGCTGCAGTGCTGTGCTGAGTCCTGGGAGCTCTATCTCTACGAAAATCTCTGGGATAAGGGAGGGGAATCACTCCTCGGCATGTGCTCTTGCTGGTTTGACCTCAAAGGTGGTGTGCAGGGGCCCAGGGGCACTGGAATTCCTGCTCTTAGGTTACTGACCGCCCCCTTTTCCTGGGACTGGAGGGATTCCTGGAACGCGGGACTTTCATTTTAAAACAAGGATGAGTCAGTCACACTAATTCTGGCTCAGCAGAAGTCTTGTACTTCTGGACTCTGGTTTTCTGGGTCCTGGGCCCTTGATGACATGCCTAGAATATTTTCTTGGACTTAGGCCGGACAGGTGAGATGGTTTCACAGGTAAAGGAGGAAACAGAGGCAATTTTGTATTGCTCTTTTATTTTTGTGCTATCTAATATCAGGATCGCTAGGCAAGATGTTTCTAGCCTCTTCAACCTTCCATTTCCAGTTGGGGTCTCCCTAGGTTGGGAGGCTATGAAGGGAAATAGGGGCTTCTGGTTGGGAGGAATTGGTGGTCAATGAGAATCAGCTTTTCTAAAAGTAGGTCTAGCCTGACCCTACCAGGTGGTGGGCATGGCACCGTCCACTTGTTTGCGACAGTCTACTTGTCTGGCTGCTTCTGCCCCCGGGGGACCTGATTTGGGCGCCAGTTTTGGACTTTGGGACTGCTGTTGGCTTAGGGAGTTATTGTTCTGAGTTTGTGGTGCAGTGGGATCAGTCTCCTTATTAAGGCACGTGCACTCAGGCTTGGGCTCCAAACAGCAGCACGTGGGCTGAATGTAACACGGGGGCTTCGGCGGGCAGCATGGGTTGCATTTTGGTGGGCAGCTTGGGTTGCGCTTTGGTTGGTCACACATCTTCTCAAGTTTTGGAGGTCCTAGAACAAAAAGAACATTTTCAGAGGGAAAGCTGGCTGCCTGCATTCACTCCCCCCTTCTTTGACCCCCAGATACATCCATCTTCAGAGTGATGACACAGACCAGCACTGGGAAAGCAGGGCCGGATGCTCAGAGGGAACCCAGTCCCACAGTTCTGTACCTTCATATGGGTCAGTGTGCTGGTTCCTCACTAGGGAGCCATTTTCCAGATAGAAAAAGGAAAGACCGGAATATGTAAGAATTTTGCCAAAGGTCTCTTAGCTAATGAGGAAGAGTATGACCCTTGGCAGCCGAGTCTGAGTCCAGCGGCAGGCACTTCAAAAACTTCATCTCATGAATGGTTACAGCCAGCCTGAGAGGTCGGTGTTTTCACCCCATTTTACCTATGAGTATGATTGAAGTTCAGAGATCTACCTCAGTTGCTAGTAAGTGGATTCAAGTCAGGTTCCATCCCAACTCAGAGCATGTGCTTGATCTGGTGTCCAACATGGTACCCAGGGACCCAGGTGCAACGGGACTCTTTCTAGGGTGACCGACTGTCTTGAGACAGATGGATGTATTTGTCTCACCCTTCCTGAAAGCATCATCCCCCCCACGCCCCTCAGCACGTAGGAAGTGTCTGCCTTGGGGGCCTTTCCAGCAAAGGAGACGGAAAGGTCATTGCTCTTGGCATGGAGGGCTGAGTTCCAGGCCTGGCTCTATGACTCCTGAGCCAGGGGGCGGGGCAGCTCTCTTCACCTCTCTGACCTTTATCTCTTCCTTTGTGTGGGGGCAGCGTTAGGGGTGAAGAGGATATAACTGGACCTTGTAGATGTCCTCAAATTCAACCATTCAGGGCTTCTGTAATCTCCCGATTCTTCTAGGGGTAGGAAAAACCCAAACAACTCTTTCTTTGCTCCTTATCAACCCACCTACCTCCCACCCAGGAAATCCAGGAAAGTTCTCCTTAAGTCCATACACCTAGGACTCAATATATGGCCCCTAGGGCAGCACCGCTATGGTTTCTGCCCAGTCCCTCTTATGGCACGTGGACAAAAGCCACTCGGAGGTCCCAGAGCAGGACAGAGTGTCTAGAAGTGGCCCAGAGTCAACAGGCAGAGGGACCTGGAGTGTCTTCTAGCCCAGGGGGAGACATGGAGGAGAAGAAATGAGCAAGCACCCCGGCTGGGGGCTCATCCCACAAGGCCACACACCCACGTCAGGGAGGTGCCAGGTCTGTCAGAGCCTGTCACCTGGGTGGAGGAGGATGGGTGTGGGAGTTCAAGTGACAACTGCTGAGATCAAGTTGCCACCACCCTCCAGCCTCCAGAACCCACAGATAAGCCACTGGCCCAAAATGGTTTTTCTTTTTTTTTTGATTTTAAAAAATTTTTTCAACTGCGTAGCTTGTGGGATCTTAGTTCCCCGACAAGGGATCAAACCCGGGCCCCCTGCAGTGGAAGCGCAGAGTCCTAACCACTGGACCACCAGGGAAGTCCTTCCAAAATGGTTTTTTAAACTGAACTAGTTACTGCCGTGGGCTTTCCACTAGGCACACACACTTGTGTATCTGTGTGTGTGCATGTGTGCACCCACCTGTGTGTGTGTGTGTGTGTCCACGCAGAAGCACAAGCACAAGGAAGGAAGAACTTGAAGTTTATGACCATGGCTGCGTGGCTGGACCAAACTGAGATTTCATTGTATTTGTTCATCAGGCTTTAAAATTGGAGCCTGTGTGAATAACTCCTAAGGAGATCACTTCTGTTCTGGCCTCGGCCCCTCCTGCAGGTGGATTCTTCCCCGTCCTCTATCCCACCCCTGCCCTGCCATCCACCACCCCCTCCCAGCCCTACTCCAAATACTCCATCCGGTGCTGAGAAAGCCATGGCTCTCATCTTTTTGTTCTTTTCTCTGTGTCCTGAGGATGGGGGGACTCCTGGGGACAGGAGTTACAAATCCCCCTCACACCAAAGGTTTCCTGAGGGTTCCCTGAGTGGGACGGAAAGTCTTACCATCCCCTTTTTGCCACTGAAGGCAGATCTGGTTCCCGGAAGGTGTGTGGGATTCTCACATTAGGTGGTTCCTGGAGGAAACCTGTCCGATGACCCACTTTGCTGTAGACCCAGGGCCTCGGCTGTCTCAGATGATGGATATCAGGCCCATAGCTCAGCCCTTTCTTCTGGGGATCCACCTCACTCAGCTTGGGTGCACAAGCTGGGCCCCACTGAGCCGGGCGTGGCTGACGCCTCTGCCCTGCCCAGCCTCTCTCCACCTCAACTTTCAGAACCACCAGACCCTCATCGTGTGGTTTCTCTGGGAGAAGGAGCCACCGCCATGAGCCTGAGAAGGCTGTCACTGTGCTGCTTGCTGTTGGCTGAGGACAGACTGGGATGACTACCCTTTGGGGCCCACTAGGCTGTGCATCTCCTGAGCTAGAGCATCAGGAGGGAAAGAAATCTGAGAAGGGTCACCTCACGGGGTCCCTACCGCTGGGTCTGCACCCTCCACACTCCCAAGTCCCTGGCAGTCTGGCTGCAGCCTCAGCTGGGTCAGGGGCAGGTTCTCACCTGAGAGGCAAAAGTGACTTGTGGGGTAGGGTGTTGGCCTCAATTCAGTTGTGACTCTATGCCTGCCGGTTATTCAGGGATTAATTCTGTCATCCAGGAAGAGGTCTCTGCTCAGTTTTAGGCACACGACGCTGGACCAGGACTCCTAAGGGGTGGGAGTAGGGGACAAGTGATACAGTCCCTCCCTCCAGGTCAAGAGACGCTGCAGAGAGGCTGAGGTGGCAGAGTTCTGCCCTGTCGATGCCCTGACTTGCCTGGGATGGAAGAGGAAGGAGAGGCAGGGCAAAGGGAGACACACAGACATGAAAATAGAACCCAGACCTCAGCAGGAAAATGGGGAAAAAGAGGGGAGAGTTAAGGGCCATAGGAGCCTTGCTCAGTGCCTCCTTCATGGTCTTTGAAGCTGTTTGAGAGAAAGTCTGTGTGCACTTGGGCGCCCTGGAGCCCTGGAGCCCTGGGGGGTGAGCTTGGGCATGTGCATGTGTATGCGCGCACATGCGCACGTGAACGTGTGCAAGGAGCCTAGTATCTGGCGCAGTCTCCTGTTGTCTGAATCTGTCCCGTGGGGGAGTCAGACCTGAGACCAGGGGAGAGAAGAAGGTGGGGGTGGGAGGGGGGTGGGGAGCAGGAGAGTGGATAGTGAGCCCTTTAAAATTTGTTGTTGCTTTTCTGTGTGCCTGTTTTGCTTCCTTTACAATTTCTTCTCCCTGCCTCTCTGTCTCTCTCTGTCACTGTTCTCCATTCTCTCTTTCTCTCCTCCTCTGTGCCTGTGGTTTACCTTTCTCTCTCTGTAGCCAGTGCCCCTGGACTGACAGTTGGGAGCCTCCTGTCCACCAGGAAGTCCAGCATGTCAGGCTCCATCCTTCCAAGTCCAGGCTGGGCTGTTTCTACAGGAGCAGTTCTCATCCCAGTGGCCAGAGGGTACCCAGAGCTCCCATCCAGGGGTTCACCTGGCTGCTTCCAGACATCCCCTCCCAGCACGTTCCCTTTGGGCAGGTCCCGGGAACAGGTCCCGATTGGGGGTGGGGTGCCGCATCAAAGATGGAGAGCATCTTAGGCATCAGTCCTGCGCACTAAAGCACAGAGAGGGAAAGGACAATGCCCTCAGGTCCCATGCCTTCCGAGCCAGTGCTGTCTCCTTTGTCTCACTGCCCTCTCTTTGACTTCTGCCCACCAGCCCAGCCTCATCTCTAGCCACTGTTCCTTCCACGTCATCAGACTGGCCCAGAGCAGATCCCTGCTAAATTCTGCTGGCCTCTGTCTGGATCTTTGTACTGCTCTTCCCGTGGCCTAGAACACCTATCCCCGCACCCTCACTAAATATTACTCAAACTTGAAGTCTCAGCTTACACATCACTTGAGGAAAACGACACTAACCCATAGGGTTTGTGGCCCTGATGTAAGTTCTTGGTGCTCCCTATACTTCTCGCTACATTTTTATCATGATTTCCCTAATGGTCTGGCTTCTCCTCTAGTCTGTTAGTTTCACGGGCACAGGCATCCTCGCTGTCCTGCTCACCACCATTCTCAGCATCTAACACAGTGTATGACATTATGTGGACTTCAGTACTAAGGAATGAATGAATGGATGAATGGACAGCCATGAAGGCAGGACCCATTGACGAGTTTTCTCCGGGTTACCTGCTCTGGACACTTCTTTTTTGTCTCTTTTCAATTCGTGGTTCTCACGCTTGGCTTCCGAAAACTGTCTTCCCTGGACTGGCAGCAGATATGCCCCTCCCTCAGCAGCCTAGTGAATCCGTGACTATCAGAAGCCAAATGGTTTCTGTTCCCTCCGGATGCCAAGCTTCCGAGGTTCTAAGCCTCTGTGACCTTGTCATTCTCTCTCCCCAAGATTTTGTGACTGTGACTGACTCACCGGCGCCCCCTGCTGGCTGGATAGCAGTGTTCCTCTTGGTTTCTTCTCTCCTGAAGGGCACAGGCAGCTCTTGAGTAAACCCATAATGGTTCAATTACCTAAGGCATAAGCTTAACGCACACATAGGTACTGAGTGTCTACTGTCTACCAGGCTCCGTCCTGAACATGAAGTGTACAAGCTCAATAGCTGACATTCTCAAAACTCTTTTAATTTGGTATAGAGACAGTAGACGGCGTCAGTACTGTGTGATGAGAATGATGGCAAGGGAAGCACAGGTTGCCAAGGGAGCACATGGGGTCAGGTTTGGGGTCTGGCATGCTTTCCAGAAGGAGTGATGTTTAAGCAGGGATTGGGTGGCAACAGGAGATAGGGAGTGGGACATGGAGGTGTCCTGTGTAGGGGAGAAGCTCGGTGTGGCTGGAGCACAGCGGGGAGAAAGGAGAAGAGGTGGACGCTGTACCGATGAGGGCCTTATACGCCATAGGAAAGGGTTTGGATTTAACCTGAGGACAATGGGAGCCACTGAGGGGTTCTAAACAGAGGAGAAACAAGGATCCCTTGGGGGGCAAGGGCTCTATTTTATTCATTTCTAGCTCAGCATAAACACCACCCCCCTCCACCTAGGGCCCTTTGCTGGTACTGGCTGGAATAGTCTCCCCAAGAGACCTTCATCACTAACTCCCTCGCTTCCTTCAAGTCTTTGCTTAAATGTGGCTTTATAAGTGAGATATTACACCCTCATCTTCCTATCTAAAATTACAATCTGCCAATAGAGACACGGATGTAGAGAACAAACATATGGACACCAAGGGTGGAAAGCAGGGTTGGGGGTGGTGGTGGGATGAACTGGGAGATTGGGATTGACATATATACACTAATATATATAAAATAGATGACTAATAAGAACCTGCTGTATACACAGGGAATTCCACTTCACTGTACAGTAGAAACTAACACGGCATTGTAAAAGAACTATACCCCAATAAATTAATTAATTAATTAAAATTACAATCTGCTACCCTTTCCCTCACTCCAATCACCTTTATACAGTTCTACTTTGTTTTCCTAGGTAACACTTTTTATATACATACAATATACTCTACGTATAATTTCTTTGTTCTGTTTTTGTCTATTGTCTTTCTTCTCTCACCAAAATGTCACCTCCAAATGGGCAAAACTAATTTTTTTTTTTCTCACAGACTCACCTCAAGCTTCTAGAATAGTTTCTGACATATAGGGAATAAACAATGTTGGTTGAATGCATGAATGCGGATTGTTAGTTACTTTTTTTTGTGGGCTGTGGTCTCTGCTGTAACTCCGAACTTCATTTGCCCAAGGTGAGAAACCTGTTTTTAAAGTCTGTTCTCCAAACATCATCCAAACTAACAGAATGTGTCCCTTCACAGCCCCACTCCTACCTCCTATTTTTTTTTTTTTTTTTTTTTTTTGCCTCTGTCATCAAAATTAGGGATGATTATGACCATCTTCTTTAGCTATAGGAGCTAAATTTATTGGTGATGAGAAAATTGAGGTCAGTTTGCTCTGTAATGGAGCAAATCCTTGTGGTCTCTCACTTCTGGGTTCAGGTCCCTGAGGCCCAGCTTCCTGCACTTCTCCTTTGATATTATCCATTATTATCATATATTTATTTGGTTCGAAACCCAAAAGGTAAAAAGAATACACAGTGCAATTTCCCCCTGCTACTCCAATCCCTTCATCCAATAGCAATCAGTTTCTCACATATCTTTCCAGGGATATTTTATATGCAAAAAGCCACACACAAACATGTATACCTTTCCTTCTTTTAACAAAATAAGAGAAACTCCATATTGCTTTGCTCACTGCTTTTTCTCATGTTGGGGATCATTCCATTTCGGTACATAAAGAGTATCTTCATTCAGTTTGCTGCCTGAATAATAATCTAGAGACACATGGGAATTCCCAATTTGGGCTCTTGCAAACAATGCTGTGGTGAAACACTGTACATACATCGTGCCTCGGGGAGAATAGATATAGCATACATTTCCCTAAGTGCAGTTGCTTCCTCAAAAGATAAAACTGAGAGACATTGTCAATTTTTCTTCCATGGATGTTTCACCAATTTACATCATTCCTCACAATGTGTAAAACTGCATATTTCCCCACAAACTCACACAATGAATTCATTATTAAATTAATTGTGCTCTATCAACTTCATAAAACTGATATTTCAGAGTAGGTTTGAGTTTTTCTTAGTAAGTCAGCTCAATTTTCTTTCATTATGCTTGGGAGCCATAGTATTTCTTTTTCTGGAAACTGCCCAGTTATGCAATTTACCTGATATTTAATTAGATTGTTGATCATTTTATTATCGATTTGTGGTGTTCATACTATATTGGGAAAATTAGCCCATTTTTGTGCTATGAGATGCACAATTTCTTCTGGTATGTTTTTAGACTTTTGACTTTGTGTGTTAGATTTCAGCCATATAGAAACTATTCATTTTTACGGAAACACTTTAAAAAATATTTTCCTTTATAGTTTTTGATTGTGTGTGTTATAATGGTAAAACTGATGTCCATTTTGAAATTATAGAAGAATACTCCTAAAGTTTCTTAAGGAATAATTTGTAATGTTTTGAACCTTTAGGAACTCATCTTAGTATAAAATGAGAGGCTTTTTTCTTAATGGCTACCCAGCTGTAGCAACATAATTCATTGATCTTTCTTCATAGATTTGAGGGTGTGTTTATCATGTATTAATTTCCCCTATATATTTGGTCCCAGCTCTGAGCTTCCCACTGAGTCCTATTGATCTGTCTGTATATTCATGGTCTAGTACCACACTATCTATATAACAGCTTCGTAATATATTATAAATATATAATATCTGGTAGAGCTAGTCCCTGCAAATTACTCCTGTTTTTTAGAATTGTCTTGGCCATTTTAATATTATGCTTTTGTGCTCAACATCACTAATTATTAGAGAAATGCAAATCAAAACTACAGTGAGATATCACCTCACACCAGTCAGAATGGCCATCATCAAAAAATCTACAAACAGTAAATGCTGGAGAGGGTGTGGAGGAACTGGAATCCTCTTACACTGTTGGAAGGAATGTAAATTGGCACAGCCACTATGGAGAACAGTATGGAGGTTCCTCAAAAAAACTAAAAACAGAGCTACCATGTGATCCAGCAATCGCACTCCTGGCATATATCTGGAGAAAAACATGGTTCGAAAGGACACATGCACCCCAATGTCCATTGAAACACTGTTTACAATAGCCAAGACATGGAAGCAACCTAAATGTCCATCGACAGATGAATGGATAAAGAGGATGTGGTAACTATATACAATGGAATATTACTCAGCCATAAAAAAGAGTGAAATAATGCCATTTGCAGCAATATGAGTGGACCTGGAGATTATCATACTAAGTAAAGTAAGTCAGACAGAGGAAGACAAATATCATATGATATTGCTTATATGCGGAATCTTAAAAAATGATACAAATGAACTTATTTACAACACATAAACAGACTCACAGACTTAGAGAACGAATTTATGGTTACCGGGGCAGGGGGAGGAGGGGGGAGGGATAGATTGGGAATTTGGGATTGACATGTACACACCGCTATATTTAAAATAGATAACCAACAAGGACCTACTGTAGAGCACAGGGAACTCTGCTTAATATTCTGTAATGACCTAAATAGGAAAAGAATTTGAAAAAGAAGAGATACATGTATATGTATAACTGAATCACTTTGCTGTACACCTGAAACTAATACAACATTGTTAATTGACTATGCTCCAATATAAAATAAAAATTTTAAAGAAGAACCATAGTCCTGAAGGATGGGCAGAGCATTGCTGTTGCCTGTGGCCCACTGTTGGGTTGGAAAAAGTACCTTGAGAACTTGCCCCCCAACCCATGATATTTGTCCCATTAAATAGAAGAGGAAAAGAAACCACATAGGGTGTATAGCAACACCAAGGCCCAAATGTCTCTTGGGGGTATTATGCTCACTGGACCATGGAGTATATTCCCACCAGATTCTGGCGCCTGTGTGAAGAGAAGGCGTGAGGGACTCAGTCAGGAGGATTCACTCAAGGAGAGTGTTTCTCATGGCTTTTTGAACTGAGATCTGAAAACTACAAGTACCCCTGTGGCATTTCCTTCTTAAGCATGTGATTCCCCCAAATAAAAAGGATCTGGAGGCTAAATTCTGGGACTGGGAAGTATCGTGTCCTTTATGAGTAGGAAGAAATTTCAGTGATGGTGGCAAATGTGGCAATAGCAGTGGAACAGGGTCACTGATACTTTGGGAACATCCCCTTCTTATTCCCCTCTGGATATTTTTTTCACAGCCCTGTCAGACTGCTCAGACCCAGGGTCTACCTAGAGGGAATTTCCCATCTGGTGGCTATTTGTGGGAATCTGCTTAAGGAATCCAGGTTCCTGGAAGCTCCTCAAAGCTGAGGATGGGGGAAATCAACAAACTCTAAGAAGTTTTGGGTGCCAGGAAAGATAAGCTTTATTTGTGCACACTGATAAGGCTTTGGGAAGTAGCGTTTTCTCCAGCGTTCAGGTCTTCTTGACCTAGGACCAGAGCTAAGGCCAGGAAGTGTGAGATTTTCAGGAAAAAGAGGAATCCATCATGTACACATCTAGGCAGCTTAATTCAGGAGGAGAGGGACAAATAAAACCGAGAGTGAGAAGTGACATCAACTCCAGACTGGTCCTTGGCTGTGGCTCTTTGGCTCCTCAAAGGTTGCAGGTCAGCTGTAGCCCCCAAAACCATGGCAGCAACTGGAACATCCAGAAAGCTCCACCTCACAGCAGTTGGAAGGCTGAGGCTGGCATAGGTAGACACTTAGAAACCAGTGGGACACCAGAGAGCAGCAGCTTCCAAATCCAGAAATACAGCAGCTGGGGACACAGCAGGAGGTGGCAGGAGGGGGGCAGGGATCCAGGGCCTGAGGAGCCTTTGGGGGGTGCTTGGGTGGATATTTGGGGAGGCACTTGGAAGGGAGCTGGCACTTCTGCTGGTTTTGTTGGCAGGACACCTTGGAGAATGTTCAGTTGCTCTATAAAGCAATGCAGATATTTCAAAAGTTCAGTGATTATAAATCTCATTTGTATCAGTATTTTTCCTACAGAGTCTGAAGTTCTGTAATTGATTTTATGGTTCCAGGGCCCATATCTTTACAGCAGAGTAGCCTTACTTTTCTGGCATAGGAGAAATCAGGCAGTTGGTAAGTTAGACTTTGGTAACACCTTCTCCTACCTGTCCTGGTTCTCCTACGACTCCCGACTTTAAAGGCAGTAACATAGGGCACTAGGCAGTTTCAAAAATCTTAAGTTGTTTTTATGACATTATCTGGTTTATGCATTCTAGAAACCACACGTTTAGCCTGAGCCCATGGTCACTCCACCTGTTTTCATCATCTCCCTTTTTTTCATTCTTGCATCATGGGCTCTGCCTTCAGCCCTGTGTGGCTGTCTCTTGTCCTACAAAGTAGCCTCCCCCACCACTGGCCCAATCTCTGGTTACCATTTATCCCCCCTAGGATTGCTACTTCTGAGCCATCCCAATGATCTCCATGACCTTATCTTCCTGCAGTTACCAGGTAGTTCCCATTCTCTCCAACCTGTCCCATTCAGCTGATGTGTGGCAGTCCCGGCCACCCCCAAATTGCCATCAGATCAATGAGGACACTCACCTTGTTCTTCTAACCTTGGGCAAGTGATGATATGTTAAATGCAGTGAGGAGATAGTGTGATCTGACGTCTTTTTTACATATCCTGCACTGAACTCAAGGGAATAAACCACAATCATGTGAAAGCTGTTCTCAACCAGGTGGTTATGATGACAATTTCCCACATTCAAGTGGCTCTGTCAATCTGTCACTTTGTCACACTGGGTCACTATTGGATGTTCATGAGTATCTTTCCAGAGCATCCCTCCCCTCCATAAGCCTTGGAATTATTTCCATAAAGATGAGAATATCGTGATTTATAAGGGAGTTTATAATGGCACAGCTTCGGGATTGAATTTAGGGTTTCTGGAGGAATCCAACGCATGCTTGAGATAAAAATCTAAAGCCACAAATGTTGGGTCACCCGAACATATGAAGGAGTTTCTGAAAACTCTATCAACAGGTTTGGGACCAATAATCCAAGCACCCTTGGGCCACAACCAAAGGCTCAGTGTATCTGATTCAGATCCCAAAGTGCCTAAAACATTAACCAACAATGTAGCCTCATAGAAAGGCCCAGCTAGAAAGGATTTCAGGCCACTATTTACCCTCCACACATGGATGATGAAACTGAAAGCCAGAGCAGATGAAGGAGATGCTCCGAGTCCTGCAGAGTCTGAACTAGAAGCCAGGTCTCCTAACTCTCTGAGACCATGAACCCAGCCACCTCTTTCTTTGATCACAGTTCCTTGTTTCCAACTTGCTTCATTATATCCACTGGAATCTACTAGCGCCTTGCCCACCAGCAACCTTTCCTAGTTTGCTTTTCTTAGTTCATCATTTCAACCACTCTTTGGCCAATATAATAAACTTTCTTGCCCCTTTGACTTGTTAATGCACTTGACGGACAAAACCCAAACCCTGGCTGAATCTGCCCTGCTATGCCTAGCTGCTATAAAAATTAAAAACAAAACAAGAACAGAGCCTTTGGAAAGTTGGCATTATCTTAAGATCATAATCATCCACCTGGTTGAGCCCAAAATACTGCTTGGCAATCCTGTGTACTTCTCTGTATTTACTGTGCACACACATCATGCCTTTTCTCCTCTCTTGAACCTCTGAAACATTTGCTGTTGCCTCTAGATAGATGATACTGCCCCTACTTCATGGGGTAAACAGCACCCGTCAAGTGTAAAGTACTCCGCTTCCTACCACCAAGTCTACTCATGCCTGCAACCATCCTTTGTGACTTCCTGTGTTGGAGAAGGATCAGCTCCTTTTCTTTTCTAATGCCTGTCCCTACTCCTTTGCTCTGAATCCTTGTATCTCCTATGAAATGCTGCCACAGTTTCCTGTATTTCTCATAACACCATGCTTGTATTTATTTTTTGATATCTGTCATCCTGGATAGAGTGAAATCTCGGTGTTTGCTGGTTCACTCTTTATCCTCAGCACCTGCACAGTGCCTGACATCTTGTAAGTGCTCAAAAAGTATTTGCTCAGTGAATTAATGAGTTGTGGTTGAGACAAAAGTCTCTCTCCTTTCACTCCTGGAGAGAGAGTACCTGGATGGCCAGGTTAGCAACAAGCAAATGGGTCAGGTGTGGGAGGCTGCTCCCAGGATAAAGTCATCAATGCCAATGAGCCACAAGAACTTGACAATGGAAGTCAGGAATCTAGTCCTGGCTCTGTTACTCCCCCTGGGTTTCAGAGGAGACTGGACGGGATGGTCTCAGTACATCTTCAAGGGTGTATTTGCATTTATGAACATCAGACCTCCGAGGATTAACATCCAATTGCTACCTTTCCTGGCTTGCTGTTTTCCCTGAACTTATTTTATCTGAGGCTGGGAGCAGTGGTGAGCTTGATGAAGAGGGGAGAGATGATGGCTGGTGTGTATGTGAGGATGTGAAACATTGCAAGATAAGCCACATGATGAAGAAGCAACTCCTTATAGTCTATTTATTTCATCCCACTTATTAGAGGAAATTACTTAACTTGTCTGGTTGTGACAAAGGAGAGTATTGTGTATATATGTGACTCTTGCTTAATTGTGGCCCCCCTATCTACGAGTGTGAGCTATTGAAGCCCAGATCTGTGGGATGGGCAAAATTATGCTCCTTCTTTGCATGGCCCCCACTAAAATATTACAAATAATTTTCAAACGTTGGAAAACATTGTTCTATTGTATTGATCCAAAATCATCAATTAATTACTGGTTCAATAATGAAAAATTATTTATCCCAACAGAAACTCCTTTCTTGAAGTAACTTTGAAATGACCATTTTAATGACATTAATTTTTCACTGAGTACCTGTTAGGTGCAGGGTTTTGTGAATTCAAAGATTAAGATACTTCTTTGCCCTTAAGGAAGGAATGATACAAGTGGGATGATATGAGAGAAAGGAAGGGAATTAAGATTTATTCTCAACCTCTCATCCATCAAACATGTTATTTTCATTATTCCAACACATTATTTCTTTGAGTTTCTTGCTGTTAATTCCATGTTACAGATAAAACAAGACTGAGGCTCAAAAACAGAGTGAGAGTTAGTCAGGGGGTGAGAGGGAAACAGGCATTCTAGGTAGAGGGAAGCAGAACACATGCATAGGCACGGAGATGTGAAAGGGCTTGATCTTTTCTGGAAACAGAGTGGCCATACTATTGGATAAAAGCAAGAAGTGGGACACTAACTGGACAGAAAGGAAAGGAGGGTCCAGAGAATTAAGAGCTTTACTTGCTGGGTTGTGTACTTTAGCCTATAGATTAATGGCTCAGAATTATATCCCTTGGAACGCTGTTGCCCAGGTTGTGCAAACATCACCTCTTCGGAGAGCCACACCTGCAGACAGTATGAGTTGCTCTGTCTGGGGGCGCTTCCAGCCCTCCCTCCCTGCCTCCACCCTTGTTTATGTGTCAGTTTCATGTCTTTGCACGCACAGAAGCTGGAAGAAGATGGGGCTTGGAATTGGGGCACTGGCCTTTGAACCATGGGTATGTTATTAATATTTTTGAGGCTCGTCTCTTTTTTTTTTTTAACCTGTAAAATAGAGTTAACCATAAGAATCTCATAGAGCTATTTACTGTAATAATGCAAACAATGTTTGACAGGTAGTACATTGAAAATACATTTTAGTTTCCTTCCTTTCCCTCACCATTCTACTGATATGGGGGTTCCTAAAAACTTTGAGTCAGATTTTAAATGATCATTTATCCTAAATTCTTGACTACTTGGGCTACCTGAGAGGGGGAACCTAAGCAGCCAGCAATATGGACCTTCCACTTATCCCCTGTTGCAATAAGAGTCATTGCACCTTTACCCGCTTTATGTTTTAGAGGCAAACAATCAATTTCATCTGAAAACTAGATCATGCTGCCTAAAAACTTTTGACTAGAGACAACTGGGTCATCCTTGACCATTTAAGCAAAGGAGGGACATGATAAGATTTATATTTTAGAAAGATTACTTGGGTTAGGTGGCCTTAGGTGCCTTGATTTGGTTACTTAAGCTGAAGTCTATGGTGACAACCAGGCTACAAATCTGATGTGAGGATCAGAGCTGGACTTGGGGGAGCTCTTTGTTAATGAGCTTGTAGACAGAGGGACTGGTTAGAAGGTGATTGGAGGGTCTTCTCTTCACCGAGGGCTGCCTGGACCTCGTATATTCCTCTACTCTATCCTCATCTGCCCAAGCACTTCCTCACCATCCTGCCTGCCTGAGGATTCAAGCATGCTCTGGATTCCTGCTGTCTCGGGTGTGCCCTTAATAGAAAGGTGAGGTACCAATCAGGCCAGCATTGGTATGCATGAGATTCTTATCAAGCTAATTCCTAAGTGATGAAATAAAGGAAAATAAGGATCTTCTTTCTGACTGAGCGGTCAGATCTTTGAACAGTCCTCCTATGGGACAGAATCCCAATGGGCAGGCAGACATGTGGGTCTGACTCTGGCAAACTGCACTGGGAGAGGATTCATGGTCCTCTCAAGGGCAGTGGGATTCACACCCGCATTGCTGAAGGACCCATGCTGCTTGTGCTTTCTTTGGGGTGGAAGGAACAGTCATGACCCATGTTCAATGACCTGGCCCCGGGGGTCTGAGACCATCCCAATTAGTGGATAGAAGAAAGGGACAAGATCTGCTCAGCATAACACATCCCCATGACTTCTGTGACATGGCCACAAAAGTCAACCCCCCGCCCCTGTCTGTATAGTGTCGACTAGAGACATAGGCCCACCATATATAGGATGGTGGTTTGAACGAAGAAACCAACACCAGCATTGAGTGGGGTTCTGTAAGCTGTAGGTACAGTATGAACATCATTGTTTATTGCAGTCCCAAGTACTCCCCGACTGCTGAGTCCTATTCCTGTGGTATTGGGGAACACACACCAATGTCATCTGGTGCCAGTATTATGGCCCCTCCTTTCTCTAAAGTCTCCAACTGTAGAAAACTCCCTTAGAATGAAGTAGCAGGTCATCCCTGGGGCACAGGCCCAGTCCTGACACTGACCAGCTGTGGGTCATTTGCCTCTTCCAGGCCTCAGTGTCTTCACTTGTAAAATGAGTGTTATTGGTGTTGTTTTTATCTTGATCTCTGAGGTAATGATGAGACCTCTGTGCTTAGGGGCTGCTTGATCATATTAGGACCTGAGTGACTTTCTGACTGGTCATCTTTGATGGTTGTTGTGGTAACAAATGTAAGCATCCCTCTTTGAATCCTGGGCTCTACCCTGGCCCCTCAGTTGACCTCAGTGAGTGGAGCAATAACTCAGACCTCCTATTGCAGCTTGTATTTACAAATGTCACCATCAAATGATGCCTTTTAGCCCTAAGATTAGAAAGGATGCAGAGAGATCACCTTGCCTACGCTTCTCCTCCAGACAATGATCCCAAGAAGATATTTATAAATCTTCCAAGAAATGAGACACCACAACCTATAGTAACAGAGCTTTCCTGCTCTTGTATAATTTCATCCCCTCTCTTCTGATATTCGCCAAGGTGAACAGAACAGATCTTTGGCTCCACCATCCTCCCATACTTAGTGACTGCTGTACTCATAATATCTCTGGCTCATCACAACCCCATGCTAAAGACTTCACCATCATTCTCTCCACTGTGTCAAAAAGAGATAACCCAGTAGATTGTGTCTTTCAGCTTGCAATTAACACATCTTAAGGAAAAGGCAGGGATGGTGATACCACCCCTCACTGAAAAGCCAGCTTCCAGTTGGATCAGGAGTGTTATCTTTACCTAGGAAGGACAGTTCTATAAAATAGAAGAGGATAGGGGGCAGGCATTAAGAAGCCTCAGGCAAGTTGCTTAGTTTGTGGCATCAGGACTTTCTGCTCTGTCGGTCTGTGGACCTGTAGTTCTAAGCCATTCATACTTTAGAGATAGTAGTCCCACAAGGGGAGTCCCTCACATTCCCCCACATTTGTCTTACATTTCACAGGTTTTACTTTCTCCTCTGAACAACACTGTGAGTTAGGTGTTACTGCCTATGGAAAAACTGAATATTGGAAAGTTTATGAGCAAGTGAAGACCACACAGTTCTAGGCTGAAGAATAATAGGGTTAACCCAGCAAGGAACTGCATGAAGCAAGGAAAGAGTTCTTTCAGTCTTGATCTTGGTGCTGTTATAGATCAGGGACTCTAAACCTTCTGTGCATCTGAGCTATCTGGGAAGCACTGTTAAAATGCAGATTCCTAGTTCCCAACTAAGACCTATTGAGTTATAATCTCTGAGGAGTGGGTCCTAAGTATTTACATTGTTTAAATATTCTCTGGGTGATTCTGCTAGTTTGGGAAATACTGTCCTAAAGTGTAGTATGTATGTATGGTAGTACCATAGAATGAAAGTCAGCCCTAGAACCTTCGGGCAGCACTGTTTCCTCAGCCTGCTAAACCCTTCCTCCAAGCTCCTCCAGGGATCTTCACAGGCAATTAAAAGATGTAAGGAGCACTGGCAACTCACAAACTCATTCCGCCTTGGAGGGGTCTTAGCAAACATCGAGTCAGGTGCTGATATCCCCTCTCCCATATGCCTAATGCTGAGCTTTCTGGCCTGAAATGAAATGCTTTAATTTGGAGAACTCATTACCTCACAAAGTAGGCCATTTCCTTTCTGTTATTTTTGTTAGAAAATTTTATCTAATAAATGCATGAGATCAGATAATAAAGAAATAATGGCAATACCTCGAAAACTGTTCTTGACATATAGTCAGTACTTATTTATTTGTTGAATGAGTGAATTAACTGCAAATAAAATATGATGTTTGGCTTGGTTATATGGTTTCATTTCACACAAGAGAGTTGAAGGATCAGATTGTGATGTGTGTTGTGATGATTACATAAATAATATGCATACAGTCGTTAGAAGTAAGGTTGTACATAGTAGGTGCTCTATAAATACAGATTGTTGCTGTTGCTTTTTGTGTTGTTGTTGGTATTATTATATTACTATTTGGCTAGTTCAGTGTCACTCAGTGATGAGGATCTATATTTTTATTTCTCTAAAGATTTATAAATAACAACGAATATCATGAGAACATGTCAGTGACTGGGAAAACTGGTTTCACAACACTCTTCCCACCTCCCGCCCCCAACAGGACCACCACCATCTCCTCCAAATATCCCCATGAGTCATGCATGGGTTGAGGCTGTAAGCTGTGACAATGGACATTGGGATGGATCAGGCAAGGATTCAGGGTTGATTGGAGTCATATATTTGAAAAATGGCTCTCATATATCAGAGCTATTATATAAAGCTATAATGAGGAAAGTTCCCTAAAAATCATTTGCCTGTAGGGTCTGAAAGCAAACTTATTAACTAGGCACTAGAGAAATTAGTAGAGTTAGTGCTCAATCCAGGCAGGGACTGAGTTTGTATGGGGTTCAGAGTATGTCAATCCCTCTACTCCACTGGCAATCAAAGCAGGACAGAGAGAACCTGTCAGAGATAAGGGTAGAACTTCTGGGACTTCAATCAGAAGGAGAAGAATGGAGACATCAAAGGTCCATGTCGAGAGGGCATACTGAAGCTCAAGGGAGGAGGAGGGATCCGTGAGAATTCAGGGACTTGAGAGAACTGACAGAGCTGCTGTAGAGAGAGAGAGCAGTCTGGGACTTAGGTTCTGTACTTGTTAGGTGTTAGAAGATGCCAGAGCAGGTGGATAACAGAGCAGTAAGAACAGTTTATTTAGACCCCTTTATCTTATTTGAGCATCATTTCACACCAGAATGAAGAATGGAGGTACTTTTATTATCCATGTTTCACAGATGGGTGAGTTACATCCTTTGTGAACAAAGCTATGACTAGACCTGTGAGACCTTCTGTTTTCAGGCTTCCTTATACTCTTGGTTGACCCTCTCTGCCGTGTTAATAAGCAGCAATTTGTTTTAATGTGACTTGCTTTTCTCAGTGGGAGGTAAAACAATAGTGGTTGTCATCCATCTGTAATTTTGTTCTAGTAATGTTTTTCAGTGTATCACTGATCATTGCAAACAATTTCTTTTAGAATCCATTGTTAGGAAGGGCAAGCCTTCTCTTGAAGACTATATATATCAGATAATTTGTCTCTTTAGATTTTATCTACCAGAAAGTTCAGAACTAATCATTAGTCTGAGGTATAGTAACTATTTAGGTCACAAATTTAATACTTGTGTTCTTTTATCTACCTATAGGCTGTCGCCTACTGTTTTCTGATCTCCTACATGTAGTTTTGTGACAGAGATGCTATGCCCTCTCCTGCCCTGATTCATAGGGAGAATCCAAACTGGTCCTAACCCTTGCCTGGGTATGGAATGAGGCTTTCTCATGCCTATAGTCCCACACAAGCTGTCTGTGATCTCATGCTTTACGCCCAAGCCATGTGATGAGTTTGCTCATGGGAAGTGAGTCTGCTAAAGTGGGATGGCGGGAGGAGGAAGCTGAGCAGAGTCTATGTTTAGCAGATGATTTCTGGGGAGTGGAAGTCCTCATGGAGCGACAGTCCATTTCAGTTTATTCTCTTGGTCTTCAGGATGCCTGGTCTCTATCCTGACCCGTCTTTACCCAGCTTCAAGGACCCTGGCTCACCATTCTTTCCTCTTTAATCAATAGTCTATATAGCCTCCAGAGGCAAGAAAAAAAGTTGTTTGCACAGCATGAAATTACTTCTGGGCTTTCATAACTTTGTTTTCAAAACAGACTATACCATTCCTGCATACTGGGAATGAACAAATAAGTGAATGTGTGGCAAATGGTGGGAGCTAATTTCTCATTGTTGGAGTGGAAGATTACAGACAAACAAAGAAAGAGGCTAGGATAAACCATGTGATACTGAATTAGAGTTGAAGACATCAGTATGAATTCATTTTCAGCTGAATATAGATACCGACGGATAACTACTGAAAGAATTACAGACCCGTGCCTATACACTGGTTAGTATGCACATGTATATTTCAAAGCTCCATCCACTGCGAAGGCCAAGAAGCAATGACACCCCAGTAGCAGTGAACACAACCAACACCCAGATCTTGGTTTATAATATAATTTCCCAATTAAACAAACCAGGGCTCACAAGACAAATAGCTGAATCTAGGTCTGGGGCAGAGAATATGCAAAATGAACCTGGATCATCTTATAATGCCATAAAACAAGGAAGTGCTTAAAAAAGAATCCAAATGGGGTTAAGCCAAAGGGACACTGGAGCTCACTGAAAGAGCTCCCAAAGCTGGAATAATATGAACAACAAAATAAATAAATTGGCATTGGATTAGAAACCAAAGTATAAAATAAATAGATACCCAATATCTGTGAGTTCCTACTGATATAAATAAATGATTGAATAAATTTAAATAAAGAGGTAGAGAGAGAGAGAGAGAAACAGAGAGAAACATAAATCTTCCTACAGAAAAATTGCAAATAATTTGTGTAGCTACTGCCCGCTCAAGGAGGTAGAGCATAACTTCCTACCCCTTTGAATGGGCTTGCATATAGTGACTTCCTTCCAGAGAGGAGTACAGAAATGAAAGGAAAAAGAGTAAACTCACAGTGCAGAAACCTGACAAACACTACCTCACCCAGGTGATCAAGGTCAGTATCAACAGCGATGTCATGCTGATAGTATGTACCATTGATATGATGATATGATATGATGAGAATGGCATTTTACCCCTGTGATCCTCCTCCCTCAAATCCATAATCTCATTCTAATCATGAGAAAAACACCACACAAATCCCAACTGAGAGACGTTCTACAAAATGCCGGACCAGTACTCGTCAAAACTGTCAAAGTCATCCAAAATAAGGAGAGTTTAAGAAACTGTCACAGTCAAGGGGAGCCTAAGGAGACAAGACAACTGAATGTAATATGGTGTCCTGGATGGAATCCAGGAACACAAAAGAGACACTAGTTAAAAATTAAAAGAAATCTGAGTAAAGTATGGGTATGGACTTTAGTTAATAATAATGTATCAATATTTATTCTTTAATTGTAATAAATGTACCATACTAGTGTAAGATCTCAACAACAGGGGAAACTGTTACAGGGGATGTGGGAAATTCTCTGTACTATCTTTGCAACTTTCCTGTAAATCTAAAACTATGTTAAATAAAAAAGCCTATTAAAACATAGAGTACACCCCAAATGTAAATTACAACTAACATTTGTGTCAAAACATGTTACCTACAATATCATATATAATCCCCTCCACAGTCTCATGAAGCAGATACTCTTATTTTACTTTATTTCTAAATGAGGAAACTGAGCCATAGAAAAGCATAGAAACTTGAGTAAGATCACAGAATTATCAGAGATTTGAAATGGGTTCCATCTGACAGGGGTCCGAACTTAACACTCACTCTGTTAAGGAAGGTTTGGCCTAGGACTCATACAGGGATGTAAAAATGGGATGTGGTTTGATTGATTTTTAGAAAAAGTAATATATATAAATGAAAATTAAAAAATCAAGTGACTCAATAGGTTGTAATATGAAAAAATGTGTCACTCTAAATAACCTGCTTATACCTTTATTTCTTTGCCTCCTTTCAGACCTATTTACTTCCCCCAAAGAAACACAGTGAATGAAGCTCATGTTCATTGTCCCTTCCCTCCCTCCTCCTTATTTAGACATGGTTTTAGTTTTCATACTACTCTTGGCTACCTCTATAACTTTAAATACTATAACTAAAATTCTATTTCTTCACCTGCCAAGTTAAGGCAGTATTTCTTGCCTTCCACTAAATAAGAGTGGAAATTAGCACCACATACTTTCTTTCACCTCAGGATGATTTTGTTTTAATATTTTATTTGTGACAGCTTTACAGAGATCAATAAAAACAATGACTTTTTATTACTATTTGTGCTGTGTCATGAACTGTATAGGATCTAGTAATATAAAATATGGTCTGCAGACATTGTAAACTAAGAGCTGCTGAAAGCGCATTAGACCTAGGGAGTGGGCTAGGCCAGCCTCACTAGAGGTTGACCACAGAGCCAGGCAAACGAGAGGCACATCTGTCCTGACTGGAGACCCAGGGAGAGCTGGGCACTCTGAGGCAGGGGCTGGCCTGGCGTTAGATCACTGGGCTCAACCTCAGTTCCCCTGCGAGAACTCCCTTGCTGTAAGGCTGGAATCCAGACTGGTGAAGAGGGTACACAGTGCCATGAAACCTTCACTCAGGGACTTTTCAAAGTCCTTGGGGAGCTCCTTAAAATATCTAGCAACTTGCTTTCTTTGATTCTTTTTTTTTTTTTAATTTACATGTTCTTTATTTAGTCCATACAATACTGCATTTAACATTTTTTTAAAAATTAGATAAAAGGGCATATTAAATGTCAATGCTCTGTCAACATAAAATTTTTCTAAGTAGAAAATATTTAAAATGTGTAAATATTTAATATTCATTAAAAGTGTAAAGTTAGATACATTCTAAAGAAAAATGATGGTACCACTTACCTATTTTTGCTGGCCCAAGATTTCGTATATAGCACATTTTGCACAAAATGTGAAGTCTTTGTTTTTCATTATTTGTTACTATAAAACAAAGGTATACTGTGTGTACGATATTAAAATAAAGCCATACTAATGCAACACAAAAAAGGCATTTATAATATTGACATTTCTGATGTACAGACATATTTAGAAAATGTGAAGATGCCAAATGAAGACCTTTATGAAGAAAAACAATGATCAGACTACTAGTTTATTTTCAATGTAATTTTGAAGTCAATTTGATACAGAATAAGCAGTGCGTCAATGCAATACTATGTAAGTTGAACATTAGTGCAGGGAATTGAAGTACTGACTAGGGAAATCTGAATAGGCCAAAATATTAAGTAGTACTCTTGTCAAAGAAAATTTGTTTCTGTCAAAACTTAAATTTTTTTTTTGATTTGGTGAATGTCTGTTTTCAGTAAAGAGCAGAAATTAAAAATAGAAAAAAAAAATTCTTTTACATTAAGCTTTGCACAATCAAGTATTGATATTTTGCTTTTTTCTTAGGGAAAAATGAGATTTCATTTCCAGAAATCTCTCACACAGACATAACTGAATATCTAAAATCAAAAATAATTAAAAATCTATCAACTAAATATGGAAGCTTAAGCAATGGTATATCAAAATTCCTAAGACATTGCTTTATACAATATAAAGCACCCTTTTTCCTTCAAAAGGAGAAAGCATCTAATCTTTTTTTTAAAGTATGAATTTCATGACAGTAAAATAGATAGATACTTGTCAAGTTTCTCAGAAAGTATTTCTTCTCACAAGAGGGATTCTTTTTCTGTAGCTAGGGTAATTTTTTTTAACATAGTACTCACTCTTGCTCTCGAAAAAAGGCATCCTTTTCCCAAAAATGATTTTCTTAAATGGAGGCATTGTAATTGCTACCAAGATGCAATTTTCCTGGAGGGTCTGAAAAAAAAAAAAAAACAACTTTATAATCTTTGGCAATTCTAGAATTCCAGCAATTTCATTCCTGAGCATATATGCAGAGAAAACTCTAATTTGAACAGATACATGTGCCCCAATGTTCGTAACAGCACTATTTACAATAGCTAAAACATGGAAGCAACCTAAATGTCCACTGACAGATGAGTTGATAAAGAAGATGTAGTATATATATGCAATGAAATATTGCTCAGCCATAAAAAAGAATGAAATAATGTCATTTGCAGCACATGGATGGAGCTGGAGATCATTATACTAAGTGAAGTAAGTCAGAAGGAGAAAGACAAATACCATATGATATCACTTATATGTGGAATCTAAAATATGATACAAATGAGCTTACTTACAAAACAGAAACAGACTCACAGACATAGGAAACAAACTTATGTTTACCAAAGGGGAAAGGGGGTGGGGAAGGGATAAATTAGGAGTTTAGGATTAGCAGATACAAACTACTATATGTAAAATAAACAACAAGGTCTTACTGTATAGCAAAGAGAACTATATTCAATATCCTGTAATAAGCCATAATTGAAAAGAATATGAAAAAGAATATATATGTATATAACTGAATCACTCTGCTGTAGACCTGAAACTAACACATTGTAAACCAACTATACTTCAATAAAAAATTTTTAAAAATAGAATTCCAACTCTAAATTATTTTATATATATATTTTTTTACTGTTGTTTAAACAGCAAAAAAATGGAAACAATATTAATGCTAGATATCAGAGAATTAGTTACATAAATTTATGGTGTATTCATCCAATAGAGTATAATAGTGTTGATCAATACTGTTTTACATGGAAGAGCATTGACAATTACATTGTTAAGTAAAAAGCAGGTTATAAAATATTCTGAAATGATCTTATTTTGTGATTTTTTTAAAGTTTGGAAATAGATCCATGAAATTATTAGCAGTAGTTATTTTTAGGTGATAAGATTTTTGGTTGGTCTTAATCATCTTCCTTATGCTTATCTACATTAACATATCTTGCATACACGCAAGTATGTATCATTTGTTTAATGAGAAAAAATTATATGTTTAAAATTATAATTATATATAATTATACTATATCTATATGACTAGGTATAAATATTTCACAACAGAGGCAAAATCAGGTCCTAGCAATCAGGGGGATGGCTAAGCTATGGAAATAAGCATCCTGTATACTGGAAATGATAGACAGGCTGATATTCTGCTCTGAGCCTGGGCAATATAGTCCACTGGGTTGGGTACTTGGTTAAAAAAATACTTCAGTGTCCCCCAGAAAATAAGAATCAGCTAAAATTTTCACATGAAACTTATACTGATATGCAACATAGTTGAACCTCAAGCCTCTCCAGGCCTCTATACTTTACCTCAGGTCCCCTCAATCCCAGACTGATAGACTCTGAGCTTGGGTACAATCTTTTGGTAGCTGGAGTTTTAAACCTTAAGTTCAGCAAATTCAGTTGGTTTGAGTTTTCATAAGGAATTGGAGTTATGAACTGTCCCACATTATCATCCTACACCTGGCAATCCAGCCAAATTGAAATCCATGTCATTGGCAAGTACCCCATTTGCCTTGCATTCCATTGTGCTGTATCTTCCACCTGGAAGATTCTTCCTCCTCATCCCACCCCCAGTACCAAAGTCTGCTTATCTTTAAAGGCCCTGTTTAAATGCTTCTTACCCTACCCCAGGGAGCCTATTCTTCTCTCCCGCAAGTGGTATGCTCTCTCTGTTTTGAATTTCTCCTTCCAAGGCCCAGGAAGCCACCTTTGACCTACACCATCAGGATGAGTCTCTCCCTGCTGTCCTTGACCTTTCTTACTTTTTTTTTTCCCCTTTAAGTTCTTTTAGATGCAAAGTAAGAAAAAAATAAGTATGTCAATCAGCTTAAAATTATATTTATTAGTCTACATATTTCAGTCTGGAGTGTACATTGCTTCTCCCACTAGACTGTAAGCTTTTCTAGAGCAGAGACAAATCTCCAACTTACGTCTCTGAACACAGAGCCTGGTACACAGTAGGTTTTCAGCATATGTTTATTACATTGATGCCTTCAGTGCTAGGATCAGGGGATGACACAGGTCAATGGATGTGAGGATGCTGAGAACTCAGACATAAGTCTCAAACCACCTGTCTCTTTAAAACATCCTCAACTCTCTTAGGAGGAAAGAAGGAGGGGCAGCCTCCACCTGCAGAAGTCTCAGCACGTCTGAGCAGAAACCTCAAGTGTTCACAGCAGCCGCAGCTCCAAAGCAGCTGTGTTGGTGCTGAGCTGAAGGGGTGGGTGGAGGACAGATGCGGAAGTACAGCTTAGCAGAGTTCTGGCCTCCTAAGTGCAGGGGCGCCAGGAGGTGTTTCCCAGCCCAAATGAGAGGGAGGGGCCTGAGCTTCCAGTGAATGAGTGCCGGAGACCCGGGTGGGGCCAGAGCAGCTGTCCTCGTGCCCCCTCTTCTGGGCCAGTCACCTTAATACTCCTTAACACTCCTCCTCTTTGATGTGGTAGGTTGTGCCACCCCTGAGGCAATGGGGCTTCCGGCGAGCCCTCCAGGAGCCAGCCGGGCTCTGATCCCAGGGCCTTTGGGAAACAGAACTACAGCCTCCCGTACAGGGAGGTCAAGGAGCGGAGCAGGAAGCCAGAGAAGGATTTGGGCCTTGGGGAGGGGGGCATCTGAGAGCACTTGGAGTCTCCTGAGATTGCTGCTTCTGCTGTGACATCGCCTGGCTAGCCCGTGGAAGCTGGAAGGAAAAAGAACATTCGGTTACATCAGGGACCCAGGTGCCTTGAGTGTTTGTTTCTCTTCTCCATGAGCTGGAGCTGTCATGGGAGCCTAGCATTTACAACCTGCTAAAATCCACCCCAGGAGGGGAAAATGGATTTGAAAGGGGAGCAAATCGTGGTGGGAACTCCCAGGGGTCCCACTCACCAATAACCATAATAACTTACTTTTTTTCTTAAATAAGAAAAACAAAAACTGCAACCTAGTTCAGCTGATAGTTCACTTTTCCCAGGCCAATGTCCACCATGGTCAAGTGTAAAGGAGGTCCGAGTCTCTACCCTTTCTTCACTTGGTCTTATTTTGCCCTGAAGTTCCTAAGCCTGCATATAATTTCTCTGCTTCTCTGGCCCTCTAGCTTCTGTGGCTTTCTCCCGTGTTACATCATTTGGGGTCTTTCAAAGGGATCCATTTCGCTTCCCTTCTCCCTGCCCCAGATCTCTCCTACCTGGAGTATCTACTCCCTGGGAAAAAAGCAAGAGGAGGAAATGGGACTGCCTTAGCAGCCTCTGAGTCAGAGATATCCATGCGTATACCCACCCAGATGTAGCCTCACCCTAGAGGAAGAAGTGTGGACAACTTATCCCGAAGGAGTCTGGAGGCCTGTGGGGCTGGGAAAGAAGAGGCCTTTTACACCTATGCAATTAAAGCCTCCAGGCTACATGTTACTGGAGGGCAACCATGGAGCAGATTATCCAGATGTTTTACAATTCCCAGGGCTGGATTCCTCAGCTACACGCAGCTGGATGTGGGTCAAAGGGATCCCCATGTGAGTGAGTGACCAAAAAAAGGCTGGGGCCTTCAGATTGGCCTGAGTGGAGGTGGGTACACTGACCAAGTCTAGATGACATCCCTGGGGGGCTAAATGGGGATATGACAGTTCTATCCAGGACTGGAGGGGGAGGATCAAGGTCAATACCATGCAAGTCTGAGGAGGACCCTTCTTGTCCACCCTCCACCCATCACCCATGACTTTCATCATCCAGCTCAATGCCATCGCCTTCATGGAGACTTTCCTGGTCTCCCAGCCACATCCAAGTCCTCCATCCTCTGGAGGATGAACTTTGTAGATGCCTTGTTGCAATAAAAATGGAAGTGAGGTTTTTTTTTTTTCCCCCCTCTCCTGAGAACAAGGAAAATAAAGGGAACAGTGAACAGGCTAGAGAAGAAACATAACCTGGCCTGAAAAAGTTAATCACTCCTTGTTTTATTTTCACTGTTACTAATCTGTAGTGTCTGTAACTAGATTTGTACTTCACAAAGCTCACCTACCACTCCCTGACACTATGTAAATTACATCCTGTGCCTATCACTCCCTAACTTTATGTAAATTACATCCTGGTCCTGGTGTTTACATTCCCTGGTCTCTTTTGCAACAATCACCCACTGTAGCTTTCGCATTTCACAAAGAAGGTCACAGGCCGATAAACCAGAGACAAACGGACCCAATTACCAGGCTGCCTGACACCAGCTATGACTGTTTTGAAATAATGTAAGGAGAAAAAGAATGCAAGACCTTCACTACTTTGATCCTTATCATATACCCCGGACTGCAAGCCCCGCATATAAAATCTTCTCTAATTCCCTGAATGGGGGGTGGGCACAGTTCTTGAGGCACTAGTCTGCTGTGTCTTCCCTTCTGCCTGGCAGAGGAATAAAGCCATCTCTCTTATCCTCCAAAATCTCTGTCGCTTTATTTCTGTTCGGCATCAGTGCACAGAGAGCCAAGGTTTTTTTGGCAACAGCCTCTCACAGCCTTTAAAGCTGCTCATGGTCAAGGTGACCTAAATTCCTGTCCTATCTCCTCTATTAAACAGTTCCTTGATGACAGGGACCTTATCTTTATCAATTCTGCCTTCCTAGAGCCTGATACTGTCCCTGACATAAAGAAGATGCACATTAATATTTGCCGAATGAAACAATCTAAGTGCCATTAGAATAGACTTTGTGTTTGGGGAGAACAGAAAGCAGGAGGAAAACAAAATCCCACTCATTTTTGTTTTGTGGATCAGATCTCGACTTCTTGTGTTCACATCCTCACATAATACCATTTCATAAACAGTGCAGAGAATCCTGTGGATGGACGTCATCTTACAGAACAGGCTGAAAATAGTATGGAGAGTAAAACACTCATAACACTATCTCTTAAATGCAAAAAGGGAACTGTTTATGTCATCATCAAGGGACCTCATGGAAAAGTTTTCCACAGAGTGAAAAGTTTTTCTTCATCTTTCATGAAAATGTTTATCAGAACATGTTGTCTGTGCTTAGAGTGGGGACACTCTCATCTAAATATAGCCCCTCACTTATGCATGTTTCCATCTCAGAATTGCTGCCGATGTGCACAGCTAAGTAGGGAGGGTGGGAGGGAGGGAGATGCAAGAGGGAAGAGATATGGGAACATATGTATGTGTATAACTGATTCACTTTGTTATAAAGCAGAAACTAACACACCATTGTAAAGCAATTATACTCCAATAAAGATGTTAAAAAAAAAAAAAAAGGTACTGAAGAAACTCCTTGATCTTAGGGACAATGTCTTGCCTGCATCCGTGCTCCTGATGTCTGACACCCAGTAGGGACTCAGGAAACAGTTAAGTAAATGAAAAGGTGAGCAATTACAAGGGATATTCTGATTAAAGGGGCAGTCCTCAAAGGCTTCAAATCATATATAGGACAAAAGTAGGCAAGATTGGGATGTGGGGTGAGGGATAAGTACCTAGCCAGGGTGGAAAACAGGTCAAGACCAGAAGAGGAGCAGATGTTGGAGCCCCAAACCCAACAGGACAGGATTATCAGGGCTCACCTGCTTCATCTGGGAAGGCTCCCAGGAGAAGACAGCCTTGATGTGTAGTTTGGATGAAGGGAGAGAAAGGTCCTTGTGAGTGGAACAGAGAGGATGGTATGAAGCCCATCTGAACCCATTAGAACAGGACCCTAGAGAAGGAGCACCTGATTTATGGGGTCTTGGAGATCAGACCCATCTTTTCACACTTCCTCCTCCCTCCTCCCTCTCTTCTTCCTCCTTCACGTACTCTTCTTGCCCTCAGGCATCAGAAACAACCCGAACTACTCCTCAGAAAGACTGCACACACACTAAGCCTTAGTGAGAGGGCAAAGGAACTCTCGTCTCAGTTTACCAGGTGTTCTTTAACCCCACCCAGACCTGTACCTCATAAACCCACGCCCCCTAGACCTCACACATCACAAATGCATTTCCTTGAGGTCAACTAATAGCTACCCAACCCCTGCTGCCCCTATGTAAGGGCCGGAGAGTCTTTCTGGGGCTCTGCCCCGGGGAAACCAGGCTTCCCTGCTTCCTCTCCAGTTCCTGAGACCACTCCTCATAATAATTGCCCACAGGAGTTTCTAGGTCCAGTCATTTTCAGCACAATGAAATATCGTCACATGTAGGATGGTGCTGGGGATCGACTCCACCAGGATTGGCGTTTTCAATGGAGGAGATCAGCGTCTAGCTTTGCCCATTCCCTAAAGTGAGCCTGCTTGAGGCCCCGGAGCTGTCCTGTCCTTCAACTAGACTTGCAAGTCCAGCCAGCTCCAGGTCAGGAGCCCAGAAAGTTAATATTCTCCTTCTCTCTTCCTGGTTCAGGTTGTGTCTATGAGTTTGATTCTATGATTTCTATAAGCACTGAAGCCAAATCTGGCCTCTGTACCCTGATACTGAATTAAATCTCAGAGAGAGAGTTTTGGGTGAAGTAGAAAAGAATAGCTTTATCACTTTGCCAGGCAAAGGGGGCCACAGCAGGCTAATGCCCTCAAAACTGTGTGTCCCCACTTGGAGAGAGTAGTGAGGAGTGTTATAGTAATGGTTCAAAGACGGCATGATCAGCTCTTGGACATTCTTCTGATTGGTTGGTGGTGAGGTAAGTGGGAGTCAGCATCATCAACCTTCTCGTTCCAACTGGTCTGGGGTCTACATGCTTGTGGGCAGCATACCATAGTTAACTGTTAACTTTTTCCACCTGGAGGGGGTTTTAGTATCTGCAAAACAGCTCAAAGGTATCTTTGTGTGTATCCCTTGATGGGGAGCCAAGACCTTGTCCCAAGTCTGCACTATGGTTTCTCTTGACTGTTTGTTTCTTCCTGGTCTCACATCCCCTCCCTTCCCTAATTAACAACTGCTTGAATCTGTGCATTGGAACTCAAGGAAGGTCATGGAGGCTGAATGAAGCCTATTTCCTGTAATCAAAGAAATAGGGGACAAAGAAAGGCTTTTGTGTCCAGGAGCCCCACAGGGCCCTGCTTGGTATCAGCACCTACTATATTCTGGATGCAAGAAGAATATGAGCCCCATCTTATTTTTCAAAGTTTTCACACTAGAGATAATGTAGACACGTTGGTATCTAACACAAGGCAGTAAGTGAAAGATAGGCAAACAGAGAGGCAGGTGAATTCTGGTTATGGGCTGAGACTGGAAATAGTCAGCTTAAATGTACCACATTACAGCGATAGTGTTGCCAAAATCTTGTCTCTCTGTGCACCGATGCTGAACAGAAATACGGAGACAGAGTTATGGAAGAGAAAGAAAGAGTGGCTTTATTTCTTTGCCAGGCAAAGGGGGAACACAGCAGGCTAGTGCTTCAAGAACTGTGCTCCCCTCACTGGGGAATAGGGAGAGGTTATATAGTCAGGGGTGGTGGTCAGAGGTATGTGATAAGGATCAAGGCAGTAACAGTCTTGCATTCTTCTTTCTTCTGCAAAGTGTCAAAAGGGTGGAGTTGCTGACAAGATTAGGGTATGTGCAGGGTCTCAGGTGGTCTGTTCTCCTAATCTTGATGAGGTTTTCTGGTCCCTTTAATCTTGCCTCATGTGGTTTCGTGGCTGCTCCTCCCCTGATTAGCAACTGTTTGAATCTGCCCTTTGGAACTCAGGGAAGGCCATGGAGACTGGAGTCTTGCCTACAAGATATGGGAGACAAAAAGGCCTCTGTGCCCGTGACCCCCACAGAGACCTGCTTGGCATCAATCCCCCCTTTTCTTTGATACTCCTCAATCTTGAGGCGAACAGAAGTTGGATGAGAAAAGCGAAAAATTGTTTTGGACAAAGATGTTAATCATAAACTCGGCAGAGGAACTCGGTTTTAGGGGAACTTGGTTTTCAATATTATTTTGAATACTGTGGCTCCCACTATCATTAGCATCCAGCCTGGTCTGGGAACAGGAGCCCATCGCTGAGAATCACCCATTCCCTTCTCACTCCTAGTTCCTATTTGTGACCCAATTTCTCTGAGCAATAGACATCTCCCTCCTTCCCTCCCTTCCTCCCTCCCTCCCTCTTCCCCCTTTTTCTTTCTTCCTTTCCTTTCCTTTCCTTTCCCTTCCCTTCCCTTCCTTTCCTTTCTTTTCTTCCTTGCTTCCTTCCTCTTTCTTTTCTTTCTTTTTTTCTTTTCTTTCTTTCTTTCTTTCTTTCTTTCTTTCTTTCTTTCTTTCTTCTTTCTTTCTCTCTCTCTCTCTCCCTTCCTCCCTCCCTTCCTTCCTCCCTTCCTTCCTCCCTTCCTTCCTTTCCTCCCTCCCTTTCTTCCTTCCTTACTGTCTTTCTTTTTCTTTTTTTGTTCTGGTTCCTTTTCTGAGAACACCTCCCCCTCTTCTCTTTGCCTTTGAAAAATCTATCTTCCAAAGACCAGTCTAAATCCCATTCCTCTGTAATGGGCTCCCTGACAATGCCTGACCAAGAAAATCTTCAGAGTATTTATTGCTTGTCATACATACAATTCATTATCACAGACAATTTCTTTTATGTGAGATTGTAAACACTTTAAGCATGGGGCTATGTCTCATACATCTTCTATCCCCTCTCAGGGTGTACAATGGTTCACTGCCATACCAGTTTAATAACTAGTTTTGTTACTGAGTCCAAGCTCGCTCTGTTCGCTGCACCACAGGCCAGGAAATCGGGAGACAAGGTGTTGAGGCAAGGAATAGTGACTTAACTTGGAAAGCTGGCAGACCGAGAAGTAGGTGGACTAGGGTCCCTAAAAAACCATCTTATCGGGGTCTGGGTGCCAGTTTTTTTATAGAACAAAGAGAGGGAGGAGGTGAGGAAGTAAAGTAAAAATGCCATTAGTTTTGCTTGGCTTGGCCGGCATCTGGGAGGGGATGTGGTAATTTCTTCTTTTCTGCAGCCATTCATAGGTGAGCAGAGTCAGATTGTCTCCCTGTAAGCTGGCCATTCAGGCAGAGGGGCAGGGTTCCCCGAGGCAGGCCTTTATGCATGATTATAATAACAAAAGCAACAAAAAGCAAAGGTTAAAGTCATAGAAACAGATCCAACATGGGGGTCAGATTTTGCTCTTCCCTGTTACAGTTTCAAAAAATCCCTCTCACCAACATTTGCCAAACAACAATTTACAGAATGCTTTCCAAACGTTATGTCCTGAGTTGATTAATTTCAGGTGAATACGAGCTCAGCCATGACAAGTTCAGACACTTACAGTGAGGTGGGGTTGTCTGCATCACACTGTGAACACCTCAACTACATTTCTTAAATACTATGATATTTTGCTTAGAATGTGTCAAAGAATTTAGTTTAGAGGAAGTGTTCAGGACATTTATCCTATGACTCTCACAGGTACTCCTTATTTCAGAACTTATCCCTCTTCTTTTTTTCCTAGGGAAAAGGGCTAAGAGATTTTCTGGTCTTAGATTTTTCTTCCAGGTAGGACTGTAGCCAAACCACCAATTATTCTGACTTGTACACAAGGCTATAACGTTATGAGGATTGGCTTGTTAACAGAGACTATAGAGTCTAAATACTTGGTTTCAATTTTAATAGAAGAAATTGTCAACAAAGGATGGGCTTAGAGTAAACTTTCCTTCATCAATGGGATCAGTCTCTTTTCTTCTTCTCTCACTATCTAAAGAAGGAAAAGAAAAAGCTCCTGAGATTTAGGGAAAAAGAATTAAAACTGTGTTCAGAAGTTAGGTTGTCCACACTCCTCATAAAATAACTTTTAAAGAATAAATTATAAAAGAAATCTATAAATACATAAAATCTTGAGATGTAGTCTTTTTAAACCTCAAAGAAAACCTAAACCAAATTAAACAAAAGACCTTAAAGGAAGACTTCCATAGTGACAGCATGAAGACCTGCTTGGACACTCTACCTCCGCAAAACAGCTATAAATGTTGAAAATTACTTTAAAAAAATGTTAAATTCTCTTTAAATTGTCCTGGGGGCATACAAGAAATGCAGAAACTTCTGTTCAAGAAAATCTACTAAATCTCATAACAACAAAAAGAATCTATGACCCTAGAGTGCACCTTGTCTCAACTGGAACTTTAAACTTCTCAGGCATATAGGATCCTTTTGTTTGAGAATCCCAGTCTAAATAACATGGTGGTCATGTGTCCCTTTGGCCACCAATCAACTCCATACTTAGTATGCTAGTTGACTTTATTGGAGGGGATCCACCAATATGTATAGCGTTGGATGTCTCTTGTTACTGAATCCAAAGGGGATGCATCCCTCTTCTAGTTTCCTGGAATAGCCAAGGAGCAGGTGCATGCTGAGGATCAGTGTTCTGGAAGATCCCTTACTGGACTTTGAAACTTGAGTGACTGACTTAAGACATAGGGGTATCTAGAGGTCATATTAATTGCAGCAGTTGTGGGGTGTGAACCACATTATTCCTGTGATGTATTCCTGCTGTCTACTCTACCAGACACCTGTGTCTTTTAATGAATTAAAATACAAATTCAAGGTATTGGGTATTTATCCAGTTCATAATAAGACTACCGAGGCATAATAAACTAAAAGTTAACAATGATTAAATCTCATGTGAAATTTGTAATTGAAAAAAGAAGATTGATGAAAATTCAAGACTTCTTTACAAAATATAGAGATGAAATATTTGACCTGAAAACTTGGGCTTGGGACTCAGGGAGAAAAAAGGGAGAAATGATTGTTTTTTAAAAAGTCCCTGATTCCTTTTATAGGCATTTTTAATTTTTATGACCTTTGCAGCAGGCTGTATGGATGTTTCTAGTTAGAATTAACTAAGATTCCTGGTTTATTTGCAGAAAGTTCATGTTTAATTTTCTAAACAAATTTTTTGGCTAAAGGAGAAAAGAAATTTGGGGGTGAGTTGAGGTAGTATCACAAAGGGAAGGAGGAGGAGATCAATGGAGGGATGGAATACATATCTGTCAAGTCTGTCTTGTTCCAGGAGCCATTGGACCCAGAAGAAAACCCAAAGTCCAAGGCACTGTCTTCATGAGAGACACCAGGAGGCTGTGCTCAAGCAGAGCTGCATGGTATTCATCTGGGAAATGGTATCAGAGTAAATAATAGGTAGAGCCATTTTTCTCACCCCTCCTCCTAGTCCCAACCATATATCTAGCACATATTTGATTTCCAAGGTCTCGGGCAGCAAGAGAATGGATAGCAGTGAGAAGAATATTGGGGCACAAGCAAGCAAGGAAGTGTCTAGAACAAGATGTTGAGCAGATTTCTTGCTTTACTGTTTTATTTGAGGTTGCAGACTGCAAGGAGATTAGCTGGGGAGTGAGTTAGAGTCTGTGGTTTGGGGATCCCAGGGCAGAAAACGCAGTTGGTGTCAGAGTTCAGCAGATAGATTCTCGGGAGTAGATTCAGGCTTCTGAATCCCAGGGCAGAGGGACACTCCAGCCCAGAGCTCAGAAACTTCTCTGGGACCTCTCAGGTAAGCCCAGGAGGAGCAGGAGGAGGAGGAGGACGTGTTGGCCATTTGCTGGCCCCAGGTCAGCTCTTCTTGGCTCAGGGTCCCCGTCAGCAGCAGCCTCCAGAGGACTGACCGCTCCCCCCTCCACAGCACCCGGAGCCCCCCGAGGCCTGGCTGCAGCAGTCAGGGCTGTGGTGTCTGCAGTGGTGGGACCTGCGGGACCTGTGGCGGCTCAGACAGCAGCCCCCAGCCCCGGAGCTGCAGCAGTGCCCACAGCTGGGGCCACAGCAGGAAGAGGCTGGAGGGCACTTTGGGGGACACTTTGGGGGGCATTGCGGGGAGGGGCACTTGGGGGGGCACTGGCACTGCTGCTGGTTCTGCTGTCAGGACATCTTGGTAGGCGGGGTTCAGGAGCTGAGGGAGAGTCAAACAGCAAGTCAGACCCAGCACACCTCCTTTATTGACTTTCACCATCTTGTCTTTTCCCTACATTCTAAAAGCCTGTTCAAGTAAGTCATGGAAAAATTATCTCTAAAATATAGTTTCTCAAATGCTTTCACACTATCTCATTGAACCTTGGGAGCTTTTCATAAAACGGACATGGGTTGTCTTCTTTCAACAGAGCAAGACACAGAGGACAACTATATTGACAAACTTGCCCAAAGTCAGGGTCCTATAATTGGAGAAGGCAAAATTGGCCTTCATAAAGTCTGACTCAAGTTCACTCTACACCACTCAAAATTCTGAAAATGTCCAGTCCAGGAGCCAGTTTAGAGCAGCAGTGCTCTTTGCTAAGGAAGAAATAAGAATTCCCTTCTGGAGGAACTTCCCAGATAGCTTTCCAGAAACACATATTATTATCAGATCATATATCATATATAATTTCATAATTTTATTTATATATATATGGGTTAACCAGCGCATATGTTGACCTTTTGCAATCCTGTTTATATATTATCTATCCAGATCTGTATTTATCTACGTATATGCTTGTATATATCTATAAATACCTATATGTATAAGTATATATGTATATCTATATGTATGTATATATAAAATGGAGCTACCAAATCATTTTAGAAATAGAGAATTGAGCCCCAAACCTAATCAAGGCAACCTGGGTTGTGAACCTAGGTTTTCTGGTCTTGCAAACCTAAGCTTAGTTATGCACTCTTTACAAAATATAACCTCTTCTATTTTTTACATCTTAGCAGGTGAGTTTCAGCTTCTGATACAGATGACCAGGCACCACTCCTGACCAACTAAATGACACTTGGTGAGGGTGAGGCCCATGGATCTCTGTATTTATCAAACCCCAAATATGCTGGCTCTGGTCTCCACTGTTTGAAAATCGCTATGACCCTAGTAGAGGCTTTGGGGAAGAAACAGCTGATTTCTCCAAGGTAAGATCTTCCTTCTGAAAGTTTTGACTTACCTAAAATCTGAGAAACTCAAAAAGATACAGACCTAATAGCACAGACACACAAATGATTTCTCCTGCTTCACAGCTCATCCTTCATCAGACTTCTAGATTTTCTCTCCCTCTCTAGCTCCCCCTATCCTTACCACCCCCAAGGCCCTGCCCCCCTGCCCTCGCCTCTGGTCTGAGCATCCTCTGTGGAAGGCCCTGATCCCTTTCCCAGTGGACACTCACCAGTGCACACGCAGCACAGTGTCCGTCAGCAGCTCAGGAGGGGATTGGATGGAGGTGCTCGGGCCCCGAGGCCCTTTTATCCTGGCCTTGGGCTCTGTCCTCAGGTGTGACACAGGGCCTGGGCAGGAGAGGACTGCCTCCTGCCACCCACTTGGCTCCTGTGACAGGAGATGACTGGCAGCTCCTCCCTGCATCCCTCTACAGAGCTTAGGGAAGTTGCTCCCAGCTAGGAATATGGTCACATAGAAATGGGGGTGGGTGTGAATTCCTCCTATCATCTGCCACCTTATTATCCTCAGTGGTACCTGCCTTTCAGTTCTCTTTCTTGGCGCTTGGTCCCCCAAACCTTACTCTTCTTCCTCCTGCAATGTTAATTCATGAGCTCCAGACCCTTTGGTTTGCACAAAGAAACACTGATGCGTCCAAGGTTTTTCACTTTGCTGTTGGAAATGAGTGTATCTGTGTATGCCTGTTTGTCTATGTCTGCATTTGTTTTCTAAGTCTGGTGTATGTATTAGATGTGTGTTGTTTGTAGCTCACATTCCAAAATATATTTACCTCTTAAAATCAACTCGAGCTTGGAAAAATTACCTAGAAATTAGGATTGTGGCTCTGGAGCCAGACAACCTGAGCATGAATTCTAGCTCTGACACTTATTGTTTAAGTAACTTAGGGCAAATTGTTTAACTTCTCTGCCTTAGTTTCCTTATCTATGAAATAGTGATTTTAATAACTTCTACTTCATGAGTTTGTTAGGAATATTAAATAAGATGACATATGTAAAACTCATAGAACTTTGCCTTGCACATTTCACACACACCAAAAGCTATCATCATTATCGTCATCATAGTTGTCATCATTTTCCTTAATCACCTTCTTAGATGCATGCTGTGGCAATCAATAGATGTTTTTGTCAAGCATGAAGCCAACATTTGCATAGGACTTTAGAGTGTACCAATAATTTTCTCATATGTCTTTGTCCATCAGTATAAGGCCTGGAGCATGCAGACATATGTGGTTAGGAGACATCACCCTGTAGAAGTCTGGCCCTATGCTGCCTGAGTGTGACTCTTGTCTTCCTGCTCAGGTTGTTACTTATAAGGGAGTGGTCATAGTATCAGTTTGGTTCACATAGGTAAGTCTTACTCAGGAGCAGAGCACTGATACTTAAAGTAATTGGCCTGAGGATTCATATGGTCCATGCCTCTAAAGATGTGGTACCCAAACCATCAATCAATCTGACTTAGATCTGAGTGATAAGCAGGTTTGAAACCTCATAAGGATTGGTCTGCTTGCCTTGATTGTGCGATGTCAATGGAGTTCAATTCAAAAGAGCGTTTTTATTAAGCAAATGATTACTTTCTAGGTCTTCTGTTATCAAGGGATTGGGAGCAAACATGACTGAGTTCTAGATGAAACTATAAGGCAAATCAAAAGTAATGCAATATGCTGCACATTGGAAAATTATAGAAATAACTGTAATAATTTATTTTCCAATTTATTTTGACTATGTACAACTATAATCTAGCAACTAATTAACAAATTTTTGAAAGTGTTTAATTTTTCTAGAATCACCCTGAACTTCATACTGAGTGCTATTTTACCTTTATGCACCAGAACCAGTGTCAAGTATGTTTATGGATTATTTTTTCTTCCATCAGTCTTTTCTTGTAACATACGTTGTTAAGTCATAGTCAAAGTAGTAAAGAAAGCATAGTTGTTTTTTTTTATGGCTGGTGGTCCCCAAAACCATGATATAAAAGGAAAATCTGATAAGTTTATCCACTTCTAAATAAAACTATTTATGTGGAAAAGAGCAATATTTAAGCAAATTTGAAAAGGAGATGACCAATTGAGAGGAAAATTATAACACATATTCCAGGAATAAGTTAAAACAGTTGATATGCAACTATATTTTACAAATTAATAAGGAAAAAATCCCAATGAAAATAATAGACAAAAGAGGTGAACAGGCAATACAAAATGTTAGATTTATATATGACCAATAAATGTACAAAAAGCTAGAAAAAAAGGCATCTTTTATTTTCTCCTAACAAATACATTTACTCATATTAAATAGGCAAAGATTTAAGTTTTATAAACCGAGAGTAAATGTGGAGGGAAAAAGCCACTGTAAATGGAACATAAGTAGGTGTTACTTATATTCTGAAAGGCAAATTGGTGGTCCATTCATTCAGATAATATTTATTGATGAATAAAATAATTAAAATTTAGAATGTACATACATTTTGAATAAGCAATTCCAATTCTAAGGCTTTTATTCTATGGATATTATCACAAAATATGAAAATCTGAATACTCAATGATATAAACTGATATTTATAATAAGAGAAATTGGGAACATATTAATACCTATAATAAATTGTGACATGTATAATACATATATAGTGATTAAAATTATTTGTGGTTCTATATTTAGGCATGAACAGATATTTCTTGACTGAAGCTGTCATATTATTTATTGAATGGTGCTGTTATATTATAAAGCACAAATATTATACAAGAATCAGAAAATGTAATTTTAATTTTTTAATTTTCTTTCACATCTTTATTGGAGTATAATGCTTTACAGAAAATGTAATTTTAAAATAGAACTATACCTAATAGCAAGAAAAATATGAGATATCTAAGAATAGATATCTCAAAAGTTGTACAAATGGAGAAAATTAGATTCTGCTATCTAGTTGCATCCAATATTGGAAGAAAATTGCACCCACATGTGAGACTGTGTTCCTTTCCCCTAATCTTCATTCAGGGGTCAGTAAATGCATTTAGAGAACTGGGAGAAAAGGACAAATATCAGGTGTGAAACAGGGGTAGAAGGACCAGGCTCCCTTTTCCTTCTGTGATCAGCCAGCACACAGGAGCAGGGAAATGGACAAATGCGCCATTAAATCAAGTTTGGTATTTTGACTGTTTCTCAGACTGGATATTCTAATTTCCAAACTGAAACCAGGTTTGCGATTTAAAAATGACATTGCTTGGGAAGAGCTGTAAAGTCACTAAACCTTCCCAAGGCATCACCTATGAATCAGAAGACCATCTCATTGGGTAAAATTTTAAGAACAGTCATATATAATAAAAATTATATTTTTATTACATCCTACAAGCTAAGCTTGCTCAATATGAGGGTAGAGACAGATTGTTTAATATCCACCTGCTTGAGGAAACTCTTAGATGACTAGATAAGTCTTCCTAGAAGGATGGTATTTTGGGTGGGCCTTCAAGGAGGGACAGAACTCCAAAATATCCAGATGGTGGAGAAGAAATTGAAGAGTAATTCAGATAGAGGAAAGAGCAGGTAATGCTGCTAGTAATAGCAGCACTAGTAGTAGTAACAGTAGTAGCAGTAGAAGCACTTATAAAATAACAGTAGAAGCTACTGTTTATTGAGAACACAAATATTCTGGACACTGACTACAGATAGTAACCTCTGAACTACAGACAGTAATCTGCTTCCCAGATTAAAAGGCATCAAGATAGATGTACAAGTTTAAGTTATACCTAGTTAAGGGTGAGTTGTTCAGTGTGGCAGGAGCATGAGGTTTCATGAGGCAGTATGAATGGTGAACCTTAGAAATTAGGTTGGAAATATTTTCTGTTGAGCCTTAAGCATAGTAATGCATAAGAATGTGCATTATTCTGTAGAAACCACTGTTTTTCAGAAGTGAAGTGACAAGCTCATAAATGTGGCATAGGGAACGTGTTCGGGAAAAAAAGTGTAGAGGATTTAATGAAGCTGGAAGAGGAAGAAAGAAGCAGAGTTTGCTGGGAGGTTAGTACAAAAGCAATTTTCACACCCAAATGTGCCTGAAACCAAACTGATTACAGAAATGGTGGATAGGAAACATGGATTTTCAAAACATGTTTACTTTTTCTTTTATTTATTAATTCATTTTTTCTTTTCTTTTTCTATCGTGTGTGTGTGTGTGTGTGTGTGGCAGGAAGAATGCTTTGGTGATGTGGGTCAAGAGTAGCAGAATGAGTACAGAGAAGGGGAGGAACATGGAAGGACCAGGTTAGGGCCTTGAAGGTGGCCAGGAAAACAAGAATTTATGTTTACAAAGAGGCATTTGAGACTTGGTCCATCAATGCTGCTTCAGGGTCCAGATGACATAGGACAAAACAGAGTTAGGAGCATTTGTGTCTTTCACGCTCTCACCATCACTCACCCCATTTTAGGCCAGAGTGCCCCTCTGGCCACTGAGGTTCAAGGCCACCGGCAGCAGAGGACAGGGTAGAGGAGAACAATGGCAACTCAAGACAAAGATGCTGCTCAAACTCCAGTCTTATTGTTTTACATCAGAGAACACACTGTAAGAAAATACCACAACGAGTGACTTAAGGGCTATCTACTGAGGATGTGAGGGTAGACACAGAGATGGATTCTAAGGCCATGGATAGGATAGGATAGTCAAGATAGGATTTGAGTTTCTGGACCCCAGGGAGGATGCACTGTCTTCGCAGGTTCAGAGTATTCTGCTGGACATCTCAGACCCGGAAGCAAGTGAAGGAGGAGAAAGACAAGGTCCTCGGCAGTGTACTGCACAAAAATCTGCACTTCTTAGCTCAGGGTCCACTTCAGCAGCAGCCTTCAGAGGACTGACCGCTCCCCCCTCCGCAGCACCTGGAGCCCCCCGAGGCCTGGCTGCAGCAGTCAGGGCTGTGGTGTCTGCGGCGGTGGGACCTGCGGGGCCTGTGGCGGCTCAGGCAGCAGCCCCCAGCCCTGGAGCTTCAGCAATGCCCACAGATGGGGCCACAGCAGGAAGAGGCTGGAGGTGGGCAGGGGTCTGGGCACTTGGGGGAACACTTGGGGGGACCTTCAGGGGTGGGACACTTTGGGAGGCACTTGGGAGGGGGTTGGCACTGCTGCTGGTTGTGCTGACAGGACGTCTTGGTGGGATTTCAGTAAATCTGAATGACAAAATAGAAACAGATCCAGAAACTCAAGATCCAGAGACATTCCATTTTTCCTTAGTTTGAAATCCTTCCCCAAAGTTGGGGAGGGATATCTAGAATATGCGCAGTGACAGAAACCTCTTTGAGACAATGAGTATGACTTCTCCACTTTTGTACCTGTAAGGTCATCCGCGGTTCTTTTTTTTTTTTTTTTTTTTTTATAAAGTCAGATTTATTCGCCTGTTGCAACATAAACATTTTTTTTCAATTATTAATTTATTTTTATTTATGGCTGTGTTGGGTCTGCGTTTCTGTGCGAGGGCTTTCTCTAGTTGTGGCAAGCGGGGTCCACTCTTCATCGCGGTGCGCGGGCCTCTCACTATCGTGGCCTCTCTTGTTGCGGAGCACAGGCTCCAGACGCGCAGGCTCAGTAATTGTGGCTCACGGGCCCAGTTGCTCCGCGGCATGTGGGACCTTCCCAGACCAGGGCTCAAACCCGTGTCCCCTGCATTGGCAGGCAGACTCTCAACCACTGCACCACCAGGGAAGCCCCATCCACGGTTCTTGATTCTTATGTGGTTAATAAATGACTGTTGAACTAAGAAATCAAGCACTGTTTGAAATACTAGAATGGATATCTCATGTCATTTCAAAGACATGTTAAGTCCTTTGCAATTCTAACTACTTGAATCTCTCTAGAAATGTTTTGCAGGAATTGGTACAAGAGCTGTCATATCCTGATATATATATATATATATATATATAGAGAGAGAGAGAGAGAGAGAGAGAGTACGTATATATGTATATATACATCTGTATAATAAATTTGTGATCTGCAGAGTCAGGGAAAGCTTCCCTTAGAGCAATGGGCTCAGCACCAGCAGCGCACTCATTGCAGTACTGTAGCTGTCCTAGGTCACTTATCACCCCCATATCTGACCACAGGGACAACACTTCCCAGGTGGTTCCTGCTTGGTTTAGAGCAAACATTAGTCCTGACCCTCTCTCCTTGTCCACAACTTTGTCCCCCTCCTCCACAGTCCACTCTATCTCTGTTCAGAGGCACTCTCCAGCCTCACCTCCATCCTGTTCATCACCCCACCCCCTGGGTTCTAGAAAAGCACTCGCCCTGGTCTGAGGCAGCCATAGACATGTCCCTGAGGAGGCCGAGCAGATGAGGGACACAGGGATGTGTCCCGACTGCAGGGACACAATTTACATGGGCCCCAGGGCTGGACTCAGGTGAGCCATGCTTCTGGAAGGAGCAGGATGTGGCTGTTGAACAAGTGAAGCACGTGCAGGTTCTTCCTGACATTCCCCCTCAGCTTTGTTCTTTCCACACTGAGCTGGGGGTCCCACTCCCAGCTTAGAGTAAGGGCTTTGGGGGAGCAGTTCTATATGTGGCATTCTGTAAATCGTACCCTTTCCCTTGGCTATGGCCCAAGGTTTGGGGAACCCATGGCCTCTAGATAGAGGATTCTAGTGCTGTGGCCCCCAAAATTCTTTTTCTTGAGAAGTCTTGAGTGCCCTTCTTTCCACCCTCTGTCTTGAACTTGCTCTTGTCCCTCCCTGAGAAAGAGTCTTTTGGCCACATGGCGTCTAGACCTACCTTTGCTTTGGGCTCCAGCAGCTTTTAGCAAGGTCTATTAGGTGCCGTGAAGTTCTTCTTCCCAATGAGTCCAGTCATGTTTGGTCTGGTAACCCAAGTCCAGTGGTGAACTGGACAGCCAATTAGTGTGCATCTCTTCTTAACTCTGCATTCGATGTCATCATTTTAGTAGCTTGAAATCTGACATGATGGGACTATTTACATCATTGAAATTGGCAACAATTTACCTCTCTTTTTTCCCAGATATCCCATTGTTAAACTTTACCAACATACCATGTTCCAGGCTTCAGTCCACTCCCGATGGGGTAAACATTGCCCTTACTTTTAATTAGGTCAAGTCCATGAACCTGTGTGTGGGACTAGATTCCCTCAAACAGTGCACCAAAATCTTTTACAGAGCAGCTAGTCTGAGAATCCCTCATGTTGGATCTCAAAGGCTAGCAGGTTTGTAATTGTACTTGGGTTAGTCTGTGGAGTTGGGGCTATAAAATGGTCTTACATATGGAGTGTTGACTTTGGTTTATGTTGTGCTTTAATTCTGCCCTATCTCATGGAATGCACAGTGAGAGGCTTGGTAGCCCTGTCTATACTTCTACTGACTTGTAATATTTCTGAGAAGTCTCTCTCCCTCCCATCCTTTCCTCCCACACCATCTCTCTCTCTCCCTCCCTTTTTCTCCTTCAATATGTTTCTCTCTTTCTATGCGCACATGTGCACACACGCATACACACACTCAACATGTTCACACATAGAGACATGCGCACACCTACACTGTGGTAACTAATAAGAAAACAAGTGAGTTTTCTTAACATGCAAGAAAATTAGTGTATATAAGGAATTCTTTCCATAATTAAAAAACAAAACCAAAAAAAAAAAAATCAAAGCAAGAAACTGCACAGAAACAAAACCTTTCCTTCTACCCTAGATCATAGACACCTAGGATGAGAAAATTTAGTGTTGGATGTTCCCACTTATGGAAAGTTCCCTGTGGTATCCAACTCTTTTCATAAGATATACTTATTTATGTACCTCCTCACAAGGCACTTCTAGAAACATCTACTATAGAAAATAGATGCCTAATGATGACAAAGCTGCTGTTGGTGTTGATGATGAATTTGATAACAAGGATGAGGAAAATGACTAAATTTCAAGCTTGCATTCCCTCCCTTCAAGAACCAGGAACTAAATGCCTTTGTGGTAAGTTTGGCTACCAACTCAGAATGCGTGGGTTGGGATAGGGATGGGCAAAGAGTTTCCTGGCAAGTATCTCTCTAGGAATGTCCTCCTGTTGCCCCATCTCTCTCCACTAATACAATGTCCCAATCTCAAGGCATCCAAAACTCACACGAGCGTCTCATGGAAACAGGGATGAAGTCATGGGCTACAGGAAACAGTTATCATAACAATCTCACCCACATCTGGGCCTTTAATCTGTGACCAACTCTGCCCCAGTCCTGTGAAAAATACTGACAAACAAATCTTAGCCCCTGCACTCAAAGAGTTCACAGTCAAATTGGAGAGAGAAGCAGAAACACCTGAGAAGTTAGATAGTAATGCTGACCATCAGCACAAAAGAAACAGTAGACGGGGCATGGCTGAAGCCAAATTCAAGAGTCTGCACCAGCGTTTCTCAGTAGGCGGCCTTTAAAAATGATGCCAGGACACCACTGATTCTGAATATCTGAGAATAAGGTTCCACATCAATATTTTTAAAAAGATACTCAGCTGATTATAATGTACAGCCAGAGATAAAAGCTGTTGATCACTCTAGACATAGAGGAAGAGATCCTTGTTAGATGAAGAAATTCGTTAAGGCTCATGGGAGAGGCAAGGCAGCCACTGGATAGTGGAGGGTGTACAAGAATGAAAGCAATGGTTGTCACACTCTGTTCCTGTAGGAGATCAGCATGAGAGGTGTACAAAGAAGTGTTCTGGTTTTTAAGAAAAGGAACAGGTAGCAGTCTTTTTTTTTCAATTCACAAAAACATTAATGCTCAACACGCTCTCAATTATATGTTAGATATAGTTTTATTTAAACCTTTGCCATTCAAATAAAGCCTTCACAATTAAGCTTCATAAACAAAATAATTAATGGGAAGGAAAAAATAATAAGAACACCCACTGTGACAACTTGCATACATGCTTGTTCCAAACGTTGCACAATACTGTCCAGTTAAAGAACCTGGGAAAGATGTAGAATCAGGAGGCAGAGTCTTCCAACAGGATGAACTCAGGGGCAACAATGAGATCTCTGATGTGACCTCTGTTGAGGTTTTCGATGGGCCCGATGAGGAAGGGAAACTGAGAAGGTAAAATGTGGGCATAGACCATAACTAACTCATAACTCAAGAATTTTTAGTAAGTTTGCCTCCTTCTATATGCAGTTGGGAGCCGTATCTCTGAGTGGAGGGGTTGAGTTCTTGTCCCAACCTTACCGCTACCTTCACTTGTGACTTTGAGTCAGTGACATCACCTCTCCACACCTCAGGTCCTTTAGTTGTGCTCTTTCCAAGCTCAAAGAATCTATCGTTTAAAGGCCTCAACTGTCAGTCAGAAAAATATACACATAACTGTCCCAATAAATTCTGAAAAAGAATTTAATAACATTCAATCTTAGATCTCAATAAAAAGATCTCAGAAAATTTAGAGTAAAAGGAGTATCAATGGGATGATGAAAACAATTTGTTGCAAATGAACAAAAATTGTAATGCACCAATCATCATTCTAAATTAGTTTTGTCCTAAAATTCTTACAAATTAAATAACACAAAATATATGTCAGATACATATGTACATAAGTGTGTGTGTGTATATATATATATATATATATATATATATATATATATATATATATATAAAGATGTCAAAAACTATCATCATTTGCAAACAAGATGATTATAGAGTTAGAAAATAAAAAAATTGATTTGCAAGTGATTAGAACTAGTAAGAAAATTCTCTGAATTGACCACATGCTATATATTAACAAACTCTGAGTTGAATTTATGAGCAGAAATGTCCCTGTATGTAAGAGCCACTAAACATGAAATATTTAGAAATCACCTTAATAAAAATTATTCAGAACCCAGATGAACAAAACTACAAAGTGACCTACAGAAGAGTTGAATTATGAAGAATCATACCATTCTCTTCAAAAGAAACAATAATCTACATAATTAATAAAACCCCAATCACAATTTGTAGCTTTTCTTGGGAACATAAATGACAAAATTATTTGAGTTAGTAACTTTCAAAATCTAATGTGATCAATAAGAAAACACTAAGAGCTTAAAGATAAATCGGCATTATTTTTAAAAAAAGAAAATTCACAAAACAGAAGTCAAAGGAACAATAAATATTTAGGAAAATGGGGCATCCTGTTCTTTCTACATCTTTCCTGACATCCAGACTAACTTAGGTCCCCCAGTTTGTTCACCCATAACATGAGTTACTGTAACTGCTTGTTTAATTGTCTGTCTTTCCTAGTAAACTATTGTAATAATCATATTTTTTGTTTCCTATATTTGCAATGTTTTGACATCTTTAGGGACCACTGATGGCTGAGGAGAGACTATCCCTCCCAGAGATAGCTAATTCTACCTTTCCTATCAAACCAACCAATCCCAAGTCTATACCCCACCTCCTTTCTAACTCTCATACACCAAGCCAGTATTTCCCTTCCCCTAAACCATCCCAGGGCCAGGCACCAGGCAACTAGAGACAGCCCCTATTCCCCAAAGCCCTCTGGAATTATTCAAACTAGCCAGTCCTAAACTGTTTCTCCTGCCCTGTCTTTCCTTTCCCATGGAAAACACAGTAAAGGCTGTGACCTCTGTTTTCCCATCACTCCTGCTGCTGCCCCCAAAACCCGGCGCACCCCCATGTGGCCCTGTGAGACATGATGTACCTCCTTCTCTTCGGAAATATAAGTGATAAACATTTCCAATTGCATCGACCCCTCCATGTCGTCACCTTTGTCAACTAAGACTCAGGCACAGGTCAACTAAAAGCTCCGTGTTCACAACCAGGATCTGTCTCATGTTAGGTTCTTAGTAAACAAATATTTGTTGTTATTATTTGTGGCCTTTCTTCATAACTTCAATTGTTCCATGAAAATTGTAATATTCATGTTCAGATGAGAGGTTATTCTTTTCATCTTCTTTGCTGCATCATTTGTCTCCTGTGTGTTTTTGCAAGAATGAATTTCAATGCACTTTTCCACACCATTTAATGATGTCTTATGGTTTCTGTGTTTATGTCTTTTTGTTACACGTCTGCAAAGTTGGATTTTCCCAGACCAACTTTTAGCAGGAGGTTCCTGTGGAGGCAGTAGAGGTGGGGAAGGACCTGGCGGGTCGTTTTCCAGGTTCCTCTGCTCAAGGGTTCCCCCTTCTGTTGCTACAGTGAAAGAAGGGTAGCCATTTCACCTGGACTCTCAGGACACGATGTGGTTCAGGGGAGGTCTCAAGCCAGCCCTGCGACCCCCACCAACTCCTCAGCTCCGTATCTCCACTGGCCTCTGCCACCAGGGGACCTACCTCTGCATTCCAAGGGGCTCCACTCCCTTCGCTAAGATGCTGCTTCCTGAGATCTGCCACTCCAATCTGCCATGAGTAATTCAGTGTCCCGCAGACACCCCCAGTTTTATCTTAGTCCTGTTCATAAGTGTTCCCACTCAGGGTAGAGCTCTCTCCTGGCAGTGAGTATTGGCAGGTTATTCCTGAGACTTGCCATTGCTAAGTGCCTGTGCCCTTGCTATTCTCCATGGCCCCATCCACAGCTGCCCATGCAGGATGTGTGAGACCCTCACCTTGGCCATACCCACACATCATTCAGAGGCTGCAGGATTTCTCTGTATCCCAGATTCGCTGAAGATGTAGTGTGTATGTCTCTGTGTGTATGTATCTATGCATATGTGTCCTGTGCTCCTTTTTGCTTTGTATGACTTCCTGGAGGAAAATTGGTTAAGATTTGAAACTAAGCTTCTCTCATGTTTTACAGGAATAAAAACTGCTGCTTATATAAAATCAGTGAACAGAGCAAGACAAAATATTGCATTCATCTTATAAGCAAAGATATATAAAAGTGCAAATAGAGAAAGAACAATAATCCCTAGAGTTAACGGTGGCCATGATTGCTGATTATTTGTATTTTCCAGTCTACATATTTTCCAGGTTTCCACAAAAACACATTTTCTTTTCATAATAAAACAAAATGAACATTTACATTTAAACACACGCACAGACACACACGCAGACACACACAGACACACACACACACACACACACACGAAGCTTCTCTGACAGGGAAGAGGATGATTTGGACGGAAATTCCTGCAGGAGCAAGGCCAGTCCGTTGGCCATTTCCCTCATCCAGGTGACCCTCATCCAGGTGACCCTCATCCAGGCAACAGAAGTGAGAGGGCTCCTGGGCTGATAGCCATGTGCTTCCTCTGTCCTTAAAGTTCTTTCTAATCTTCCTGACTCTAAATCCCAATCCTCTACATAAAAATCTCTGTTTTGTGTAGCTTTTCATTGACCCTGCCTTCATCTGGAATGCACTATCCTCCCCCTGATTTCAGCACGGTCCTCCCCATTCCCTCGGCTCCTCTGTGTCCCTCTGATGGTCCCTTTCCAGTCGTCATGTGGGGTCTTTCCTCTCCCACCTCACCTGGGTCACAGTTCCTGAGACTTCCTCCTGCCTGCCCAGGCCAGTGCTTTGGTCTCACTCTCTGACCATGTGTTTTCTTCCCCATCACGAGCTCCTGCTTCCTTTTTCATTTCATATTTTTGGAACAGTTATCTGCTGAATATTTTATAGCAATGATGGAGAGAAAAGTTTTGAATTTCAATTAGTTCACAAATATATATCTAACCCTAAAAATGATCATAGAAGGCATTAATATAGATGGAAGCAAGCTCATTTTTCAACTAACAATTCACAAAAAACACACAAATATATCTTGTGGGCAACTCACCTAGAGCTAATTTGTAAGCAAAAATTTGGCTTTTAGAAAATTGGCATTCAGAAAAAAAGGGAAAAAAAAAGAAATTAGCATTGGGTGACTATATTTCTTTTAAAAAATGTGAAGGTCCATAGTGAGCTTGAGGGATTTATGACGTTTTGATTTCTCATTACAAAAGCTTTTATTTAGGTCTCTGAAATTTCCTCAGGAGCAGATAGTTTCAGCTCAAAGCTAATGAAAGGGACCATAAAGTATGACAGAGGCTCCCTGCTTCTTCAGGAGGTGGCCTTCTTTCTTAGGTTCCCCATCCCTAATTACCCAGAGAACTGGTTAAAAATGGGATGAAGGAGGAGAAATTACCTACAAGTTCTTCACTGTCCAGCTGAGACATGAAGAAGCTCCCCTGTGAGTGGCAGGACAGGCACAGAGCAGCTGTGGTCCTCTAGGCAGAGGCAGGTGGTGGGGAGGCACAAAGCAGTGTGACACTGGGTCCATGGGGAGCCTGACCACAGAGCATGATCCTCGGAAGTTGTGCACTGAGCTCCCACTGACAGCAACTCCACCTGAGGCAGGGGACTCTCATCTGCCAGGAGAACATTGCTACTGAGATTCAGTCAGCCTACTGGGACCAAGTTCAAGCTCGCTCTGTTCGCCACACAACAGGCCAATGATTCGGAGACCAGGTGTTGAGGCAAGGAATATGACTTTATTTGGAAATCCGGCAGACTGAGAAGATGGCGGACTAGTGTCTAGATGCCAGTTTCTTTTATAGAGAGGGCGAGGTGGTGAGGAAGTGAAGTAAAAGGGCCATCACTCTTGCAAAACATCTCCTGGAATGGCCAGCCTCCATGAGGAGATGTGTCAGTTTCGTTTTCTTGCAGCCACTCACAGGTGGGCAGGGTTCCCTGAAGCAGGCCATTATGTATGATTATAATAACAAAAGCAATGAAAAGCAAAGGTTAGAGTCAAAGAAACAGATCCAATGTGGAGTCCGACTTAGCTCTTCCCTGTTACCTACCACAGAGTCCAAAACTTTTCCAGATACATCCAGCCTATGGTATTGTCTCTATACATTTTTTTTTTTTTTGTAAATGGATGACCACAACAAAAGCAACAACGATTGCAATTACCAAACACGAAACACACTCATACTATGTCATAATATTGACATTCAGTCCAGTAATCCTCCACTGTAACAGGTCCTTTACTTTGCAGTGAAAATTGATTTGTATATTTTTTGCCTCTGAGTTCTTGTGGGATTTTTTTTTTTTATTCAAACAGAAAGTCACAAAAATTATAATCATCCTCATCAGTTCACTCAGTCCCATGTAATTGATTTTTTTTTCATCTTGATCTTTTCTTAGCACTTTTATGAATTCATCAGTTTTCCATTAGAGTTCTATACATTTTTTAATTAGCTCTCATTCTTTCCTTTATCTGCCAAGCTTCTCCTTCCAGGCCCCCAGCCTCTTTCTCTGCTGGTGCCTCCCCAGCCCCCCCTCCTCTGGCTCACAGCCCCCCTGCGAGCTCCCACATCACCTTCACCCTGGCTCACTCCTGACTGTCGACTCGTCTGTGAGGAGTTGACACAAATGACAAGACCGTTCTGGGCATGCCCTCAGGGGATGCGGGGATTCCAGGATGAGCCACTAGGCTCTGATAGGAGCAGGAGGGGCCCCTTGCACAACCTATTCGTGCCAGGTCCCTGTCGGCACTCCCTTGGCTCCTCGCTGTCTCCACTAAGGAGGCCATGGGGACGGCCGGAGCTCCTCTTGGACCAGCATTGTAGTTGAGCTTCAGAAAGTCACCTGCTTCCTCAGGCCAGGGTCCCACATTGTATTCAGGAGAGGAGATTCCCAGATCCTGGCATCAGGAGCTTTTTGCTCAGGTCCATGTTATGCTAAGAAATCAAAGGTGCCCTGGTCCCTTACTTCGCTCCCGGGGAAATGTCTATCTGTCCAGAGGCCCAGCCGCGTCTCTGCTTGCGGTCCCCACAGCTCCCAGGCTGTCCTACCCTCAGCTCCTCCCCAGTCCCTGCTCTGCTCAACCCTGCACCTGGGGCTCTAAGACTCTGCATCCCTCTTCGGCAGCCCGTGGGAGGCTGCCAGGGCCAGGCGCCCCGTACCCAGCAGCAGTGATGGGGGAGGAAGGGGACGAGGAAACGCCGAGCTCTCCACTTTTGTAGCCGTCCTCCTCCCCACACCGGGCTCGTGGCTGTTTTGGATAATATGGATGTTCTAAAGTTAAGGAAGAGGAGGGAATGACTACTGGGGGCAACTAGCAGTTTCGATCACAGTATGACTTTGTAGGAAAAAGTGGCTGGACCTCTGGGTATCTAGAAGCAGCGTGTCCTGGGTGTGCGGCATTATATAGGACAGAATAACACCTGTGATCTTCACCACAGAAAGCGAGGAAACTCATACCTACGACGCCACCTCCATGGGTCCAGACATGAGGAGGTGCCAATTTCCGGGGGTGAGGTGGAAAAATGGATTTGGCCATCACCTTGGGAGTTTCCAAAGGTGTGACTCTGAATGGGGTGTGCACTGCATTTGGGGGATGCTGTGAGCACTCCCTGGGTGGGGGAGGGAAACTACTGACTTGGCTTTCTCTGTAATTGAGGGAAACTATGAAAATGTCTAATGGTGGAGCTTTAAGAAAGCTCAGTGAAGGGGCTCACCGACCTGGTGGTAGCCTTTTATTACATCTCTTTTCTTCTTTCTGCCTGAGACCCAGACATCATGGTTGGAGCCCAGCACCCTGTGCACTGGCAGTGTTGTGGATGGAAGCCAGAGCTAAGGATGGAGAAGGAGCAAAGGAAAAGGGGCCCAGGTCCTTGAGGACATCATGGAACTACCAAGTCGCCCTGGGCTAATCCCTGCAGATGTTCAGGATGTGAAATAAATTCAGTCCTCCAGTTTATTTAAGCACTGTTATTTCAGCCAAACTCAATTCAAGTCAAACTGAATTTCTAACACAGACACACAAACAAAAACAAGGTATGATACAAATACAGACATGCCAGAGCTCATACTGTATACAGAAGAGGCAGATAAATAAAGGAGCTTCTCATCACAAAAGGAGCCCAAGAAGCCCCAAGTAACACTGTGGCAGAAAATTCAGCTGCTCTCACTTAAAGAAGGAAGTTTCTGTAAATGGACCTGGGTATCCAACTCCTTTTAGACCTTCCCTGACCTCAGACTAACTTAGATACCCTAAGAAGAGCTTTTATACACCATCCTGATATATAAGTGATATAATTAATATCACTTCTTTCACTGGTCTAAAAACTTCATATTCAATATACAATGCCTACCTCATATGAGGTCTCCAGGGCATATCTGATTAATAGATAAACAATAAAAGAAGGAAAGAGCTTTCTATTGTGATTACAGGAAGAGCATATTTAGAAAGCAAGTTATGCCAGTTAGATGTTAACTTATAATAAGTTTGTCTGTGCCACAGCTATTGATGGTGCTGCTGATGGTGACGGTGATGTTGGTGCCAGAAGTGACCTAATGTGAGTCAAGCTCTTGACTAATGGCCTCTTAGCCAAGCCCACTCTTGCCTCAATAGGTGCTGCCATCACCTGGTGGTGGTAAAGGGCATGTTCACGGAAGGTCAGAGCCTTGGCAGTTGTACCCTCTCCTCCTTTCCTTTCCTCATATACCTTAAATAAGATGTCAGTGTTTGTGCGTCTATTCTCTTAATGTTGGATATTTAGACAATAATTGATTTTTCCCTAACAATAAATATTGCTGTCGACCTACTTAATGAGTGTCCTTGTGTGCACATGCAAGTGTTTGACTAGTTAAGATACAAAATTTTAAAATCGTTGAGACAGAGAGTATGTCATTTTTTTTGTTGTAATATTTATGGAAATTTTACCTCCAGTGACCAGATGACAACTGACACTCCCACCATAGTCTATAGTAATATCTCTTTCTCAAACTCAGTTAGTATTTAATAATATAAAACTGTTGTTTTTCATATTTGCCGAATTGAAGGGCAAAAATGATATCAAACTGTTTATTTAACTTGTAGTTCTCCAAATACCTATGAGGTTTGGCATCTCATTTTACACTCATTTACTGCATGAATTTCTTCTGTTGTAAAGGGCCTGCCCATCCACCTGTTCAGTCTTCTTCTTTTTTTTTTTAACATCTTTTTTGGAGTATAATTGCTTTACAGTGTTGTGTCAGTTTCTGCTGTATAACAAAGTGAATTAGCTACCTGCATACGTATATCCCCATATCCCCTCCCTCTTACATCTCCCTCCCACCCTCCTTATCCCACCCATCTAGGTGGTTGCAAAGCGAGGAGCTGATCTCTCTGTGTTATGCAGCTGCTTCCCACTAGCTATCTATTTTACATTTGGTAGTGTATATATGTTAGTATTACTCTTTCACTTCATCCCAGCTTACCCTTCCCCCTCCCTGTGTCCTCAAGTCCATTCTCTACGTCTGTGTCTTTATTCCTGTCCTGCCCCTAAGTTCATCAGAACCATTTTTTTCTTTAGATTCCACATATATGTGTTAAAATACGGTATTTTTTTCTCTTTCTGACTTACTTCACACCGTATGACAGACTCTAGGTCCATCCACCTCACTACAAATATCTCAATTTCGTTTCTTTTTATGGCTGAGTAATATTCCATTGTATATATGTGCCACATCCCATCATATGTGCGTACCACATTTACTTTATCCTTTTATTGGTCAATGGACATTTAGGTTGTTTTTTGTATCTTGGCTGTTGGGAATAATGCTGCAGTGAACATGGGAGTGCAGATATCTCTTCAAGATCCTCATTTCAATTTTTTTGGATATATACCCAGAAGTGAGATTGCTGGATCATATGGTAGTTCTTATCTCCATCAAAACCTCAATGGCACTTTTACAGAAATAGAAAAATGTATGTTAGGATGGTTACTACAAAAAAAATTTAAGATAAGTTTTGGGGAGGGTGTAAAAAAACTGGAACCCGTACACACTGTCAGTGGGAGTGTAAAATGGTGTACTCACTAGGAAAAGCAGTATGGAGGATCCTGAACAGGTAAAAATAGAACTGCTATGAACATTTTTGTACAGGTTTTTATGTGCACATGTGTTCTCATTTTCTTGGAGATAAATCCAGGGGTGGAGCTGCAGGATAACATGGTAACCGCATGGTTCACATTTGGAGGAACTACAAAATTGTCTTTCGGAATGGTTGCATGCACCATTTCATGTCCATGCCAGCAGTGTATGAGGGTTCCAATTTCTTCACAACCTTGTGAACCCTTGTTATTTTTTGTATTTTTTTATTATAGCCATCCAAGTAGGTGTGAAGTGGAATCTCATTCTGGTTTTGATTTGCATTACTTGATAACTAATTATGTTGAGCATGTTTTCATGTGCCATTTATATATCTTTTGGGAGAAATGTCTGTTCAGAGCCTTTGTCCGTTTTTCATTGGGTTATACATCCTTTTTATTATTGAGTTGCTGAGTTCTTTATATATTCTGTATATAATCTCTTGTCAGATTTATGATTTACAAGTACTTCCTCCCATTCCGTGAGCTGTCTGTTCACTTTCTTGAGAGTGTCCTTTGAAGCGTAAAAGCATTACATTTTGATGGTCCAATTTGCCTGAACCTCAGCAGTGAGCCAGGGGACAGAAACGAGAGTGGGACAGAGGCCCCGACCCCAGTTTCACACCCAGTGACCCTCAGGCCACTCTCTGTCTCTCTTAGCCGTGGACTGAGCCAGGGGACTGGGCAGGCTCAGACTGCCGGGCCCCTTCAGCCTAGATCATTTAAACATTTATGTAACATTTGTTTAAAGGAGCGGCAGGGGCATGAATGAAGACAAGAATGAGGCAGACACCCTCCCCAAAGGCGGTTGAGTGGCAAGGAGTTATCACTGAGGCTTGTCCATCCGGGTTCCAATTCTCATGCCAAGCATTTTAAATCAAATGGAAGGAGTTCTGTTAAATATACCTTTCTCCATCTACTTGAATTCCAAATAATTTTCAAATGCTGTCGTCATGGCATGCGGAAAAACTACAATAATTTATGTGCAGCATGGTAGATTAAACTGACTAGGCTGCTCGTGGTTCAAAGTACTCAGCCCCGGGGGCCCCCAGGCCCTTCTGCTGAACTCATGGGAGAACCCAGGACTCACAGTCCAAGATTGCTCAGGGCAATCCCATCGAGAAGCTCTATTATGCAATTGCTCTTCTATGATTACCCTTCTGGAAAATTCTTCTGGCTTAACTCTTTCTCAGACTCCACTCTTAACCAGAGCGTCCTATGTGTGTGTGTTGCAGGGACGCTGAGCTATAAGAGATTTAAGGAGAATGAAAGAATGGACAATGTCCAGGACACTTCATAAGTAGGCAACAGAGATTTATTGTTGTGAGAGGGGAAGGAGGAAGGAAAGATCGGGATCCAGTATAAACCTTGGGTGATCAGAACAGGACACCTCCTATGCCCTATCAATCCCATGAAGAGAGATAGGAGTGGGAGAAGCTTCATTCTAGAGCTCCACTCTTGAGATTTCTCCTACAGATTTCTCTGTGATACCCAAGGTCTGGGTCAGCAGCTGTCCCCAGAGCTTTCACAGCACCTGGTGCCCCCCGAGGGCTCACACTCACAGAAGTCAGGGCTCTGGTGCCGGCGCTGGTGGAAGAGACGGGGCCTGTGGTGGCTCAGACAGCAGTCCCCACTCTCAGAGCAGGAAGAGACTAGAGGGCACTTTGGGGGGCATTTAGGGACAGGGCACTTGGGGATGCACTTGGGAGGGGGCTGGCACCTCTGCTGGTTCTGCTGGCAGGACATCTCGGCAGGAGGTCAATCAACCTGCAAGAGGACAATTACATGGTTTTGAAAGGTTAAATCAAGAGCCCTGCTTTCCACCTCCTTTAGCGTCAATCCATGATAAGTACATTCTAGAACACATGGCAAAGCATCTGAAGGAAATAACATACGTCTTTCCTCTAGTTAAAAATGCATAGATTTAAATCCAGATGTAGTAAACATTTTACTCTCCTTGGCAGCAGGGATTTCTCCGTCCTCACAGTCCTGCATGCAGTATTCAAATCTCTGAAGTGCCATTGTCTTAACATAAAATAAGCCCCTAATCTTGATAAGGTAGATACACACCTTTTATAGCCCAGGGCAGCTTCCAGAGTAGCAAAGTGCTAATGACTTCTTCAGCCAAAATCTTTCCCTCTGCTTTTGAATTTTCTTCCTGCTCAATGTGGCAGGAATCAAAGACATCATCCTCTTTCCTCAGCCTCCCTCCTTCCTCCCCACCCTCTGCCCTGCTCTTCACCTCTCAGCTGTCAACTCCTCCCCTGTCCTGCTCAGAGCCCCTCTGGCTCCACTTCCCACTCACCCTGGTCACAGGCAGGAGCAGAGAATCGTCCCTGGGGAGTCAGAGCTGATGAGATGCTGGAGCCGGGATGTCTTGTATAGGCCCCAGGCTTGGCTCCAGGAAGGGCAGGAGGTCGCTCTTGCACAACCAGGCACATGCTGGGTCATTCCTGACACTCCCCTGCCTCCTTGTCCCTGTGTCCCAGGAGGCCTTGGGTGCTTCCAGGACCCCCCTCTGGGGCAGGGTCTAAGGGGCTTACGAGCCACAGCCTTCCTCAGCCTGAGTCCCCGAGGAGCTGACTGCGGAGCCCCACAGAGCCAGTGCCTGGGCAAAGACTCAGCAGTTTACTTCTGAGGAAACCAGAGGTCCATAGCACAGCTTCCTTGTGGAAGAGTTTTATCCCACCTTATCCAATCCCTGAGTAAGGGTTTTGAGCCCTGCTTCCACAGCCTGGCTCCTTTCTCTGGGGGATTGATTCGGGGACCACTTCCTTCCTTCCTAGAATACAGTCCTCCACACACCCCTCCCTTCCTGGTCAGCCCCTCATTCCTGACGGTCGTGTCCCTTGGTAACCCACAGGTCTCTGCCCACAGCATCACTAGAGGACCAAGGTAATTTCCTCAGTTTCCTTTGATGGTGATGATGATTGTGACTACACCCCTTCCCTTAGAAAACAAAACTCTTTTACACAGCAGTTCTATTATCCATAAATCGTCTCTCAAATTGAAATCGGGATATCAGGGATCAAAGTACAGCTCTGCTGTTTGTGAGCTGGGTGAACTCAAAGATTTCGTTTAAACAATAAAAATCCTCAGCTGTAAAATGAGCAGATTTGTACCTTCCTCACTGAATTTTTGGGGTTTATTACATGAGAAAGCACAAGGAAGATACTTAAACAATGTCCATTGTAAAAATACTGTATGCCAGATCCAGGCACTTTGCCTAGGTGATATGTGAGAGGGAGAGATGAAAAATATTCAGTTCCTACCCTCAGAAATTCTATGTCAAAATATAGGTACGTTAATAAAAAATCTCCTGGGAGTGTATGTTACACCTTCAGGGTTCTAAGAGCAGAATTATTTCTAATCCAGAGGGTAATGGGAACCAAATGTTTCATGTAATGGTCTTACTGAATGGCAGGAGAGTAAGGAATAGAATATGATTTGGGATTAAATGCATTGGTCCATTAATTACTTAATTCATCACACATGTACTGAGGCCTTACTCTATGGCATAAACTTGGAATATAGCTTTGAAAAAGGGAGACAGTCCTTTCCTTAATATGCATGTTGTCTAGAGGCTGAGAATATGATCTTCAAATTTCTATCACCTAAGAGATGCCCATCTTCAATTTATTCATCTTCTAGTCTCAGATATTGTCCCCTACCCCTGATTAAGAGTGAAAAAATGGATATATAAACATAGCAATTAATCAAAAAGATACTGTTTGATCACCTACAAGGTGTTGAGTGCACATTCTGTGCAAACACTCAAGTGAATAAAGGCAAATAATGCAGCGTCGTGGCCTCTAGGCACTGACAACCCAGTGAATACTCTGAAGCCCACTGTGAAACGCCATGTGCACGCAAGGAGATGAGAATTGGGGCTGGGACTCTCCTGAGTCACAATATCACAATGAGATGGTTGGGATTCCAGATCACCTGACAACGATGCCATTCCAGGTTTCCACATTCTCACTGACAAAGATGATAGTAACCATGGAGGAACGAAAGAGAAAGGCTGTGCCTTTGTGAATGTGTGTGTGTGTGTGTGTGTGCAGCATGTGTGTGGATGTATTGAAAGGTGAGGCACAAGCACGGAAGTGTGGATGACTGTTGGATAGAAGACTGCAAAGCTGAAGGGGCCTCATAACACCAGGAAGCTAGTCTCAGGGGATAAAATGTCCTTCTGTGTTTCCTTTTGTGATCCAATATGACCAGCCACTGTTGGAGATCAGTCCCATGGCCTTGGATACCAGCACATAGAATTCTAGGTATTCTTGGGTCCAAAGTCATTGTATCATCAGAGTGTGAAGACTGAATGAGGTCTTACTACTTGTTTCTTTCCCTGGATGGTCTAGCAATTGCCCATGGAATATTGATTAGATAAATGGATAAATGAATTAAAGTTATTAAAGGAATGACCTGGGAGTTATTTAGGATACTCCCCTTTAACCACCTCCCCTTTCCCAAGAAAGTCACTGATCTTCAGGTATCCCATCAAATGTCACCTAAAGATGCAGATGTTTTGCTGAGTCCTCAAACCTATTCTACCACAAAACCTACTCACCTCCAACACTCATTCTTTGTGGCACCACATGTCCTATTCACCAGATATGAGACAATCAGACAACACCTTTCATTCATTCCTCTCCTCTATCTTCCACAAGATAATAGGTTAATTACTTTAGCATTTCTTCCTGTAAAATGCATCTCAGCCCATTTCAACTTCTCCTACCCACTGAAAACAGATAACTCCAGTCCCAAGCCACCAGTTCACAGAGCAAACCTGGAGTTGAGGGTGTGACCTACACTCTCCTAAGAAGGGAAGTGACCTGAGCCTCTGGAGCCATTGCCCAGTGGCTAGAAACTTACTGAAATCACTTCTAACTTCTGGGTACCAGAATCTGGTGGGGCAGCTTGCAGTCTCTTGTGACTTTCCAAGGAGGGGAGACAGGAGACAAGGATGTCAGGAATAACCATGCATGCACCTTTAATGCATAAGTGTTACCCCCTGTCCCTCCTAGAACCAGAATGAACCCTGAAGTGGGTCCCCTATTTAAGGCATCCCTGGCCCTGGTTCTGTGCCCTCGTCTGTTTTGTCTTCTTAGGAACTTGTTCTTTTCTTCATCTGTCATTAATGTGAATTTTCCACAGGACCCCCGGGAGGGGCTGTGAGTAGGAGGGGTAGGCAAATAGAGAGCCCCACTGAGAGAGTGGATTTAAGAAAGACAAAAGAACAAGGAAGAAAGAAGGTCATGAGAAATGGAGACTTTGTGCAGGATGAGAACCAGCCCGGAAGAAAGTATTACATGGAGCCAGAGGATCTGGGAACAGCTGGTCTGAGTCTAGCTTTTGGAGAACAATTTACCCTAAGTTGTTTGAATTTCACATGCCATGTATATATATATATGTATATATATATAAATATATATATATATATATGCATATATATATGTATAATATGGGATTTCTGAGTTAAACTCTAGAGTACCGGTTGGAAACACAGGCTCTGGAGTCTAATTTTTTGGGTTTGAACACTGAGAAGCAGGTACTTGTTTTGAAAACTTAGGCAAGTTTGGCGCCACCTCAGTTTTCTCACCAGTGAAGTGTGGATAATAACTGTAGGTCCTTAATAGCAGTGTTGTGTAAATTGTGTGAATTCACAGTGTAAATCACTTGTTACTTGTGTAAATTAATTGTTACTTGTGTAAATTGAGCTACACAGTTAGAAGAAGGCATGCCTATAATAAGTACAAATATTGAGAATAGTATAATTACATAGTTCTGAATTGGGTGTGAAGACAGAAACGTGGCTGGGATGTTGGTAGACTAGGGTTGAAACCTGATGTAGCACATTTTCAATGTCAAGGGCATGGAACAACCATGAAATGGTAATGTGTGTAATGTCTTTATGAATAGTCATGGTTTTGCCTATTATTTACAAGTTCAAGAAGGCTTATTTTAAAAAAGCAAAAGTGTTCTTATTCTAAGCTTTACATGTGTTCCACTGTTTAGTTCACTTTCATTTTGACTTAACTCTTGTGGAGATATCCTGCCAGCCAATCCAGCAGCAGTAGGAGTCCCTCCCAGGGCCTGCCAACATGCCCATCCCCGAGCCCACCTCCAGTCTCCTCTTAGCACTTGGGTGGCTGTTGATCCAGCTCTGGCCACCACTACTCCCTGAGCTACCACAGGTACCACAAAACCCACTAACATTAGCTTCAGAGCCATGGTAGCAGCAATGACAGTCTGAGGACTCTGCCTGTTGCCACAGCTCTGGGGCACAGCTGTTGACCTCAGAAGGTCAAGGCTGAGAGACCCAAACCACCAAGAACTCATCCTGGTCCATTGCTTCTTTTCTACCTTCCTAGGATGACCATCTTGGGATTCAGGAGGTTTACCAGATAGAATTCTCTACTCAATCTGTTCTTGGAAGTGCTCTCTAGTGATTCTGGCATAAGTGAAAATCATTCTACCCTTTCCTTTTCACACTATTGACCCCTCCTTACTTGAGTCACATTTCCAATAGTCTCATATCACAAGAATCCTTAATCATCCTTTTACCCTCCCACCCACTTGGGTTTCTCCCAAACATAGATTCCCATAACCATGGAATCCTGCCCCTCTTCCCACTACAACACCTGAACAGGCTTATTCAGAGGTCCAAGGCTGTATGGAGCTGAATCCTGGAGAAATGGAGATCTTCAGACCTCCTGAGGTTCAGATCTGCCTCTTACCAGAGGCTTGATGGGGGACCCAGAGCAACATTCACCTAAGGGCTCCCCATGCCCATTGCTCCAGGCAAAGTCCCTTCATCAGCTCTGGTGCCCACATTCTCTAGGATTCTGCTGTGAATCCAGGTGTCTGGTGATGACTTCCAGGGTAATCTCCCTCTACGTCTCCCACCTGCCCTGTCCTACAGCCATGGCACTCAATATTTCTTTCTTTCCATTTTCATCAGCCTACAGGGACAACCCCAAACTCAACCTTACTGGAATCCTGTGAGGGCAGCTAATGGACATTGTTGACTCGGTGCTGGTATTTGGGGAATTTCTTTTCCATCCCTTTAGCATCTGACTTCATCCCAAGGAAGCCTTCAATATTATCTAAAACCTTGGTGACCTCACAGTGTTCTCCTTCTTGCTGGCCCCAGAAAACAATAATATTGGAAACAAAGAGAAAAAAATAATAACTGCTAACACTAATATATCTGTTGGTGGAACCAAGGTGACTGTATTTTGTAAATGCTCTCCCAGGTAATCATAAAGTACAGGAAAAGTTGAAAACTTCCAAACTTCTAGACAGAGAGGAAGTTTTGCTAAGAGCGGAACTGATCTGGGAAGTCTCCTTAGAGAAAGGCAAGTTGCAGATGGACCTTGAATGATATACAGGGGTTCCAAAAGTCTGTTCTTGTGGGAAACTGGTATCCTAATTACACAAGTATTTCATTTGTAAGAACAGAAAAATATCAGTGTTTACCTCATTCCCAGAAAAAAATAAGTTAACATCCGAAACCTTCCCAATTTTAAGTTGTTAATTGCCTCGAATATTTTTGGCCACTTATTTTGACTAATATATTCACCAGTAATCAAAGATGATCTAGCAAATGAAGTAGCAAATAAATATTAAAGAAAATTTCAGAAATGGGATTACATGAATTATTTCTGTGCATTGGTCCAACGGCTGCACCATATTAATTCATTGGAAGTAGCCAGGGGAATGGAGAGGAGAAAGGCAGGGCTTCCAGGGAGAGTCCGCTGAGCTCAGGAGGAAACTAGCTGAGCAGTGTGCTAATTTCTGCGAATGATTTTGATGGGCCAATTGTGCTGTTGGGAAGTTAAACTGTGAATAGAGTATAAATGGCCTTAACTATTAAACATACAGTTTTGAATTCTTGCTATGAGCAGTGGCAAAGCATGGAAGTTTCCTAGTAGGTAAAATATGAGGTTTGGGGAATCATCGCTAGCCAGGAAACCAGGAGAACTATGTTCAAGTCCCAAACTTGCCAGTACTTTCTGTGCCTTTATGTAAGTCACTTTACTGCTCTGTGCCTGTTTCTTCACCTGAACTTTCTCTTGACTCTAAGAGTCTCGATTGTAGAGAAAATTACTATTTAACAAGCCCATTGAGTCATTCATCAATCCATTCATTCAAAAAATACTCATTGAGTACCTACTATAGGACAGACTCTCTTCTCAGTACTGGGGATCCACAGAAAACCCATAAAATTCCCATCCATATGGTGCCCACAGAGTAGCAGACATGGTTACCCCAGCCTCTCTGAAAAACAATTTGAAAAAATTCAACACTAAGTGCTAGTTTGAAAAGCATTTAAAATTTGGGGGAGGAAGCTATTTCTATTACATGATGAAGAAAGTCTATCACAGATAAATGCCCATCATGATCTTAATTTATCATTAACCTGAATTGTCTAGCATATACAGTCAAAAAATAAAAAAGAAATACAAATAGAAGTAAAAATAATTTAAAATAAAAAATAAAACAATTATTTGCATCTAGTATGATTATAAATCTAGAGTTTACACAAGAATAAACAAGAATATCCTTAGAATTAGTGAAAAAAATCATCGCCTCTCCAACCAACTAAGTACGATATAACGTAAAAATCTAGTTGAAGCTCTGAGAGGAAATTATATTTTTTATCAAAAAATGCTCAGGAATCACCTCATTAAAAATGATCTTAATAAACACTTGAAAGCTTATATCAATGAAGCTGCAAAACTTAGCTGTCAGATACAGAAGTTGAATAGAGAGGCATGTCTTTTCTCTGGAAAGGAAGAATAGACATAAAGAGGTCAATTCTTCCCAAACCAAATTGTACCTTTTTTGCAATTCTAATCAAAATTGTATTGAGCATTTTTGTATTTGAAAAATGATTTGACTTAATATGGAAATCTAAGTATATGAATCTAGTTTTAATATTTTTAAAAAGAATAATTAAAGGATAATAATAGTAACCCCCTACTAGATATTTTTGAAGGGATGGAGCTTTTATAAAAACCAAATTTGCATTGTGTTTGCACAGCTCTTCCCAGAATCTGATGCTCTGAGGTTCTGCTTCACCCTCTCCCTGCCTGAGACACCAGTCAAGACCCTGGTCCTCGGTCCATCTCTGGGTGGCTGCTGGACGAGAGGTGAGGAGACAGAAGTAACCCTGAGTCTCCCTCACTCACAGATGAGCCAGGTTTTCTGCTTGTCTCCACACAGCGCCCCAGATTCCCTGCTGCAGTTCTGGAAACTCCCAACCTTCCTGCCTGATCAGTTTTCCACCTGGACTTGCTCCAGCATATACCTCAGAGCCCAAGCAGGTGCCAGGGTGGGTATGATGTTCCTAAATTTTTATGCTAAAGGCTGCCTGGGTGACTCTCCCAGATACAATGAAGCACACCCAGGAGAGTCTGTGTCGCTACTTCCAGATACCCAGTACCTGGTCTTCTTTCCTAGAAAGTCAAAATATGCCCTGATGTACTGGGCATACACAATGGTTGTGTGCCCATTGCACACTCTCCCCTTCATCCGTAACTTACAGAATCTTTACATTGTGGTCCATGGTGTCCAGATACAAAAACTGACACTTCTCCACCTCTCCTGTTCCTACAGGCAGTCAATGGGATTCAAGGGCTTGTTGGGCTTTAGAAAAGCTCAGTGAAGTGGTAATGATCTGAAGAGAATTGTACCCACACTTTTCCCCTTCTTCCCACTTAAAAGGCAGTATTGCTGCTCAGAATGCCATCAGCAACCTGAAATCAGAGTGCCTTGCAGGAAGCAGAATCACTAACAATAAAATAAGATAGAAGTGCATCATCTCTGATGAATCCATGGAGCCACATGGCAGCCATGGGACTCCTACCACAGAGCACTGAGTTGAGCTCCCTGTGCTATACAGCAGGTTCCTGCTAGCTATCTGTTTTACACATGTCAGTGCACATACGTCATCCCAGTTTCCCAATTCATCCCACCATCTTCCCCATCTCAATGTCCACATGTCTGTTCCCTATGTCTGAGTCTCTATTCCTGCCCTGCAAATAGGTTCATCTGTACCATTTCTCAAGATTCCACATACATGTGTTAATATACAATACTTGTTTTTCTCTTTCTGACTCACTTCACTCTGTATGGCAGAGTCTAGGTCCATCCACGTCTCTACAAATGACCCAATTTCATTCCTTTTTATGGCTGAGTAATATTCCATTGTATATATTTACCACATCTTCTTTATCCATTCCTCTGTTGATGGACATTTAGGTTGCTTCCATGTTCTGGTTATTGTAAATAGTGCTGCAATGAACACTGGGGTGCATAAAACTCTTAGAGGAAAACATAGGAAAAACACTCTCTGACATATATTGCAGAAAGATCTTTTTGACCCACCACCTAGAGTAATGAAAATAAAAACAAAAATAAACAGTTGAGACCTAATTAAACTTAAAAGCTTTTGCACAGAAAAGACAACCACAATGAGACGAAAAGACAACCCTCAGAATGGGAGAAAATATTTGCAAACAAAGCAACTGACAAGGGATTAATCTCCAGAATACACAAACAGCTCATGAGGCTCAATATCAAAACAACAAACAACCCAATCAAAAAATGGATGGAAGACTTAAATAGACATTTCTCCAAAGAAGACATACAGATGGCCAAGAGGCACATGAAAAGATGTTCGACATCACTAATTATCAGAGAAATGCAAATCAAAACTGACTGGTATCACCTCACACCGGTGAGAATGGCCATTGCCAAAAATCTACAAACAATAAATGCTGGAGAGGATGTAGAGAAAAGGGAACCCTCTTGCACTGTTGGTGGGAACGTAAATTGATACAGCCACTATGGAGAACAGTATGGAGGGTCCTTAAAAAACTAAAAATAGAACTACCATAGGACCGAGCAATTCCACTACTGGGCATATACCCAGAGAAAACCATAATTCAAAAAGACACATGCACCCTAATGTTCATTGTAGGTACTGTTCTTCTTTTTTTTTATATATAAATTTATTTATTTATTTTTGGCTGTGTTGGGTCTTCGTTGCTGCGTGAGGGCTTTCTCTAGTTGTGGCGACCGGGGGCTACTCTTCAATGCGGTGCGCGGGCTTCTCATTGTGGTGGTTTCTCTTGTTGTGGAGCACAGGCTCTAGGCTCTCAGGCTTCAGTAGTTGTGGCATGCGGACTCAATAGTTGTGGCTCGAGGGCACTAGAGTGCAGGTTTAGTAGTTGTGGTGCAGGGGCTTAGTTGCTCTGTGGCACACGGGATCTTCCTGGACCAGGGCTCGAACCCTTGTCCCCTGCATTGGCAGGTAGATTCTTAACCACTGTGCCACCAAGGAAGTCCCCTGTAGGTACTGTTCTTTACAGAGGAAGAGACGTTAGAGGGTCGTTTCTTTTGTTTGCTGACATGCAAACCCTAAGGACAAGGGAAAACCTCTTGCCAACTCAAGAAACCCTGAAGCTGGAAAAGCAAAGAAAGACATAATTTATTATATGAAAATTTAAAAGTTTTTCTATAGCAAAAGATGTTATAAATAAAGTCAATAAAATCTGATTGATTAAATATTTTCATAAAGATAGATCAAGGTTAATACAGCAAGAAGAAATTTTTTTAAAGTTTTTTTAAAATAATATAATAAATTTGGTACAATGGCCAAGATACACAATTTTAAAATCTCAAAATCACTACTGGTCAGGGAGTTGAAAATTAATAATGAGACTGGGAAAAACAGTGAAGAGCATAAACAAAAGAAAATGACTCAGGGCAGAGGGTGATTTAGAACAGGGGCGAGGACAGCAGCTTAGTCGTGTCAGACAAAGGCTCTTGTTTCTGGTCAGCAGCTGTGAGGCGAAGAGGGGACCAGGCTTCTTAATTAGAGCCCCACCTTGGTCAGAACCTCTCTGCCAAGTCTACCATCCTCACATAGACACCCTACCTGACTCTGAAGAGCCTTAGTCTTTCCCCCGTGATGCCCTTCACCCCTCACCTTCCCCTGGGACCCCCTGGACCCCTGACCATCCTGGAGCAAGTGTTTCTCAGCCCTGATGTCCCTGGAGACTGAGCTGAGAAGACATATATTGAAGGACGGGAGCCCCATTCCTCCCTAGAGTCTGCCCACCCTTTTATCTTATTTTCTCAGTTTCATATTAGTGTTTTTTTCTGATAAGTATCCCCACACTCATCACTCCTCCAGGTGACAGGACCGGGTCCTGAGGCAGCAGATCAAACGCTGGGAAGAGGGACCGTGTATCGGATGCAGTGAGTGGAAAGGCTGAAGCTGAACCAGACTCCCCTCCCTGGAAGGGAGCTCAGTGACCACGACTGTGTCTGGTGGGGGAGGGGAGGGTCTCCATACCCACTTCAAGCATTTTATCCACCTGTGTGTTCTAACAGGAGGGAAATTCTGGAGATCTGTCCCTCTTCCTAGACATGCAACACGTCACAAAGCAGTGCTTCCTAGCCCTTCTCAGCCTCCGGAACACACAGAATACAGGGACCTGTGTACAGCCTACTGTGGAAAGACAAAGCTGCTGGGGCCAGAGGGGACCCTCCTGGGAGGGAATCAGTCCTCAGAGCAGCTTTTCCTTCTAATCACTCAGGTCCTGTCCCTGCATCATGAACAGCAGGCTTCTGAGGCCCTGAACTTTGGGGGACATTGGAGATGACAAAGAAGAGGAGAAGGACCAAGAGGTCTTGTGGGGGGGAATCAGAGCTTTATTCCAACACGGAGAAGAGAGGGAAGGAGACTAATGTCCAGGCTGAGCCTCTGGGCTGCCCGATCAAACACAAGGTTCTCCCCAGGAAGCCCTGTGAGTCTCTGGGGTCCCTGTCAGCCCATGTCCTGGGAGATGAGAGGGAGGAGGGGGGCATCTGGCCATAGCAGGTTCTCAGTCATTCCGTTCCCCAGCAGCCCCTCTAGGGTCAGGTCAGCAGCCAGAGCCCCCGAGGGCTCAGCTCACAGCAGTCGGGGCTCTGGTGCCGGCGCCGGTGGTGGAGAAGGGCCTGCGGTGGTCCAGGCAGCAGCCCCCGCCCCAGAGCTGGGGTCACAGCAGGAAGAGACTGGAGGGGGACATGGGGCTGGGCACTGGGGTGGGCACTTTGGGGGACACTTAGGTGGCCATTTTGGGGGTGGGGCACTTGGGGGACACTTGGGAGGGGGCTGGCACTGCTGCTGGTTTTGCTGGCAGGACATCTTGGCAGGAGTTCAGTCAACCTAAAAGATGAGGAAACTCTTTAAATATTCATAATTGTATCTCTTTTTAAATCAATATCAGATAACTAATAAGAACCTTCTGTATAAAAAAATAAAATAAAATTCAAAATTTCAAAAGAAACCCCAAAATAAATCAATATCTATATGGAAGAGGAATGATGTTTAGATCATAGTTACATCAGTGACCTGAAACAACTGCATCTTTCCTCCAGATGAAAATACATGGATTAAAAAAATCAGTAGGCTGAGCTTATTCTCCTTCCAGAAGGGAGCTGGGATTGCTCCGTCCTCACATGCCAACACCAAGATTCACAACCTCCTGGTGTGCACATTCCCTCAGTACAAGCCTGCACTCCCAGCAATCCGTCCAGGACAACTAGGAGTGCTCTGGGATGGGTTTAACCACCAGCGCAGCAGAAAAAAAAGGGCCTGGTTTGAAGCATTATCCATTTCTATGGCGTAAATATTCCCAACTTGGCTATTGTTCAGCTGTGAGTGACTCTCCTGAGAATCCCTCCCACCTACCCTCTCAGGAAAAAAGTCAGGACTTCTGTCCTATTGGCCCTGTAGAAAGAATCCCGACCTCAGCCTCAGAGGTAAGCTGTCAGGTCAGTAATTGACACTTGCTGTAAATGCTGATGAAGCTTCAAGGTGTGAATCCTCCCTGGGGACTTTTGGCATTTTTTTTCTCCATCCACTTGACATTTCAATCCAATCCCAGGGAGAACAATGTCATCCAGCACCTTGGTGACCTTCCAGCACCCCTCCCATGGTGAGCCTCAGAAAGGCTACTGAACACAGAATAGGTACACATAGATATATAGATGTAGATACACATACATATCACATATACATACACATAGATTATAATAGAAAATAATATAATAACTAATGATTGTTGACCTGTTATTTTGTTTCAGGTATTGTTTTAAGTGCTTTACACATATCATCCTGTTTAATCCCTCATAATAATCTGTGATATAGGAACTACTTATATTTCTACTACACTAAAGAGAAAACTGGAGTTCCTAGGGTCAAACAAATTGTCCAAGTTCACATAACTGGGAATAAATTTTAGACAATTTGACCCCAAAAATAAAATCATAACTCATTCTCAATCATTTCAATATAACATCAACAGATTTCTCAATCTGAAATGATAATAAATTTACACACAGATTAGATACACTAGCATATACATACGCCATGTGTAATGATATTATAAAGGAAGCTAAAGTCCACCAAGTTCTTTTCGGATGTGACCATCATAGCTAGTCCCAGAATATCAGTTTTCCTGTATGACCCTAGATATCAATTGTTTTGTTTGGTGGGGTTTCCAGATCATTGATAACTATGCATTTTAAATTACTTCCTCATATTAGGTCCCTGACAACCTTATTGTCTGCTTAACCTCTTTTTTATGTAATGCCTGTGCACTTGCTTTCATCAAGTCAAAGATGGAACTGACTATTTTTCATGACCCAAAAGGTACTAATTGTAGGCTATCATGGAATAAAACTATCTTAATCAGATACCATCACTATACACACACGATAGCTTATGACCACTATATTCAGTTTTGGTATCTTTTTAATCACTGGAATCAGAAGATGTTTTAGATGAATACGTAAGCATTAAGGAAATACTTACCAACCGCTGCATATCTGAGCCTTGGAATACCTGTGACCAAGGCACTATTCTCAAAGCTTCTGGGCTGAGCAAATCAGATAAAGATCAAGCAGATCTCATGAGAGTACACGAGAGAAGGATATGCTAGGATGAATTAAAAGAGCAAAGCATCTCCAAAGGGAAAAATTCAAGGATTTTTGTGGACTGCCCCCACTAGTAAGGTCAAGAGTCAGAGTTCGTTATCTCACTCCCACACACACTCAACAAGTATTTACTGGCCACGAGGCCAACTCTGGACACCAACATGCCTTAAAGAAATACAGTTTCTACCCACCTTGACTGTATTCCAGTGGAGAGACAGAAGTTTGACAAGTGAAAGGAAACACAGAATTAGTAATTATAGGCCTTCAGGTGGGTGGGGTCATTCCACTGGAGGTTTTCCAATGGTGCTGGAGACCCTCACTGAGACCAAACCCCATTCCCAGGCCTTCCCCGAATGACAATGCCAGCGGTCCAGTGAGGATGGGTACAAGGTTGCTTTCTAGCTCATTGCACTTCATCCATCAGAGGGCTGTATAAGCTAGTGGAGCAGGGTCACACAACCCTGAGGTTGTGGAGAGGGCAGGACAATGAAGATCCATACAGGCATCCTCTCCTGATCCGTGCACACCTGACAAGAGGCTTCTGTTCTAATGTGTGAATGTCAAAGAGCTTAATTCACTTAGCCTTCCCCGTGATAGGAAAGATCTAAGAATCTGAATGGGTGGCTCTATGTTTCCTTCATCTGAACTCAACGAAGCCAGAGCTTTCCTTCACAAAAATCCTCTTTCAATTCACAGCTAACACAGCAGCAAAGACTGAGCACAAACTTGTAGCTTAATATCATATTTTATTGAAAATGCATTTAAAATAACATCCAGATTCATGTCTTTTTTACATAAAAGGACATTTTCTGTCAGTGTCATGTAAAAGATGATTAAAGGGACATTATTAACATATTTTATAAGATTCTCCCTGATACACCACTATACCGCAATTTATTTTTTTCAGTAATATTTCCACATTTTACATTTATTAAAGCATACATGTACTTTAAAAATTAATTTATTTGGGACTTCCGTGGTTGCTCAGTGGTTAAGAATAGGCCTGCCAATGCAGGGGACACAGGTTCGAGCCCTGGTCCGGGAAGATCCCACATGCCGCGGAGCAACTAAGCCCGTGTGTCACAACCACTGAGCCTGCGCTCTAGAACCCGCGAGCCACAACTGCTGACCCAGTGAGCCACAACTACTGAAGCTCGTGTGCCTAGAGCCCATGTTCTGCAAAAAGAGAAGCCACCACAATGAGAAGCCCGGGTGCTGCAACGAAGACCCAACACAGCCAAAAATAAATAAATTTTTAAAAAATTAATTTATTTGACAGATTGATTTTTTCTCCCTATTCAGTCAAAGTTAAGAACCTGGCCTTCTATTCAGAGAGAAGGAGTAGGACTTGGTAAGCAGAGTGAAAACATGAATCAAAAATCACAGAACCAGGGGGTTTAAAAACGTTTATTGTAGCAAAGTGGTTCATTCATAGCAATCACATCCAAACCTCAGGAGAGCGAGTTTGAGCCCAGCCTGGAGTCTCTGTGCTAAGGTCTGCTTCCACAGCGCAGCCCCAGTGTGGTCTTGTCCCCCATGTGAGACTCCTCGAGGGGTGGACGAGACTGAGGGTTGAGAAGCACAGGACTGGAGCCGGTCCTCGGCCTGCTGGTTACTTGGGTGATGCTCAGAGCCCAGCTGGGAAGCAGCCCCAAGGCTGTGGAAACAGCTGGATCTCTGATGTCCCAGTCAGCTGACGCCACAACAGCCCTGGGTCCAGGACCACAGCAGGAAGAGACTGGAGTGGGACATCTTGGGAGGGCCCTTCGGGGGACACTTTGGGGGGCACTTGGTCGTGGGCACTTTTAGAGGAGGCTGGACAGGCCGCTGGGTTTGCTGGCAGGACATCTAGGTGGGAATTCAGTCAACCTAAAACCCAATCCAGATGCTTTATGGATTTGTGAAACCTTAGGTCATTGTTTCCTCCTTTGGAATCTATCCCCAGGCTGCTGATATCTGGAGGTAACCATAAGTACACACACATACACACACATTCATTAAAAATGAATGTATCTCTAAGATATGGCACAGTCCTTGTCGCATAGAAGATATCCAATAAATGTAGATGGAACTCTAAAATGGAAGCTCTATTAGAACAGGGATTTTCAGCCCCCCACTCAGTTCTGCACACTTTATATTCAAGTGTCTAGAACAGCACCAGGTAATTTGTAGGAGCCCAAAAAATAACTGAATACATGAATAATATATGGATGAATAAGTGAAGGAGAAAAGAGAGAAAGGCAGGAAGGCAGTTATACTCAAGTAGAGAAAAGGACACCAGTTGGCATTTCATGGTAATATTGGGTGTCACCATTTTCTCCATGTGCACCCGCCCCCTCTCTAAGCATCCATGAATGCATCTGTGAGAGGTAAATGGCCTAGGATACGCCCTCCCCAGCCCTCTGTCTCAGTTGCCAGAGGCCAGACATTGGCAAGAATTTAGGCCGGCTAATCACTCACCATCCAGTTTTAGGGGGTGTAATTCCCAGGGGGATCCACCAGCCCCAAGGCAAAATCTCTCCTCCTCCCTCCGCCCTCTTCTTTCCCCGTGGTCTCCAACAGGCCCCTCTCTTTCAGCTGTGCCCTCTCTAGGTTCAGAAAGACCGCTCACCTGGTCAGACCCAGATGTGGACCGGCCAGTCCCAGAGGTTGAGGGTGGATGAGGAGCAGGTGCCTGAGATGTGTTTTACAGGCTCCCGCCTGATTAATCTCCAGGGATTCCTGGCTCTGGGAGGAGCAGGAAGGGGCTCCTCCTACCCTGGGCACCTGCAGGGTAATTCTTGATATTCAGCTCCCTGAGTATTCATTCCATCCCTCCCAGGGAGAGCCTGAGTTATGCTTCTGAAGCTGGAGACCTAATCCTCACCAAACCATATTCTTTTCCAGGCTTAGACTCCATGAAGCATCATGAAGAACCCCGGCCCCTGGGCCTAGAGTCTGGTTTCTCAAGACTCCTTGGCCCAGTTTTTTCTTGGAAACAAACAAACTTTCCTCCCTTCCCAATTCAGCTCGTGATCCAACTTCCCTGGTCCTTGAGGAAATGCCCCTCTAAACCCAAGGGTCAGCTTTGTGCCAGGACAGCTTCCAGGAAGGATCCTTTGCATGTTCTCTTTTCTTCATCTCCCTGTCTCTCTCACACACACATAATTACAAACATATACACACACACACACACACACACACACACACACACACACACTACAACTTTTTAAATAACACTCCTTTCTTTTTTCTCAAAATAAGGCATCTACACAACTACTGAGCCTGCACTCTAGAACCCATGAGCCACAACTACTGAGCCTTCGTGCCACAACTACTGAAGCCCTCATGCCTAGAGCCCGTGCTCCACAACAACAGAAGCCACCGCAATGAGAAGCCCGTGCACCGCAATAGAGTAGCCCCCGCTCGCCGCAACTAGAGAAAGCCCTCACGCAGCAATGAAGACCCAACGCAGCCAAAAATAAATAAATAAATTTATTTTTTTTAAAGTTACAGAAATTACTCCAGCCTCAATTTTTATAACACATTGTCTTAAATTTAGAGACTTTTTTTAAGAATGATTAGCTTCTGTATCACAGAAGTATTTTTATTAAAGTATATTAATTCCTTTCAGTTTTTCTTTGTTAGTTAAGTCCAAGTAAAATTAAATGTAAAACGTATTAAAAAAAAAATAAGGCATCTATTGCAGTCATTGAATACTTGTGTCTCTATCAAAAGTGTCCTATAAAAACTGGATACCTATATTTTTTTCCCTTTACACAATTTCCCAAATTTTAAGGAGTTATAAATTTTCCTCCTATATCTTACTTAAACATTTGCTATTTCCGTACCTCTCTACTGGCAAATATAATTAATTAATAATATAATAAATTAAGTAAAAAGGAAAATTCAGAAATGGGGTTTCTTAAAATATATAGGTACAATTGTTTTTGAAGTACATAGATCTATTCTCATTTAATGAGAGTTATATTGTCTGCCAGTAAAAGTGTTAGTAGTTTATAATATAGAAAAAGAATATCACTAAATCAGGATTTTTCTTTTCTAGTAGTTCTACCACATTAACCTATTAGAGATTGTATAGGAAAACAGAAAACATTACTTATTTTGACAGAAATAATAAGGAATGGTTTAAACAGGTATTGGAGGACTGAAAAGGCAAACGGGGAATTCTATGATAACACAAAGATGCTGCTACCACACTCAAAGCTAAAGGAACAAATCAAAGAGGGTGGGGTTCTTGTAACCTAGAAATTTAGTGAAGGGACCTGCAGAGCTGAACCCAGACCTCTGAGGAGAGGTCACTAGCTAATGGTTCTTGTGTTTCTGAGGCAAAGAGTAGAGGATAATTCTATATATAAAATAGAGTATGGAATATATATGTTGTATATGTTATATATATAATATATGATAGATACTCTATACTGTAGACTGTACATATATCATATATGTATATATTTATGAGACGAAGGTTAGGTTCCAGGAATATATCAGTTAACTATGGCCTCCACTATAGTGTATGACAAACAACAACATCATAAACAAAATGTATACAGCAATTATTTATTTAGCTCATGAGACAGCAGGTCTTCAGAGTGGTGGGGCTGGTTTGACCTAAACTGGGCTTAGCTATGGTCCTCATGTTGCCAAAACTTGACCCCTTTCACTGGTGCCGAATAGAAAGGTGGAGACAGAGTTTTGGATGAAGTAGAAAAGAGTAGCTTTATTGTCTTGCGACGCAAAGGGAACCACAACATGCTAATGCCCTTAGAACTGTGTGACCCACATGGAGGGGGTAGTGAGGAGTCTTATAGTGTTCAAGGGGCAGGGCGTGATCAGCTCGTGGACATTCTTCTGATTGGTCAGAGATGAGGTAATCGGGAGTCAGCATCATCAACCTTCGGGTCCAACTGGTCTGGGGGTCTATGTGCTTGTAGGCAGCATACTCTTAACTTCTTCCACCTGGTAGGGGTTTCAGTATCTGCAAAACAGCTCAAAGGTCATGGCTCAGAATATTATCTATAGTCCTTGAGGAAGAAATAAAGGTCCTTGCCTTTGTTTGATGGCTAAAGTATTATTATTTTGTCTTGCTTGGTTATTTTCCTTTCTTTCTGCATTTTCTCACTTATCTGATTAAATTTATTCTTTGACTAAAGTTTTTCTACAGACAAAAGGCAGGCAGAGGACATGGGTGGGTGTCTATTCTGGGAAGGCCTCATAAGGTCCTGCTCAGTTACGCTCATGTCTCTCTTTCCTCCCTTTGAGGAGCCAGCAGGCTATCCTGGGAATGCTTTCCTCATGGGGGTGGGAGAGGCATAAATGGGCAAGTGGAAACACACAAACCTCCTTAAAAACTAGGCTCTGAACTGGCACGCCATCATTGCCACCTTGTTCCATTGATTAAAGCAAGTCACAAAGCCAAACCCAAGGTCACAGGGTAAAGAAATATATTCTGCCCTGTTAGTGGGAAACACTGCAAAGTCACAAAGCATAAGGTCCTGAATACACGGGCGAGTGAAGAAGGGATGTCAATAATGCAATCTACCACAGTGCACCAGAGGCTGGGACATCACTGAATACTTCAAATAAATTCCAGGTATATCAAAGACTTAAAAGGGAAAAAAAGCATGTATCTGCATTTATAAAAAGAAGGGCGTGTATGTTATATGTCATCTGAATGGGAAAATAATTTAAAAACTTGAAACAAATGATAACAAGAATGTGTATACCCTGAAAACAATGAAAATAAGTGGTATTTTTCCAAATATGGAAAAAGACTTACCGTAAATAAAGCAAAAATGTACATGAGTGAAAATTAATGGTAAACAAATGAACTTTGATGAGTGTATATATTTAGTCTAAGAGGAGACTGGGAATAAGTGATATAAGTGCTCAGTTAAGATTCTCAAAATATAGAGGGCATACTGCAAGGGAAATTGCGGCAGTCAACACAAGTGTACTACCCAGATTCCCTCTAATCCCTTTCCACTGCTCTGCTGCACACTGCCCACCCCATTCCCCACCTTTTGGTGCTTTTTCATCTCCAACACCAGCACCTATGCCCCTTCATCAGGAGCTGGGCCGTTCTTGGGTTCCAGGAGCCACCTGACCCACACATGCAGAGAGCTGGACTTGTCAGGGCCTGGGCGACATGTGCTAGCTCTAAATTTCCTTAGTTTTCCCTCATGGGAGAGTGTTTTTATTTCACCTTCATGTTTGAAAGAGAATATTTTGCTAGATATATATATCTGATTGACAGTTTTGTTTTTCTGTCTCTCATTTATTTTTCAATTCTAAAATTTTTAATAACTTTGATATGGATGATGGTGTAAAAGTTGGTAACCAATTATCAGAAATCTCATATTTACTTTTTTTGTATTCTTCCCTTTTTCTTAGCTTTTATGTTTGTCTTTTTTTTTTTAATTTTTATTTTACATTGGAGTGTAGTTGATTTACAATGTTGTGTTATTTTCAGGTGTACAACAAAGTGATTTAGTTATACATATACATTTTTTTTTTCAGATTCTTTGCCCATATGGGTTATTACTGAGTACTGAGTAGAGTTCCCTGTGCTATACAGTATGTCCTTGTTGATTATCTATTTTATATATAGTAGTGTGTATATGTTAATCCCAACCTCCTAATTTATCCCTCCCCCACCACTTTTCCCCTTTGGTAACCATAAGTGTGTTTTCTAAGTCTGTTAGTCTGTTTCTGTTTTGTAAATAAGTTCATTTGTATCATTTTTTAGATTTCCCATATAACTGGTATCGTATGATATTTGTCTTTGTCTGGTTTACTTCACTTAGTACAATCATCTCTAGGTCCATCTGTGTTGTTACAAATGGCATTATTTCATTCTTTTTGTGGCTGAGTAATATTCCATTATATAAATGTACCACATCTTTTTTATCCATTCATCTGTCAATGGACATTTAGTTTGCTTCCATGTCTTGGCTCTTGTAAATAGTGCTGCAATGAACATTGGTGTCCATGTATATTTTTGAATTATAGTTTTCTCTGGATACATGGCCGGGAGTGGAATTGCTGGATCATCTGGTAGCTCTATTTTTATTTTCTTTAGGAACCTCCATACTGTTCTCCATAGTGGCTGTACCAATTTGCATTCCCACAAACAGTGTAGGAAGGTTCCCTTTTCTCCACACCCTCTCCAGCATTTATTGTTTGTAGACTTTTTTTTTATTAGTCATCAATTTTATACACATCAGTGTATACATGTCAATCCCAATTGCCCAATTCAGCACACCACCACCACCACCCCTCCCGCGGCTTTCCCCCTTTGGTGTCCATACGTTTGTTCTCTACATCTGTGTCTCAATTTCTGCCCTGCAAACCAGTTCATCTGTACCATTTTTCTACATTCCACATATATGCGTTAATATACGACATTTGTTTTTCTCTTTCTGACTTACTTCTCTCTGTATGACAGTCTCTAGATCCATCCACATCTCAACAAATGACCCAATTTCATTCTTTTTATGGCTGAGTAATATTCTATTGTATATATGTACCACAACTTCTTTATCCATTCGTTTGTCGAAGGGCATTTAGGTTGCTTCCATGTCCTGGCTATTGTAAATAGAGCTGCAATGAACATTGTGGTACATGACTCTTTTTGAATTATGGTTTTGTCAGGGCATATGCCCAGTAGTGGGATTGCTGGGTCGTATGGTAGTTCTATTTTTAGTTTTTTAAGGAACCTCCATACTGTTCTCCATAGTGGCTGTATCAATTTACATTCCCACCAACAGTGCAAGAGGGTTCCCTTTTCTCCACACCCTCTCCAACATTTGTTGTTTGTAGATTTTCTGATGATGCCCATTCTAACTGGTGTGAGGTGATACCTCATTGTAGTTTTAATTTGCATTTCCCTAATAATTAGTGATGTTGAGCAGTTTTCATGTGCTTCTTGGCCATCTGTATGTCTTCTTTGGAGAAATGTCCATTTAGGTCTTCTGCCCATTTTTGGATTGGGTTGTTTGTTTTTTTAATATTGAGCTTCATGAGCTGTTTATATATTTTGAAGATTAATCCTTTGTCCGTTGAGTCATTTGCAAATATTTTCTCCCAATCTGAGGGTTGTCTTTTCGTCTTCTTTATGATTTCCTTTGCTGTGCAAAAGCTTTGAAGTTTCATTAGGTCACATTTGTTTATTTTTGTTTTTATTTCCATTACTCTAGGAGGTGAATCAAACAAGATCTTGCTGTGATTTGTGTCAAAGAGTGTTCTTCCTATGTTTTCCTCTAAGAGTTTTATAGTGTCCAGTCTTACATTTAGGTCTCAAATCCATTTTGAGTTTATTTTTGTGTATGGTGTTAGGGAGTGTTCTAATTTCATTCTTTTACATGTAGCGGTCCAGTTTTCCCAGCACCACTTATTGAAGAGACTGTCTTTTCTCCATTGTATATCCTTGTCTCCTTTGTCATAGATTAGTTGACCATAGGTGCGTGGGTTTATCTCTGGGCTTTCTATCTTGTTCCATTGATCTATGTTTCTGTTTTTGTGCCAGTACCGTATTGTCTTGATTACTGTAGCTTTGTAGTATAGTCTGAAGTCAGGGCGTCTGATTCCTCCAGCTCTGTTTTTTCCCTCAAGGCTGCTTTGGCTATTCGGGGTCTTTTGTGTCTCCATACAAATTTTAAGATTTTTTATTCTAGTTCCATAAAAAATGCCATTGGGAATTTGATAGGGATTGCATTGAGTCTGTAGATTGCTTTGGGTAGTATAGTCATTTTCACAATATTGATTCTTCCAATCCAAGAACATGGTATATCTCTCCATCTGTTGGTATCATCTTTAATTTCTTTCATCAGTGTCTTATAGTTTTCTGCATACTGGTCTTTTGTCTCCCTAGGTAGGTTTATTCCTAGGTATTTTATTCTTTTTGTTGCAATAGTAAATGGGAGTGTTTTCTTAATTTCTCTTTCAGATTTTTCATCATTAGTGTATAGAAACGCAAGAGATTTCTGTGCATTAATTTTGTATCCTGCAACTTTACCAAATTCATTGATTAGCTCTAGTAGTTTTCTGGTAGCATCTTTAGGATTCTCTATGTATAGCATCATGTCATCTGCAAACAGTGACAGCTTTACTTCTTCTTTTCCAATTTGTATTCCTTTTATTTCTTTTTCTTCTCTGATTGCCGTGACTAGGACTTCCAAACCTATGTTGAATAATAGTGGTGAGGGTGGATATCCTTGTCTTGTTCCTGATCTTAGAGGAAATGCTTTCAGTTTTTCTCCATTGAAAATGATGTTTGCTGTGGGTTTGTCATATATGGCCTTTATTATGTTGAGGTAGGTTCCCTCTATGCCCACTTTCTGGAGAGTTTTTATCATAAATGGGTGTTGGATTTTGTCAAAAGCTTTTTCAGCATCTATTGAGATGATCATATGGTTTTTCTTCTTCAATTTATTAATATGGTGTATCACATTGATTGATTTGCGTATATTGAAGAATCCTTGCATCCCTGGGATAAATCCCACTTCATCGTCGTTTATGATCCTTTTAATGTGTTGTTGGATTCTGTTTGCTAGTATTTTCTTGAGGATTTTTGCATCTATATTCATCAATGATATTAGTCTGTAATTTTCTTTTTTTGTTGTATCCTTGTCTGGTTTTGGTATCAGGGTGATGGTGGCCTCATAGAATGATTTTTGGAGTGTTCCTTCTTCTGCAATTTTTTGGAAGAGTTTGAGAAGGATGGGTGTTAGCTCTTCTCTAAATGTTTGATAGAATTCACCTGTGAAGCCATCTTTGATTTTTAATCACAGTTTCAATTTCATTACTTGTGATTGGTCTGTTCATGTTTTCTATTTTTTCCTGGTTCAGTCTTGGAAGGTTATACCTTTCTAAGAATTTGTCCATTTCTTCCAGGTTGTCCATTTTATTGGCATAGATTTGCTTGTAGTAGTCTCTTAGGATGCTTTGTATTTCTGCGGTGTCTGCTGTAACTTCTCCTTTTTCATTTCTAATTTTATTGATTTGAGTCCTCTCCCTCTTTTTCTTGATGAGTCTGGCTAATAGTTTATCAATTTTGTTTATCTTCTCAAAGAACCAGTTTTTAGTTTTACTGATCTTTGCTATTGTTTTCTTTGTTTCTATTTCATTTATTTCTGCTCTGATCCTTATGATTTTTTTCCTTCTGCTAACTTTGGGTGTTGTTTGTTCTTCTTTCTCTAGTTCCTTTAGGTGTAAGGTTAGATTGTTTATTTGAGATTTTTCTTGTTTCTTGAGGTAGGCTTGTATAGCTATAAACTTCCCTCTTAGAACTGCTTTTGCTGCATCCCATAGGTTTTGGATTGTCGTGTTTTCATTGTCATTTGTCTCTAGGTATTTTTTGATTTCCTCTTTGATTTCTTCAGTGACCTCTTGGTTATTTAGTAACATATTGTTTAGCCTCCATGTGTTTGTGTTTTTTTCCCTGTAATTCATTTCTAATCTCATAGCATTGTGGTCAGAAAAGATGCTTAATATGATTTCAATTTTCTTAAATTTACTGAGGCTTGATTTGTGACCCAAGATGTGATCTATCTTGGAGAATGTTCCATGCGCACTTGAGAAGAAAGTGTAGTCTGCTGTTTTTGGATGGAATGTCCTATAAATATCAATTAAATCTATCTGGTCTATTGTGTCATTTAAAGCTTCTGTTTCCTTATTTATTTTCATTTTGGATGATCTGTCCGTTGGTGTAATTGAGGTGTTAAAGTCCCCCACTATTACTGTGTTACTGTCGATTTCCTCTTTTATAGCTGTTAGCAGTTACCTTATGTATTGTGGTGCTCCTATGTTGGGTACATATATATTTATAATTGTCATATCTTCTTCTTGGATTGATCCCTTGATCATTATGTAGTGTCCTTCCTTGTCTCTTGTAACATTCTTTATTTTAAAGTCTATTTTATCTGATATGAGTATTGCTACTCCAGCTTTCTTTTGATTTCCATTTGCATGGACTATCTTTTTCTATCCCCTCACTTTCAGTCTGTATGTGTCCCTAGGTCTAAAGTGGGTCTCTTGTAGACAGCATATATATGGGTCTTGTTTTTGTATCCATTCAGCAAGCCTGTGTCTTTTGGTTGGAGCATTTAATCCATTCACGTTTAAGGTAATTATCGATATGTATGTTCCTATGACCATTTTCTTAATTGTTTTGGGTTTGTTTTTGTAGGTCCTTTTCTTCTGTTGTGTTTCCCAGTTACAGAAGTTCCTTTAGCATTTGTTGTAGAGCTGGTTTGGTGGTGCTGAATTCTCTTAGCTTTTGCTTGTCTGTAAAGCTTTTGATTTCTCCATCAAATCTGAATGAGATCCTTGCCGGGTAGAGTAATCTTGGTTGTGGGTTCTTCCCTTTCATCACTTTAAGTATATCATGCCACCCCCTTCTGGCTTGTAGAGTTTCTGCTGAGAAATCAGCTGTTAACCCTATGGGAGTTCCCTTGTATGTTATTTGTCATTTTTCCCTTGCTGCTTTCAATAATTTTTCTTTGTCTTTAATTTTTGCCTATTTGATTACTATGTGTCTCGGCGTGTTTCTCCTTGGCTTTATCCTGTATGGGACTCTCTGCGCTTCCTGGACTTGGGTGGCTATTTCCTTTCCCATGTTAGGGAAATTTTCGACTATAATCCCTTCAAATATTTTCTCGGGTCCTTTCTCTCTCTCTTCTCCTTCTGGGACCCCTATAATGTGAATGTTGCTGTGTTTAATGTTGTCCCAGAGGTCTCTTAGGCTGTCTTCATTTCTTTTCATTCTATTTTCTTTATTCTGTTCCTCAGCAGTGAATTCCACCATTCTGTCTTCCAGGTCACTTACCCATTCTTCTGCCTCAGTTATTCTGCTATTGATTCCTTCTAGTGTAGTTTTCATTTCAGTTATTGTATTGTTCTTCTCTGTTTGTTTGTTCTTTAATTCTTCTAGGTCTTTGTTAAACATTTCTTGCATCTTCTCAATCTTTGCCTCGATTCTTTTTCCAAGGTCCTGCATCATCTTCACTATCATTATTCTGAATTCTTTTTCTGGAAGGTTGCCTATCTCCACTTCATTTAGTTGTTTTTCTGGGGGTTTTTCTTTTTCCTTCATCTGGTACATAGCCCTCTGCCTTTTCATCTTGTCTGTCTTTCTGTGAATGTGGTTTTTGTTCCACAGGCTTCAGGATTGTAGTTCTTCTTGCTTCTGCTCTCTGCCCTATGTTGGGTGAGGCTATCTAAGAGGATTGTGCAAGTTTCCTGATGGGAGGGATTGGTTGCTTGTAGACTTTTTGATGATGGACATTCTTACCATTGTGAGGTGATACCTCATTGTGGGCATTTCATTTTTAAATATCTTTATGGTCTTGCTGCTGGAAGTTGAGGCTCCAGCTACCCTGATCTGCCACACACTTATAAATCATATAAAGCCCATATCCAGGCCCAAGAGGTGAGAGAACAGAAAGAGGAAATAACGGAAAACAACAACAACCAAAAACAAGTGGCAGTTGGCCACAACCTTGTGAGTTCACAGCTCCACCAAAGGGAGAGGAAGGTTCTCACAGTTTTGACCCCACCGGCCCCCTTACCAGCTACTGCCAAGGTCACTATGGAATTGCCCGAGGTATGGGGTGTAAGAACAAAGAGGTAAGAAAAAATGGGGGTCTCCACACTCTCTCTGAACAGCAGAATTTACTTCCGCTCTTTACCCCAGAACTTCTAAGCTCTCTATCTGCCCCACAGTGCTCATTTTCAGGTTTCCAGTGGCATTAACTTCAGGCCAGGAGATACCAAGGGAAAAAATGTGGACTCATCACCATTTCAGTTCTACATTGAATTCTGGTTCTCTTCCCCTGTCTGCCTGCTGCTACTGCAGATTTCTCCAATACCTCACTCTGTGCAGCCTGTCCAGGTCTCATGGTTGTATTTAGTGGGAGAAAGAGAGACTTACTCTTACCTGGAATAAGAATCCCTGAATTACAGTTTTAGGTACTAGTTCCAATCCATTGTTTTCCTTTCCTTCTTCAGGTATGAAATTATATGTATGTTAAATCTCCATTGTCTCTCTTATGTATCTATCACTTTCTCTCTGATCCGTTTTGTTTTATTTTCTTTTTCTTTTTACTTTGTCTTTTCTATCCTTTAACTGTACTTTTAATTTTATTTTTTTAACATCTTTATTGGAGTATAATTACTTTACAATGGTGTGTTAGTTTCCGCTTTATAACAAAGTGAATCAGTTATACATATACATATGTCCCCATATCTCTTTAACTGTACTTTTAGTCATATTTATTTTTCTTTGGGTATCTCATAGATGATTTTACTTTTTTCTTCAATTTCTTCCCATGCACAGTATGCTTATAATACTTTTAAGAAAAAGTATTGGTCAGTCATTTCTCAATGAAATCTTTTAAAATGTGTGTGATCATTACATATTTTAACAGTCTGGCCTGTGAGTTCATATTCTCCTGCTGAATATTAGAGATTGTGGATAGAAATAATTATGAGGGAAATGCTCCAGACCCCAGTCTGTGTCAAGCCCCAAACGAGTTCAAGGGCCAGATGGTGCACAATGAACCCTATTTTATAAAGTCCGAGCACCAGAAAATGAACTTGTCAGGTCAGGTCTTTACCCCTAGCCTGCCTCTCCTGCCCCAGGCAGAAAATATTACCTACTTTTTATATTGACTATTTTTATATTCAGTAGGGGAGCTGGAGAAAGAGGGCTAGGGATGTAAAAACTCAAAATGAGCTAATCCTCATCTTTTGTTCGGAGCTCCTCAGGGGAGTAGGGTTTCTCTGTGTTGCCCTGAATTTACTCTTCAGGGAACTTGAACTACCTTGGTAGCTACCTGGCTACCATATTCGGAGGGCTGAAAATGGTTAAAGTTGAAATTTGGCAAGTTTTCTCATCCTCAGAATAAGGGGAAACCCAATTCTATGATAGACAAAAACCCTGGGAAGATTGATCTAGATAAAAAGAGGAAAATATCATTAAATAATATTATAAATTTAAATGTTTTATATCTTCATAACTATAATAAAGCAAGAATAAAAAGATAAAAATAAAATGCTATCAATAACTATATTAACAAGGTTGAACACTTTGGGAAATATACATAGAAAATTATAATCTATCAAAATAAACTCAAGAAGAAACAAAAATATGAATATTCTTATAAGTGATGAGAAAACTAAAGTACCATTTAAAAACATTCCCACAAAAAAGACCACAATAGATGGCTTTAAAGGCAAGTAGTATAAAACTTTAAAGGACTAGGTCATTTCAAATTTATTCAAGGATAGTGGTCATAAAAATTTGCATAGTTGTTTTTAAAAATAGATTAGCACTCCCTTGTAAATTTACTTCTTTGTCATTTATTAATCCTTATTATTATTTTTCTATTAAATACACCAAGATTCAGGAATTCTACTTCTAGAAGTCATGTACAAGGATGCAAAGAGCAGAGCAAAAACCTGGAAACCACAAAAACTGCTAATTTATAGGCGAGAGGATGTACAAACTGTGGTGTACACACACAGTATGATTCAGCTCTCAGAATGAACTATGGTGAAACACAATTTGGACAAATCTTTGAAATATAATATTCAGTATTAAAAGATTATGTATAGCATATATTTATAAAATTTAAAACAATATACTTTCATGAATCATGTGAATGTGTTAAAACAATTCAGCAGGGAAGGAAAAGAACAATAATTATTTTTATTATTAACTAAAATATATGATAGATGGATAAATAGATTTAGATGAATAGATACATGAGAACATGAAGAGGGACATATGGATCAAAGATGAGAGTGTGCCATGGAACAAGGATTATGAATAATTCAATTGCATGCACTAGGGGTCTATTAAAACACAATGGAAGAAGAAGGAAATCAGGATCATATACAGAGAATGCTTTAGCAATATTTAAATACAAAGGATAGAAGACACTCTTCTCCTTGGTTATAAAATCTGTAATGCCAATAAAGGTGAGGTCCTTTGGGTTCCTATCCTTTTAACATCCCCTGTGACTTTTACCATTCATCTCTGGATCCACAGAGCAGAGTAAGGAGGGACTCCAGAACCTGTGAACAAGTCCGTGAGTATGGGGAGACTTTGGTGAGAAGGGCTCAGGACAGAGAATAAGGAGGCATCAGAAGAAGGCCACCTCCCCACAAGGCCTGGGAGGGGTCCTTTCCTGTGGAGCTCATTGCTCTTGGGTCTCAGGGTCATGCAGATTGGAGGCAGGGGGTAGAAACTAGTGCCTCCTATGAAAGCCCAGGAAGGGCTGGAATTTTGGAGGATCCTCAGAGTAACGAGGAAGCTGGAAGGTTAAGTGCAAATTGTGCCAAGTTGGGATTCGGGAGGGATGGGTCACTGATAATTGACCCCAAATAAAGAAGGAATGATAAACACCAAGGTACAATAGGAACAGAAAATAGGAGGTTTATTGTCGCTTCAGGAACAAAAATCAGGGAAAATAGTCAGAATGTCTAGGGAACAACTGGAATAGTGGCTCAAATAGAAATATCTACCACTACAATATTCCAAGTTTTTGTGGATCCTTTCAGCCTCCAAGTTACAGAAAGGAGAGGCAAGACGTGAAAGCATCAGGCTGAGCAGGCCCACAATTATTAGGTTCCTCCTTTGTTGTTCCCCAGTGATTCTCAGGGGCGAGGTCAGCAGCAGCCCCCAGGGCCATCACAGCACATGGAGCCCCCCGAGGGCTCACACTCACAGCAGTCAGGGCTCTCATGCCGGTGCCGGTGGAGGAGAAGGGCCTGTGGTGACTCAGGCAGCAGCCCCCGCCCCCAGATCTGGGGCTACAGCAGCCCCCAGAGGTGGGGCCACAGCAGGAAGAGACTGGAGGGCACTTTGGGGACATTTAGGGGCAGGGCACTTGGGAGGGCACTTGGGGATGCACTTGGGAGGGGGCTGGCACTGCTGCTGGTTCTGTTGGCAGGACATCTCAACTGGAGTTAAAGCAACCTGAAAGTAAAATTAAAATGAAATCAAATGCATCAAGCAGAGAATAAAAATATTTCCTATTCTCAAACCATTATCCCTCAGCTAGTAACATGTTTGTAAAGCCTACTCTCATTCCACAGCCAAAGTCCCATAAATGTGTACAGTTGGCATTTAAGTCCTGTGCATAGAATATATGCTACGCACAAAGATCACTATGTCACTATTTTAACCACACATTTTATTCTACGAAATGAACTCACAACTAGGTAGAGGCCTATCCTCTGTAGATGCATCAAGTGTGGGTGTGAACTCTGATGCCTGGGGACAATCCACAGAGCCCTGGAGGAGCTGCTCCCTCTCCCTGTGGCCACAGGGACTCTGCTCCCCAAGGTGGATCCCTGCTCTCCCCAGAACTCCCGCTGTGCTTCAACCCCCCCCCCCCGACCCATCCTCTTCACTCTGTCTTGCTCTTTCATTCACCACATTTGGGATATGCTCCAGGCCCTTCTTCTCCATAAAACCCAGAGCTCTCCCCTGGGTTTGCACAGGCTCGCTTACCAGGACCAGCCTCAGAGTTAGTTCTGGCTCCTGAGGTGTCAGAGAGGATGAGGAAGAAGGGCCAGGGATGCCTTTTATAGGGAGTCCCCAGGCTGGGCTCAGAGGTGGGCCTTGTCTCTGGAAGTTGAAGGAACAGCTCTTGCACAACCAAGGAAGGAGTGGGACCATTCCTGACATTCTCCTCCTCACAGTCTTCCCCTTCCTCGAAATCCATAGTCACACCAAGTCTTCTTACCTGTGCCCAAGATCTGAATGGGCCTTCAGCAAATCACACCCTTTCCAGAAGATGAGCCTTGGATGGCCTGAGATTCCCAGGAACTTGGTCACAGGGCTGAGGCTCCAAGGCCCTGGATCACTGCACGCCAGGCCCTGTTGACATGGTTGGTCACACTTGTCACTCCAGGCTTTGTGAGGTGGGACATGATGGAGAGAGTAGGAATGAGAGGGTAGAAAGGGTTAAGAGAATTTTTTAAGGAAGAATCTGTAAGAATTGATGTCTCTTTGTATGTGTACAATGGAGAAAATAAATCAACCGAGGACTGTACCAAGATATCAATTTCCATGACCAGGGAAAAGATCATGGGATGGACAGAGAACAAGTGTTGGGAGGGGTATAGATTTGAGGTCCTAGCAACACATTCAGGGGAAGAGATCCAGGAGACATTTAGAGATACCTTCCAGAGGTTATTCATTCCCAGGCTCAATGGACTGGAGGCAAGCTTCACCTTGGCATTTACCATTATTTATATATACATGCAATATGGTTATTTATTCAAACAACCAAGTGTGCCAGGTATTCTGCTGGACCCCAGAAGAACAAGAACAGAGTTTCTTTACTCACTGGGTCTCACATTCTAATAGGATTCAAACTGCGGAGATAAACAAAAACACCTAAAACATTAAAAAATACCGAAGATGAAGCCCGTGCAACAGGGTCCACTCGTGAAATAGCATGCTGTCTCAAACTCCTTTGAGGTTATGGTTCGGAGATGTGGCACACAAAAAGGACATCGGACACCAGAGGGTATAATGAAGGTGCTTCTCTATCCCCCTGGCTACTGACAACTGGGAGAGTTGACTCGTGATTTTTTTATTCAACCTCCAATCTAAGTATACCTGTGTGTGTGCCTCGTGGTGCCTCACATAAACACACACACATGCCTATCCTACTCTCACCCCAGCACAGTTACAAACACCTCTCAGAGATTGAGGAAACTCAGGGTGACAGCAGCTAAGACAGAATGGACCAATCAAGTACCCCACAAATCTCATTGCAAAATAGTGATTCAGGAGATGAGATTCAGTACCATCTTCTTTGGGTCTCCTGGTCTTTTCTCAGGCAAAGAAGCATTCCAAAAAGCCTAGTGGACTGAGAGCTTCTCAGGGCCAAGGCTGAGTCTGATTCACTTTTGAAAACCAAATTCCTGACCCACGTGCCCAGACCCCATCCAAATCACTAAATGAGTGTCCCTTTAACTAAACACTTTGTTCATGTGTTGATTCATCTCAACCTTGACCTGAAAGCTCTTGGAGGGCAGGCAGGCTCTATATCTGAAAACAGATGATAAGTAGATTGGAGATAGGGCACCTCTAGTTTAAAAGGGACTTAGAGGTCATCTATTCTTCTCCTTATATTGGGATCTCAGCTCTGTCCCTGTCCCTAGCACGATGAATAGCACATAGTGTGCTCTCAAAGGGAATAAATTCATCTATCTAATCCACACTCTTCCTGACCACTCACTGACAAAGCAAACTCAATCTTTTACTCAACATCACACCCTGCTCATACTCCAATAAGGGAGCGATAAGGGAGCTATCAGTTCAGAAGCTCCCCACATGATGCACCATTCCCAGGGCTCTTATTATAGTTTAGGGATAAACTCCTTCAGAGTCGGGACCATAAGTGCCCATCTCTAGTCTGCATATAAGGCCTAGATGCCAGTCATTTATTTTAATGTACATTATTAAGCACCCTCTAGGTACCAAACATACGACAAGACACATCTTTTTGTTTTTCAGTTAACGTTCAAACCAATGAATAAAACCATCATTTGAAAAGGGAATCCTGATCCTTAGGACACTGAGTGATATTTCAAAGGTCATGTACTAGAACTAAAGTGTACCCCAGCCTCCACGACTGAGGCAGGAGATAGGTCGGCTCCAGATTAGGCATTTACAATCAGCCTCCTGTTTGCTCTCTAAAATAGAAATAACAACTGAAACAGGGTAAATAGCTGAGATTTGTCTCCTGTGGACAGCTTAAGATAACAGTCATGGCAGGAACGGAGGGGGCTAAACCCTGTTTGAGTGAAGGATCACGAGATTTCTGCTTACCCCCCTCCTTGGGGCAAGGGAGACACTACACATGCGCAGAAAGCTTCCTCGGGGGTCAAAAGGCAGGGGACGCCAGGCCATAATAAGTCTTGCTATTTTCCCTCCCAGTCGCCCTTGCGCTGAAATCCATCTTGGCTGAGGGGGTGTAGGTGCACCTAGGGGAGGGTCCTGAGACAAATTAGCCAGGGGGGCAAAACAAGACTATTGGCCAAACGGAAGACAAAGACCCAGAAGAACTGCTCCCTTATAAATGATTTAAACTTCCCAAAGGCTGGACGCTCGCCACTCACTTGCAGAGTTTTCTCGTGCGTCTTTCCACATGTACTCTGCTTTTCCAATAAACGTTTTACTTTTCTCTTTACCTTCCGCCTCCTTGTCAGAATTTTCTTGTCAAGGCAGGCAAGGACTGGGAATTTAGGCTCTAGCCGCTGACCTTTGTGGTCTAGAGGTTAGGAGTCCTGGTTTAAACCCAGGCGACCAGGGTTCGATTCCTGGTCAGTGAACTAAGGTGTCACTTCCAGCTAATGCTCAGTGCTGCTGCTTACTGCAGGCTACTGCTCACTGCTGCGTGCGTCCGGAATCATGACAATAGTCACAGAGATCTGACCTCCTTAGCCTGCCTACTTCTCACCAGGTCAAGTGTTCATTGTCTTGACTAAATAAGTTCAGTCATCACTGTCCTTACAACAAAAAGAAATCAAGACCACATGACCGCCTCTTAGGAGACATCAGAAGGAGAAGCAGAGACTCAGAATCCCCCTGAAGGTCAGACCCAGGCAGGATGAGTGAAAGGAGATGATTCTTCCCAATTCAGCGCTCTTGAGCAAACAGCCTGGGAACAGCAAGTACCTAAAGCAGACCTAAAAGACCAACCTGGATTGTGGGAGGGAATTGGAATAGAATATTTCCCCAATGACAAAAAAATTTTAAATGAACAAACTGTGGCTTTGACCTGAGGTTTCAAGGGGACACGTAGAGTTTCCTTTGGGGTCTCAATTCCACCCTCCAGGGTTCCAGCCTGTGGGACACTGTGACTGGTAAAGCCCCTTAGACCCTGCCCCAGAGGGGGGTCCTGGAAGCTCCCAAGGCCTCCTGGGACACAGGGACAAGGAGGCAGGGGAGTGTCAGGAATGACCCAGCACGTGCCTGGTTGTGCAAGAGCGACCTCCTGCCCTTCCTGGAGCCAAGCCTGGAGCCTATACAAGACATCCCGGCTCCAGCATCTCATCAGCTCTGACTCCCCAGGGACGATTCTCTGCTCCCGCCTGTGACCAGGGTGAGTGGGAAGTGGAGCCAGAGGGGCTCTGAGCAGGACAGGGGAGGAGTTGACAGCTGAGAGGTGAAGAGCAGGGCAGAGGGTGGGGAGGAAGGAGGGAGGCTGAGGAAAGAGGATGATGTCTTTGATTCCTGCCACACTGAGCAGGAAGAAAATTCAAAAGCAGAGGGAAAGACTGTGGCTTAAGAAGTCATTAGCACTTTGCTACTCTGGAAGCTGCCCTGGGCTATAAAAGGTGTGTATCTACCTTATCAAGATTAGGGGCTTATTTTATGTTAAGACAATGGCACTTCAGAGACTTGAATACTGCATGCAGGACTGTGAGGACGGAGAAATCCCTGCTGCCAAGGAGAGTAAAATGTTTACTACATCTGGATTTAAATCTATGCATTTTTAACTAGAGGAAAGACGTATGTTATTTCCTTCAGATGCTTTGCCATGTGTTCTAGAATGTACTTATCATGGATTGACGCTAAAGGAGGTGGAAAGCAGGGCTCTTGATTTAACCTTTCAAAACCATGTAATTGTCCTCTTGCAGGTTGATTGACCTCCTGCCGAGATGTCCTGCCAGCAGAACCAGCAGAGGGGCCAGCCCCCTCCCAAGTGCATCCCCAAGTGCCCTGTCCTTAAATGCCCCCCAAAGTGTCCCCCAAAGTGCCTTCCAGTCTCTTCCTGTTGTGGTCCCAGCTCTGGGGTGGGGACTGCTGCCTGAGCCACCACAGGCCCCATCTCTTCCACCAGCACCAGCCCCAGAGCCCCGACTGCTGTGAGTGTGAGCCCTCGGGAGGCTCCATGTGCTGTGAAGGCTCTGGGGACAGCTGCTGACCTGGGCCCTGAGGACTTCCAAAGAACAAATGAACAAAGCACCAACTTTTTTGCTTCCGCTCATCCCACTCCCCCTCTTGGACATCCTGACATTCTGGGACTGACAGGTCCTAAACTAACTCAGGCATTTCTGCACGTAGAACTTTCTGCTTCTCCTCCATTATCTTTGCAAAAAATAAAATTTCTGTTTCCTACTCAGAAGGTGTCCTGGTCACTCCTTCAGCCCTCCCTCAGCCAGCTATCTCTCCTCTGGGGGGCCTGGGACAAGGGAAGGGCATGGCTAAGGGGTGGGTAACTAGACAGTTTCCCAGGGCTTTGTTTTATAAGATATGGGAAAACATCACCAGACGTGCAATTAAACTGACGAAAGTGTACCTATCAGAGCTTGTCCGGAGGAAAGAAATTATGTTGTTGAAAGAAATGGGGAAGCCGGTAAAAGTGAGAATGTGCTATTTGATCACAATATTTGGTCATAAATGACATTCTAAAGAGAGTACATGGAGCTAACTGCAGAACTTAATTTTTCTGAATTGTGATTCACCCTTTTTCTTGAACCTTCCCCTAACACAGAACTCATTCTCTTTTCTAAATATGTGTTGAACAAATAATTACATGATACCAGATTGACATGGACCAAGTAATGAGTTAGTCCAGGTGCCTCCATGTCTTTGCCCAGTCTGGCACAACACCTGGTTGGTTAGTAGCATGGACTCTGGATCAAACATCCTGGGTTTAAACCTCAGCCTGCCACTTGCTGGGTGTGTGGAAGTTACCGAGTCCAAGCTCCTACTGTTTGCTGCAGGACAGGCCAATAAACTGACAGACAAGATGCGGGGGCAAAGAATAGCAACTTTATCTGGAAAGCCAGCAGATGGAGAAGATGGTCGACCAGTGGCCCAAAGAAACATCTTACCCAAGTTAAGATTCAGGCTTTGTTTTTTATACTGAAAGTGGAGGAGGTGTGGCTGCTTGCTGCAGACTTCTTGGTGCCGCCATCCACGTAGGTCTAGTCACAATTTTCCGGCAAACCTCCAACAAGACAAATGTTATTCTCTGTTCTGCAGCTATTTACCTCTATATGAATGACCTTTCAAGGTCAAGCCTGGGAGGCAGAGCCTGGAGAAGGAACTATCATGTATATTTCAGGGCCGAGGCAGCATGAGACGACAGAGAACAAGGGTTACAGCTAAAGGAATAGATCCTACACGGAGTCACTTTTGTTCTTTTCTGTTCCGTGAACTTCTGTGAGCCTCAGTTTCCTCATCTGTAAAATGGGGTAATAATAGTATCTTCCTTTAAGAGTTATCATGAGTTTAAAGGGTTAATAGATGTAATGTGCTTAGAGCAGTGCTTGTCCCAAAATGAAGCCTGTATCAGTGTCAGCTATTGTTGCTGGTGTTAGCTGTTGCTGCTGCTGCTGTTTTGTTGTTAAAAGTGCCTCTGGGTTGCCAAATGGACTGGACCAGGGGGCTGGGTCAATGTCCTGCTTGCATGTGGACTCACTTGGCAACCGGGCCTCCCATAGCTGATGGTCACCATCCTCGCTGTCTTCCCTGCTTGCTGGGAATAGGTGAGAGGTGAAGAGAAATCGTTAGAACAGCAGCAACCCCCATGACCTAGCTAGAGTCTCTCCATCTCTCCTTTCATTCCTTTGCTTCCCTAGCCTAACCCTCCAGGTAGCAAAGGGCTCAGGACTCAGGAGAATGTGGGAAAAGGAGTTCCAGGTACCAGGAGGGAAACAAAGACAATTCTCCTTAGTGCCGGGCTGAGAAGAATCTATGTGGAGAAAATTCTAGACTCAAACTGGACAGAGATCCAGAAACAGGGTGGCTTTGCCTATGATGCAGCTCTTTGCTCCCCCCTGTCCCCACAACCACCAGCCACATCCCCCATTTATCTTCTGAGCTAGTGGGGTGGCCCCCTGCCTGAGGGCTTACCTCAACAAATAGATCTTCCATGTCTCAAGGGTAACCATTTAGGTTTCTTTTCCGATCAACTTTAAAATTGTAAAAAACAAATTTTGGTCAAAATAAAACAGCTGTAACTTATGGAAAAACAGAATAGATAAATCATCTCCATATATCCCATGACTCAGATAGTAACATTGATATCCCCACTCCGATCCCAGAGTGCATCTTGTATTTGCCTGCTGGCACATGTTCATACTACCCATGGGCTTTGAATAGTCTTCTTCCTCCTTACTTTCCATTATTATCAGAATTACCCTTCTTCCTTCTGATGCTGGAAGCTCAGCCTCTCTGTACACAAGTGCCGAACCAAATCTCAATCTCAGAGGCAGAGTTTTGGATGAAGTAGAAAAGGATAGCTTTATTACTTTGCCAGGCAAAGGGGGACACTGCAGGCTCCTGCCTCAAAAAACTATGTGTCCCAACCTGGGAGGATTTGGTGAGGGCTTTTAGAACAATGGTTCAAGGGTGGGGTCTTTGACAAGATCAGGGTGTGAAGGGGGAGGGCTGCACTCCCTTAATCTCCTCTCAGGTGGTCGGTCTCCTAATCTTTATTTTTTTATTTTTTTATTTTTTTTATTTTTTTTTATTTTTGGCTGTGTTGGGTCTTCGTTTCTGTGCGAGGGCTTTCTCCAGTTGCGGCGAGCGGGGGCCACTCTTCATCGCGGTGCGCGGGCCTCTCACTGTCGCGGCCTCTCTTGTTGCGGAGCACAGGCTCCAGACGCGCAGGCTCAGTAGCTGTGGCTCACAGGCTTAATTGCTCCGCAGCATGTGGGGTCCTCCCAGACCAGGGCTCGAACCCGTGTCCCCTGCTTTGGCAGGCAGATTCTCAACCACTGAGCCACCAGGGAAGCCCCTGGTCTCCTAATCTTGATGAGCTTCTCTGGTCCCTTTAATCTTGCTTCAGGTGGTTTTTAGGCGGCTCCTCCCTTGATTAGCAACTACTTGAATCTGCCCTTTGGAACTCAGGGAAGGTCATGGAGCTGGAGTCTTGTCTACAAGAAATGGGTTGATACCAAGCAGGGCCCTGTGGGGCTCCTGGGCACAAAGCCTTTATGTGTCCCCCATTTCTTTGATTACAGGAAATAGGCTTCATTCAGCCTCCATGACCTTCCCTGAGTTCCAATAGGCAGATTCAAGCAGTTGCTAATCAGGGAAGGGAGGGGATGCCAGACCAGGGAGAAACAAACAGTCAAGAGAAACCATAGTGCAGCCTTGGGACAAGGTCCTGGCTCCCCATCAACGGATACACACAAAGATATCGTTGAGCTGTTTTGCAGATGCTGAAATCCCCTCCAGGTGGGAGAAGTTAAGATTAATGATGGTAGGCTGCCCACAAGCTCATAGACCCCAGACCGGTTGGAACCAGAAGGTTGATGATGCTGACTCCCAGTTACCTCACCACCAACCGATCAGAAGAATGTCCATGAGCTGATCACGCCCTCTTTGAACCATTACTATAACACTCCTCACTACCCTCTCCAAGTGAGGATGCACAATTTTGAGGGCATTAGTCCGCTGTGGCCCCCTTTTCCTGGCAAAGGAATAAAGCTATTCTTTTCTACTTCGCCCAAAACTCTGCCTCTGAGATCTAATTTGGTGTCGGGGTACAGAGACCGGATTCAGCTTCAGGGGGACAAAAAAAAGGCCTCTGCGTCCAGAGCCCCACAGGGCCCTGCTCAGTTTTACTCCCTCTCCATTATTATCCTGGAATTAGCAGAGTAATTCTGAGAGTGGTTAACATGATGGAAAACATGAAAAAGTATGGCATGTGTCTTATGACACAGGAATAATTCTACCTGCGAAAAATATATGCGTAAAGATTTATGCATCTAAAAAAAAAAAACATGACACACATTTTGTTTTTAGTAAATCTCTTTTCAGAGTTTTCAGTTAACAGTAGTTTAGGATACATTTTGTTACATAATAGACTTTACCAATAGATAAAAGTGTTGGATAGGATTCCCCAGAGCAGAACTTAAGAATTTCTGTGCAAATGATACTTTAAGGTAGGACTTCAGGAGAAAAACTTCAATGCTCTGTAATTTTTGAGGCCTCTTTTATGATCCAAAGTATGGTCAGTTTTAATAAATGCTCCAAGTACACTTGAAAAAGAATATGAGTTCTGTCATTGTTGGATGTTGTGTTTAAGTATGCTAAAAATATCAAATTTGTTAATCGTATTTTTCTATCTTCTATACCCTTGCTGAATTTTTGCATTTTTCCATTAATAACTGCAATTAACATGTTCATATCTACTAATTATTGTGGTTTTATCTATTTTCCATTTGATTATATAAATATTATTATTATTATATATAATCAATATTCACTTAGAGTTATTGTTTGTTTATCTTTCTTGTTTGTTATTCTTTCCTGTATCTCTAAGCTAATATCTGGGGTCATTTTCCATATGCTTAAAAATGTCTTTTAAGTATTTTCTTCTGCCTTGGATTCTACTAATAATTATCACCATTTTCCTTTGTTATAAAAATGCCTTTACTTTGCAGTAGTATTTCCAGCGTATATAAGTGCTAAATTGATTGCACTAATGGCCCACAATTCTTCACCCCTCTTTATACCCATGCTTTTTGCTGTGTGACTTTGCAGCTCCTCTTTTCAAAGGGTGGAATATATTTCTAGGATCCTTGATTTTCTGTGCAGTTGTAAGAATTGTTTTATCCAATGGAGTGTTAGCAAACAAGATAAGCAGGGGCTTGGAAAAAAAGTGTTGCCCAGTCTGCTTTGTTATCATCATGAGAACATGCGTTATCTAACACTGTAGAAGATAAGAAAGGTTGTCCCAGTCTTCCTACTTAAGTCCAACCTAGATCTGCCAGGATCCGACTCCCAGACATGTGAGCAAGTCTAGCAAACTGCCTAGTCAGTCTGGATGGGTAGCCAAGAAGTACTTGTCCTATGCCACTGAGGATTGTGGTTGTTTTTTGTTTGTTTGTTTGTTTTTTATTTATTTATTTATTTATTTATTTATTTATGGCTGTGTTGGGTCTTCGTTTCTGTGCGAGGGCTTTCTCTAGTTGTGGCAAGCGGGGGCCACTCTTCATCACAGTGCGCAGGCCTCTCACTATCACGGCCTCTCTTGTTGCGGAGCACAGGCTCCAGACGCGCAGGCTCAGTAATTGTGGCTCACGGGCCCAGTTGCTCCGCAGCATGTGGGATCTTCCCAGACCAGGGCTCGAACCCGTGTCCCCTGCATTGGCAGGCAGATTCTCAACCACTGCGCCACCAGGGAAGCCCAGGATTGTGGTTGTTATTCAGCATTATTTTGGCGATAGATAACTGCTCAATAAATAATTGTAAGTTCGCAGCTATTTTCTTTGGGCACTTTGAAGATGTTATTAATATTTTAATCTGACTTCCATTATTTCTGTAAAGAAGTCAGGTGTCAGTATGAATTTTTGGTCCTTTGAAGGTCTTTTTTCTCTGGCAGATTTTAAGTTTTCATTTATTTTGTTTGTCTCCATTTTAATAGGATGTTCCTAGGATTTGTTTTCTTGGCACTTATTGTACTTGGGATTCATGATCCTGTGGCTTGGTGCCTTTCGTCACTTTGACAAAATTCTGAGGCATTATCTCTTCATATCTGCTTCTTTTTCTTCTCTCTTCTGGGTCTCCCAGTGCAATTACCCATGTATTAAAGCTTTTCACTATAGTCATATATCTCTTATGTGCTTTCCTGTATTTTCCAACTGTTTGCCTTCCCATGCTTCAATATTTTCTTCTGTCCCATTTAATAGTTGTCCAATTATCTCCTCTGTTGTGTTCAGTCTGTTATTTAACCTCTCTACTGAGTTCTTAATTTCAGTTATTTAGTTTTCAGTTCTAGTCTTTCATTTTGTTGCTTTTCTAATTTATACACAAGTTCTCCACCTTGCCTTTTAATTTCTTGAGCATACACATCATTGATATTTTCAAGTCTCTTTCTAATAACTAGATTAACTAGATTTCCTGTGCTCTATCTGCATTGTCTGTTTTTCTCTTGGTTTTTTCAGTCAAGTGTTTTGTTTTGTTTTTTTTTTTGGTGAGTCACCTTTATTGTATTTATTATTCTCACTTTTATTGTGTTTATTGCGGGTAGGGTAGGGGGTGTTTCCTTTAAAATGCTTTTCCTGAGCCACAAGAACTCCAGGGCCCCTGCCCGTGAGTGGGCAGCTGGCACATGTCACTCCTGCAACATTTCTGGAAAGAAGGATGAGGTGGGCAGGCAGGCCAGCTCTGCTGGCCTCGGCCCCCCTGAAAAAGAAACCCAAACCCCAGAAGCACCCCACCCCTTGGGCTCACGAAGCTGGGTGTGCATCCCGGCTACCCCACAAGCAGCCTCCTCTCCCTCCTTCCTACCCCCTTTCCTTGGGCTTCTCCATGCTCCCCTCGTGGGCACTTCAGCCCCAGCCTGCCTGCTTCCCACGCTGCCCTGGAAGATGCTTTCATACTTGCTGGGCTTGCCTGTTGTCTACAAGACCCAGGATGCTCACCCGGTGCACTCCAGCTGATTCTGGCTGGGCACACTTCCCCCACCACTGGTCGCCTCTACCCTGTAACAGTGCACTGGCCTGGGGGTAGAGGCGACCAGGCCCACCAGCCTCCCGCTAGCTTGAAGGGAGCAGGTCCTGGGGCCCGCAGCACGCCTTCTGGTAGCAGCTCTTGGGCCGACAGTTCCCCGTCCTCCCCGCTGCCTGCCCCAGATCCCGGGATGCAGCAGCTCAGGTCTCCCCAGGAAGGGTGGCCGAGCCCTTTCCTTCAGGACGCCGGGTGCACGGAGGGAGCCAGGCAGGTCCCTCACAAGTAAAGCTTCATGGCCTTGTGCGTCGTGGGGCAGTAGCGGGCGTGGAGCTGGGCCAGCAGTGCCCAGGACGTGGCCTTGAAGCGCGTGTCCTGGCTCTTCTTGTTCCACACGTGGACAGCGTAGGTGGCGTTGAGCAGCCGGGACAGCTCCTCGGGGCTGATGTCTTTGAAGTACTTCTTCCAGTTCTGCCAGGGGATGGGGTAGAACGCCTCGTAGGGCAGGGTGGTGACGCCGCGGCGGGCGTGGCTCTCGCCCAGGCTGCGGATGGAGCACCACTTCTTGAAGACCCACGTGAGCAGCTGCGGGCCCTGGTGGCCCCAGATCCAGCCGTTGTAGTGGGCCATGAAGTCACACATGCACAGCGCCATGAACTCGTGGTGGCGCTCGAAGGCCAGGAAGGCGCCGTTGAGGACATAGCGGGACTGGGTGCCCAGCGCGTTGGTCAGGTTCCCCAGGCTCTTGAGGACGATGAAGTCCGTGTCCAGGTAGATGCCTCCGAAATTCCACATGAGCGCAATCCTGGAGGCATCGGAGAGCACGGGCAGCACGTAGGGCTCCCACCGCCGCTGGAGGGCCGCGTACCAGGCTGCCAGGGGCGTGTCCCGAAACAGCTCCTGCAGGTCCAGCGGGAGCATCTGGATGTTGGGGAAGCAGCCCAGAAGCGAGAGGCCCAGGTGCCAGGGCAGGGAGGCGTTCCCGCCGGGCAGCCCCTTCATCAGGACCTCCACCTGGGACTCAGGCTGGGCCCTGGCTGCTGACTCCACTGAGCACATGAACAGGAAGTTGAGGTCTGTCCGGTCAGAAGTCTCCAAGAAGAAGATGTTGCCGGGAGGTGGGGTGCCGGAGGGCGGTGTGTGGGGGACCAAGCGCGGGCAGGGTATGTCAGCAGGCAGGTTAGATAACTGTCCTTGGCCCCCGGGCTCTCCCACAATGTGCCAGTAGACCATGACGGAGACCAAAAACGTGAACTTGAAGCCGATGATGAACAGGGTGCAGACCCGCTGCCTCGGGGCACCCCGGAGCAGCCGCAGCAGGCAGTCGGGGGGCCTGGACGTCATCTCCCCAGATGATATCAGGAGCCTCCAGCAGGAACTGACTGGTCTGTAAGAGACGAGCACCGCATTCGGGCAGGCTGCTGGCATCCCTGACCCAAGAAAGACACTTCCTACAAACACCAGCCACAGCCGACGCCAGCTTCCAGAGCCCACGGGCCTGCCAGGTGGTCAGAGCCCCATCTCCGTCCTCATCTGTAAAATGGGGGCAGCGGGCCATGGACTGAGATCTGAGCAGGGTCCCTTTCACTCTGTGACATACCTGTGAGCTCCCCAAGGACTGGGCCAGCACTACCTACGACGTGCGGCCAACATGGGCCCAGGGCAGGGTCTGGCCTCTCTGCCTGGCAAGGCCTGTCCCCTTTGAACTACCAGGCTGGCAGCCTATGATCTGAGCCCAATGCACGCACCTCTCAGTCCCATTCAGTTCCACCAGCCGGGCCTGGAGCTGGTCCAAGAGGAAGAACTGCCAGCAGCCACAGGGACTTTTAGCAGGAGGCCTGGGGCTCTGGGGGGCCTGGGTGCTGGCAGCCAAGCTCGCTCAGGAGCAGGACGGGTGGACACTAGGCACGTGGGCATGCTGGCCGGGTCCCAAAGCCCTTGGGCAAGACGTGACGGGGTCTCCTGGGCCCCTGGCTTCCCCAGCCCCTGCCTGGAGGGAAAGCGACAGGGAGGTTGTGCTATATATAGTCTGTGACTTGACTAGTACTGTTGCCCTTGGACTCTCATTCTCTCCTGATGCCCAGGCTGCTGCTGGCCAGCAGCAGGAACATTCTTGGGTGCCTTGCAGGAGGTTGGGAGGAACAAGAGAGGTTTGCGGTGGGACTGTGTGAATGCCTGGGACATGAGGGGCCCCAGGTCTGCCTGAACCAGCAGCAAGACGGTAATACTGGAGCAAGGGTTATATTTATTCATTCAGTGAATACTGACTGTCCACCACACACATGTCAGGCAACCTTCTCAGCATTTCCCACATATTAACTCATTAAACACTCGCAGCCACCCTGTGGTGAGGAAACTGAGGCACGGAAGTCCGGTAACTCATGCAGACTCTTCTGGCCAGCAAGTGGCAGGGCGGGGTTTGAACCCAGGCCACCTGGCTCCAAAGTCTGTGTTCTCTCCACTGTGCCATCCTGCCTGGCAGACAGAGCTTGCAACCATGAATGTGCCTGGCACTTGGGGACTTGGTACACACTGATCTGGACAGTGCTCACTATTAAGAGAGTCCTGGCCACCATTTACTGTAACCCCAGGGGACAGCTGCATAGTTTCCCCTTTAAGGCCAGGAAGCTTGGGTGCAAAGCGGTGGGGGACTGGGTGCAGCCTGGGGGCCAAGGGAGGCCGGAGTCAACCCCTCCCAGGACAGAGGGGTCTTGTGGCCTGAGGGTGGTGCCAGGAGCCCGTGACTTGCTCCCCAAGGCAGAGGCAGGGAACCGTGACCACGTCATGGGTTGGAAACTGACCAGCCTGGCCGGCCCATGGTGGCGAGGTGAGGATCCAGGCAGCCTGGCTGGCCTCCTGGAGACACGCCCTGGCTCAGCAGGCAACCTCCTCTGCCAACAAGAACTCAGTCCTTCCACACGCTCTCCATGCCCGCAAATCCATCTCCGGTTCTCTCCTGCCTTCAACCAGGTTTCTCCAAAGAGTCACCTCCACTTGTTGTTTCGGATCCTTCCCTTCCTAGGCCCCCTTGCCTGTTGTCATCTGCTTCCTGTCCCCTCCAGTCAAGTGTTTTATTCCTCATACGTTTGGTTATTTTTGAATTGATAGTAGAGATTTGTGTGAAAATTCTATAGAGGTAATTTAAGTCTCCGAATGTGGATTTTCTTTTACTTTGAGCAAGCACCTAGGCCAGGAACACTGGCAATCATGGATGGTATTATTCTGACCAGGAACTGAGATCATTCAAAGCTTGGCTTCCATCTCTTTGCAGGCTGACCTATTTTGGTTCTCCTTATTCCTGGTTTAAAGCTTGAAGTATTTACCAGAGCTCCTCATCCTTGACAGAACTGAGTTCCAATTCTGCCCCCGCCTCGCTTACTGCCCATGAATTTTATGAGAGATATGCTCAGATTTTCAACCTCCTAGCGATGGCTTTTCAGAATAGCAAATGCATCAAAGGAAAAGCTGTGTTAAATGCTAGGCTAATTTCTCAGCTTCTCTCCTCTCTTAGAACTTGGCCCACAATCGTCACTGAATTGGCAGATTTATGACACATTCAAACAGATATTTTATTATGTATTACCTAGCTTTTGCAGTTTTTCTCAGTGGAGATTTTGGTCCAAAGTAATTTCCTGCTTCTATATCTAAAGACATTTAAAATGCCCATAGATAATCAATATTCTTATCCAGCCACTCCCATCCCCTGTTTTAGCAAGTTAAAGCTAAAGGCATCTAAGAAAAAAACTGAAAAATAATAAAGGCAGAACAAACCACAGATGTTAGAATTCGAAGCAGAGCCAGAGATTAGCAGTCTACCCCTGCTGAAGTGACAAGACATGCACATCTAAGGACATTGTTTATTTGCCTATGCTATTGATCAGAAAGTGATAGGAATGGTTCAGAGATGGGGATGCTCATGTCACGTTGGCCAGAGAGCTTTGGGGGAAGTGGGAGATAAGATCTGAGTGATAATTAATGGAAATAATAATGACGTGATTGATAATAGTGATGATTGATTTCATGTCACCAGTGTTTTGGTAGATATATATTAGCTGCATAATATTTTTCCATTGTATTTTATTTTAATTTTGTAGAATGAAGTAATGATTTAATATGACATATGTAAAAAAAAAAACTTTGATGTCTTTATTAGGACATTATTGTTGCAATAATGATTCTGAACATTCTAGTTACATGAAGGCTATAGGAGCAGCCATTCTCTTCAAAGCTTGAATATTTTGCAACCATGGCCAATATTTGAGCCTTTTCAAAATTTATACTGAGGTTTCAGGAATAGGTAGTGTGAGCTGGAAAGAAGTGAGGATAGTGGTCAATATGCCCACTGAGATGGTTTTAAAACATAGGTCAAAATTCTTTGACTCTCTTCTCATTGAGAAATGAAGTCTATGTTCCCTCTTCTTGAATCTAGGCAGGCTTGTGACAGCTCTAACCCACAGAATATGGTAGAAGTGATGCTGTGTGACTTCTGAGACTGGACCATTAAAGGTCATGCACATTCCACCTGGTCCTCTTGGGATGCTCTCTCTGGGTGGGGTGGTGAGGGGAGCCAGGTACCATGTAAGGAGTCTCAGGAACCACCCTGAGACCATTAGGTTAGAGAGGCCAGGAGGAGAGCAACCAGCTGACAGCCAGCATCAACTCCAGCCGAGTGAATGTCACTATAACACGACTATGTCTCTTTATTGCTGTTGAATTTGAAAAATAGCATTCAATAGCCAAAAAGCAATGAAAATGAGTTCCATTCTATCTCAAATCTCTTGAAAGAAATGTACAGGTATCCAATCTGTAACCCTCTGAGGCACTTCGCATGTCCTCTTTTTTCTCAGTTTCCTCAAAGCCCAGAGCCTCTCATTTGCTGAATGCCCCATGCATTCTTTCAGGGAAAACCCTCACTTCGAGTTTCTTCAGAATTCACTGACCTTGCAGCTCACCTCTCTCTCAAGTCCATTGTTTTCAGATTGACTTGCTCTCCTTCCACCAGATCTATCTCTCTGCCTCCAAGCCCTCCATCCTCTTTGGTCTCATTCTCCTCAATGTCTGATCCTTCACACCAGCCTCAACAGAGACGGGGATTCTGAGGACCATCCGTTCCTCCCCCACCATGTTACACATGGCCTTTTGCTGAGAGTGTGCTCAGCAGCCACTCTCTACGCCTCCCCTTCTCCCACCCTCCCACCCTCAAAGCTCCCACGGGGCCTCACCCCCATGTGAGAAAAAGCAGACCCTTTAATGTGCCAGCCCCACACCGGGATCACTCCCTGGTGATGGCAGGCCGGACCTTCAGGAGCTGAGGGAGTGGCCCACTGGGCAGTTTGTGTGGAGCAGACAATGGACAAGTAAGGGGAAGGTGGTGTGAGAAGAGGCTTTATTTCTCTATATGGTCAGACACAGGTGAGAACATTGTGGGCACAGAGCAGGGGAGCCCACGGACTCTTGGGAAATACACCTGTAGAGCCTTCTTGGGGAGAGCTCACCCTGCCCCTGTGAACATTTCAACTGCTCAGCTGAAAGGAAGATTAGGGAAAGGAAGGGAAAGGAAGATTAGGGTGTCCAAGAAAGGATGCATCAAGCTGAGGTTTTTCCTTCGCCCTTTGGATTCTTGTTTCCTCTAAAATTGCACGTCTGAGCATCAGGGGCCCAGGTGAGCAGTGACCCCTAGAGCCCTGGTCACAGCCAGAGCCCCCGGACTGCAGACCCCTGTCACCATCTCAGGAGTTGGAGCTCTGGCACCAGCAGTGGCAGGACCTGCAGTGCCTGTGGTGGCCCAGGCAGCAGCCGCCCTCAGAGCTGGGAGCGCAGCCTGAGGAGGAGGCTGGAGGCAAACACTGTGCTGGGCTCTTTGGGGGGCACTTGGATGAGGGGCACTTGTTGGGGGGGGCACTGGCACTGCTGCTGGTTCTGCTGGCAGGACATCTCGGCAGGAGGTCAGTGAGCCCGGGCAAAACAAAAGCACCTTGTCAGCTGGGAATCCACAGTTCAGTGTCTCCTCGTTTTTGTTTTCCTGATCCCTCACTTGTAAGACCAGCTGCTTCCTAAGCCAAGCCTGAAGGAGGGAGAGGGAAACTGATGAGGGGTTACTCTGATGATGCAAGATGCCTCCTATGTTGCTCTCCACCCAGGGCCCCATGCTGCCCATCTAACTGGGCATTCAAGTTTTTGTATCTCAAAGGAAATACACCAGGGATGTACCCATTTGAGGAAGGTATTCTGAAAAATGAATGTCACAGGAAACGTGTGAACATGAATAGAAAGAGCATGGGAAGGATCATGAGTTCCTGTGGCCTTTGCTGTTCCCAGAATTCTTGTCACGCCCCAAAGGGACTCCTTCCTGGCCCTTACTTCCCTTCCTGGCTACCCTCTCTGCAGCCATACTACTGGGATTTCATTCCAGACCCCTCTGTTTTCCTCTCCTCTGCTATGATCTCAGGGTTCCTTTCCAGCATCTCAGCTAGAGTTCCATCCCCTGCTGGACACTCACCAGATGCAGAGGAGGCAGGAGAAGGCTGTTCCTGAGGAGGCTGTGGATGGGGACCCCAGGGCAGGAGTCTTTTATCCTGTGCTGGGTGTGTGATGCATGACTTGAGCACGCTGCTGATTTCACAACCAGGGGGAGCGTGACAGTCTGGCACACTCCCTGGACGAGACCTCAAACATTTTTCTTGGGCACTTGCATAAAGTCCAACTAAGGAGGTTCAACCAGGAAGCATGACAACTGTCCACACACCTCCCCCTGGGGTCTGTTGGGAGCCTGGCACTCTACCTTCCTTCCTTCGTTGTTTTAGCCCACCTGCCTCGGTTCAGATTCTGACTCACATTCTTTCCTGGGAACAGGTACAACTATGGAAGAATTCTGTTCTTGCATTCATGAGTCTACCAAGACAGACACACAAACAGACAAATGAATCAATCATAGAACAAAGTCCAAGTGATGAATATAATTAAATGTGGACCATGTTTCCAGACTGCCCCAGTGATTATGACCTTCAGACGTAAACCACTACTGCCCCCTGAACTCCTTGCAATGAGATACGGGCAAGGGATGAGGACTGGTGCTGGCACCCTGTCTAGGGGAAGCGAGCCCCTCGGATGACCTCGTGGCACCCAGGGAGCAGCATGCATTTTCACGCATGGGAGCAGAGCCAAGTTAGGTGTTGATGGACAAATAAATAAATTGACCTGAGCTGAAAAGAAATTTTTTAGCGCAGTCATCTAAACTCAAAACTATTTGCACATTCGAATCTATTATACTATCTAACTACAGTCAAAAATATATAATTAAGACTACAAACTTTAATAATCCATATATAATTTAAACAATTTTTGCTATGGTAATAATGTTATATCATGGGTCTATATTTTCTTACTGAGAAAAATGTTCATGGGCTATTTTTAACTGGTAAAAAGCAGGTGATAAAGCAGTGCACACAGTTAATTGATTTTTTTTTTCTTTTTTTTTCTTTTTTTTTTTTTTTGCAAGGGCTTTCTCTAGTTGTGGCAAGTGGGGGCCACTCTTCATCACGGTGCGCGGGCCTCTCACTATCGCGGCCTCTCTTGTTGCGGAGCACAGGCTCCAGACGCGCAGGCTCAGTAGTTGTGGCTCACGGGCCTAGTTGCTCCGCGGCATGTGGGATCTTCCCAGACCAGGGCTCGAACCCGCGTCCCCTACATTGGCAGGCAGGCTCTCAACCACTGCGCCACCAGGGAAGCCCGTTAATTGATATTTTGAAGGAAGTCTCTTTTTGTAGAGGAAAGGTATCTTATTCTTTCATGACCATGAAAACCTCTAGGACTGGCTTCCTGCCTTTAGATAATTTTATTTTTCTCACTTCACTCTAACGCTCACCCACACTAAAGCATAGGGAACCTACACAGTATTTCAAGACCATATGGAGGAAGGACTTGCCGTGAAGTGGACCTTGGGAGTGTTGGCTCAGGATGGAGGTGGTAGGGACAGTGGGGAAGGAATCATGGCCTCACTGACATTCTCCTGTTTCCAGAATGATGTTCCTGACAGCCCTGAGGCCATGCTTTCAGTCCCAGCCTCCTTTCAGTTTGGCAGCCATTTCCCTCACATCATTGAGAGTCCCACAACTAGATACTGGATTGCCAAGGGAAAATATGAGTGATGAAAAAACGACATTATTTTTTCACTTGGACTCCATGGTGAGGATGCAGAGGGAGAAAATAGCAAGAAACATTTATTTTCATCAGCTTTGCCAGACAGGGAAAACCTTCGGTAATGCCACAAAACTAGGGTTGCTCTCCCTCCTGGTGTACCGGGGAAGTCTTAGTTTACAACTCATGTCCCAGTGTAATTATTCAGTCGTATCATACTTTGGATGATAATACAGAGAGAAGAGATCAGCCTAACGGAAGTGATGTTAACATCACTCTTGGGGATCCTCCGAAGGTCCAGCCTGACGTTGGGGTGTGACTGGGAGGGGAATATCACCCACTCTCTTTTATCCCACAGACCTGATCCTCCTATTGCCAGACCTCGTTCCTCCTGAATTTCTTCTCATTCAGTCATTAATTCCCAGGTTTCTACATTCAACAAACTTTAAGTGAGTTTCAGCTGTGGGTTGGGCACTGGGCACAGTGCTGGGGGTATAGCTACGAAGGAGACACAGCCTGCCCTCACAGGTCTGCCAGTCTAGCAGAAAGGGGAAACACAGTGATGACTTACAACTGTGCTGTACATTAAAGAGAGATTGCAGGTGCTGTGGAGGGGTGTAAGGATAAGGCCTAAACCAGTCTGGGGTTCAGGTCTCTGCAAAATGTGAATAGTTTTCCCCTTTGATTTGTGGGTCAACAGAAGCAAGTACAAAAGCTATTTTTGGTCCAAATGGGTACAATCTCGAGTTATTAGCCAACAACTGCTGAAGGGTAATATTAATTTCAGTGGTTGGGTAAGTTCCAAAGTTTCTGGGTGGCTCTCAGTGGGGAGATTTCTCCATCCTCCCTAAAATGCAAGTGGACTTCTGTCTGGCTTCCTTCAGGCCACATCCCTGGTTCCATGTCTTATAGGCCCTTGGTTTAGTCCTGGAGTTGCTGCTCTATGATTTTATAGCCCCCTCAGGGAGGAAACCCCTCTTCACAGCCTCTTACATTTCTTACAGAGCAGCTGCTCCACAGGCCTGCAGACCCAGCAGATGTCCTTGATGATGGAAGAAGATGCTGTGAGGCCATGAGGTCTGCTCCGTGAGGGCCAGTGCTGGGAGCAGCCCATCCTCAAGAGCTTGGCACCCTGCAGTGTGGAGCTCTCAGAGGCAACACAATTTATTTCTGATGTATCTTCCTTAAAATGCACTCTGGGGAGTTAAATCTCAATTCATCAATATATAATTCATCATCTTACATAAGATATGAAGCAAAGACCAAGCTCTCCCTTGCCTCAGGGCTGGGACCAGGAGAGGACAGGATTGTGGGAAAGCACCTTCCACGACAAGTGGCTCAGCTTCTTTTAGGGAAAAGGGGGCAAGGGAGTGTAAAAATACTACCCTGTCTTCTCATGTGAGGATATTATTTCCTGGCTTCTCATCCACATACCAATTTTCCTCTTAGATGGTGTCTAGCATTTATGGGATGTAAAATACCTCCTCATATGGAACTACTGAAAACATTCCATATGGATTAAGGCTCTAATATGACGTTGGTTTGTGATTTCTCTTAGTATTATATATTTTTTTCTTTTTTTTGGTTTTACTTTTAAATTTTTTTTAATTTAATTTTTATTTTATATTGGAGTATAGTCTATTTTCAATGCTGTGTTAGTTTTAGGTGTACAGCAAAGTGATCCAGTTATACATACACATATGTCCATTCTTTTTCAGATTCTTTTCCCATATAGGTCATTACAGAATATTCAAGCTCCAACCCTAAAACCATATCATCTAAATATCCTTAACTTCTAAACAGAGCCCTGGAAGATTTCCAGATCTCCTCTATGTATATTAAGAAACTATAGAAGAAGCCCTCCTATTAGCACCATTATATGAAAGTAGAAAGCCAGGAATTTTACGAAAAATGTCAGAACAGAGGATGATTTTCCTAGCAGACTATAATGGGGAGGGTGGACATTGAGGATGTGAGCTGGACCAGAACAGGACAATCTGGGTGGACTGTGTGGTGATGAGAGCTGTCAGAAATGCCTCTATGGGGGCTTCCCTGGTGGCGCAGTGGTTGAGAATCTGCCTGCCAATGCAGGGGACACGGGTTCGAGCCCTGGTCTGGGAAGATCCCACATGCCGCGGAGCAACTAGGCTCGTGAGCCACAACTACTGAACCTGCGTGGCTGGAGCCTGTGCTCCGCAACAACAGAGGCCACGATAGTGAGAGACCCACGCACCGCGATGAAGAGTGGCCCCCGCTTGCCACAACTAGAGAAAGCCCTCGCACAGAAACGAAGACCCAACACAGCCAAAAATTAATTAATTAATTAATTAATTAAAAAAAAAAAAAAGAAATGCCTCTATGGCCATATGACACATCCCCTTGGAGATTCCAAGAAATTATGTGGAGACACTTTGTGACTGTTTAGATGGTCATTTCCATCTACCGTGATTTGGGCAAATGCATGTATTGCAATCTCATCTTGTACTCACAGGCTGAAAAAACCAGCTTATATTTAGGTTACACATGACATGAGATACTCATAATTTGTAAAATTATGCCTTTTTTTGGTAAATGTAAAAAAAAAAATCCAGACAGGCCAGCAGTTCTAAGAAGAATCTTGAAATAAATTGAGACACTATTGCATTCACATCAGACTAAAGGAAAAATAAAAACATATTATCATCTCAGTAGATGAAGAAAAAGCATTTGAAAAAATCCTGTATCCATTTATGATAAAAATTCTCAGATGACAAGGAATAGCAGGGAATATCCTTGACCATATAAAGAGCATCTACAAAAAAAAAAAAAAATCCACAATAATATCATACTTGATAGAGAGAATGAGTGCTTTCATTCCAAGATCAGGAGCAAGGCAAGGATAGATCTATGGAAAAGAACACAGGGTCCAAAAATAGACCCAGAATACAGGATTAATTTATTTTATTTTATTTTTTCTGAAGCAATATCCATTTATTAAGGAGACTGTCATGTGCACAAGTAAGCATTCAGCTAGAGTGGCTCTATATTTTTATCTGCTTTTTAAATTTAAATTTTTTAATTTTATTTTAAAAAACTTTAATTGGAGTATAGTTGATTTATAATGTTGTATTAGTTTCAAGTGTACAACAAAGTGAATTAGTTATACATATACATATATCCACTCTTTTTTAGATTCTTTTCCCATATAGGCCATTACAGAGTATTGAATAGAGTTCCTGTGCTATACAGTGAGTCCTTATTAGTTCTCTATTTTGTATATAGTAGTGTGTATATGTCCATCCCAATCTCCCAATTTATCCCTCCCCCTGCTTCACCCCCTGGTAACCATAAGTTTCTTTCTGCATCTGCCACTCTATTTACAAAGGCAATTGAATGGAAGAAGGACAGTCATTTCAACAAATGACACTGAAACACTTGGACATCTCTATGTAAAAAAAATGAATTATACCTCATGCTATATACAAAAGTTAACTCAACATGGATATTAGACCAAAATGTTAAACATAAAGCTATAAAACTTCTAGAGTAAAACATGAGACAATCTCTGTAACTTTGGGTTATGCAAAAATTTTTTAGATATGACCAAAAAGGAGCAATTCAAAAAAGAAAGACTTGATAAATTGGACTTCATCAAAATTAAAAACTTCTGCTTCTCAAAAAGACACTGTTAAGAAAATGCAAAGAAAATTCAGAGACTTGGGGAAAATATTTGCAAAAAGCATATCTTATGAACTTAAGTTCAGAATATATTAAAAAATACTAAAAAAAAATTAAAAATAAGAAAACAGACAACCTGATTTAAAACTGGGCAAAAGGTTTGAACAGACATTTCAACAAAAAAAATATATGGATGGCAAATAAATGCGTGAAAAGACACTGAACATCATCAGTCATTAGGGAAATGCAAGTTAAACCAAAACGAGATACCACTCTACACACATTAGAATGGTTAAAATAAAAAAAAATAATAACTGACAATCCCAAGTACTATGAAGGATGTGGAGCAATTAGAACTCTTAGTCATTGCTGGTGAAAACGCAAAATCATACAACTGATTTGGAAAACAGTTTGCCAGTTTCTCATAAAAAGAAACGTGCACTCTCCATTTGCCCCAGAAGCCCTATTCTTAGGTATTTGGTTTTTTTTCCTCAGCACCCCTAGGTTCTCTGTGACTTTGCTACAGCCCAGACTGCTCTGTGAGTCTCTCTCCCCTCTGCTCCTCCAGCCAGCACTACTTTGCATAAGGAATAATATCCTAATTCTAGACCAGGAAAAATAGCAGCTCCAACTCCTCCAAAGGTGCCTGTAGGAAAACTTTATGTTGGTTCAAGAAGAGGAAGGGTGCTGGTTTTGACCCTACACCAATGAAAGGCATTACTGTCCCCTAAGGTGGTGTGGGAAATGCTCTGACTCCAGCCCAGACCCTGTGGGGAGGTGACCACCACCATCAGAAAGTGAAAGAGTATTCCAGGATCCCCAGCTAAGAGAGAGGGATTGGGGAGCTGAGGAATCCAAAAACTAGCAGAAAAGTTGTTGAGAGACCAGGGAACGGAAAGGAAGGCCTCAGAGATGACTATTAATTCAATTTCTTCACTAAAGATATGGGCGGCAGTTAAATGGTGAGAGTTAAGACTGGAGTGGTCTAGATGCAGAGGAATGGGGTGAGGGCTCAGTGTCTGACCTGAGAAAATCGGAAACAGAGAAAACTGGAAGTGAGAGATGGTGCTGGTTTTAAAAATGAAAATAATCATAAGATCAAATATTCACTTAGCACCTACTATGAGCTGGGCATGGTTCTAACTGTTTGGCATACAGTTCCTTAATTACTTCTCCTGGTAACCTTTGGAGGTCGGGTCTCTCTTATCTCATGTTATACGTATGGACACATAACTGTTGCATGTTTTCTTAACTTGCCAAGGTCACACAGCGCGGACCATCAATGCAACCACCACATTATCCTGATTTGCTTCAAAGCAAGTAATAGAATTCTTTCTGAATTACTTTTTTCCAGCCCAGTTCAATGTGTTCAACATTGCTTTTTTAACACCGCTAAGATCCCAAACCGCATAAGTCATAGCTGCAACAGCACCCATTTGGGTAAGGAAGCTGTCCCTGGTTTTAGAAGAAAGTCCAGCCGTCAATTGACCACATCTCCTCACCTCCCCACTGAAACCACCACTTTACGTGTGAACCAAGAGTGACATTTTCCATTGACTGCAAATTGTGAAATAATGGAAAATCAGGAATGATCAGCCAGACCTGAGCCAGGATATTCCTTAAAATAAAACTAAAAAACCAATAAGACATCATAGAATTCCACTTCTAGGTATATACCCAAAGAATTGAAAGCAGGGACTCAGGTACTTGTACACCCTAGTTCATAGCAGCACTTTGCACAATAGCAAAAAGGTGGAATCAACCCCAGTGTCCATCAACATAAAAATGGATAAACAAAATGTAGTATACAAGTACAATGGAATATTATTTGACCTTAAAAAGAAATGAAATTCTGACACTTGCTACAACAGGGATGAACCTTTAAAACATTATACTAAGTTAAATAAGCCAAACACAAAAGGACAAATATTGTATGATTCCACTTATATGAGGTACGTAGAGCAGTCCAATTCAGAGAGACAGAAAGTAGAATCGAGGTTACCAGGGGCTACAAGCAGAAGGAATAGGGAGTTATTGCCTAAAGGATACAGAATTTCTGTTAAGGATGATGAAGAAGTCTGGAAATGAATAGTGGAGATGGTTGCAAAACATTGTGAATGTACTTAATGCCACTGAATGGTGCATCTAAAAATGGTTAAAATAATAAATTCTATGTTATGTACATTTTACCACAATAAAAATAATAATAATAAAGACATAACAGTGCCTGAGCTAAAGCCAAACTGGCACAGTAAGTACCATGTTATAGTTCATAGACTTAAAAGGTCCTTAAAACCCTTGGGAAGTGGCAAACTAGAAATCAGCTTCACCTCCAGCATGCATGGATCCAGTTCCTTAGACTTTAGGAAAAAACAGTTACCAAAAATGGTCCACAGGATGGAGCCGATGTCTGACTTGCTTTGAAATATACAGCCCAGCTCGCCTGGCTGAGATAGGATTGTTTGAGGATGTGGATGCAGGTGTGGAACTCACACTATAGCAGGCTCTGGATTCACAGCATGGATAGACTATTTGTTATCCCAAATCACAAAATATTCTTAGGCCGTACTCAGCCAGGAAGCACCAAGAATGTTGAGTCATGGTTCAGGTAACAGACACACACATAAACACACACACACACTACACAACACACACATATGTACACACACTCTGATGTGTTCCAGGATGGAAAAACTTGGCCTCAAGGTAAGATTTGTTTCCAGTTGTTTGAGAGCCCTGGTGTTTAATAGACACCAATGCAGGTTTGATAAACTCGGGGAAGACCTCAGTCTGGGCAAAACCTCAGGTTTGCTTTGGTAGATGTGATGGAGGCCTGTGGACCTGTGAAGCAATGAGGTCTTGCTAATATGACACCAACTGTCCTTCCTCCACTGGGCCCTCGCCATACCAGGCTGCTCAGTGCTTTCTCCCGCTTCAGCATCTTGGCGCCCAACCCTGCTGATGCAGGGTGCAATGACCTGACTTGGGGTGAAAAGAGGAAGAGGAAGAGGAAGACAGATTCTCCCCACCTCAGGGGAAGTGTGTGGCCCTGAGCAGAGAAGTCAGTGCCCATCAGAAAAAGGCTGGGGTTACACCCTCCCTCCCACCTCCCCTGCCACCCTGTGATTTGGCAGTGAAATAACATCACCAGCCCCGCGCAGGTAACAGTACACCCTGCATTCATTCCTCTTTCAGCCTGAGCACCGCTGATGAAGGCACTCCCAAACGCTCACTACAGGAAAGGCCCTGTGTCTGTGCAAAAGACTTTGTCCTAGGGGTAGAAAGGAGCTGGTTCCACACAGAGGTAGGAAGTAAGACCTCCTCCCCCTTGCTGTGCAGACTTTGACACTTGGGGTAACTGCTCACAGAGGCTTGTGCAAAGTTACAGCACTTGAAACATTGCATTTTACTTGGTTGGTTCCACATTTGCCCATCATGACCATGAGATCCTAGAATTGAGTTCTCTTGGTATTGCCAATGTTTTGCAAGTGTTTGGTGCATATTCATGCACTGAGCAAGTCAGTGAGGAATAGTAGGTCTGAGGAAATTTAAGAGGAAGAGTCAGGACTTCCCAAGGAATCTCTTAACCCTTGTCCAAGAAGATGCTGGAGCCTGGGTGTGAGGAGGATGTCATGGGCTGTGTCTCACACAGCAAGTCACCAGGCCCATAAAAATAAAATAAGTTAAATAAAAGGGACTCCCCCAATTTCTGTTGTCCCTGTACATGATTCTGACCTCTCTGCCTTACAACTTTGACCTTATTAAGCTCTAAGAGCCTTTGTTCCCCTCCTGACCTCAGGTTCTATTACAAGGAATCCTCGTTTAATTTGTCACTGAAGGACTTCTTTAATCTCCTCACTGCTTCCTAGTTCCTGGGTCTTTTCACTGGGTACCAAGGCAGAGGGAGAGGGTGCAGGACAGAATGGAGGACAGGCAGTGGGATGGAGGAGAGCCGAGAGGTGTCTGGCACACAGCTCAGTGACTGAGCCGTTTGGGACCGAAATGGCAACCAGAGGTTGAGAGGTTAGGAAAGGGGAGCAATCAAGGGTGACCCTCGGGCCTCGGGTTTGCGCCAGTGTGGACTGTGGTGTTATTTCATCCCTGAGCTGAAGGATGCAGGACGAGATGTTTGTTCAGGGTGACACTAACAATTGCAACCTTAGACAGGTTAACCTTAAAGTTTATGAGATTTTCAAATGTATAGAATGTTACAGTCACTGTAGAGGTAAGGAAACTTTCTAAGAACGTTAGGGTCAAATATACCCAGATTTTATTCCCAATTCTGCTGTTGTTTAAGCGTGAGCCTGGACAAGTTGTTTAACTTCTCTGAACTTCTAGTTCTTTATCTCTAAATGGAAGATACTTTTAGCACCTCCCTCACAGTGAGTGAGGGCTGTGAAAAACAATGAGATAAACGTGTCAAAAAGCAGAGTGTCTAACACATAGAAAGTGTTTAGTAAATGGTAGTTATCATTATCATCATCATCATCATCATTATTCTTGCTGTTGATAAAACATCAGCAATTGGTCAGTAAATGGAATTCAGTTCTCATCTTCTCCCACCATGCCAGCTCTTCCTCCTGATTTCCAAAGTTCTGTTATTGACACCAAGTCTCAGTTACCAGTCCTGGAAACCCCAAAGATTTTTGGGGTTCCCCATCTCTCACATCTAGCCAACCCCCAAGCCCTAGGGAATCAGGGAGTCACCCTCTAGGAGGGTTCACCCATCTGCTCCCTCCTCCTCAACCCCAGGGCCAGTAGCCTTGCTCAGGTCCTTCTTGTGTCTTGCCAGGCAATGGCCATAACCCATCTCTCTCCCTCCTCTCTGCTTTCCCGTTGGCCTAAAGGCAGATAAGACTTCCAGTAGCTCAGGTCAGATCTCTCATCAAAACCTCCAATGAGATTCCATAAAATGGAAACAGGTTCATCATGTTCCAAGAAGAGAAAGGGGGCTGGTGCAGAGAGCATGGAGAGGAATGGGAAGGGCAGGACAGGAGAGCAGGGCTGACAAGGCACTGATCACAGAGGACCTGGAGGCCAAGGTCAGGAGCTTGGGTTTTATTCCAAATACTATGGAGTATTTTAAAGCAGTCTAATCTCATCTATGCTTTTCTTTATTTAATAATTGGCTTCCATGGGAAGGGGTGGGGACAAGAATGGAAGCATGAGGGCATTAGAAGGCTACCACAGTACAGCTTAAAGGAGATGCTTATGACCGAATGGGGCAGTGGAAAGTGGAGATGGAGAGACACAAGCAAATTCAGGAACTATTTAGGAAGTGGACTGGACAGGACTTGTTGGTGGATTGGGTTTGGAGGGGAGGGCATCTAGGGGGCGAGAACAGTGGATCCAGAGGCTGGATCCTCTCCTTCCTCTGAGTTCTAAATGGCAAGTGCTCTGGAGGGCTGGCAGTCTTCCTACTGGAGGTCCTCACTTTTGCAGCAACTACCCCAAAGGTGATTCAAAGCCAAGTTCTGTGCTGACTACACTTTCTATTGTCTGGGAAGTTGCGGGGTGGTAGGGAGGGAGAGACGAGTCACTCTGCCTATGTAAGAGCAGCTTGTGTCAGTCCCGGGGAGGAAATCAGCTTGAACCCTCCAAAGGATGTTTGCCTCCTATACAATAAGGCCAAGGTCCTCAGTGCTCCATCCAAGGCCCAGCCCTTCTGGCCTTACCTAACTCTTTAGCTCCATTTCTGGCCGCTCCCTCACCTGTGCTCAGGTTACCTAGGAATATCTGTGTTTCTTAGAAGCCATCCCACGGTTTGTGCCTGGCTTGTGCTACACACTGCTTAGTCTGGAGTGCCCCTTGGCCTGGGGAAATTTTGCCCATCCTGCTGGACCCAACCCAGAGGTCAATTCCTTCATGAACTCATTCTTTTCTGACCCTCTACATATCCCCAGTCCCCTGTCCAGTCAGAATCAGCAGTCCCACTATAGCACCTGTGATTGTTTGCTCATCTATTTGTCTCCTCTGCTAGACAGTGAGCCCTAAGACCTCTGTTCACCTCCCCCAACTTATATTTCTGTAATGCCCACCCCAGCCCTGCCCACTCCTTACACCAGCTTGCACTTAGGATGCTGAGCTGCTTGTTCTAACAGGACCAGAGCAGCATGGACCAGTTTGGGGGCCAGCAGCAGGCTGGCTGGAGCCCTGTGTGTTGATTGCTAGGCATCTATGCTTCGAGACCCCAGAAATCTCTGTACTAGATATGCCCCCAGAGTCACCCAAAAGGACTCGCATCGGCCCCAAAGCACAGGATGGGGTCTGTTCAGAGGCACGGAGTACCAGGAAAAGGCAGACTGGGTCAAAGACAGTAATCAGGACGGTGGCTAAAAACAGGGAAAAGGAATCAACCACAAGGGCAGCTCCACCCACATGAGCTGGCTGCAAGGTTGCAGGCGGAGGGCTGCAAGAGTGACCAGAGCCACCTAGCGGCTACCTGCGGTGAGTGTTCCTCAGCCCCTCCCCAGAGACATCTTCCAAATCGGTGCGGAGCTGCCCCAGCTGACCACACAATTTGCAGCCCCAGGGGGCAAAAGTTATCCTAACAAAGTTTAAAAAAGGAAACAACAAACAGTAAAATTGTTTAGGGTGTTTATTCAACCGCATTAATATTATTACATATTATTAAAGCTACGTAATTACCAAATAGCACAAATGCAGAAAGTCCTATCATATTAAGGAATAAAAATTATTCCCAATTTTGAAAAATTGAGAAAGGGCAAAGGCAATTCATGAGAGAACTGTAAATGGCCAATAAATACGAAAATATGTTCAACCTCCTTAATAAACAAACAAAAAATGTTTTACCTGTCTTTCTGTAATGACCAGATTCTGGGCACTTGAGGTAGTGAGGAATGGGCATACACATGGCAGTGATATGGCCAATTTAACCGTGTGTCCCCAAACTTAAAAAGTCATTGAATTTAACAGAATAGTAACTATTTCTAGAAAAATGCCCCCATTTAAATCAACAGAATTTGACTGTGTGTGTCATTCTTTAGAGGAGCAGTAAAATAGAACTTGCTTCAATGTCCAACAATAGAGGAAAGTTAACGAAAATATTGTGCATCCATAAAATGAATGAACTATTGCTCTGCCATGTAAACCACTTTTAAAGATGGGCACATTCTCATAATGCAATGTGAAAAAGCAGAATATATGGTATGCAGGTGTTGTCAAATTTGTATTCACATGTTTCTGTGAATTTTTCACATTTCCAAAGTTTTCAAAAGTTTAGCAAATGTGCGTTACTTTAATTATAATAAAATCACTTTTTTTTAAAAGAGAGTAATTAGGCAGGGTGAAATTCTTAATAATTAAGGGTCCTGATGCTAATGGGCCCAGGGGAAAAAAGGGCTACGGCATCAGCGCTGGAAAAGTCATCCCCCTCGTTTTATCAATGAAGAAACAAGATATCACTGCTCCTCCCTGGTCACCCCGAGTCGGTGACCGCCTCCCTGACCACTGCTGCACGGGGAAAGCTCCTTAACCAGAAGGAAAGAGAAAGGGGACTGTCCCCAGGTAAGTAGCCTCCCCTAGGTTCTGCCATGAGCCCTGGGAGGAGGACCCGAGTCCGGCAACTCGCCCCAAACCTTTGGCAGCTGCCCAGATTGACCTACTCCACTCCAGCAAATTAAGGCTGTGGCGCTGGCCCTAACCTCAAAGTTGACTTTTCCCGCCCCACTTGCGGTGCTGTTTCTCACTGCTCTCTACTGACATTTTATCACTTTTGTCGTTGTTTACAAAATAAGTAATTTAATGCCATTGTATGCATGTGAACTACCTTTGACATCGAAATGCTCTGCCATTGAAACCTTATTTCAAATAAACAAACAAAAACTCAAAGTTATGGGGATGCTTCCTTGGATCTTTTCTAGGCAGAGAAGGGATGCTGGGAGAGCCACCTCATTTTTTTTGGCTCTATTCTGAGCCTCCATCAGGCCCCTTTCCACAAAAACCTTCTGTCTCTCGGTGCCTTAGGAAGCAGAACAAAGCAGGGGAGAAGCTTCCGTGGGCTTTGAACGTTCACCTTAGAAGACTGTTGCTGGCATCTCCTGCCCGGCGCTACCTCTGCTCCTCTGGCTTCCCCAGGTCTCCAGGGCTGCGGGGTGGGGGCAGGGGAGATCCCTTTGGCGATCAACAATACAGTAGGATTTTTACTCTGTCATACTTGCACACTCACCCCGTTAGGGAAGTTATAGGCCCTATTGTCTTTCTAGTTGTCAATATAACTTAAAATTAAATTGAATTAGAAAGAAAAAGTAATAATAAACCTACAGTCGTTTTAAACTCATGAAAGATTTTATGAGTTTTTACTGTTAAATGTACCCAAACTACATTTGGGGACAAACTGGGACTTCACAGCCTCTGCCATGTTTTCTGAATGGCCATCCTCATTAATTTCAAAACTACTTTCCTCTTGTAAAATGGTCCCCACATTTTCCTGAAAGGGGTTTCCAGGGATAATGCCATTATTGTATCTCAATTCCACGTCACCATAGTAGATATTAACAGAAAATGACAGCTTTGGGGGATAATTTGTTTCCCTAAAAACACATACACACACACACATACAAATACACAGATGCTTATTCACACATATTTACCCATGTGTTTCTCTAGCTCCAGACACCAAGCAACACCTAGAGTCCAAAAATAGCTGGCATGATTATTTTGCATAATTCTAGAGTAGGAGGAGAAATACTGATACAACCTGGTTAATTTGGATGTCTAACCTAAGGGTGACCAGATGGCGGTATCGCCTTGATGAATTTCCTCAGGGTGTCTGTAGGGGAAGTGTGGGGCATGGGGAAAGAGCACAGTATTTGGCTTCTCTTAGTTTTAAATGGGCAGGGCTACTTCCTCTGTGATGGAGATGATAATAATAATCAGCTTCATGCCAACATAAAAGTGTTAAAAATAAGATAAAAGAGTTAAAGGAACTGTGGGCTAAACCTAGAACTGATAAAAATGATTATGTATAGGAAAGAGAAATGGGGCAATGAAGGAAGCTGGACTTTGATGAATGTACCTTGTTTTATAGCTTTGACTTCAAAACAATGTAAATGTTTAATTCATGATTAAAAACAAAAGTATTAAACTTAAAAATATCAAAACAGAGAAAACAAACTACGAGAAATGTGTCTAACCATATATGAGGTTGATGGGATAACTACACTGAGAAGAGAATTATTTCAAGTAACTTTAAAACACAATATTTTGACTTTACAACTCTATTCCGAGGATGAAAAGAATCTCAAAGAAACCTTACATAGCATTGAATGGTCTTATCATTAGTAGTAATATTGGCATTATCATTTGAATAATATTATAGGTATATCGTAGGATAAAACAAAAAAGACCAAAATTTTCATCATAAGAGGAAAAAGATACAAGTGTAAATATGAAAGTAGTGTTATTCTAAAATGTTATTTTGAATATAAATATCATTATTCTTGATTTTTTTCTTGAAAGAAATATATTTCCTAGTGTTGCCCACTAAAAAAGACCTAGCTACAATAAAACCTTAGTAGTATTTTTCATCCATACCACCCATTTTAAGGTCTCTAAATACCATTTCCCACTAAAAGAAAGTGAGACTTCTTGGAGAAATGTCTGAGGCTAGATCTGAGGCAGATGATGCTCAAGATGAGCCTGGGACATCTTACTATACCAGAAAGCAAGGAAGCTGTGGTAGACTACTGGGGTTGTGTCAAAATGACACAAGAAGCTAAAAAATGGAACAATTTGAGAGTAAAAAAAAATAATCATTGCAATGATCAAGGCACATCAAAAATAGAGAAATCCATGGGTCCATAATGATACTTTAAAAAAAAAAGTCATCTTTGGAAATCGCTAGGCCACCAACTTATTATTCTAAAAATTGGCAAGAGAAAGAATTTAGCATTTATTCTGTCTTTCTTACCTAAACTGTATTTCAGGTTACCATGTAGTTGTTGAGGAATGTTCTTCTTGATAAACAATTTTAGTTAATAAATGAAGAATGAATGATAGAATTAGAAAATCACCATTTATTGACCCCTAAAGAAATGATGGGTCTAGGAATAATCATCAATATGTGTTTATAGCATTAGGTGAAAGGTTTATGGAGAAGTTTAAAAGGAATGAATGGATGGTGCTAACATCCTACAGATTACCTGAACCTACAGATCAATCTCAATATCACTAAAGTAGAACATCTAGACAGTGTGCGCCTCTTGTATTGTGCAATAAGAAGTACATAACATCACATTTTATGTATGCTTGCCATAAATAAATGAATGAATGAATAAATAAATTAAAAAGAAAACGAACTTTAATTTAAGCTTCTGATCTAATTGTCAATTTACAAGAAATATTGGAAATATAGGGACATCACAAAAAAAGTTAAATGACACCAGAAAAAAGCAATCAGTTGAAATCAAAACATGAGAAATTCTTCAAGATGAATAATCTGTTTCTTCTAAAAGTAAATGATGTGAAGAGTAGGGGAACTATTATAGACGAGAAGAAATTTAAGAGACCTGTCAACCAAACATGTGGACCTTGTTTGCAACCTGATTCAAGAAATCAACTTTAAAATCCACATTTTTTTAGATAATTGTGGAAATGTGAATGTGAGCTAGGTGTTGCATGATATTAAAATTTTGTTAATTCTGTCACAAATAGTAATGACATTGAAGTTGTATAAGAAAAGAAAATGTCCTTATGTCTTCAAGATACATACTCCAGTATTTATGGGTAGGAAATTATGTCATGTCTTAGCTTTGCCTAAAATAATCCAGGAAAAAAAGTTTCTGCAGGGGCAGGGGGGAGTGGGGGGAGTAGCTGAAACAATATTGACAAAATGTTTTTTAAAAATCTGAGGGTTGGGTAATTAGGGGCTTATTATCCTATTCTATCTCATTTTATGCAGATTTGAAATTTTCCATAATAAAAACAATAAAAACAAAACAAAATAATGAATATATTAGGTTAGCATGTGAAAGTTCTTTGTAAAGTGTGAAGTTCTATGTGCATGAGGAACATTATTGCTGAGGCAAATAGAAAGCTGATGGCTGGTCCTGAGCTGATCCCCGAGGGCCAAAAAGCAGCAGTAAGACTCAGCACAGGAGCCAGCATTGGTAAGGATGCCAAGTAGCAGGCCCTCTACACCATGGTGGGAGAATAGCTTAGTGCCAAATGCAGCAATTCCACTTCCACATGTTCATCTAAGGTTTATCCCATGGTTGCGTCACACAGTGTATCTTCCCTGCCTAAATTACAAACTCAACCCCATCACTTTCTATCTCATTACCTTGTTTTATTGTCTCCATATTGATTATCACTATTTGTGAGTATCTTATTTGTGGTCTGTTTATTTTAAATCTTTCACTCCCCTCTTCAAAGATTATCATGGGGGGCAGGAACTTACCCCCATTCTGAATCCTCAGCACCTAGTACAGTGCTAGGCAGAGTTAGGATGCTTAATATTTGTTGAGTGAATAAATTATGTGCATTACAGCATATTTAATTATAGCAACAAACTGGAGGCAAGATAATGCCCAACAATAAGGAGTTGGTTAAATAAATGGGGGACTATCCATAAAATGAAAAATTATTCTGGTATTAAAAAGTATGCTATGGATGAGTGTTCGTTCTCATGAAAAAAATGCTGTAATATATTATTGGGTGAAAAGTTCAAATGGAAAAATAGCATTCACAGTCTGAATACATTTTGTTAAAAGAAAAAAAGCTTGCATAGACAATGATCTGGGGAAATACACAACCAGATGTAGAAATGATTATCTGTGGATGATAGAATTATAAGTTATTTTGTTTATTTATACTTGTATTTTTCTACAATGAAGAGAATTATTAAATAATAAGAAAAAAGTTACATTACTGAAAATTTAATACAAAAATTATCTAACAAATTAAAATTTTCAAAATGAAATAAACTATCTTGTGAGGTAGTGAGTTAACATACTATTTCTAGTATGTTTAAGCATTAACCAGGTTACTGTAGAGGGACTTTTTTCTGCATTGAATGAGTGATTCTATTACACGGTCTCTAATAATCTTTTCAAATGTTAAAAATATTGTGAGTTTTGGACTATTAACCCTTAAGTTTTAAAAAAAACATACTTTTAACTAGCCAGATAATACAGTAATAATTTCTACTTTATTATTGATAGTGATTTAGTTACAGAATGGATATAATGTCAAAAATGAGCCCAGGCATTTTTCGTATGTTTCTGGCCTGGGTGGAGTTCAGGGTTAATTAGCTGCTTTATATTAAGAATGCAGCACACTTTGATGTAATTTTCTGATTAATACAAAGCACAAAGCAAGGAGTAAATTATAGAGCTCATCCTGTCAACAATCAATCAACAGTTGTTTCTGAGCAACTTCTATATACAAATCATAGCGCTAAGCAGGCAGGGAAACACCAAGACATGTAAGATACAACCTCTGTCCTCAAGAAGCCTAGAATCTAGTAGTTGTATAAGAAATCTGCCTTGCTTGGTAATGGAATGAGAATCAACAATTGGTCCTTGAGGTTTGGCTCCCCTTTGAGTTTCTCTTGAAACAAGTACTACCGGTCCCTCCACAGCAGTCTCCAGAGCATACCTGGCCCTAAGAAGAGCAGAAATTCTTTACCTTGATTTCCTTTAACACAGCTGAGACAACCTGGAACTTTCAAAAAACCAACTACCGGTTCTGGCAATATTTCTTATAGCCATCTCAAATGTTAGGTAAAATAGTATAAATATTCTTTTAACGTGTATCTATGCTTGCAAGCAAGTAGGAAAAAAATTCTCAAGTCTCATAATTCAAGGGAGAATTTAAAACCAAACCAGAATAGGAAACCCATAGGTGGATATGGAAGCTGCCTAAGGGCAAAGAGATTCATTTTCTAGGAGTTTGAGACCTAAGTTCATGAAAAGAAAGAGACATTGTTGGGAGCAAAAAAAAAGGACATCCTCAGTAAAAAAAGGTTGACGAGATAAAAGGATACCACAGACACAGGGAAGCTTGTCCACCTTAGCCTGGGATTATGGTTATAATCTATAACCACAGGCCAGTGCCTCATGTTGGTTTGCCGTTCTTCCAAAGTATACTACACATGTGGTCTGAGAATCCCTAATTTAAGTAATTAAAATAAAAATTGGTCCCAGGCAGATGACCTGGATTTTTTGACAGAAACCAACTCAAAATTAATCTAGAAGGACTTGTCTTCAAAAAGTTACAAAAGATGCTCACAAATAAAGTCCCACTGAAGATGAACTCATGGTGGATTGTTTTCTTGTGTGTTTTGTAATTTTGAATTATAAGTTCACCTTCAGTGAAAGTTAATATACTCTATAAACAGTAGAATGAGACTGCCAAAATATTTCAAATTAAAGAAATATCTGATAACTGTTATAAAAATAAATGTTTCAGGACTTCCCTGGTGGTCCAGTGGTTAAGAATCCGCCTGCCAATGCAGGGGATGCAGGTTCGAGCCCTGGTCTGGGAAGATCTCACATGCCGCGGAGCAACTAAGCCCACAAACCACAACTACTGAGCCCGTGTGCCACAACTACTGAAACCCGCATGCCTAGAGCCCGTGCTCCGCAACAAGAGAAGCCACTGCAATGAGAAGCCCGCGCACTGCAACGAAGAATAGCCCCCGCTCACCGCAACTAGAGAAAGCCCGTGCACAGCAACGGATGCCCAATGCAGCCAAAAATAAAATAAATAAATAATAAAAATAAATTAATTATAAAATAAATGTTTCAATTTATTTAAAACAATAAATAAGAAATTTAAAACATAAGAAAACATGTAGACACCATGAAAAAGAACTAAAAGAACTATAAGAAATTACAGATATAGTTAATGACATTTAAAAATCAATGAATGGAAGAAAAGGGAGCCCTCCTACACTGTTGATGGGAATGTAAATTGGTGCAGCCATTATGGAAAACAGTATGGGGTTCCTAAAAAAAATAAAAATTGAGTTGCCATATGATCCAGCAATCCCACTCCTGGGCATATCCAGAGAAAACTCTAATTCAAAAAGATACATGCATCTCAATATTCATAGCAGCACTATTTACAATAGCCAAGACATGGAAGCAACCTAAATGTCCACTGACAGATGAATGGATAAAGAACATGTGGTATATACACACATACACACACACACACACACACACACACACACACACACAATGGAATATTACTCAGCCATAAAAAAGAATGAAATAATGCCATTTACAGCAATATGGATGGACCTAGAGATTATCATACTAAATGAAGTAAGTCAGAGAAACAGCACATGATATCACTTACATGTGAATCTAAAATATGATACAAATGAACTTATTCACAAAACAGAAACAGACTCACAGACATAGAAAAAAAACTTATGTTTACCAAAGGGGGAAGGGGGTGGGGAGGGATAAATTAGGATTTGGAGGATTTGGGGATTAGCAGATACAAACTACTATATATAAAATAGGTAAACAAAAAGGTCCTACTGGATAGCACAGGGAACTATATTCAATATCTTGTAATAAACCAAAATGGAAAACAATATGAAAAAGAATATATATATATACACATACACATATATATGTGTACGTGTATATATTTAACTGAATTACTTGGCTGTACACCAAAAACTAACACAACATTCTAAATCAAATATACTTCGATTTGAAAAAATAAAAAATAATTTTTCAAAATTAGTGATTACATTTGGCTAAGAATAAAAGATAAAAAGAAAAGATGGAGAAGTTACAAGTTTCTCACCTAAAATTAGTTTTGTTTCTCACATAAAATTCTGGAGTGTGGCCACCCAGCACTGGCATTACGGTTCCACAGCCATCTGGGACTGATTCATCTTCTACCTTGCTGTTTACAACTCACAGGGGATGACACTTGTTCTTTTGGTTCAATATGTAGTTCCAGCCATCAATACACAATCCAAACAGGGAGAGGAAGGAAGGGATAAAGTAGGAAAGGGGCAAAGGGTGTGGATCTATCCTTTAAAAAAGAATCCTGAAAATACTTCCACTGTCTTCCTATTGCCCAGAACTGAGTCACATGGCCATGCATAGCTGCATGAGAGCCTGGGATATTTATTCTGGACAACCATGAAACTGAATCTTAATCTAAAATATGATACAATTAATTAGGAATTTAATTAATGTGGAAGGAAGGGAGAATAGATATTGGAGTAAACTAACAGGTGGCAAATGATATATTAAAAAGAGCTGAAAAGAGAAATCATGAATGGGAAGATATGTTGAAATGATTTCAATGCAGTTGTTTCTGGAATAGAGAATATAAATGTCCTACATGTTTCTAATAAGACTTCCATAAAAGAAAGAATGAGTGAGGGGAAATATTTGAAGAGTTGTTGCCCTAACATTTTCAAGAATTAATGACAGTCATGAATCCTCAGAAACACAAATCTCAAGGGAAAGTCATAAAAAGTGCCAGGGAAATGAAAGACATTACCTCCAAAATATAAAAATTTGGCTGACAACACCCTTCTCAAGAATTAGTGTCAAAAAACAGTGGGAAAATATCTTGCAAGTGAACCTAGACAATATTTGCCAAGCTGGAATTCTATATCCAGATAAAATATCATTTAAGGATGAGGAACAAATTAAAATATTTTAGATAAAGATGGATTTTGACAATCATAGATAGTAGTTAAATGAACTAGCAAAGTAGTTACTTCAGGAAGGAGGAAATGGAATCCAGAAAGAAGGAATGACCTGACATAGCAATTGGGAGGGGTGGTGGTGAAAATGGGGATAAAAATAAACAAGCATTGACAATATAAAATACTAGAAGTGATGATGGCTAACTTGACGGTGTTAAGATGAAGCTATAATATTGGCCAACAATAAAATGTAAGGCAGGAAGAGGACAATTAGGGTTACTGTGCTCTAGGGTGTGTCAGTGTAAAGAGCTGTCTAGCAGATATGATATCGAATTCTGACCCCACTACAGCTAGTTGTTTCCATGTTATGCCTTGTAGGCTTGGATTAAGATTTCCAACTCTAACCCACTTTGGCCCCAATGACAGGTGTCTTTCCTGAATCCTTTACTTCCAAACTCCCTGCCTATTTTTTTGTCGAGGATTAAAAGATAATGGTGGTAAGGATAAAAAGAAAAGGGCAAAAGGGAGACCAACCTGGGGAGGAAGAAGCCACACAGCTTGGTGACTGGTCAGATACAAAAGCAAGGAAAAGGGAAGACTCAAAGATTTCACTGCAGTTTTCAATGTGGATGGTGACAGAGACCCCACCATCTGAAGTAGAAAAATCTGAAGGAAAAAAAAAGTTATGTTTAGTATGAGATGTGTCTGAGATATCCAAATGAAACTATTCCATGAGAATCAGAGGCTTTCAATCTGTAATTTGCAGGAAATGTCATAACTGGAGATGGCGATTTTGGAAACATTCATGTAAGGGAATCACCCAGATTGTGTCTTTCTGTCTGAAACCCTAACCAAGAGCCTAGCACATATTAGGCCCTCAGTAAGATTGTGAGGAATAAGTGAATGAATGAGATTTCTCTATAGAACGTTGGATGGTTACAGGCTGAAACTGAGGTATAATACACAGATTTAGAGGTGGAGCTAGGAGAGAGAACAGAAGAGAGGAAATTATTAAAAAGCCCAAGGCACAGAAACACTGAGGGGAAGTGCAGTGTCACAAAGGGAGAGGCAGAAGCTGATGAACGGTGCACAGTGGTGCACAGAGAGCAAAGATCCTGGGAACTGAGGAAAGACCATCGGACGCAGAGCTTGAGTGATGGCTTGGCGACCCTGGAGTGAGATCATCTAGCATAATGGTTGGTTGGTGGGACAAGCATTATTCACCTGGATTAAGGAAGATTTAATAAAAGATAAAACAATGAATGACACTTTCAAAACTGGGATAAGACACTAAGAAAAAAAAAGATAGATGAACATGATAGCTGGAGATAAAGTTAATGCCCTCATTTTTTAAGCAAAGGTAACTTTAGTATGATTGAAAACAAGGGAGAGAGACCTAATGAGCCCCCAAATATGGTTCACTAGGCCTCCAGGATAAAGTTCCAGGAGCTTTGGGTAGTTGCAAAAGGCCTTGCCTTATCTATTCCCTGATCAGCTGTATAATCTCACCTGCCCTGGCTTCCTTGAGCTCCAGCCATGCAAAATTGGCTACAAAACATGTACTCACCTTGCCAGCCTTGGCACTTAAGGCTGTTTTTTTTTTTAAATACATCTTTATTGGAGTATAATTGCTTCAGAGCGCTGCATTAGTTTCTGTTGCACAACAAAGTGAATCAGCCATATGCTTATATATATTCCTATATCCCCTCCCTCTTGAGCCTCCCTCCCACCCTCTATCCCACCCCTCTAGGTCATCGCAAAGCACTGAGCTGATGTCCCTGTGCTATGCTGCTGCTTCCTACTAGCTATCTATTTTACATTTGGTAGTGTATACATGTCAAGGTTACTCTCACTTCATCCCAGCTTCCCCCTCCCCACCCTGTGTCCTCAAGTCCATTCTCTATGTCTACCTCTTTATTCCTGCCCTGCCACAGGTTCATCAGTAGGATTTTTTTTTTAGATTTCATATATATGTGTTAGCACACAGTATTTGTTTTTCTTTTCTGTCTTACTTCACTCTGTATGACATACTCTAGGTCCATCCACCTCACAACAAATAACTCAATTTCGTTTCTTTTTATGGCTGAGTAATATTCCATTGTATACATGTGCCACATCTTCTTTATCCATTCATCTGTCGATGGACATTTAGGTTGCTTCCATGTCCTGGCTATTGTAAATAGTGCTGCAATGAACATTGGGGTACATGTCTCTTTTTGAATTATGGTTTTCTCAGGGTATATGCCCAGTAGTGGGATTGCTGGGTCGTATGGTAGCTCTATTTTTAGTTTTTTAAGGAACCTCCATACTGTTCTTCATAGTGGTTGTATCAATAAGTGGTGCTGGGAAAACTGGACAGCTACATGTAAAAGAATGAAATTAGAACACTACCTAACACCATACACAAAAATAAATTCCAAAGGATTAAAGACCTAAATGTAAGACCAGACACTATAAAACTCTTAGAGGAAAACATAGGAAAAACACTCTTTGACATAAACCACGGCAAGATCTTGTTTGACCCACCTCCTAGAGTAATGAAAATAAAAACAAAAATAAACAAATGGGACCTAATTAAACTTAAAGTCTGTTTACTTTAGCTTAAACATTTTTTCCTGTCTTCTCAGCCTGGCCAACTCCTATGCATCCTTCAGGACTAAGTTTAAACTATAGGTTTTGCCAACCCCTCAGCAGGATGAGCGGTCCCCTCTCTGTGGTGCTGAATTCAAGCATTTAACCATATTGTGACATTTGACTCTCTCTCCCACTGAATTATTAGAGAAGAGTTACTTGCTTGTATCAGACAGTACGTAGAGTATAGTAAGTACGTAAGTACGTAGCGTATAGTAAGTGATCAATAAGATTTTCATGAATGAAAGATTGCGGTTATGAACAGAAAATCACTGGATGGAGGTGGGGCATAAAGGGAGAGGGTTGATTCCTGACTTTCAGGTACATGTAATCACATTTCATACCCATAGAAAAATAGCCTTCAAGCACTGCAAACTAAGTTTCCAAGCATGCAGAGCTGATATAGCTACATTATTGGCAATAGATCTTATACATTCTTAAGAACAAGATACATCATTAAATGAGATACATTGGGAGCGGTAGCTCTTGCTCTGATGCAATGTCTACAAGAGAAGAGAAGATATTAGCTTTTCTAGGGTGGACTATCATACATCCTGAGGCAAACTGACGTATTTCAGATTTATCAGGGCCAAATCATTCTGATCCTCTGCAGTGTCATTAGAGAGGATGTTTTCCTCACTCTGTATGAATGCCAGTTTTCCTGTTCAACAAGTTCCACTGAGTTAAGATGAAACTGCTGGGACTTCCCTGGTGGCACTGGTTAAGAATCCGCCTGCCAATGCCAGGGACACGGGTTCGAGCCCTGGTCCGGGAAGATCCCACATGCCGCGGAGCAACTAAGCTTCTGCACCACAACTACTGAGCCTACCTTCTAGAGCCCGCGAGCCACAACTACTGAGCCCGTGTACCACAACTACTGAGCCCTCGCACCTAGAGCCCGTGCTCCGCAACAAGAGAAGCCACTGCAATGAGAAGCCCGCGCACCAAAACGAAGAGTAGCCCCCGCTCACCACAACTAGAGAAAGCCCGCACACAGCAGCGAAGACCCAACGCAGCCAAAAATAAATAAATTTTTTTAAAAAATAAAGAAAGATGAAACTTCTATCCCTCCTGATGGAATCTCTTATTATAACTGTTCAATGATTTAAAGAGTACAAGATAGATCATGCAACAGGAAGAAAGATTCTGTGTAATTAACTTGATTTGGATGAGATCCTTCAGCTTCTGCAATTCTGCACTGTCCTGGTTCTCCTCCACCTGGATTTCTAGAATCTAAGACCCAAAAATAGTCTTATGAATTGTCTGAGTAATTTCTCTGATTTCATCTTTGCCCTCTTCCCTTGGGACTCAGCTTCCCCTCTAAATGCTCGATTTCCCCCTCAGCTCAACTCCTGACTTTCTGTTTGCCCATTCATTCATTTGTTCATTCATTCACTCAACACATATTGACTGCATTCAGTCAACACATATTGACTGAGTGCCTTCTGTGAACCAGTCTCTGTTCTTTACACTGAGGTTGCTGCAATGAACAAGACAGACAGACCAGGTCTGTCCTCTCAGTAACTTTCAATGAAGAGGTGGAACCACATTCATTCCGAAGGAATTGACTCTCATCTCTGGATGACTTATTTCTATGTGTTTATATCAATTTTCAGAGATTCTATGTCTGGAGTTCCAGCCCCACATCCTGCCTCATGATCATGTGTTGCTAGCACCTCAAACTCAACATGCCCTGGACCAAACTTACTCCTCCTCCCCACATCTCTTTTCTCCTGACTTCTCTGTTTTGTCAGTGGCATAATCATTTCCCAATCACCAGTCACAAAGCCTCAGAGAACCCCAGCTGCTTCCTCTCCTGCAGTCCCAATACATCACCCAGCTCTGTCTATTCTTCTTCCTTCTGGACAAATGCTTTTGACATCCGTCATTTCCTTTCCTTGCCCACTGCCATGTACTGCGTTCAGATCCTCACTTCAAGCCTGGGCCATTGCACCTTCTCACAGTGATATACCATATTTTCTCAATTCACTTCCTCCTCCAGAGCATCCTAGTTACCACTGCCTAATTAATCTTAGGGTCATGTCGGAGAGTACTGTAGGTGTTATGTAGACCAACTCCTATCTTCCTAAAGTACTTCTTTCAAAACCATTTTTCTACCGTCACTTGCCACAAATATATACAGTTTCAATGTCTTGATTTGGCAACCAAAACCATCTGTGATCTGGCCTCATCTCTCCTCTCTAAGGATGTGTCCTCGTGGTGTTTCTACACCACCACCTCCACCTTGGACCTCCTTTCTCCTCCCTCTGTTCAAGCTTAAAACTACTCGCCTTCTTCATCCCCAAAAAGCAATTAGAGCTCAGTGTTCAGATCATTGGTTTTGGAGTCAGACATACACAGTTCAAAATCCTGTTCTGACAATTACAAGCTGTACAACCTTGGGATGGCTACCTGTTATAATAATATCTTAGTTTTCTTATCCCAAATATGTGAGAAAAAAACCTAGCTTGTGGGAGAGTTGGGAGGATTAAGTGAAGTAATGCCCAGCTCATAGTATCTGATTAATCTTAGCATCAAATCTGTATGCCAAGCAACTGGAATTCCAAGCTACTTCCCTAGTAGTAAAAGTTTCTAATGGGGCCAACATAACTGTGTGCTCCCCTTAAACATCGTAGCCTCAAGCTGCCAGCAAGGTAAGAACCCCATAATCATATGCCTTCCTGCTCTGTGCAGTGATTCCCACCTTTTCTGCTCAAATAGTTCTTCCTCAGGGAAGCCTTCCCTGGTCCCTATCTAAAATCTCCATACACCTTCGGTTCATGTCTGTATATCTCTCTTCTTTATTTCATCACAGCACTTTTCATTATGTGAAATAATCTGACTTTCCTGCTCACTTTCTTGTCTGCCTCTGTCCCGGAAGGTGAGGTCCATGCAGGCAGGGTCTTGGTCTCATTCTTCATCCTGTCCCAGCACTGCCAACGGCATCTGACGGAGTTGAGTAAATGCATAAACAAATGAATCTCTGCCTCCCGAAGTGTCTCCATCCTTCAGACCCAGTGCAGACCCCTCCTCCATGAAATCTTGCGAATAACCCAGTCCACAGTAACTTGCCCTCATCTGAAGTCCTGTAACAAATCCTCATCTAAATTCATTTGAACCCCCCTAGTGCTTATCTATGTCGTGTTTTGTTTTTGATGTTTCTTGCATTTGTATGTATTGTACGTATCTGTATGTGACATTATTTCTTGTATGTGATGTTATCATTCATATCTTATATGATTATTTACCATGTTTCTCAACTCAGACTATAAGCTCCTTGAGGTAAAGACATACTTTTGTGCATCTCCTAGAAGTGTTTAGGTCAATACTTTACACATGATGTGCTAATTAACATCCATTTACTTATTAACCACTAATATGTACCTGGCATAGTTCTAGATGCTAGGAATGCAATGATAAATAAGGGATAAATAAACGCTGTCCCTAAATAATTAATTGGGTGACATTATTCAATTATCTCAGTGTACAGATTAAGAAGAGGGGGCTCTTCAGATGAAAACAAACTTATGGTTACCAGGAGGTAAGCAGGGAGGAAGGATAAATTGGGAGATTGGTACTGACATATACCCACTACTATATATAAAATAGATAACTAATAAGAACCTACTGTATAGCACAGGGAACTCTACTCAATACTCTATAATGGCCTATATGGAAAAATAATCTAAAACAGAGTGGACATATGTATATGTATAACTGAATCACTTTACTGTACAGCAGAAACTAACACATCATTGTAAATCAACTATACTCCAATAAAAATTTTTAAAAAAAGAAGAGATGGCTCTTGGCTTTCTTGGAAAGCATTAGAAAACCTAGTCCAATCAGAGACTGCCACTTCTTGGCTGGATAACCTCAGGTGGATCATGTAAACTCTCAGAGCCTCTCGTAATCTGTTAAACAGAAAACAGATGGCGCAGTGGTTGAGAATCTGCCTGCCAATGCAGGGGACACGGGTTCGAGCCCTGGTCTGGGAAGATCCCACATGCCGCGGAGCGACTAGGCCCATGAGCCACAATTGCTGAGCCTGCGCGTCTGGATCCTGTGCTCCGCAACAAGAGAGGCCGCAATAGTGAGAGGCCCGCGCACCGTGATGAGGAGTGGCCCCCACTTGCCACAACTAGAGAAAGCCCTTGCACAGAAACGAAGACCCAACACAGCCATAAATAAATAAATAAATAAATAAATAAATAAAAATAAGAGACACATTTTAAAAAAAAAGAAAACAGAGACAATAATACTGTCTTACAGATTGTGAAGGAGATATGTGAAAACACCTTATAAACTGCTAAGTTCTATATAAATATCAGCTGCTATTTTTATTACTATAATAACATAATTTAAGCAGGAACTGGAGCCATAATGAATAAAATACATTCAACAGTGCTGTCACTGAGGGAAAGCCTGTGCCACGTATACAGCTTTACCTGCTGCTAGAAGTCAGAAAAGGCTATGGGGCCATGAACAGAGAGCTCTAGCCCATCCAAAGTAGCTTTCCAGGTTTCTGTAATAAAACTATTCTTAGAATGCCCAAACCTTTCTCATCAAAGTCCCCCTGTGTGTCCTGCTGGGGGTCACATACTTGAGCCTGGCCATACCACCATCTCACAGTCAGCCATTTAATCCATATCTTTGTGCCTTGTGTGCAAGGGTATATACTGCTATTCGGATTCACGTGTCTCTCAGTGGTGAGTCACCATCTTTCTTTCCCAAAACTCATGCCTCAGCTCCCTGATTAAGGGTCACCCCCTCCACCCTGAGGCTGGCTTTCCAATCTGTCTGTTCTGAGTCAGGTGGTTCTCCCTACCCGCCTCACCCCTCTACCAAGTCCCAGGGCTTGTTGCCTCAACACACATCACTGGCATTGGGAGAGGCAGCTCCATGGGTGATGTCATCTGTTTGTAAACAGTTTCCACAAATCACCTCTCACTGGAAATTACAGAATCCCGGAGATGGAAATAAGGGCCCCTCTCATTCAGAGCAGGACTGCCTTTCAGAGCCTCCATGACAGGGGTCATTTGGTCTCAAGTATAAACATCCTGGATGAAATCAATGAAGCATTTCTGACCTTGCCTCAGAGCAAATACCTTTTGTTGGGTGGATGCCCTGACAGAGCTTACCAGTCATTGGGTCATTGACGGAGCAGCAGCCAAGAAGCCAGGCTTCAATTTTCTAAGAGCCTGGGTGTGTCTGCAGAGGTCTGAGTGTCCCCTTCCCTGGGCGATGGTGATTTCTAAGATAGGAGAATATGACAGTTTGAGTCTGAGAACATGGACTTTGGAGTCAGACAGATCCCAGTTCAAATCTCATCTCCCTCACTCACCATCCAGGGACCTGGAACATTCGCTAGCTGTGCGACTTTGGCCAAGTCACTGAAACTCTCTGAGCCCCAGTTTCATTACATATGAAAAAAATAGGGAAATTCCTGTCTATGTATGGAGATTATTGTGAGGATTAAAGGAGATAATATATGTAAAATGCCTAAACCTGTGCCCAACCAAGCATGGGAACAGAGTAAATGTCCAATAAGTGGTAGCTATTGTCACTATTAGTATCACTGTTACTATTGCCTCTTCCCTTGTGAACCCAGCAGACACCACTGCAGAGGACATTGTTCCGTTTCCTCTTCCTGAAATGAGTGGATAAGATCTACATCTGCAGGCTGAGGTTTCCGAGCTACTCAGGATGACCCCACCACAACCACCACCTCTAGAGAATGACATTCCCATAATTCTGAGCATGGCACTTCTCACCCTGCAGAGTCCTGGAAACCCATGTCTCCCAGTCAGACCTCAGCTGCATGAATGAGGCCTGGAGGGGGAGGTTCCCAGTCTCCTGGAACGCTCAACTGGCAAAGTTCCCTTACCCAGCAAGCAAAGCAGTGGGCTGGTGCTCTTCTGTGGCAAAAGTTAAGTCTCAGCTCACCTGATTCCAAAGCCCTTAAGAGTTGCAAATCCAAACCTTTGCCACGTAGCTGCCTGGGCCTGATGGGTAGGAGAGTGAGCACCTCAGTGGCAAGGCTCTGGAAGCCTTCCGGGGACCAAGCTGAGCAGTTAGGAGCATAAGCCCTGGCTTTTTCCATCATGCACCAGCTGAATGACTTTGAGCAAGGTCCTTAACCTCAGTTTCTCTTCTGTAAAATGGGTATAATAGCACCTACCTCACTGAGTCAGATGATGCATGTCCCATAAAGCCTTCAGAACACTGTCTGGCTCCATTATGTGAGTTCTGCTATCACGATTAAGTACCAGAAAGCCACTCTTGTTCAGGCTTTCCAGGGAAATTTTTAGTTTCCCGCCTTTTACAAATGTGCCAAGCCAGAGCTGAGTGAGAAAATGAGTAACAGAACATGATAATAAATACACAAATGAAACAACAAATAGGAAAGGGAGTGTTCTCAGGAGGTAGAAGTTTTATTATGACATGTCTTCAAAAGACAATCAAATCAGTAGGCATTTATTGAGCACCTACATATGCAAGTCCCTGCAGACAGTAAAGTCCGGTGTCCCACCCACGGCTTTCAGCTTCCCAAGGAGAAAAAGCACAAGAGGGGGCGGGGGGGGCGTGGTCAGGGAGTTTTGTGGGGCTGAGTACAGGGTGGGTGTCTGAACACCGAAGAGCAGTTATCTTTAAGGGGGCAAGCTCTGAGGCCCTGTCCTGCAGGGAAGCACGGTATTGCGGGGCGCAGGCACGGCGTGGGAGCAGCTCTCGCTCAGGTGTGGGGCAGCCGTGGCCTCAGCATGCGCCGCAGCAGTCGGAGCTCGAGGACCGGGACCTCTGGCTGTTGTCCGCGCAGCAGCAGCAGCCGCGGCTGCCCTGCAGGCGGCGCCTCACGGGAAAGCAGCAGCAGGCGGCGGAGCTGGCGCCGCAGCAGGGCGAGGCGTCGGGCACCGGGGTGGGACACGAAGTCTTCGTGTCCAGCGAAGAGCCCTTGGAAAAGTCTTTGCCGCTCTGCTGGGAGGTCATCGTCACAGACAACCTGGAAGAAAAGCAGCTTTTCACATGGGAGCACTGTTTCTTTCCAACACGGGGCTTTTGAGATTTGACTTTGTGAGCACGTGAGCCCGGCATAATGCAAGGAAGGAAAACACACACACACACACACACACACACACACACACACACACACGCAAGAAAGAGGGGAAGCAAAGGAACAAACCCCAAACAAGTGTTCCAGTGAGTGAGTTCCACTGAGTTAAACCTGCATAGAGTGGGAAACAATCTACGCAAAGAATCAATGGTTTTCCATTTTCTCTGACTAGAGTAAGGACCACCCAAGTTCACCACAGTGGAAAAGAAAGAGGATATTGTGGTAATTTTTTTGTCTGATCCAGTCCAAAATCTCCTGGCTCTTTTCCCCTCCCCCATTTCGCTGTGGCCCTAGACCTTCAAATGGTATTCGCCTATCATTAGCATTGCATCAACACTACCTCTACCTTTGGTTAGAAAATACCAAAATCACACATATGTCCGTCTGTCCCAACCACCCAGATCTAAAGGATCCACGAACACCAGAAGCATGTCTTGGTCATTCTTTCCTGCCTATGCCTCTCACCCCCATGACCATAAGGAAAAAGAGAGTGGTGCAGAGGATGGAAATACGTCCCAGGTCAGGGAGTCGAAGACCTGGATTCCAGTCACATCTCTGCTACAGACTTGCTGTGTCACCTTGCAGAGTCACCCCCCTACCCCCAATCTGGCTTCCATGTCCTCATGACACCTGGAGAGGTCAGCTCACTTGAAGCTTAAGGCACTCTCCAGGGCCCTCTTTCTGTATCTACCTGCTGGCTGTGTTCTGCCTTCTCCTCCCCTCTGCCTTCAACTCTTCCCATCCTCCTCCCCCAGGTTCCACTTGGAGACTTACCAGACCCTGGTTCCACTGGAAGACTCACTCAGCTTTCTAACTGGAATGCACCACCTGCTAGGCAATGGACTGAGCAGTGTCCAGCCAGAGAACCTTTTATAAGATTCCAGTTAGGCGCTGGCTCTTGGGAGGGGCCCATTTCCCAATAGACATTCTCAGCTGATGCTTACATCCCAGAGACATTCATCACTCAGGTAGCACCATAGGTGGTGCACGTGGGTATTCAAGTCACCTCACAGAGGTGCCAGGATTGCTGTAGCATATTTACTTTCCAAACAGGACTCTGTTCGTAGCTGGGAGGGCTGTGTGTGTGCTAAGACAGAGCATTGGGGCTCAAGTGAAGAGAAGTCTGCCCCTTTCTTGGCACCTGTTCTCTTTGCCCTTTTCTACAGTGTACATGCACACACACACACACTGTTCCCCTGTTCACACATTCATCCCAGTGTAGTCATCTAGATGGTAGTTTGTATTGGGTTAGCCCAAAAGTTAGTTCGGGTTTTTCTGTAACATCGTACAGAAAAGCCCAAACGAACTTTTTGGCCACCCCAATAGTTCACTTGTTATCTTAGTTCACATCTCTCAGCATCTTGGTCCTTGGCCCCTCGAGGAAGGCCACAGTTTATGCGAAAAGCCTGCTGGGTTTCATCCAGATGCTTCCGGGTGGGATTGAGTGAAGATGATGGTGAGGATGTGCCCATGGGAATCTCAGTGGCAGTTTCTTTGTCACTGGAGACTGGAAGAAAACCCCAGGCAAAGTTATGGAATAATTAAGACCAGGAAAGCTGTGAATGTAGTCAGGTTACCATACCCCCATACAGCCCTGGTGGGCCTAAAACAAAAACTTGTGCAGGTTGCTGGTTGAATTGCCAAATACCAAGCCAGCTTGTGAGACGCTCCACCCCTGGCCTCACCCCAAACTCCTTTTGAAGATAGGTTCTCCCTGGGGCCACTGCCCAATGTGAAGAGAAAGAAGAAAGAAAGAAGGAAGGAAGGAAGAAAGGAAAGGAGGAAGGGAGGAAGGAAGAAGGAAAGAGAGAGGGAGGGAGGGAGGAAAGGAGACCTTTCCAAAGGTCCAAAGTGCCCATGAAAAATTGTGCCTTTAGAATAACTAACTTTTAAGAATTGGGAAAGACTTTGGAGGTCAACTGCTTTCAGAACTGCTTCTTAATCAATGCAACAGCCCACAACCATGAATATGAGGTAAAAGTGAAATCCAAGACGAAGAATTCAAGAATTGATGGTGAAACATAGGTTTGGGAGTGAGTGAGCTGGGAGAGGCATGAGTGTGCACACAAGGAAAGGTAAGTCACAAAAAGATACCAGTTTCATTTAACATGGCTTTAGAGCCTGATTAACAGGTTGCATATACCTAGGGCCACCTGCTGGTGCATACAGATGAGACATTTGCAAGGTGAGGTCGGTATTAGAAAAGAGGAAGTAATGAAGTAACAAGATGGAGACAGGATCTCCTCTGGGAGATGATTTGGGCAAGTACATGCTCATTATATGGACTTGCTGTAGCCTCATACACTAACTTATTTTACCCATCACTGTTAACTCTTATCAAAGGAAGGTTTAATTGTTCATCTTGTACATAAAAGCCTGATTCAGAATTATCATTTCTACAGTAAGTCCCCTACACATGAACAAGTTCTGTTCCAAGAGCTTGTACATAAGTCCAATTTGTTCGTACATCCAACAAAGTTAGCCTAGGTACCCAAATAACACAATCGGCTATATAGTACTGTACTGTAATAGGTTTATAATACTTTTCACACAAATAATACATTAAAAAACAAACACAAAAAATAAAGAAAATATTTTTAATCTTACAGTACAGTACAGTACCTTGAAAAATATGATAGTACAGTTCAACAGCTGGCATACAGGGGCTGGCATCGAGTTAACAGGCAAGAAGAGTTACTGACTAGAGGAGGGAGAGGAGGTGGGAGATGGTAGAGCTGAAGGATCGTCAGCAGTAGGAGATGGAGGGCAGGCTGCATGCGACAAGGTACACCAGATGTGTGAACTAACTTACGTGATTGGACATGAGTACGCACATTCACATCTTTGAAAGTTCACAACTTGAAGGTTCGTATGTAGGGGACTTACTGTATCACTACTGAGTCTTTCCTGAAGGAATCATCCTATTCATAAACGAAACAGAAAACCCAACGCAGTGACAGAAGCCCCCCGGCTCCCACCTCCATTCCCTCACACAAACACAAACACACACACACACACACACACACACACCCCAACCACATGGAGACAGTCTTTGGCAGAGGAGGGGTTCCTTCTTGGTTCCCTACTCAGACCCAAACTCAGGCTTTCAGGAGCCAGGGGAAATGGGCTCAGACATTCCATACCTGCCTCCTAAACAGTCCCCCAGAAACTAACCCCCATCAGCTTTCCTCTCTAGTCAACTGATGGAAGCACCCAGGATTATAATAATCAGAAAAGTGAAGGTGTCCATTCATTGGATCCCAGAATGAGCACTTTAGGTGATCTTATTGCCCATGACTAGGAAATAAATTCTTTTTTAAACTATCACCCAAAGCTTGAAAGAAACCCTCCCAGAGTCATCTCACTGCGACCTTTCTGGGTACCACCATCTCCTCTCTGAAAACCCGTTCCTGGCCCTCCTCATGGAAAGCTTGTGTCAGAGGAATGGTCTCGGACGTGATCCTTTCCTTCTAGCTTAAAGTTCCCTCCTCCAGACCATAAAAGGGAATATTGCTTCCCAGAGGTCTAAGTAGCTTCAGTGCTGCAATCTGTTTCCCAAACTGATTTTTTTAAGTGTTCACTTACATTTAAAAGAAGGGAAGGGAGGATGCCTTGAGGCAGGGTGTGGGGAGTGGGAGAGGTGAACAAAATAATCAGGAGGCAGTGACATCAGGAAGAAAAACCTTTATTGTTACAGGGAAAACAGCTTCATAACCAAACTCCAATCCAAGTCCTCCAAAGAACTATATCTGAGAGGGGAATCAGGCCAGTGAATGTCAGAGGTTAAACATCTAGACCTCACAGAGGAATGAACATGGGCAGGAAGAAGAGGGAAACGCTAAGCATTTCAGAAGCGCTTCCACTCTCTTCTTCCGTTCTTCCAAACCAGAAAAAGGAGACTCAGGCTGAGCAGGTCATCAGCACTTTGGCTCCTGAGGTGTCGTTCCTCAGTGGTCTTCATGGCCCAGTTCAGCAGCGGCCCCCAGAGCAGCAGCCAGAGTCTCCAGAATGCTGGCCACTGCCGCTGCCACAGCAGCCAGAGCTATGGTGTCAGCGTCGAAGAGATCGGCGAAGCTTGCGGTGGCTCAGGCAGCAGCCCCGACCCCCAGAGCTACAGCAGCCTCAGAGCTGGGGCCACAGCAGGAGACTGGAGGTGGGCAGGGGGCTGGGCACTTGGGGGGGCACTTGGGGGGACACTTGGCTGGGCCTTTGAGGGCACACTTGGGAGGGGGCTGGCACTGCTGCTGGTTTTGCTGGCAGGACATCTCAGCAGGAGCTGAATGAAGCTGGAAGAAAATACAGAAGTTTTAAGTTCAACTAGCTCAAGATAACTTCCTTACATTTAAAACTGAACTATGAATTCACCAGATTTCTGCTTTATAATGATCAGATTTTTAAAACCCAATCTCCCCAAATGAGTTACAAGAGGCATGCAAACAGTTTCAACCTAGGAACTCCATAATTTCAAATGAATTTTTTGCAACCTCAAAAAGACGTCAATCCTTCTTTCCCTTCCACTAATCCTCCCTCCCCTTCCAGCAGAATCCTCCCTTTCAAACCCGCTTTTCTCCTTGTCTTTCTTCAAGATTGTCCTCAGCCTCCACCCAAGGCTTCTGTCTGCCCAAAGCACCAGCACCGAGAGTCCCTCCTGGTCCTCAAGATGCCTTCACCTGGTTCAGCACTGGAGCAGATCACCCAGGAGGCAGGTGGACTGAGGTGCTCTCAGGAGCTTCAGCCTTTTATACAGCCTCAGCTCTGACCTGGCATCAGGCGATGCAGACCATGGGGCAGGATGCAGATGGCATCTTTCACAAGGGGCACAGGTAACTACACTTCCCTCACATCCCAGGGACCCAATTCCTCCCTCCGTAAGCATGTCAACTATTAACCCACAGGAAGATCCCCTGAGAATTGCTGCCCTCTAGCTAAGATAGGGATGGAACTTTGCAGATTGCACACAATGTCTGTCAATCTCACAGGCAGCTCTGCTATGCTCCCTATTTCCCAGGCTCGGTCAGTAGGGTTCTAGACCTCTGAAATGAAGAGAAGTTCTCTCTTCTCATTGGTATAGGAAATGGCGGGGAAAATTCCCAGCATGAAATTAAGTAGACCTTTTTGGAATAAGGATTGAGATCCAAAATAAAGTGCCAAGCCCAAGCCAATAATCTAATGTGAATTTTTCATTTTTAAATGATGCCATAGCCTGGACCAAGAATGCTTGCTATCTCAGTGATGCTATTTTAGGCAGGTCTCATGCAGATGGTGTGGGTAGTTGGGCTTCTCTCCTTACCTGAACTTGACCCTCCAAAAGAACTCACAAATAACACTGATTCAGCACCAACCATCCCTTTGAAAGGGTAGAAAAAGTCTAGGAATGGCTTCTCTTTCCACATATGGTCCTAAAGAAGGCAGCTTTGGCCTGCCCCAGGTGAGACGGCAGGGACCAGGTATATGCTGCAGGTGGAGCGGGAGAACTAGATTTCGATGGAAGTTGCCAGAAGTGAGGCATGAGTTCTGGTCATAACTAAGAAAAGAGCATCCAACCTGGAAAGATCCTTTTTGTATAGTTCAGCAAAGCCTGTGATGGAACCCTACAAAAAATATTCTGAGGACAAATTAGGTCCCCAGGAAAGTCATCAAACTCTGGTTAGCTGAAAAGGTAGTCAAAATTTGGCATATTCAGAATGAAAACTGCAGTGAGAGGAAGTAAGACAGGGAGAAACATGAGACACCTCAGCTCTGAGCTGGACAGAGAGATTGTCTCGCATCAGTTCCCAGCTTTGCAAACTCAGGCAAGTTACTTAATCATCACTATAAAAGGGGCTAAAACAATTCCTAGCTCACTAAATAAGGAATTATAATGTTCTTAGAACAGTATCTGGGACTATTAGTTCAAAATGCTAGTTTAAAAATAATTTTATCCTTATGGATACTCTTATATCCATGAGAAAAGATCTTTTAAATTTCAAATTACTGATCTGCCAATTTTTGAAGCCAAAACTATTGTTTGCAGTATCAGAGCTTAGCCCTAATGCTTTCTTACAGAAAAAGAGTAATATCTTACTTGCCACTGAAGTATAAGATTATAGGAAAGCATAGTCTTTATGAAAAAATACAAACAGGAAGAATTTTTAATTCATTTGTAATCCCATCTTCTGAGTATTCTTAATATTTTGCTATTTTCCTTCTGTCTCTTCTTATGATTATATTTCAATCTTTTTCACTGTGTATAGTTTTTTAGTGATTTTTGTTTTGTTTTGACTTTACCCAGTCTTTTTTTTTTAAAGAATTTCACTTTTATTTATTTATTTATTTATTTTTGTCAGTGTTGGGTCTTCGTTTCTGTGCGAGGGCTTTCTCTAGTTGCGGCAAGCGGGGGCCACTCTTCATCGAGGTGCGCGAGCCTCTCACTATCACGGCCTCTCTTGTTGCGGAGCACAGGCTCCAGACGCGCAGGCTCAGTAGTTGTGGCACACGGGCTTAGTTGCTCCGCGGCATGTGGGATCTTCCCAGACCAGGGCTCGAACCCGTGTGTCCTGCATTGGCAGGCAGATTCTCAACCACTGCGCCACCAGGGAAGCCCTTACCCAGTCTTTGATCAGGTACTTTTATGAGTTTATCTTACTAACTTTTCACCTAACATTGTAACATAAACATTTCCCATGTTACTCATCCTTTGGAGGCGTTATTATGGGCAGACATGGAACATTTCATGGAAGGCCCAGAATCCATTTATAAGTGGCTGGGAGCATGAGTTCTAGAACCAGTCTCCAGTTCCAGCTCCCCACTGAGCAGCTTGTGACCTTGGGCAAGTGGCCTGAGCTCTCTGTCTCACTGCCCTCATCTGGGATATGGGGAAGGTAATAGTGTTTATCTCATAGGATCATTTGCAGATCAAATGAGTTAACATCCATAAAACTCTTGGAATAGTGTCTGGCACATAATAAGCACTCAATCAACATTAAAAGTGAAACCTGATGCTGTGTCACTTCTAAATGTTCTGTAAAGACCACCAGATAGGGGGCCAGAGAGCTTGCTTTGGCTGCTAGAGCTCTGTTCACCAGGGGATCCTTCTCATCCCCCGTTTGCTGAGAAAGGTAATGTAATGCAGGCTCTGAATTTCTGATAAAAAGAAGCCCAGTAGAGGTTAAAGGAATTATTCATTTAATACATGAGTATGATTAATTTTAAAAGGAACAATGTCCATCCCCTTTTACCTATAATTATTTGGGTACGTGGCCACCTAGCTGACACACAGTAAGGTCTTTGAGTGCAGGCACCCCTAAGGGATCTAGTTTAGTGCTTTGTAGGTAGTAGACACTCAATTTTCATTTCCTTGTCTTGTTGAATTTGCTATTTAGTAAGGAGGATGGATGCCTCCAATAAATCCGAACCCAGATTCTCATTGACAAATTCCAGACCTTTCATGGAATGAGACAATAGAAGATGTAGAAAGGACCTTGGCTCATTCAGAGACAGTGGTACCCCATCCCGGTGAGGCCTGGGCATCGACAGCCTCCAAAAGTTCCCTGGGTGGTTCTAATGTTCCATCCGGTTGAGAATCACTGATTTAGACCACACGCCTTATTTTGCAGATGAGGAAACTGAGGCTCAGAGAAAGAAAGAGGCTTGTCCCAGATCACACAGGGACTTAGAGGCTGGATTTCAGATCCTGCTATCAGCCCTCTCTCCACAGCACCTTGCCTCTTGAATATTTTATTTCTTCTTGTGATTTTTTTTCTAGCAAGCTTTATTTTACATAATTTTCTTGTTAAAAATGCCTATTGAAGTGGGGTGAAAATAGTAGTAAACATGATGGATCATTGTCTGAATCTCATGGTTAGAAAATCTGGACATAATTCTTACTGTTAGTTGCTGTAAGTAACCAGGAATCAAGTACCTATATCTGAAAGGCAGTATCTGGCATCACCAGGGGTGGGCCAGCTGGCAGACCCCAAGAATGCTCCCTAGGGTGGCATTACCTTGATGATGTTTCCTTGACCCAGAAATTCAACCTTGTCCATGTCTTTGAGTTTATCAGTCCTGGCGGTGCTGAGTCACTGCAGCTAACTCACAAGAGACTGATGACAGCAATTTACAAAGAGAAACATGAGTATCAAATGTTGGCCTGATGGGTACATTCTCTTCTGGCAGGAAAACTTCTCGAAGAAGTCGAGTCATAATCTGGAGATGCTTGGTGTTGGGGGGATTACATAATGGCCTCAGGTTTTGATGGTAAAAAAAACTAGACGTCCCCATCAAATCATCTGAACATCTCCAGCCCTAGACAGATTAGGGTGGTGCTGAAAGCATCTGCCACCTGGCTGCCCTTCCTCTGTGCTCTTTAGTACATCATTCTTCCCTCTGCTGGAAGGCACCTCATTAGGCAGTCTTTGCTGAGTGCTACTCTCATCCGTTGCATGCTGATTTTGGAGTTTAACATTGGGAAGATAATTTTATTATTTATTTGTCTTATTTATACTATTCACTATTGCCCTGACACACACTGTGGTAGACAGGATAAAGCCTCTCTTCACAAATATGGCCATATCCAAATCCCCAGAACTTGTGAATGTGTTACCTTATACAGCAAAAAGGACTCTGCAGATGTGATTAGCTTAAGGATTTGGGGATCGAAAAATTGTCTTGGATTATCCAAGTGGGCCCAGTGAACCTTTTTTTAAGAGGGAGGCAAGAGGATTGATGTTAAAGAGGAGACGTGTGACAACAGAAGCAGAGGTTGGAGTGATGAACTTTGAAAATGGTCATGAGCTAAGGAATCCGAGCAGCCTCTAGAAGCTGGAAACAACAAGGAAATGGGCTCTCCCTAGAGCCTCTGGGAGGAACACAGCTCTGCCACCACCTTGATGTTAGCTTAGTAAGACCCGTGCTGGACTTCTGACCTACCGAACTTGTCTTAAGCCACTAAGTTTACGGTAATTTATTATAGCATCAATGGGAAACTAATACATACACTTAGATTTTTAAAAATAAAATTCATAACATGATTTAATTACTTAAAAGGAGATCAAGGTATTAAAATTATTTCCATTGACGTTTGGAATTGAAGGCTCACATATCTGATATTGACAGGATGTCTTTGGCCAAGGGGAAGTTCAGTTAAGAGATGACAGAGAAAATGCTCAAAGATAAACAAAGATGCAGCCTGGGCTTATGTCCCAGCTCTGTCACTTACCAGCTGTGTGACCTCTCTGAACCTGTTTTCTCATCCATAAAATGGGGACAATAACAGTGTCCATCTCATACGGTTGTATGAGGATCCCTTGAGATAATGTCCATAAAGCCCTTAGCCCCGGACCTGGCATGTAGGAAGCGCTTGGTAATTGTTAGCCACTCTTATTCTTGTTATAATTGCTATTGCCTTTATTAATAGTTATCAGTGACCAGTGGAAACCCAGAGATGTCAGGATTGTTGCTAGGGCATTCCCAGGCCCTAGAGACAGGGATGAGGAAGCCTCTATCACTGCCCACTGACAGTTGTCCCAATGAGCTATAATAGGAGCAGACTGATGACTATGGACCAAAGCTTAAGCAAAGTGGATTAGAAATTAAAAAAAAAAAAGTTTATAGCAAGTTACAATAGCATACAATATGGCCATTCCATTTATATAAGTCTCTCCAACTATGTCTGTATATTTATATATAATACATGTAAATAAACAGAAAAAAGTCTGGATGGATCTGTATTAAAATGTCAACAGCATGTAATTCTGGGTGGGGAATCCCAAGCATTTCTTTTTTCCTTTTGCTTACTGACACTTTCTAATTTTCCTGCAATGAGGAAAAATGTGGATTTTATTATCTATGTTACTTGGATTATAAAATGTCTCAGGACATTCTAAACTCACTGAAAGTATCAGAGAAGTTTTCACAAAAATGGCATTTGATGCTTCTACTCAATGTTGCAGATGTTTTGAGCGTCTACTAAGCACCAGGCGCCATGCTTGGTGCTGTAGGCACAGGGAGAGAGTTATACACAGTCCTTGCTCCTGGGACTCAAATGCTGCCCTCCCTTCTCCTCCATCTGCAGCTCAGATGCCACCTCCCTACCTGTCTGGTCTCAGAAGCCCTCTGTCAGACTCACTGTCTCAGATGCTTCGTCACACCCTACACAGCTCTGTATATGGATGTCATTTACCCCCAAGATCATGAACTCTTTGGAAGCTGGAACTATATGTTATCTTTCTATTGAATTCCTAAAGCTGGGGGAACATGGGTGCCCTGGGTGGCATAGTGAACGGAGCCCATTGGAAGGAAGTGGGTGTTGTGGTCCAGACAAGAATCGGTCTCAGTGCCAGAGGCCTGGGGAGCCTCATGGTTCCCGACTCTTGAGCCCAGCTGGGGACTGAGGAGGGGCTGCCTCACCCCATGCTCTGCACACAGAAGGGCCCCAGTGTTTATTGAACTGAAAAGTGACCACTCCAGAGGCAGGCCCTACACCCGCATTTGGGAAAAAGGATTCTCTCCACCCCAAGACACCACCTTCTCTCGAGGTCACAAAGCTCAACTGATTATGTTCACATTCAGGGACTGAAGACACTTATCTGATTGTAAACCTGGAGCCTAGCTCCAGGCTGGATACATGGTAAGTGGGAAAGGAATCGAGAAAGGGAGAGAAGAAGGAATGAGGGAAGGAAAGAGGGAAAGAAAAAAGGGGGGAAAAGGAAAAGAAGGAAAGAAAGAAATGAGCAGAGATGGGAAATGAGTGACAAATACAGTTCTCTCTTCATTCTGCTTCAAGTAGTGGAGATTCTGTTGACAAATAAAAAATAATAATAATAAGGTAGGAAGTGAATATCACTTGTGACAAAGAGGAAAGACACCCACACACCCGAGCAACTAGGACGTGCAACTGTAGGTCGGAGCTGCCCCTTGTCCCCTTTCCTCCTCCAGTAGGTGATCCGGCCACCCATGCCCACCACAGCCTGACTCTCCCCGGACTCTCCCCACCCTGCAAGGCCAAGACTTCTTCACATCTTCCGTCATGCTCCCGGCTCTGGCAGACAGGCGGAGCATGCCTGAGTCATGCAATAGGGGTCTGAGCAATTTACCAGATGCTTGAAGTCTCTAGCTTAATGACGAAATGACCAAAAATTTCCTGCTGCCTTTGTGCCAGTCTTTTCCACCCAAATCCAACGAGTGATCTGGGAATATGACTGGCTCTGTCCTAGGACTGCAGATTGCTCCATCCAGGGAATTCAGTCTCCAGAACCTCTTCTCACTCCCCTTCACTCATCCTCTGCTCTCCTTACCTCTGCCTCAATATCCACAGACCCTCTCAATCCTTAAATGTTCTCCATCATAAGGGCTCCCCATCACTGCCATGTGAGGGCCTCTCTCCCTCCTCCCAACTACCTGTTCTTTATCCGAACCTTCTGATGGCATAAACCATGTTCCACAGTTGACAGCAATCCACGTGCACAGAACCCACCATCACCAGCTCCCCTCCAGGCCCCTCGGTTCCCTCAGTAAATGGTCCAAGACCCAAGACTGAGAGTCATCCTAGCTTCTCCTTCTTCCTCATCCCACATCCAAAGATGCATCCAGGTTTCCTTTTCCCAGTTCTACTGCCTTCTTTCCTTGGACGCTTGCCATCTGTGTAAAATGTAAATCTGAGCCTATTTAAAACTTTCAATAGCTCCCTATTACCCACAAAGGGGAAAAACTCCAAGTCCCTCCAAATGGTGCCTGAATTCTTTGTACTTTGGCAACTTCTACCTCCCCAGGCTTGTCTCCCCTGCATGGTAGGGACACTACTGCCACATTAAATTATTACCACCCCGAACGTGCCTATATGCACCCCCTGTTAGAACACTCTTTGTCCCCCACTCCTACATGCTTCCAAGGACTGTCCTCTGAAGCATCTGCCCAGGTGGGACCTCATCACTGGCTCCCTGTAAGGGAGTGCCTCTCTGACAGGGCACCTGCTGTGCCATGTGTTCACAACTGGCCTCCGCTGTTAGATTCTGAGACCCTTCATGTTAGGGTCTGGGTGTTCCCCCTGTGACCTTGGGGGCATATCACAGTGGCTAGCACGTAACAGATGCTCAGTAGGAATAAGACTTCCTGAAAGAGTTCCTCAGGGGCAGATGCCTCACACTGTCCATCGCTGTGTCCTCAAAGATGCAGTGCAGAGTGCATAGCATTCAGCAGATACTTGTTGTGTGAAGAATGAAGGAAGGAATGAGAACTTGTTGTCATCATCAGGGAGGGAGGAGGTCCACAGGGCCATCATAGTCACTGCAGGGCATGATCTGACCTTGACTCAGCCTAATTCAGTGGAAACTGTGACTGAAGTCACTTCTCTCCAGCATGTTGCCTTGGTCTCCCTGGGATACTGGGCAAACAGGAGACTTCAAACCCTAGAAATTCTGGATCCCTTCTAGATAAATGGAGGGATATCAGGTCCTGCTTGAGTCATTCTTAGACAATCTGGGTCACCTGGAATCTGTCAGAGATCTGGCTCATCCCTCCTCATCTAGAGGATGAAACTGGCTCCGGAAGTCAGGACCAGGGCTCCAGCCACTGAGCCCTACATCCTTTCCATCTCTGTTGTCCGAACCACCTATTTCACTGGCCACAGCTGAACTGAGGGAGGACCTGGGGAGCTGTAACGTGAGAACAGAGTCCGGCAGTGCCTCACAGAGTGTCCACTTGACTGCCGGCTGCCCAACTGAGGGAGGGGGAGCCCACGGACTTTGAGAGGTGAGGGAGAAAGTCACTCCTGTTTTCTGTGGCTCATCTCTCCAATGGACTGCAGCCTGGGGGAGCAGGAGCTGGGCCTCCGATGTGGTGTGTTCAGACACTGCCCTCCCAGGGAGGTTAGTCTGTGGAATCCCTCTAGGTGAGGCCAGCTTTCTGAACTTCTTTCAGTTCCCGGCAGGTATAGCAATATTCCTAGTGCTCCGGGCTTCTCTGGTGCAGAGAGAGCTTGGGCCCTGCACCAAGCTCTTCATGTACCAGATAGTTGATCTCTTTAGGTTCCCAGTTCATTGCTGAATCCCCAAGACCCAGAAGATGCTTTGAGCATAGTAGAGGCTCATAAATATTTGTGGGAAGAAGAAGGAAGGAAGGGAGGGAGGGAGGGAAGCCATGAGCCACTGTTGGCAGCAGCTACCACTGAGCTGGCTGAGAGCAGTGGGAGCCTCTATCAGTACCTGGGTACCCCGGCCGAAGCCAGCTTCCCAGAGCAGAGGCCACCTCCCGCTAATCTCAAGAGTCTTGGACACACATTTTCATTTACCGGAGTAGAAAGTCTCTTGGGTCAGAAAGCTTGACAGTCAATGAAGCGCTCTTTGTGGCACATGGCAAGGGCCCTATAATCCTTTGCTCTTAGGTCGTGCCAGCTCTGTCTCTTCCTGGGGTTTTCAGCGCATCTCTCCCACAAGCCCCACCCCCACCCCAGCACCATGCAAGGAACTTGTCTCAGAAGCACTGTGGGCCTCAACTACGGAGGTGCCATGTTTCTCACTGGGATCCAGGAGACGGGGTGACTGAAGCGAATCCTATTAGAAGTGGAAGACTCGAGGACCAGTGGTGCACCATTAATAACCTTAAAGTGGAAAAAGAAGAAGTTGAGCAGAGTGAGGACTGCGGGATAAAACTGAATATGAAACAGGGAAATCTGCTCTTGAGTCTCCATTCTGCCATATTAACCCTGTAACCTTGGGCATGTCACATTACTCTTCTGAATCTCAATGTTCTCATCTCTAAAATAGAGGCTACTTACATGCTACCCAATCCAATGAGATCACATGTAGCAAAGTACTTGGTGAGCCATAAAGTACTATAAAAATATAAGCTAATAATAATAATATAATCAAATAATGGTGATGATAATCAACATCAACCTATGGGTAGCTCTGTCCCTCACATAACCCTGCAGCCTTATGTGATGTCAGTGAGCTCGGGGTGGGGGGGGGTGGGTGGAGGAAGGGAAGGAAAGACCCCAGGTGACAGCTGAGTGTCAACACTCTGCCAGGGCATTGCTGGTGCCTCTCTGGATGACAGTCCTAAGGGCAAACACTGCCCTGGCCCAAAGACTGTGAGAAAGAAGGAATGAACTTGATGGCTAATCTTTGTGACCCAGCTTTGACCCACGTGGGACACTTCTGTTGATTGGAAGTGAGTTCTCTAACTTCTCAGCTGGTTTTGCAGGCCCTTGGGAACCAGAAGCTCAGGCTGGGGGTGGAGCCTGGGCTCAGGCAGTCACTCTGCCTTTGGAGCAGCATATTGCTGTGTAAGATAAGAAGAGGCTGGATGAGAAGACCTCTGCAAGACCCTCCTGCCCGAGAGGATCCCATGGATCAGTCCTGCAGGTTTCCCACAGGCTCTGTCTTCAGGGGCTCATAGTCTTTGGAATGGTACCCAACACCCAATACTGTTGACACCACCCCTGCACTGGTTCCACTAAGGGGCACACCTGACTTAGAGGAGCTTCACTCTGACCTTGCACCAAGAATGTCATAGCCAAAAGACACTTGGAGCTGCTACTGGAAGGTTAATCCATGAGTCAATCATTCCATCCTCAAAAACAGATGGAGTACCTATAATGTGCCAGGCGTTGTGCTAGACCCTAAAGATACAGACGAGAAGAAGGCTCAGCCACTGTGCTTAAGCAGTTCCCATTCTGGGTCAGGGTAGGGTTGGGTGGAGAGACACATAAACATACATATACGACAGTATGATGTGTGCATACACCCTCCCAAGACATCTCGGTAGAAGGAAATGGGGTGGGGAGTGATAGGGGAGGTAACACTCAATGTTCTGTCTTGGGAGTGACAGCCCTGCTCTGCCATGCCTGATGGGAGGTGAATGACCCTTGCCCACTCCTTCAGCCTTCTAAGCTGACGGGAGGTGAATGACCCTTGCCCACTCCTTCAAACTTCTAAGATGATGGAAGGTGAATGACCCTTGCCCACTCCTTCAACCTTCTAAGCTAGGAGCCAGAAAGTATCCCATTTCTGCCATTGATTAGCTAGGTGACTTTGAGAAAGTCGCTTGGCTTCTTGGGGCCTCAGTTTCCTCATCTGTAAAATGGAAACTGTGATGGCTCTTCATCTAGTCACTCAACCAAACCACAAATATTTTTTGAGCAGCAGCTATGTGCTAGGCTTTGGGAACACAGCAGGGAGCAGACACATGCCTCTAAGCTCATGAAGTTTAAGGTTCACTGGGGAAGACAGACGTTAAAGCAGGACATCACATTAGTGCTGACAGCTAAAAAAGGAGAAGCACAAAGTCCTAGGAAAATGCAAGAAGGGACTCTCACCCAGGCATGGTCATTCTCTCTGATGTTATGGGCATCAATTAGACAGTGAATATGAAAGTTTTCTTTATACTGTAAAGTTCTGTGTAAATCTGTGCTGGCCTTTCCTGTGTTTTCCCTCTCTCACTCAAAGCTGGGAGGGTCAGAATGTAAGAAAGATGAAAAGGAAAACCAACATCAATTGAGGTCTTATTATATGGCAGAAAGGGATGCTCAGGAGGCCATGCAGAGGGTGGCACAGCTTAGGGCTTAGATGCAAAGTTCAACCAGGTGTCCCTCAGCTGCTCCATAGTAGACAGGAGAATGATTCCCTTTAGTGTTTCCACCTTCAGCTCTGTTCCTTGGCTTCTAGTTAGTAGGAAAGGGGCAGACGGATGCCCAGCCAAGATGCTGAGAGAAAGGAGAGGTGCACCCAGGAGAGAGCAGGGCAAGAAAAGGTATCCTGGCAGGGATGCCCAGGTGGGAAGATAGGCCTGCCCCGCTTTGAACAGAATCCAGTCTGGCTTTGGAATACAGTGAGTGGACAGATGTGGAAACTGAGGTCCAGAGAGGATAATTGGGTGGCCGAGGCAACACACTGGTGAGTGCCAGTGGCCTGTTGCTCAGTCTGTTGGTCCCACTACGCTGTGAAGTCTGGTTGGTGATGTCAACCTCCCCCTGTTGGTCTCCTCATTTCATGCTCCTCTCCCTCGGCCAATGCCCTCAGGCTCTCTCCTGTCCATTCAAAATCTGCTGTCTGAAAACCATCTGAAACTTACACTAAGTATGGCCCTTTCCTGGGGAATGCATGTGTGTTGAAGCAGGTACTGACCCCAAGAAACCTGCAATCATGGGGTTTCAGGTCTAAGCCCTAGGAGGAACCCCGCACAGTGGTACATCGTGGTGGCTAAGGTAGATTTCTCTCCAGATGAGGAAACCAAGGCCCAGAGCCAGAGAGGAAAGCAGCTCACCTTGGGTCACACAGCTAGTAAGTGGCAGGACCAGGCCTAGAACCCAGGTTTTCTGAACTTCAGCCCCTTCAAGAAAACTGTAGATGGTGTAGACCTTAGGGCAGCTGGAGAGGACCCCTCCCGAGCTGAAAAGCTTTCTCATGGGATGGCAATCCTGCCCCCATACGGCAAGGGGGAAACTAGATATGAAGAATGTAAATTTACTTTCCCAACATCCAGAGGTCTGGGGAGGAATTTTGGTCCCTATCCAGGGCTTTCCAGGTTAGCTGCCCCAGGTCCCTTGCCTGATAGCCACAGTGCAAACACAAGCCCTGGCATCCCCCAGAGTCAATATTTTCTTCTCTGAAGGTGTCATCCTGTTGTTGAGATGGGCCCTGGTGGTGGGGCAGGAAAACCCAACCTTTGAAGTCATACTCCTGTTTGAATCTCAGGTCTGTGGTCTTGGGGAAGTTATTCAACCACTCTGAACCTTGGTTTCCATGTCGATAATGATGGGAGAAATACTGACTAAATTTGGGAGTTGGTCTGACAATAAGTGAGATAATAAATCTGAACTCACTGCATGGTGCCTGACACGTGGAAGTGCTCCATCAATGTTTTCCTTTCCCCTCTGCAAACCTTTCCTTTCTATAATCACCAGAATATTTCATGGAGTTAATTTAGAGAAAGTCAGTGATGTGATATAGACAAGACATACTGAAAGTGGAATCTTAAGGGAAATCTCTGGGTATCTTTATTAATACAGGTTCCTGCTTCTTTGGGCCTGAGATACTTCAGAACTTGACCCAGCCAGTCTTTACAATACCTAGGGGTCAGGATGCTTGGGTTCTGGTCTTGGATTTGAGGGCTTTGCTCCTGGGTCTTAATTTCCTTGTTTGTGACATGAGAAAATAGGTCAATAATTCAGCAAACTTTTATTAAGCTTCTAATGTCTTCCAAGCACCAAACACAAGGCAGAGTGAGGAAAGAGAGATTAAAGGGATGGACATGAGGATGGGTAAGATGTGGTCGCTGCCATATAGGGACATAAAACCTGGTAGTAGAAGCCAAGAAACCCATGAGGGAGCTACCACAGCAGGTGTTTAAAAGCACAGACTTGGAAACCAGTGTGCTGAATTTGAATGCCAGCTCAACCTTGGGCAAGATACTTGACTTCTCTAGGACTTGGATGCTATAAAATGGTTCCTATAAATTATATATCATATTAATATATATGGTACTATTTATAATATTTATAGCAATAGTATTATATATTATATTATTTATTACTTATTTGTAATATATTTATATTATATATTTGTATTATTATTTATTATATATTAATTATATAATATATTAATATATTATATTAATTTATATTATCTAACTTAAATATATTATATAAATATAATAAATATATTATGTATAATATATTAATTTATTAAAGCACTTTAAATAGTGTCTGGCTCAAAGTATAAGCACCATGTAAGGGTTTGGTATTATAACCAGGTTTACAACATAGAAGGCAGACCATAGTTGCATGCTTTGTAGAGGAAGGCACAGTCAGTTCTGATTAGTTGAGATTGGTAACATTACATCAGGCCTTAAAGGAGAAGGAGGTTTGTAGTGACGCCTGGGCAGCTTCCTGCTCTTTAGGTCAGGTCACTGGAATCCAGCCAAATCTCCAAGATGTTCCACCAGTTTTGGACTGATGCTTTTGATTCTGTCTGCCCCTACTGTCCAACGTGTATAAAGCAAATTGGATGCTCAATCTCGTTGTCACTAGAGAGACATGTTAAAACCCTGACATGGAGAGCTTACAGCCTTATTCAAGAGACTTGGACAAGTATGTGACATAGCTGTGGAATAAGAAAGAACAATAGAGAGAGGAGAAGCTGAGTTGAAGGGAAGTTTGGAAAACATGTATTCGTTTGCTAGGGCTGACATAACAATGTACCACAGACGGGGTGGTTTAAAACACAGAAGTTTATTGTCTCACAATTCTGGAGGCTAGAAATCCAAGATCACGTTGTCTACAGGGTTGGTTTCTTCTGCAACCTCTCTCCTTGGCTTGGAGATGGCCACCTTCTCCTGTGTCTTCACATGGTCATCCCTCTCTGTGTGTCTGTGTCCTAATCTCTTCTTTGTATATGGACACCAGTCATATCGGATTAGGACCCACTTTAATGGCCTCATTTTACCTTAATTGCTTTTTTAAAGGATCCATCTTCAAATAGTCACATTCTGAGACACTGGGGGTTAGGATGTCAACATATGAATTTGGGGATCACAGTTCAGCTCTTAACAACAGGTGAGAGGAACGGCCTCCAAAAGTGACTCCTGTACTATCACAGATATCCATGGACAGTGGGACAAGGATGGAGATGAGGCAGAAACAAACTAAGATCCACGCCCACCTGAGAAGTGTTCAGCAGACTTTAGAAGGTGGAATGGAGATTACGTTGAGACTCAGGGAACAGCAAGGTGAGGCAGTTTCCAAGCATGAGCTTTGAAGCTTCTGCCTCTTGGGCACCAGGAAGTTAATCCCCATCACACTCCCTCTCCCCGGCACCTTAACATTTCTACTGAAGCACCAAGGAGTTTGCAGGTATTCCTCCAGACTTACTGAAAAAGAGGAGAGCCATCATGAGACCATCACTGACCCATCCCACCAGCCTATAAAGACTGGACGAGACATTATAGAAGCATTCCCTGAAGTGGGAAAGTTGCTTAGAGTAAGGAATTGATATCTCTGGGGAAATGGCTGTGGCTTATTTCCCTTTTCTCCCCTCGTGAGTGTGAAGAGTTAGTTTTTACCACCTCTCAAGCCAAGCAAAGGGACAAGAAAACCACTCAGAGATTGGTGGTACCTGCAGGAAAGTGAAATGGATATATCCAATCCCATCTGGATGCTCGATGCGCTGCAGAAATTCAGAGCCCAGAATAGAGACCAGTGAGGGGATGCTTTGAAGAGCTTACCATGTACCCCTGGAGTTTGGGAAGCATTCCTGGTTACAAAGGCTGGATTACTACAGCACCAGCCCAATCCATCTCCTGAGATCCCAATGCACAGAAGATGAAAGGATGCCCAAAAGAAGACCAATGAAAGAGGGAGAAGGAGAGAACCTGCAGGAAAGTGGAAGCTCAGACCATCCACTTCTCCCGACTTACTGCAGGTTCCTGGGCCATGGGTTAGGTCTGAGCTCATGAGGCAGCAAAAACCATTAAATTGTGCTAGACTGAAGTCTTTAACCCCTGAAAGTTATCAGAAAGCTATATCATTTGCCAGAGAGATTAAGGGGAAAAAAAAGAGATTGAATATAACACTTTTAAAGTATATGATTTGATAACTAGATAAATAACCCATTTTCTATCTATGAAATACTGAGTTCAAATTTGCAATAAGTTCCAAGAGCCATTTTCCCACTATCAGAAGTTACTGCTGACCACATACATGATTACTGCTCCTCTTATATGGCAACCTTCTCCACCCAGAGAATTCGCCTAGTGGGTTATTTTTCTTAAAAGGTCATCCATACTGTTTTTGTGTATGTATATAAAAAGACTCTTGTCTTGTAAATGAATGTTCATAGCATTATTATTCATAGCCAAAAAGTAGCTATTCATAAATGAACAAAAAGTGGTATATCCATACAATGAGGTATTTTTCAGCCATAAAGAGGAATAAAGTATTGACACGTGCTAGAACTTGAATGAACCTTGAAAACATTATGTTAAGTAAAAAAAATCCAGACAGGAAAGACTACATATTATATGATGTAATTTATACAAATTTCTAAATAGGTAAATCCATACAGATAAAAAGTATATTAGTGGTTGCCAGGGGATAGAGATGCGGAATTGGAGGGTGGGAACAGGAATGGGAGGAGTGACTAATTGTTAATAAATTTCTTTTTAGAGTGATAGAAATGTTCTGGAATCAGATAGTTGTGAAAGTTGCAAAGCCTTGTGAACATACTAAACATCAGTGAATTGCACATTTTAAAAGGGTGAATTTTATGGTATGTGAACTTCTATCTCAATTTTTAAGTAGCTCCTAGGGCCTTAGTGGGGTTCTGGGAAGGCTTAGTTCCAAAGTCTTCCTGCTGCTGACTCAGATAAAGAACTCTGTATTAACATTCCATTTCGTTTAGTATGTGCTACTACACCGAAGAATAGCTATTACATTAGACCAAGTAAATCACATTACAGAAGAACAATGCCAAATGGTGCGGTAGATTATAGAATACAAATACCCAGCATTCTAGCAGGTTAGGAGGAGAGCACAGTGGAGACTCGTTGGGGAATGGGGTGGAGTGACTTGGGGCAGGACTCAGGAAGCCTTCTGGGAGGGGTGGGGCTGAGCTAGACTTGATGGATGGGTGAGGCACAGGTAAGTGGGTCGAGGGGCCGGTGAGAGGGATGAGTATCCAAGGAGTCATGTAGAGGTCAAGTGATGAGACACATCCAACTCCCTTCCATGCTGCCTCTGAGACCTAAAGTGGGTGGGACATGGGAAAGAGCAAAGACGGCAGGGGGCAAGCCAGAGATGGAGAGATGTACACCTTGTGGGTGTTTCCCAGAAGAGCAGGATGCAAGGAGACCAGGCTTTGTATAAAATGTGGTAGGTTGGCAATATTTGTACACTAAACCAAAATGTGGAAAGAACTAGGAGCTTCGTTCATTGAAATGAATATAATGTTGTTTCTTGAGCAATTGGCCCACTTAGGATGGGGATACAGGGGAAAACACACTTAAAATTACTAATTAGCTGTATATTTTTCTATCTCTTTTAAGAAAATCTCATTTTAGGAAATTATTCAAAGTAAATTTCACCTCCCTATTAACATGTTTTACCCCTCTCCGCCTTGTCCTGCCCATGCTGGCATCTGGGTTCATGAGCAGGGAAGCTTATATGGCCTGTAAGCCCCACGCCAAGGGAAGCCTGGGGTTCTACTGTTCGATTTTGGGTTTTTGCTGCCCCCTACTGTTGAAGAACTGAACTGACAGGGTTCTTGGGCTGGGGCCAGGTGGTCAGAGAACTTGTGTTCTGTTCCCATGGCCTGGACAGGTGCAGTATCCTCCTGGCTCATTCCAGTTCAGTCTAGCTCCTCCTGCAGCTGGGGATCTCCCTGAGCCCTGGCTGTGACTCCCAAACATCCCGTTCCCAGCAACCCACCCTGACACTTTCAACTGTAGAGGCACAGACCCTGTTCATCCTGGCTAGGGTCACCCTCCCACCTCCCAAGTCCCCACACCCCCAGCGAACTTTCTGCCAGCACCATGAGTTCCTTCCATCTCCGCGGGACAGATGGGAACCTCTGGATCCCTTTCACTTCCATGGGAGCCAGGGAAGCTTGGGAGGAGTCTCAGCTCCTTCCACAGCACCAAGTAGGACATAAGTCACAAGATTGCTGTTTCCAGCTTTCTTCTCAACCTGATTATTTATCCACCTCCAGACTGCAGCCCCACTGATGAGAGAGTCAAAGCATGCATCTATTTGATTAGCCGTCTCCATCCCCTTCTCCCGCAGGACCTCAGGACCTGCTGCAGGACCAGAGGAGCTTTTAATGACCTTCCTGTGTAGAAGGGACTTCCCCTCCATCACATCCTCCTCCTCTTCCCTTTGCCCTTTGCCCTTCCTGAGACCCAGAGGGCCACAAGGTCATCAGCTCTCCGAGGTCCTCAGCAATCCCAATATTAGAAGCAGGTCCCAGATTTTTACTCTTTCCCCAGGCTCTTTGTTCCCATGTGAAGGGGCCAGATGCCCTGGAGAAGGAAACTGTGAGAAATGTGTTCAAGAGAAGAGCAGACGTGTCGGCTTTGGGCAGAAGGGGGAGAGCAGGTGGGGGTCCTGAAAAGAAGCCTGCAGGCCCGCAGAACGGACAGGTAACAACGAGGAAGAGGAGAAACCTGTGGTTGCTCCTTAGAGGCTGGTCCAATTTCAAAGCAGCCCCACCCTTAGCTCATCGACAGAAGAGCACAGGGCTTAGTTCATTCCGGCTGGGCTCAGAGACAGAGCAGGAGGCTGCCTTTGGTTCCCTGCCCAAGGCTGGCCCCAGCAGGTCCGATGTACAATTGCAGAGGGAAAATACAGCATTAAGTGCAGCCCTTACAGATGAAATAATGTGCAGAGAAAAAACAAGGCAGAGCTTCACTCTGACCCCTCCTCGGAGGTCCCCTTTGGACTGAGACCTCGTAACAGAAAGACCATACTTGGATTCTACTCTCTGGGGAAGACAGGGCTGGGCTCAGGGGTATGTTGGGGAAAATTGAGTGGTGTGGGCTAAAAAGAGCAGTGGAGAGAAAGCAGAGCCAGGGAATCCCACGTGTGAGACCGGCTCCTGCTCTGTCCCAGCCTTTAGCCCCCTGAGCTTCCCTACAGCCATCTATAAAACAGGTGTGATGTAGCTGTACTGCCTCCCTCGGTTATTGTGAGGATTAGAGAAAGAGTGATGACATGAAAACATGGATTGTCGACATTAAGGCAGAACTGTTTTCAAATAATCCTTTAGTATATATCCAGCAAGAAAGTTAGTCCAGGCAGTAATTCCTAAATTATTTTAGCCTCGATCCCCATGTTCATTCCATCACTGGAGAGAGAGAGAGAGAGACAGAGAGACAGAAGAGAAGAGACATGGGATTTACAAAGCAACCAACTTGGAAGATGCTCAAAGCTAGCAGCTGGTCCATGAGGTTCAAGAGGCATTTTCTCAAGGACCAAGGAAGCTGGATCATGGGCTGAACTGAGATGACAGGAAAGTTGTTTATTTATATGTTTCCAAGAAAGAACAGGATCATAGTGCTTTGAGAAACCAGACTCTAGGCCCAGGGGCTGGGGATCTTCATGATGCTTCATGGAGTCTGAGCCTGGAAAAGAAGATGGTTTGGTGAGGGTCAGGTCTCCAGCTTCAGAAGCATAACTCAGGCACTCCCTGGGAGGGATGGAATGAATAGTCAGGGAGCTGAATGTCAAGAATTACCCTGCAGGTGCCCAGGGTAGGAGGAGCCCCTTCCTGCTCCTCCCAGAGCCAGGAATCCCTGGAGCCTCGTCAGGCGGGAGCCTGTAAAACACAGGCACCTGCTCCTCATCCACCCTCAACCTCTGGGACTGGCCGGTCCACATCTGGGTCTGACCAGGTGAGTGGGTCTTTCTGAACCTAGAGAGGGCACAGCTGAAAGGGAGGGGCCTGTTGGAGACCACGGGGAAAGAAGAGGGCGGAGGGAGGAGGAGAGATTTTGCCTTGGGGCTGGTGGATCCCCCTGGGAATTACACCCCCTAAAACTGGATGGTGAGTGATTAGCCAGCCTAAATTCTTGCCAGTGTCTGGCCTCTGGCAACTGAGACAGCTGGCTGGGGAGGGCGTACCCTAGGCCATTTACCTCTCACAGATGCATTCATGGATGCTTAGAGAGTGGGCGGGTGCACATGGAGAAAATGGTGACACCCAATATTACCACGAAATGCCAACCGGTGTCCTTTTCTCTACTTGAGTATAACTGCCTTCCTGCCTTTCTCTCTTTTCTCCTTCACTTATTCATCCATATATTATTCATGTATTCAGTTATTTTTTGGGCTCCTACAAATTACCTGGTGCTGTTCTAGACACTGGAATATAAAGTGTGCAGAACTGAGTGGGGGGCTGAAAATCCCTGTTCTAATAGAGCTTCCATTTTAGTGTTCCATCTACATTTATTGGATATCTTCTATGCGACAAGGACTGTGCCATATCTTAGAGATACATTCATTTTTAATGAATGTGTGTGTACTTGTGGTTACCTCCAGATATCAGCAGCCTGGGGATAGATTCCAAAGGAGGAAACAATGACCTAAGGTTTCACAAATCCATAAAGCATCTGGATTGGGTTTTAGGTTGACTGAATTCCCACCTAGATGTCCTGCCAGCAAACTCAGCGGCCTTGCCAGCCTCCTCTTAAAGTGCCCACGACCAAGTGCCCCCCAAAGTGTCCCCCGAAGGGCCCTCCCAAGATGCCCCGCTCCAGTCTCTTCCTGCTGTGGTCCTGGACCCAGGGCTGCTGTGGCCTCAGCTGACTGGGACATCAGAGATCCAGCTGTTTCCACAGCCTTGAGGCTGCTTCCCAGCTGGGCTCTGAGCATCACCCAAGTAACCAGCAGGCCGAGGACCGGCTCCAGTCCTGTGCTTCTCATCCCTCAGTCTCGGCCACCCCTCGATGAGTCTCACCTTGGGGATAAGACCACACCGGCGCTGCGCTGTGGAAACAGCTGTTGGCACAGAGACTCTGGGCTGGGCTCACACTCGCTCTCCTGAGGTTTGGACGTGATTGCTCTGAATGAGCTACTTTGCTACAATAAATGTTTTTAAACCCCCTGGTCCTGTTTTCTTTTAATTCAACTTTTCACTCCGCTTACCAAGTCTTACTCCTTCTCTCTGAATAAATGCCTGGGTTCTTAACTTCGGCTGGATAGGAGAAAAAAATCAATCTACCAAATAGAAATAAATTAATTTTTAAAAGTACATGTATGCTTTGTTTTAATAAACCTAAAATGTGGACATATTACTGAAACAAATAAATTGGGGATATAACGGTGTATCAGGGAGAATCTTATTACAAAAATATGTTTAAAATGTCCCTATAATCACTTTTTAAATGACAATGACAGAAAATGTCCTTTTATGTAAAAAAGACATGAATTTGGATATTATTTCATAAATGCATTTTCAATAAAATATCATATTAGCTGCAAGTTTGTGTTCAGTCTTTGCTGCTAAGTTAGCTATTAACCGAAAGGATTTTTGTGAAGGAAAGCTCTGGCTTACTTGAGTTCAGATTAAGGAAACATAGAGCCACCCTTTCGGATTCTTAGATCCTTCCTATGCACAGAGAAGGCTAAGTGAATTAAGCTCTTTGACATCCACACATTAGAACAGAAGCCCATTGTCAGGTGTGCACGGATCAGGAGAGGATGCCTGTATGGATCTTCATTGTCCTGCCCTCTCCACAACCTCAGGGTTGTGTGACCCTGCTCCACTAGCTTATACAGCCCTCTGATGGATGAGGTGGAATGAGCTAGAAAGCAATCTTGTACCCCTCCTTGCTGGACCGCTGGCATTGTCATTCGGGGAAGGCCTGGGAATGGGGTTTGGTCTCAGTGAGGGTCTCCAGCACCATTGGAAAACCTCCAGTGGAATGACCCCACCCACGTGAAGGCCTATAATTATTAATTCTGTGTTTCCTTTCACTTGTCAAACTTCTGTCTCTCCACTGGAATACAGTCAAGGTGGGTAGAGACTGTACTTCTTTAAGGCATGTTGGTGTCCAGAGTTGGCCTCATGGCCAGTAAATACTTGTTGAGTGTGTGTGGGAGTGAGATAACGAACTCTGACTCTTGACCTTACTAGTGGGGGCAGTCCACAAAAATCCTTGAATTTTTCCCTTTGGAGATGCTTTGCTCTTTTAATTCATCCTAGCATATCCTTCTCTCGTGTACTCTCATGAGATCTGCTTGATCTTTATCTGATTTGCTCAGCCCAGAATCTTTGAGAATAGTGCCTTGGTCACAGGTATTCCAAGACTCAGATATGCAGTGGTTGCTAAGTATTTCCTTAACGCTTACGTATTCATCTAAAACATCTTCTGATTCCAGTGATTAAAAAGATACCAAAACTGAATATAAGTGGTCATAAGCTATCGTGTGTGTGTAGTGATGGTATCTGATTAAGATAGTTTTTTGTTTTTTTTTTAATTAATTAATTAATTTATTTATTTATGGCTGTGTTGGGTCTTTGTTTCTGTGCGAGGGCTTTCTCTAGTTGCGGCAAGTGGGGGGCACCCCTCATCGCAGTGCGCGGGCCTTCTCACTATCGCGGCCTCTCTTGTTGCGGAGCACAGGCTCCAGACGCGCAGGCTCAGCAGTTGTGGCCCACGGGCCCAGTTGCCCCGCGGCATGCGGGATCCTCCCAGACCAGGGCCCGAACCCGTGTCCCCTGCACCGGCAGGCAGACTCTCAACCACTGCGCCACCAGGGAAGCCCCGATTAAGATAGTTTTATTCCATGATAGCCTATAATTAGTACTGTTTGGGTCATGAAAAATGATCAGTTCCATCTTTGACTTGATGAGAAGCAAGTGCACAGGCATTACATAGAAAAGAGGCTAAGCAGACAATAAGGTTGTCAGGGATCTGATATGAGGAAGTAATTTAAAAAGCATAGTTATTAATGATCTGGAAACCCCACCAAACAAAACAATTGACATTTGGGGCCATACAGAAAAACTGACATTCTGGGACTATCTATGATGTTCACATCCAAAAAGAACTTGGTGGACTTTAGCTTCCCTTATAATATCATTACAGATGGCGTATGTATATGCTAGTGTATCGAATCTGTGTGTAAATTTATTATCACTTCAGATTGAGAAACCTGTTGATATTATACTGAAATGATTGAGAATGAGTTCTGATTTTATTTTTTGGGTCAAATTGTCTAAACTTTATTCCCAGTTGTGTGAACTTGGGCAATTTGTTTAACCCTAGGAACCTCAGTTTTCTCTTTAGTGTAGTGGGAATATAAGTAGTACCTACATCACAGGATTATTATGAGGATCAAATGGGGTAATATGTGTAAAGCACTTAGAACAATACCTAGAACAATATAAGAGGTCAACAATCATTAGTTATTATATTTTCTGTTATTATAATCTATGTGTATGTATATGTGATATGTATGTGTATCTACATCTATATCTATGTGTACCTGTTCTGTGTTCAATAGCCTCTATGAGGCTCACCATGGGAGGGGTGCTGGAAGGTCACCAAGGTGCTGGATGACACTATTCTCCCTGGGATTGGATTGAAATGTCAAGTGGAGGGAGAAAAAAGTGCCAAAAGTCCTCAGGGAGGATTCACACCTTGAAGCTTCATCAGCATTTACAGCAAGTGTCAATTACTGACCTGACAGCTTACCTCTGAGGCTGAGGTTGGGGTTCTTTCTACAGGGCCAATAGGACAGAAGTCCTGACTTCTTTCCTGAGAGGGTAGGTGGGAGAGGTTCTCAGGAGAGTCACTCACAGTTGGACAGTAGCCACGTTGGGAATATTTACGCCATAGAAATGGATAATGCTTTAAACCAGGCCCTTTTTTTTCTGCTGCGCTGGTGGTTAAACCCATCCCAGAGCACTCCTAGTTGTCCTGGATGGCTAGCTGGGAGCGCAGGCTTGTACTGAGGGAATGTGCACACCAAGGGGCTGTGAATTTTGGTGTTGGCTTGTGAGGATGGAGCAATCCCAGCTCCCGTCTGGAAGGAGAATAAGCTGAGCCTGTTGATTTTTAATCCATGTATTTTCATCTGGAGGAAAGATTCAGTTGATTCAAGTCACTGATGTAACTATGATCTAAACAACATTCCTATTCCATATAGATATTGATTTTAAAAGAGGTACAATTATGAATATTTAAGGAGTTTCCTTATCTTTTAGGTTGAGTGAACTCCTGCCAAGATGTCCTGCCAGCAAAACCAGCAGCAGTGCCAGCCCCCTCCTAAGTGTCCCCCAAAGTGCCCACCCCAGTGCCCAGCCCCATGTCCCCCTCCAGTCTCTTCCTGCTGTGACCCCAGCTTTGGGGCGGGGGCTGCTGCCTGGACCACCGCAGGCCCTTCTCCTCCACCGGTGCCGGCACCAGAGCCCCGACTGCTGTGAGCTGAGCCCTCGGGGGCTCTGGCTGCTGACCTGACCCTAGAGGGGCTGCTGGGGAACGGAATGACTGAGAACCTGCTATGGCCAGATGCCCCCCTCCTCCCTCTCGTCTCCCAGGACACGGGCTGACAGGGACCCCAGAAACTCACAGAGCTTCCTGGGGAGAACCTTGTGTTTGATCGGGCAGCCCAGAGGCTCAACTTGGACATTAGTCTCCTTCCCTCTCTTCTGCGTGTTGGAATAAAGCTCTGATTCCCCCCTGCAAAACCTCTTGGTCCTTCTCCTCTTCTTCGTCATCTCCAACGTCCCCCAAAGTTCAGGGCCTCAGAAGCCTGCTGTTCATGATGCAGGGACAGGACCTGAGTGATTAGAAGGAAAAGCTGCTCTGAGGACTGATTCCCTCCAGGAGGGTCCCCTCCAGCCCCAGCAGCTTCATCTTTCCACAGTAGGCTGTACACAGGTCCCTGTATTTTGTGTGTTCTGGAGGCTGAGAAGGGCTAGGAAGCTTTGTGGCGTGTTGCATGTCTAGCAAGAGGGACAGATCTCCATCCCACAGAACTTCCCTCCTGTTAGAACACACAGGTGGATAAAATGCTTGAAGTGGGTATGGAGACCCTCCCCTCCCCCACCAAATACAGTCGTGGTCACTGAGCTCCCTTCCAGGGAGGGGAGTCTGGTTCAGATTCAGCTTTTCCACTCACTGCATCCGATACACGGTCCCTCTTCCCAGCGTTTGATCTGCTGCCTCAGGACCCGGTCCTGTCACCTGGAGGAGTGATGAGTGTGGGGATACTTATCAGAAAAAAACACTGATGTGAAACTGAGAAAATAAGAAAAAAAGGTGGACAGACTCTAGGGAGGAATGGGGCTCCCATCTTTCAATATGTGTCCTCTCAGCTCAGTCTCCAGGGATATCAGGGCTGAGAAACACTTGCTCCAGGATGGTCAGGGGTCCAGGGTGTCCCAGGGAGAGGCGAGGGCCACAGGGCACCTGGGGGAAGGACTAAGGCTCTTCAGAGTCAGGTAGGGCGTCTATGTGAGGATGGTAGACTCGGCAGACAGGTTCTGACCAGGGTGGGGCTCTACTTAAGAAGCCTGGTCCCCTCTTCACCTCACAGCTGCTGACCAGAAACAAGAGCCTTTGTCTGACTGCCTTGAGCCGCTGTCCTCGCCCCTGTTCTAAATCACCCTCTGCCCTGAGTCACTTTCTTTTGTTTATGCTGTTCACTGTTTCTGCCAGTCTCCCTATTCATTTCCCAGTCCCTGGCCAGTAGTAATTTTGATCTTTTAAAAACGTGTTTATTGGCCATTTCTACAAAATTTATTATATTATTTAAAATTTTTCTTTTAAACTTTACAGAACTTGCTATATTAACCTTGATCTGTCTTTATTAAAATATTTAATGTATCAGATTTGATTGACTTTATAATATCTTTTGTTATAGAAACATTTTTAGTCTTTATGTAGTAAATTATGTCTTTGTTTTTACAGCTTCGAGGTTTCTTGAGCTGGCAAGAGGATTTCCCTTGTCCTTAGTGTTTACATGTCAGCAAACAAAGCAAAACAACTCTCTAACCACCCCCCAAAAAAACAGGAAAAATAAAAATGAGCTCACCAAGCAGGGGACCTAGGTATTTGGTGGTAGGGGAGGCTTAACAGAAGGTGGAGCCCTGAATCTGCTTTCAGAGACTTCTGTCTTAAGTAAAAGCAACTCTCTGAGCCCTTCCTTTCTCCAGGGGTCTGAAATCTGGGCTCCTCATACCCCTTTCACAGGAACAACTAGCCTTCCATACACAGGAGATTTCCCAATCTACTTTTTTTAGTTGCATCTTACCTTGTGTTTGGTATGTGTGCATGTGTGTTAGAAATTGTTCTACCACTACAGCAGAAACTCAAAACTATAGCAATGTAGAATAGAAAGCAGACTGTCTTCACTCGTGCACAATGAAGTCAGAGGTAGGAGTCCCATGGCTGCTACGTGGCTCCAAGGAGTCATCAGAGAGGATGCCTTTCTATCTTATTTCATCGTCAGTGCTGCTGTTTCCTGCAAGGCACTCTGATCTCAGGTGGCTGATGGTATTCTGAGCAGCAAGGCTGCATTTTAGGTGGGAAGAAGGGAAAAGTGTGGGTAAAGGTCTTCCTAGGTCATTACCCCTTTAGTGAGCTTTTCTAAAGCCCAACAAGCCCTTGAATCCCATTGACTCCCTGTAGGAACAAGAGAGGTGGAGAAGTGTAGGTTTTTGTATCTGGACACTATGGACATCAGTGTAGAGATTCTGTAAGTTAGGGATGAAGGGGAGAGTAAGCAGTGGACACACAACCAGTATATCTGCGCATATTTTGACTTTCTAGGAAAGATGGCCGGGTACTGGGTATCTGGAAGTAGCGACACAGACTCTCCTGGGTGTGCTTCATTGTATCTGGGAGAGTCACCCTTTAGCATAAACACCCTTTAGCATAAATATTTAGGAACATCATACCCACCGTGGCACCTGCCTGGGCTCTGAGGTATACGCTGGGACAGGTCCAGGTGGAAAACTAACCAGGCAGGAAGGTTGGGAGTTTCCAGAACTGCAGCAGGGAGTCTGGGGCGCTGTGTGGAGACAGGCAGAAAAGCTGGCTTATCTGCGAGTGAGGGAGACTCAGGGTTACTTCTGTCTCCTCACCTCTCGTGCAGCAGCCACCCAGAGATGGACCGAGGACCAGGGTCTTGACTGGTGTCTCAGCACAGGAAGAGGGTGAAGTAGAACCTCAGAGCATCAGACTCTGGGAAGAGCTGTGCAAACACAATGCAAGTTTGGTTTTTATAAAAGCTCCATCCCTTCAAAAATATCTAGTAGGGGGTTACTATTATTATCCCCTCATTATTCTTTTTAAAAATATTAAAACTAGATTCACATAATTAGATTTCCATATTAAGTCAAATAATTTTGGAATACCAACATGCTCAGTACAATTTTGATTGGAGTTGCACAAAAAGTACAATTTGGTTTGGGAAGAACTGACTAAGTAATATTCATTCTTCCCTTCCAGAGAAAAAACATGCCTCTCTACTCAACTTTCATTGTACATCTGATTACGAAGCTTTGTAGTTTCATTGATATAAGCTCTTAAGCTGTTATTAAGGTGATTTTTATTAAGATGAATTTCCCAGCTTTATTGAGATATAATTGACATATAATTGTGTAAGTTTAAGGTGTACAATGTGATGATTTGATAATGTATATATGTGAAATATTTATCATAATAAGGTTAGTTGGCATATCCTTAACCTCACATAAGTACCATTTTTGTTTTTGTTATGAGAGAAAAAGCAATCCAAGAGATGCTCTAGATGCTGGAGTTTACAGACTAGTACTTAATATAACTTTAATAAATATGTTAAAGAAAAGAGAGAAAAGGAGGATAAATCAGATGAAAAGGAGGAGAATTTCAACAGAGAACTGGAATCAATAAAAAATCAAGTGGATATTCTAGAACTAAAGAATGCAGCATCTGGAGTTAGAAGCTTACTGGATTGATCTAATAGCAGACTGGGAATGGCAGAAGACAGGATAAGTGAAGAAAGGTCAAAAGAAGATATACAAACCTATGCACACAGAGGAAAAATGCGGGGGGCGGGGGCAGAGTGAACAAGTCAAATGCATCATGCTTGAGAAGTCAATATGCATGTAACTGGAGTCCACAAGGAGAAGGGAGAATGAGACAGAGCAATCATTGAAGAAATAATGACCAAGAATTTTCAAAATCTGGTGAAAGACACAGAGGTTCAAAAATTTCAACAAACTTCAAGCATGATTCATATAAAGAAGTCCTCATCTAACCAAATTATAGTGAAATTACAGAAAATCAAGGCATATGTATAATCTCAAAAGCAGCCAGAGTGGTAGAAACATATAATTTTCACAGGAGTAATAATAAAAATTATGGCTGACTTTTCAACAGAAATTATAGACCTCATATTATGATGGAATCACATCTTTAAAGTGCTAGGGAAAAGCATATTTATAATAGCTCAAAACTGGAAACAACCCAAATGTCTATCAACAGTTGAATGGTATGGTAAACAGAATAATGGCCCCCGAAGGATGTCAAAGTCCTAATCCCCAGAAGGTGAATACATTACATAACAGGGGATTTTGCAGATGTGATTAAATTAAGGACCTCAAGGTGGGAAGATTATGCTGGATTATTTATGCAGGCCCAATCTAAATTACATGGGTCCTTAAAATCAGAGAACCTTTTTTTTTTTAATTTATTATATTTATTTATTTTTGGCTGCGTTGGGTCTGTTGCTGAGCGCGGGCTTTCTCTAGTTGCAGTGAGCGAGGGCTACTCTTGGTTGCGGTGCGCGGGCTTCTCACGACGGTGGCTTCTCTTGTTACGGAGCACGGGCCCTAGGCACGCAGGCTTCAGTAGTTGTGGCACGTGGGCTCAGTAGTTGTGGCTGGCGTGCTCTAGAGCACAGGCTCAGTAGTTGTGGTGCACAGGCTTGGTTGCTCTGCAGCATCTTTCCGGACCAGGGCTCGAACCCGCCTCTCCTGCACTGGAAGGTGAATTCTTAACCACTGCGCCACCAGGGAAGCCCATCAGAGAACGTTTTCTGAGTCTATTCAGAGAAGGAGGTATGAATACAGAAGAATGGTCAGAAAGATGCAAAGTTGTTGGCTTTGAAGATGGAGGAAGTAGCCACGAACCAAGGAATACAGGCAGCCTCCAGAAGCTGGAAAAGGCAAAGAAACAGACCCTGCCCTAGAGCCTCCAGAAAGGAATGCAGCCCTGCCTAGACCTTAATTTTAGCCCACTGATATCTTTATTGGACTTCTAATCTACAGATCTGTAAGATAATAAATTTGTGTTGTTTTAAACCACTAAATTTGTTGTGATTTATTATAGCAGCATCAGAAAACTAATACAAATGGATTTAAATATATATAGGGTATAGTCATAAAACACATCTATAAAAAGAACAAACTCAACAATATAGATGAATCTCACAGATACAATGTTGAGTGAAAATAAGTAAGATACAAAATAGTATGTACTGTATGAGTCCATTTATTTCTATTTATGTGAAGTTCAAGAACAGGCAAGAGCAATCTGTGGTGATAGAGTTCAGAATAGTAGTTAGTCTTTGCACTAAATGAAAAGGAGCATGAGGCAGCTTTTTGAGGTGCTGAAAATGTTCTTTATCTTGATCTAGATGGTGACTACAGAGGTGCATATATGTGTAACAATGCATTGAGTTCAACACTTAAGGTTTATGTAATCTGCTAGTTAAAGTTATACCTCTATATAAAAAAATAATGGGGAAAGGCTAGAATACTCACTTGTTGACACAGTTAGTAATCCGTAGAGTAAAAAATATTTTTTAAACTTCTTTTGTTTTTAATTTGTTGGTTCTCCACTAGAGGGCACCCCTGCACAAGAGCAAGTCTTCATTTAGCGTTGCAGGGATGGCCATTGGCAGCCTGCCCCAGGCTGGCTTTACATACAGTTCACCTCCAACATTTCTCCCTCGTAGTCACTATGCCCTTTTAAACTATTTGTGGGAGGCACACATGTAGCCAGACAATCACGCTAAAGTGTGGTAAGTGCTGTGACAAAATCTTTTTTTGAACTATTAGATAAGAGCAGATAAGGAATCTGGATGGCCAGATCAAAGGATGAGTAAGGTTTAGCAATACCTAAAATGCATGCAGTCTGTCTCTGTTTAAAAAGTTAAAGCCTTAACATCTGGAGATGTTTGTGTGAATTTTGACCCCTAAAAGTCTTAAGAAGGGATGTTCTCGTGTTGCCAGCATCAATATTTAGTATAAAAAAATTTTAAAGTGGGATAACTCTTTGGAACTCTCCCACAAAAAGAGGGCCTTCTTCTTCCATTTTTATAAACTCCACACATCTCTACAGATCAAACTGCAGTCTGCTCTCTATTTACTGTAGTCTGTTGCTATTCATTCATTCTTTCTTTCAACAGTTACTGAGCACCTTACCATGTCCCAGGCCCTGTCATCCAGAATCAGAGGTAAGGATGCTAATCCCCTGTCCTCAAGCAGTTCACACACTGGGGGAGACAGACACGATCACCACACAGTCTAAGGAAGTAACATGGGGGCCACACAGGACTGGGAGGTGGGGAGGGGGGATTAAAGGATGGTCTCTGGGGATAGGTGATTTTTGAAGTTGTGATAGTTTAACAGGAGATGAAGGACATCTTAGGTGTAGAAAATATTGTTTCTAACGCATACCAGCACAAGCCATGACAAAGGGACATTTAGCATGATGCTACCATAAAGGTACCAGATACACAGACTGCTTTGGGAAGACTGAAAAGGGAGAAATTAATTTGGTAGAGTCACATCTAGGAAGGTTTTGTGTGCCACTTCCAGGTTGACCTGGAAAAAATGAGCGAAGATTCACTTGGTGAAAAGGTGGTTTGCACAGGCAACCAGCAGGTGGCGCCCACACTTCTCCGCAGCATGCAGATACAGCCTGGCCAGATGCTCCCAAAAGTACACCACTGCCCCCCCCAACCCCAGGAAGAGGCCAAATGCAGAAGATGCCTGCCTGGACCAACCCCATCCCCTCCCCCACCTAACACACACACACACACACACACACACCATAGCATATACCTGAGCTAGTCTGTACCCACTACCCAGAGAAAGAAGAATCTGGGTAGGAAACAGCCATGGTGAATAAAGCCCATATTTGCTTTCATTTTACAGAAGAATGTAACTTCTGTGCTTTCTCTTTCAGGAAATAAAAGATCGATCGTCTACTGAATGCCATGAAAAGCGAACTAAAAACAGTCATGGATTTCAGAGTAGTGTGGAAGCTGGACATAAAACTAGAGGTACAAGGAAACAGCCTCGATGTGGAGAGAAAATGGACACTCAGAGCTTGAGATTCCCGAGGGCTCCTCTGCGACCCCTGAGCCTGCCCCACCCACACCTGGAGAGGCTGGCCTAGAACGTCGCATCTGCTACAGGCAGGGATGGCTCACCCACAAAAGAAAAACACATAAAGAAAGCAAAAGGGGGACCAGTGGGGAAGACTCCACGCTCCCAATGCAGGGGGCCTGGTTCGATCCCTGTTCAGGGAACTAGATCCTGCATGCCACCACTAAGAGATCCTGCGTGCCGCAACTAAAGATCCCATGTGCCGCAACTAAGACCCGGCACAGCCAAATAAATAAATATATATATTAAAAAAAAAAAAAAGAAGAAGGCAATAGGGTGTTGAGGAGAGGACAGGGCTCTGGAGCCAGAACACCTGACTTGCTAGCCCTGTGACCATGGACAAGTCACCCACTCTCACTGAGCCTCCACTTCTCAACTTATAAATGGGTTCATAACACCCGCCCAGAGGAGTTGGCAAGAAGTGCCTAATGATGCCCAGCATATAACAGCTACTCAATAAATGGTGATGTCTGGTCCCCATTACTCTCCTCCTCTCTCACTCCCTCCCAGCCACACTGGCCTCCTCGCTGTATCTTGCATGCGTCAGGCACGCTCTCGTCTCAGGGTATGTGCACTGGCTGTTTCTTCTGCCTGGAATGTTTCTTACCCATGATATCTCCTTGGCTCACTCCTTAAGCTCGTTCAAGTACGGGTGCAAAAGTAGGCTTCTTAATAAAGTGGATCGGACCAGTCAGTCCATTTAAATTGCAACTCACTCCCCATCCTCACCACATGCACTCCCAATCCTAATTCCACTCTATTTTAATAGCCATTATCACCTTCCAACATTTTATGTAATTTACTTATTTATTAGGTTTATTGTTTACTGTCTACCCCCCGCCCCCACTTTTATCTGTTCTGTTCACTGTTGTATCCTTAGTGCCAGTAACATGGACCGGGACATAGTAGAGGCTCAGTAAATACCTACTGGTTTCAGTGGATATATATATAACTGATTCACTTTGCTGTACCCATGAAACTAACACAACATTGTAAATCAATTATACTTCAATAAAAAAAAATTTTTAACATCTTTATTGGAGTATAATTGCTTTATAATGGTGTGTTAAGTTTCTGCTGTAAAACAAAAAATAAATGAATAAATGCATGAACGACCTTCCATCTCTGAGAATCAAGTCTCTTCATCTGTCAAACAGGGAGAGCTGGTGTTAAGAGGAAAGGTGGTCTCTTATAGAAAAGGACCAGGAGGAGGGGAAGCCCTACATCATGGGAGAGTGTTTTCCAAGAGGCTGTCAAGGTCGCTCAGCAGGGAGGGATGAAGGGCTTCCCAGACACACACCTGGGCCCAATTTTCATGCCCTGTGCAGAGGGGCTCAAACTTGCTGCAATTTGGCTCTGGGGAGGAGCGTCAAAGTGTAGGAGCGTAAGCAGGGCTCTGTGTCTTTGGAGGTTGGCACTAATTGCCCCCCACTATACTCTGGGGACTCAGAAATCAATAGAGGTTGTTCCTTGCCCTGGAGGTGCCCACAGTCAACTTTTGTCTTTTGGAGAGGGGCAAACCTGGATTTAATCTCAGCTCCTCCACCATTAAGTTATGATCTTGGACACATCACATAATTTCTCTGAACCTGAGTTTACTCCTCTGTCAAACAGGATAATAATGGCCACTGCTCGAGGGTATTTTGAGTGCCCAGCACACTGCTTACACATAGTGTGCTTTTGATAAAAACTATTTCCCTTCCACTTCCATCTTGAGCTCCATTTTCCTGAGACATAGCAGTGCAATTCATAACTTTCCCTGAAGACGGCGCCAGAGCACCAAGGCATCCTAGATTCCCCAGCTCCGCCCGGCAGCACACGGCAGCTGTGGGCAAGGTAAGTCAGCCAAGGCTCTCTGGGGCCCCAGACCTGGGGTCCTCTCTCTCCACGCCCTCTACCCAAACCTTCCTCCTGGGCCAGCCTGCTGCCCACAGGCTGCCCATCAGCTCCCCCGTCCCAGGCTCTGTCTAATCAACATGCCAACGCTCTTTTTAGTCACTTGATATAACCTCTGTCCTGGGTAAGTAACAAATTGGTCTGATAAAACCGATTTTGCTGGGAAGTTTCTAGATAATACCCGCTCCTCCCAGGTAACATATGTGGATTTTAACAGGGGCTTCTGAACACGTATTTGGGAACAAGTGGGCATTCCAGGTGCTAAAATCAAGTGTGGCTCATTTAGACAGACCTGCATTTCATGGGAAATACTGAGGATTCAGTGCTTACTCTCAGTGAGCTTACAGTAGATTAAACAGATAAAAGTGCTCATACGCCACCATTTTTACACCTACAAAACAACAATTTCGTATGGTCAGATTAATGTTGCACCCCTTCACCTCTTCTCAATTTCACTACAAACCCTAGCTATTTATTTGTTTGTTTATTTATTTATTTAAATTTTCCCATTGCATTTCTGCCCTCAGCTTCTGTTTTCATTCTCGTTCTATCCCCTCCTGGCCCTACAGTCTCAGGTTCTTGCTCCTTGCCATGGCCACACCTCGCCCTTGTGAGGCATCTCCCAAGTGTGGCAGCTGCTATTATGGGCGTGGCCCCCACTGGTGTCTCCAGAGCACAGACACCTCGGGCACATCAGGGCTTGGTCCAGCCGGGGGCTCCAGCTTCTCCCACACCAGGGTGTCCCACGAGCCCTCTCTCAGGCTCCCAGCAGACCTCCTTGCCCTCGCAGACTCTGGAATACGAGTCCCACAGAATAATTATCTTAACCCCTCTGAGTCAAATTGTCCTCAACTGTAAAATGTAAAAGGATAATGCCCACCATGCAAGGTCGTCATAAGGCACAACGGAGTAATGATTGTGAAAAACCTAACACCAGGCCTGGCAGATGATGGTCACCGCAAGTTACAGTTCCCTCTCAGGACCCCATGCACCGTCTACAAAACTGAAGCCCCCAAAGCAACCTTACTGGTCCATCCATTTCCCTCCTGAAAATCCTGTTCACTGCTGCATCCCCACAGTTCACCATCTTGTCCGAAAGGACTGAGTCCTGCCCCACCAGCTTCTCCCATCCTGTCCCAGGACCCTGGGATCAGCCCTTCCACACAGCCAGAGTAGTGACTGCGATACCAGAGCTATAAAACAATATCAGTATATCCACATGGATCCTGAGTAATAAAAATATCTCATATTCTATTTCAAAAGGGAACAGAGTTGCCATTAACTTCTGCTCTTTCTCCGCAGATGTTGATCCACCCGGGACAACTTCATGTGGCCTAACACACACACGTGTAACTGGAGTCCACTGGAGAATGGGGTGGAGTGGGACAAAATTTTTCCAAATTTGATTTTTAAAAAAACTGTACACCTGAGAATCCCAATGAACCCCAAGCATAAGAAACATGAAGAAAACTACACCAAGGCACGTCATAACCAAATTGCTTAAAACCAGGGATGAAGGGGGTAAATATCTTAAAAGTAAATGGTGGGGGAGGTTGGTGGGAGGGGGGAATACATTACTTACAGAGGAAGAAAGAGAAGAGTGATAGCAGGCTTCTTGTCAGAAACAAGCCAAGCCAGAAGGCCACGGAGCAAGATCTTTAAATTACTAAAAGAATAACTTTCAACCTAGAACTTTATATCCAGTTTAAAAAAAAAATTTTTTTTCAAAAATAGATCTGTCTCCTAAGGCAAAAGAAATAAAAGCAAAAATAAACAGATGCGACCTAATTAAATTTAAAATCGTTTGCAGAGCAAAGGAAATGTTAGACAAAATGAAAAGATAACCTAGAGAACGGGAGAAGAAAATTTAGAAGAATTAAGGAATTTTTAAGACGTTCAAAGGCTGAAAGAATCCATCACCAGCAAACCAGAAGTACAAGGAATGTTCAAGGAAGTCCTGCAGTCAGGAGAAAGGTGACGTCAGAGGGCATCTGAGAGACCCAAAGGAGGAAAGAGCGCCTGCAATGGTAATCACGTGCGTCAATGCAAAAGCACTTTTTATTATTTAAGTCTCTTTTAAACGGTACAGTGGAATACTGAATCTGTAAAAACATATCATGATGCCTGGGCAAGGCACCCAGCAGCGAGCCCAGGGCCACCCCTCCTGCGAGGTGCCAGGGAGCCGGGAGGCGGCGCCTTCAGCTCTTGGCCAGCAGGGGGAGCCCGTGGGCTTCAGAAAGGACGCTGCCACCCAGCCGGCCTGCCCTTCCCGATGACAAACTCCCTGGGCCAGGTAGGATAGGGCTCTCCAACAGCGACAGAGGTGGGATCCCTCAAGGATAAATTATAAAACGTGAATGGATGGGCCCTGATCCAGGCTTTCCCATTAATTTGCTGTGCAACTTCATTTGGGCTCCTGCCTTTCTGGGCCTCAGCGGCTCCCTCACTGGTAAAGTGAAGGGTGAGACTAGCTGGTGTGTTAGGACCCTCCATTTCCCGCACTCTGTCATTCCTTGGTCCTGCCTAGGATGAGCCAGCCAGGCCCCTCTGCTTCTGCCCTGGTGGAGCTTCCAGTGGTGAAGACAGGCAGAGCCCTCCCCTCCAGGGAGGGTTTAAAGAGAGAAGGCTTTGAGAAATCAGAACCTTAAAATCAAGCTCAAGTATTCCCTGTGCCTGTCAGCCGCCTCCACTTCCCACGTGCAACCACAGGCAAAGCACTTAATGTAATTCTTTCATTTAATTCAACATTCCAACCCCCAAAGCAAGGGAGATAGAAATAACTGTCCCACTTTTACACATGAAGAAACTGAGACCCAAAGATGTTAAGAAACTTGCTTAAAGTCAGGCAGCTAATAAGAGGTGGGGCTGGCATTTGAGCCAAAGGCCATGCCCTGACAAGTGCTCCCCTGCAGGCCACCGTGAGCTTTGCCCTGAGCCTCCTGAGAAATGCCTCTGTCTGCTGTTGGTTCCTCAGAATCAGACTCTAACCTGGAAGGGCTACTGTGGTCCTCTGTGCACTCCCTCATTTTGCATAGGAGGAAGCAAATTCAACAGGGTTTATATTTATTTATTTATTTTTATATTTCTTAATTGAAGTACAGTTGATGTAAAATACATGTTACAGGTGTACACTATAGTGATCCACAATTTCAAAGGTTATACTGCATTCATAGTTATTATAAAATATTGCCTATATTCCCCATGTTGTACAATATATCCTTGTAGCTTATTTTATACCTAATAGTTTGTACCCTCAAAAGGGTTTTTAAATGTTTAGACCCTCTTACACCTGACCGGTTCTCTTCCTATAAAAGTCCACTTTAATAAGAATGTGGCTTAATGATGGTTCTATACCATATACTGGGATAGAACCTCAGAGTTGACACATAAGTGCCTGAGTTTCATCTAAGCTCTTCACAACAAAGGTAAACGTTCATAATAAAAATGAATTTTTAAAAAAATGCTCATTTTATAGATGTGGATATTTCAGCACAGTTTAAGTAACTTGGTCAAGATCATATAACCAAGAGTCAACTAAAAATATCTGTAACCTTAATCCCTCAAATCTAATCTCATGCTTTACCATGACACCTGTTTTCTTCCAAGTCACTCTTTACCTCCAAAGCCTGTGATACATAATGGGTATATGAGTGTGTGTGTGTGTGTGTGTGTGTTTATCATGTTTATGAGGAGAGGGAAATGACAAGAAGAATGCTCAGATTAAGACCAGCTGGATGAAGCAATGGCAAAGGGTACCATCAGCAAGAAGGACCCCTCCTTTCTTGCTGAGAGCAACTCATAGAACCCAGGGCTTCCCGGGGGTCCTCCCCTGCCTGCCCCCTCCCCTGGCCTGAGCTGGGCCACTTCCTCTGTGCCCATGTGACAGAGCAGGCCCCTGTTCTGGGTACCAGGTCTTCCGTTCAAAGTCCCCAGAGCAGACCCCACCCCAGCCCCTAGCCTTCTCTGGAAGTCAGGAGGGGCCAGGGAGCAGCAGGGGCCCCCTTGCACGCCCCTCATCTTTGATGAAGGAAAGATACCATCACCTGTCAGCTGCCGGGACTTAATTAACACCTGCTCTGAGTTTCAGTTGCTGATTCAGCGTGCTCCTCCCGGCTGAGGCTCCTATGGGAAAGTTTGCCAACCTGCTAGAGGTGGGACGCAGGAATGAGGTCAGTGTAGGGGCAGGGCTCACTCCTGTTTGAACTCTTATAGCATCTTAGCACTAGAACAGGAACCAGCCAGCCTCTAACTAAACCACAGCCCTGTTTTGAAACCTTACCCTCCTGCAACCTGCCCAGACCAAGGGAGAGAGGTCCATCCAGCTCACCCAATCCTCAGGGTCTCCAACCCAAACTGTTTCTGCAAAGCTCTCTCACACGAGTATACCTCCCCCCTCCCCAGTCAGAAGGATCTCCAAAACTTGAACCCAGGACTGTCTAGCTCTGAGCCCGATATCAAGTCTAGAACCTTCCCAGCTTGAACTCTGCACCTCGGGTCATGACTCGGCTTTCACAATTCCATCCCTATTTTCATCTCCTCCCCAAATTCACACCCTTTGGAATGACACCAGAATTCATCTGAATTATTTGAAGAAGGAATAAGCAAATAAATAAACAAGCTCATTACAGAGTGTGATAAGCACTAAGAAGAAAACAAATAGGATGATGAGTAGAGACTGACTGCAGGGGATGGGGTGGTACCACTGTAGCTACAGGAGACCCGGAAGGGCCGCTTCCTGGAACGGCCCCATGCACATTCTGCAGCCCAGTATATATACCACCTCTGCCTTCTCAACCACTCCTGCCACCCACATCCAGCATCCCTGCCTTTTCTCCATGGCTCTTGCAACTCTTTGATATGTTTTACTTACTATTTTGCCTGTTTTTAGTCTAACCAACTATAATTGGAGGGTAAGGATTTTGTTTGTTTTGTTCACCCCTCTGGCCCCAGCACCCCGAACAGAGTTTTGACACACAGCAAGTGTATCATAAATAGGTGTTGAATAAATTAAAGTGGCCTCCATTTCTCCCCGGGAAGATGAGCATGAGCCAACAACCCAGAAGGAGCTGGCTTTCCAAACCCTCAGCCATTTTCAGAGAAGACTTGGGCAGACATCTCTCTGATCTCCCAGAACCAAAAGGAAGGGCAAGGCTCCTGCACTGCAGGCCATGCTGCAGGAGCAGTGTCCCCTAGCTGGAGAGATGCCCAGAATCCAGGACCCAAGCTTCTGAAAAAGAGCCTACTCTTCCTTTTACTTGATCCTTCCCTTTCTCTCACCCCCCACATTGAGGTCTCTTCATTTAATCACCAAATACATTTTGAAGCTGCCCACTTTGTCTCTGTCTCCTTTTCCACTACTTAGTCCGAGCCATCCTCTTCTCTGCCTGGACGGCTGCAGTAGCCTACCAGCTCGTCTCTCTGCTCCTCCTCTGAGCCCTCCCAGTTAGAGCTCGTGCAGCATCCATGGTGCTTATTTTAAAACATAAAATTAGAGTATCTTCTCTCTGCTTAAAATCCTTCAGTGGTTTTTCTTTGCTCTTAAGATAAAATCCAAACTCACTCAACCTTATCTCTTACCTCCTTGCCCTTCACTTGCTACACTCAAACCCCGCTGGCCTCCTCTCTCTTTTTCAAATACAGATCTTCTTTGACTTAGGATGGAGTTATATCCCAAAAAACTCACAATAAGTTGAAAATACTGTAAGTCAAAAATGCCTTTAGTACACCTAACCTACTGAACATCATAGCTGAACCTAGCCTACCTTAAACATGCTCAGAACAGTTACATTAGCCTACAGTTAGGCAAAATTATCTAACACAAACTATTTTATAATAACGTGTTGAATTACTGAATACGGTACTGAAAGTGAAAACAGAATGGTTGTAAGGGTACAGAATGGGTATAAGCGTGTCGGTTGTTTACCCTGGTGATCATGTGGCTGACCGGGAGCTGCCCCTGCCCAGCATCGTGAGAGAGTATCATACCACACATCGCAAGCCTGGGAAACGACCAAAATCCAAATTTCCAACTATGGTTTCTGCTGAATGCCTCTCTCTTTTGCACCATCACAAAGTCAAAAAATCATGTCAAAACTTTGTAAGTCGGGGACCATCTGTACATCAAGTTCTTCCCATTCGTTTTGAACTTTCCCTCTTCTAGGATGCTCTCTCTCATCCTTTAAGCCTCTACTCAAATGTTACCTTCTTGGGGAGGCCTTGGGGGCCTGGCTACCTGAAGGAGTGCCCCTTCAGATACAGCTGTTCTGTGCCACACCATCACATTTATTTCCTTCCTAACCCTACATCCTCTGTAATTGCTTTTATTTTTAGTGTATTGTCTGCTTCCTCCACTAGTGGAAGCTGCATCAGGGTAAAGATCATTGTCTCTTTAATTCACATCCCTTCTCTGAATGCCTCACATGTGGTTGGTGCTCAATGAATATTCTTTGGAGAGAATGGATACAGGGGCCTCTCCTTATTAACACCTTATCAATCTTTTACCCATTGACCCTGGTTGCAACCTTTTCATCCCTCTTGGCCTCTTACAAGCCTGTGCACCTTTGACATCCCCTCCACAGGGAATCCACCTCCTCTCTCACAAGGCCAATTACTTCACATCCTTGCGAGCCTCTGGGGCTTTGCTTTTCCCTCTGACCAATATGTTCCTCCGATACTTCTGTACCAGTTGAACCTTCATCCACCCTTCAGTGCGAGGTTCAAACATGATGTCTTTGAAGTGTGTGCAGATCCCTGACATCTCATCCCTTGCTTTAGGTCCCAGGTGGACTATGGCATCTTCTTGAAGACAGGGATCTGTCTTATTCATTATCATATTCCCAAGACTTACCAGCACACATAAACATAGTAGGTGCTCAGTACGTGTGAGTCCAACTGCGTGGGAGGCCCTTTATTACGTGATCTCTTAGCTCTGGGACTGTCTTTCGTCCCTTCAGTGACTCCTCCCCTCTGTTAGCTTCTGCGTGTGAAACTTCCTGAGTTTCTCCTCTCAAACCTGGTATTTTTCTGCACTCTATTCCACAGAGCATCAGAGTTTTAAACAGCCCTTCAGTTCCCAGCACACAGGAAGTCCTGCATGTTGGGCCTCCTCCTTAGTCCTGGGGCCAGCCCTGTCATTGACCTCTCCAACCCTCTACCTGGCCAGGCAGCACCAGTGGACAGAGACCCTTTATTTTTTAAAGGGTCTCTGACGAACCGTTCTGACACTCAATGGTGCAACAGAAATGGGACACAGAAATGGGATACATCCTGTGCAACAGAAATGGGACACAGATTTCTGCTTTATGCCAGGAGGACATGACCTTAGGAAATGACTACTCAAGAGTTGAGGGCTGTTGCCCTTTGGGATGAAACTAGGAAGGATAGGGCCAAGGGAAATTCAGTCCAGGGGGTCACTCTGCCTCCTCAGCTCGTGGAGTTGATTTTAGATAGGGATTCCAACGAGGACCGCATTTTTGTAAAAGCATAATCAAGTCACACAGCCACAAGACAACAGCAAACCCTCTGAATTCAATGTGGCCGCCAAGCACCTAGGACCACGCTCCATGGCACTGTTCTCAGAACTATATAATAGGTCTACATGGGTGATCTCAGGGAAAAGTCAGGCAGGTGCAGTTCTAGGGTAACTACAATTAGCATCCTAAACTCCCACCCACAGCACATCACATCTCTCGCATGTTCGCCCTGAGACTGAATGGGTGCTGCACTAAGTCTGAGTCCAAGGTCTGGCAACACCTGCATCTCTACCCCAACCCAGATGAACGTCAAGAGCTATTGGCAAGGTTTAAGGTGAAAAGCACAGGCTTTGAAGTGAAACAGATCTGGGTTTGAATCATGACACACCCACTTGTGAACTTCATTCAGCAAATATTTGCTGAAGTCATTCTATGCACCAGACACTGGACCAGACCCTGGGGAGAAAGAAGGAAACAGAACAGACATGGACTTTGGACAAATTAAACTTGCAGGCCTCGGCTTTCTCATCTCAAATGAGGTAATGGCTACCCCTTAGAGATGTTGGGAGAATTTTATGAGATAATACGTGTAATTGTGGAGCTATTTACATTATTGTCATTGTAATTAATAAAACAACATGGCAGCGGTATGTGCGAAAAGCCATATAATTGTTTAAACTCTTGAACCCTAAGGAACATTTATCCTAAGGAAAAGCCCAGAGACAAAGATTATATATGAAGGAGAGAGATGGGAAAGAAAGAAAGCACCTACTAAGTGTATACATTTTGCCAGGTACTGGGTGAAATACCTTACATTTGTTAATTCATGAAAATGAGCAAAGGAAAAAAAATAGAAGCAACCTAAATATTCAGCAGCAGTATAATGAATGGAATATTTTACAGTCATTTAAAGTAATTACAAAGACTATGTAGCAACACAGAAAAATGCTCATGACATCATGTTAGCTGGAGAAAGTAGGTTACAGAGTGTGGGCATGTGGATGACAATTGCAGCTGTGTACAATTCCTACTCACAAACACAGCCACACAAAACAGCAAGGCTTGCTCTAGAAAGATGGGTTGATGAAGATGATTCTTTTGCTCTCCATTTCCCAAACTACTTGCAGTGTTGTTTCATTGTTATGTTAGTTTGATAGGCGTACTTTTCTTAAGGTACTCTATTTGCTGGTTATTTCACTCTGTCCTATTTGGCCTCCCATCAATTCTAAGAGGGGAGGATAAAGATATTTTCATGCCTCAGAGTCTCGGTAGGCAGCAAATCTCTGACAAGGCATCAGCTGCTTTCAATTAATTGCTGTTTCCTGAAAACTAAATGGAAGAGCTACCCCCTTTATATTTAGCTCTTCAACTGTTCATAGCAAGCCTTCAGCACCTAAGGTACTGTTACAGCAGCGCCTGCCAGCTCCAACATCAACAACTGGAGGGCTCTATGTCCCTAGGAGGGCCATCAGCACAGGCTGACCTCCCATCCATCCACCCATCCATACATCCACTTACCCTACCATCTACTTCTCTATCCATTTTACAATTCACTATCTGTCCATCCATATACCCCACCCCTCTGCCATTTACCCATCTACTCTTCCTTGGAAGGATATCATCACAAAACTCCCTTACAGGACTTATAAAAATGTCCCGATTCTTCAGCTGAAAAATCAGGTATGAAAGGGTAAGGTCCACGTTCCCAAATGGGGTCAATGAGGCAACAGGACAGGACCCAGGAGACATGCTTCTCATCTTCTCTCAGTGCCCGGTGGGCTGTTTAACAGCTGGTTCAGCAACTGGGCAGGTTCTCAAGGCCCATCCTGGGAACAAAGGGCCTCAGTAATCAGGTCACATTTGTCACCAGGGTCCTCCCTGTCCCAGGTGCACCCAGTTGGCTGGCTGGAACAGGATCTTCAAAGCATTCCAAGTATTTGCCAGCTAAATCTGTCACATTCTAGCCCTGTAGGTGGAGTGGGAGAGTCTGTGCAGTATGCACTTGTCAAGCTGCCAACTGGAAACCTGTTTTAATCAATTAAATAATGGGCTCTCGCTACATGAGCCTCAACTGTGACCTTCTCAATCAAGCGCTAATTGGGGTTGATGGGGACAAGCTACCCCGGACCTTGTCACTCTGCATCAGACTGCTTAGAGTCCTACCTTAATCCCTAATGAGGTTAGATGGGGACACCGAGCCAGGGTCTGCTGACTGACTGGGCCGTGTTCACAGAACAAACTAAAGAATTAAACATTTATCAAGTGTGTGTTCTATGTGAGGTCCAGTGCCGGATGCTAGGAATGCAGGGATGAACCTAGCACATTTTCTGCCTGCAAGCACGCAGCCTAGGGGAGATAACAGACCCTAAGACACTGACAACAAGTGTGTAAGGGGCCATAACAGGGTGCAGTGAGAGTCCAAAAGTAGGAGCAGACACATCTGTCTAGATAATCCCAGAGGCTTTAGAGAAGGAGGCATTAGAACAGGGCCTGGACAACACAAGCAGACACGGCTGTTCCCTGATAGATCAACCCATGGAAAAGCAAGGGAGAGGGCCCTCACACAAGGCCTCCGAGACCCTCTTTAACAGTGCAGCTCAGAGTTGAAAATGTAAGCCACAGAAGGTCCTCCTGGTGTTCCTGGAATACACTTAAGTCTGTCAGACCACCAGGTTACTGTTCTTTCTTCATTTTGTCTAGAATAGCTTCTCTTCTCTCTACCTGGCCCCAGTGTTCCCCAACCTACTACACTCCACTCACCCTTCAAGGCCCAACTCTTGACGCTCTCCTGGAGTGACCCAGCCCCAGAGCCATGCCCCTCTGCTCCCCAAGTGGGGGACCACATGTATCAGGTTGCATCCCAGTTAGTTTGTGAATCCTACCGCCTTATGTCCCCAGTAGCCCACAAAGTGCCTGGCGCACAGTAAGTCCTCAACGTCTGATTGTCGGGAGACTGACTCCTCCCAGGAGGGACTCACACTCAGGTGATCTAGAAGCACCATCCTGACCCACTTCCTGCAAGGCTGAGCTTGTTGGCACGGCAGGAAGCCATCAGTTACCTTGGGAAAAATAAGTCTATGTGGAATCCAGCCAGCTCCCCAGCCAGTGTGCCACAGACCAGCTGCCACCTCCAACACACACCATAGTTTCTAATGTTTATATGAAACTTGGAGCTTGCTGGGCACCAGTCAACAGTCAGCCGCCCACAAGTATTGACTGAGCCCTCACTGCATACAAGGCATCAGAGCACCAGGACCCTTTAGAAGCTGGGAAGAGAAGTGGGAAGAGTTTACTAGTCATTGAAGATGAGATTAAGGTTGTTTCTTTTTAATTCATTGAAAAGGCAATCTGATTGATATCATCCTCATTATATATACTTTCCTGACCTTCCCATAGTGAGCCCGTCTTACTTGTATAGCTAGATTTCTTTTATTAAAAAGAAAATTTTAAGACGATCTGAGCGGGAGTCGTGAAGATTTCAGGAACATAGTCACTGATTAATATTTATTGATAGATTACCAATAGGCTCCAATTTGCTATATACCTAGTTATTAGCCATGATTGGGAAAGCAAGGAGGTACTGAGCGTGTGGAAAGGAGAAGGGCTGGTGGGGGCATTGGGAGGGTCGAGGGAGCGGGACTACAGAGGCCTCTGGGGGGTGCTGTCAGGGCAGTGATGTCACCAGCAGGACAGACCCCCACCCTGCCAGGCTTCTTCCTTCCCAAGTTGCCCTTCTCCCACCTCAGCTCACCATCCTTCCAACTCGAACCCTAAGGCCTGGGCCCGTAGAGCAGTTCTGTCTCTTTAGTTAGCCTGCCCTGCATTGGAACAAATGATTCTGCCTTCTTGTTTAGAAAAAAATGAGGGGGTGGTATAATTTTTTTCAAAGGGAACTTTGACAAACCAAGAGGAAAACAAAAGAAAAGCAATTAATTAGAAAGTGGTAGAAGTGAAAAGTTGTACCAGGCACAGGCTCCTTATCCTGCAGCACTGAAGATGCAGAGTGGCTTGGCTGGCACGTGCAACCCAGGACTCTGCCATCTTACTCTCACCAGGGATCTGCTACCTGCTGCCCAGTGCTACCTCCACACCTTACCAACATGGTCCAGGCAGGTGAGAAGAAAACATTTTGCTGTTTCTCACCTGGGGGCTCTGAACTGAAGGCAGTTCTACCCACCCACCCCAACCAGCATCCCCAGGGGCCCCTTGGTCTCCCTTCCTAGAGGGTATCTGCCAGCAGATGAGCCGGCTGAATTTTTCTCTTCTGTAATCTTACCAGGAGAGGCCCCAGCCCAGACTCCCCCCATGTTGCCTGCTCTCAGGGCCCCATCTACTCGCTGGTGCATGTCTCTCATCCTGGGTCCTCTGTTCTGGCTGCCGGTTAGCAGGTCAAATGCTCACTGGGCCTGTCATTGACTGTCCTGTCGGTCACCCCTCCCCCGGACCCTGACATCTGGTGCCGCCCCCTGCCCTGGCTCCTGCACAGGACTCGCTGGGGCTTGTCTCCCTGCAAACCTCAGGCCCAGCAGCCACTTGTACACATCTGGGCAGTGGTGGGGCTCCGCACCTCCCAGCCTCACTCTCGACCTTAAGGGCAACCAGGCACAGGCCTGTATTGCTCTGTTTCGCCCGGACCCTCCACATGTCACGCTCACACCTGCCTAGACTGTTTCCACTGCTCCTGAAATGAAACTCAGCGCCCTCACCCCCTACCCCACCTCTCAAAGTCTGTAAACCCCTTTTCCAATCTCAGCTCTGCCATTTAACAGGCGCCTGACAGGGACAAGTCTTTTGACCCTTCCAGGGATAAGCCACATCTGTAAAATAGGGAAACTGATCATAACTAACGCAACAAATCAAATGAAAGACAGTGTAGGTAAAAGCACCTTGTTAACTACAACTGCGCTGTTAGTTTTCTTGGCCCCTGGCCGACTTCGTTGTTTGTCTTCCCCTGAAATACACTGTGTGTCTGCTTCAGGATGGTGGGCCCCTCTCCGGAGCCTGGCTTTTTTGCAGGTTTTCTGGTTTTCTCTCTTTCTTGCCTGTCCTCCACTCAGGCCTTCCTGCTATACACCCAGGTCAACACTAGGTGGCAGCCTGACCACAGGCTCTTGCTGGATGAGCCCTGCCCCCTGCCTGAGGGTTTCACCTGGGTTAGCCTTGCGCAGGCACATCTCAGGATCCACCCTATCCCACAACCATGGCTGTTGGCAGCAGAAACCCAGGGAAAGCTTCCTGCTGCTACATTCAGGCTGAAGCTGCCATGGAGACAAGAGGAGGCTTGGGCCAGGTCCCAAGTCAGCTCTTCTGGCAGCTGGGGCTACTTTTGTAGAACAAATGTCCAACACAGCCCTTTGTGGAGCTGGAGGGAGCTGAGGCCTGGGTGGCCACAGAGGGGCCTGGCCTGGCAGCCTTTCTACCTACGGGGCCTGGAGTTCCCTGGGACCCAGAGGGCCCTCTGGGATCCCACCGAGCCTGGGGACACAAGCTTCCTACATTCAGCCTTTCTCTCCACCACTCCCTCCCCTCAACCTGTGTGTGATCAAGGCGTTCTTATTCGAAAACAGTTCTTCCTCATCTGGTCTCTCCTTTCTTAGCCAAACTGATTGAAAAGCTGTCTTCACTCCCTCTCCCCTCACCACCTCCCACTCATGCCTCAACCTGCTACATTCTGACTTCTCCTCTGTCCTTCAAAATCTGCATCCCTGCTCCCATATTGCCAACTCCAGGGCCCTTTTCAGTCTTCACCTTGCTGCATCTCTTTGACCCCACTTACGCCCTTTCCTTGATACAACTCTTTCTGTTCTTCTCCAGGCCACTGTAAAATGGGTTGATCTTCTTGATCTGCTTCATATACTCTCCTCAAACCTAATACTCTCATTTTTTTACCCAGCACTTATATCCCAAAGATTTTCTTTGTTTTTAAATTTATTTATTTATTTATTTATTTATTTTTGGCTGTGTTGGGTCTTCGTTTCTGTGTGAGGGCTTTCTCTAGTTGCAGCAAGCGGGGGCCACTCTTCATCGCGGTGCGCGGGCCTCTCACTATTGTGGCCTCTCTTGTTGCGGAGCACAGGCTCCAGACGCGCAGGCTCAGTAGTTGTGGCTCATGGGCCTAGTTGCTCCGCGGCATGTGGGATCTTCCCAGACCAGGGCTCGAACCCGTGTCCCCTGCATTAGCAGGCAGATTCTCAACCACTGCGCCACCAGGGAAGCCCCCAAAGATTTTCAAATCTCTGCCTTAGGACCTGGCGTCCCCTCGGCTCCAGTGCCCCATCTCCAGCCGATTCAACACGCCCGAGACTGAGCTCCTCCCTCTGCCCCAGGCCTGATGCACATGTTCCTCCTCCTGTTTTCTGTCTCAGTGAAGAGCATCGCCAGCAACCCAGTGGTGGCCAAAGCCAGACCATTGGAAGTCACTGCTGACCCCCTGTCCCTCCTCTCCCCACAGCCGCTTGATAAGCACGTCCTGTCCACTCTGCCGCCTGGGGACCTCTCAGCCCTCTCAGTCCTTCCCCTGCCCAAGCAGGTCCTCATCTCTTTTCCTGAACAACTGCAACAGGCTCCAAACTGGTCTCCCTGCATTCATTCCTGCCACCACCACTGCAGCTCCTCACTGCACGAAGCGCTCTTTATAAAATGCAGAGCTAAACAAGCCATTTCTATGCTCAAAACCCTTCAGGGCCCTGAGGGTAGCACCCAAATATTATTGCAGGTCTCACAAGAACCTTCATGACCTGGATCTGCCTGCCTTCTCTTGCCACCCAGCTGGGTGGCCTCCACCCCTGCAACTCTCTCTCTGTCTTTCTGCCCCCGCAGAAGTGTCCCTGGACATCCCACGCCCTCGCCTTCTACTATCCCTTCTGTCTGTACGTCCTCTCCTACCTCCTTTTTGTCCACTGGGACTCCGTTCAGAATTGTAACCCCAGTGCTGTATTGGGGGCCCCTTCCCTGTGCTTCCTTGATCAAAGTACTCAGTATTGTAATTGTGTGATCACATGTCACCAGACGCTAAGCTTGAGGACAAGAACTGTGTTTTTTTGGGTCCCCAGCACCAAGTTCACTGTCTGACACAGAGAAGGGGTAAAACAAATATTTGTCGGATGGGTAGATGGATGGATGGAAAATGAAAAATTATTGTCCAGGAAAAGTTTCCTGATTATTCAGAGGTGGTCTGGTATTTTAGACTTCTCACCTTAACCCCAAGCGTCTGGCACCTATTACATGAAGCCAGATCTCAGACCTCAGAACGCCCCAAAGCAGCACAGCACAGTGCTTTCCCTGGGACCAGGGGGTGGGAACATCTTCCCCAGATTCCCGGCAAAAAGTTTAGGCACTGAGTAGAATGCAACCAATGCAGGGCTCCAACTGTGCTCTCACTTCGGCCCAGAGGGATGTCCTTGCCAGGCCACGGAGATGGGAGCAATGCAGTTAAGCACTTGACAAGAAGACAAAGCCAACCTCTCTACAGTTTGTCCCCTGCAGAAGAAGGGAGTGCTGAGCAACACACAAGCCTGGGGAACTCCAGAACAGGCGCACAGAAGGCAGGACCCCTATTGACAATTCAAATGAGATGCAGTGATGTTTACAGTAACCCAGACGTGGAAGCAACCTAAATGTCCATCGACAGAAGAATGGATAAAGAAGATGTGGCACCTATATACAATGGAATATTACTCAGCCATTAAAAAGAACGAAAGAATGCCATTTGCAGCGACATGGATGGACCTAGAGATTGTCATACTGAGTGAAGTAAGTCAGACAGAGAAAGAGATATATCGTATGATATTGCTTACATGTGGAATGTAAAAAAAAAAAAAAAATGATACAAATGAACTTACTTACAAAACAGAAACAGATTCACAGACTTAGAGAATGAACTTCTGGTTTCCAGCAGAGAAGGGTGAGGGGAGAGGGATAGTTAGGGAGTTTGGGATTGACATGTACACACTGCTATATTTTAAATGGTTAACAACAAGGACCTACTGTATAGCACAGGGAACTCTGCTCAATATTCTGTAACAACCTAATTGGGGAAAGAATTTGGAAAAGAATAGATACATGTATATGTATAACTGAATCACTTTGTTGTACACAGAAACTAACACAACGTTGTTAATCAACTATACTCCAATACAAAATAAAAAGTTAAAAAAAATAAAAATATTCACCTATTAAAAAAACCCAACAAAACAAAAACAAACAAACAAACAAAAACAAGTGAGGTGCAAACACAGGAACAAGTCTTAAGGGCAAAGACTTTTCTTTTTTTCATGTGGCCCCCAGCCTTGTTTGGCCTCCCTGAAACAGCTTCCAGAGAAGTGAATAAAACACCAAAGAGGGAGGAAAGCTTGATTTATTTCTCAACTCTCAGCCTCTCTCTCCCAAAGGCAGAGCCCACTGATCAAAACCTGAGGGTCTGGAACCTGGGCAGACCCCAGGAAGTAGAAGCCCAAGTGCCTGCTCCTACTAATAATGACCACAGCAGGCTATGGTAGCACTGACAATGTTGGCTTACATTGCAGGACACACTTTACAGGCTGGATCTTTGTTCTTGCTCTTTTCTCTGATTACTCTCCCACCACAGTGCCTTAAGTCTTAGCCATCCCTCAAAACCCTGTGCAAATGGGTGATCTGTGAAGCTTTCTCAGAGTCACCTACCACCAGCCTGAATTAAACAATATTTTCCCCATATTTCTATAATACACTGTTCATACTTATTTTACAACACTAATCTCAATTTCTCTTTCATTTGTATTTCATATGACTGTCTTTGATTATGTTCCTGACAAGGCTATAAATGCCTGGCAGAGAGGGACTATTTTATCCATGTCTGCATACCCCATGATTTTAGCCCTGTGTTCTAGGCATTTGATAAATGTCCATTAAATTGAATTACAATTTTCAAAGCATTACAAAGCACCATGCAGACAACTAGGTTCATAAGTTCAAAGCATATGGAGACAATAGGAGTTATCATATGGGTGGGGCTTATCTGGGAAGACTTCCTGGAGGAAGTGTGGCTGGAGGAGGCTGTGCAAGGTGGGGCTGAGAATCATGACCAAAGCCTGACTGTTAATTTAAGTTCTGGGAGGCAAAGGCCAGGCTTCTCTCCTTCCTTACCCACCTTTTTCCCCATCCCAGTATAGAATAGTGGCAGTATAGTACAGTGGTTAGAAATGCAGACTCTCAAGACAGACTGCCTGGATGTATATCCTAGCTTAGTCACTTAATAGCTGTGTGACCTTGGGCTAGTCACCTCATCCATCTGGTCTCAGTTTCTTCCTCCCTGTAAAGTATGGGTAAAGTAGTATCTAACTCACTGGATTATGTGATGATTTAAGGAGTTAATATATGTAAAACTCTTACTAGGTGCCAACAGCTAATTTCAATGTTTTATATAGATTAACTCATTTAATCTTCACACACCCCAATGAGGTCAATACTATTATTATCCTTATTTTACAGGTGAGGAAACTGAGACTCAGAGAGCGTGAGGTGGGGAGACTATTAGCATATCCTTCTCCAAAATGTCAAACCTTCTCCAAACATGACAAACTTGGATCTGCTTACCCCAAACCATACAACTCTTTCCCTGAAGAACCAGAACCAAAATCATAGCTCAAAATAATAATAACTTTGGGGCTTCTCTGGTGGCACAGTGGTTAAGAATCCGCCTGCCAATGCAGGGGACACGGGTTCGAGCCCTGGTCCGGGAAGATCCCACATGCCACGGAGCAACTAAGTCCATGCACCACAACTACTGAGCCTGCGCTCTAGAGCCCGTGAGCCACAACTACTGAGCCCATATGCCACAACTACTGAAGCCCGCGTGCCTAGAGCCCGTGCTCCACAACAAGAGAAGCCACCGCAATGAGAAGCCCGCGCACCGCAACAAAGACCCAACACAGCCAAAAAATAAAAATAAAAATAATAATAATAATAACTTTGCCTTTATTATAATTCATAACCATCTGCTAAACACCTTCACATTTGAGGCTCACTACACCCCTATGAAAGAGCCATCACCACCCCTGCTTTTCAGATGAGTGCTGAGGTCCGGAGGGGCGGTAGGACTTGGAGAAGCAGGCACTGTGGCTCCAGGTCAGAGAGCCTCCACTAGGCCCAAGCAGCCTCCAGCCCACAGGCTGGGCCACAGGGCATCAGGCAGGGGGCAGCAGCCCCACACCCTCTTCTTCCTCATGCCTTGAACAACTCGTCCTCTGGATGAATCCACACAGTCTCTGCCCAGAGCCCACCACGGCTGCTGGGGGCCTGGCTCATACCATCAAGAAGGTGAGTGAATTTACAAAAAACCAACTAAGGCTCCAGGGTCTAGAGATGACAGAAAACAAAAAGAAAACCATCACCAAACAATAGCAAAAGAAGTGTTTAGAAGTAATTTTCAGAATAAAAGAGTTTGAATATACAACAAAGTAATGACTTACAAGGATTTTTAATGAAGCATATCTACTTCTAATCTGATGAGCATCCATCATTAAATTTTTATAAACTGTGAGAAAACAAACAAACAAAATAAAAGAGTTTGGTTTGGAAGACTATATTTTTCATCTCTAAAAAACTGGACAAAAGAATTGAACCAAAAATTTATACATAAATTAGAAATGACCAATAAAATGTTCTCCTCATAATCAATGAAAAGAATTCAAAACATAGCACTGAGACACCACCAATTAAAGTGGGAACTGGGAGGTCGGAAGAAGATGGCGGAAGAGTAAGACGCGGAGATCACCTTCCTTCCCACAGATACATTAGAAATACATCTACACGTGGAACTGCTCCTACAGAACACCCACTGAACGCTGGCAGAAAACGTCAGACCTCCCAAAAGGCAAGAAACTCCCCACGTACTTGGGTAGGGCAAAAGAAAAAAGAAATAACAGAGACAAAAGAATAGGGATGGGACCTGCACCAGTGGGAGGGAGCTGTGAAGGAGGAAAGGTTTCCACACACTAGGAAGCCCCTTCGCGGGCAGAGACTGCGGGTGGCAGAGGGGGGAAGCTTCGGAGCCACGGAGGAGAGCGCAGCCACAGGGGTGCGGAGGGCAAAGCGGAGAGATTCCCGCGCAGAGGATCAGTGCCAAGCAGCACTCACCAGCCCGAGAGGCTTGTCTGCTCACCCGCCGGGGCGGGCGGGGGCTGGGAGCTGAGGCGCGGGCTTTGGTCGGATCGCAGGGAGAGGACTGGGGTTGGCGTCGTGAACACAGCCTGAAGGGGTTAGCGCACCACAGCTAGCCGGGAGGGAGTCCGGGAAAAAGGCTGCAGCTGCCGAAGAGGCAAGAGACTTTTTCTTGCCTCTTTGTTTCACGGCGCGCAAGGAGAGGGAATTCAGAGCGCCGCCTAAACGAGCTCCAGAGACGGGCGCGAGCCGCGGCTATCAGCGCGGACCCCAGAGACGGGCATGAGACGCTAAGGCTGCTGCTGCTGCCGCCACCAAAAAGCCTGTGTGCGAGCACAGGTCACTCTCCACACCGCCCCTCCTGGGAGCCAGTGCAGCCCGCCACGGCCAGGCTCCCGTGATCAGGGGACAACTTCCCCAGGAGAACGCACGGCATGCCTCAGGCTGCTGCAACGTCACGCCGGCTTCTGCCGCCGCAGGCTCGCCCCGCATCCGTATCCCTCCCTCCCCCCGGCCTGAGTGAGCCAGAGCCCCCGAAGCAGCTGCTCCTTTAACCCCGTTCTGTCTGGGCGGAGAACAGACGCCCTCAGGCGACCTACACGCAGAGGCGGCTCCAAATCCAAAGCTGAACCCCGGGAGATGTAGGAACAAAGAAGAGAAAGGGAAATCTCTCCCAGCAGCCTCAGAAGCAGCGGATTAAAACTTCACAAACAACTTGATGTGCCTGCATCTGTTGAATACCTGAATAGACAACGAATCATCCCAAATTCAGGAGGTGGACTGTGGGAGCAGGATATATTAATTTTTCCCCTTTTCCTTTTTTTTTTTTTTTGAGTGTATATGTATATGCTTCTGGGTGAGATTTTGTCTGTATAGCTTTGCTTTATAATAGCTTTATTTTACTTCACTATATTTTATCCTCTTTCTTTCTTTCTTTCTTTCTTTCTATTTTTTCTCCCTTTTACTCTGAGCCGTGTGGATGAAAGGCTCTTGGTGCTCCAGCCAGGCATCAGGGCTGTGCCTCTGAGGTGGGAGAGCCAACTTCAGGACACTGGTCCACAAGAGACCTCCCAGCTCCACGTAATACCAAATGGCGAAAATCTCTCAGAGATCTCCATCTCAACATCAAGACCCAGCTTCACTCAACGACCAGCAAGCTACAGTGCTGGACACCCTATGCCAAACAACTAGCAAAACAGGAACACAGCCCCATCCATTAGCAGAGAGACTGCCTAAAATCATAATAAGGCCACAGACACCCCAAAATACACCACCAGACGTGGACGTGCCCACCAGAAAGACAAGATCCAGCTTCATCCACCAAAACACAGGCACTAGTTCCCTCCACCAGGAAGCCTACACAACCCACTGAACCAACCTTAGCCACTGGAGACAGATACCAAAAACAACGGGAACTACGAACCTGCAGCCTGTGAAAAGGAGACCCCAAACACAGTAAGATAAGCAAAATGAGACGACAGAAAAACACACAGCACATGAAGGAGCAGGGTCAAAACACACCAGACCTAACAAATGAAAAGGAAATAGGTAGTCTACCTGAAAAAGAATTCAGAATAACGATAGTAAGGATGATCCAAAATCTTGGAAATAGAATAGACAAAATGCAAGAAACACTTAACAAGGACGTAGAAGAACTAAAGAGGAACCAAGCAACGATGAAAAACACAATAAATGAAATTAAAAATACTCTAGATGGGATCAATAGCAGAATAACTGAGGCAGAAGAACGGATAAGTGACCTGGAAGATAAAATGGTGGAAATAACTACTGTAGAGCAGGATAAAGAAAAAAGAATGAAAAGAACTGAGGACAGTCTCAGAGACCTCTGGGACAACATTAAACGCACCAACATTCGAATTATAGGGGTCCCAGAAGAAGAAGAGAAAAAGAAAGGGACTGAGAAAATATTTGAAGAGATTATAGTTGAAAACTTCCCTAATATGGGAAAGGAAATAGTTAATCAAGTCCTGGAAGCACAGAGAGTCCCATACAGGATAAAGCCAAGGAGAAACATGCCAAGACACATATTAATCAAACTGTCAAAAATTAAATATAAAGAAAACATATTAAAAGCAGCAAGGGAAAAACAACAAATAACACACAAGGGAATCCCCATCAGGTTAACAGCTGATCTTTCAGCAGAAACTCTGCAAGCCAGAAGGGAGTGGCACGATATACTTAAAGTGATGAAGTAGAAAAACCTACAACCAAGATTACTCTACCCAGCAAGGATCTCATTCAGATTTGATGGAGAAATTAAAACCTTTACAGACAAGCAAAAGCTGAGAGAGTTCAGCACCACCAAACCAGCTTTAGAACAAATGCTAAAGGAACTTCTCTAGGCAAGAAACACAAGAGAAGGAAAACACCTACAATAACAAACCCAAAACATTTAAGAAAATGGGAATAGGAACATACATATCAATAATTACCTTAAATGTAAATGGATTAAATGCTGCCACCAAAAGACACAGACTGGCTGAATGGATACAAAAACAAGACTCATATATATGCTGTCTACAAGAGACCCACTTCAGACCTAGGGACACATACAGACTGAAAGTGAGGGGATGGAAAAAGATATTCCATGCAAATGGAAATCAAAAGAAAGCTGGAGTAGCAATTCTCATATCAGAAAAATAGACTTTAAAATAAAGACTATTACAACAGACAAAGAAGGACACTATATAATGATCAAGGGATCGATCCAAGAGGAAGGTATAACAATTGTAAATATTTATGCACCCAACATAGGAGCACCTCAATACATAAGGCAAATACTAACAGCCATAAAAGGGGAAATTAACAGCAACACAATCATAGTAGGGGACTTTAACACCCCACTTTCACCAATGGACAGATCATCCAAAATGAAAATAAATAAGGAAACACAAGCTTTAAATGATACATTAAACAAGATGGACTTAATTGATATTTATAGGACATTCCACCCAAAAACAACAGAATACACATTCTTCTCAAGTGCTTATGGAACATTCTCCAGGATAGATCATATCTTGGGTCACAAATCAAGGCTTGGTAAATTTAGGAAAATTGAAATCGTATCAAGTATCTTTTCCGACCACAACGCTATGAGACTAGATATCAATTACAGGAAAAGATCTGTAAAAAATACAAACACATGGAGGCTACACAATACACTACTTAATAACGAAGTGATCACTGAAGAAATCAAAGGGGAAATCAAAAAATACCTAGAAACAAATGACAATGGAGACACGACGATCCAAAACCTATGGGATGCAGCAAAAGCAGTTTTAAGAGGGAAGTTTATAGCAATACAAGCCTACCTCAAGACACAGGAAACATCTCGAATAAACAACCTAACCTTGCACCTGAAGCAATTAGAGAAAGAAGAACAAAAAAACCCCAAAGCTAGCAGAAGGAAAGAAATCATAAAGATCAGGTCAGAAATAAATGAAAAAGAAATGAAGGAAACAATAGCAAAAATCAATGAAACTAAAAGCTGGTTCTTTGAGAAGATAAACAAAATTCATAAACCATTAGCCAGACTCATCAAGAGAAAAAGGGAGAAGACTCAAATCAATAGAATTAGAAATGAAAAAGGAGAAGTAACCACTGACACCACAGAAATACAAACGATCATGAGAGATTACTACAAGCAACTCTATGCCAATAAAATGGACAACCTGGAAGAAATGGACAGATTCTTAGAAATGTACAACCTGCCGAGACTGAACCAGGAAGAAATAGAAAATATGAACAGACCAATCACAAGCACTGAAATTGAAACTGTGATTAAAAATCTTCCAACAAACAAAAGCCCAGGACCAGATGGCTTCACAGGCGAATTCTATCAAACATTTAGAGAAGAGCTAACACCTATCCTTCTCAAACTCTTCCAAAATATTGCAGAGGGAGGAACACTCCCAAACTCATTCTACGAGGCCACCATCACCGTGAAACCAAAACCAGACAAAGATGTCACAAAGAAAGAAAACTACAGGCCAATATCACTGATGAACAGAGATGCAAAAATCCTCAACAAAATACTAGCAAACAGAATCCAACAGCACATTAAAAGGATCATACACCATGATCAAGTGGGGTTTATCCCAGGAATGCAAGGATTCTTCAATATACGCAAATCAATCAACGTGATACACCATATTAACAAATTGAAGGAGAAAAACCATATGATCCTCTCAATAGATGCAGAGAAAGCTTTCCACAAAATTCAACACCCATTTATGATAAAAGCCCTGCAGAAAGTAGGCATAGAGGGAACTTTCCTCAACATAATAAAGGCCATATATGACAAACCCACAGCCAATATTGTCCTCAATGGTGAAAAACTGAAACCATTTCCACTGAGATCAGGAACAAGACAAGGTTGCCCACTCTCACCACTATCATTCAACATAGTTTTGGAAGTGTTAGCCACAGCAATCAGAGAAGAAAAAGAAATAAAAGGAATCCAAATCGGAAAAGAAGAAGTAAAGCTGTCACTGTTTGCAGATGACATGATATTATACATAGAGAATCCTAAAGATGCTACCAGAAAACTACTAGAGCTAATCAATGAATTGGGTAAAGTAGCAGGATACAAAATTAATGCACAGAAATCTCTTCCATTCCTATACACTAATGATGAAAAATCTGAAAGTGAAATTAAGAAAACACTCCCGTTTACCACTGCAACAAAAAGAATAAAATATCTAGGAATAAACCTACCTAAGGAGACAAAAGACCTGTATGCAGAAAACTATAAGACACTGATGAAAGAAATTAAAGATGATACAAATAGATGGAGAGATATACCATGTTCTTGGATTGGAAGAATCAACATTGTGAAAATGACTCTACTACCCAAAGCAATCTACAGATTCAATGCAATCCCTATCAAACTACCACTGGCATTTTTCACAGAACTAGAACTAAAAATTTCACAATTTGTATGGAAAAACAAAAGACCCCGAATAGCTAAAGCAATCTTGAGAACGAAAAATGGAGCTGGAGGAATCAGGCTCCCTGACTTCAGACTATATTACAAAGCTACAGTAATCAAGACAGTTTGGTACTGGCACAAAAACAGAAATATAGATCAATGGAACAGGATAGAAAGCCCAGAGATAAACCCACGCACATATGGTCACCTTATCTTTGATAAAGGAGGCAAGCATATACAGTGGAGAAAAGACAGCCTCTTCAATAAGTGGTGCTGGGAAAATTGGACAGATACATGTAAAAGTATGAAATTAGAACACTCCCTAACACCATACACAAAAATAAACTCAAAATGGATTAAAGGCCTAAGTGTAAGGCCAGACACTATCAAACTCTTAGAGGAAAACATAGGCAGAACACTCTATGACATAAATCACAGCAAGATTCTTTTTGACCCAGCTCCTAGAGAAATGGAAATAAAAACAAAAATAAACAAATGGGACCTAATGAAACTTAAAAGCTTTTGCACAGCAAAGGAAACCATAAACAAGACCAAAAGACAACCCTCAGAATGGGAGAAAATATTTGCAAATGAAGCAACTGACAAAGGATTAATCTCCAAGATTTACAAGCAGCTCATGCAGCTCAATAACAAAAAAACGAACAACCCAATCCAAAAATGGGCAGAAGACCTAAATAGATATTTCTCCAAAGAAGATATACAGATTGCCAACAGACACATGAAAGAATGCTCAACATCATTAATCATTAGAGAAATGCAAATCAAAACTACAATGAGATATCATCTCACACTGGTCAGAATGGCCATCATCAAAAAATCTAGAAACAATAAATGCTGGAGAGGGTGTGGAGAAAAGGGAACACTCTTGCACTGTTGGTGGGAATGTAAATTGATACAGCCACTATGGAGAACAGTATGGAAGTTCCTTAAAAAACTAAAAATAGAACTACCATACGACCCAGCAATCCCACTACTGGGCATATACCCTGAGAAAACCATAGTTCAGAAAGAGTCATGTACCAAAATGTTCATTGCAGCTCTATTTACAATAGCCAGGACCTGGAAGCAACCTAAGTGTCCATCATCGGATGAATGGATAAAGAAGATGTGGCACATATATACAATGGAATATTACTCAGCCATAAAAAGAAATGAAATGGAGGTATTTGTAATGAGGTGGATGGAGTTAGAGTCTGTCATACAGAGTGAAGTAAGTCAGAAAGAGAAAAACAAATACAGTATGCTAACACATACACATGGAATCTAAGGGAAAAAAAAAAAAGGCCATGAAGAACCTAGTGGCAAGACGGGAATAAAGACACAGACCTACTAGAGAATGGACTTGAGGATATGGGGAGGGGGAAGGGTGAGATGTGACAGGGTGAGAGAGTGTCATGGACATATATACACTACCAGATGTACAATAGAGAGCTAGGGGGAAGCAGCCGCATAGCACAGGGAGATCAGCTCGGTGCTTTGTGACCACCTAGAGGGGTGGGATGGGGAGGGTGGGAGGGAGGGAGATGCAAGAGGGAAGAGATATGGGAACATATGTATATGTATAACTGATTCACTTTGTTATAAAGCAGAAACTAACACACCATTGTAAAGCAATTATACTTCAATAAAGATGTTTTCAAAAATAAAAAAAAAATAAATAAAGTGGAAACTGTTTAAAATAATAGGTATAGGGGTGGGGGGCAGTTGCAGAGGCTGAACATTCATGGGAGTATAAATTGAACCACCTTTTGAGAGAGCAGTTTGGTCTGTGGTATGTAAGGGCCTTGACGTTATTGATGTTCTTTGACCTCACAGTTTCGTTTCTAGATATTTATTAAGAAAAGTGTATAAAATAGTCACAAAAATAGGTTTAAGAGAATTCATGTGGTGTGTTTTACAAAAGAAAAAGAAAGAGGCAACCCAGAAAGCTAAAGAGGGGAATGATTAAATAAGTAATGGCACCTCCATCCAGTGGAATTCTTTGCTACCACTAAATATGACGTGGAAAAGTTGAAGATTATTTAATGAGCTTAAAGAAGTTAATTGTGGGGCTTCCCTGGTGGCGCAGTGGTTGGGAGTCTGCCTGCCAATGCAGGGGACACGGGTTCGGGCCCTGGTCTGGGAAGATCCCACATGCCGCGGAGCGACTAGGCCCGTGAGCCACAACTACTGAGCCTGCGCATCTGGAGCCTGTGCTCCGCAACGAGAGGCCTCGATAGTGAGAGGCCCGCGCACCGCGATGAGGAGTGGCCCCCACTTGCCGCCACTAGAGAGGGCCCTCGCACAGAAACGAAGACCCAACACAGCCAAAAATAAATAAATTAATTAATTAATTAATTTAAAAAACAAAAAAACATTTGAACTTTATTGTAGATCAGGTTTCCTCATACTTTGAAAAAAAAATATTAATTGTGAAAAGCAGGTAAAAAATAAACAGTATACTGTATATAGACTAATCCTCATATTATAGAAAAATGTATGTATACAGGGACACTATAATGAAGTGATTAAAAGCACAGACTGCTGAGCCAGAGTGCTTGGGTCTCAGTCTGAAACTGCCCTTAAATGCTGTGTGACCTTGGGCAAGTCAATTAACTGCTCTGTTCCTTGTTTAACTCATTTGTTATAGAAATAATAATGGTACCTTTCTCACTGATGCTGGAAGGACTGAATGAGTTAATAACTGGAACACAGTAAGTTATATGTGTTAGCTGTTCTTATCATTGCTTACACATAGAAAAATGACCGAAAGGATATACAATCTAAGATTGTTTCTGGTGGGTGGTATTACAGTAATGTTTATTCTTCCTTTTGATATCTCAATTTTCTAAATTTTCTTTCATGTACATATAGTGCTTTTAATAAGAAAAAAAAATATTGCTTTATTAAAATTAAAAAAATCTGAGACAGACTTCTTAGGAAAAAAGACAAAGAATAAAAGTCCAGACCAAGATACAAGGCATTGATGCCTTACTAAGAAATCAGGGCAGGGATGGGGGAGAACCGTGAAGTATGAAAAGCCAGGACAGGGAAAACCAGACTAGTACCCAGATGGTGATGGTTAATTTGCCAACTTAGCTAGGCTGTGGAGCCCAGTTATTTGTTCAAACGTCAGTCTAGATGTTGCTGTAAAGGTATTTTTTAGATGTGATTGACATTTAAATCAGTCAACTTTTATAGTAAAGCAGATTACGCTCCACAATGTGGATGGGCCTCATCTTATCCGCTGAAGGCCTTAAGAGAAAAATACTGAGGTCCCAGGAAAAGATTCCTGGGAATTTTCCTTCCAGAATGCCTTTGGCCTCTAGAGTACAACATCAACTCTTGTCAGAATTTCCAGCTTGATGACCTGCCCTGTGAATTTCAGACTTGCCAGTCCCCACAGTTGTGAGAGCCATTTCCTTAAAATAAACTCTCTATTGGTTCTGTTTCTCTGGAGAACCCTAATACACAGGACCACGTGAAGAAGCCAGGAGCATGCTTCTAACACGGCGCTCCCTCTCCGCAGCCTCCCCGGGGGTGGTGAGCTAGCCTGTAATTATCAGTCTATATCCTCTTCACCAACTGTCGGAACAGTTATTATTATGCTAAAAAAAAAAAAAAAAAGACCAATCAGAGGATTGTTAGTGCTGAAAGTATGTAAGAACACGGCCTTCCTCATTTAAGAAAGAAAAGAAAAACACACATCACAGTGGAGCAGATTTGGCCCTTCCCCAGATAGGACCACCTCACACCTTGCAGATTCTATGATTGGTTTTACGCACATGGCAGTAGTAGGATCAAAGAGAACCAAGCTAAGAAGAAGCCGCATTTTAGGAGGAGCACCCATGAAACATGCAGCACATCTAGAGAGAAATAAGTTCTGGGCAAGACGCAGACTGCACACCTCGTGTGCCAGGTCTGGGCCCGGGACCTCGAAGGCAGCAGCCGGGGCCCCCTTCCCCACTGCTCAGGACTCCAGCCTTAGCAATAGCTGCAGGGCTTCTTTCTACTCAGATCTTAGGAACGGACAGCAAAAAGGCTTAAACACGACGGAACCCACATTATTGTGTAAATGATTTGAACTTTGATAAAAATATTAAGGAAAATTGCATTCACAACAAATTACAAAACAATTTACGGAGCACTTCTGGGGTTAAGCAGAACCCCTCCTCGCTGAGGAATGGATGAACCACTCAGGCATGGTCCTCTCGGGAGTTCCTTCTTGTGCTCTTCTGGTTCTGTGTCACCCACTGAACCTCTTCTTTGTCAACATACCTCCAAATAGTCACATCCTTGTGCCATGAGCTTTTATAGAAATTGCAGAGAATTCTTCGGCTTTCTATTTGCAGCTGCTCGAAGTTCAGACTTTTCATCAACTGCAATTCAAATAGGACTTCTGGTCTATTTGGTACTGAATAGAGAAATACATGTTGCAACTTAAGGAGATATATCTTCTACAGATGAACACACATGCACAGTCATAATTCAACTGTGTTACATTCTAGAAACTATTACAGACCTCCCTCACACCATAGAAGCCTCTGGTTTTTCTGTTTAATCACACCAAGCCCTCTTGTGGAAGGACTTTGAGACCAATCCTGAGCAGCTTGTGTTCTGTTATCATCAGTGTTCTTGACCATTTTCATAATTGACGTCAGACATCTATTGAGAGTCTGCTTTTAACAGTCACCAGGAAAGTCACTGAAGGCTCATTATTTTATTTAATCTTAATTATTTTATTTTATTTAATCACCATCCATGAAGGAAGAGGTGTTATATAAACTCCATTTTTAGAGAAGAGGCAATGGCTCAGAGAAGTTAAGGGATTTGTCCTAAGTCACTGAGCTCATAAGGGATAGAGCCAGGCTATATCCTGGGACTGGTTGGCCTGTGAAGCCCTGTTTCCATTTTAACCAAAAGAAAAAAAAGTCATGCCTGCCCAAGGACAAGCTTAAAAGAGAGATTCAGAAGCAAGGGGGGAGGCCCCAAGTTCTTGGCTGGTGACAGCAAAGGAAGAGGCTAAAACCATCTGTCCTCTGTGACCCCAGATGATGCCTCAGGCTTCCATGCCCAGGCCTCAGAAAGCTGCTTTTGAGAATTTGCCACCCAACACATGCCAGGACTCCTCAGTGGGACCTTCTACCTAAGTCCCTGTTCCTTCCCAACTCAGGGGGCTGTGAAAGAGAGCTGCATGCTGACAAAACAACGCTTTCCCTACCACTCATGGCCACTCATGTCCTCACTCTCCACTGCCCCCCAACCCACCACGGAGGCAATTGTTAAGTAAGAGGCTAAGCCAGGGATAACAACGGTGGCTCCAGTCCCATCTCCACCCAAAACTGTGTGCCTTCGGACATGTCATTTCACCTCTTTGGAACTCAGGTCCCTCCTGTGAAACATGGAATAAGACGAAGGACCTTTCAGGGTGTTTGTGAGAGGCTAAGATTCCGGGCTGTGGGAAGCCACCTTGGCATGGTGGCTGGCGCACGGTCAGCACACAGGCAACAGGCGCTGGGCCCAGGCAGAGCCGCGGCCCCTCCTCAGTAAGGGAGCTGACTGCACCGCACTAACAGGGTCTCTCCCGACCCCGACGGACTCATGGCTGCCTCCTCAGTAGTGCTGTCTAACGTCCAAGGCCAGGGCATCCATTTCACCTGAATTTTACTCCTCGGTCCTGAGTGAAGAGTCTTGGCTTCTGTGACTGCTCCCTGGCGCTGGCCGCTGCCTCCATCCAGCCTTCCAGGCTTGCCCGTGATCAGCTCCCTTACACAGTCGGGGACTCAGACCCAGTCGTCAGGCCCACACTGGTGCGCCTGGAGGAGGCGGCTGCTGCCTTGGCCACTGCTGCCACTTCACCGACATATATCTGAAAAACGATAGCATGCACAGGTGCCAGATGTGCATTCCTTAGGCGGCAATGGTTGGCAGGCACGTGGATTCAGGGAGCACTTACGGTAATTGCAAAGGCCACCAAAGATGGGAAGCCATCAATTCGGGAACCAGGGAGTGAAAGCAGATTCTCAGCATTCAGGGGGGAGGGCTGCCCAGCCAGACGCTAAATCACTGCCCCAGAGAGTCTCCCCACCTGGCAACTCTGCACGCAGGTGATCAGAGGCAGGCTGACTGCAAGGCTGTGTCTAGCTTTCTGGACCACAAAAGTTGTGTAAGTTGAACATTACCTCTTTCTGTTTCATAGGTAACTATTGTTTCCCTTTGGATTGATCTGCAGATAATGGCTCTTAACATCAGCTATATATTCATTTGTTCTAAAATAGTTAATGGTGTATGAACTCATACAAAGGTAATTGAAGGAAGTCTGTGGTAAATCCTTTTATGGGAAAATAAACATACCTTTATTCGTGAATAATCACCCGCTGGTTTTTTAATTTCTATTTTTGGATTTTCCAAGGTGTGTCTGTTATTTATTATTTATAGATAGTGCTTCTTCAGGGATAGAACAAGGGATTCATCTGAACATTAATTCTGTGTACGTGAATTCCTCTTCTCTGTATTCAAAAGGACTACTTACTACTATTAATTTAAATAACAACAATAATAATTCCCTACGCATGTTTTAGTGTTGATCAGTTTACAACGCCCTTTCCCACCCACTGTAATTTTTAACCTCATAATAACCATCTGGCATAAGGAGAGCTTATCACTATTTTACAGATAAGGGAACTGAGGTTCAGCAGGGTTAAGGGACTTCCCCAAGCCACAGAGTCAATGCCGTGGTAAGCTGTGTTGGCCTCTTTCCACTCCTGAGGATAAAAGCCATGCCTACGTGCCTTCTTGACTTTCTACCATCAGGGTGGTCTGAAGACAGTGAATGTGTACATTTACCAATAGCCAGAGGCCCCTAGAACGACCCTCAGCGGCCCACAGCCTGCTGCATCTCACCCTCTTCCTATTAAATAAGGATTGCATTCCAAGCCCCCAAAGTAACTCCCTACTTCTTGGCTTTCACCTTTGCACACTCTCGGTGTTCCTTTGTCATTCAGTGTGCTCAGAACACCCCGTCATCACCTTTTAATCCTGGCTCTCTGGGACGGATGGGTGTCTTTGATGGATGAAGGAGGAAATAGCTGAAAGCTGACCAACCCTGGCGGAGACCAACACGGATGGGTTTGTAGGGTTTGTAGGAGGCCAGCACAAATCCAGTCCATCCTGACTAGAGCTGCAGTAAACCTGTTCCCCATTTGGTCCTGGGACCCCTTAGCCTTGGGTGCTGCGCTATTCTACTCTATCCTGAAGGGCCCAGGAATGAAGCCCAGTAGCTCTAGTGGGATGGAATATGGGACAGGCATGGTGTGGGGGACACATCACCCAGCCCTCATGGTTTGAGGGGAAAGCTGTGTTCTCCTGAAGAATGGACAGGGCTCTATACCAAGTCGTCACACACGTACTGCAAACCAGCCTTGTCCTCACAGAGGGGAACAGTCAAGAAAGGATGATTACGCAAACAGACAAGCAACAATAATGACAGCAGAGTGAAATAAATTCTGTAAAAGATGCACCAATAAAAGACTATAAGATTATTGAGGCCGAGCTAAGATGTTTAAGAGAGATCTCATCTGGTTGGAATAATCTGGAAATAGATTATAGAATCAGTGGTGGTTGAGTTGTTCTGAATGGATGGGAGCCATGTGCATGGAGGAGATGGAGAGGAATGCATTCAGTGCAGGAAGAGGGCTTGCAGGAAGGGGTTTGGTGGGAATTGACAGGTCCATGCTTTTGAGCAGTGGCTATGATAGGAATAAGGGCATAGTGGGAAATGCCTGTTACCATTGCATTTAAGTCAACAAACGTTTGATACCACCAGGACTTTATAGAGTTCTGAGCACTGGTGAAGCAGGAAAAGGAAGAACTCCTCCTCCCACAATATTTCTTCTTTTTCCCAGTGGGAAGAAGGAGGTTGGAATCTTCCAGTTTGCTTGTTCCAGGAACTCTGCCTATGGGTTGGACACCTAGATCTGGGACATTCAGATTCCCTTTCAAATGGCACCTTCCAACTTTCCTGGCCAAACCAAGGATGCCAATGATGGTGTTAGTCACGTGTTTCCTGCCTGAATCGGGTTTCGGAGAAACAGAAGGGCCAACACAACCTGTCAGATCAGGGATTAGGCTCAGAATGTCCCACAGATACTCACTAAGTCACTGGAAACTGTGTCAACAGGAACGTCTCTGGTATCTGCTTAATCCTTCCTGGTATTTCTGGGGCTGAACTTGAGAATCAGGGCTTCTGGGATGCTCTGACCAGAGACCAGGTAGGGTTGTTTTGGGAGAAGAGGCTCCAGTTGGGGCAGAGACAGGATAAGGAGGCTCAGAACTGTCCACTGTTCTTTTCCCCTCTCAGAACCATGCCCATCACCCTGCCCCTCAGTCAGGATGTGTGGGCTGTGAACGGACAGGTAAATTCTCTCAACACCCAAGTAACTTTAGGCAACAGCTCTCTGGCTTTTAGACTTGTTTTTGCTCTTTTCTCGGGGTGAAGCCCAGGATTATGGAATTTTCCCATCTTCTGCGTTTTTGGAGGGAGACTTGAATGGGCACCCTCTAGTCACTCCTGGCTGCCAGGCCTCTGTCCCACATCATCGTTCTGTGCTCCTGGGTGGAGATGAAGGTGTCTGGTGAGCAATTTTGTCTTTCATTGCTAAGTCATTATTTGGGGTGTGCAGGGCCTGTTCTCCCAATTAGGCTAATTTCTTGGAAAGCAGAATCTTATTCTCTACTTGTAGCCCACTACTGTGTAGCAATACCAGCTGATCTTGTAGAAATCAACCAGGTAGAGGTCACAAATGAATTCCTGAGTAAGTGTGTACGAAGAGATGCAAACATGAGTTTCTTTCTTTGAGATTTTCTGTTTACTCCAAGGCATAGTGAGCAAAGGATAAGAGTTTGACTCAACTTCTGCTAGGGTCCGTGGCCTGCCTCTGCCCTCCAGCACACCCAGGAGGTGTGAGTGCTCAGTAAAGTCCCTCATTTGTAACAACTCTTCGCAAATTTACCAACTAACAAATTTACACACTCAATTAGAGACTGTGGGTCCCAAGCTCTGCCACCTCCTCATCTCCCCCAGCCCCACACACCCACCCACTGCAGCCAACCTCCCTCCACCCAGTACACACATACACCTCATTTACCTCTACTTCTATGGAGCCCCGTCTTCACACCCCCTCCCCCAGGCTCAGCCCAGCCCCAGGCACGTGGAAACACACAGGCTTCGGAGGCAGGCAGACCTACGTTCAAATGCAGGTATATCGCTTTCTATGTGACCTTGGGTAGTTTACTTAACCTCTCTATACCTCATTTTCTTCATCTGTAAATTGGATGTAATAATACCTACCTCATAGTTACCCCATAGATAAAGCACCTGGCTTATCACTTTCCTAACTTACGTTCCTTTAGTTCCCAATTCTTTCTAGAAGTTCTAAGCCCCTTCCGATAAGGCTTAGCACATCACTCACAGCAGGAAGGTCTAATCTGCTGAACCCCCTCTTGTTCCCCAATTTCCCCCTCTCATACTGGTCTTCTCCTAACTCTGACCAGTAACCAAAGCAACCTCTCCCTTCACTCCCCCCCACCCCAGGACTGCAGCCAGCCCCTCCCCTTGCAGACAGACCTCTCCAACCACAAAGCCTGCTGTGGCCCCTCCTGCAGCCTGCATCTCACCCCTGCTCTTCGTCCTGTATTGGGGCTCCTGCCATGGCTGTCTTTGCTGTGCCAGACACTGCGACCAAGGCCCTTCCTGCACCTGCCCAGCCTGTCGTTGCCTTTCCTCCGTGCTGCATGCTGACGTGTAAGTGAGGATAGCAAAGATGCCTTTCCCCATCCAGAGGCACCCGGGAAGCTACCAGTACTTTCTGCAAAAGTGTGGCTTAGGACTGCCTTTGGGACTTGACTTCAGAGCTAAGAACGTTTCCTTCTCAGCATCCTCGAGGGTGGTTGTTCTTCATCAATGGAGGACAAAACTGATGTTTGGAAAGTGCCAAAAGTTGTGAAGAAGAGAATAAGCGGCAGCATGCTGTGATGGAGGGGACCACGGCCCGAAGTTGAGGGGCACTTGTGCAGCCCTGTCCCTTCTACACGGAGTAGCCACTTCTCTGAGAATTCTCAGCATCCTCATTTCTAAAAGGGGCTTAGCCATACCACCTCACAGGGCTGTTGTGAGGATCCAAGGAAATGAGATGGCGATGAAAAGCAAATCAAACCGTGATTGCCATTACTGTTATCCTCTTGGGGACTTTCTCCTGGGACTGCCAGGCTGTAAACTCCCTGAGATGTGACCCGCTGGTCAACACTGAGTCCTCAGGCCTTATAGCTCTGTGTCTGAATGGCTCTCCATAAATATCTGCTGATCAGCTGACCAGCTGAGTCCCGTGTCTTTGCAATGAAGTGGATACACATAGTCATCTTAATCTTCTTCTCCCCCTAGCTCTCAGCTGTCAAATGCTACCTACCTATAGGATGGGGCTGTGGGGGAAGAGGTATTAACCTTCTCTGTTTTGATCAAAAATGAGGCCAACCAAAAAGAAACGAGATAGGATTTATTGGTATGAAAGGCAATTCTACAACATTTCTTGGTATGAAAGGCAATTCTACAACATTTCTTGGTATGAAAGGCAATTGTACAACATTTCTTGGTATGAAAGGCAATGCTACAGCAAGAATTCCAAGAATGTTCTAAGGAATGGCAACCTCATCAGAAAAACACGTATAGCCTCCCAAAGTGACCATTTTGAAAAGGACAACCCTCAGTAGATGGATATGTTGATGAATGTTTGTATTTGAAAAAAAGGAGTCCCATGACTGTGCGGTCACACCAAGATGAATTAGACCAGCAGGTGAAACAGACAAGAAGGGAGGCGAGGCCGGGCTGCGCCAGCTTGGATGAACCAAGCCTTCCCGTGGGGCCGGGACATCTGTCTAAAACACTGGCCTCGATTAAATCCCGTATGAAAGGTTTCTGTCCCACTCACCTGGAACTCCACACACTGCTTAACAGCCTCTTGCTTCATCCTGCCTGTGCCTTAGCTAAGTCCCCTCCTGAAGAAACTCTTTCACTCTCAGCGTCTTGGTGATCTGAGCTCCTAAAACTGGGGCTGCCAGCTAGGGGCCCGTAGGTCTGTCAGTGGCAGCTGTGAGCGGAAAGCCTCTGCTCTGACTGGGCCTTGGGCCAGCCGCGGGCTCCCCCAAAGCAGCTGCACTCTCTCCTCCTCCCCTGCGGCTGCCCTGGCAGCAGCTTCTCTCGCTGGGAGGCTGTGCCGGCGGCAGCAACAGAACCAGCCATGTGCCTTCCTGGATCACCAAACGTCTCTGGTTCTTATGGTTCTGGAAGCCTCTTTGCAGTGCTCAGAGTCTGTGACACCAGGTGACTTCTGCCAACCCAACAATGGGGTTGAGCCTTCCCATGGAGGGAGGGGCTTACATGGTGGCCCTTCCCCACCCCAGGGCCATATTTAGGTGAGATGAGTATATCCATTTATTCTAAGGAATTTAAAGTATAACATAAAGGTCATCTTACTATCAGTACTGTTTATAGGTCAGTGGCTAAGGTCTGCCACATTGATAAAACAAACAAACAAACAAAAAAACAAAAACCAAGATCTTTTCATGAATCGAGGTACAATATTCTGAGTTCTGTACCTTGACGTACACAAGAAAGCAAGGTCTGCCTGAGATTTTTGGCTACCAGATGATAGCAAGGACACCCCCTGGAGAAACCCCCCTGAGGTCTGTAACCTTCCACACTGACCTGCTTCCTCTAGCACCGACTCCCCTGCCTTCCTTTACCGGCTTGGTTCTCTAATCATGCCGTCCTCTTCCTGTGCCCTTCTCCTTTCCTTCTCCACGGTACTCCCTCCCCCGGTTTCCCAGCTTCTGCAGCTTTCCATCCCCCCACCCTGCCCCCCGCATTTGAAGCTCACCATCTGTGATGGTCATCTCTTTTGGTCTCTCCGAGGCTTCTGCTCAATGCACCTCCAGGTCTCTTGCCTCTCGCCCATCCACCAAGTCCAGAACCCAGGAAATCTCTCCCTTCTGTTCCTCACAGGCCACCAGGGCCATGGGCTTGGAGGAGCCACAAGGCTATGGGCAGCTGACCTCCTCCCAGGTCCCAGCACTGAGGACAGAGGTCACATTCAGAGAAACTTGGACTCTCAGAATTGGAAGGCCTCCCACCCAGGGAAGGCTCCCCCTCCTCAGTATTCCCAGCAGCTGGTAGCCCAACCTCTCCGTGAACACCTTCCGAAAAGGAAGCCAGAAAGGGCAGAGTTGAGCCCTGGGGTTCCTGCTCCGCCCCCACTGGAGACAGGGGTTGACTCACATATGTACTTACTGCCTGTTGGTGTTCTCAGCAGGACCCTAACACCTGTGATAGGCAACGGCATTGCTCTGTCCACGTGGTACAGTCTGGAAGGCTCACTGCATTTGGGTTCTAGGATTTCTTGGCTCCTTATAAGCTGTGTGGCCTTGGGCAAATGACCTAACTTCTCTGAGCCTGTTTCTTCACCTATAAAAAAGTGAAGATAATAAGGATCACAAGAGATGATGCGTCTTAAATTGCTTTGTGAGCCATAGGGTGTACACAGAGGTACACAAATTTTATATGGGTATAATAACACACTAATGATATTTAATAGCACTTAGTCTAAGCCAGCATCTGCCAAGTGTTTTATATGAATAATCTCTTTTAATCTTTACAATAATCCTATAAAACAAATACTAGTATTACCTTTGTTTCATAGTGAGTAAACTGAGGCATGGACAGACAAAGCAACCTGCCCCAGCTCACCTGACAGGTAGGCGATGGGGCCGCATATAGATCCTGCCGCAGGGCCTGTCTCCAGCCACGGGTGCTCCTCCTCCCCGTTCCTCAAACGCACTCTGTAGGAAACGCCAAGGAAGACACAGCAGAGAGGCCGGAAGCAGAGCTGAGTATGCAAGGAGAGGACTTAGAGGCAGGAGTTCGCCCTAGGAAACAGCTGAGGTTGATTACAGAGCCCCCAAGGGGCTTTTCCTCTTTCCCCAGCTTGACTCGAGGATGCCTCAGTTACTGCGAAACATTAATGGGAGCATCGAAGCCTTCAGGCGCCAGGCCAGGATGGAGGGGGTGAGCGGAAAAGGCTCCTGGAGCGAGAGTTCGCTGACGTCATCGTGGTACGACGTGCCCAGCAAGGGGTTGGGGCAGGAGGGGAGGGAGAATGACCGTGTTTGCCTCGGGACTCTGAGCTGGCAGCCGCTAGATCCGGGCCCGCCAGTCCTAACAGAGGCTGCGCAGCAGAGAAAGAGAAGGAGAGGGAGCAGAGATGGTCACAGGCCTAGTCCTTAGAGAAAATACCTTGACTTCAATTAATTCTAATTTGGAGACAGGGTAAAGGGACAGCTCAGGAAGGAACAGAGCCTTTGACTACTCTAGAAATGACAATAATTGCTACTTTCCGCTGCTTCTTAAATCTGATGCGGTAGCCACTTCCTATGTCTACCAGAAGTGTGATCATCCATTAATTAGCATTCATGAGAAGCACAGCTCCGTGCCTGGCAGGAAGCAGTTGCTCAAACATATTAGCTGCGAGGTCACATTAGAAGTGAGGTTTTGGGGAGCAGGCTGTTAGCAGCTGGGGGAGACTCTGGGAGCCCCTCCCTGGCAAGCCAGACCCAGGGCCTTGATGCACTTCCCTGCCTCTCCCTGCCTTTGGTGCGCAGCTAAAGCAACCAGGATGGTGAAAGCCCCGGAGGCGGGAGAGCGTGGGCAGAGCAGGATGCTGATTCTGCACGCTCAGGGCAACCACCGTCCCACCAGACCCCCACCCACCCTGTCCTGGCAAAACGCCTGAGCGTCCTCAGTGAGGAGCTCACAGAATTCCCACGGGGCCGTCTTCCTGCTGTGCTTCTCTTGGTCTTGGGCTCATTGGAGAAAATATGGCCTCCGTGCCAGGGACCAGGGGCTGAGGACAGCCCATAGCATCACTATGAGCTCAATCATTTATTCATCCTTCATTAAATCTTTATTCAGTTCTCCTGTAGACCAGAAATTGGGCCAGACACAGAGGACACAAAACAAAGCGTGCTTCCTACCCTTGAGGGAGAGAGGCTGAACTAAATGAAAGTGATTTCGTGTCAGTGCTGCTATAGCAGTGTGTGTGTGTGTGTGTGTCTGTGTGTCTGTGTGTGTGTGTCTGTGTCTGTGTGTGTGTCTGTGTTTGTGTGTGTCTGTGTCTGTGTGTCTGTGTGTGTGTGTGTTTGTGTGTCTGTGTGTCTCTGTGTGTGTGTCTGTGTGTGTGTGTGTGTCTGTGTGTGTCTGTGTGTGTGTCTGTGTGTGTGTCTGTGCGTCTGTGTGTGTCTGTGTGTCTGTGTGTGTGTCTGTGTGTCTGTGTCTGTGTGTGTGTGTCTGTGTGTCTGTGTGTGTGTGTCTGTGTGTGTGTGTCTGTGTCTGTGTGTGTGTGTCTGTGTCTGCGTGTCTGTGTGTCTCTGTGTGTGTGTGTCTGTGTCTGTGTGTGTGTCTGTGTGTGTGTGTCTGTGTGTCTGTGTGTGTGTCTGTGTGTCTGTGTCTGTGTGTCTGTGTCTGTGTGTCTGTGTGTCTGTGTCTGTGTGTGTGTGTCTGTGTCTGCGTGTCTGTGTGTCTCTGTGTGTGTGTGTGTGTGTCTGTGTGTGTGTCTGTGTGCCTGTGTCTGTGTGTGTGTGTCTGTGTATGTGTCTGTGTGTGTGTCTCTGTGTGTGTGTGTGTGTGTGTGTGCGGTGTGGAGGTGCCGAGCAGGTGGGCTCCCAGGTTCGGGGGTGGGATGCCTGGGTGGTGAGTGGACCGGCCTGACCACGTCCTCCTTGGGGGAGGGATGCTGACTTAGCCTCTTCTTCTCCCCAGAAACCCCACGATCCGGCCACTGTGGATGAAGTCCTGCACCCGCTGGATGAAGACAACACAGGGACAGTAGAATTCAAGGAATTCTTGGTCTTGGTGTTTAAAGTCGCCCAGGCCTGTTTCAAGACACTGAGGGAGAGTCCTGAGGGAGCATGTGGCTCTCAGGAGTCTGGAAGTGGCACTCCTGCGGCCTCCCAAGAGCCAGGAGAAGGACAGAGAAGTGGCACTGCAGTGGGAAGGGCTGAGAAGAGACAAGGCCATGCGGGGAGAAGCAGCACACAGAGCGAGCAGGCTTCCAGGGGGCAGGGCGGGCCTGGGTCTCAGACCCCAGGTCAGGACATCAGCTCTGCTCAGGTCAGTCGTCGGGACAGGCAGTCTTGAGTCCCAGAGACAGGAGGGAGCCAGCCAGCAGATGCAAGCAAGGGGCCATGTGGAGCAGACCCAGAGAGTGCGAGAAGACAAGAGTCCTCAGACCAGAGAGAGGCGGGCGGAGAGGCAGTCACAGACCAGGGAACGGACAGAGCCCACCAGACAAGTGCGACCGTCACTGGAACGATACCTCAGACCCAGACAGGTGCCACCCAGACCGTGGAGCAGGACAGGAGCCATCAGACAGGAAGCGCCAGCATCCAGCCACGGGAGTCCATCTGTGGCCAGACCAGAGAGACTGAGACCCACGGTCAAGACAGGCATCAGACAAGCCAGGTTGTGACAAGAGGACACATTCAGACACAGGGAGGTGCCACCCAGGCCATGGAGCAGGAGAGGAGCCAGACTGCAAGCCACATAGGGGCTCGAGAACAGAGCCAGACTCAGAGGCAGTCAGGCAGTGGTCAAAGATGGACACAAGTGATCAACTATGAGGCAGGAGAGACAGTGCTGGGAGGACAGGCCCAGACTGGGGCAAGCACTGTGACAGGCGGCCAGGACCGGAGCTGCACTCACCCACCGTGCAGTGTGACAGGAGGGCAGGGAGAGAGCGAGCCCACCGTGGTTAAACAGGAGTGGGTTGATGACCACACGAGGGAGACAGTGATCCAAAGGCAGGACCAGGGCAGCCTGCACACCAGTGTGCCTTCAGCACAAGGCCAGGCAGTGGCGCAGCGGAAGGCAAGTGAGGCCTCACAGCCAGGGGGCTGTATTCCTACTTCAAAAGCAGCAAGCCATGAGTGCCCCAGCACTGGGGGAAGAAGGGAGAGTGGTTGGCTTGCTGTGCCCTGGCCAAGTCCAGCTAGCAGGTGCCTGGACATTAGCTCTTCATCGTGGTGCTTCTCTCTTAGGTCTTTCTCAGTGAGACCATTTCTGCAAGGTGCTTTCTATCCTAAACTCTTCTCTCTTACCTGCTTTGCTGTGCAGACCCTCTCAGGAGCAAGAAGACATAGAACAAGTCATCCCTTTGTGCCAAGTTTTCCTCAGCTTCTGCGGGTTTTCAGAGCTACTTCTATTTCTGCCATCTGTCCATTGCCCCATCTATCCTGATGCATCAATAAAACCTTCCTAAGCAACTGAGCTTTGTGTCCCATTCAATCACTACTGACATGGTGGGCTAAGGGCTACAGGGCTTTGATGATGAACTGGATGTGGTCCCTACCCTTGAAGAGCATCTGGTTGAGTAAACACTGTGCAAGATTCCAAGAGTTGTGCAGCCACTATGGAAAACAGTATGGCGATTCCTTGAAAAACTAAAAATAGAGTTACCATATGATCCAACAATCCCACTCCTGGGCATATATCCAGGAAAAGACAAAAGCTCTAAATAGAAAAAATACATACACCACACTGGTCATGGCTGCACTATTTACAATAGCCAAGACATGGAAGCAACCTAAATGTCCATCGACAGACGAATGGATAAAGGAGATATGGTATATATACACAGTGGAATACTACTCATCCATAAAAAAGAATGAAATAATGCCATTTGCAGCAACATGGATGGACCTAGAGATTATCATACTAAGTGAAGTAAGTCAGATAAAGACAAATATTATATGATATCATTTATATGTGAAATCTAAAAACTAGTACAAATGAACTTATTTACAAAACAGAAACAGACTCATAGACATAGAAAACAAATTTACAGTTATCAAAGGGGAAAGAGGGTAGGTATTAACAGATGCATACTACCATAAATAAAATAGATAAACAACAAGGTTTTACTGTATAGCACAGGGAACTATATTCAATATCTTGTAATAAACTGTAATGGGAAATAATCGAAAAAAGACTATATATATGTACATCTATATGAATAATCGAATCACTTTGCTGTACACCTGAAACTAACACAATATTGTAAATCAACTATGCCTCATTTGAAAAAAACGCTTCCAAGGGTTGTCAGAGTCAAAGAGAGATGTCATACTTTTATACTCGGCAGAGATGGATCAGGAAAGTTTCCACCAGAAGAGGCTTTTTTTCATAAATGCCCTTAAAAGACAAGCACGATTTATGTAGGCAAAGCTATTCTCAGTCTTTCACAGTCTCTATTCCTAGAGACTCTGTTCATCTTGAAAGGTCACATAGGAAGGCTGACCTAAGGTTACCAATAAATGGAAGAAGGCCACCGGGACTGTGTTAAGGGAGGGGAAAGGCATGTGTTACCAGGAACTGAGCCAAGAGCAGAGCCCCTGGGCTTCCCTCTCCTACCCTCTCGCCCATATCAGCTCTGATGGCTCGTGATGTCTCACTCACTGGATACGAACAAGAGGTTATGGGGTAGAAGCTCTTCACTCTGGTTTATTGTAAGAATCACCTTGGAAGTAGTTTTTAAAATACAGGTTTATAAACCTAACCCTAGAGATGCTAAGTTCAAAGGTTTGGAGTAGAGCCTATGCAAAATGTTTAGGAACTTCTTAAGGGGACTTCGGCTTCCAGTAGAATGGCAGACTAGATACTCTAAAAGGCCTCCCACAAGAAAAGAAGTAGATCCTGCATAAAGCACATTTTTTCATTGCATTGTTGGTTTACAGGAAATAAGGGAAATCTCCAAGGAGAAAACAAAATGTGTTAGGCTGAATAATAACCCCTAAAATGTCCATGTCCTAATACAAGGAATCTGTGGATATATTACCTTACATGGCAAAAGGGACTTTGCAGATGTGATTAAATTAAGGGTCTTGAGATGAGGATATAGTTCTGGATTATCTAGGTAGGCTCATTGTAATCACAAAGGTCCTTACAAAGGTGAGGCAAGAGGGCTGAAGTCAGTAAAAGGAGATGTGATCATGACCTCAGGGGTTGGAGTGATGTGTCACAAGCCAAGGAATGTGCATGACCTCTGGAAACTAGAAAAAGAAAGGAAACAAGTTTTCCCCTAGAGCCTCCAGCTGTTCTTTCAACACCTTGATTTTAGACTTGTGAGTTTCAAGGATGCAAGGGAATCAATTTGTGTTGTTTTAAGCCATTAAGTTTGTGATAATTTGTTACAGCAGCAATAGGAAACTAATACACAAAACAAAAAACCCAGAACTAGAGCCAGGAGAGTAAAAGGTAAGGCTGTCCTTCTGAGGACAAAGTGATTTTATACCTGTCCCTCACTGACCTTTAGGTATAAAGGCCAAAGACAAATAGCAAAGAATTTGCAAGGACACAGGGGATAGTGTTCCCACAATCCCTTCATGGGGACGCTACTAGAGAATGAGCTTCCAAAACAAACAAACACACAAAAACCAGAATCATAAAAGCATTTGCCACAGAATATGATACAGAGCATTTCGACATGTTTACTGTAGACTATGACTAAATAATGGGGATAAAGATGACAGGATAACATTTTACATTATATGCTCTAAATATAAATATAATAAGCTAACAAAAATGAAGCAGGAGAAAGTGTATAGAAAATAGAGTAAGTCCACTGATTGTCTTATGTAAGTATACAATTTTAAGTAAAACCTGGGAGTAGAAGGATATCACTTCGAATTAGATATTGAGGAAGAAAGAAGATGGGGAGAGTGAAAAAGTTTTCAGCAAATTCCATTATTACTTAGAGTAGGGGATGAATAGACAGTATATTTAAAAAGAGAGGGCGGGGGCTTCCCTGGTGGCGCAGTGGTTGAGAATCTGCCTGCCAATGCAGAGGACACGGGTTCGAGCTCTGGTCTTGGAGGATCCCACATGCCGCGGAGCAGCTAGGCCCGTGAGCCACAACTACAGAGCCTGCGCGTCTGGAGCCTGTGCTCCGCAACAGGAGAGGCCACGATAGTGAGAGGCCCGAGCACCGCAATGAAGACTGGCCCCCACTTGCCGCAACTGGAGAAAGCCCTCGCACAGAAACGAAGACCCAACACAGCCATAAATAAATAAATAAATAAATAAAAGGAAGGGGATACATATTACATGAGGATGTTACTATAAAAGTAACATTAGAATGAAAATACAAACCTTCTCAACATCAAAATATATTCCAGGAAAAAAAAAAAAAGCAAATACAATGACAACATAGTGAACGTTATTTATGTACAAGATATATATTTGCATAAATGTGACATAAAAGAGTGTGGCAGACTGAGGTCAAACATACAATTTATAATAATAATGTAAAAGGCTTAATTCACTATTGAAAGAACAAGTTTTCATACTGGGTCTATGTAAGTCTATGCTCTTTACAAGAGATATTCAAATCCAAGAGATGCAGAAAATTATTTTAAAAGGGGTGAGTGGGTAAATAAAAATCAGGAAACTGTAGATTAAAACAAAATTTAAAAAGCAGGGTCGTTATCTTGATTCCTGACAAGATAGAATTTGTCAAAAAGCATTAAATAAGACCAAGAAGGAAACTTTAAAATGTCAAAGGCTATAATTTCATAATGAAAATATAACAATTTTTAGTATCTATACTTTCAATAATGTAGCACAAGTCTCATACAAGCAAGAACTACAGTAGGTACAAGGACAAATTTTTAAAAAAACAGAAATAATAGGGTAAAGGGTACTTTTAGAGTAGAGACAAATTAAACAACACAAATATTAAAATATAACTCTTTTTATATATAATCTACTAATATATTAACCCAACAATAAAAATATACCTTCTACACATGAAATATTTAATATTAAGCCACAAAGAAACCCTCAATACGTTATTCAACAACAGAAGTAATACAAATCGCATTCTTGCTGGCACATGTAGTATCAATGAATGTTGCCAGATCACTGTTGTTTTTGTTGCTGTTGTTGGAAGTTAACAACAGACACACACCCTATTAAACAATTTTTGGATAAAAGGAGATGAATACAAAATGAAATTACAGAACTTTTAGAAAATAATGACAAACGAGATACCTAAGGACCTATAGAACACAACTGCATGAATACTCTAAGGAAAATTCAGAGCCTTAACTACACATGAATAAAAATTAAAATAAATGAATTAAATGTACCAATTGAAAAGCTAGAAAAATACCAATGAAGGAAAAAATATATATAGTATGAATTTTAAAAAGTACAAGAAGAAATTGATGGCTAAGAAAGTAGAAAAGTAGTACAATAAGTAAATAATAAGAAAATAAATAACCTATTTCTTTGAATACACTAAGTAGAAAGCAACTAACCAGTCTAATTTTTAAAAAAGTAAAAAAGGTACAGGTGAGAAAGCACAACTATACAAAATAAGAAATAACAATGGGCAAAAGATATAAACAGATAGTTGACAGAGGAAATGCAAATGATCCTTAAATATATAAAAAGATGCTAAAGCTTGTTCATACTAATAGAAACACAATTAAAACTATGGAGATACCATTTCTCACCATCAGCTTGGCAAAATTCTAAAAGAGAATAGACTTGAGACCAGACTTTCTGAGAATAGACTTCGTTGACAAGGCTGTGGAAAAGAGGTACTCCCACATTTTTCTGATGAGAGTGCAAAATGACACAGCCTCAATGGAGGGAATTTGGCAAAATTCATCGTTATTACATCTGCCTGTTTTGCTCTTGCTGTTTCCCCGGACCTGAAGTAGATCTTGGCAGATAATAGCGTTCAAGAATTATTTGTTGAAAAAAATGGAATGACTTCACCTTTTTTTCCCACATACATTAGTTAATATAATCTCTATGCAGACCTGTGACTATGGAAATGCAGCTATAATCAAGCTCATATCGAATAAGAAAATGGAGTTTCTTTAGCGCTGCCAAAGTCATGCAGTTAGAAAATAGCAGAGGTAGGACTAAACTCAGATCTTTTGGCTATAAACTCAGTGACTGATCACGCCTCACAGAGAAAAAAAGGGCACAGGTATGTGTGAGGATCTACCCAAAGGGGTTGGGAAGGAGTCACACAGAGTGGCCCTTCCAGGCCCACCTCCAGCCCCAAAAGGGGATTCAGGCCATGAAAGCATGGAGCCCACGGACGCCTTGGAATAGACCCTACTCTCAGGATCCATGTTCTCAGGGAGCTTCCAGGAAGAGGAAGGGGGCTACCCTGGAACAGTCAGGGGAAATATGAAGACATATGTGGTTCTGAAAGAGAAGTCAAGCAACCATGAGTCATGGAGAGGCAAGAGCAGGCAGCCCTTCCCTTCTAACCCTCCCTATGCCTTGCTGGATGGATCTGGAAGCTACCATGAGATTCCCCATCCCCCAAGTTTTAGGTATAAATGAATAGGGATTCCTTGTAAATGTTAAACATTGGAATGGATCAAATCAGAGACACATTAATGGTCAACCTTAAAAAGAAATAATGGTGTCAACCTTAAAAAGAAATAATGGTGTCCAGGTCAACAGAATCTGACTGCAACATTAATGTACTCACCTTTCATTCAGAAGGGAGGAGGGTTATTCAGCCAATACAGAAAATGTGAGTCATGGAGCCAATGAGGCAGGACCCATATAAGCAGTCTGTGTCTAGGCAAGAGGGGTACCTCCCATTGGCAAGGTCTATGGTGGCAGTGGACCTCCATCAGGTGAACGGCTGGATGGATGCCCTTAACCTCCAAATCAAAAATTGAACTCTGCTCCTCTGGTCATGATATGGGTCCCTGTGGGAGAAAGCACTGTCCTGGGGATATGAGTGACTAGTCTTTTCAACATTCATGTTTCTTGTTGTAAATCAATCAACTGAAATCGTGAAGGTCAGTCCTAGTCTCTGGGTTTGGCAGATGTGAGTCTGCCACTCAAGAAGGCTCTCCTCCCAGATTCAGAGCCTGGGGGCCTGTGTGTGTGTCTAGCCCCTGTGAACCAGGGCATTTGCTAAGGTAACAAGGCTGCTCCCTCCCTAACATGCCTCTCCTTCTCTCAGGACTTACTGGCCTTCCTCAGTCACTTAAAGTTTCCACACAGATGCTTCTTTCAAACAATGTGCATGTTATCTTAGAGCCAAGAGGGAAAACTTGTGGAAAATACACAGGGGCTTGATGGGAATGGAGTTTATTTTTTCACATTCCCTGAGATGGACTCTATTCTCTTTGAAGGATGGAAGACTCATCCTTCCACATCATATCAAACAAATTAAAATGCACCTACAGACCACTTACATATAATTTTTACTAATTTGGGGGAAAGTTTTAATAATTTTGTTTTTGAAATTATTTATATATAAGTAATACATTTACCTGATTTTAGTTATGATTTCTTTGCAATTACAGTTTGTATTCTTGAGAAAAACTCTATTAAAAATTGCTTAACAAGTAAGAATTTCTTATGATTACTAAATTAACAATGCAAAAATTTCATGAAGCTTTATTTCTAGATCTATAAACATTTACAGAATTTAATTTTGCACATTTTTTATTTTGGAGCAGACATACATATATCACATATAGGATGACATCTATTTATTTTTGACTCAAATATCTTGTTGGCCTTTGCAAAGCTCAGAAGCCCCAGTGATATGGTCTGTCACATGTAAAGTATCCTGTCCCCCTGAGTTGGGTACGCGGGGCTGAAGCCCCATTCCAAATGCCCCACAAACCTTTTCCACCAGGTACTTTCCCTTCACGTAGAAAGCAGGTGTACTGCACTGCTGCCCCCTGGTGGTACTGAAGACTGACGCCTCTAAAGGAGCTCCTGCAGGACATTTGCTTATGCTGGAAAGGGAGATGGTATCAGAAACCCGGAGAGGCTCAGTAGTGTGGCACCGGGCACAGCAGCATCTGGAGGAAGTGACCCTGAAATCTCAGCAGTGACCCACCCCAGGCTGCTCTGAGCTGCAGGGATGATAGTGGGCGTGTATATGTGTGTCTGTTTGTCAGGGCGTGCCCTTCACAGAGCTGCTCCCACTGACAAATGGGCTCCCAGCATCCGGTTCGGGGCAGGCCCTGCCTCATCGCTCTGTAGAGCTAGACCTCTTGCCAGGGCTGTGGCTACACTGGGCAGGGACGGCCCTATGCGTGCCTGATTATCCCACCTGGGAAAGTACAGTTCTGGAGCAGCCCATGCAGAGAGGCAGGGAGGTAAACATCCCTTGGCTCTCCCGCCTCAAGGCAGAAGACAGCTGTCTGTGCACTTCTCCCGGGGCCCCTGAGACCAAGGCTGCAGCCCACCCTTGTCCTAGCCACTCACAGGACCACTCTGGACTCATCTCCCAGGGCTGATGTAGGCCACTCGGCTCTGTGTGGAGTGTTCTCCGTGCTCCCCATTTTACACAAGCTACAGGCAATAAATGGTGGTTCCCTTCTCCACATCTCCAGGAAGTGGGCAAGGTTTGGGTGGAGCAGGAACATCCTATTCTTATGTATTTCCATTCAGCAGAGAGAAAAAAACTATGGAAAAAAAAAAGCCAAATGGGTTTGCCTCTATTGTTGCCTGAATGGTGAGAGGCTTGCGGATCCATAAGGCCAGTGATTGTGGAGGGACTGAGGAGAAGGACTGGGACCCGTTGAAACAGACACGGCTAAACTCTCAAGGCAGCACCACCTCCTATCCATCAGGGCTGAAAGGGGCTCCTGAACCTTCCTCTTACAGCACTAAATAGATGGCCAGGGGCCGAGGCTCCCCATTCCCTGGTGCCACCAGGGTAGCTGAGGCAGTTTTGAGGCCCATGGCTCTGGGTGAAATGTGGAGGAATAGTTGTTCTAGTTTATCTGGGGATTCTCCAGAAGAGAGCTGACATCACAAAGATAAAATGAACCCAGCTCTAATGGGAATGCTTGTTGGGGTCCTGGAGGCCGTTATAGTAATGCAGGCCATTGGAAGCCTCCACCTTCTCTTGGAAAAAAAAGTAAGACCCATTATGGTAATGAGACAGCCTGGTGCCGCTCCAGACCCAGAGTTCTGCTTGGGTTTTGTGGCATCCCTTACTGAGCAGGTAGGAACTCAGTCAATGCATGTTTTTAAATATCTTAAATAAGAAAAAAAAAAAGTCCTTTTTTTTTTTTTTTTTTTTTTTGGCAGAGCCGTGCAGCTTGTGGCATCTTAGTTCCCTGACCAGGGATTGAACCCAGGCCCTCAGTGGTGAAAGCGTGGAGTCCTAACCACTGGACCACTGGAATTCCCAAATCCTTTTTTAAATTAAGAAAATTTAGTTTCAAACCATTATATGTTTATCACAGAGAAATCATAAAAGACACAGCAAAGAGATGAATACAAAAAACACCAACAATAAATCCCTTCCACACCCTCCTCTTTATGCAAATTACCATGTAAATAGCTATATGAAAATGTACATTTATTATTACATGTGCAGATGACTATGGAAATTATATTTGTAAATTATACATCTATATGTAAAACATATAAAAGTTATAATTCTATGAAAATTACATTTATACATATATGCACATACACATTATACAAAGATATATGATTGCAGAATAGCTTCCATGGACTTTTTCCAGTGATTTAGAGCATCCCATGTCAGTAGTGTTTGGTGATTGAGATGAGTGCTAAGGAGCCAGGTTGCCAGGGTTCAGACCTCAGCTGTGCACCTTACGAGAGGTGTGCACTTGATCAAGGTACCTGTGTTAGTTATCTCACCTGTAAAGTGGAGAATAATGGTATCTCCTCATAGTAGTTATGAGGATAGATAAATCCATACATAAAAAACTAAATGTATGCTTGGCACACGGCATGGTAAGCACTCAAAAATGTTAAGAACTGAATAAAGCATTCTTTAAGGCCAGCTAGTAGTGAGGTGGATGGAGTTAGAGTCTGTCATACAGAGTGAAGTAAGTCAGAAAGAGAAAAACAAATACAGTATGCTAACACATATATATGAAATCTAAGGAAAAAAAAAAAAAAGGTCATGAAGAACCTAGTGGTAAGACAGGAATAAAGACACAGACCTACTAGAGAATGGACTTGAGGATATGGGGAGGGGGAAGGGTAAGCTGTGACAAATTGAGAGAATGGCATGGACATATATACACTACCAAACGTAAAATAGATAGCTAGTGGGAAGCAGCTGCATAGCACAGGGAGATCAGCTCGGTGCTTTGTGACCACCTAGAGAGGTGGGATAGGGAGGGTGGGAGGGAGGGAGATGCAAGAGGGAAGAGATATGGGAACATATGTATATGTATAACTGATTCACTTTGTTATAAAGCAGAAACTAACACACCATTGTAAAGCAATTATACTCCAATAAAGATGTTAAAAAAAAAAAAAAAGGCCAGCTATTTATAAAGCAAAGGATGTTTGAAGAAGGAGGAGAAGCTGCAAATGGTCCTAATCTGCTTGACCTTGATCCAGTATAGAAGATTCTCACAGGTTGGGCTTTCTTCCTATGAGGATAATTATGGCTTTTAGCAGTTGCTCCGGACCAAGCCTCAACTGTGGAGAATTCCATCTCCAAGAAAACCTAAGGATTAGGGCTGAACGTCAGAGCATTACTCCAAAGGTACCCATGTGACACCAACCCTCCCCGTCTCTCTCAAGCCCCTATCCTGTCTACCAGGGTAAAATCAGTTTCTCACTGGTCCATCTCTCTCCCTCTCAGGATTACTAGGCTGTTACCTAAGAAGTGGGTAGGGAGTGGATCTCTAATTGGCTTATTTTTTCACAAGACTCAGGAAGCGGACCAGAGGATGTGTGTGGTTGGGGAAGGCATAGTCAACCATCAGGGCCTCAACTTTTGCATCTGACTTCGAGAGGCACGTTTAACAAACTAGAACAAGCTGGGCCACAGTGACCAGAAAAATCAATCTTTTGTTTTATGAGACCTACTCATCATTTGGGTTCTGTTTTTTTCTTCCAAGGGAAAGTCACCATCCACAGAGGAAAAATTCCCTTACACAGGCTGAAATCTACCTTGTCTTTGAATCCTAATCCCAAATATAAATAATCACAAATAATAAAAATGGGATGCTATGCTATGTGCTGATTTGTATATTACTATAAATTTACTGAGTGCCAATTTTATGCTTGGCATATTATAAAATGAACCAGACCTAGTCTCTCTGTCAAGGAACTAACGTGAAATTAGTAGGTATAATGGAAAATATATTGAAATAACCAAAGAATCTTAGCTCAGAGAGCAAAAGCCCATGCTGTCGCCTTTGGGCCCCTCCTAAACTAACCTTAGCTTTGGTATGATTCCAGGTGGCTCCATTACAGCCATCGTCAATCCTGAAAATGGCTCTTTGGGCCTCATTCTCTGGTGCAGAGAAAGATGTCTTGTAAAGACGTTTTGTAACTCTACTTACAAAGACTGCAGCACCCTCCCCACCAAAAACACTCTCTGTTATTTCATCAGGGATCTTTTCCACTGCCTACCACTCACAGCAAGCACATAGTTACCCTTATAAAACAGAGGACTAAAATTCACTTCTATTTTCCATGGTAACACCAGCCAGGAACTCACTGCTCTAATTACCATCTATTTTGTGATAAGATCAGTAGCCATATGTATTGTTGAAGTGTTTGTATTATGAAAGGGTATTGTAATATTTAATTACACCTCCTTTCCCACAAACAGTGAAAGATTAAGTCACGCCTTAACATAATATAGGGTATTATTTATCCCCACTTAAGCAGTAATGCAGTAATCTGAGGTAAACCACAGATTTATGATTTTTCCACCCATGACCTGATCTTTCTCACTTCGCTGGTTCTGGCCATCTGCCTCCCCCTTAGAGTTTTGCCAGCAGAATAAGCTGCTGATTACTCTGCTCTCCACTCTTACATAAGCACCTCACCTAGGAGGATGTGGGGCCTGCAGGTGGCTCTGCTGTGTTTTGTGGGATCTGTTGAAATAAATCAGATTATCTAGTTCAGTAGCATGTCACAAGTGCCAAACCCACACACCTCCATAGGGGAGTATGACCACCCACCAAATGGAGGCACCTTTAATCCCCTTACACAGAAGGACAACACTTACCTCTCCCTGGATCTAGGAACTAACAATAAAATTTGTCTATGCTTTTCATTTTGACCTTGCAACCTTGCCCATCTTCTTTGTCTCTCCTATCTCTCAGGGTTCTGGTCTTCTCCTGAGAGCATCGTGGTGTAGTGGAAAGAGGCCACTGCCAGTCCCCAGTGTCAGAGTGTCAGATAGACCTTGGTTGAGTCCTGGCTCTACCGCCTACCATCTGCATAACTTTAGAACCCAGGTTCTTTCTGAGCTTCAGTTTCCTCACTGGAAAATGAGGATCATCATATATATCTCCCTTATAGAGTTGTTGGGAGATTAACACCATATGTAAAGCATGTAGAGATGCTTAACAAACTCTCCCCTCTCCCATCTGCACTTATCCCTACCACCTCACCAATCTACCTCTTACTTTCTCATACAAGAAAATGCCAGTTTCTGTTCTTTTCCTCTAATAATACTTCCCAAATCGTCCTTCTAATCTGTATACCCACAACCTTAGCCAGATAAGTTTCTTGCGAAGCCAAGACCAGAAATGTGTTATTGGTGGGTCAGTTACCTGGGATGCCAGGTTGCAAAAAGAATGAATTATTTTTAATAAACATTAGAGTAAAGTGGGCAAAACATTATTGAAGGGTATAAAATTGGAGCAAATTTTATGAAAAAAATTTATGAATATGCATCAAAAGCTTTTAAAATGTTCATATCTTTTGATAATGATTTTACCTCTAGGAATTTATCATATTAAGGAAATAAACAGATATATTCAAATATTTATGTATAGAATGTTCATTATAGTATTATAATAGTGAAAAATTAGAAATAATCAAAATATCTAAGAATAGGATGCCAAGGTAATGTAGTAAATACTAGGCAGACATTAAAAATCAGGTTTTAAAAGAGTTTATAATGACATTGGAAAATGCTCACAATTTGATATAAAATTATGAGTATATTATCAATTTTTAAAATATATAAAACACTGTATTACCACATGAACCAGCAATTCCACTTCTGGGTGTATACCCAAAAGGAGTGAAAGCAGGGACTCAGAACATATTTGTAAACTCATGCTCATAGCAGCATTATTCACAATAGCCAAAAGGTGGAATTAGTTCAAGTGTCCATCAGTGGATGAATGGATAAACAAAACGTGGTCTGTACACATACAGTGGAATTTTATTCAATCAAAGGAAGGAAATTCTGACACATGGTACAACATGAATGAATCTTAAGGACATGATGGTGGGTGAAACAGGCCAGTCACAAAAAGACAAATAGCGTATGATTCCACTTATATGAGGTACCTGGAGTAGTCAGACTTAGAGACAGAAAAAAAAAATGGTGGGTGCCAGGGACTGGGGGGAGGGGGGAATGGGAAGTTAGTGTTTAATGGGTCTAGAGTTTCAGTTTGGGAAGATGAAAAATTTCTGGAGATGGATAGTGGGGATGGTTGCATAACAGTGTGAATGTACTAAATGCCAAAGAACTGGACACTTAAAAATGGTTAAAATGGTAAATTGTATTTATTTTATTATAATAGAAAAATTATATATACATACGTATACATATACATTTATACAATACATGTACACACAGACACACGCATATATAAATGAAACACTAAAAAGCTATAAGTGTTTCCCTGGTGGCGCACTGGTTAAGAATCCGCCTGCCAGTGCAGGGGACACAGGTTCGAGCCCTGGTCTGGGAAGATCCCACATGCCGTGGAGCAACTAAGCCCGTGCACCACAACTACTGACCCTGCGCTCTAGAACCTGCAAGCCACAACTACTGAGCCTGCGTGCTGCAACTACTGAAGCCTGCACGCCTAACTGCCGTGCTCCGCAACAAGAGAAGCCACCGCAATGAGAACCCCGCACACTGCAATGAAGAGTAGCTCCCGCTTACCTCAACTAGAGAAAGCCCACGTGCAGCAACGAAGACCCAACTCAGCCAAATTAATTAATTAATTAATTAATTTCAAAAGCCAACATGTCCATTTTAAAAAAAAGCTATAAGCCAGATGTCAGCAGTGGGTTGTGAAGTCTGAATTGTGAAATTATAAGAGATTTTTACTTTCTTCTTTGTATTTTTTTGCATTTTACAATTTTTCTATCATGAACACGTATTACTTTTTTCAGGGAAAAATAAGCGTGTTTCTTTAAACCCATTGGAGTTTCCTTGAACAGCCTCCTTGCTTTGGCCAGGGAGGAGGAATGTCCTACAGGCAGATGCACGTGCTCCACAGCAGGAATTTCTCCTCTCCAGGCCTGTGCTCTGCCTTTACAAGGTGGTTTCAGGCTAGCAGACCTCATAAACAGCCTCTCGCCCACACAAGAAATTGTTGGAGACGATTTATGAGGTCTCTTTGAATCTTGTAGGTGAATTTATGGCCGTTTCATGAAGGATTCCTCCCTTTGGCCCCAGAAACTATGTTGGGACTGTCCTGCCTGACTTACAGCCAAGAGTCATGTCAAGGCTGCATGTGGCAGCAGCACAGTGCAGTGAGAAAAGTGCCACACAGGAGTCAGCCATGGAATTCTGCAGTGTGACCATCGGCCAGACCCTCCCCCTCTCCGGCCCTTTCTTCCTTCAGTGATAAGATGAGAGGATCAGGCAAACCATGACCCCCTTCCTCAAACCAAGCTCAGGCCTTGCTTGCCCCAGGGAGCCTTCCCTGATGACCTCCTCCAGCCTCTTAGGGGCACTTCAGCAGTCATGGCTTCAGATGCTCCTCTCTAAAGTGGTGGTCAAGATTTGCCTGTATGTTCTTGAGTGGTTTTCCTGCGAGTCCTCAACAATGCCTAGGAGTCAGGGTCACAAAGTCTTCCAGTCCCACCTGCCCTTCCATTCCCAGCAGGGAATCTCATTCATTTGCAATTAAATGGGCCTCAGGCAACTAACAAACAGACCCTGCATGTACTGAGCACTTCCTTTGCCCTATTTAGAAGCCACCATTGGTCCCCCTTTGCCCTTAAAACAAATTCCAAGCAAGGACTTTATTCTGATAAATAGTCACAAGGCCCTATCTGGTCTGCTTTCTGTCTTCCTTTGCCAGACTCAACTTTTGCTTTATCCCTGCTCTGCCCCACTTGGTATCCTTACCTTCTGGCTATATCAAGCTTCCAGAAATTCCCTAACACACCATGCCCTGTTAAGCAGGGGCCTTTTCATACGCTGGTCCTTCTTCCTCCAGCTGGTGAATGTGATACCCTTCAAGACCCAACTCGCATAATAACAGCAAACATTACCAGTCGCTTACAGTGTGACTAATAATGTTCTAAGTGCCTTACCTGTAATAACTCATTTTTTTTGCACAGAGCCAAATCCTGAACAGGTTTTTTTTCTACTGCCTCGCTTTTCTAGTTTCCCGCCTATTTTCTTAACATAGTTCTTTACCCTTCCAGTTGATTCTGTAAACCACTAGATAGCCTTCCTATGAAATGCTATTCTGCCTAAGTGAGCCAGAGTTGATGACTGCTGCTTAAAACCAATAATCTTATCTTATATGGTATTTATCTAGCAAGCTTCCACTGAGTGTCACTGAATTCCAGGCACCTGTGCTGGTGTAGAGGAAATACAAGGCCTCAATTCTGCTCATGAGGAGCTCACATCTGTATGAAAAAAAAAAGATAAACAGCAGTGTGAGGTAATTAAAGGTACAGTGTGAATACCTATGAAAGTATAACTTAACTCTATGGGAACTCCGATGGGGAGTCTGAGAGGGCTTCACAGAAGAGGTGATATCCAAAGAAGCAATGCAGCATCAGTGGCCAGAGTGGGCTCTGAAGCTGGACAACCTTGGTTTCACATCCCGCTTCTGCCACACTTTGGATATGTAAGCTTGGGCAAGTTGCTCAATGTATTTGGTCCTCAGTTTCCTCATCCATAAATGAGTGACAATAAGAATATCTACTTAGTAATCATCTCTGCAGCCAGCTCAGTCCACAGGATCTGACTATGGAACGTACTCTCAGGACTGGTGCCAGCACCATCTGCTTTCTCACCAATCTTACACTGCTGTGAAAAACCATCTGTCTCGAGCCCAAGCCTCAACTCCAGTCACTAATTTATCACTTAGGCTTTTCCCCTAAGTAATGGGGTGGCTGGAAGGGTCATTCTTTTAGTCTTGGACCTAGAACGTGGCTCAGCCTCTCTTTGCTGTTTCCAGCTTGACTTGCACTTTAAAAGCTTAGGCTAACATTATTTTAGGCTTAGCTTTCTTATTCATTGAAGAAAAGTCTCTTCATTATGAGTCCAGAACCCACTCTTCTGAGCCTATTCTGAATTGTTCCCTCCAAAGCCACAAAAATACTATGATTCCCCTAAAAACAACCTCCTTAAACTAAGGAGCCTGGTATAGTAAAAACTCCTAGTCTTCTAGAGTCAGAGAGATCTGGGTTAAATTCACAGATCCTCTAGCTGTGAGACTTCAGTCAAGTCACTAACCCTTCCAAGTCTTTAATATCTATTTCATAGGGTTATTACAATGCCCAAATAAAGAAGATATGTAATAAAACTGTTTGAGTCTCTTCTTTTAATTTGCTCCTATTATGTTCTTTATTCCCATTTTGAAATATCTTCTGATGGTCCCATCCCCAGCCATTCTTATTGCTGCCTGTTGTCCCAATTTCTCTACTTTCAACTTTTTCTACTAAAAGTCCTATCTCCCAAGAGTCACACTTGAGTTTCTGGTGCTACTTCCTTGGAGCTGCTTGGCATAAAAGCCATGTTCATTGTTCATTCTATTTTAGCTCAATAAAAGTATTTTCATTCCCAATTTAAATGTACATCGTAATTATTCTATTGAATATTATGCTGAAAAGATATGTCATTGAACTTCCACAGGGCATTTGGCAAGATCTCTTATACTATCTTTGTGACAAGTTAGAGGAATCTTGAATATATGGACAATTATATTTTGCCAAAACTAAAGGTGATGACTAATGAAATAGAATCTTTATTAAGAAAGCATATAGTATGATGCCAGCAGCCTATCCACATCTTATTCTAGTTAACATTTTTATTAATCACTTGAATGCTGATTTCTAAAACAGACCAATCAAATTTACAGATGACAGAAAGTTGGGAAGGTTAATAAACACTTTCAAGTCAGAAATCGTTTTCAAAAATATATATATATATCTTAGCAGGTTGTATTGATGCTGAATAAAACAAGAAGTTTAAAGGGGGCAAATGTAAAACTCTTTCTTTGACTCCAATATACCAGCAGCACAAGTGCAGGATAAGATTGGTTTAGCAGTAGTCACTCTCCCACAGTCAACTCAGTATGATTTTATATTGTTATATAATTGTCCCCCTAATCAATATAATCTTAGGATGCTTAGATGTCTAGCTTTAGAATAAGGGAGGTAGTGGTCTTCCTTTATCTTATGCAGCTAGATCACACCTCTGGAGTTGAATTCAGCTAAGGGTGACACTTTTTAAGAAAGATATTGGTAAAATGAAATGTATTTAAACAGGAAATCATTAGGATTATGAACCATGTCATAAGAGGAATGTTTGAAGGAAGCAGGGATTTTTAGACTACACAAAACATCCCAAAGGTTCTAAGGGAACAGGACAGTAGTAGGATGCAAAAATATAGGATAGGTTCTCATCTCAAGGAGCTCACATACTAGGTGATTAGTGTTGTGATAGAGGCATATTCAAAATGGGGAAGAGGGCTTCCCTGGTGGCGCCGTGGTTAAGAATCTGCCTGCCAATGCAGGGGACACAGGTTCGATCCCTGGTCCTGGAGGATCCCACATGTTGCAGAGCAAGTAAGCCCGTGCACCACAACTACTGAGCCTGCGCTCTAGAGCCCACGAGCTACAACTACTGAGCCCACGCGCCACAACTACTGAAGCCCGCACGCCTAGAGCCCGTGCTCCGCAACAAGAGAAGCCACTGCAGTGAGAAGCCCGTGCACAGCAACAAAGAGTAGCCCCCACTCACTGCAACTAGAGAAAGCCCACATGCAGCAACAAAGATCCAACTCAACCAAAAATAAATAAATAAATAAAATTTATTTAAAAAAAAAAAATGGGGAAGAAATGACTAATTTTGCCTGGGAGAGTCAGGAAAGTTTTCACAGAAGGGAATGAGGCTGAAACTGAATCTTAAAGATAATGGGGAGGATTTTACCACCAGCAGAGTAGGTCATTTGAGGCAAAGGGAACAACACACACTTGAATCCCCAGGGCAGGGATTAAAGCAGTGGGTTAAGAAGTAAATGGGGGACTTCCCTGGTGGCACAGTGGTTAAGAATCTGCCTGCCAAGGCAGGGGACATGGGTTCGAGCCCTGGTCCAGGAAAATCTCACATGCCGCGGAGCAACGAAGCCTGTGAGCCACAACTACAGAGCCTGTGCTCTAGAGCCGGCGAGCCACAACTACTGAGCCCGTGTGCTGCAACTACTGAAGCCCGTGCACCCTAAAGCCCGTGTTCTGCAGCAAGAGAAGCCACTGCAATGAGAAGCCCGCGCACCGCAACGAAGAGTAGCCCCCACTCACTGCAACTAGAGAAAGCCTGCACACAGCAATGAAGACCCAACACAGCCAAAAATAAATAAATAAAAAATAAATAAATTTATAAAAAAAAAAAAAGAAGTAAATGGGAGGTAAGAAACTGATGACAGCAAGTACCAAAATTAGACTCTAGGTTTCTGCTTAAATGTAACTTCCTTAGAGAAGTTTTCCCTGGCCCCTGACCCCCAATCTAATTAGGTGTCCATGTTACACTGTCTCCTAATGCTCCATAATGGCTTCAGGGGCTGTGCCTGGCATATGATAAACACTTAATAAACATGTTGAATCATGCACATAAAGACCAATTTAAAGCAGAGTATAACAAGTGCTATACTGTATATAGCACAGTTTTCAGGAGAAAAGGAAGATTTGAACTAATAACACTTGAACTAATTGAGCCTTATGGGAGAAAGAGAATACAAGAAGGACATTGAAGGTAGATGGAGCAGCTCCAGTGGATGCATGGGGGCAGGAAACAACACAGCGGGTAGAGAACTGTGAGAACTTCCATATGTTTGTACATAGGTGGATATGGGTGAGTAGTAGCTGACAAGACCAGAGAGGTAGGCGAGGGCCGAATCATTCATCCATTCATTGAATATTTATCAAGTACCTACTCATGAAGGGCTTCCTAATCCAGGCTAAGAAGTCTGGATTTTATCCAAACAGTATTGAGTAACTACTGGAGGATTTGAGAGTATTATGATTCAATTCATATTCTAGAAAGTTCATGCTGGAGGTCGGACAATGGATTATTTAGATGGTGGCAAGACTGGAGGCGTGTAGAGATCACTTAGGAAGCTGTTTCAGAAATCCAGGTAAGAGAACCATGGCAGTGGGAACAAGGAGGACATGGTTCCAGGAAGTATGTAGACACTAGAATTGACAGAATTTGATGGGGATTTCTTTTTTGATGGGAATGCTCTCACTTTGGGAAGTGAGAAAGAGCGATATTTAGGATTCTTGTGTTTCTGGTACCTGCAATGGAGTGGATTGTGATACACAGAGAAAAGGACTACAGGAAGAAGAGAAAGGTGAAATAGGGGTAAATTGTGAAGTCCATTTAGTACATGTTGATATTTGTGGAAGAGATTGCTAGCTGTTTACCAGAATCCATTTTCTCATTTTTCCACATAACAGTATCTAGCATGTGGCTGTGCTAGGAGCAAAGTACGCAACTTCCCTCTCAGTTGCCTAAGAAGAAATCCTTGCCCTGGATTTCTGCCCCCTCTTTCTTCTATTCATTGGAATGGTAATTACTACAATGACCTAGGAAGTCACAAGTTGAGGATGGCAGAGCATCCATTAGCCTGGTCCCTGTGTGCATCAGAGCTGTCTGCTAACTTAGACTACTAATCGTAGGTTGTTTACATGATAGAAAAATAAACTTATTGCTCTCGAAGCCATTAAATTTTTAGTTTTTTTGTTACAGCAGCTGAGCCTACACCATACACTATTATGAGGTAGATTTATCAGTCATAATCAAATTGGGTGGGATGAATGACATTAGCAAGTTGCTGAAATAAAAGTTTCCAGCCCACATCCTCCCACAGAAATACCAGTTTGAAAACTATCCACAGACAAAAATATCTTCATGAGAGTCCCAGAATCCAGGTGAGAGATTACAGCACTCAGGTGGAGCACAGAAACTAGAAAAGATGCATTTAAGAAAGTAGGAAGGACAGTATCACTTTACCTGTGTCACCCTTCCCCCCAGCCCATGCAATGCAGCACCAAGAGAGATCTCTTGGCTCAGGAGTTCTCCTGTGGGGAAAAGAGAGCAAAGTGAGAGTCCAGCTTCACTACTGACCCTGGTACCAGGCCCACCCCAGTGGACCCTGGTGTCAAGCCAGCCCCTGTAGATCCTGGCTTTAGGATCACCACCATGGACTCAGGCACCAGGCCAACCCATGGACCCTGGAACCAGACTCACCCATGGACCCTGGAACCAGACTCACTTGTCCACAGACCCTGGCACCAGGACCACCTGCTTGCAGACCCAGGTATCAGGTCTGTTCACCTGTGGACTTTGACAGCAGGCCTACCCATGGAACCTGGCAGCTGGCCTTCCCATAATCTCTGGCAGGGCTGACTGGTGAAGAGATTTCCCTGCCAAAGCCAGTCTTTGAAGACTGGAAGAAGTGACTACTTCTTTAAATGTGCAGGCACCAATGCAAGACTACAAGGATCATGAAGAATCAGAGAAACATGATAATACCAAAGGAAAAAACTAAAGTTCCAATAACTGACCCTAAAGAAATGGAGATCTACAAACTGCCTGACAAAGAATTCAAAATAATCAGGTGAAAGATGTTCAGTGAGCTACAAAAGAACACAGATAGCTAATTAAACAAAATCAGAAAAAACAATACATGAACAAAATGAGAAGTTCAACAAAGAGACAGAAACAATAAAAGAGAACCAAGCAGAAAGTCTGGAGCTTAAGAACACAATGACTGAACTGTAAAATTCAATAGAGAGGATAAATAGCAGACTTGCTCAAGCTAAAGAAGAAAATCAGCAAGTTTGAAAACAAGTCACTTGAAATTACCCAGTCAGAGGAACAAAAAGAAAAATGAATGAAAAATAGTAAAGAAAGTCTATAAGACTTTATGGGACACTATCAAACAACCCAACACATATTATGGAAGTCCCAGAAGGAGAAAAGTAAGATAAAAGGGCAGAAGGATTATTTTAAAAAAAATAATGGTGGAAAACTTCCCAAATCTAGGGAGGGAGGTGGACATCCAAATTCGTGAAGCCCAAAAAATTTCAAATAGATTGAATCTAAAGAGGTCTACAACTAGACACATTTAATTAAATTGTTGAAAGTCAAAAATAGAGAATATTGAAAGCAACAAGAGAAAAGTGACTTGTCACATACAAGGGGTTCCCCCATAAGACTATAAGCAGATTTCTCAGCAGAAACTTTGCAGGAACAAGTGAAATGATGTATTCAAAGTGCTGAAGGAAAAATCCCTGCCAAGGAGGAATGCTATAACAGCAAAAGAGTCCTTTACAAATGAAGGCAAGATAAAGACTTTCCCAAACAAACAAAAACTGAGGGAGTTATCACCACTATACCTGCCTTACTAGAAGTGCTAAAGAGAACTCTTCAAGTTGAAACAAAAAAATGCTAAACAACAACATGAAAGCATATGAAAGTATAAATCTCACTGGCAGGGGTAAGTATATAGACAAAAGCAGAATAACATAATACTTTGAGTGGTGTGTAAGTCACTTTTAACTCCAGTATAAAAGATAAAAAACAAAGTATTAAGAAAAACTATAAACACAAGAATTGGTTAATGTAAACACAATATATAAAAAAAGAAAATTCTGACAGCAATAACATGGCGTGTGGGAGACTGGTTCAAGATGGTGGAGTAGAAGGACGTGCGCTCACTCCCTCTTGCGAGAGCACCGGAATCACAATTAACTGCTGAACAACCATAGACAGGAAGACACTGAAACTCACCAAAAAAGATATCCCACATCCAAAGACAAAGGAGAAGCCGCAGTGAGACAGCAGGAGGGGCACAATCACAATGAAATCAAATCCCATAACTGCTGGGTGGGTGACTCACAAACTGGAGAATGATTATACCACAGCAGTCCACCCACTGGAGTGAAGGTTCTGAGCCCCATGTCAGGCTTCCCAACCTGGGGGTCCGTCAATGGAAGGAGGAATTCCCAGAGAATCAGACTTTGAAGGCTAGCGAGATTTGATTGCAGGACTTCGACAGGACTAGGGGAAACAGAGACTCCACTCTTGGAGGGCACACACAAAGTAGTGTGCACATCAGGACCCAGGGGGAAGAAGCAGTGACCGCATAGGAGACTGAACCAGACCTACTTGCTAGTGTTGGAGGGTCTCCTGCAGAGGCGGGGGGTGGATGTGGCTCACCACGGGGACAAGGACACTGGCAGCAGAAGTTCTGGGAAGTACTCCTTGGTGTGAGCCCTCCCAGAGTCCGCCATTAGCCCCACCAAAGAGCCTGTAGCCTCCAGTCCTGGGTCGCCTCAGGCCAAACAACCAACAGTGAGGGAATTCAGCCCCACCCATCAGCAGACAAGCAGATTAAAGTTTTACTGAGCTCTACTCACCAAAGCAACACCTAGCTCTACCCACCACCAGTCCCTCCCATCAGGAAGCTTGCACAGGCCTCTTAGATAGCCTCATCCACCAGAGGGCAGACAGCAGAAGCAAGAAGAACTACAATCCTGCAGCCTGTGAAACAAAAACCACATTCACAGAAAGACAGACAAAATGAAAAGGCAGAGGACTACGTACCAGATGAAGGAACAAGAAAAAACCCCAGACAAACAACTAAATGAAGTGGAGATAGGCAACCTTCCAGAAAAAGAATTCAGAATAATGATAGTGAAGATGATCCAGGAACTCACTGGAATTCACTGCTGCAGAATAGAATAAAGAATTAAAAGAAATGAAGACAGCCTAAGAGACCTCTGGGACAACATTAAATGCAACAACATTCGCATTATAGGGGTCCCAGAAGGAGAAGAGAGAGAGAAACACCCAAGAAAATATTTGAAGAGATTATAGTCAAAAACTTCCCTAACATGGGAAAGGAAGTAGCCACCCAAGTCCAGGAAGCACAGAGAGTCCCAAGCAGGATACACCCAAGGAGAAACACGCCAAGACACACAGTAATCAAACTGACAAAAATTAAAGACAAAAACAAAATTATTAAAAGCAACAAGGGAAAAAAGAACAAATAACATACAAGGGAACTCCCATAAGGTTAACAGCTGATTTCTCAGCAGAAACTCTACAAGCCACAAGGGAGTGGCATGATATATTTAAAGTGATGAAAGGGAATAACCTACAACCAAGATTACTCTACCCGGCAAGGATCTCATTCAGATTTGATGGAGAAATCAAAACCTTTACAGACAAGCAAAAGCTAAGAGAATTCAGCACCACCAAACCAGCTCTACAGCAAATGCTAAAGGAAATTCTCTAAGTGAGAAACACAAGAGAAGAAAAGGACCTACCAAAAAAACCCCAAAACAATTAAGAAAATGGTAATAGGAACATACATATCGATAATTACCTTAAATGTGAATGGATTAAATGCTCCAAACAAAAGTCACAGGCTGGCTGAATGGAAACAAAAACAAGACCCATACATATGCTGTCTACAAGAGACAGGGCACATACAGACTGAAACTGAGGGCACGGAAAAAGATATTCCATGCAAATGTAAGTCAAAAGAAAGCTGGAGTAGCAATACTCATATCAGATAAAATAGACTTTAAAATAAAGAATGTTACAAGAGACAAGGAAGGACACTACATAATGATCAAGGGATCAATCCAAGAAGAAGATATAACAATGGTAAATATGAATGCACCCAACATAGGAGCACCTCAATACATAAGGCAACTGCTAACAGCTATAAAAGAGGAAATCAACAGTAACACAATAATAGTGGGGGACTTTAACACCTCACTTACACCAATGGACAGATCATCCAAAATGAAAATAAATAAGGAAACAGAAGCTTTAAATGACACAATAGACCACATAGATTTAATTGATATTTATAGGACATTCCATCCAAAAACAGCAAATTACACTTTCTTCTCAAGTGCGCACGGAACATTCTCCAGGATAGATCACATCTTGGGTCACAAATCAAGCTTCAGTAAATTTAAGAAAATTGAAATCATATCAAGCATCTTTTCTGACCACAATGCTATGAGATTAGATATCAATTACAGGAAAAAAAACGTAAAAAACACAAACACATGGAGGCTAAACAATACGTTACTAAATAACCAAGAGATCACTGAAGAAACCAAAGAGGAAATCAAAAAATACCTAGAGACAAATGACAATGAAAACACGACGATCCAAAACCTATGGGATGCAGCAAAAGCAGTTCTAAGAGGGAAGTTTATAGCAATACAAGCCTACCTCAAGAAACCAGAAGAATCTCAAATAAACAATCTAACCTTCCACCTAAATGAACTAGAGAAAGAGAACAAACAAAACCCAAAGTTAGCAGAAGGAAAGAAATCATAAAGATCAGAGCAGAAATAAATGAAATAGAAACAAAGAAAACTATAGCAAAAATCAATAAAACTGAAAGCTGGTTCTTTGAGAAGATAAACAAAATTGATAAGCCATTAGCCAGACTCATCAAGAAAAAGAGGGAGAGGACTCAAATCAATAAAATTTGAAATGAAAAAGGAGAAGTTACAACAGACACCGCAGAAATACAGAGCATCCTAAGAGACTACTACAAGCAACTCTATGCCAATAAAATGGACAACCTGGCAGAAATGGACAAATTCGTAGAAAGGTATAACCTTCCAAGACTGAACCAGGAAGAAACAGAAAATATGAACAGACCAATCAAAAGTAATGAAATTGAAAATGTGATTAAAAATCTTCCAACAAACGAAAGTCCAGGACCAGATGGCTTCACAGGTGAATTCTATCAAACATTTAGAGAAGAGCTAACACCCATCCTTCTCAAACTCTTCCAAAAAATTGCAGAGGAAGGAACACTCCCAAACTCATTCTATGAGGCCACCATCATCCTGATACCAAAACCAGACAAAGACACTACAAAAAAAGAAAATTACAGACCAATATCACTGATGAATATAGATGCAAAAATCCTCAACAAAATACTAGCAAACAGAATCCAACACCACACTGAAAGGATCATACACCACGATCAAGTGGGATTTATCCCAGGGATGCAAGGATTCTTCAATATACGCAAATCAATCAATGTGATACACCATATTAACAAACCGAAGAATAAAAACCATATGATCATCTCAATAGATGCAGATAAAGCTTTTGACAAAATTCAACACCGATTTATGATAAAAACTCTCCAGAAAGTGGGCATAGAGGGAACCTACCTCAACATAATGAAGGCCATATACGACAAACCCACAGTAAACATCATTCTCAATGGTGAAAAACTGAAAGCATTTCCTCTAAGATCAGGAAGGAGACAAGGATGTCCACTCTCACCACTATTATTCAACATAGTTTTGGAAGTCCTAGCCTTGGCAATCAGAGAAGAAAAAGAAATAAAAGGAATACAAATTGGAAAAGAAGAAGTAAAACTGTCACTGTTTGCAGATGACATGATATTATACATAGAGAATCCTAAAAATGCCACCAGAAAACTATTAGAGCTAATCAATGAATTTGGTAAAGTTGCAGGATACAAAATTAATGCACAGAAATCTCTTGCATTCCTATACACTGATGAAGAATCTGAAAGAGAAATTATGGAAACACTCCCATTTACCATTGCAACAAAAAGAATAAAATACCTAGGAATAAACCTACCTAGGGAGACAAAAGACCTGTATGCAGAAAACTATAAGACACTGATGAAAGAAATTAAAGATGATACCAACAGATGGAGAGATATACCATGTTCTTGGATTGGAAGAATCAATATTGTGAAAATGACTATACTACCCAAAGCAATCTACAGATTCAATGCAATCCCTATCAAATTACCAATGGCATTTTTTACAGAACTAGAACAAATCATCTTAAAATTTGTATGGAGACACAAAAGACCCCGAATAGCCAAAGCAGTCTTGAGGGAAAAAAACGGAGCTGGAGGAATCAGACTCCCTGACTTCAGACTATACTACAAAGCTACAGTAATCAAGACAGTATGGTACTGGCACAAAAACAGAAACATAGATCAATGGAACAAGATAGAAAGCCCAGAGATAAACCCACACACTTATGGTCAACTAATCTATGACAAAGGAGGCAAAGATATACAATGGAGGAAAGACAGTCTCTTCAGTAAGTGGTGCTGGGAAAACTGGACAGCTACATGTAAAAGAATGAAATTAGAATACTCTCTAACACCATACACAAAAATAAACTCAAAATGGATTCGAGACCTAAATGTAAGACTGGACACTATAAAACTCTTAGAGGAAAACATAGGAAGAACACTCTTTGACATAAATCACATCAAGATCTTTTTTGATCCACCTCCTAGAGTAATGGAAATAAAAACAAAAATAAACAAATGGGACCTAATGAAACTTCAAAGTTTTTGCACAGCAAAGGAAACCATAAACAAGACAAAAAGACAACCCTCAGAATGGGAGAAAATATTTGCAAACGAATCAACGGACAAAAGATCAATCTCCCAAATATATAAACAGCTCATGCAGCTCAGTATTAAAGAAACAAACAACCCAATCCAAAAATGGGCAGAAGACCTAAATAGACATTTCTCCAAAGAAGACATACAGATGGCCAAGAAGCACATGAAAAGATGCTCAACACCACTAATTATTAGAGCAATGCAAATCAAAACTACAATGAGGTATCACTTCACACCAGTTAGAATGGGCATCATCAGAAAATCTACAAACAATAAACGCTGGAGAGGGTGTGGAGAAAACGGAACCCTCTTGCACTGTTGGTGGGAATGTAAATTGATACAGCCACTATGGAGAACAATATGGAGGTTCCTTAAAAAACTAAAAATAGAATTACCATATGACCAAGCAATCCCACTACTGGGCATATACCCAGAGAAAACTGTAATTCAAAAAGACACATGCACCCCAATGTTCATTGCAGCACTATTTACAATAGCCAGGTCATGGAAGCAACCTAAATGCCCATCAACAGACGAATGGATAAAGAAGTTGTGGTACATATATACAATGGAATATTACTCAGCCATAAAAAGGAACGAAATTGAGTCATTTGTTGAGACGTGGATGGATCTAGAGACTGTCATACAGAGTGAAGTAAGTCAGAAAGAGAAAAACAAATATCGTATATTAACGCATGTATGTGGAACCTAGAAGAATGGTACAGATGAACCGGTTTGCAGGGCAGAAGTTGAGACACAGATGTAGAGAACAAACGTATGGACACCAAGGGGAGAAAACTGCGGTGGGGTGGGGATGGTGGTGTGCTGAATTGGGCGATTGGGATTGACATGTATACAGTGATGTGTATAAAATTGATGACTGATTAAAAAAAAAAACAGGAGAGATGACAATATTCTTTTTATTTATAATTAAAGTTGGTATTAAACATTGATTTTTTTTGATCTTCTGAAAACTGATTTATAAATCATTTTTCTATTGAAAATGTTTTGAAATGGCATTTACCCATCACACAGATGAGTATTTAAAAATGGATACGTTTATGTCGTATTTTCTTGCTTTTGCACCTTTAAAATAATAAGGTGCTTTTATTTTGCACTCTAAGTTTAAAGTTGTTTATTACTTTATTTGGTAATACCTAATTACAATTTTGAAAATTAAAAAAAAATTAATTAATTAATTAAAAATTTTAAAAAACTTCTGCATGAGTCTTGCAGACAGTACTCAATCCAAGGCTCAAATAGTATCATCAGGGTTGAGGGAGTCTCTTAATTTCTAGCTCTGCTTTCCTCTCTGCAGACTCTATTTTCAGGCAGACTGCTGACATATAGTTGCAAGATGGCTGCAGTAGTTCAGACTACATGCTTCCAGGTTCAAAGCTCAAGGTGTAGCGGGTGGGGGAGCATGGAATGATGTCTCTTTAGTGGTGGTTCCCACAAGAGTCCTGAGATTCACTCTGCCTGAATCAGCCCAGGTTACATGCCCACCTACTGCTACCAGTTATATCCAAGAGACATTCTTCACCTCAGAGTCAAAGCTAGACCTTCCACCCCACCCAACCACATGGAATAAGAATGGGAAATGGGTGAATTCTGACGTGAAAATCAGGGGTTGTTGCAGAAGGTGGAATGTACAGAAAGGAGACAAATAATAAATGTACCTACAGTAATTTTCACCAAGTTTTTTTTTAGTATTTTCATTTATCATTCACTGTTCCCTTAAAGCTACTCTTTTCCTAAAACAGATGAAAACCTTCTCCCTGATCTCCCAGAGTTAGTAAAGGAATCCAACAGACCACCCTGCACCTGTCAATAACCTCCACATTCTCATGGAAAGGGGATCAAATATTGAAGAAAAATGAAAAGAGGTATATTTCCTGCTCTTCTCTCTTGATGAAAACACATGTAAAAATCAAATCAAAATAAGAATGTGTCACATTGAGTTACCAATTCTGTTAAGATTTCATAATAACATAATACTAGTAATTGTCATTTATTGAACACCTGCTATAATGTCAGGCAAAGTTCCAGACCACTGACATATAATTCACTTAATATCCTTGACAACCATGCATATTATATATTATTATCCCTACTTTAAAGATGAGGAAACAGAGTCAGAAGGTTAAGAAGGGCTTCTCTGGTGGTGCAGTGGTTGGGAATCCGCCTGCCAATGCAGGGGACATGGGTTTGAGCCCTGGTCCGGGGGGATCCCACATGCCGCGGAGCAACTAAGCCCGTGAGCCACAACTACTGAAGCTCCTGCACCTGGAGCCCATGCTCTGCAGCAGGAGGGGCCACCATAGTGAGAGGCCAGCACACGGCAGCGAAGAGTGGCCCCGCTCGCTGCAGCTGGCGGGGGCCCACGCGCAGCAACGAAGACCCAACACAGCCAAAAATAAATATTTTTAAAAAAAGAAGGTTAAGAAATCTGCTCAAAATCACAGAGCTGGTACTTCGAGGAGCCAATAGTCAAAGGCAATCTGTAGGACTTGTGAGACTGGGCTCTCAACACTATACCATGGACTTTGGGATCTGGGCACCAATTAGGCACCAATATTGTGACCACAGTGTTATTTCAATTCAATCCTTTCATGTACCTCATCTGAAAAGTTCTTATAATTAGGAATTTCATGGAGAAAATGAAGTGATTAGTTGAGGATTACTAAATTCATACTATAAAAAGAACTGCAAATAGTTTTCTATGAATTGCTTTAAGCAGAGACATATATGAAATGCTACCAGAGTATACTTTGCAAGTGTAACTGATGGCCTAGTTAGAAAAATGACAGAATGAGTTCAAGAGGCAGAATCTGGGAAATATGGGTTTAAATGATTGAACACAAATTGAGAACAAAAAATACTTCAATTTCTCAAGGACTGCCACAGCAGAGCAGAAAAGTCATCCTGAAAAAAGCCAAAGACAGAAGATTTAGGTTCCAGACTAACACACTGGTTTGATAATCAACACTGTAGGATGCCAAGAAAAGATGTCTGATACAGCCCTGGAGGACTTTGCCCCAAGCTGTTAAGATATCCTAAAATGAGATAAATCCCTTGAAATGAATGCTCTTAGAAATTGAGAAAATCTGGTCATACTTTAGGCAACACTGGTAAAACAAGTAGAAATGTTGGTGGGCCAAGAGTCCACCCCTACTTCAGCAAGATCACCATTGATGAGGAAATCTATGAGGTTAAAAGAGCATTATTCTTCTCACGAAGTCACATTTAAGGACTTTGGAGCCTTCGGTCTCAGTGATTCTGGACATATGGTAGTTTAGAGTCTGAATGATTGCTTTTAATTTTTGCTGTAAGCAGAAATTATAAATATGCCAGAGTGGTTCTGATGTTCACCTTCTGAACCCATCAGTCCCCAAACTATTAGACTTCTGGCCCCATAGCTAAGCCACGTACATTATTCCGGGCCCTACCCCAACTACACCTGGGTGAGAGGGGTGTGATGTAGTCAATATCTGGAGCTGGGCTACACCAATAGTCATGGAGATTATCAGACAAACATGTGCCTAATCTACAGGGTGTAGGTGGTGAATTATGAGTAACCAGAAGATTTGCAAGGGGGAACTAATGTCCAAGTTGATAAAAAGTGGGTGCAGAGCAGTTAGAGGGGTCTTCAGGTACTGGAAGTTCAGTGAGATCCCTCATCACCCAGAACAAGTACTGACCTTCAGCAGGAAGAATTTAAGAATGGAAGTTCCCCAAAGTTCAGGAATCAGCATCAGGTCACCTGTTCTACTACTCTGGCTTTGATCCCTCTCAGTGGTGATAACTAGGTCTCTGCTTGGTTCCTGGTCCTTGAGTGTCCCATGTTAGGAGCTCTTCTTTGTTTTTCTGCCTTCCCTACTTCCAAAATTAAAATCCTGCTACCCATGAACTGATATTGTTGATACCAACTCCCCATCACCTCCCCATCTAAATCTCCTATTCCTGGCTTCTCAATCATTGAGTTCTGTCCACCTGTCAGAGCCTACTTTACTGAGGCTGCCCCTCCCTAACCTGTCTGCCTACACCAGCTATTGCCAGCCCCTCCCTAACCTGTCTGCCTACACCAGCTATTGCCAAAACTCTAACCTATTGCCTCTTGTTTTTTTCCCTCCCTCAACCTCTGTGTCCAATGCATTGCCAAGCTCTAATTCTGAAATGTCTCTTCTCTTCAATCCCACTGCCAACACCTTAGTTTGGTACCTCATTATCTCCCTTTTTTTTTAAAACTGGCTGCACCCTTGCCTGTATCAAATTCAATTCACCATCCATACTCCTACAGTTATTCTTACTAAATAAAAATCTGATTCTGTCACTTTTCTACTTAAAATTCTTCAGTTGTTCTCCAATGTAAATAAGATAACATCACATGACTTAGCATGGCTTTTGAAACCTTTCTATATGGCCTTTCAGGTCAATCTTCCCATGTTCTGTCCCACAAAATCCAGTAAATGTAATCTTTAAAGCTCAGCTCAAATATCATCTCCTTTACAACTCTCTAAAAGAGAATGAGCTAAAATAAACAAGAGGGACTACATCAAACTAGAACTTCAAATAATACATTGAAAAGGCAACCTACAAGTTGTGAGAAAATATTTACAAATCATATATCTGATAAAGGGTTAATATAAAAATATATAAAGAACTCACACAACTCAACAGCAAAAAAGCAAATAATCCAATTTAAAAGTGGGCAAAGGATCTGAATAGATATTTTTCCCCAAAAGACATACAAATAGCCAATAGGTACACGAAAAGGTGCTCAGCATCACTAATAAACAAAGAAATGCAAAGCAAAACCATGATATCACCTCACACCTGTTAGGATAGCTATTATGAAAAAGACAGGAGATAAGTTTTGAGGATGTGGAGAAAAGGCAACACTTACACACTGTTGGTAGAATATAAATTGATAGAGCCAATGTGGAAAACATTATGGAGGTTCCTCAAAAAACTAAAAATAGAACTACCATATAATCCAGCAATCCCACTCCTGGGTATTTAACTAAAGTATCAGTATCTCGAAGAGATATTCTCATATTCATTGCAGCATTATTCACAATACCAAGATACAAAAACAACTTAAATGTTCTTCAACATATGAATGGATAAAGAAAATTTGATATAAAATACATATATTTATATATAATATATATAATGGAATATTTTTCAGCCATAAAAAAAGGAAATCCTGCCATTAGTAATAACACAGATGAAGCAAAGGACATTACACTAAGTGAAATAAGAAAGACAAATACTGTAAAGTATTGCTTATATGTGGAATCCAAAAAAAGTTGAGTTCATGGAAACAGAGAACAGAATGGTGGCTGCCAGAAGCTGGAAAGTAGGGGAAATAGGGAAAATGGGGAGACGTACGTCAAAGCACACAGACTCTCAGATGTGAGAAGAATAAGTCCTGAGGATCTAATGTGCAGCATGGTGACTATAGTTAATACGGTATTGTACAATTGAAACCAGCTGAGAGTAGATCTTAGGTGTTCTCACCACAAAAAGAAAAGAGTTAACTATGTGAGGTGATACATGTGTTAATTATCTTGATCTTGGTATTCACTCCACAGTATATACTTATATCAGATCAACACACTGTACCCTGAATATATACAATTATATTTGTCAATTATTCCTCAATAAGGTTTGGGGAAAAGTTAAAAAGTGGAAGAAAATGAGTTGCTCCCTCATCTGTCTTTCCATTACGATTTATAAATACCTTTACCATAACATATATCACATTGTATATATGTCTGTTTTCTTCATTAGATTATGAACCCTTTGAGGACAGGGAGCATGACTTCTTCATTGATGGCCCCATGACAGGTATGATGACTGGTAGGTAGTCAGCTGGTAACAGATGTTTGTTGAATGACTGAATGATCCCTGAACACTGTGACCTGTTCTTCATCTGAACTTCCCTCTGACACCTGCAGAAATTTTCCCTCCAGAATACACTCTAATCTATCTTCTGTCTATAATATCCCTATATATAAAGGGAGCATGTAAGAAGGGGAGTAGGAGCTTATTCCAAGTTCTAGCCCCTCCCGATCTTCCACATTCTCCTGTAATTACTGGCGTATACTAGACCCCATCTGAACAGGTGATATTGGTGAAGTCTGGTCATAATGGCTATAATGTTTCTGTCCTAGTTTGCTCCTGGATTCTTTTTTTCCAGTTTCCTAATGCTGCACCACTCTGTTATCAAAACTCAGTTTCTATGGAACATGGAATGGGGACTAGTCAATCCTTTAGTGCTGATACTAGTCTTTGCCGATGTGGCCACTCTGAAGATCTCATAATCTCTCTGTTCATAACCATTCAAAAATTAAGTCATGAAGGCTTTTTCTTTAACTACAACGAGGTGATTAGTTGCATTTGTATCATCTCTTCTGTTATTTTTTTCGCTTCTTACTTTGTCCCTAATTGTTAGAGAAAACTTTCATATAACACAGTACTGCATAGATGCTACTCCCATCTCACCCTAGAAAGCTTCTGGCCATCTCTGCATTGTACTTGAGGGGTGTAATAAACCACCATGATTTTTAGAAAAGTAACATCTTATTGATGTAAGTGCTCCTGGGAAACATTTCCCCACTATTCAAAAGACATGTCTTTAATCATTGTTTTCTCTGTGACCGTCTCTCTCACACATATTCTCATTTTGTGTGTGTGTGTGTGTCTGTGTGTGTGTGCACGTGTGACTCTTGCATCTGCATTAGGTGGAATAATGTGTTACACACACACACACACAAGATTAAAGTAAGAAGAACCTGAGGTCACTAACGGGAACTTGAAATTTTTCCTTGGGCTCAGCATTACTTTCTTTTACTATTGTCTTGGTAAATACAAGCTGTGAGTAAAGGTGCTCCTGCCCGATACTGCTCCACCACTGGATAGCTAAGCAGGAACATCAGCTACAACTACGCCAAGGAATCCAAGAGAATATTCAACCTGGAAAAACTCCACCTCCAAAACAGCACCTCCCAGGAGATGACTACAACTCCTGTAGGAAATCATTTAACCACAAATTCCAACTCCCCTTCACTCCTACAGCCTCAGTCACACATCTCAAAGGGCTATTCCCTTGAATTGTGACAACCTGACCCACATCAGCAGCCCAGAGGCCATATGGCAGCATAATGCCTTTCTAGCCCATTGGATAGGAAAAGGGAGGGACAACCACTAATGAATAATTGCAATTGAAATCCTATAATTTCTGATTTGTCAATAACTCCTGACATTTGGGGCATTTTCTTCATCCCGTAACAAATCCTGGCAGCTACAAGATGTAACTGTGGACACCTAAAATGCCTCTGAAACCATTTCATTGTCTGGTAACAACAAGGCAAAGAATAAGTTCTCTCTGAGGATAGAGAAGATGCCCCACATCCCAGAGTTTACTATTCCATGGTCAGTAATTTTAAAGGTTTAGGGGGGAAATCCTTTGGTATTTAAAGGTAAAAGCTAATATGCAAGAGGGATCAGGTCTGTTTGCAGGAAGTGGAATATGAAAACATACCCCATGTATATATAGGGTACAGTGGAAATTCCACTATAAAGTGGAATTGATAGTCCTGTTACCCCTGCAGTTAGTAAACTGCACTGATCAAATAGCCGTATGAGCTGAGTTTAATCGAGTCAGGCAAAGAAATTTACTTGAATCATAGAATCACAGCTCTCAGGTGGAAAGAGGGATTTATCAGACCTCCCCCCAGTGTTCCTCTACTTAATGACCCTCCAATATATCCCTGTCTCATGCTCATCTCCCAGTAATAGATGTAACCTGGTATAACACAAAGTGCATTTGGAGTGAAAAATCTGAGGTGGAGGCCTAGGTCTTGAATTGCTGATTAATCAGCCATGCAACATTTGACCTCCTGGTCGTCAACCACAATGTGAGGAGCCTAGGCTAACTGACTGCCAGCAGCTCATCCAATTCAACATTCTCTAAGCAGTCACAGAGAAACATCTCCAAAGATAATTCTTTTCATGTTTGGACAATTCTGACTATTAAAATGTTCTTACTTACACAAAGCCAAAATACGCTTCCCTACAGTTTCTACCTATTTATCTGAGTTTTTACACAACCCAAGCATAATAAGAGCTTCTCGTATCATTGAAAACAGATATTCTTCTCACACTATCTGCTTCTCACTCGGTTCCCTTTACCACCCATCTAGCCAATCACCCTATTTACTTGACTCAGAACACATAACAATTTGACAACATCCCTATTGAGAAGTGGGTATCAGAACTGAATTAAAAAGCTACAGAAACAATCTGACAAGTGCTGAGTGAAGAACACCATCACTTATTTTGTTCTAATTAATGTGCTCTTTTAATGTAGCCTGAAATAGCATTACCTTTTGGGCTACTACATCACACTGCCACTACCACAATACCCCTTCTTTTACTCATGGCTTCTACCCTGTCCTTGTGAAGTTTAATTTAGAACCAAAGTCAGAATCTTACTTTTACTTAAGTAAGATTCACTTTTATTAAATTTGAGCTATTTGTGTGACATGCTAAAATCTCCTTGGATCTTCAGTCTATCCTAAAAATATTTGCCATCTGCCCACATTTTCTTTTCTTTTTCTTTTTCTTTTTTCTTTTTTTCTGGCTGCACCGTGCAGGATCTTAGTTCCCCGACAAGGGATGGAACCTGCACGGTACCTGCATTGGAACCGTGGAGTCTTAACCACTGGGCCACTAGGGAAGTCCCTCTGCCCACATTTTCATCCAAGTTATTGGTTAGAATATAATGATCATAACATGGTCAAGAAAACAATCCTGGAGCAGACTACTAGGACTGCCCTCTATATGGATAGGAACCTGTAAGATTTGTGTCTTCTGGGCATTAAACATCAGATCCCAGGTTACCCCATCCTTGCCACTCTCTAGACACCACTTTTCTCAGCTCACTCACACTGCTGCCCCTTCAATGATTCCCACAGTTAAGGTCACCCAGGACATAGGGCACTTTGAGAGAAACCACTGTTTAAAATACCAAAAATATAAATAAAGCTAAGAAAAAAGGAGAAAAGTTCACACCCAAAGGAATGTGGTATACTGGAAGTAATGTGAGAGTTGGAGTCAGAATGACCTGGGACTGAATCTTTGGTCTGTAACTTACCCACTGGGTAATCTTGTGCACCCCATCACTATCAGTTTCCTCATCTCAAAATTACGGGTAATAATAATGCCGTCACAGGGTTGTTCTGAGGGTTAGAAGAAATACGTGCAAAATCTTAGCACATTCTTGGCACATGATGGGCATGCAATATAGATTACTACTATTATTATAGCCTGGTAAGAGACAGACAATAACAATAACTCCTGGCACAAAAAGACAATTAAACCCAGGAAGAAAAGAGGAGAAAATGAAGACCTGTGTTCTGTGGATGTTAACTAATGTTTCACAAAAGAAAAGAAAGAATTGGTGGTCTCTTAAGGTTAAAAACGAGGGCATTAAACAAAGTTTTTAAAACTCAGGCATATGAATACCTCACTGACTCTAAGACAAGATCACCTCTTCACCCACCCCCCCCACCATCCCACCCTTGCATTTATTTGATCATGTCTCAGGAACTATTACAGGGCCCAAGAACACAAAAGATGATTCAAGACCCACTCAATACCAGGGTGAGAAGAAACACAAAATGGGGCACTGGGCACTACAGACACATAAGTAAATAATTAAAATAAAATATCACCAGTGTTATAAGAGAGATGAATACAGAGTATGTGTGGGAACAGCGATCCATCTGGAGATGTAAGCTAAGGCTTTATGAAGGAGGTGGTGATTCTGGAGGATCTTAAAGGATAAAGAGAAGCTAAGGTTGAGGGACTCCCCAGGTAGTAAGGACAGTATGTAGAGAATTTGAACAGTGGTGGACCATTAAAATAACATGCAAGGAATGTGGATCAGGCTAGAGTGACTTTCCCATAAAATACAGGTGATAAGAGAAGCAGCTAAAAAGATACAAATTCATTCCTACTGTGAAGGGGCTTATATGTCAAGTAAAGAAATTTGGAATTTTCCAGGCAAGCAGGAGTTACCAGAAGGAATGATATGACAAGAGTAAAAGATGAATCAGGCAGGCTAATAGTGGAGGGGCTAGTTATGACACTTTTTATTAATGTCCAATCCAAAGATGGTGAGGTCTAGAACTAAAATTGCTGCACTATAGAGAACAGGCCTTCATATTAAGAATACAAGTCTAGGTAAAAGTGACATGTCATGACCTTAGCATGAGGGCTAAAGAGAGGGAGAAATGGAAAATGACTTTGTGGGGTTTTAGACACTCAGTGGATGGAGATGTCATTGACCAATATGTGGACCTCTGGAGGATGGTATATTTTGGTATAAGGCACAATAATGAGTTCAGTTTTGAACAGTATGGGCTGAACTAATTAGGGGACATCCAAATGGAAACGTAATCTGTTTGACATACAGTCTGGAAATTAAGAGAGAGGCCAAAGATAGGTGTCTCCTGTATATTTATGAGGTTAATGAGAAAACCCACAGTTTAACCCACAGGAAGATTAAACAGAGCATGTCTCTGATACCCCAATGTAATAAACTTGAAAATAAGACTAATGATTCTTGCCCAATAAGTTCATGACAGCTCGGAGTGATCACTGCTTCTAACTCAAGAGCCCACTTTCTTGTTCTCTTTTGAAAAGTCAAAATTAAATTTGCCTACCTTCTCTGCATTGCATACTCTGTAGAAGATCAACATTCATCATGGCAAGTTCTCTCAGGATTCAGAGATGGAATTCATAGATATAAAGGGACATGCAGGTAGGTGCTTGTGATGTTTGCTTAAATATAAATTGAATTTAAGTTTTTCAGAAATGTATATTCTACTCCTCTAGAGACAAGGATAAGGAAGTACACTTATCAATAGATATTTATCAACCACCCACCATTCAAAGTGGGGGTAACAACCACCACAACAAAATCTAGAAGGTGTGGACCCTGCACACTAAGAACCCATGCTAGCCAAAGCGTACCTTCCATAAAATCTCCAGTATATGAGAATAATGTAAAGCTAGATTTGGAACTTGGCAAAACAAGTACAGATGAGTACGTGAAGAAGTTGGGAAGCAAACACATTGCTAGAGAAATAATAGAGGTGGAGATGTGGGTGGATCTGGGTTCGGTTAGGAATGAATCAGACCAACCTCCAGAAGATGGCTCCTCCCTGGATGGACCTGCTATAAAAAGGCCATTATACCAGACTTCAGCACACAGCAAGCTCCTTCAGGCTACATTCTACTTGCTCTTCTGGTGAAGGAAGTAAGTAAGAGGGAATACATCTAACCTTGTCTACTTGCTCTTAAGCAAGGTGGAGATCTGGATGTATGTGTGGTCTGAGGCCAAAAGTTCTGGATGTTTGGGGTTCTTTACTTTTAGTGGCAACATTATTAAAAGTTTATTTTGACATAGAAGGAAAATGAGGGCATAACTTTGCTTTCCACAAGGCTACTCTCAATATTGCTGGATTATCTACTCATCCATTCATTGAACAAATATATATTAACTACCTTCTATTTGCCAAGTGCTGCTCTTGGCTGATTACGTGGCAGTGAACAACGTAAACTCCCTACTCCTGCGAGCCTACATTTAGTAGGGGGAGACATTCAGTAACAATAAATGAATAAAAATTCCAAATAGTGATAAGAACAATGAAGAAAATAAGAGTGATATAGTAAAGTAATAGGAGGAGAGTACTTTAGATTGGAGGGCTAGAAAATGCCTCTCTGGGAATTATCTTTTGAGCAGGGATCTTAATAACAGACGAAACCAGTCAAGGCAAATGAGAGGATTCTAAAGCAGGAGTAAACTTGCTTTAAAGGACAAAAAGAAGCTAGTGTGCCTAGAGCATGTTTAACAGGAGGAACAGTGGTATATGGTGATGCCACAGAGCTAGACAGGCCATGTAAACAGGGGCACAGTAGAGTTTGTACATCATTTTAAGTATATGAGAAGCCATTGGAGAGTATTAAGCAGGAGGAGTAAAAAGATCATTCTGAGCTGCTATGTGGAAAATAGGATAATAGGCAATGGTGGGAGCAGGGAGATGGATTGCAGTTTAGATGAGAGATGACAGTGTAATAGAAATAGTGAGAATTCTTTTTTTTCCCCCCACATCTTTACTGGAGTATAATTGCTTTACAGTGTTGTGTTAGTTTCTGCTGTACAACAAAGTGAATCAGCTATATGTATCCACATATCCCCATATCCCCTCCCTCTTGAGCATCCCTAACGGAATATTGCTCAGCCATAAAAAGCAACAAAACTAAGTTATTTGTAGTGAGGTGGATGGACCTAGAATCTGTCATAAAGAATGAAGTAAGTCAGAAAGAAAAACAAATACCGTCTGCTGACGCATATATACAGAATCTAAAAAAAGCGGTACTGATGAACCTAGTGGCAGGGCAGGAATAAAGATGCAGACGTAGAGAATGGACTTGAGGACACGGAGGGTAAGGGGAAGCTGGGATGAAGTGAGAGAGTGGCATCGACATATATACACTACCAAATGTAAAATGGATGGCTAGTGGGAAGCTGTTGCATAGCACACGGAGATCAACTCAATGATTTGTGACGACCTAGAGAAATAATTCTTTGCTCAAACCAAAATCTAGAAGTTATGCATGATTCCAGTCTTTCCTTTACACCACACTGATTCATCACCCTGACCAGCCAACTCTGACTATAAGACGTGCCAATCCATCTTTCTCCCCGTCCACCACTACCATCCTAGTCTAGGCTATCCTTCACTCCCACCTCTGACTATTATATGAAAATACCACAATTTTTTTTTTTTTATTGATAGATATTTGGGTTGTTTCCATTTGGGGAGGTATTATAAATAATGGGGCTATGAACATTTTTGTACATGATTTTTGGTTACAAATGTGTATATATTTCTACTGGGAATATTCCTAGGAGTAAATTACTGGTTTTAGGTATTACCAAACAATTTTTGAAAGTACTTCTGCCAGTTTATGTTCCTTCTAGCGGTGTATGAAAGATCCAGTTTCTCCATATTCTCACCAATATTTGGAATTAGGATTCTTTTTCCCTTTTGTGTATTTTGTCATTTTGGTGGGGGTACTACTGTCTCACACTGTAATTTTAATTTGTATTACCCTGATGATTAACAAGGTTAACTTTCTGTGTTTATTAGCCATTTGGACATCCTGTTTTGTAAAGCTCCTCTGCTTTCTACCCATTTTTCTATTGGGTGGTCTGTATTTTTTGTACTGATTTATAGGAGTTATTTTTATATTCAGGATAGAGTCCTTTATTGGTTAAATGTGTTGCATATATCCTCCCACTCATTGGCTTTCCTTCTCTCCTTTAATAGAGTCTTTGAATACACGGACATTCCTATTTTTAATGCAGTCCAACTAATCTATCTTTTTCTTTATCATTAATACTTTTTGAGTTCTATTTAAGAAGTATTACTCTACCCCAAGTTCTTGAAGATATTCTCCTATGTTGTCTCCTTTATCTTTTTATATGTAAAATCCACCTGGGAACAAATTCATTTTTCCATATGGGAATTCAATTAACACAGCACCATGTATTCAAAAGACCATCCTTTCCCTGACAACTCTCACCACAATCTTTTTCATAAATTAAATGTGCATAATGGGCTTCCCTGGTGGCGCAGTGGTTGAGAATCCACCTGCCAATGCAGGGGACACTGGTTCGAGCCCTGGTCTGGGAAGATCCCACATGCCGCGGAGCAACTGGGCCCATGAGCCACAACTACTGAGCCTGCGCGTCTGGAGCCTGTGCTCCGCAACAAGAGAGGCCACGATAGTGAGAGGCCCACGCACCGCGATGAAGAGTGGCCCCCGCTCGCCGCAACTAGAGAAAGCCCTCGCACAGAAACGAAGACCCAACACAGCCTAAATAAATAAATAAATAAAAATTTTTTAAAATGTGCATAATTATATAGGTCTGATTTTGGATTCTTACCTTTCATTTATCCATTTGCTTGGCATTGCACTGATGTCATGCTGTCTTCTTTTATAATGTACTTTGACATCCAGTGTGTCCACAAACTTGGTCTTCTTCAATGTTGTCCTGGCTACTAATCCTGGACCCTCACATTTTAATATAAATTTTAGACACTGTAGAAAAATTTTCTACATACAGAAGTCACATCATTCTCTGAGTAATGACAGTTCTGTTACTTCCTTTCCAATTATTCTGTTTTTCATCCTTTGTCTTAACTGTTGCTCTGGCTAGGACCTTCAATACAATGTTGAATAGGATATTAGCAGGTGTACTGATCTCATCCCCAAACCCAGAGAGAAAAGCTTTCAGCATTTAACCATTAAGTATGATGTTTGCTATAGCATCTTCATAGATATAATTGATACCTTTTATTTATAAAGCAAAATTAATATTGGATTTTATCAAATTTTTTTTGCATCTGTTGAGAGGTTCATAGAATTTTTCCCCAGTATTCTATCAGAGTAGTTAATTAATCAGTTCTCAAATGTTAAACCAAACTTGAATTTTTGGATTAAAATTTTCTTAAGTATGATGTATATTCTTTTTGTACAATACTGGACTCAGTTTATTATATTCTTTCAGATTTTTGCATCTATATTATGAAGGAAATTGTCTTGAAAATTGTTTCTTGTAATATTCTTGTCAGGTTATGGGTACTGAGGTTATGCTGGATTCATAAAATGAGTGTTCCCCCTTTTTCATTTCCCTGAAACAATCTGTGTGATGTTAGGGTTATTTATTTCTTACACATTAAATAAAATTCACTAGTAAAGCCATCTGATTTGTAGTCACCCCTCCCCCCAACATGGAATATGTATTCATTTAAGATTTAATTTCTTTTTTAAAAAGATTTAATTTCTTTAATAGATATAGGAATATTTAGGTTTTCTATTTCTTGTTGTTTCCATTTGTATAAGAAGCATTTTTCTAGAAATGTGTCCATTTCATTTAAATTTTCAAAAATTTTGGTTAAAGTTTATAATATGCACTTATCTTTCTAATATCTGTAAAATCTAAAGCGATGTCCCCTTTTATTTTCCTGATATTGGTTACTTATGCCTTTCTCCTCTTTTCTTGATTAATTTTTCAGGGTTTCTCAGTTTTATTAATTTTTCAAAAATCTTGGCTTTTTGGTTCTCTAAATTTGTTTTCTATTTCATTAATATCAGTTCTTACCTTTATTATTTCCTTTAGTATACTTTCTTTGGGCAGAATTTGTTGTTGTTTTTCAAACTTCTTGAAGTGTATGGTTAGGTTATTGATTTTTCAGCCTTTCTTCTTTAATATATGTATTTAAGCTATAAATTTTTCTTTAGGCATGTATCCCACAAGTTTTGCTATTTCATATTTTTCTCATATTCATTTAGTTCAAAATATTTTCTAATTTCCATTGTAATTTATTCTATGACCTATTTGTTATTTAGAAGTTATTGCTTAATTTCTAAACATTGGAGATTTCTGTAGGTTTCTATCATTGAAATCTAGCTTCATTCCACTGTGGTACAAAACAAATTCTGCACGATTTCAATCCTTTAAAATTTGTTGAAACTTGCTTTATGACCAGCATATAGTAAATTTTTTAAAGTCTCATATTCATTTCAGTAGGATGTATATGCTAGATTTGTCAGATGCAATGTTCAATACATATTAGTTAAAGTTTTATGAATAATTTTGTGGAACTCTTCTACATCCTTACAATATTTTTATTTACTTGTTCTATCAGTTGCTGAGAGAAGTGTGTTACCCATTATAATTATAGATTTGTCAATTTGTCCTTATAATTCTATCATTTTTTGTTGTATGTATTATGAGGCTATGTTATTAAGTACATATCAGTTTAGATTTTTATATCTTCCTCATGAACTAACCATTTATTGTTATGAAGTATTCTTCTAGTTATACTTCTTGTCTTAAAGTCTACTCTACAGATATTAATATAGCAACAACAGCTTTCCTTTAGTATTTGAATAATATATCTTTTTTCCATCATATTTAAGTGCATCTCTTGTAGGCATCATGTACTTGTTTTCAATCTAGTCTGACAATCTTTGTTTTTAAATTACAGTATTTAGTCCACTCATACTCAGTATTATTACTGTTTAAATCTATTTGGTTTAAATCTACCATATTACTACTTGGTTTCTATTATCCCACCTGTTCTATATTTCTTTTTCTCTTCTTGACTTTTTTGAATGAATTACATATTTGTCAGTTAATTTTTGTCATATTGGCTTATTAATTATACATTCTTTTACTATTCTTTTCATGCTTACCCTAGGGATTACAACACCTATCCTTGACTTATTAGAATATATTATAAAAAACTTTAACACTACTCAAACAATTCAAGTATTCTATAGTACTTGAACTCAATTTACCCACTCAAGCCTTATTTGATATTGTTATGCATGACCATAAATCCTGAAAAATATTATTATTCTTGTTGTTTTCAATCAATATCTATTTAGATTTCCCCACACACTTACTCTGTTGACATTTCTTCATTCTTTCCTGCCTCTCTGTGCTTCCAACTAGGATCATTCCTTACTATTTCCTTTACGGATCTACTGGTGATTGGTTTTGTTTTTGTTTCCCTGAAATATCCTTAGTTAAGCTTTCTTCTTCTTGTATACTTTCACTGGGTATAGAATTCTAGTACAGAACTTACTTTCCTACAGAAAGATGAGGAAAACATTTCATTGTCTCCTGGCTTCCATTATTTCTTTTGAGAAGTCAGCTGTCGGTCTTATAGTTGCTCCTTTGAAGATAATATGTGTTTTTTCTCTGGCTGCTTTTAAGATTTCCTCATTGTCTTAAGTGTTCAGAAGGTTTTTATTATGTGTCTAGGCATGGTTTTCTTGGAGTTGATAATACCCTGTTTGGAGTTGATAATAATTTTTGATTCTGTGGCTTGATATCTTTCATCAGTTTTTTTTAAAACTGCAGTTATTTAACTCCCCAAATTACTGTACTTCCCTTCCAATCTGAATGTAGGCTTCAATAAATTGTCACAATTTTGGTAGCATTATGACACCTTCACACACACACACACACACACACACTAGCTTTCTAGTTGTGCTTAAAGTAATCTTACTCTGAAACAACCTACTAAGCCATTCCACAAAGTGATCCTTTAAAAACTGAATTATACTAGATTACTCTGTTACAAAAAACAAAATCATTTAGTGACTTCCCATCACACTTAGAATAAAATGCACAAATACTACCCTATTTAGAAGATCATCATTTTCTGACCCCTTTCTGTATATCTGACTTTAAGTTGTATCACTCCTGATTTGTTCTGGAGTTGGTATTTTTTCTATATCACTAACATTCCAAGTTGATTCCCATGTTGGGATCACTGCACTGTTCCTTTTACTTAAAATTCTTCAACTAGTCAACAAGGTTAGTTCCTTCCTATTTTTCCATTTTAAGCTCAAATATCTTTACCACAAAATCTTCTCTGATTAATCTAAAGTACATTCCCCATAATAACTCTATATAGCATCATTGTTATTTTAATGGTATGTATACCACTTCTCAATATCTAATCGCTTCATTCATTTGTTTGTTTACTGTCTTCATAAGAGTAGGTACCTCATTTATCTTGTTTATTAGTATATCCCCAAAGCATAAAATAGTACCTAATCCTGTGGTAGGTGTTCAATATTTGTTAAATAAATTAAGGTGTGAATGAAAGAATGTAGAAACCAAGGTAAGGTCATGCCTGGAGGTATCAATCTGGAAGTCATCAGATAGATAGTATCTGAAGTCAAGGGATCCAATGAGATTTCGAAGTGAATAGATACATGGACATGGGCCATGGGGATTTCCAACATTTGGAGATTAAGCAGATGAGAGGTTAGCAAAGAATACTGAGAAAGAGCAGCCAATAGATAAGAGGTATATCAGGAGAATGTAGTCTTGAGATCCAAGAAACAAACAAAAAAAATTCCATGAATGGTTAGGGAAAGGTTAATTCTACTTTACACCACCAAGAGTTTGAGTAAGATGATGATGAGATGGAACCGACCACTGTATTTAGCAACTTGGAGATCATAGGTTATTTGACACAAATCAGTTTCAAGTGTTTTGGAGACAGAAAATTGAGAGAACTGGGTTAAAATGAATGGTAAACATAAAATGAGGGAAAGCACAGAAAACTCTTTGAAGACTCTTTGGTGAGAAAGTAAACCATTCATTAGGAGAGCTGGATGGGGTGGAACATCCTGGTGGAGGGAGAAATACTGTTCAAGGGAACAAACTTGTCTTCAAGATGATACAAACTCCAGCATGTTTTTGTTATGGATCAAAATTACTTACTAGATAAGGCAATAGTATGGAGGTAGGAAAAGTGACCAATTTCAGGGATATTTTTAAAGTACACTGAATAAAACATTGATGAATTAAATACAGGATGTGAGAAAAAGGAGAACCAAGACTAATTCCCAGGTTTGTGGCTTGAGCAATCAGAGAGATAGGGATAACTGGGGAGGAGAGGGTGTGGGGTAAAGTAGTTGGAAATGAAGACTTCTATCTTGAACACGGTAGGTTTAAGACCTCTCTTAGGCCCAAGTAGAAATATTTGATAGGTATTTAGATATAAACGTGTCAAGCTTAGAGGAGACTTTATAGCTGGACATATAAGCTTGGGAGTTGTCAACCTATACATAGGATTTAAAATTTTAGGGCTAGATGAGACCCCCTCCACCCCGCCCAAGGGAACATAGAGAAAAGAAACTAAGGAGTCGATCTCAGGCACATCGACATTAGGGGCTGAAAGAGGAGACTAAGAGCAAATAGGCAGTGAGGTTAGAAGAGAAACAAGAGAGCACAGGGTCTCTGAAAGAGGATGTAGCCACCTGCATCAAATGCTTCTGATATGTCAAGCATATGTGAAATGAAAATGGATAGTTGGATGTAGTAAGATAAAGGACTTTTTTTTAATCTTCATAAGAGCTTTAGTGGATTTTTCAGAGAGAAAGATAATTTGAGTGAAAGAAAATAGGAAGTGAAGAAGAAATATAGGCATATCTTTTGAGGGGTTTTGCTATAAAAGTGAAAAGATAAATCAGGTGGTTTCTAAAGGAAGATGTAGGATGGGAGGAGAGGATGTTAATAAGAGACACTTCAGCATAAATACATGCTGAAGGGAACGATCCAGCAGAGAAAAAGAAATTGATGAAGTAGGAGAAAAAGTAGACAACTGCAAAAGCAAATTGTTTGAATAGGCAAGAGAGTGAGGTCCATTGCTGAAACAGAGGAGAGATGCAGAGTTTATCCACCAAAACAGTAGTGAAGGTTAAGGTATGTGGATACAAATGCAATAGGTTGGGTGAATAGATATTGGGGAAATGAAATTATCTTCTAATGGCTCCCAAGTTTTCGGTGAAATAAAAAGCAAGGCCATCTTCTGAGATAAAGGAAAGGAAGAAGCTGTTGGGGCTTTGCCAATGAGTACAAGAAAGAGTGGGACAAGAAACAGAGGGTGTATGCAAGGAGCAATGATGGAGATTAACTATAATGTCTAACCAAGGTAAAAAGAGAAGTGAGTACATAAAGCAATAAAAAGTGAGGTTAAAGAATTATTGAAGTATGGGTACAAGAGGAAGTCAGAGAGTAAGTCCTTGAGAGTGAGATTTTGGAGACAGTGCCATTACAATTAAGTTCAGGTCTGAAATATCACCACAAATTAACAGTAGCTGAAAAAAAATCTTAAAATCTTAGGTGTGTTTTTGTAAAAAGCCTATAACTGTACTTTTTTTTTTTATAACTGTATTTTTAATTCAATCTTTATAATCTGCCCTTTAACCAGCAAGTCTGGCCTATTTTACATCTACTGTAACTAATGACAAAATTATATTTAATTCTACTCTTACATTTTCTGTTTATCCTGCCTTTTCTATGCTTTTTATTTTCTTTTCCCCTGGCTTCTATTGAATTGATCAAGGTTTTTTTTAATTCCCATTTTTTCTTCTCTTAATGGTTTAGAAGTTATAAATTCTATCCTTCTAGTTCTTATCCATAAACTTATCAAAATACATATTTAACCATGCCAAAAATTAATCAGTACCGGGGCTTCCCTGGTGGCGCAGTGGTTGAGAATCTGCCTGCCAATGCAGGGGACACGGGCTCGAGCCCTGGTCTGGGAAGATCCCACATGCCACGGAGCAACTGGGCCCATGAGCCACAACTACTGAGCCTGCGCGTCTGGAGCCTGTGCTCCGCAACAAGAGAGGCCGTGATAGTGAGAGGCCCGCGCATCGCGATGAAGAGTGGCCCCCGCTTGCCGCAACTAGAGAAAGCCCTCGCACAGAAACGAAGACCCAACACAGCCAAAAATAAAAATAAATAAATAAATAAGATAGGCTATAACTAATCTTAAAAAAAAAAAAAAAAATTAATCAGTACCTATTTCCTCTTACCAAACAATCTAACGTCCATAAATGCTATAGATCTGACTACTACAGTAATGCCTTTCATGCTGTTATTTTCTATGGCTTCCAAGTTCTCAGTGAAATAAAAATCAAGGACATCTTCTGCCTGGTTTTATAAGTCCTAAAGTAGTCATTATAATGCTTTTGTATAATAAATGCTTGTTTAGATTTGTTGACATGTTTAGTAATTCCTTTGTTCAATGAGATAAACTGAACATTCCTTAAATGCTATTCCTTAAATGGCAAAATGAAAGGTAGTCAACAAAATATTTTTTATTTTTTTATTTTTTTATTTTTAATTTTTATTGGAGTATAGTTGATTACAGTGTTGTGTTAGTTTGAGGTGTACAGCAAAGTAAATCAGTTATATATATACATATAGTCACTCTTTTTTTTTTTTTTTTTTAGATTTTTTTTTCCCATATAGGCCATTACAGAGAATTGAGTGGAGTTCCGTGTGCTATACAGCAGGTTCTTACTAGTTATCTATTTTATATATAATAGTGTGTATATGTCAGTCCCAATCTCCCAATTCATCCCTCCCCACCTCTTATACCCTGGTAACCATAAGTTTGTTTTCTACATCCGTGCCTCTACTTCTGTTTTGTAAATAAGTTCAGTTGTACCCTTTTTTTAGATTCCACATATAAGCGATATCATGATATTTGTCTTTCTGTGTCTGACTTACTTGACTCAGTATGACAATCTCTAGGTCCATCCATGTTGCTGAAAATGCCATTATTTTGTTCTTTTTTTATTGCTGAGTAATATTCCATTGTGTATATATACCACATCTTCTTTATCTATTCTTCTGTTGGTGGACATTTAGGTTGCTTCCATGTCCTGGCTATTGTAAACAGTTCTGCAATGAAAATATTTCTGATAATATTGAAAATTTATTAAAGCCATTTGATCCAATCAAACCTTTTTTATAATATTGAAAAGCTATTAAGCCATTCTATCCAATCAAAACCAAAAAAAGGGCTTCCCTGGTGGTGCAGTGGTTGAGAATCTGCCTGCTAATGCAGGGGACACGGGTTCGAGCCCTGGTCTGGGAAGATCCCACATGCCATGGAGCAACTAGGCCCGTGAGCCACAACTACTGAGCCTGCGCGTCTGGAGCCTGCGCTCCGCAACAAGAGAGGCCACGATAGTGAGAGGCCCACGCACCGCGATGAAGAGTGGCCCCCGCTTGCCGCAACTAGAGAAAGCCCTAGCACAGAAACGAAGACCCAACATAGTAATCAATCAATCAATCAATCAATCAATAAATCTTTAAAAAAAAAAAAAAAAACCAAAAAAAAAAAAAAGTAAACTGAAAAGATGTTTGTTCATTGACTGTCTCAGCCATTTGACAAACTGGCTTGCAGAAAATAGTCTCTCAACATACATTTAGCAAATTAGCTTTTGGAGAACGGATTTTTAGCAAATTGGTATGAGTAAATTTTCCTGCTTCTGACCAGTAGCCTTTCTAAAATCCTGTTATGGACAATGGCCAGATCAGAAAAGGGTGTCTTATGTACAGCACACTAAGGTCTGTGAGGGTATCTAAATCCTGCTGTGAATGAGTTCAAGGCCAAAATGTTGGCAGGTTTTAGTAAGTAGTTCAGTCAAACTCTGTGTTAATATTCACCATGCAGATAATAGATAGAAGTTTTTCGTGGCCATCTTCCATTTTTAAAGCTGGACTACATAGGGAAAGATGTAGGTTTATAAATGTGGCAATTCATCACAATAACTGATATGACCTACAAAATAAAAGAAATATAAGAAAGGTACATTTTAATTTTTTTCTAGGTTCACCTATACTTCCAAAAGATGTCTACTCTCCTGGAAAACATCATTGCCATCATCAAACTATTTCACGAATATTCAAAAACAGATAAGGAGACTGACACATTGAGTAAAAAAGAGCTGAAGGAACTTCTGGAAGCAGAGTTTCAGCCAATCCTGAAGGTAAAAGATATTTGCCAGGATTAAAGGGTATATCATTTTTGTTCTGCATCAAACAATCTGTCAAAATATTACTGTGAAATCTTTGTGAGTTGTTTCTTTTGGAAGAGAAACAAATGTAATCTTATTTCAAAACAGATATAATTTGTTCAACTTCTTTATACCTCTATATATACTACACACACACACACACACACACACTGTCTGTGAAAAAATATATATAAATATTTAGTGACAAATGAGTGAAAAACAGTTAGTTAATTCATTGTAATATTCCCCCTAATTTCAAGAATGTAAAGAGGGTACAGTTAAAAGACAATTCAGTTAAGGAATTTATAAAATATTGACACTTGAAGAAGAAGTAAAAAGAACTTGCCCCATCAAATTTTTTGTGTCACCATACTAGTGTTTAAGATTTATTTTTTTAGGACAGTACCAACAGCTCCCTGCTGAATCAGGATAAGATAAATATTATTAAAGAAAAAATTAGGTTCTACTTTCCTGTACCAAGAATTCACATTCCCTAAGTTAACTTTAATTATTTAATTACCCATTTGAGTCAGTCTCATGGACTTCCCCTCTCTGTCTTCCTTGTATACAGAATCCAGATGACCCAGATACTGCTGATGTCTTCATGCATATCCTCGATGTAGATCACAACAATAAAATAGACTTTACAGAGTTTTTCCTGATGGTATTCAAGTTGGCTCAAGCATATTATTATACCCAGAGACAGAATTTCAAGACATTAGGGAAAAAGCAGAAAAAGTATAGATACCATTATGAAGATGATACAGAAGAAGAGGGTAAAGAAGAAAGAGAAAGAAAGTCCAGTCATTCAAGAAGAAGTGATGGAAAGAAAAAAGATAGAACAGAGAGCCCAAGAGGAAGAGGAAAAAACAGACATGGGTCTAGTTCTGGAAGGGAAGGAAGAAGAGCTGACAGAGCTACTTCTCGACACAGACATGGATGTGGGAAGAAATATCATGAATCAAGTAGGGAAAAGAAAAGGAGAGCGAGTTCTACTGAACTAAAAGAAAGAAGTCACATGTCAAGTGTTAGCCCCACCAGGGAATATGAAGGAAAAGAAGAAGAATGTGGTTACGAAAATAAAGGTAGAGGATGTGAAAAATGGATAGGATCAGAGCGTAAGGGCTCATATCAAGTTTGTGAAGAAACTGTGACTATGGATTTTCAATCTGGTTGCAGTACACACCGGGGATCCAGTATCAGTAAGGGCAGCGACAGCAAAGAACATTCACAAGATTCAGGTAGACAACCAGTGAACACTCATAGAAGGTCGCCATCCAGCTCAAGGAACCAACATAGGTCTAACCATGGCCAGTCAGGAGACAGCTCTAGGCATTCAGAGTCACATCAAGGGAAGACAGACGCAAATAGGAAGAGTGAATCTGTCCACGGAAAGTCAGGATCCAGCACTACTCAAAGACAGGGGCACCACCATGAGCAGGAAAGACACAGCTCCAGACACTCTGGAACTGGACATGGACACACCTCAGCTGGATCCGGAAGTGGGAAAGACAGGGAATCCAGTGTTGGTCAGGCCAGTGACAGCGAAGTACAGTCAGGAGATTCAGGTAGATATTCTGTGACCACTCACGGAAGGTCTGGGTCCAGCTCAAGGAACCAACATGGGTCTTCCCATGGTCAGTCAGGAAACAGCTCTAGGCACTCAGAGTTGCATCAGGGGAGGACAGACACACACAGGAAGAGTGAATCTGTCCACGGAAAGTCAGGATCCAGTACTACTCAAAGACAGGGGCTCCATCATGAGCAGGAAAGAGACAGCTCCAGACACTCTGGAACTGGACATGGACACACCTCAGATGGATCCAGAAGTGGGAAAGACAGGGAATCCAGTGTTGGTCAGGCCAGTGACAGAAAAGGACATTCAAGAGATTCAGGGAGATATTCGGTGACCACTCATGGAAGCTCTGGGTCGAGCTCAAGGAACCAACATGGGTTTTCCCATGGCCAGTCAGGAGACAGCACTAGGCACTCAGAGTCACATCAGAGGAGGACAGACACACACAGGAAGAGTGAATCTGTCCATGGAGAGTCAGGATCCAGCACTATGCAAAGACAGGGGCACCACCATGAGCAGGAAAGAGACAACTCAAGACACTCTGGAATTGGACATGGACACGCCTCAACTGGATCCAGAAGCAGTAGGCACAGGGAATCCAGTGTTGGTCTGTCCAGTGACAGTGAAGGACAGTCAGAAGATTCAGGTAGACATTCTGTGACCGCTCATGGAAGGTCTGGGTCCAGCTCAAGAAACCAACATGGGTCTTCCCATGGCCAGTCAGGAGACAGCACTAGGCACTCAGAGTCACATCAAGGGAGGACAGACACACACAGGAAGAGTGAATCTGTCCATGGAGAGTCGGGATCCAGCACTACGCAAAGACAGGGGCGCCACCATGAGCAGGAAAGAGACAACTCAAGACACTCTGGAATTGGACATGGACACGCCTCAACTGGATCCAGAAGCAGTAGGCACAGGGAATCCAGTGTTGGTCAGTCCAGTGACAGCGAAGGACAGTCAGAAGATTCACGTAGACATTCTGTGACCACTCATGGAAGGTCCGGGTCCAGCTCAAGAAACCAACATGGGTCTTCCCACAACCAGTCAGGAGACAGCCCTAGGCACTCAGAGTCGCATCAAGGGAGGACAACACACAGGAAGAGTGAATCTGTTCACGGAAAGTCAGGATCCAGCACTGCTCAAAGACAGGGGTGCCACCATGAGCAGGAAAGAGACAGCTCCAGACACTCTGAAATTGGACATGGACATGCCTCAGTTGGATCTGGAAGTGGGAAAGACAGGGAATCCAGTGTTGGTCAGGCCAGTGACAGAAAAGGACATTCAAGAGATTCAGGGAGATATTCTATGACCACTCATGGAAGGTCTGGGTCCAGCTCAAGGAACCAACATGGGTTTTCTCACGGCCAGTCAGGAGACAGCTCTAGGCACTCCGAGTCACATCAAGGGAGATCAAACCACAGGAAGAGTGAATCTGGCCACAGAAAGTCAGGGTCCAGCACTACTCAAAGACAGGGGCACCACCATGAGCAGGAAAGAGACAGCTCCAGATACTCTGGAACTGGACATGGACACACCTCAACTGGATCTGGAAGCAGTAGACACAGGGAATCCAGTGTTGGTTGGTCCAGCGACGGTGAAGGGCAGTCAGGTGATTCAGGTAGATACTCTGTGACCACTCATGGAAGGTCTGGGTCCAGCCCAAGGAACCAACATGGGTCTTCCCATGGCCAGTCAGGTGACAGCTCTAGGCACTCAGAGTCACAATAAGGTAGGACAGACACACACAGGAAGAGTGAACCTGTCCATGGAAAGTCAGGATCCAGCACTACTCAAAGACAGGGGCGCCACCATGAGCAGGAAAGAGACAGCTCCAGACACTCTGGGACTGAACACGGACACACCTCAACTATTTCTGGTAGCGGCAGACACAAGGAATCAAATATCAGTCAGGCTAGCAACACAGAAGGACATTCAGGAGATTCAGGTAGACAGCCCTTGACCACCCAAGGATGGTCTGCATTCTATTCAAGGAACCAAGGTCATGGTTCAGATCAAGGTTGGAGACATGGAAGCTATGGCAGTGCAGATTATGACTATGGACAGTCAAGGTTTGGCCATTCTCAGGATGGAAGTGTCAGTCATGATTCCAGCCATATGGGAGCCAGGGACAGATCTGAATATAGGAGCATTTATGAGATCCAATATAACAGGCAGTAACATACACCCTGGAACATATGGCCATTCAAATTATATTTCAAAACGGTTGGGGTTTGGACAGTCACATAGACACTATTATTATGAGTGAGAAACTATTAAAGTATTAACCCAAAGAATTGGAGAATGACCAAGAGACAACCTTGAGTCAAGAAAATGTTCATTATACTTTCAGGGAGGTTATCTTTTCTTGTCATTTTTTTAAAAATTAGTTACACTATTTCTTTACATTGGTGATAGTTTCTTTTCATTCTATAGGAAGCTTTGAACTTTATAGTTAGGAACTGGTTAATGGGAGAAAGCAATATCATGGAGTGCTAAATTTGGAAAACCATAAGTATTTGGGGAGGTTGGGGTTAAGTAAGGATTTTTCTTTTGAGAGGTTAAGTTTCAGAACCTCTCCAGATTGGTACATTAATATTTGTAAAAAAAAAAATCAAAGGAACCAATAGTATAAAATCACTGTTCTGTCAGCCAAAGCTGCTATATTAATATTAAGGGTCATCACACCTGCCTCTATTATCCTTCTATTGGAACTCTGTATTATTCTTCATTCATTAATCACCTTGGGCACATAGAATCCAAGAAAAGTGAACTGCATGAAAACTGAAAATAAACAATTGATCATATATCATACTGTGTCTCTTCCATGCTTCTCATAGACCCAAAAAGACTTATCTCCCCATAGTAAGAATGACATATTTTCCTCTGTCACTGAAAACTATATGTCCAAATGGCAGATGTACACCATGCAAAAGAAATAAGGAGTCCAAAGAAGAAAAAATTTAATCAAATCCTATATCATTCTCCAACACAGTCATTGCTTCCATGTAGTCACCATCAGGATGAAAAAAGGCTTAGCTCAATCATAGATAGCATCATAATTATTACAAAACGTCAACCCAAGTGGCTATTAGCAAAGTCAAACCAAGATCAGGAAACAAAATACTGACCATAGGTCCTTCTTACAAAGATACGAAGAGATATTTTCCAATGGAAACTAATGAGAGCAGAAAAACTGTGCTGAAATTTCTTGACAAAGGAAAAGCAATAAAGAAAATCGTCTCCTGTCCTGGAAAGAAAACATATATTCATATATTTTATGACTAGGCAGGAGATCTAATAATTTTAGTAAAAATGTGAACAAGCTTCTACCATTAAAAGGAATATCTCTCTGTGAGAATCATACCCCAAGTTTTCCTTCTCCATGATATCAGACCAGTAGGAATATTAGACAATATCTAGTCCAATGTTCGCATTTTGCAGATGAGTCTATCATAGAAATAATCCATACCAAATACCTCAAGTCCCCAACTCTGAGTTTAGTGGTTTTATAAAACCACTTATAAAAGCTGCCTTTCTTTGACTTTTAGTTAAATAAATTAAGCTACACCTAAATTACCTGTCAAAGTTAAAATGATCTGCAATGTACACAGGGATTGAGTGAAAAGCAACAAGCAAGCTCATTTTTCTAATTAGTCTCTAACAATATTATGTCTATGTTTGTGCTCCATTAGCCAAATGAAGGGAGCACCACCCCCAATGGGAATCCTGCTTCCCTGCTTGAAAGTACTGTCCCCAAATACCCCTACAAAGCTGCAAAGTCCAGACAGTGCCAAGAACACAATCAGCATCCAGTAAATGTTTGCCATTAAGGATGGAATTATAGGCATGATTGAATGAGGGGATGGAGAGTGAGAACCAAGGAAAGAATATTGAGAAAACCCACCGTTACAAGTTCTGCCCAAGTCACATAACAAGTAGGCAGTGGAAACAAAATTTGAAACCCGATTCTATCTTCCAAGTATATGTTCTTCTCACTGAAAAGGAGAGAGTGTTATCAAAGTTTCAATACTTCAAATTTCAGGTAAAATGAAGAATGAAATACGTTCATTGATTTTGGTAACTTGACATTTGGAACGTGGAAACAGTTATTTCTGTGGAGAGGTGATGATGTAAACTTTGTTGGAAAGCTTACAAGTGAGTGGTTTTTAAAGAACTGGAAACAATAAAGGAAGTTCAGAGTAAATACCTAACCACACTTCTCCTGTGAAAAAGCCAAAAATTAATTTCCAACCAAATCCCTTAGGTTTTTCCCATCACTAAGTGTCCTGGGGTAGAGAGATTCTGGGGGTGAAGGCTGGGAAAACAGTCTGCGGGAGATAATTTTTGAGAATTAAGTAGGGATCATATCATGTAATATCTTGGAAGCCGCAGTAAAGAGATTAGATTTCTTTTTTAATTTGTAGTAAAAAAAAACCACATAACATAAAATTTTATCATTTTATCCATTTTTAAGTACACATTTTAGTAGTATTAAGTATATTCACATCGTTTTGCAACCAATCTCCAGAACTTTTAAATCTTGCAAAACTGAAACTCTGTACCCATTAAAAAACAATTCCCTATTTCCCCCTCCCTGCAGCCCCTGGTAACCACGATTCTACCCTCTGTTTATCTTAATTTGACTACTAAAGATACCTCATATAAGTGGAATCATGAAGCACTTGTCTTTTTGTGACTGGCTTATTTCACTTAGCATAATGTTCTCAAGGCTCATCCATGTTGTAGCATGCCAGATATTTCCCTTTTTAAGGCTGAATAATATTCCTTTGTATGTATACCACATTTTGTTTATCCATCTGTCTGTCGGATGGACATTTAGGTTTCTTCCACTTTTTGGCTATTTTGAATAATGCTTCTATGAACCTGGTTGTGCAAATGTATCTTCCAGACCCTGCTTTCAATTCTTTTGGATTGAAATGGGATTGCTGGACCATATGGTAATTTCATATTTAATTTTTTGAGGCACTATCATACTTTTTTTCCGTAGGAGCTGTAGCATTTTACATTCCCACCAACAGCGCACAAGTGTTCCAATTTCTCCAGGTCCTCACCAACACCTGTTATTTTTTGTTTTTTTGATAGTGGCTATCCGAATGAGTATGAGGTGGTATCTCATTATGGTTTTAATTTGAATTTCTCTAATAATTGTGGTATTGCGCCTCTGATCTTTTATATATCATCTTTGGGTAAATATCAATTCAAGTCCTTTGCCCATTTTTTTATTAGTTTTTGTTGTTGTTGTTGATATGTAATAGGACTTCTTCATATATTTTGGATACTAGCCCCTTATGAGATACGTAATTTGTAAATATTTTCTCCTATAACATAGGTTGCCTTTTCATTCTGTTCTACCTTTTGATGCACAAAACTTTTTAAGTTTGATGTAGTCCCATTTGTCTATTTTTGGTTTTGGTGCCTGTGCAGAGGCTAGATTTTATTCTGAACTGATAGGAAGTCTTTGAAGGATTTCGAGCAGTGGAGTGATAATAATCTGATTTTTAATTTTAAGAACATTTTAACTGCCTGATGGAGGATCTATCTCTGTTGGGATTAAAGGCAAGACTGGAAAAAGAATAACAGGAGTCAATACAAAATATTATAGTAGTTGGGATGAGGGCAGAGGTAATAGAGGGAGTAAGAAGTGGTTATAATTGGTATATGTTATAAAAACAGAATCAATAGAACTTGCTGATGGACTGGTTTTGGAGTATAAGACAGAGTGTAGATTCAAGGGTGACTCCCAGATCTTTGGGCTTGGAAGGGCTTGGCTGAACAGTCCTCACTTGGGGTCCCTCATGCAGTTATAAGTAATAGTAGATGTCATCCGGGGTTTCAATCATCTGAAGGCTCAACTAGATCAAACGTACAAGACGGTTCATCCACATGACTGGCAGCTGATACTGGCTGTCAGCTGGGAGCTGAGCTTGGCCACTGACTGTGGGCACCTCTATGTGGCCTCTCCAGCCTGGCAATCCCAAAGAAGTCTGATGTCTTACAAGACACCCAGCCTTCCCCAGAGAAAGCATGCCAAGAAAACCAAGTGGAAGCTGAGTGGTCTTTTCTGAACTAGCCTCAGAAATGACACAGAATCACTTCCTCTTTATTCTATTGGTTACAAGCAAGTCACAAAGTTTGACTCAAATTCAAACAGAAGGACCGCCATCTTTCAAAGAGAGAAATGCCAAACAATTTGAGGATGTGTTTCAAAACCACTACACTTACAATGTCAACTTTTTCTGGGATAAAAATTTTAAAGGTAAGAATGTAAGTGAATCCCTCAATTAGAACATAAATATGAGAGACAGAAGAGAGGCCAGCTTCCTGGAGGTAATGGAATATGTGGAAACTTGGAATACAATTGGATAATCTGTGTGGGCTCAAACATGAAATCTAAGGGACTCAAGGACAGAAGTCAAGCTTGAATATCATCAGCTTAAAGTTAAGATTCATCCAAGGCAACACACCGAATGGGAGAAAACATTTGCAAGTCTTATATCTGATAAGGGGTTAATATCTAAAATATACGAAGAACTCATACAACTCAATAGCAAAAAAACAAAAACAAAAACAAAACAACAATTTGTAAAAAATAGGCAGATCTGAATAGGAATTTTTCCAAAGAATACATACAGATGGGCAACAGATATATGAAAAGACCTTCAACACAACTAGTTATGAGGAAAATGCAAATCAAAATCACAGTGAGATATCACCTCAGACCTGTTAGAATGGCTATTATCAAAAAGACAAGAGATAACAAGTGTTGGTGAGAATGTGGAGAAAAGAGAACCCTTGTGCACTGATGGTGGGAAAGTAAATCAGTGCAGCCACTGTGTAAAACGGTATGGAGATTCCTCAAAAAATTAAAATTAGAACTACCATATAATCCATCAATTCAACTTCTGGGTATTTATCCAAAGAAAACAAAAACACTAACTCAAAAAGATATATGAACCCCCATGTTCATTGCAACATTACTTATAATAACCATGATCTGGAAACAACCTTAAGTGTCCATAAGTAGATAAATGGATAAAGAAAACGTGGCATATATATATATATATATAATATATATATATATATATATATTATATATATATATATACACACACACACACACACACACATGCACACACACATATACACACAATGGAATATTATTCAGCCATAAAAAGGAATGAAATCTTGCCATTTGTGTCAACATGGATGGGCCTTGAGGGCATTATGCTAAGGGAAATAAGTCAGACAGAGGAAGAAAAATACCATATCATCTCACTTACAGGTGGAACGTAAAAGAAAGAAACAAACAAACAATAAAAAGAGAAAACAAGCTCATAGATACAGAGAACAGATTGGTGGTTGGTGGAGGTTGCAGGGTGGTCAAAATGGGTATAGGGTGACAAAACTTATAAACTTTCAGTTGGAAAATAAGTAAGTCATGGGGACATAATGCACAGTATGTTAACTACAGTTAATAATACTGTGTTGCATATTTGAAAGTGCTAGGAGAGTATATCTTAAAAGTTCTCATCACAAGAAAAAAAATTGTGTAAATATATATGGTGATGGATGTTAAGTAGACTTATCACGGTAATCATTTTGCAGTGTATACAAATATTGAATCATTATGTTGTACACCTGAAACTGAAACACAGCAGGACCTTATTATGGTCCTTGCCCCCCACCATGTCTTCAGCCTGCCTTTTGTCTGTGGAAAAACTTTAGCCAAAGAATAACTTTAATCAGAGAAGTGAGAAAATATAGAAACAGAGGAAAACAGTCAAAGGAGACCAAATAATAATAGTTTAGTCATTAAGCATAGTCAAGGACCTTTAGTTCCTCCTTAAGGGCTATAGATAATATTCTGAGCCATATCCTGTGAGCTGTCTTATAGATACTGAAACCCTCACCGGGGGAAGAAGTTAACTACATGATGACCAAGCTGTAGCCATGACATAAGCTGCCACAATTCTGAGAACTGGCCTCAAAGAAATGGAAGCAAACCCACCCTGGAGCTGAAGATTAACCGTGCCTAACACAATCAAGATGATGCTGGTCAGACCACTGATGACCAATTTCAAGATGACTGTCAGAGCTGACTGTACTGTTTCTGCATGTAGCCCCTCCCTCAACCTATAAAAGCTCTTGCCCAATGGTTGCAGGAGGCAGGGAGTCGGCCTTTGGACAGGGGTCTGCCCTCCCTGCCGGTTGCCGGCATCCAAAATAAAGCAAACTTTCCTTTCCACCAAACTTGCCTCCTTATTGGCTTTTGAGCAGCGAGCAGCCAGATCCCACTTTTGGTTACAAAACTAATATAATGTTATATGTCAATTATACCTAAATTAAAAAAAAATTCATCCACAGCTAGCAATGTTCTACTTTACTGGTAGTAACTTGCTATAAGTTGACCTTATTCAAAATACTTAATAACAATGTTATTTTTTTCTACCATAAAAAAAAGAGAATGGAAATTTATTGATTTCTCACTGCACATCACCTTCCTCACAATACAGCAAGGTAAAAAAATTATAATTTACCCTTTACAAATTATAAAACTGATGAGCAAAGACATCAACAATAAGTTATCTAAAGGCGTGAACTGAGTGATAAAGCCTCAAAGCCCAGTCCCTTCTACTACGACATACTGACTAGCACAGTTTCTGACACACAATGGATCCAGATTAGATAACAGTTTCCTTTCTTGACTTCCTCTAAAAAGCAGCTTAGGGTTCCATTTTTAGAGCCTAAAAAGAGAAGGCATATCTTCAAATTCACTCAGCAAGGTCTCTTTCCTTCCTTGGCAGTAAGGCTTTAATAGAAGATAAGTTGAACCTAAAATTCTCAAAATGAAACTTTAACATAATCCAAGCAGAGACTCTTCTTGGTTCTATAAAAATATACTATTAAAATATACTATTAAAATGTACAAAAACATTAATCATTGCCTATGGTGTCATTTCAGGTTCTAAACAAGGGGTGTTGTTCAGAAATCACACCACCAAGGCGACCACTTACTGCTAAGATGTTAACATTTAGGGAAGTAGAGGACATGAGAAGAAAATGAGTAAATTACAATCACGTCCTATGCTATTACCAAAGTGACTCAGTTTTTGGCAATAAGACTGTGGTTTTAATTTAACAAATGATTTATCTATATAGCTTCATATGAAAATGAACAAAATAGTCCCTAGCTCTTTGTGGGGCTATACAGCCATCCGTTTTCACTGCTCTTCCCTTCCAAGGACTTGTTCCACTCTTCTCAGAACCACTCCCAACCTGTCACGTGAGGAAAGGATTGGCAATACATATCAATGGATGTCTGGGCTCTAGACAAACACATTTCCACACATCTTCAAATAGAAAGCTGAGAATAAGGATTAGACTGATCAGAATCCAGATAATACGGTTGTTGGTTGGCTCTTGATGAATATTACTTCATTCTTTCATCAGGAGGATTCAAGGAAATTAAATATTAATCATTTAGTTGTCAGTCTCTATACTAGATGTTGGAGTTACAAAGATGAGACAGATCTGTTCCTTCAAGAGATCACTAACAATGGAGGAAAGACATAATAGCATAAGTAGATTTAAAAAGATATTATTAATGTGCAGCGGTGGTTGAAAAGTATAAGGTGCTAGCTAACTGTATCTAGTGGTAAGAAAGACCTGGTTCAGGGCTTCCCTGGTGGTGCAGCGGTTACGAATCTGCCTGTCAATGCAGGGGACACGGGTCCGGGAAGATCCCACATGCCGCGGAGCAACTAAACCCATGTGCCACAACTACTGACCCTGCGCTCTACAGCCTGCGAGCCACAACTACTGAAGCCCGCGTGCCACAACTACTGAAGCCCGCACGCCTAGAGCCCGTGGTCCGCAACAAGCGAAGCCACCGCAATGAGAAGCCTGTACGCCACAACGAGGAGTAGCCCCCGCTCGCCGCAAGTAGAGAAAGCCCATGCGCAGCAATGAAGACCCAACGCAGCCAAAAATAAAATAAATAATAAAAATAAATATAAAAAAAAATGAAAGACCTGGTTCAGATAAACCTTTTGAATTTAAGAGAAACGTGCACTAAATCTCTAAAAATGGCAGGAAATGTGCCAGGTTGACTTGGGAAGAAGAGTATTCCAGGGGGGTTAACCATCCTGTGCAAAATCCCAAAGATGAAAAAAATAAATAAATAAAGGTCCTCTAAAGGAATTGATAGTAGCTCAGCAGAGCTAAGATATAAGATGAATGTTGGGACATGGCATAAGGTGATTCTGAAATCCTTGGAACCAGATTGAAAGGCTCCTAGTAAGCCATCCTAAAGGATTTGGTCTACATGATCTGATAGGAAGAGCCAACAAAGGGTTTTAAACAGAGAACATGATTACGTTTGCATTTTAAAAGATCATTTGGCGTGAAGACATGGAAGGGATGACGTCAGTGGCAAGAAGACTAGCTAGGAGACCATTGCAATATCTTGGCAAAATTATGTTAGGAGTCAGTAAGAGCAAAGCAAAACTGAATGTCACAGACATGACTGAGATAAAGTGAATATGATTTGGGGATAGATTGAATGTGGTGATTGTGAAAGAGGTAAAGTCTTAGATAATCTACCAGATTTCTGGCTTGGATTTCTAAGTAAATAGAGCACATCAGAGGTGAAAAACAATACCTTAATAGATGAATGTACTTTACTGGGAACTTTCTAACAGTTTTAAAGTTGAATCACATCCCAACCAGTGGTTATAAACTAGTCACCTAAAGGCCAAATCTAGCCTACAGATGTGTTTTATTTGGCCTGCACCATTTTAGCTCAAGTATTCTGAATCTGATTTAGTTGGATGATTCCACATAAAAGCATGCATAGTTGCCTTCTTTCAAAATTGTAAGATAAGGCATGGGTTCATTAGCATCTTTTTCTGAAGACAATCAGCAATACTTAAGAAGTAAGACTGCCACCTACTGGCTGGACATATACCAGCCTGTTCATTCAGAACCATTATATCCACTGTCTCCCCTCCACTGAAAGCTGCCTCATTTATCTAGGTCATCTACCTGCCTGACCCCATTAGGGATATAGATATGTGACCCCCTCCTCCAAGCCTAAAGCACACTGAAGCTCCCCTCACCACTAGCAACCCCCATTTCACCCCACAGTCACAAGGGGAACTTGAAATCAGTCAAGGGTGAACTGGTACAACAATTACACAGTGGGGGTCATTGGAAGTGGGGGTGGACCTTTCAATGATGGTGTAAAGAGGCTTAAAATTCTCTTCCTCTTACCAGATCTCTTATGTGTTCCTTTGTTCTGAGATACTTGGTTGTATTAAGTACAAAGAGGGAATCAGAGTGGGATTAGGAGGAAAGGACTTAAAATAAGCTACTAGTACTAGCCACTCTTCCAGGTCTTAAATTAAAGGACTACAAGAAATTCATGAAGTTCTCCTTGGTCACAAAGTTGATCTGGGTGATAGAGCAGATAGAGGTTTGAGGCTGAACCTTGGGAAGTGTGTATTTCTCTTGCATGTACCCTTGGGTAGCTATCTTCCTGGAACAGAGTTCATAAGCTGTCAGCTATGGGAAGTGAATGAATTTTCACATTAAATTCATTATGAAGAATTCTCAAAAGAAAGGCAAATAGAGTAAGAAAATAAACTATCTTTGCAGAGGGAAACTGCATGCTCCCTGTGGCAGATTTTAAATGGCTACAAATTCGTTGACACTCCTGGCATCAAGAGGTGGAGTCTATGTCCACTCCCCTTGAATCCGGCTGTTCTGTGACTGCTTGGGCCAACAAAGTGGAGTTAAACCTGTGCAATTTCCAGGGCTAGTCTTTAAGAAAACTGGCAGATTGGCCCTAAGAGACTGAACATACAAACAAACAATGGCCAGATCATATATAAAAACAGAACTCTGATCCACAACCTGCAGAAACCTGCCCAGGAAACCAACCCCTTATCTACAATAAACCACCCAGGAAGCTAGCCTGCTATAAGTCAGATTTGTAGTTAGACTGTTATCTCTAATAATAATACAGGAAGCGAAACAATTACTTTTGTAACAACCAATCCAAATGGCCAAGACTCAGCTAATAACTGACAACTTCCCTGAGTTTTATCCCTGACTCCCACTTAAGACCAAACAGATAAAGCCAAATATGCACCCCCATCCAATCATACAGGATGTTCTATTTCTAATTAGCCCACCTACAGCTTCCCCATGCCAATGGGGAATGTGACTTTAGACAGCAGATCACTTTTCATTTGGAGGAGATAGAGCACATAACACAGGACACCTAAAGTCAGTCAAGGACAAAAAGAGGAAAGGATAAACGCAATGTTTTGGTTTTTAACCATTTGGAAACATAGTCATTCCCCACCTTCACCCCATTCCCCTAACACTATTTTCTTCTTACCATGTTCCTGGCTCTTGTGTTATGTTTTTCCAGTAAGGTCTTCATTCATAGGGTCTGAAAATACAGAGGAAAGCAAAAAGCAAAAAAGCACTATTTGGAGGAACTCTACTCACAAGTCACAATTTCCCTGAGGCTGTGCTCCAAGTGACATGAAAAACTACCATGGTTTTCCAAAGTTTAGGAAGGGGGTTGGGCAGCACCCAGATCACACTGCACCCACTGCATTATGCTTCATGAGGTCTCCAGGGAAGTATCCCCTAAAATGAAAAGTCCTGAAAAAGACATTTACATTCTTAGATCTTCTCTTGCTGGAAGCACATACAAGTACATAAGTTCACCCAATTAAGACAGTCAATATTAGGCTGACAACTAAACTCTGATAATTTTATAATAAATTACTATCTATGAGTTTTAATGTAACTAAACTTTGAGGCAATGTGCCAGATAACTGACAGAATTAACTTATTTAATACTCTCCACGGCCCTTTAAAACAGGCATTTTACCCTCACCTTAAAGATAAGGAAACAGACTCAAAAAGGCTAGGTAACTTGCCTGACGTCATAGAGCCATAAATGGAAGAGCCGGGGGCAAACTCAGGTGGGTCAGACTCCAAAACTTTAGCAGCTGACATTGTTCCAGGTTGGCTTGTGGCCTTGTCTACTCAAGAAGGGCAACAATATAGTGGCGGGTGTGTTTTTTAGGTCAACCCCATTATGTAAACTTACCTCACAAGATTTTTTTAAAATAGGAATTGTTACCGAGTCCAAGATCGTGCTGCTCACCACATAACAGGCCAACAAAATGGAGATGAGGTGTTGAGGCAAGGATTAATGACTTTATTCAGAAAGCCAGGCATCCGAGAAGATGGTGGACTAGCATCCTAGAGTACCATCTTATCGGGGTCTGGATGCTAGTTTCTTTTATAGAACAGAGACGGGGAGGAGGTGAGGAAGTAAAGTAAAAAGGCCATAAGTCTTGCAAAATATCTCCTGGTTTTGGCCATCCTCGGGGAGGGGATGTGTTAACTTCTTCTTTCCTGCAGCCATTCACAGGTGGGCAGGGTCAGGGTGTTTCCCTGTGGGCTGAACAAAGGCACTTTGGTTTAACGTTCAGGCAGAGGCGTAGGGTTCCCCGAGGCCGGCAATTATGTATGCCTATATCTATAGACAGAACAAAAGCAATGAAAAGCAAAGGTCAAAGTAAAAGAAACAGATCCAACATGGAGTCAGAGTTTGTTCCTCCCTGTTACAGAATTGCATTAAAAAAAAAAAATTAGTTGAAATATAACCATACTACACATGAATTACATATAATTCAGTGATAGTTATCTTGAGTGACAGGGGTACACTGTGCATGAGCACTAGTAAAAAAGTGGGAGAAGAGTTGGTGTGCTCACCACCACTGGGGATACCACTAAAAATGTCTGATCCAGCCTGAAGGCATTTTGCCCTAAATTGGTTAGGAAATCCCAAAGTAGAGCTGGGAAACTACAGGAAACTGTGAACACAGTTCAATACTGAGATGCTGATGAAGGAATTAAAATGCTGACGGAGAGACTAAGCCAGGCTTCACCATGAGATCAGCACTGCTTGAGGAATCAGCTTTTTCAACATAAAAACACATCACTGGTGACACGAGGTCATGCTTGAAGGCCTTTTGGAACTGTATCTCAGTAATTATTCTGGTTTTATAGAGGTTCACAGCTCAGGATAATTTTTATACTATTGTTATTTTCTGCTACCTTTTGAATATCCTCCCCCAACTTATATGTGGGCAGGAAATCACAAATAATGTGCAATGTGGTATAGACAGAGTCTTGTGCAAAGCAAGATCAATAATCTCGAAGATATGGGATGCTATTTTATTCCTAAGCTCAGATTTTAATATTTATCATTATTAAAATGATCTCTGTTAAATTTTCATTCCAGCCTATAATATCTTCAGTGGTATTGAATCTTACATACAACATATTGGCCACCTATTCACACTGTTGTTTAAGTCACTGATTAAAATGGTGACTACACACAATCAAGGGAACCAGCACACGAGCTAACCACCCTGCAGACTGTTAGCAACCCATGAGTCAACAAGATTCAGAAACCCTTCCATCATATGGACAGACCCTGCCACCATTCCCCTGAAGGCCTCAGCCACCTCATAAATTTCCATTAAGGTGGCTGGAGTCATTAAGTGACAAAACCCTCTGAATAAGAGAAGAGGCAGACAAAGAGAAAAGAAATGTAAGAGAAGCTAATGCTGACAAGGAAGAAAAACATGGATTTTTTTTTGTCCTTTTATTATGCTTCAGAGAGTATTTGATACAGGGCAGCATTTCCCTCACTGTGTTCCCTAATAATACACGTTCTTCAAAAGAAGAATTCCAAGGGGAAAAACATTTGGGAAACCCTGGTTAGACAAGGGTCTTAGGTACAGCACAGCTTCTCAGAGTCAGAGCCTTTAATAGTCTAATGCACATTGTACCTCCAAGAGAATTGTGTGTGCTTTCCCTAACGGTCTGAACACTATAACTTATTTTTCACAGAGCACCTATTAATACCCTATATCCCTGATGGTATGAGGATGAGCAAATAGGAGACTTTATCATGGAGATGGGGACACAGTAATGAGGGTAATGGGATGACAGATCCATGAACAAACAATTAGAATACAATGTGACAAGAGCCATGGGAAAACCCTATGTAGATGCAAGTGATTTCAGTAGAACAAACGACCTCAGGGGAAGTCACATATAAGCGATGACATTTCAGGAAGATCTTACAGTATATATAGGAGAGCTTGTTGGGCAGAGAAGAAATACAGCAGAGGAAACAGCATGTGCAATGACATGAGATCAAGAGTGAGGGTGGTATGATCAAGGATAGTAGTTAACATTCAAAGGGACAATCCCATAAGAGACAGTTCGTAGAAGAGGAGGTTAAAAAAGTGGATTCCTGTCTGATTTCAAGGTGGCTTGAGGGCCCAAATTTAAAATAATTTGAATTTATTCTATAGGCAAAAGAGAGACGCCACAAGCTTTAAGGCAGGGAAATGACATGATAAGGTTTGTTTATAAGAAGATGAACCTGGCAGCAGTATAGAAGGGATAGTAGGAAGATATCCTGGTGGTAGAGAAAGACTGATTACAAAGCTGCTGGAAATGGTCAAGATGCAAGGTGACCAGGGTCAAAATCAGATCAGCAGTGCTAGGACAGAAGAGGGCTGGGTCCAGGAGACAAGTCTGCAGTAGGACTGACAGGATAGGATGTGATGGTCATCTGTGGATGAGGGTGGGATAAAGGGGGAGAAATGAAGAATGACTACAGAAGTTCTTAGCCTGAGACACTCAAGAACGATGATGTTACTGATATGACAGTAGACAAGAGGAGAAAAGATACTTCTCATTATATATTATAATGGAATCAGTTTGAACCTCTTAGGTTTCAGATGACAGGGATATCTAAATACGTGAAGAGAACATATAGGCAGTGAGATATAACGATCTAGAAAAAAAAAGTGCAAGTTTGAGCATGTCCTGCAAAGAGATAGTGGTGTTTTTATAGGAGTGAACACACTGTATATGGCACGTGTCTGATATTCCAGGGTAATAACAATGATAAAAAGAGAAAAGTAGACCCTCCTCCCAACTTGGGATGATATAACTAAATTTTTGCACCTCCAATGTCCTCTCTGTTCTCATTTACCACAGTACTTCAAAGACTACTATTAGTGATTTAATTATCTCATAGGCAGGTGTCTTCAATACTCAGAGATGGAATTCACAGTAACCAATGAGGTCACACTAAATCCTAGCTGGGCACCCTCCTTTTTTACACTCTTTACCTCTCCTGGATTTCAGAGCCCTCTTACATATGCATATTCTATCATTCTCAGTTCAAGGATCACTGCTCTTCAGCAAATATATATATCAAGCATTGTTAAGTCACCATGGCAGACACAAGAACGTATAAGGGATGACAGATGTATACAAGGAACTTGTGATTTCCAGAAACTCTTCTGTAAAATTTCTGGTAGAAAGGACTAATATTAATCTAAATCTGGAGGTTGCTAATATAAGCAGAAATGAGTACTTAAAGAAGTTGTGAAATAAACAGTAGAGAAAGAAAGGTGGAGATAAGGGTGGATCAGAATATGATTACGAATGAATTAGACCATCTCATAAAGGATGGCTCCTCCTGAGAATGAAGCTTTCGTTGCTATAAAACGGCCACTCTCCTGACCTTCGTTCGGCACCCTGCCAGCTCCTTCAGTCCACACCCTAACTTGAACTTTTGGCAAACTACGTAAGAAAAAAATCTATCCAACTATTCCTACTTAGTATTACCCAAGATGGAAATCTAGGAATGTGCTCTAAGGCATAATACCACTGGGAGCTTAGCTTTTTTTTCTTTATTTTATGTTCCCTATTATCATAAGATTCCGTATAGAAAGGAAACTAAGGACAGAAATGTACCTTTTCTGAGATTACTCAGTACTCTCTTTGCAGTGCTGCATTGTACAGCCCTAAGAAATGGCAGGCCAAAAGAGGGTCAGCATTATCGATAGTCTCTACTATCTTCAGAGAACTTTATCTAAATGTCATACAGCTCTTACTGCCTCCTGCACTGTTGAATCTAAAGATGCAGGAAATTCTTGTGTCCTCCTACAACCTTTGGGATATATGATAATTTAGACAAGGCTTCAGTGAGATAGAAGCTGATCTTAGGAGACCAATCCCATGACTCTTTATTATCTAGATTAACGATAGCTAAATTCTAATTCAATGATTCATCTAATCCTAATTCAATGATTCCATTTTTTCAGGTAATATTTATTCAGTTCTACCATTGAACAGGTGCTTTCATATACGTTGGAGATACAAAGATGAATAAGCTGTGGAGATACAAAAATCCGTAAACTAGCCTCACAAAGATCACTTACCACATGAGACAATCCCATAAAATGCTAACTATAATTTAGTATATTACATGATATGTGTAGAACGAAAAGGACACAGTATGAACAGTGCTAAGGAAAAATGAAGGAAGGAGACCCTACATAGATTAATTTGTTCAATTAATTTGTTAATCTTCATTTGTACAATCATGCAACAGATATTAATAAGTGCCTACTCTGAGCCAGACTCTATTCTAGGTTTTGGGTTTACTGCAGATGGCAAAACAGATAAAATCACTCTCTCAAAGAGCTTATTCTGTTGGGGGAGATAGGTACTACACAAATTTCAAATGGTAATAAATGCTGTAAAGAAATAAATGTGTCAGAGTATCAGGAAGGGGAGTTACTCTGAGGAGGCATCATCTGAGCACAGACCAGAATTACAAACAGAAGTCAGCTATGTGGAGAACAAAGAATCAATAACCAAGTCAGAGAACAAGGTCTTCTGGAAGGTACAGGCTGAAAAAGACACGATATTCTTCTGAGCTGAAAACTCAGTGTGTCTTCAGCATGGTGAAAAAAGGGAGAATAGAGGTACAAAATGAGATCAGAGAGGCAGATGGGGATCCAATCACAAAGAGAGTAGTGGTAAGAAGTTGTCAACTAAGTATGATGAAAAGTTCTTAGAGTGTTTTAAACAAGAAAGTAACATTTTGATTTACATTTTTTAAACTTCAGTCTATTACTGTATTGATAGTAGATCATGGAATAAAGCAAAAAGAAAGAGGGAGACTAATTGCACAGTATAGTTGAAATGATGATGGCTGGGACTAGGTTGGTGGCAGTAAAGATGGAAAAAAGGAGATAAATGGAGGATATTTTGAAGGGAAAGTCAATGGGACTTGTTGATGTACATTAAAGATGTGGAAAACAGAAATGAAGGATGACTTCTAACAATTTAGTCTGACAAAGCTGAGAGATGATGGTGCCTTTTCTGGTTCCATTTACTTTGGTCATGTTAAGTTTGAATGCCTACAAACATCTGGAAATTCAAAAAGGCAGCTGGATAACATCCATGTGCCAAACTGAGTGTTCATTTTTACTGCTTGATACCTTAGCAGCATTTAGCACAGTTGACCTGTCCCTCCTGATTCCTCCTGGCTCCCATGGACCCCTCCTACTTCATTGTCACTACTTCTGGGTCTGCTTGGCTGGCTCTGCTTGACCTCTAAAGGTTGAAGGTCTCTACAATTCTATCCTTGGCTTTTTTCCTTATACAGCTACACATCTACTAGGTTGTCTCAACCTAGTCGTTTGGCCTGCCATCAGTATGTCAGTGAGACAGCTATAGTCAGTCCAGTGATAGTAAGGGATAATCAGAAGATGCAGAAGAATAGTCAGTGTTCCCCCATGATCAGTTTTAGTATGGCAATAGGCAATATGGATCCAGCACAAGAGGAAAACAAAACTCTCATCATGGTCAAAGAGGAAGCAACTCTAGACAGTCAGGATCTCAGCAGGGCCGAATACCCAGTCTTGGATAGTTTGGTTCTATGCAAGAAAATATGGGTCAAGTATAAGAGGACATGCATCCAATCATGGACAGTCAGGAAAGAGTTCCAGACATTCAGCATCATCTCATAGCAAATCATTACCTATAGAGTCTGGAATCAGTACAAACAGACAATGGTGCCTAGTATAGTCAATCTAGTGATAGTGAAAGACAATCAGAAAACTTAGACAGTCAGCATCAACCCATGAACAGTCTGGGTGTGGCCATAAACAATCAAAGTCTGACAAAATAGGAAAACAAGGCTCTAGCCTCATGCTAGACTCTCAGGACCAACATCTACCCATGGACAGTCTGGATCTACACATGTAGAATCTAGGCCCAACACAAGAAGACATGGATCCAGCCACAGTCATTTAGGAGAAAGCTCCAAATACTTCTCACAGACAATCATCACCTCTGCAGTCTAGATTCAGTACAAACAGTAGAGATATAACTTTACTCAGTCCAGTGGTAATGAAGGACAGTTAGGTGACTGGATAGACAGTCACTCTCTTCCCACAGTCCACCTGAATATAGGCATGGGCAGTCTGGATCTAGCACAAGAAAAAGAAATGGCTCCAGCCATGGACAGTTAAAAGATAGGCCAGGGACTCATCAAAGATGGGTATCCACTCAATCTGGGTCTTCCAATGAAGAATCTGTGTTCAACACATGGGAAAGAAATGGATCCACCTATGGACAATCAAAAGGCAGCACTGGAACTTCAGGGTCAACTCACAGACAAGCACCATTAATATTCTGCAGACATTAACAGTGATGCAGACATCAAGAGACACAGTTATACCCAGGCCAGTAACGATGAAATACAATCTGGAGATACAGAGAAAGAATCACAATAAACCCACTGGCAGTCTGAGTATAGACAAAGATAGTTGGGCTCTAACACAAGAGAAAAACAAGGATTGAGTCTTAGAAACTGAAAAGATAGCTCTATAAACCCTATGAACTCTAGGGCTTGTCAGAGCCAGACATCCACTAATGGTCACTCTGAATTTACAAATGAAATCTCAGGATCCAACTCTAGAAAGAGACAAACAGCCAACCATGAACAGACATGAGAGCTTTGGAAAATCAGTGTCCCATCATGGCCACATAAAAATTCATGAACAGTTGGGTCTAGTCATGAAGAGGCTCAGATAGAGAGTGAGGATTAATCCATGAAAAGTTTAGGTCCAGCATAAAAAAGAGACAAGTATCTAGCCATAAAAAGGAGATGGCAGTGGACATTCAGGGTCTACATCCACACAGCCTCTACCACTGTAAGCAGGAAACAGACATCAGTTATAATCAATCTAGTAATAGTAAAAGGCAATCAGGAGATTGAATAGACAGTCAGCTTCCACTCATGGTCAGTCTGAGTGTAGTCATAAGCAAACTTGGTCCAGCACAAGAGGAAGACAAGGCTCTACCAAGGAGAATTAGAAGACAACTCTAGACATTCAGAATGTCAACATGGCCAGACAGCAATTCATGGACATTCTGGGTCTACCCAAAGAGAATCTGAGTCCACTATAACAGGAAGACGTGTACAGTATTTGGCTATGGAAAATCAGGAGATAGCTCTGAATACTCCAGTTCTGCTTACAGACAATCTGCACATACAAGGTCTAAATCAAGTGTAAGCAGACACTGAGGATCCAGTTATAGTTGATAACACACAATCAGGAGACTCACATAGAAAGTCAACATTAGTCCATGCATGGTCTGAGTATGATTATGGACAGTTGTGAAACAGGAAGTCAGAAGATGGGTTTATATACTCAGAGTCTCACAAGAACAGACACACACTGGAAGACAGGCTGGACCTACTCATGAACAGCCCAGATCTGGCACCAAAAGCATATAAGGTAGTTATGGACAATCAAGAGATAGCTGTGGACACTCAGGATCTACCCACACACAATCATTTACAAAGTCTGGCTATAGTATCAACAGAGAAGGGGGATCCAGTTATAGTCAGTCCAGTATATTGAAGGACAATCAGAAAACAGGGAACAACAGTTTTCACCTTCCCATGGTGAGTCTGAGTATGGATCTAGTAGCACATGAGGAAGAAATTACTCTAGCCATGGGAATACTGGAGATAGATCAGGGTTCTATCAAAAATGGACATTTATTCAGAGGCAAGCTAGGTCTACCCATGCAGAATTAGAGTCTAACACAAGAGAAAGATATGGGTCTATTTATGGACAATCTGGGTCATCCCACAGGCAATCATCATCTACACAGACTGGATCTGGAATAAGCAGACGGCAAGGATCCAGTTACAGTCAGGCCACTGATAGTGAAGGGCAATCAGAAGATTCAGAGAGACAGTCAGAATAAACCCATGGGTGGTCTAAGTCCAGTTCAAAAAACCAGTATGAATCCACTCATGGCCAGTCACTACACAAGTCTAGATATTCAGGGTCTCATCAAGGCCAGAGAGCCTTCCCATGGACACTCAGAATCCAGCAGAGGAATAAATCAAGGATCCTGCCACAAGCAGTCAAGACATAGCTCTGACACTCAGGGTCTCTTGAAGGGCTGATGACAATTTATGGACAGTCTGATTCTTCCCATGGATCATCAAGACCAAGCATGAAAGAAAGATAAAGATCCTCCGTGAACATACAGGACACAGTTCTAGAGACTCAGCCTGGGTACGCAGCAAGCAGACATCGAGGATCCAGTTCCGGTCAGGCCAGTGATAGTGAAGGGAAATCAGAAGATTCAGAGAGAGCATCAGCTTCAACTCACAGACAGTCTGGATGCAGACATGTGAAATAGCATGCAGGAGGACAAAGAGATAGGTCCATACAGTCAGAATCTCAAAAGAGCCAGAAAGCCACTCAGGGACAGTCAAGATTCAGCCCAGCAAGCACATAAGCCTCTAACTAGGAGCACACAGGAGACTGCACTAGATATTCACAATCTCATCATGCCCAGATATCCACCAATGGACAGTCTGGGTCCACCCATGAGAGATTTAGGTACAGGACAACAGAAGGACATGTATCCAGCTATCAACAATCAGAAAATAGCTTGACACTCAGGGTCAGCCTACAAACTTCATCCATACAATCTGAACCTAGTAAAACTAGAAAATGAGCATACAATTATTGCCAGTTTAGTGGTGGTGAAGGAGACTCAAATAGAGAGTCAACATAAACCCATGGACAATCAGAACCCAAAAAAATAAGCCCCCCAAAAGACCAATTCATGAACATTTCTGAAGACCAAGCTAGAAATTCAGAGTCTAGTCAACTACCCACGAGCAGTCAGAATCCAATACCAAAAGAATAATGTGATAAATGCTTAAGATGGCGGAAGAGTAAGATGCGGAGATCACCTTCCTCCCCACAGATACATCAGAAATACATCTACACGTGGAACTGCTCCTATAGAACACCCACTGAACGCTGGCAGAAGACCTCAGACCTCGCAAAAGGCAAGAAACTCCCCACGTACCTGGGTAGGGCAAAAGAAAAATGAAATAACAGAGACAAAAGAATAGGGATGGGACCTGCACCAGTGGGAGGGAGCTGTGAAGGAGGAAAGGTTTCCACACACTAGGAAGCCCCTTCGCGGGCGGAGACTGCGGGTGGCAGAGGGGGGAAGCTTCGGAGCCACGGAGGAGAGCGCAGCCACAGGGGTGCGAAGGGCAAAGCGGAGAGATTCCCGCACAGAGGATGGGTGCCGAGCAGCACTCATCAGCCCGAGAGGCTTGTCTGCTCACCCGCCGGGGCGGGCGGGGGCTGGGAGCTGAGGCTCGGGCTTCAGTCGGATCGCAGGGAGAGGACTGGGGTTGGCAGTGTGAACACAGCCTGAAGGGGTCAGTGCACCACAGCTAGCCAGGAGGGAGTCCGGGAAAAGGTCTGGAGCTGCCGAACAGGCAAGAGACTTTTTCTTGCCTCTTTGTTTCCTGGTGCGCGAGGAGAGGGGATTCAGAGCGCCGCCTAAACGAGCTCCAGAGACGGGCGCGAGCCGCAGCTATCAGCGCGGACCCCAGAGACCAGCATGAGACGCTAAGGCTGCTGCTGCCGCCACCAAGAAGCCTGTGTGCAAGCACAGGTCACTATCCACACCGCCCCTCCCAGGAACCTGTGCAGCCCGCCACTGCCAGGGTCCTGTGATCCAGGGACAACTTCCCCAGGAGAATGGACGGCGCGCCTCAGGCTGCTGCAACGTCATGCCGGGCTCTGCCGCCCCAGGCTCGCCCCGCATCCGTACCCCTCCCTCCCCCGGCCTGAGTGAGCCAGAGCCCCCGAAGCAGCTGCTCCTTTAACCCCGTCCTGTGTGAGCGAAGAACAGAGGCCCTCAGGCGACCTACACGCAGAGGCGGGTCCAAATCCAAAGCTGAACCCCGGGAGCTGTGCGAACAAAGAAGAGAAAGGGAAATTTCTCCCAGCAGCCTCAGAAGCAGCGGATTAAAGCTCCACAAACAACTTGATGTACCTGCATCTGTTGAATACCTGAATAGACAACGAATCATCCCAAATTGAGGAGGTGGACTTTGGGAGCAGAATATATTATTTTTTTCCCCTTTTCCTCTTTTTGTGAGTATATATGTGTATGCTTCTGTGTGAGATATTGTCTGGATAGCTTTGCTTTCACCATTTGTCCTAGGGTTCGGTCTGTCTGTTTTTTTTTAATTAAAAAAATTTTTTTTTCTTAATAAATTTTTTCTTAATATTTTTTTCTTATTTTTTATTTTAAAAAAATTTTTTTCTTAAATTTTTTCTTAATAATTCTTTTCTTATTTTTTATTTTAAAAAATTAAAAAATTTTTTCTTGTTTATTTTAAAAAATTGAAAAAATTTTTTCCTTAATAAATTTTTTCTTAATAATTTTTTATTTTTATTTTAAAAAACAAAAAATTTTTTCTTAATAAATTTTTTTCTTAATTTTTTTCTTATTTTTTATTTTAAAAAACAAAAAATTTTTTTCTTAATAAATTTTTTCTTAATTTTTTTGTTTTTCATTTTTAAAAATTAAAAAATTTATTTAAAAAAATTTAAAAAATTTTGTTTTTTAATAGATTTTTCCTTAATAATTTTTTTCTCATTTTTTATTATAATAGCTTTATTTTATTTTATCCTACTTTATTTTATTTTATTTTATCCTCTTTCTTTCTTTCTTTCTATTTTTTCTCCCTTTTATTCTGAGCCGTGTGGATGAAAGGCTCTTGGTGCTCCAGCCAGGCATCAGGGCTGTGCCTCTGAGGTGGGAGAGCCAACTTCAGGACACTGGTCCACAAGAGACCTCCCAGCTCCACGTAATACCAAATGGCAAAAATCTCTCAGAGAGCTCCACCTCAACATCAAGACCCAGCTTCACTCAATGACCAGCAAGCTACAGTGCTGGACACCCTATGCCAAACAACTAGCAAGACAGGAACACAGCCCCATCCATTAGCAAAGAGGCTGCCTAAAATCATAATAAGGCCACAGACACCCGAAAACACACCACCAGACGTGGACGTGCCCACCAGAAAGACAAGATCCAGCCTCATCCACCAGAACACAGGCACTAGTCCCCTCCACCAGGAAGCCTACACAACCCACTGAACCAACCTTAGCCACTGGGGACAGATACCAACAACAACAGGAACTACGAACCTGCAGCCTGTGAAAAGGAGACCCCAAACACAGTAAGATAAGCAAAATGAGAAGACAGAAAAACACAGCAGACGAAGGAGCAAGGTAAAAACACACCAGACCTAACAAATGAAGAGGAAATAGGCAGTCTACCTGAAAAAGAATTCAGAATAATGATAGTAAAGATGATCCAAAATCTTAGAAATAGAATAGACAAGATGCAAGAAACATTTAACAAGGACGTAGAAGAACTAAAGAGGAACCAAGCAACGATGAAAAACACAAAAATGAAATTAAAAATACTCTAGAAGGGATCAATAGCAGAATAACTGAGGCAGAAGAACGGGTAAGTGACCTGGAAGATAAAATAGTGGAAATAACTACTGCAGAGCAGAATAGAGAAAAAAGAATGAAAAGAACTGAGGACAGTCTCAGAGACCTCTGAGACAACATTAAACCCACCAACATTCAAATTATAGGGGTCCCAGAAGAAGAAGAGAAAAAGAAAGGGACTGAGAAAATATTTGAAGAGATTATAGTTGAAAACTTCCCTAATATGGGAAAGGAAATAGTTAATCAATTCCTGGAAGCACAGAGAGTCCCATACAGGATAAAGCCAAGGAGAAACACGCCAAGACACATATTAATCAAACTATAAAAATAAAATATAAAGAAAACATATTAAAAGTAGCAAGGGAAAAACAACAAATAACACAGAAGGGAATCCCCATAAGGTTAACAGCTGATCTTTCAGCAGAAACTCTGCAAGCCAGAAGGGAGTGGCAGAATATACTTAAAGTGATGAAGTAGAAAAACCTACAACCAAGATTACTCTACCCAGCAAGGATCTCATTCAGATTTGATGGAGAAATTAAAACCTTTACAGACAAGCAAAAGCTGAGAGAGTTCAGCACCACCAAACCAGCTTTACAACAAATGCTAAAGGAACTTCTCTAGGCAAGAAACACAACAGAAGGAAAACACCTACAATAACAAACCCAAAACATTTAAGAAAATGGGAATAGGAACATACATATCAATAATTACCTGAAATGTAAATGGATTAAATGCTCCCACCAAAAGACACAGACTGGCTGAATGGATACAAAAACAAGACCCGTATATATGCTGTCTACAAGAGACCCACTTCAGACCTAGGGACACATACAGACTGAAAGTGAGGGGATGGAAAAAGATATTCCATGCAAATGGAAATCAAAAGAAAGCTGGAGTAGCAATTCTCACATCAGACAAAATAGATTTTAAAATAAAGACTATTACAAGAGACAAAGAAGGACACTACATAATGATCAAGGGATCGATCCAAGAAGAAGATATAACAATTGTAAATATTTATGCACCCAACATAGGAGCACCTCAATACATAAGGCAAATACTAACAGCCATAAAAGGGGAAATCGACAGTAACACAATCATAGTAGGGGACTTTAACACCCCACTTTCACCAATGGACAGATCATCCAAAATGAAAATAAATAAGGAAACACAAGCTTTAAATGATACATTAAACAAGATGGACTTAATTGATATTTATAGGACATTCCACCCAAAAACAACAGAATACACATTCTTCTCAAGTGCTCGTGGAACATTCTCCAGGATAGATCATATCTTGGGTCACAAATCAAGGCTTGGTAAATTTAAGAAAATTGAAATCGTATCAAGTATCTTTTCTGACCACAATGCTATGAGACTAGATATCAATTACAGGAAAAGATCTGTAAAAAATACAAACACATGGAGGCTACACAATACACTACTTAATAACGAAGTGATCACTGAAGAAATCAAAGGGGAAATCAAAACATACCTAGAAACAAATGACAATGGAGACACGACGACCCAAGACCTATGGGATGCAGCAAAAGCAGTTCTAAGAGGGAAGTTTATAGCAATACAAGCCTACCTCAAGACACAGGAAACATCTCGAATAAACAACCTAACCTTGCACCTAAAGCAATTAGAGAAAGAAGAACAAAAAAACCCCAACGATAGCAGAAGGAAAGAAATCATAAAGATCAGATCAGAAATAAATGAAAAAGAAATGAAGGAAATAGTAGCAAAGATCAATAAAACTAAAAGCTGGTTCTTTGAGAAGATAAACAAAATTGATAAACCATTAGCCAGACTCATCAAGAAAAAAAGGGAGAAGACTCAAATCAATAGAATTAGAAATGAAAAAGGAGAAGTAACCACTGACACTGCAGAAATACAAATGATCATGAGAGATTACTACAAGCAACTCTATGCCAATAAAATGGACAACCTGGAAGAAATGGACAAATTCTTAGAAATGCACAACCTGCCGAGACTGAACCAGGAAGAAATAGAAAATATGAACAGACCAATCAAAAGTAATGAAATTGAAAATGTGATTAAAAATCTTCCAACAAACAAAAGTCCAGGACCAGATGGCTTCACAGGCGAATTCTATCAAACATTTAGAGAAGAGCTAACACCTATCCTTCTCAAACTCTTTCAAAATATTGCAGAGGGAGGAACACTCCCCAACTCATTCTACAAGGCCACCATCACCCTGATACCAAAACCAGACAAAGATGTCACAAAGAAAGAAAACTACAGGCCAATATCACTGATGAACATAGATGCAAAAATCCTCAACAAAATACTAGCAAACAGAATCCAACAGCACATTAAAAGGATCATACACCATGATCAAGTGGGGTTTATTCCAGGAATGCAAGGATTCTTCAATATATGCAAATCAATCAATGTGATACACCATATTAACAAATTGAAGGAGAAAAACCATATGATCATCTCAATAGATGCAGAGAAAGCTTTCCACAAAATTCAACACCTATTTTTGATAAAAGCCCTGCAGAAAGTAGGCATAGAGGGAACTTTCCTCAACATAATAAAGGCCGTATATGACAAACCCACAGCCAACATTGTCCTCAATGGTGAAAAACTGAAACCATTTCCACTAAGATCAGGAACAAGACAAGGTTGCCCACTCTCACCACTATTATTCAACATAGTTTTGGAAGTGTTAGCCACAGCAATCAGAGACGAAAAAGAAATAAAAGGAATCCAAATCGGAAAAGAAGAAGTAAAGCTGTCACTGTTTGCAGATGACATGATACTATACATAGAGAATCCAAAAGATGCTACCAGAAAACTACTAGAGCTAATCAATGAATTGGGTAAAGTAGCAGGATACAAAATTAATGCACAGAAATCTCTTGCATTCCTGTATACTAATGATGAAAAATCTGAAAGTGAAATTAAGAAAACACTCCCGTTTACCATTGCAACAAAAAGAATAAAATACCTAGGAATAAATCTACCTAAGGAGACAAAAGACCTGTATGCAGAAAATTATAGGACACTGATGAAAGAAATTAAAGACGATACAAATAGATGGAGAGATATACCATGTTCTTGGATTGGAAGAATAAACATTGTGAAAATGACTCTGCTACCCAAAGCAATCTACAGATTCAATGCAATCCCTATCAAACTACCACTGGCATTTTTCACAGAACTAGAACAAAAAATTTCACAATTTGTATGGAAACACAAAAGACCCCGAAGAGCCAAAGCAATCTTGAGAACGAAAAATGGAGCTGGAGGAATCAGGCTCCCTGACTTCAGACTATATTACAAAGCTACAGTAATCAAGACAGTTTGGTACTGGCACAAAAACAGAAATATAGATCAATGGAACAGGATAGAAAGCCCAGAGATAAGCCCACGCACATATGGTCACCTTATCTTTGATAAAGGAGGCAAGCATATACAGTGGAGAAAAGACAGCCTCTTCAATAAGTGGTGCTGGGAAAATTGGACAGGTACATGTAAAAGTATGAAATTAGAACACTCCCTAACACCATACACAAAAATAAACTCAAAATGGATTAAAGACCTAAGTGTAAGGCCAGACACTATCAAACTCTTAGAGGAAAACATAGGCAGAACACTCTATGACATAAGTCACAGCAAGATCCTTTTTGACCCAGGTCCTAGAGAAATGGAAATAAAAACACAAATAAACAAATGGGACCTAATGAAACTTAAAAGCTTTTGCACAGCAAAGGAAACCATAAACAAGACCAAAAGACAACCCTCAGAATGGGAGAAAATATTTGCAAATGAAGCAACGGACAAAGGATTAATCTCCAAGATTTACAAGCAGCTCATGCAGCTCAATAACAAAAAAACAAACAACCCAATCCAAAAATGGGCAGAAGACCTAAATAGACATTTCTCCAAAGAAGAGATACAGATTGCCAACAGACACATGAAAGAATGCTCAACATCATTAATCATTAGAGAAATGCAAATCAAAACTACAATGAGGTATCATCTCACACCGGTCAGAATGGCCATCATCAAAAAATCTAGAAACAATAAATGCTGGAGAGGGTGTGGAGAAAAGGGAACACTCTTGCACTGTTGGTGGGAATGTAAATTGATACAGCCACTATGGAGAACAGTATGGAGGTTCCTTAAAAAACTAAAAATAGAACTACCATATGACCCAGCAATCCCACTACTGGGCATATACCCTGAGAAAACCATAATTCAGAAAGAGTCATGTACCAAAATATTCATTGCAGCTCTGTTTACAATAGCCAGGACATGGAAGCAACCTAGGTGTCCATCATCAGATGAATGGATAAAGAAGATGTGGCACATATATACAATGGAATATTACTCAGCCATAAAAAGAAATGAAATGGAGGTGTTTGTAATGAGGTGGATGGAGTTAGAGTCTGTCATACAGAGTGAAGTAAGTCAGAAAGAGAAAAACAAATACAGTATGCTAACACATATATATGGAATCTAAGGGAAAAAAAAAAAAAAAAAATAGAGGTCATGAAGAACCTAGTGGCAAGATGGGAATAAAGACACAGACCTACTAGAGAATGGACTTGAGGATATGGGGAGGGGGAGGGGTGAGATGTGACAGGGTGAGAGAGTGTCATGGACATATATACACTACCAAATGTAAAATAGATAACTAGTGGGAAGCAGCCGCATAGCACAGGGAGATCAACTCGGTGCTTTGTGACCACCTAGAGGGGTGGGATCGGGAGGGTGGGAGGGAGGGAGATGCAAGAGGGAAGAGATATGGCAACATATGTATATGTGTAACTGATTCACTTTGTTGTAAAGCAGAAGCTAGCACACCATTGTAAAGCAATTATACTTCAATAAAGATGTTTAAAAAAAAAAAAAAAAAAAGAAAATATGAACAGACCAATCAAAAGTAATGAAATTGAAAATGTGATTAAAAATCTTCCAACAAACAAAAGTCCAGGACCAGATGGCTTCACAGGCGAATTCTATCAAACATTTAGAGAAGAGCTAACACCTATCCTTCTCAAACTCTTTCAAAATATTGCAGAGGGAGGAACACTCCCCAACTCATTCTACAAGGCCACCATCACCCTGATACCAAAACCAGACAAAGATGTCACAAAGAAAGAAAACTACAGGCCAATATCACTGATGAACATAGATGCAAAAATCCTCAACAAAATACTAGCAAACAGAATCCAACAGCACATTAAAAGGATCATACACCATGATCAAGTGGGGTTTATTCCAGGAATGCAAGGATTCTTCAATATATGCAAATCAATCAATGTGATACACCATATTAACAAATTGAAGGAGAAAAACCATATGATCATCTCAATAGATGCAGAGAAAGCTTTCCACAAAATTCAACACCTATTTTTGATAAAAGCCCTGCAGAAAGTAGGCAGAGAGGGAACTTTCCTCAACATAATAAAGGCCATATATGACAAACCCACAGCCAACATCGTCCTTAATGGTGAAAAACTGAAACCATTTCCACTGAGATCAGGAACAAGACAAGGTTGCCCACTCTCACCACTATTATTCAACATAGTTTTGGACGTTTTAGCTATAGCAATCAGAGAAGAAAAAGAAATAAAAGGAATCCAAATCAGAAAAGAAGAAGTAAAGCTGTCACTGTTTGCAGATGACATGATACTATACATAGAGAATCCTAAAGATGCTACCAGAAAACTACTAGAGCTAATCAATGAATTGGGTAAAGTAGCAGGATACAAAATTAATGCACAGAAATCTCTTGCATTCCTATACACTAATGATGAAAAATCTGAAAGTGAAATTAAGAAAACACTCCCGTTTACCATTGCAACAAAAAGAATAAAATATCTAGGAATAAACCTACCTAAGGAGACAAAAGACCTGTATGCAGAAAATTATAAGACACTGATGAAAGAAATTAAAGACGATACAAATAGATGGAGAGATATACCATGTTCTTGGATTGGAAGAATAAACATTGTGAAAATGACTCTACTACCCAAAGCAATCTACAGATTCAATGCAATCCCTATCAAACTACCACTGGCATTTTTCACAGAACTAGAACAAAAAATTTCACAATTTGTATGGAAACACAAAAGACCCCGAAGAGCCAAAGCAATCTTGAGAACGAAAAATGGAGCTAGAGGAATCAGGCTCCCTGACTTCAGACTATATTACAAAGCTACAGTAATCAAGACAGTTTGGTACTGGCACAAAAACAGAAACGTAGATCAATGGAACAGGATAGAAAGCCCAGAGATAAACCCACACACATATGGTCACCTTATCTTTGATAAAGGAGGCAAGCATATACAGTGGAGAAAAGACAGCCTCTTCAATAAGTGGTGCTGGGAAAACTGGACAGGCACATGTAAAAGTATGAAATTAGAACACTCCCTAACACCATACACAAAAATAAACTCAAAACGGATTAAAGACCTAAATGTAAGGCCAGACACTATCAAACTCTTAGAGGAAAACATAGGCAGAACACTCTATGACATAAATCACAGCAAGATCCTTTTTGACCCACCTCCTAGAGTAATGGAAATAAAAACAAAAATAAACAAATGGGACCTAATGAAACTTCAAAGCTTTTGCACAGCAAAGGAAACCATAAACAAGACCAAAAGACAACCCTCAGAATGGGAGAAAATATTTGCAAATGAAGCAACTGACAAAGGATTAATCTCCAAGATTTACAAGCAGCTCATGCAGCTCAATAACAAAAAAACAAACAACCCAATCCAAAAATGGGCAGAAGACCTAAATAGACATTTCTCCAAAGAAGATACACAGATTGCCAACAAACACATGAAAGAATGCTCAACATCATTAATCATTAGAGAAATGCAAATCAAAACTACAATGAGATATCATCTCACACTGGTCAGAATGGCCATCATCAAAAAATCTACAAACAATAAATGCTGGAGAGGGTGTGGAGAAAAGGGAACACTCTTGCACTGTTGGTGGGAATGTAAATTGATACAGCCACTATGGAGAACAGTACGGAGGTTCCTTAGAAAACTAAAAATAGAGCTACCATACGACCCAGCAATCCCACTACTGGGCATATACCCTGAGAAAACCATAATTCAAAAAGAGTCATGTACCAAAATGTTCATTGCAGCTCTATTTACAATAGCCAGGACATGGAAGCAACCTAAGTGTCCATCATCAGATGAATGGATAAAGAAGATGTGGCACATATATACAATGGAATATTACTCAGCCATAAAAAGAAACGAAATGGAGTTATTTGTAGTGAGGTGGATGGAGTTAGAGTCTGTCATACAGAGTGAAGTAAGTCAGAAAGAGAAAAACAAATACAGTATGCTAACACATATATATGGAATCTAAGGAAAAAAAAAAAAATAAGGTCATGAAGAACCTAGTGGCAAGACGGGAATAAAGACACAGACCTACTAGAGAATGGACTTGAGGATATGGGGAGGGGGAAGGGTAAGATGTGACAAAGAGAGAGAGTGGCATGGACATATATACACTACCAAACGTAAAATAGATAGCTAGTGGGAAGCAACCGCATAGCACAGGGAGATCAGCTCTGTGCTTTGTGACCACCTAGAGGGGTGGGATAGGGAGGGTGGGAGGGAGGGAGATGCAAGAGGGAAAAGATATGGGAACATATGTATATGTACAACTGATTCACTTTGTTATAAAGCAGAAACTAACACACCATTGTAAAGCAATTATACTCCAATAAAGATGTTAAAAAAAAAAAAAGAATAATGTATACAACAAATTCTTTCCAGGGGAAAGTCATAGTCATAATCAGGCAAGACATAGCACACTCAGAAGCCAGACACATCAAACCCAAGGTCAATTTGGGTCTAATCATATTCAGACAGTCATTAGTAGAGACAAAGGCAAGGATGTGGGTTATAATTGCAAACATGGCAGCTATGGAAGTGCTGAATATGACTATGGATGGTCTGAAAACAATAGAACAGAACATTTAGCTTTGATTCCAGTCCACTGAAATCTGGGAATAAAAGTACAAACAAGCCTAGGCTTGATCAGTCAGGATCTGCTTCTGATCATTCAGAGTCCAGATCAACAGGTAAGATAGAAAGGCAAGGATTTAATTTTGGATACTCAAGAATAAGTTATAAACTTAATTTGATACCAATGATCAGTCTGAATCTATCAGAGGTGTTAAGACCATCAACTGCTTATAGCAGGTCCCCTGAATGACCTCAGACAATTAGAATCTAGTCATCTTCTAACTACTTCCCCTATTGTCCATAATTCACTTCAACTAGAAAACAGGCACCTAACAATGGACATGCTAGTAACTCTGAAGTTCAGTCAGGATAATCAAACAGAAAATCATCATCTACTAGTGGACAGATGACTTCTAGCCATGAAAGACCAGGATTCAACTCAACAATACTGGAAGACAGTAGTGCAATAATACCCACCCAAGCAAGTTACATCTACAATCATTTTGAGTCCAGTACAAATGGAAAGCAGGATAATAATGTCCAATCTAGTGATACATCCAGGCAATCATGGTATGAACAAGGACAATCAAGTTCCCCAAAGTGAAAATCACAACTCCAGTTCTTACAAATCTGGTGACAGCAAAGCCCCACCTCCCCCCCAAAAATAGCAGAATGCAACTATTGCTATACATTCAGTACCAAAACCAAAGGGTTCAATGGAAGGTATAAAAAGGAATCTAGCCATACTCAGCTATGGGACAGTGGAAGGTACAGCCAGGATGAGGATATTTATCAAGATGGCAGTTCTGAGACAACAAGTAACAATGGAAGCAAGCGAAAACCAAGTTTTTTACTACTTTTTGTAGCAACACTCCACTCTATAAATACATACATGAGCAAAGGGACAATGACCATAAGTGAAACACCAACAGGAGAGGAACTAACTCAAAAAACTAAGCAAAGACACGAGAAAAATACATAAAGCACAGGAATTTGTACTGAAAAACTGCTTTTTAAAGACAGTTATCTGTCTCTATTGTTTTCTTTAAAAATGTAATTCTACTTTAATCATTATACTTCCTGTTACTCTTCCTTTAAAGGATAGTGTATACTTCTCCCTCTCAGCTATATGTTAGTGATATAAGTTTAAATGTAATAATATAATACAAAAATTTTTGCTGTGTAGGGTTCAATAAGAGTTAAATATGAGCACTTAAGTTTCGAAGTTTCTGCCAAGTTTGATATTACATGTGACTCAAAAGTGACGTATTAGGTCTTACAGCATCATATTACTGTGACTGCAATACCTTGAGTTTATAGACAGAGCTTTCAAGTCTTTGGTTTCAGACTATCTACTGCATAAAAATTGCCAATATAAAAGTATAAACACTATGTCTTGCCTCTTCACTTCTCCATTATCTTACTATATAAATGGTAAAAACTGACCCAAACAGGCAGAGAATTAAGGATGCTTTGCAGAACAAAAGCATTTAAGCACAACCAAGGAAGATGAGCCCTCAAAAAAGCCTGAAAGAGGGCGTGAAACTCAGGTTGTAAAGGGCTGACGAGTAAATGGAAGATAAGGGAGTCAGAGACAGGGAGTGCTCACTGCTCTTTTAAAAAGTTGAGTTATGAAGAGGTGGAAAGAATTACATGATGGAGATAACTTAGATGACAAGTCATCATCCTTCCCCCATCTCAAGCCCTCCCTTTCTCACATATTGCTTTTCTCAGTGTGTATGATAACAACACAGTCATCCAAGCCAGAAGACTTGGTTACTTCCATTCCCTCGTCTCTCAACTGACTGATCTTCCTTATTCTACCTCATCTCCCTATGGTCTAGTATCAGCATAGCAGTGAGTCAGATCATGTCTCTCCTCTGCTCAAAACCCTGCATAATAAATAAGCCAACAATACTCTAGTATGTTAGATGTATGTATCACATAGAAAAGGCAGGGAGGCCTTGTGAGATGGTAATATTTCAGCAAAGACTTGAAGGAGATAAAGGATTAAACCAAATGGATATCTGAGGGAAGACGTTCTTGAAATAAAATTCCTAAGGAAAGAGTGTGCCTGAAGGTTTTGGAGAATAGCAAGGAAGCAGCACGGCTTCAGCAGAGTCTATGAGGAGAGGGAAAGTAGGAGGAGAAAAGGTCAGACAGGAAACTGAGGCCCAATCAGTTTCACACTCATTACATTCGCTACATTCCCTCTCCCCTCCCTGTCCCTCTCCCTCTCCCCCTGCCCCTCCCCCTACCCGTTCCCTTCCCCCACCCCCTCCACACTAAAAGACAAAGGTTCTGGATCTGACTCCCAACAACCAAGGTCTCTATGTCTCGCTTTTTCCCCTCCCATACTTAAAGCTCAAACATCCCCTCTGCTGTCTCCCATGCTAGCAGGTCTTTTATGCCACCTCTGTAACATCTGGAGGATCCCTAAGGAGCACTCCCAAACACTTTCTCCATCTGCCCACTTTGAGAGACCAGGTCTGCATGCAGAAAGCCTCAAGTAGGTAGGAACAAAGGGATACAGGCTATAAATGGCCATGCCAATAAGAGAATCAAACAGCAAGTTAAGGAGATGGAAACACACTAGTGAAAGATATTGACAGAAAAAATAAGAGGATACGAGTAAGAATGAGCTCTGGATTCCCAGCATCTGGGTGTTTTTGAGAACTTGAAGGAGAAAAGGGAGAATACTAAGATGAGAGAGAGAGAAACAACTGAATAGGAAGGCAAATCCTCAAGCAGAGTTATTCCAAGGCCTGGGTCTGGAGCTGAAAAATATAACAACGTGCCTGGCCCACCTCCCAGATAATACATGTTAAGCTATAAAATTACATCAGATCCATTTTTGATTCTTTTGAGATAAGAGAAAAAATGACCCCTGTACCTGGGGAGAAAGATATATAGGGGAAACACCTCTCCGCCAGTTTTATATTATAGCTGACTTCTTTTTGATTCCATTTACCCCCAAATCATGACCATCAACACTCTCTGCTTGTTATGTCCCTGCTTTTTACCATCTCCTCATTCATAGACACTGAGGTACAAACAACTCTCAGAAACTGCACAGGGAGTTGAGGGTAAAAGACAGAAAGGACAAGAGGGTGACTTTCCCTAGCATTTCCCTAAGACCCAGCAGGTGGTGCCATAGGGACAGTGCCTTCCAGACAAGAGTGAAAATGTGACTGAACAGAGGTGGGAAGAAAGCTTCACTGTTTATCCTCACCAATCTTATTTGTTTGTTGGTTGGTTTTTTTAAGTCAAAATTAGATTCCTTAAGAATTGTCCCCCAAACCCTTCCAAGACAGGAATAGTCCCCCATTCCCTGGCTATTCTTAGGAAGAAACAGATTTGAGTTTGAATCTTTTTCACCACTTAATAACTGACTTGAAACAAGTTTTGTATTTTCTCTGAGCCTCAGTTTTTCATCTGCAAAATAGAGGTAATAATTCCTACATCATATGGTTGTTGTGAGGATTAATAGAATGATGTACAGAAGGGCACAGAGCCCTGTGCTTGGCATAAAGGGGAACGTAATTTCCTTTCTTCTGCCAACACACAAGGCACTGAAAAACCTAGAACATGTCACATACCTTAAGAAATCTCTTCTCCTGAACCCTGTCACCTCCAAGGGGATAAACCACTAACTAAACTAATGGCGGAAGGCGGGGGGTGCAGACTTCATGCCCACTCTGTTAATGTGGAGCACGTACTCTGGTAAAATCATGAATCTCAGTTTGGGAAAAGACTTCTGTGATAATCTAGTCTGACTCTTACATTAGTAATTCTCAAAGGGGAGACAAGAGGCCAAAAGGCACATTCAACATGACTGTTGTTTTCATGACACAAACCGAGAAATAAAGGCTCATCAAACTCTGATTGTTGATTTTGCAGGATAATCAGAAAATAAAGCACTGAAAGGATTAAAACTGCTTACATGATACATGAAAGTTCCTTTAATACCCCTGACAATAAATACAATTACTTTGCAAAGACCTCATTGCATTTTCAGCCAACAGAGATGTTAAAAGTTTCTTCGTTACATCAAGTCAAAATTTACCTCCCTTTCATGGTCGCTTGTTCCCTTTCCTACCACCTCACATACGCCAGCGTTCACAGACATGCACGCTTTTCTCTCTCACAAGAATTAGTGCTTCCAATGTCCCACATTTCCCAGCCCTTCTCTTCCCTCTAGATTCTCCTCTCCTGTGAATCTTCCTGACAAGCAAATATAGAAGAGGGCCAGTGGGGTGGCAAAGTACAGCCCAGAGGCCATATCTAGGGCATCACCAATTTGCTAAAAATGGCCCCTAAGCTAAGAATGCTTTCTACATTTTTAAGGGTTGAAAAAAACTTGTTACATGTGAAATTATGAAATTTAAGGGTCAGGTCGATCAACAGGTTTTATCAAAACACAGTCGTGCTCATTTGTTTACACATGATTTATGGATGCTTTCATGCTGCAAGAGCAGAGTTGAGTAGTTGCAACAAAGCCCATCTGGCCTACAAGCCTATAATATTTACTACCTGATCCTTTACAGAAATGTTTGCCAACCCCTTCTGTAGGAGAGCACTGGCCCCAAAAATATGATTTACCCACAACCCTTTCTTCCCTCTGTGGTGACAGCCAGCTCCTGCAGGAAATTAGCCCTCACTCAGCAAATTCCACCCCCCCTGCAATCCCACAGTCTCAGTCACACCTCTGATGAAGCGTGACAACCAGGCCCAAAACAGGCATCCAGAGGAAATGTGGCCACAGAATGGATACTGACTCTGCAGTCCTCTGAGTAACACTTAGAAGAAAACATGTAGCCTAATAATGGCAAAATTTGGAATCTTATAATTTATCATTTCCCAATAGTTGCTACAACCCCTTCCCAAACCCTGATGATCATATTGCACAAGTTGTAAGTCTATGTCACTTCACCCAGTTTCAGTTAGATTTGTGCTACATATTCACAACACATGGAGTGTACAGCAAGGTCCTCAGGGACGATTCCTAATGTAAGATTCAGTTTATATCCAGGCGAAATCATGTCCTCTGAGCTGAACACAGGAAGAGAAAGGGCAGATCCTAATCCTGTGAAAAAACAGAGGTGGTCAGTGCAGAGCACTGTAGTCATGACCCTTACTCCTCTTTCATTTCGATTCAATTTGGCAAACATTTATTGGGGATCTTTATATGCCAAGCAATGTGCTGTGTCTCCAAGTGACATAGGGATTATATACGGCCTGTTCTCTATTCTAAGGAGCTAATAGTCTAGAAGTGACATAGGCACATAGACAAATACATTTGTGTGTCTGTGTTTGTGTTTGTGTGTGTGTGTGTGTGTGTAAAGGATATACACCAAACAATTAACAGTAACTATTTCTGGGCAGTAGGATTACATGTATTTTCATTAACTTTTCTATATTTATCTACATTTTCTAATTTTTTATATTAAATATTAATTACATAGTAAGAGAATTTTAAAAGACTATAATACTGTGTGATTGATATTAAAATAAAATTATGAATAAGGGACACAATTATAACTCTCTCTCAAGTAATTCAGGAAAGATTTCCTACAGAATATGAAAGGTGAGTTTGAAAAATGAATAGGAGTTTGCCAGGCAGATAATGATGAAAGATATTCCAGAAAAATATATAAAACAGTATGGTATATTCAGGAAGGTTTATGAAGTTAATTACTGGTGGAGCACAAAGAAGAATAGGGAGTGAGGAGATATGGCTGTAGAGAGGCCACAGCACAGATCATGAGGAACCTTGGATACCATGCTAAAGAGCATGGATTTCTTCCCAATGTTAGATAGTGGTTGAGTGAAAGCAACATTGATGAATGGTCACTAAGGTCTCATAAACAGACTTAGGTAAAGAAACAAGAGGGCCTCTGCAGCCATTATCCATTCCAAGAGGTAATAATATCATGGGTGACACCTTGGCTGGAATCCTGTATAAGAAAATTAAGTTTAAAAAAGAGAGTTTGACTAGATGATCTTCACGGCTCCTTCTAAACATCAGATTCCTTGATTTATTGACACCTGGTCCCTGATGTCCCTGCACACACTCCATTCAACTTCAATTAAAATCCATATAATTTGTTATCAATGCATTATGCTAGACACCTTGTTGAACAGCACAGAGGTCTTTCATTGCAGTGTCCAGAGACTCTGGCAGGTGGGGTTGATACTAGCCCAGATTTGGGAACTGCTAACACAATCTCAGGTGAACAGGTAAGGAAGTGAGAAGGTAAACACCTGGGAGGTGGAAATGTAGGTGGATCTGGGCTTGTTTGGAAGTGAATTAGGACATCTCAAAGAGAGCAGCTCCTCCCTAAGATGGACTACTATTCCTTCTATAAAAAGGCCACTATCCCCAACTAGCAGCACCCTGTAAGCTGCTTCAATCTCCATCCTACTTGTTCCTCTGCTGAACCAGGTAAGTGAACAGGAGTACTTAGGGCTATAAATTATGAGAATCCAAGATGTGCTCTAAGGCAAAGAGGCTCTGGGCACCAGGCTCCTTTGTAATATACATACTTTGGGGAACTTTGGTATAAGTTTAGCTTTATTGAGAAGGAAAATGAAGAGATAACTGGGATGGTAGTACCTCCTTACTTTGGGGTCATTTCCTTAAAGATCACGAGGCTCAAATTATCCATCAGGCAGGTTGCCTCCTTTACTCTGAGCCTTTTCTCTTTGATGTGTAATCAATAAAGCCTGAGGGTCAGTCCCTGCTTAAAGAATGAAAACAGAAGCTGCCTCTGGCTCCATATCACATAGGCCTGTGGCTGGCTTTGCCCACTTTGTCTACTTTCTCTGGCCTACAGTCTTGAGCATCCAGGTGAGCCCTGGTGCCCCCCAGCTGGAGTCAGGCATACAAGTGGATGGACCTGTCCCTCCCTAGTTTGAGGGTTGGGACCTAGAGCGAAACTGAGGAAGTGGATGCATCGGCGCACTCAGGATTCCTACAGCTCCCAAACAAAGCTATGAAAATTATCCCTGGTAGAGGCAGGGAGCCCAAAACAGAAAGTCATTGTTGCTCCATTCATTCAGGAATGGAAAGAAGAGATACATCAATAGATTCTGTTCCAAATTACATCACTTTCTTGCTACATGGCTTGAACAAGTCATTCAAGTCTGGATTCATTCTTGATTACAACAGAATGAAATTAATCATGGCTAATTAATGCTGAACAATTATTACAAATGACTCAAACTATTTATCTATTTAAGCAATAAAAAAGAATAATAATAGGTGGGTCTCTGTCCTTTTTTCCCCTCTAGGTTAACTGAATTTACAAAAAGATGCCTAAACTCCTACAAAGCACTGTCACTATTATCAATCTTTTCTACCAATATGCCACCCAGGATGCGGAGTGTGACATGTTGAACAAGGCAGAACTGAAAGAACTTTTGGAAAACGAGTTTGATCAAATTCTGAAGGTAAGAACTCTATGTTTGGACTGAAGACAGCTGCAATTCTTTTCGTCACCCCTTTCTACCTTTTTGTCACATATGTCAAGTTCCTGGAGAACTTTCCCTACTTGGTTGTAGAGAACAGTGTTTTTAAAAAGGCTTGAAATAAAGTCAAAAGTTGACCCATAATGTTTCCATAACATGACCAAGGGAAGTGATCCTACTAAACAACAGGGGAAAATCCACAGATTAAATAATGTCCTATGTGAGTAATTCTTCTGGAAAGAAAATGAGCTGGTTCTCAGAAAAACTGCAAAATAGATGAAATGCATCTTCTTCCCTTTGTCTTTCTTCAACCCAGAACATCCTGACCACTGTCCATTACTGAGATTCTGGCACTATAAGCCCTCTGAGTTCAGGAAATTAGCATCTTACTCCTAAATCATAAAATAGAGTAACTACCACCCTAAAATGTTAGCTCAGGAAATAAATATTCATAAGCTTAGATCTAGCTCTTGATCTTCAATTCATTAAATCAAGCTGCCTACTGAATAGTTCTATTTGGGTTTCTATGGATGCCTTAAATTCAGTGTCAGATGCGAAACTCATCATCTTCCCCTTTAAACAACCCTCCTCCTCTTCGACCAAGGCATAATCTGGTGCCATTCTTGATTTCCTCTCTCAGCAGGATCCTCCACCCTCCAACTTCCATCGAATTCACCAACAGTCTCTCAAAACAGCCCATTTCTCTCCATCACTATTGCTAGTCTTTGGGTCAGGCCACCTTCCACTTCCAATCTCACCATTATATGCAAATCTAATCATTTCACAACTCAACTCAAAATCCTTCAACAGTTCCCAGCTCTTAAACTTCAAGTTCCTTAACACAACTTAAAAGGTATGATCTGGGGCTTCCCTGGTGGTGCAGTGGTTAGGAATCTGCCAGCCAATGCAGGGGACACGGGTTCGAGCACTGGTCTGGGAAGATCCCACATGCCGCGGAGCAACTAAGCCTGTGGGCCACAACTACTGAGCCTGCGCTCTAGACCCCGTGAGCCACAACTACTGAACCCGTGTGCTGCAACTACTGAAGCCCACGCACCTAGAGCCCATGCTCCGCAACAAGAGAAGACACTGCAATGAGAAGCCCGTGCATCGCAATGAAGAGTAGCCCCCCGCTCGCCACAACTAGAGAAAGGCCACACGCAGCAACAAAGACCCAACACAGCCAAAAATAAATAAATAAAATAATTTAATTTTTTAAAAAAATCTTTAAAAAAAAAAAAGGCATGATCTGGTCCCTATTTATCTTTCTAGCCATATCTCTTGACTGTTGAGACTCTATATTTAGCAATCCTGAATCTCTCAGTTCCTTGTATGAGCCATGCTTCCTCTCACCTCTGGCTCTCTGTTCATATTGTTCCCTCTGCCTGCAACAATCTTTTGCCCCTCCTGCTCTTTCCCTACCCCTTTATTTGGCTAATGCCAACCCATCATTCAAAAGACACCACTTCCTCTCATTAACCATCCTTGAACCCCCAGTGGTTGTCCTCTAGTATAATGTTTCACGTGAAATTATCACCATACATGGAACTTTTAAGTTTGTGTGTCTTGCCCAGTAAACGTCAAGTTCCATTTTGTCAGGAACCAAACTTGTTCACTGCTTTATCCCTGAACCTAACTCAATGCTAGGCAGATAGTAGGTGCACAATAAATGTTTGTTGTTGAGTTAATTAAGTAGTTAATTAATTAAAAGCTGGACAAATAAAGAAAAGCCATATAGAATTAAAGCAGTTATCCAAAATTATTGTTTATAAATTAGCTAATCATATATATTTGACCCATTCCTTAAAAAATAATCAATTCCCTGTTCTCTGTCATATTCCAGTTGCACCCTCTTCTAGCTATTCATTGTATATTCCTTTTTCTCTTTCTGCTCGGGATAGGGCAGTCCAGCCCAAAGGACTATGAGGCTGAGCTCCACCTAAGTAAGCTAAACATTCATATTTCTACAGCCTTCCTTCAATTGGTTAGCTCAGTGTGTGCTGCATACTCACAGAGCTTCCTTTTGTACCTTGTTCCTATACAGAATCCAGATGATCCAGACACTGTAGATACCATCATGCAAAATCTCGATTGAGACCATAACAAGAAGATCGAATTTACTGAGTACCCTCTGATGATATTCAAGCTGGCTCAGGCTTGTAATAAAATCGTCGGCAAAGACTATTGCCAAGCTTCAGGGTCAAAGCAAAAAGATCACAGTCACCAGCACCAAGAGGAACAGAGTGAAACAGAAAAGGAGGATGAAGGGCAAGAATTGTCTTCTAGTCATTCAAGTTGAGTGAAGGAAAACATGATTCTTACTCCAGAGGCTCCAGGGGCAGCATTAAACACAGGTCTGGGTCCAGCTCCAGAAGAACTGGGCATCAAGGAGGCTTGTCTAGTGCTGGGCACAGGCAAAGCTCTGGGGAAAGAGAGAGTCAAGTTCAGGCTACTTCAAAGATAGTAAGAAAAATAAGCATGGTTCTCATCAGCACAAAAGGTCTAGGAGTGAAGAAGTTGGTTATATTCATTCAAGGAACTGTAGCACAAGATCAAACTCAGCAAATCAGTCAGGTACTTATGGAGAACAAGGGCATGTGTGCCACTCAGAGGATCAGTCTTCCAGTTCTGACCAACACTGGTCTGACTCAAATGAATCTTTAGTGAAGAGACAACATAAGAAAAAATCATGCCAGTCACTTAGTAAGCAGCATCGTGGAGTCATCTCAGGGAGTTGTGGAGGACAAGACCACCGGTCAAATTCAAATGAGCCCACTGGTTGTGGTCATGGCTGAGGCTCAGGCCAGCCCTCTCAACAGAGATGGCATGAATCAAATGAAGGATATCAATCAGGAAACTGTGAAGAACAAGGATACTGTTCTACTTCTAGTTCGAGTGAGGTATCCAGTTATGGCCAACACAGGTCAGGCTCAGGATGGTCTTCTAGCTCTATCCAACGTGGGTCTGGTTCAGGTCAATCCTCTGGCTACAGACAACATAGATCTGGCTCAGGTCAGTCTTCTGGCAGCATGGATCTGGCATAGGTCAATCCTCTAGCTATGAACAGCATAGTTCTACTTCAAGACAGTCACCAAGCTGTAGCCAACATGGATCTGGCTCAGGTCAGTCATCTAGCTGTGGCCAACACAGTTCCGGATCAAGCCAATCTCTTAATCATGGCCAACACAGGACTGGATCAAGTCAGACTTCTAGCTATGGCCAACATAGGACTGGATCAGCCAGTCTTCTGGCTTTAGACAACATGGGTCTGGCTCAGGAGAGTCTTCTGGCTTCAATCAGCACAGCTCTAGCTTAGGTCAATCCTCCAGCTATGAACAACATGGTTCTACTTCAGGACAATCACCAAGCTGTGGCCAACACAGATCTAACTTAGGTCAGTCTTCCAGCTATGGTCAATGTGGCTCAAGTCAACGTGGCTCAAGTCAGTCTTCTAGCCACAGCCAACACAGTTCTGGCTCAAGTCAGTCTTCTGGCCACAGCCGACATATATCTGGCTCAGGTCAGTCTTCTACCTTTGGTCAGCATGGTTGTAGCTCAAGAGAGTCATCTGGCTTTGGTCAGCATAGATCTGGCTTAGGTCAATCCTCTAGCTATGAACAACATGGTTCTACTTCAGGACAGTCACCAAGCTGTGGCCAACATGGATCTAACTTAGGTCAGTCTTCCAGCTATGGTCAACATGGCTCAAGTCAATGAGGCTCAAGTCAGTCTTCTGGTCACAGCCGACATGGATCTGGCTCAGGGCAGTCTTCTAGCTTTGGTCAGCATGGTTCTAGCTCAAGAGAGTCATTTGGCTTTGGTCAGCATGGATCTGGCTTAGGTCAGTCATCAAGCTATGGACAATACCAATCTGAATATGGTCAATCTTCTAGGCATGGAAAACATGGTTCTGCTTCAGGTCAGTCCTCCAGCTTTGGACAAAAAAGGTCTGGATCAGGTCAATCTAGCTATGGCCAACACAGGTCTGGCTCAGGTCAGTCTTCTGGTTGTGGCCAGCATGGATCTAGTTCAAGACAGTCTTCAAGCTATGGTCAATATAAGTCTAGCTCAGGTGTGTCTTCTAGCTATGGCCAACCTAGTTCTGGAGCAAGCCAATCTTCTAGCTACAGCCAACATAGGTTTGGCTCTAGTCAGTCCTCTAGGTCTGACTGTTATGGGCCCAGATTAGGTCAGTCTAGCTTTGGGCAACATGGGTCTAGCTCAGGAGAACCTTCTGCCTTTGAGCACGGATCTAGCTTAGGTCAATCATTAAGCTCTGGATAGTGTGAATCTAGATATGGTCAATCCTCTGACTATAGACAACATGGTTCTGCTTCAGGACAATAATCAAGCTGTGGTCAACATACATCTGGATCATGCCAGTCTTCTAGCTATGGCCATTGTGGGTCTGGATTAGGTCAATCTTCTAGCTATAATCCACAGAGGTCTGGATCAAGACAGTCTTCTGGCCATGTCCAATGTGACTCTGGCTCAAGTCAGTCCTCTAGCCATGGCCAGTTTGGGTCTGGATGGAGTCAGTCTTCTAGCTATGGCCAACACAAATCTTCCATGGGTCAGTGTTCTACCCAGAGTCAACATGGATCTGGCTTTGGTCAGTGTCCCAGTTCTGAACAATATGGGCCTGGCTCATGTCATTCATCTAGCTTTGGACAATATGGTTCTTGATCTGGTCAGTGTTCTAGCTCTGGACAATATGGGTCCGGCTCGTGTCACTCATCTTGCTCTGAACAAGGTGGTTCTGGGTTTGGTCAGTGTTCTAGCTATGAGCAACATGAATTACAAGGGAGATGTAGGTCAAATTCAAATGGAACTCATGAAGGGTATAGCAGACCCCAAATAGGCTCAACCCACAATCAGTCAAGAAGAAACAGCCAGGAATGGTCAGGGTACAGCCAGAAAGAAAGAAGTAGGAGTTGTAGCCCATCAAGTAGCAAGTCGAATGGATATGAGAGTATTCATGGACAATCAAGAACATGTAGGCAACAAAGCCAAGGACGGAGCCAGGGTCAAAGGGAATCTGGCTGTAGCCATTCAAATTGTAATGAAGGGCAACCAGGAAGCAGTTATAGACAAGATGAAAGCTCCTCAAGTTGTGGCTTTAGACAGTTTACACCCTCCTATGGACAGTCTAGATCCAACACTACCAATACTTTGTTAATTTGCAAGGAGGATAATAGACAAGGTGGCTATTATTACCAGAGAGAAGGAGGTAGCTATGAAGGCGGAGATACAAACTCAAGTTCCCACAGTTTCCATAGCAGCACTCCACTCTCTGAATATGTCCAAGAGCAGAGGTGCTAATTCAAGGAATGAATAATAAATAGAAGTGAAATTAACTCAAGTAGTGGTTTAAGAAATATGAAACTTATATACAAGCAATTCATTATGAAACTTCTTTCTAACACTGGATGTATCTATTTCTGCCTTTTCCTTTTAAACATGTAACTGTGCTCAATTCCTTGTTATTGGGTTCCTTCCAAAGAATGTACAGTATGGGAGCTACTTTGTTAGGAAATACTGAGTTGAATAAATAATGTGTGGGAATAAATTTGGAAGAATAAGGCAAAGCATTTGAGGAGCCTGGGGCTTAGTTGAGGTGTATTTTTGAGAGCTCCTTACTCATCATATGATGCCAAAACTAATGTTTCATCTCTAAAGAGCAAAAAATTATAAATGTATTACCAGTTCTGGAGCCAAAGCTTCTCTTATAGTAACATGGACCATAATTTTTTGTGTGCCCCACAATGGATGACAGCAGAAAAAAGAAGACCCTAAAAGCAAAGACACAGCATTGATAGTGTCTTTGCTTATCAAAACCACCAAGCCCCTATTCTTAGCTGTATCTTTAATGAGTAAACTAACAAGAGGCATTAAAAAGTGGCACCAGGTGCTTCTCCCTAACCTGTGAGTGAGAGCATTTTTTTCTTAAAGGGCAGGGATGAATCAGTTCAGGATTAAAAGATCCAAATGTGGGCTCTGACTTGGTTTCAGCAAGAAAGATCTTGACCCCTACTACTAAGAATTTTCTCCAGGTTAAAAAAAATTTATAAGAGCAATAGCGTGAAAATACAATGGCTCTAAACTACTTCTGTAGTTCACTGGCCTGCCTCATAGGACAATACCATTTATACAGCGATGGAACAAAACACTGTCAGCCACTGCTTCATAGTTTCTTAGTTTGGCTGTCGCATATTTGTTTCAAGTCTTTGGATTCAAATAACTGGACTGCATTAAAACTGACAATAAATAATGGTGATCAAATACTGAGGTTTGTCTCATCTCTGCTTCAATTCACTCTCACACACAGGTGGTCAGACTAAAAACTAACTTAAATAGTTATTTTCCAAGGCCCTGTCCTTCACAGATAACCCAGAATATGTAAATAATTTTTTAAATTCAAAAACAAGACAACTCAATTTTAAAATGAGCAAAAGATCTAATTGGGCACTTACCAAGCAAGATGTACAAATGGCCAATAAGCACCTGAAAAGACGCTCAATGTGCTTAGTCATCAGAGAAACGCTAATTAAAACATAATGAGATACTACTACACACACATTAGAATGGCTAAAATTAAAAATACGGGCAATACCAAGTGTTGGTATTACTGGTGGAAAGTAAAATGATAATGCTTTGTGATGACCTAGACCCAGAGGGGTGGGATAGGGAGGGTGGAAGGAGGCTCAAGAGGGAGGCCATATGGAGATATATGTATACATATAGCTGATTCACTTTGTTGTACAGTAGAAACTAACACAACATTGTAAAGCAATTATACTCCAATAAAGATATTTTTTAAAAAAAGAAGAAAGTAAAATGATATATTCACTTTGAAAAATAGTGTGGCAATGTCTTATGAAGTTAAATATACATGAGTATATGACCCAGCAATTCTACTCCTAGGTGAAATGAATACATGTCCACATGAAGATTTTTACATGAATGTTCACGACAGCTTTAATAATAATACCCAAAACTTAAAACAACCAAAATGTGCACAACTGATGAATAGATAAACAAACTGTATAGTCATCCAATGAAACACTACTTAGCAAAGAGAAAAGAATGAACTGCTCATATACATGACATGGATGAACCTCAAAAACATTATACTAATCAAAAGAATCCAGACACAAAAAAAGTACATACGGACTTCCCTGGTGGTGCAGTGGTTAAGAATCCACCTGCCAATAGAGGGGACATGGGTTCAAGCCCTGGTCCAGGAAGATCCCACATGCCGTGGAGCAACGAAGCTCGTGTGGCACAACTACTGAGCCTGCGCTCTAGAGCCCGTGAACCACAACTACTGAGCCCGTGTGCCACAACTACTGCACCCCTCATGCCTAAAGCCTGTGCTCCACAACAAAGAGAAGCCACTGCAATGAGAAGCCCGCACACCACAATGAAGAGTAGCCCCCGCTCGCCGCAACTAGAGAAAGCCCGCACACAGCAACAAAGACCCAACGCAGCCAAAAAATTAATTAATTAATTAACTAATTAATCTTTTTAAAAGTACATGTTATATGATTCCATTTATAGGGAACTGTTAAAGACAAATTTTAAAATACAAAACATAGAAAGTAGACCAGTGGTTGTCTAGGGCAGGGAATAGAACTTATGAACTTATGAATTAGCTGGAAAGAGGAACGAACCCAACGGGACAGTCCAGGGTGATGGACTTATTCTACATTGATATATATATTTACATCAAAACTCATAAAATAGTATACTTAAAATGGTGTATTTCAATGTGTAAATTATACCACAATGAAGTTAATTTTGTTTAAAATCTCCACACGGCTTTTTGTGAAACTTGATACACTAATTCTAAAATTTATATAGAAGATCAAAGAATCAAAAATAGCTAGGACAATTTATAAGATAAATAAGGAGAAGGAATGTCATCTTAACAGATATCAAACTATATTACAAAGTTATATTATCTAAGACAATGGGGAATTGTTGTAAAAACAGACATATAAAGCAATGGAGGGACTTCCCTGGTGGTCCAGTGGGTAAGACTCCGCGCTCCTAATGCAGGGGGCCAGTGTTCAATCCCTGTTCGGGGAACTAGACCCCGCATGCATGCTGCAACTAAGAGTCTGCATGCCGCAACTCAGAAGTCTGCATGCCAGCAACTAAGAAGTCCATATGCCACAACTAAAGATCCGCATGCTGCAATGAAGATCCCGCATGCCTCAACTAAGACCCAGCACAGCCAAAATAAATAAATATTAAAAAAAAAAAAGCAATGGAACATCCAGAACAGACCCAATTAAGTTATAAATGTCCATAAATCAAAAGAAATTCTCAAAAAGTAAAAAAAGACAAGCCACCGATGAGGATAAAACTTCTGCAAGGCCTATAAACAACAAGTAATTAATAGCTAGACTGCATATAGAACTTATAAATATCAAATTAGGAAAAAACAGCAAAACTTACAATAAGAAAGTTTACCAAAATAGAAGTTCGAACAGCCAAGTGACATTTTAAAAACAATGCTCAGGGAAACATAAAATTAAAATACAATGAAATACCATTTCATACAGATCAGGTTAGAAAGAACTAAATTCTGGCAATATCTAGCATCGGGGAGGACTGGAGCAATGAAGGTCTACATTGGTAACCATTTAGGAAGCAATCTGGCAATGACACAGGAGTCAGAAAATGTTGCAAATAACTTAAAAGTTCAACAGAAGAATGGATAAATAAATTGTGACATATCCATATACTAGAATGCTATACAACAGTTAAAATTAATGAGATATATCTGGGGTGGGGGGGAGGGGAGTACAGAATACAACACCGAAAAATATTCCACATTGGCATGTAGATTATTTTGAGTTGAAGGCAATCAAGGCCTAGCAGACTTAGGAAGAGTTTTGTTTCAGAGGTTTGTTTGTTTGTTTTTGCCTCTCCCTTAACTATCTAAAAGAGTTTAGGTAGGGGGCCTACACCAGGACCAGAGCTATTAGCAGAGATAACTTTTTGTATCAGAAAGACTTACCTACATGGCCTGGAAAGCATTTGTTTACCAAACATTTGCTCTTCTCAACTTCCTGGGATTTTTCTTCCTCCCTTTGAGGACCCCTACCCCCTTCTCCTTTGCTCAGAATGGTATATAAGCCTCAATTGCCTGACTGCCTTTGAGTCTCATATTTTTATGGTACTCCCATATGTATGAAATTAAATTTGTTTTTCTCAAGTTAATCTGTCTTATATCAATTTAACTATTAGGCTAGCCAAAGAACCTAGAAGGGAAGAAGAGAAAAGTTTTCTGCCCCTAAGTATATTCAGATCTTCCTCAACCTATCATGGGAGTTATATTCCAATAAAACCACTGGAAGGTTAAAATATCTTAAATTGAAAATGCATTTAATATACCTAACCTACCAAACATCATAGCTTAGCCTAGCCTACTTTAAATATGCTCAGAACACTTATACTAGCCTTTAGTTGGGCAAAATCATTTAAAACAAAGCCTATTTTATAACAAACTATAGTACATCTCATGTAATTTACTGAATACTGTACTGAAAGTGAAAAACAGAATGGTTGTAAGTGCATCAGTTGTTTACCCTCGTGATCGCATAGCTGACTGGGAGCTGTGGCTCGCTGCCACTGGCCAGCACCAAGAGAGAGAACTGTACCACATGTCACTAGCCTAGGAAAATATCTAAATTCGAAATTCAAAGTACAGTTTCCACTGAATGCTTATCGTTTTCAAACCATCGCAAAGTTGAAAAAGTGTAAGCCAAACCACTGTAAGTCAGGGACTGTCGATGTATCTCAATATGGAGAAGTCCCCAAAATATAAAGTGAAAAAATTGTAAAACATGTATATATTGTGTGTTACCCTTTATAAAGTGTTAACGATATACATCATAATACCATATATTATTTGTAGTTAACACATACTTGGTAAATATAAAAATCTTTATGGGAATGTTAAACACCAGATTCAGGATAGCCGTTACCTCTGGAGAGAGGGGAGAAAATGGGACTGAAAGAATAAATGAGGCCAAAATTTTCTTAAGCAAGTTGATGTTTATTATATTATTCCCTACACTTATTTGTAAGCCAAAACTATTTCACAAAAGGAGGACACAAAGATCAATGTGAGCATGCCATCAAGGACCGCTCAAGGGAGAAAGTGTTCTGACAAGCTACTCCACTGACATACATGGTCTGGTGTGTCCCAGGAGTTGAAATAAACGTATCAGCAGATCAATGCCTGATGAGATTCATCAACTGAATCACACAACCAACTGTCTGGTTCAGCCTTGACACTTACCAGAGAACGTTCTGAAATGTTGGCTTCCTATAATTTTCCCAAAAGGCCAAAGCATTCACTAGCCAGATTAATAAAGACACCTAGTGTTTCTGACAGCACATTTCTGATTGGAAATTAATAAGCTGGCATTCTAGTTTTCATGCTTCATACCCTGGTTAGTTTAGTTACAAAGAAACAGCTTTCCTGAGTGTAATCACCTCTGAGACAACGATATCAGTGTACATCTGAGTCTACAAGGATGAGGACCAAACTCTAACCCTTTTACCAGGCAATATCTCAACCTTACTTTTTGCCTCTTCCAAATTTCAGGGTTCAGGAGAAAGAAAATTAAGACAAAGCAAAAAAAAAATTCAAATAAATGCCTCGTTGTACAGCTAAGCCAAGTTTTTCATAGTATTCCTCTTCTCCTTGTTATGACTCCAAAATCTAAGAACCATAGTGTTTCACCTAAGAGAAAGGGGTAGACTAACTGTTTGGGGCAGGATCTTACAGGATCTTAATAACTTATCCAGGGTCTGGATCCCAATTCAGAAAATAAAGAAAGTCAATTTTTTTTCTGTGCACTCAATATGCAATTAATCTCTGGGAGACAGATTCATACTAAGCAAAGTCTTAACAGTCCAATTTTTAACAAAAGATAGATATGCATTGAGAACAGGAACCAGTTGTCTATCATGGGAACTTCCTTCCCACTGGATAGATTCATTTAAGAAATATCAGAGGTTCTTCGATGAGCTTTAGAGCAAAGGAGTTTGATTCTCAAAGTGTTGCCCTATCATGATTTAACAATTTGTCTTAAAAGGGAAAGAGTATGAAACTAACATTTTTATTGAGTTCCCTATGAACTGGGAATACTAAATTATGTGCTGTACATACATTATTTAATAATATTATTTATTGCTTAATTTCACTCTCATAGCAACCCTGCCACTAGAGGAGCTACACTCATTTTATTGAAGAGGAAACTGAGACTCTGAAAGGTCAAGTGACTTGCTTACGTTAGTAGAGCCAGGATTTAGACCCAAACCAGTCTGACTCAAAAAACATGTGAAGTTACCATATGTCTTCCACTCTAGTAATATTTCTCTTTAAACAACTACAGTCAAACTTCTAGGACCAGAGCAGCCCCCTCGTCTGGACACTGCTGGAGTCACACCAACTGGTACTCATCCTCTGACTTTCCCTTTCCTACCCTCCATGCAAAGATAATGTCCTTGAGGGACACTTGAGAAACACCCTTGCTCATTAGCAACATACATAAGAACAATTTTAAGGGAGGACCCCTGTGGCAGATAACTCATCTCCTCACATTTTATTTATCTGATCACATTTAATGCTTCTCATTAGGTTCAATTCCAGAGGGTGGCATTTCTGACCTCGTCCTCCCTAGTGCATGCCTTATTTGAGGTTCACTAGGGACTACTTATAAACAACCTCCCACAGTCTAGCACCCTTTAAAAACAAAGATCCTACATCAATTCCCCCATCAGCCAGAATTCCCTGTCTCTGCCCTGCCCCCATCACCCACTCCTGTGCCCTCTGACTCCCTCACTCTGTACTCTCTACCCCATATATGAAAGACCCCTGAGCAGCCCTCCCGGCTCCTGCTTGGTCCTTATCTACAAGTCCTAGTCAGAGCATTCCAGATGTTGAAGATATTATATCATCAGGTAATCTGAGACACAGCTATGACAAATTTGCCATGCAATACTCCCAGACTGCATAGGCAGAGAACGAAACTCCATGTGCAAAGACATCAAAGAAGTAATATGTTCAGGGACCAAAGAGTAGACGTCTTTGGCTGAAGCATGTAGGCAAAGAGTATCAGGAACTGTGCCTGGAAAAGCTAGTTGGGAAAGGCTTAAGTGGACTGTGAGGTACACAGAGAAGAAAAGTCAGGGAAGAACAGTGATAAAGATGAATCAAAGTAGGAGGAGAAGCAGGGGAAACTGCTGTTCCAGAAGCCAAAAAAGAGAACTCCGGTAAGTAACAGGCATGAATATAAAATGTATTTTAAAAAGTTACAATAAATAAAACCAGAGAGAACTGGCAGAAGAGTAAACAAATAGATCGATATATCTGAATAAACAGTCCAGAAATATATATACATATATATGTATTTTTTTAAAGGACACATGGAGTGTCTGCTACATACTCAACATATGTAAAGCACTTGGAAAAGTGCCTAGTCCACAGTCATCCTCCAGTAAATGTTAGTGGCTACCCTTATTATTATTTGTTGTTGTTGCTGCTGCTGTTGCTGTTATTATTACAAATCAGTATGGAAAGGACAGATTCTTTCAAGAAGTTTGGTAGGAAAGAGAGGTAGGAGAGTAAGCAAGGAAGACAAAAGAAGCCTTTACAAAGAACAAAATTAAAGTATGGGTTGAAAACCTAGGAGGCACCCAATAAAATTTACTGAATGAGTGAATTATGTCTGTAAGCTAAGGAGAAGGAGACTGAAAAGAAAGGGATGGTCGATACCAAAAAGGGGATTCATTGCTGGCTCAAGGATCTGGAAGAAATGACAGAAATGGAAGCAAGAGCACATATAGCAAAATCAGCCCTAGAAAGGAATAGGATTCCTTATATGCTTGAGGGTAAAAGGAGGTAAAAATGAGTGAAGATATTATTATCTCAGTGTTACTAAAAGAGGTTCCTAGGATGAGAATTATCACCTGAGGTACTTATTCAGAAAGCTAATTCTTGGACTCCCCCCGAGACCCACTGAGTCAGAATTTCTAGGAGATGGGATCCAGCAACCTGCATTTAAATGATCTGTTGGATTCCTTTGAGAAGAATGGAAGTTAGGAGAATTCACATCTGTTGCCCCTATGGAGAAAGCAAAATTGACCCCTTGCCCATCACTATTATGACTAAGTACATCAGATCCAACTGTTGCAGGGGGAAAAAAATCTTTATGCCCTGAGATAACCTGAAAATATGGAAGAAGATTCTACCTAAAATTAGTGTCCCCAAGTCAATGAAGCCTTGAGCTCTTTCCTGTAAACTGCTGACTCCCTCATGAAAAATGTTTCTCCCTGACTTTCGAAATACTGACATCTACAAGTATGATAATCAATCACATGGGGAAATCACTGATTTTTACCAAGAAATGACCAACTGTAACCTTGGTAACCTCAGGATTTTTTTTTTCCTTTAAATGTCTCTGTGTCATTTATTCAAAGAAACATTCTTCTCAAGACTGGACTCCTAATGCTTTTTTAGACACTCCACCATCTTAACAAAGAAGGAAGTGAAGTGATCTGCTAAAAGGAATATAGGGAGGGAGGGAGGGAGGCTTGAAAGGAGTGGGAAAGGTGTGAAGTAGCAGTTGAGGGGTCTGGGAAGGGCATCAACTAGGAATGAGGAAAGATCGTCAGGTAGGATTCAGAGACTAGATAAGGTAGAAAAATCACAAAGGTGTAGAGAGAAGCGAATGCACCATAGTACGTGATATCGCCAACACCCAACAGCCTGGCAGAAGAAGCAAAGAAAATGGCAGATATGAAATCGGCAGGGCAGGTGTGAGGACAAGTGAAGGGTACAAGGCACTGAACGATCCCTAGTGAGGGTTACAAGTATGGGAGAAGGAGACATCTTACAGTATCTCTCCTGGGCCCAAACTGTGTGTGAAGGGAGGGATCATCTTACAGTCAAATTTCTCCCTAATTCCATTACTGTAGTAAAGATGGGCCTTCCTAGCAGCAGCAGCTTTTCAGGTAAAGGTAAATAACAATATGGAATCTACTAGGACCTATGTATCAATGCCAGGTCACTCATCCCTTTTTAACCTCACAACTCTTTGGAGCAGAGATCCTTAAGCTTTTCAGTGTGCAAACTGGGGTTCTTAGAAGTTAACCATGAGTCCAAGGACACACAGATCAGCCATGATGGAGGTCAGAAGTGACCAACCACAAAACTCGTTCTCAATCCACTAGCCCACACTAACTTCAGGAACAGCAGGCTCCACTCCACAGAGCAAAGGGAAACAGCATCACAGAAAACCAGATGTCTGATAGAATACGGGGTTGCAGGGAGTTTTTCAAGGAAGAATTAAGGATATAGGGACCTTTCTTGGCAACAGAACTGAAGAAAACGAGAGAAGCAAAATGTAGGAGAATTACCAGAGGGAGGAAAGCAAGTAACAGGCAATAAGTAGCTGTAGATTGTGTATCAGATTGCTGGTTGAAGGCGTATGTATTTGAAGGACGTGAGCGGGAGGACACAGGGAGGAGAAGGAAGGGAGAGGAAGAAAACAAGCTCAACCCATCATGATCATTATCTGTGACATCTCTCAGTGGAGGTGGAGGCCCTGTCTAGATGAGGAGTCATTGAGCCTAGCAGGAGGAGCTGATCTCATTGCACCCTTAATCCAGTCCTTTTCTTCTGCCCACTTTGGGAGCAATCTGGGTGACCAGATTTGTGCCTCTTTGAGATGCTTACCCACTGCTGACAAACTCACGATGCATTATAACATGACTGAGGCCCACACTTTCAAAAGTGTGATTATGGAATCCAGGACAGATATGAAAGAAGGCAAGACAGAGACTGGCAGGCCGAACAAATAGAGACAGAATAAAGAACAGGTTTATTTAAAATGCACACCCAACCAACCAGCAGTTCCACTCCTAGTCTTGTATCTTAAAAGAAGGTGTACATATATGACAATAATAATATCTAACATTTATATAAAACTTAGTATAAGTCAAACTTATTATATGTTACTATGCTATATACAACCCTCTCAATTACCCCATGAGAGAGATAATTCCATCTTCCCATTTTACTGATGAGGAGAGTGAGGCACAGCAATTGTGTAATTGGCTATGGTCACCATAGCTAGCATTTGAACCCACAAGTGGTGTGACTCTAAAGTTTTTCTTCTTAACACAAGGCACCAACTATGGCTATGAAATCTGTCCACTGTCCAGAGATGCCAACAGGGAGCAAGTCCAAGAAATCCAATCCATGTCCACGTAACAACCCACATATCCTTAGCACAAAGCTACAACCATGTGAGTACTTTTTCCTTTTCCCCAGGGACCCTCCATTTGCCAAGCTATGTGTCCAGAGGACTAGGCCCATGCAAAGAGGAAGCCTTTCTGACTCACACAAAGGTGCCAGAGTCTAGCTGTGGTCCTACCTACCTGTCACAGCACTACACTATTTTGTGTGGGAAGATATTTATGAGGCTGTTTGATGCAGCACTGCTTGTAGTGATGAATGTGGAAATGGATAAATAAACTGCACAATATACTTATACTGGAATGCTACGGAACACTTAAAAAGGAATGAACTACTTGTTATATATATATTGATTATTTAAATATAACATTGAGTGAATCAAGCTGTAAATTATATACAGTATACTATGTAAATTTTAAAACCCAAAAAGATTACATTTTATAAACACACACACACAGATTCACCAACTTTGTGTTGGTGATTGCTTCTGAGAAGGGGAGGAGATCATCACTTGGGGAAGAGCACAGGACACTTAAATGTACCTGTAATGTTTTATTCCTTTTCATAAGTCTTGAAGCAAACATGACAAAATATGTCACTATCGATTCTGGGTGACAGGCATGCAATTACTCAAAATAAAAATAAAGATTATTTTTTAAGAATGGGCTTAGTAGGAACCTAAGGAATAGAAGAGTAAGAAGGCTATGCTGTGTGATCAATAAATGAAACTTTGGGAGTCCTGGCTTCCCAAGAGGTGGAGTAGTTATGGGTGAATGCAAGGTTCAGAGTGTGGCCATTTGAATGGGTGGCTGATGTGGAATGGAAAGCAGCCAAAGTCCTTATTGAATACGGTTACAGGGCAAGATTAGTCAAGGGAAAAATGAGGTTGGAAAGAGGGTGCAGTACGTATGCATCAATGGAGGAGTAGTCGTTGAAAGAAGCCAGGGTGGCGAGCAAAGGCAAGCTCAGCCCATCTCCAGCCACAACACAGTGAGGGAGAATGAACACCCTGCACTGGAACTGCTGGAAAGTCACGTCACTCAGGAAAAGTCTGGTTTCAGTTCAGGTGAGGAGGTAGTTACCTCAAAAATTCTACCGACTCTACCTTTCTAATTCATTGATCCAAAACTGTGGGTTCAATCAGAGAGGAGTGTTGATGTTACCAACAAAAAAGACTTCGGGACAGCTTATACTGGGAAATCAAGCCGCCAACTGCACCAAGGAGCACAGAATGTTGAGGGAGATTATCACCAAGCAAAGGCCAAACGGGCAGTAAAATACTCAGTCCTGGGAAATCAAGTTGGCACTGAATGAGTGAAATGACCTGAGGGAGCAGATAGAAATATTTCAGAATATTGTCAATGAAGAGATGACTCTGGCTCAGGAAGTGGTTTTGGCTCTGGAAACAGCTCTGGGAAAGTGTCAAGGGATGAATGGAGAGAGGGGCCCACATATGAAGGGATGTGAGGTTGAGAGTCCAAATGGACCCACACAGACAAGGTAAAACCATATCCTAAGAATTAAATCTTTTCAAGATAGAATAGAAAAGTGACTAGGTCAGAATGGTGAAGAGGAAGACAGGCAGGTATCCAGGAAGGGAACAGGAATAATTGGACGGAACTTGCAGATGTCCCCTGATGCCACTTTTGGGCTAGGAAAAAGTCAGTCCCCTCATTCATGCCAAGGCATGCCAAACCATGTTTGTCCTCCCCAGCATTGAAGGGCCTCACCTTGGAGACACTAATGGAGGCCCGTGTCCCCTCAGCTGTAGGATGCCCACACTTAGAGAGAGGGGACTGCTCATTGTCACTGGAAATGTTCATTTAAAGAGACTCCTTTATTTCTGGGCAGAGTACAATGTGCTAAAAAAGAACTGTTGACCTTGATCAAGACCTTATTCACAAAATACACTGATGCCTTTCTGTTAAAAAAGAAAAAAATTCATCACACTCACTCTGGAGCAGAGGAAGAGCACAGACCCACATGCTGCATCCTCCTCTTTATTTTTCTCCAACTCCCCTCCATCCCTGTTTAGGCAGTCTTTTTTCTATTCTGCATAGAGGTAGAGTAGAAAAAAAATAAAGGTTCCTTGCAATAGCATCTTCTTTCAAATTTGAATGTCTCACAACTGCACCTTGCCTTTTGCATTTAGAAGAGAGGAATGCTGATGTCTTCTTCCTCAGGTCCTTCAGTTTGGGCTGAGGGGCCCTCAGAGTACACCTTGTGAAGCCCACAGGGGGCTGGGAAAGACCTCATTATTACTACACATAGATGGCCGCGGATGTTTCTGTACCTATAAAATGTTTCACTTCCAAGTATTTCAAAAGTCAGCACAATAAAACCACTCTATAGTGTAAAATAACTGGTTATCAAATCCATCTTTGCTCTGTTTGTAGAGGGAAGTAGTAAGAGAATTAAATGCCTGATATGGTGGGGAACTAGGACCCAGTGGTGACAAGTAACTTTTTATGGTTCACCAGTTTGGTGAAAGCACCAAACCCTCCTGGGTCACCTCGACAACAGCACCACTCTTGTCCAGCTATACTCACTGAGCTGGGGAGCGTCATTTGAGGAAGGAGAGGATGGGGAAGTAGAGCAGGACTGCGCTGAGACCTAACACTCAGTCTTCAGACTTGGCTGCCTTCTCCTCCTACAAAGCAAACCCACGGCAGAAGCACAGATCTTTCAGTCTCTGTGCAGCCCTGCGTATACAGAGCTAGGCAGTAACACTTCCTTCACTGTGTCAGGGAATTATGTGTACATTCCACCTGAAATAATCCCGTCTGCACCTGGGGCCTCCCTCTGTGGCCACTGTCATCTCCTGCAGGAGCTCACTCCTCACTCAACAAATTCCAACATCCCTTCCTACCACACCCTTGGCCACATCGTGACAAAGCTAGGCTGCCTGTCTCTGAGCAGCAGCCCCCAAATGGCAAGAGAACAGAGGTTGTCTCAATGGCCCATTAAATACCCAGAACTAGTAATTATAGTCAAGCCTTGTTGAGCATTAATACATGGTAGCACTGCTCTGAGAACTCAATCACTATAACTGTGTGAGGGAAGTATTATCTTCACCCATATTTCACACACAAGAAAACTACACCATGGAGAGGTTAAGCAGCTTTCCCAAAGACATACAGCTAGTAAGTGGCACAACAAGGATTTCAGCCCAGGCAAACCGATTCCAGAGCCCATACTCTTACCCACTGTGTGAGTCTGCCCTTTGGAAGAATTCAGAACAGCTAATATGATTGTTACGTTGAGAAATATGTAATCTACAATTTGCAGCCCTGCCTCCCAATGAGTTTTCACTCCTTTCACTGTTTACGTTTGAGGCTTTCAGGCTTCACATCTAAAATGCAACAGGGTATGTAGTTTTATCTTGTCATAATGGAGTAAAAAACAAGATCTCAGTGGGAGTACCGTCCCCATGCCAAGTTCAGGAGCAGTCAGGTCATGTGCTCATGTCTTCACCAAGATTGACTCCAAGTTTCCAACTTTGCAGACCAGATAGACAATGTCAGCACTAACAGATTCAAGCATTCAGAGGGCACAGCAGGTTTGGAGAAACAGATATTTAGTTTAGTTTATTCATTCAGTCAACAAGTATTTTCACAGCATTGAGTATCTGATACTGTGGGGGAATCTGGGGACACAACAGGGAACCAGAGTCTGGCAGCATTCCTTCCAGGATATGCTAGAGGAGACTGAGAAAAAACAAGCAAACAGTAAGTAAGAAACAGGATGCCATGACAAAATAACCCAGGGAACCTCTTTTATATGGGCATTCAGAAATGTAAATAGTAAATTTGAGATCCTCAAAGATTGGGAGGTGGATATATAGGTCCTAATGACATGCCCCACTTTACGACTTTATGCCAACTTCCCAGGAACTTCCCTAAGAATACTTTAGGACACTGTAATGCAAACTTCTTGACCTGGTGCTCCAGGCCCTGCTGCAGCCCCGACCTACCTACCTACCTACCTCTTCCCACCACCACTTCCAAACACACTCTCTCCATTCCATTTAGGCTAACGTCTCACTGTCCCGCAACACCTCATGTTCACCCACCCTGTTCTCTCCCTTCACCTATTAATTCTACCCACCCTTCAAGACCAGGCTTCCTCATTTTTATCCACTACAGGCTTACCAAGCTCCCCTCTCCTCTACACTACTAGTTCGCAAACACTTAATTACCTCAAAATAAAGCCTGCTGTCTTTCACTGCTGTTTCACAAGCACCATAACCAAGGACTTTAACACAGACCCTAACCACCATCTCCTTGCAGCAAGTGTGGGCAGGAAGGGAAGGGGATTCAGTACACGTCCAGAGTTCTCAGAGCCAGAGGCTGAGAGAACTGACTCAGGCTCAGAAAAGCAGCTCGAGGGGACCAAGAACAGTGTCCAAGTCCACAAGTCCACATATCAGTGTCCAAGAAGCACAATTTCCAAAGAGCAAGACACAGAGTCTCCAATCAAGTGGAGAGATCTCTACAGTTGTGAATACAGGTGGCAAGGAGACAGTTCTAGGGGGAGACTAAAAGGCCAGGTGGGGTATGTAATCAAAGCCTAGGAGTAGAGGATAAAGCATAAGCCTGGTCTCACAGACCTGGTCCAACACAGGCTAGAGGGAGCACAGACTTGTGACTGGGGGATAACCAGGGGCACCATGTATCAACTGGCAACAAAAGGAATCTGGGGGAGAATTCAGGAACCTAGACACCAAGACTGGGTGACTAAGTTTGATAATCTGACTCGATTCTAAGTTTAAGCTATAGGTAGAGATCATCAGTGGACTTGTTTGGGGAAAGTACAGAAAGTAGATGGAAGAGAAGAAATGAAGGCCAAAAATGTCCATGGACAGATTACTAGTGCCCCGGGTGCAGGGCCCATGCCTCAATTCTATCCTCCACAGCACTTAGCAAATACATATTTATTGATTACATAAAAAAAGAAGATCACAGAGAGTTTGGTGTTACCCAATTGAGGAAATAAGCCAAGCCAACCTGAGTCATCACTTAAGCAAGCTATGTATTTTTGCAGGTTTACAAGAAACCTCCATCACCGTGGCAAACACAGAGCAGTAATGTGATGTGCTGAAGGAAGATGGGGCTAGAAATGAGGAGGGGAAACTACACCAACTTTGCCAGCAACCTCCTGTAAGACCTTAGACAAGTCACTTCACTTCTCTGAGCCACAATTACCCCATCTATAAGAGGGTAAATGTAATTGCTTCAAATTTTTCATGGTATCTAAAACAGTCTTCACCCAGTTCTCTGCTTGGCTAACTTCATTTTTTTTTTTTTAATCTTTGATCAAATCCTGCATCCCTAATGAGGCCTATCCTAGCCACCCTATTCAATACTGCAACCAGCCCATGACAACACCCCACCCACACACACTCTGGTTTACACTTTTCTTTTCCATAACACTTCTAACACACTATATAATTTATCTATTATCTTTATTGCTGCCTGCTAGAATGTAAGCCCCATGACAGCAAGGATCTTTGTCTGTTCTATTTCACTGATATATGTCAAGCCTCTGAATAGCATCTGGGACAGCTTAGGCATCCAATAAATATTTGAAGAATGAATATATGAACAAATCAATTAAAGGCCAAAATCTTGTGAAATAAAAAAACTACAATAACAAATCTCCTGCCCACACCCTCAAGCATCGCTAAAATTCCTTAATACCCTCTTGAGGGAACCCAAAAAGGCAAACATGTCCACAGTGCTCTGGGGCCATCTGCTGGCAGCTCTACCTAGTAGCTACCTCAGCAATTAAACTGACAGGAATTTCCAGTGGGGTATGGAGTTGCAGGGAACGTCTCCCTTCAGCCACTAAGGACACTCAGGCTACAGATAAAAAAGGAAAAAGAGGGCTTCCCTGGGGGCGCAGTGGTTAAGAATCCGCCTGCCAATGCAGGGGACACGGGTTCAAGCCCTGGTCCGGGATGCCGCAGAGCAACTAAGCCCATGCGCTATAACTACTGAGCCCGGGTGCCACAACTACTGAAGGCTTGCTGCAACTAGAGAAAGCCCACGTGCAGCAAAGAAGACCCAAATGCAGCCAAAAATAAATAAATAAATTTATTTTAAAAAAAAAAAAAAGGAAGAAGAAAGCTAGACTACAAATCAGGAGCGTCCAAAAGTTTCTGGAAGAGAGAGTTAAAATTTCTCTGAAGGACCATATGTCCCAGTGTTTCCCAGAACTTCTTTGCACTTACGATAATAACAGTAAGTACTACGTACTAAGCTCTTACGTGTTAGGCACTGTTTAAAGAACTTTCATGTATTATCCTGTTTAATCTGTTAAACGTCATCAAGCCGTTGACGCACATACCATTTTATAAATGAATAAAGTTTATTTTTAACTTATTTTTTAATTTATTTTTAGCTGCACTGGGTCTTTGTTGCGGTGCGCGGGCTTCTCATTGCGGTGGCTTCTTCTGTTGCGGAGCACGGGCTCTAGGTGAACGGGCTTCAGTAGATGTGCCACGTGGGCTGGAACCCGTGTCCCCTGCATTGGCAGGCGGATTCTTAACCACTGCGCCACCAGGGAAGTCCCAGAAAGTTTGTTTTTAAAATAAATGTTTTCGTTTAAGTGAAACAGTGAACCCATCTAGATTAAAATATCGATAAGAAAAACCAAGACGTGGTGTGCACGCGGCGCTTGGGGAGTCCTAGCGCGCCTGTGCTGGCAGGTGTGACAGACCAACCAGCCCACCCCTCAAGCCAGGCACGACCTCAGTCCTGGGCTCTGGATCCCAAGGCCGCCCGGTTCATCCTGCTCACCTCAGAGAAGAAGGAAAACGCTCCCCAAAAGGCCATGTGAGCTGTTTCCAGGCCTCAGATGCTCCCACCTGCCTTTCTCAGCTGAGCTGGCTGAGCCCCGCCCCCTCTTCCGGAAGTGCAATCCCTCTTCCCAGAAGCAGTTTCCTCTACTTCCCTCGAGGCCAGGCCAGGCCGGGGGACGCCACGGGCACCAGCGCCCCTGAGGGCGGATGCCTGAGACAGGGCCTCTCGCAGTTTCCAAGCGCACCACCGAGTGGGCGAAGGGCTACGCAGGAGGCCGCCGGGCTGCCCGCCCACCCCGCACGCTCCACCTCCGACGCGGGGAGGCCTCTGCTCCGAGGAGCCTCCGCATCTCGGAGGACGCCGCGCTTACTCCAGGCCTTACCTCCACGACAGGCCCCAGCAGCCCCTCCCCATCGGCGCCGCAGGACTCAGCTCTGGGCCTCTCAGGGCCCCCGGGTCTGGGCGCTCCGGGGCAGCCACTCCAGGGGAGAGAGCACAGCACCCCGAGGGGTTGGGGGAGACCCCCAGGTGGGATAAAAGCCCGGGCTTCCGGGAAGGCGAACAACTGCGTCCCCTGGTGGTCAGGCGGGGCCTCGGGCTCTTTCCTCAACTGCAGCCCTGGTTACAGTGTTTCCCAAAAGGAGGATGCAAGATGGTTTTAGGTGCTAAGTAAGCTGTTTTGAAATGCTTGAGTTATTTACTCTTGGCTGTTTTAGAAAGAAATTACTAGTACAACAACCCCTTTTCTTGAATATTATTTTGCTATGAGGCTAACTTTTTAAAAGTGAGTGGTTAACATTGGTTTAAAGGAAATATTGAATAAAAAATAAAAAGAAAAAGAAAAAGAAAAAAAAATAAACAGATGTTGCACTAAAAAATCACGGTAGTGGTACTCAAATGACTAAAATCCGGGAAAACTATCAGCCCTACAAGGACGATGAAGGGAATACGTGGGTGTGATGGTTAATTTTATGCGTCAACTTGCAGGGAGTTTTTGCATGACATTAGCATTTAAATCAGTGCACTTTGAGTAAAGCGGGTTACCCTCCATAACGTGATTGGGTGTCATCCAATCAGCTAAAGGTCTGAATAGAATAAAAAGACCCACCAACCTGAGCAAGGGGGAATTCTCCAGTGGAATGCCTTCAGACTTCATCTGTACCATGGGATCTCCTGGGTCTCCAAGCTGCAGATTTTGGACTTGGCTGCCTCCATAACTGCATGAGCCAATTCCTTATAATAAACCTTTTCCTACATATATACACATCCTACTCGTTCTGTTTCTCTGGAGAACTCTAATAGAGTGGGTCATCTCAAGCAGTCCTTCCAGCTTCCACACTGACACTAGGTGGAGCTGTGAGGAGGACAGCAGGGGAGAGAAAGTTTGACTCCAATACCTGATGCTCTGAAGTGCTGAGGGGTCACTCTATGCCCTATTCTCTAGGCACACTCACCCCGGTTTCACTGCTTCTGTCCTCCTTCCCCTTCCCACCAGGGCCCTTGTACACCAGGTCTTGGGGCATTCCCACTGCTCACTCTTCCTGGAGGAGAACTAAGTAGTGCAAAGTAGGTGGAGTCTGTACCCAGGTCAGGATATCTAGTTTCCTGGCTCCTCTCCCTGATGACCTTGCAGCACTTGCTTATCAGAGTCTTTTCCCTTCCCTGGAATTCTGTTGTATCTGTAGGATAAGAGGGCATGACTAGAAGGTCTAAGGTCTCTGCAGGATGTGAGTGCCTTTCCCCACGCCTTGCCTCTTTCCATCCCTTTCCTGTCTTTGCCCCTGAAATGGTAGAAAGACTTAACTGATTGCTAAATTTTGTAAGGGTGATTGGCTCAGGTCTGCCAATCTTCTTCTACTGGGAGCTGCAGAGATCCTCCATGCCATAACACGGATCTACATCTGTGCAGGGAGGCCTGCCCCAGCCCAGGGCTGGCATTAGGTGGGTAACTCTGCCTAACCATGGGGTCTACCATGAACAAGCCCTAACAACAGACCTAGAGCCACAGCCTATAACTGAATGTCTATCAGTAAGAAAGTGTGCCTCAAAACTCCTCCAGAGCCTTTCCCAAGACTCTTTTTGTGCAACTTTGGCCTGTCTCTGCCTGCGTCTTCCTCAAAGAGAAGAAAAGGGGGTGAGACAGACAGACTGGAAGTGAGAGAATGAGTCTGATTGTTTGATTATTAAATTAATCAGCACCACAGTCAGGAACTGAATCTCATCTTATATCCCCCAGACACGTGCCCAGGACTCAGCATAGAGCAAGCTCGCATAAATGTTTGTTGAATAAACAAACGTGAATTAATGTGACTAATGAGTTCTGAGTGCCAGCTTTATGAGAGGAGTTGACAAACTACAACATAGCCAGAGCCGGCAGCCAGGATTGTGAGTGTTCCGGAGACCTCGTCATGTGACAAAAAGTTAACAGAAGAGATAGAAACAGAGAAGAGGAGATGTGAGAGGGAGACTGGACAATTGTTTCTGAAATCAGAAAGAAGGAGGAAGAATTTGATGAGCCTTGATTTACATTGTTCCAGAAGGCAGAATGGGAGACAAGGAGCAGAGTTCACAGGTAGATTATAGCTCCAAGCAGATGGATATTCCCCACGGCTGGAACTACCCAGGTGTGGGACAGGCTGCCTGTTGGGAAGGGCCTCCTCCATCAGAGGCTGGACACCACCATGGGGAGGGGCACGGGCCTGCACCTTGTGAGAGGTTCAGGCAACAGACCAACCGCTGAGATTAGCTGGAAGAGTCCAGATTCATTTCTCCCTTCTCTCAGAAGGAGAACAAGTTTTCATGTGACATGAGTCCTGTGAGGCCCTGAACAAAACTATGAAAAGGGAAAATCTGACTTTAGCATCCCTTACTTACCTTTTCAGAACACTTGTCATCTCTGCTTGTAAAACTCCTAACATGAACATTCTTGTCTTGGATGTGAGTAAACAAAGAAAAGAACTTACTTAAGAGTGTTAATGCCTTAACATGCCAATCCACATTTTGAAAGAGGGTGCCTCAAGAAAGCAATGAGCAAATCTAATGCTGGGTTTGCAGCACAGTAGCATTTGAATGGGAAAGTCCTCTTGAAGACCCTCCGATCAATCAAGCAACAGGGCTCAGAACCTAACCGTGTTCAGCATAGTGCTAGTCAGAGGGCAAGGGAACTGCACTGGGAGGCAGAGTCCTGGATTAAGCCCTCGCTCCACCTTATACTATGTCAGTTAAGTTACTGATTAGTTACTTAGCTTTTCTGAGCTTCATTTTCCTCAACGGTAAAATAGTGTTACGGCCCCCCTTCTTGAACACAAACATACAAAGAGCAGAGAAAAGAGGTCTGAGGGAACACAGAAGGAGAAGCATCAGCTCTGACCCAAGGAGGGGGCTGAGCTGAGCTATAGACCATGCCTCGTTCCTGCCTGGATCCCAGGGTTCTGTCCCCACTCAGGAGGTCCCTCTGTTCTCTCCCATCATCCGAGGTATGCTCAAAGGCCTCTGAACTCACTCCCTTCCACAGCCACTTCAAGCACTCCAGAGGATTTCCTCAACCTCTGCCCTTCCCATCCCCAGAGGCATTTACCTGCTTCAGAGGAGACAGTTCCCATAAACCAAAAATCAGCTTAGCCAATTCAGAGCACTAAAGCCTTGGGTTTCTTTATTGAAAATCTTGGGTTTCTTTCTGCAAATAAGGGCTTCATTATTCTGTTGTATAGAACTGACTCACAACAAATTAAAATTGATTTCCACAATGACCTGATGACCTTGCTCTTCACTGATGATATGGCAGCACAAAAAAAAATCAGCTAAACTGCAAGACTAAGAACATTGTAAAAATTGAAATGTAGTTGATTTACAATATTATATTACTTTCATGTGTACAACACAGTGATTCAATATTTCTATAGATTATACTCCATATAAAGTTATTATAAAATATTGGCTATATTCCCTGTGCTGTACATTACATCCTTGTTAACTTATTTAGTTTATACCTAGTTGTTTATACCTCTTAATCCCCTTCACCTGCTTTGTTCTTCCCCCACCCTTCTTCTCTCTGGTAACAACGGGTTTGTTCTCTGTATCTTTGAGTCTGTTTCTGTTTTGTTACATTCATTCAAGTAAGGATTTAAGTATTAACTGAGATTCAAGAAAAGGGGATCTTTTGGTCATTGTCTGTCTGCTTGTTTGTTTTGGCCCTGGACAGTTCCAGTATAGATGAAATTAGGGGTGGACCAACACTTTCTGTAAAAGCCAGATAATAAATATTTTTGGCATTTGTGGCCTAAAAGTATATTACATAGTTACTTATACATAACAAGCGGGAAAACAAATTTCCACAATCTTTTGACAACATTCAAAATATAAAAATAATAATTGAATACAATTTTTTTTAATAGAGGTCTACCAATAAGAAAAATTGCAATTCCTTTTTAAGGAGTAATATTTCATTTAATTGAAGCTCAAAGTTATTTTTTCCTATCACCAAAATCTATTGCTAATATTCATCTGCTTTTGCTGATGTGTAATGAAATTTTACATATTTCATATTTAAAAATGTCTTCTCACATGGATACATATTGCCAAATACTGATATCAATCCACAAATATGAATTTAATTGAGCATACTCATTTTTGGAAGGTATTAATATAATTCTACTACGTTCATTTCTTGATATTTGCCTTAAAATATAGCATCACAGGGACCTTCAAGATGGTGGAGGAGTAAGATGTGGAGATCACCTTCCTCCCCACAAATACATCGGAAAAACATCTACATGTGGAACAACTCCTACAGAACACCTACTGAACGCTGGCAGAAGACCTCAGACCTCCCAAAAGGCAAGAAACTCCCCCACGTACCTAGGTAGGGCAAAAAAAAAAAAGAAAACACAGAGACAAAAGAATAGGGATGGGACCTGCACCAGTGGGAGGGAGCTGTGAAGGAGGAAAGGTTTCCACACACTAGGAAGGCCCTTCACGGGCGGAGACTGCGGGTGGCGGAGGGGGAATCTTCAGAGCCACGGAGGAGAGCGCAGCAACAGGGGTGCGGAGGGCAAAGAGGAGAGCTTCCTGCACAGAGCATCGGTGCCGACCAGCTCCCACCAGCCCGAGAGGCTTGTCTGCTCACCCGCCGGGGCGGGGGGGGGGGTGCTGGGAGCTGAGGCTCCGGCTTCGGTCGGATCGCAGGGAGAGGACTGGGGTTGGCGGCGTGAACACAGCCGGAACGGGGCTAGTGCGCCAGAGCTAGCCAGGAGGGAGTCCGGGAAAAAGTCTAGACCTGCCGAAGAGGCAAGAGACCATTCTTTTGGGGTGCGCGAGGAGACGGGATTCCTTCCCTGTGCGCCCACAGAAGGCAGAGCACCGCCTAAGTGAGCTCCAGAGACAGGCGTGAGCCACGGCTATCAGCTTGGACCCCAGAGACGGGCATGAAATGCTAGCACTGCTGCTGCTGCCACCAAGAATCCTGTGTGCAAGCACAGGTCACTATCCACACGCCCGCCGGGAGCCTGTGCATCTCGCCACTGCCAGGGTCCCATGATCCAGGGACAACTTCCCAGGGAGAACACACTGTGTGCCTCAGGCTGTTGCAACGTCACGCCGGCCTCTGCTGCTGCAGGCTCGCCCCGCATCCCAATTATGACTACCATACCCTTCCCTCTCCCCAGTCTGAGTGAGCAAGAGCACACTAATCAGCCGCTGCTTTAACCACCTCCTGTCCGCGCGGGAACAGATGCCAGAGGGCGACCTACACACAGAGGCGGGGCCAAAACCAAAGCTGAACCCCAGGAGCTGTGCAAACAAAGAAGAGAAAGTGAAATTTCTCTGTGCAGCCGTAGGAGCAGCAGATTAAATCTCCACAATCAACCTGATGTACCCTGCATCTGTGGAATACCTGAATAGACAACGAATCATCCCAAATTGAGGTCTTGAACTTTGGGAGCAACTGCAGACTTGGGGTTTGCTGTCTGCAACTGATTTGTTTCTGATTTTTATGTTTATCTTAGTTTAGTGTTTAGCACTTGTTATCATTGGTAGATTTGTTTACTGGTTTGGTTGCTCCCTTCTTTTTTTTAATTATTTTTTTAAATTTTAATAATTTTCTTTTAATTTTTTTTTCTTTCTTTTTTTCCCCCTTTTCTTCTGAGCCGTGTTGCTGACAAGGTCTTGGTACTCCAGCCAGGTGTCAGGCCTGAGCCTCCAAGGTGGGAGAGCCGAGTTCAGGACATTGGTCCACCAGACCCCACGTGGGGGGGTCCTGGCCCCACGTCCCATGTAATATCAATCAGCGAGACCTCTCCCAGAGATCTCCATCTCAACGCTGAGACCCAGCTCCACGACAACGGCCAGCAAGCTCCAGTGCTGGATGCCCCATGCCAATCAACTAGCAAGACAGGAACACAACCCCACCCATTAGCAGAGTGGCTGCCTAAAAATCATACTAAGTTCACAGACACCCCAAAACACACCACTGGACATGGTACTGCCCACCAGAAAGACAAGATCCAGCCCCACCCACCAGAACACAGGCACCAGTCCCCTCCACCAGGAAGCCTACACAAGCCACTGAACCAACCTCACCCACTGGGGGCAGACACCAAAAACAACAGGAGCTACGAACCTGCAGCCTGTGAAAAGGAGACCCCAAACACAGTAAGTTAAACAAAATGAGAAGACAGAGAAATATGCAGCAGATGAAGGAGAAAGGTAAAAACCCACCAGACCAAACAAATGTAGAAGAAATAGGCAATCTACCTGAAAAAGAATTCAGAATAATGATAGTAAGGATGATCCAAAGTCTTGGAAATATGTTGGAGAAAATACAAGAAACGTTTAACAAGGATCTATAAGAACTAAAGAGCAAACAAACAATGATGAACAACACAATAAATGAAATTAAAAATTCTCTAGAAGGACTCAATAGCAGAATAACTGAAGCAGAAAAACGGATAAGTGACCTGGAAGATAAAATAGTGGAAATAACTACCGCAGAGCAGAATAAAAATAAAAGAATGAAAAGAATTGAGGACAGTCTCAGAGACCTCTGGGGCAACATTAAATGCACCAACATTCGAATTATAGGGGTCCCAGAAGAAGAAGAGAAAAAGAAAGGGACTGAGAAAATATTTGAAGAGATTATAGTTGAAAACTTCCCTAACATGGGAAAGGAGATAGTCAATCAAGTCTAGGAAGCGCAGAGAGTCCCATACAGGATGAATCCTAGGAGAAACACGCCAAGACACATATTAATCAAAGTATCAAAAATTAAAGACAAAGAAAAAATATTAAAAGCAGCAAGGGAAAAACAACAAATAACATACAAGGGAATCCCCATAAGGTTAACAGCTGATCTTTCAGCAGAAACTCTGCAAGCCAGAAGGGAGTGGCAGGACATATTTAAAGTGATGAAAGGAAAAAACCTACAACCAAGATTACTCTACCCAGCGAGGATCTCATTTAGATTCGACGGAGAAATTAAAATCTTTACAGACAAGCAAAAGCTAAGAGAATTCAGCGCCACCAAACCAGCTTTATAACAAATGCTAAAGGAACTTCTCCAGGCAGGAAACACAAGAGAAGGAAAAGACCTACAATAACAAACCCAAAACAATTAAGAAAATGGTAATAGGAGCATACATATCAATAATCACCTTAAATGTAAATGGATTAAATGCTCCCACCAAAAGACATAGACTGGCTGAATGGATACAAAAACAAGACCCATATATATGCTGTCTACAAGAGATACACTTCAGACCTAGGGACATGTACAGACTGAAAGTGAGGGGATGGAAAAAGATATTCCATGCAAATGGAAATCAAAAGAAAGCTGGAGTAGCAATTCTCACATCAGACAAAATAGACTTTAAAATAAGCACTGTTACAGGAGACAAAGAAGGACACTACATAATGATCAAGGAATCAATCCAAGAAGAAGATATAACAATTGTAAATATTTATGCACCCAACATAGGAGCACCTCAATACATAAGGCAAATGCTAACAGCCATAAAAGGGGAAATCGACAGTAACACAATCATAGTAGGGGACTTTAACACCCCACTTTCACCAATGGACAGATCATCCAAAATGAAAATAAATAAGGAAACACAAGCTTTAAATGATACATTAAACAAGATGGACTTAATTGATATTTATAGGACATTCCATCCAAAAACAACAGAATACACTTTCTTCTCAAGTGCTCATGGAACATTCTCCAGCATAGATCATATCTTGGGTCACAAATCAAACCTTGGTAAATTTAAGAAAATTGAAATTGTTTTTTGCTTTTTGTTTTTTAAGTGACATAGAATAGGCATGGTAATAAATGTTTATTAAAATGAATTAGTCAACTTCCTCATTTTATTTTATTTTATTTTTTTAACGTCTTTATTGGAGTATAATTGCTTTACAATGGTGTGTTAGTTTCTGCTTTATAACAAAGTGAATTAGCTATACATATATATATATCCCCATATCTCCTCCCTCTTGTGTCTCCCTTCCACCCTCCCTATCCCACCCCTCTAGGTGATCACAAAGCACGGAGCTGATTTCCCTGTGCTATGCAGCTGCTTCCCACTAGCTATCTATTTTACATTTGGTAGTATATATAAGTCCATGCCACTCTCTCACTTCGTCCCAGTTTACCCTTCCCCCTCCCTGTGTCCTCAAGTCCATTCTCTACATCTGCGTCTTCATTCCTGTCCTGCCCCTAGGTTCTTCAGAACCTTTTTTTTTTTTTTAAGATTCCATATATACGTGTTAGCATATGGTATTTGTTTTTCTGACTTACTTCACTCTGTATGACAGACTCTAGGTCCATCCACCTCTCTACAAATAACTCAATTTCGTTTCCTTTTATGGCTGAGTAATATTCCATTGTATATATGTGCCACATCTTCTTTATCCATTCATCCGATGATGGACACTTAGGTTGCTTCCATGTCCTGGCTATTGTAAATAGAGCTGCAATGAACATCTTGGTACATGACTCTTTTTGAATTATGGTTTTCTCAGGGTATATGCCCAGTAGTGGGATTGCTGGGTCGTATGGTAGTTCTATTTTTAGTTTTTTAAGGAACCTCCATTCTGTTCTCCATAGTGGCTGTATCAATTTACATTCCCACCAACAGTGCAAGAGGGTTCCCTTTTCTCCACACCCTCTCCAGCATTTATTGTTTCTAGATTTTTTGATGATGGCCACTCTGACTGTTGTGTGGTGATACCTCATTGTAGTTTTGGTTTTCATTTCTCTAATGATTAGTGATGTTGAGCATCCTTTCATGTGCTTGTTCACAATCTGTATATCTTCTTTGGAGAAATGTCTATTTAGGTCTTCTGCCCATTTTTGGATTGGGTTGTTTGTTTTTTTGTTATTGAGCTGCATGAGCTGCTTGTAAATATTGGAGATTAATCCTTTGTCAGTTGCTTCGTTTGCAAATATTTTCTCCCATTGTGAGGGTTGTCTTTTTTTTTTTTTTTTCCCACACACACTGTATTTTATTTTTACAAGAGATAAATAGACTGACACCAAGCATTGTACATGGATGACCACAACAAAAGCAACAATGATTGCAATTACCAAACATGAAACACACTCATACTATGTCATAATATTGACATTCAGTCCAGAGGGTTGTCTTTTCATCTTGTTTATGGTTTCCTTTGCTGTACAAAAGCTTTTAAGTTTCATTACGTCCCATTTGTTTATTTTTGTTTTTATTTCCACTTCTCTAGGAGGTGGGTCAAAAAGGATCTTGCTGTGATTTATGTCATAGAGTGTTCTGCCTATGTTTTCCTCTAAGAGTTTGATAGTGTCTGGCCTTACATTTAGGTCTTTAATCTATTTTGAGTTTATTTTTGTGTATGGTGTTAGGGAGTATTCTAATTTCATTCTTTTACATGTAGCTGTCCAGTTTTCCCAGCACCACTTATTGAAGAGGCTGTCTTTTCTCCATTGTATATTCTTGCCTCCTTTATCAAAGATAAGGTGACCATATGTGCATGGGTTTATCTCTGGGCTTTCTATCCTGTCCATTGATCTATATTTCTGTTTTTGTGCCAGTACCAGAATCCAAATCGGAAAAGAAGAAATAAAGCTGTCACTGTTTGTACCTTGGTGTTCTTGCCAGATGGTTTCCCAACCTCTGTCAGAACTGGTTTTAAAACAATAAAGCTCTGAGATATTGTCACTTATGTGCCTTACTCCCACCTATGGTGTAGCTGGATGAGTTTGTGGTGAGTCAGATAAGAAATAAAAGAAATCGAACTTCACATTTAATCCCTCCATGTGTCTGAGCATAGAACGAAGGGGCTTTTGGATCATACCGCAGCAGCTCTCCTGGGTAGGACCAATGGTTCATGCACTTGTACATTCACTCTGAAAGAAGTAGAGGCAAGTTCAAATAACCCTTCACTAGTACCTCATTGTTTTAGCTTCTGAAATTCATCCAATCTCTTCCAACCCTATCAACCTCATCAGAGAGTTAATCTGACATATATACAAACCACATTTTCCTAATTCTCTGTCTTCATTTGTCCTTGAAGTTCAAAGGAAAGGCTGGCTATTTTTAGAAAATTTCTTCCAAAGACAGGTAGGAAGACTAGGAGCCATATTCAGGAGTTATAAGAGGAGAGAGCTTGAAGTAAGATTCAGGAAACTCCTCTTTAGGATTTATTCCCTTTGAGAGAAAACAAACAAACAAAAGCCAGAAGGCTAGTGATGTGTATAAAATTGATGACTGATTTAAAAAAAAAAAAAAAGCCAGAAGGCTAAAGAGCCATTGTTCCACAGGAATTAATAAGAGTTTTCACCATAATTTGATTAAATAAAACCTTATAAAGAAACCAAGAGGAAACCAAAGTAAGGATTAGAGTCAGATTCCTTGACCTAATGGGTCTCTACCAGTTCAAAAAATCTTGGCCATTGATAAGTAAACTTTATTCATTCATTCATTTACTAATTTATTCATTCATCAACAAATATTGAGTACTTACTATGTTCCAAGAACCATCCAGGCACCAGGGATGCAGCAGTTTTAAAAAAACATAGAAAACATGGTTCTTGTAGAATTTACATCCTAATGGAGAGACTATAGGAAATAAATTAGTAAAATACATCTTACATCAGATAATGACAATTTCTACAGTGGAAGAAATGGAATGCAGGAAGATAAGGAACGTTGAGTGTCACAATTTTAAATAGGGTGGTCAGGGTAGGTCTGCTGAGAAAGTAACATTGGAGCAAAGACCTGGAGAAGGTAAAGGAAAGAAACAAATATCTGGAGAAGAGCATTCCAGGCAGAGGGAACAGCAGCTGCAAAAGCTCTGAGGCAGCATGCTGCCGAGTATGTTCAGGGAATAGTAAAGTGACAACTGGATATAAAATGAGCAAGGGGTGAGTCACAGGAGGCGAGGTCAGAGAGGTCATTCTGTAGACCCACTAATCATGTCTGGTAGGCTTAAGGATTTTGAATTTTCCTCAGAACAAGCTGGAGAGAGCCATCAGATGGTTTTGCCTCAATCCTTTCCCATTTCCTGTACATACCTAGACTTTTTCCCTTGTGTGTTTGGAGCCTACAGATCTGGACTAGATGATAGTGACCCAAATGATATCCATGTCTGTGCAGGCGGTCATCTGACTCTTGGTCCCTGCACAAAGTTTCCTGCACCCGGGAGCAACATAATCAGGGATGCTGCACTTGGTTAACCAGCATGAGCCCGCAAACGTATGGCTGCCTAAGAATCTCAACAGCACACTAAGTCCCTTTTAGGGAGGCAGAAAAGAAACAAAACAGCTGCTTTTAAAGTCAAAACTTTAAGGAGGGGCTTCCCTGGTGGCGCAGTGGTTGAGAGTCTGCCTGCCAATGCAGGGGACACGGGTTCGAGTCCTGGTCTGGGAGGATCCCACATGCCGCGGAGCAGCTGGGCCCGTGAGCCACAATTACTGAGCCTGAGCGTCTGGAGCCTGTGCTCTGCAACAAGAGAGGCCGCGATAGTGAGAGGCCCGCGCACCGCGATGAAGAGTGGCCCCCGCTTGCCACAACTAGAGAAGGCCCTCGCGCAGAAACGAAGACCCAACACAGCCATAAATAAATAAATAAATAAATACATACATACATAAAAATTTTTAAAAAAAGAACAAAAGACTAATTAAAAAAAAAAACTTTAAGGAGTTTATAATCCAGTTAGAAAATCAAACAAATAGGCAGAGAGAGAGAGATTTTGGGATGATTGCAAAGCAAGCTTCTAACAAGTGTAAAATTTAATAATACTACCCTATACTATAACACATGTATAGCTTTCTTACATTCTCACCCATAAAACTTCTATCAACCCTTCAAAGTAGTTATAAATGTGAATACCTTACAGTAAAGAAACTAATGAGCTTTAATGACATCACTGGAAAGTTCCAGACAATTAACTTGCAGCAGAGCCAGGACTTGAACCCGGATCCACAGTGTCTATGTCCAGGACTCTGCACTGCCCCACAGCTGGTCATCTTTGATAAGCAACTAAATGCATAAGGGACTATCTAAATAGGAGCAATCAGAATCTCATAAAATTAACCAGATCTTTGGAGGAAGAGTTTTGAACCAAGTCTTATACATGGAATGGATGTGGACCGACATCTGGAAAAGGGCAGGAATCCTGGGCATCAGGAGTAGTTTGAGTAGAGACACAGATGAACATCTACCCAGTTAAATGCAGGGAATAGGAAACAGATTAGGTACCTATAGGAAAGGGCCATTTTAAGAAGTGACTGAAGATTATGTAGAAGAGGGGTGCTCACTCCTTTCTTCTTTACCTCTCACACCCTAAGCAGCCATATCCCCTTCTCTCCAGTTTCTCCTACTTCTCAGGAAACTTCTTCTTAGGCTCCCTCGTGAGCTTCTTCTCCCTTTTTGTCACATTTTATGAGGCTTTTCCCACTCTTCCTTCCTTATGCCAAGTGCTTCTCTACCTTGGCTGTCACTTTATCATCAAGAGAGTTCTAAAAAATCACTGGTGCCTGGATTCTATTCCCAGAAATTCTAATTTTATAGGTCTGTGTTGTGACCCGAGCTATGTGGATTCTTAAAAGTTCCCCGGAGAAAAAGGAACCCTCCTACACTGTTGGTGGGAATGTAAATTAGTGCAGCCACTATGGAGAACAGTATGGAGGTTCCTTACAAAACTAAAAATAGAGTTACCATATGATCCAGCGATCCCACTCCTGGGCATATATCTGGAGAAAACCATAAATCAAAAAGAGTCATGTACCAAAATATTCATTGCAGCTCTATTTACAATAGCCAGGACATGGAAGCAACCTAAGTGTCCATCGACAGATGAATGGATAAAGAAGATGTGGCACATATATACAATGGAATATTACGTAGCCATAAAAAGAAACAAAATTGAGTTATTTGTAGTGAGGTGGATGGACCTAGAGTCTGTCATACAGAGTGAAGTAAGTCAGAAAGAGAAAAACAAATACAGTATGCTAACACATATATATGGAATCTAAGGAAAAAAAAAAAGGTCATGAAAAACCTAGTGGCAAGATGGGAATAAAGACACAGACCTACTAGAGAATGGACTTGAGGATATGGGGAGGGGGAAGGGTAAGCTGTGACAAAGTGAGAGAGTAGCATGGACATATATACACTACCAAACGTAAAATAGATAGCTAGTGGGAAGCAACCGCATAGCACAGGGAGATCAGCTCGGTGCTTTGTGACCACCTAGAGAGGTGGGATAGGGAGGGTGGGAGGGAGGGAGATGCAAGAGGGAAGAGATATGGGAACATATGTATATGTATAACTGATTCACTTTGTTATAAAGCAGAAACTAACACACCATTGTAAAGCAATTATATTCCAATAAAGATGTTAAAAAAAAAAAAAAGACAACATGTAAAAAAAAAAAAGACATATGCACCCTAATGTTCATAGCAGCGCTATTTACAATGGCCAAGACGTGAAAGCAGCCTAAGTGTCCATCAACAGAGGAATGGATAAAGAAGATGTGGTATATTTACACAATGGAATATTGCTCAGTCTTAAAAAAAGAATGAAATAATGCCATTTGCAGCAACATGGATGGACCTAGAGATTATCACACTAAGTGAAGTAAGTCAGACAGAGAAAAACAAATATATGATATCACTTATATGGGGAATTTTTTAAATGATACAAATGAACATATTTACAAAACTGAAATAGACTCACAGACATATAAAACAAACTTGGTTTACCAAAGGGGAAGGGGGGGAAGGTTAATTTAGGAGCTTGGGATTAAAATATACACACTACTATATATAAAATAGATAAACAACTAGAACCTACTATATAGCATAGGCATTTATACTCAATATCTTGTAATAACCTATAATGGAAAAGAAGCTAAAATAGAATATATATATATATATATATATATATATGAATCACTTTGCTGTACCCCTGAAACTAACACAACATTGTAAATCAACTATATTTTAATGAAAACTTTTCTTCAAAAAGCTCCCCCAGATGGTTTTAATGCATAGCCAAGGGTGAGAACCACTGTACTACATACTTCCCCTGGTCAGCCTCATCTCTTCTTAAGGTGACAATCATCTCACTCCTGCCAATGGCTTCCAAATCTGTATCTCCAGCCAATTTCTCTCCTGAGTTCCAAACCTATATGTCCTATTGCCTCTTGGACCTCTTTGACGGGGGTGTCTCACAGGGACCTCAAACTCCACATGCTTAAAATGGAGCTCTTCCTTTCACGTACCTCTCCCTGGAAACAGTCCCACTGTCTGCCCAGCTGCTCAAGCCAAAAGACCAGACCTCCTCCTGATTCCCTCCTCTACCTCACCTTCTATATCCAATATGTCAGCAAGCCTTATGGGTTTCTACTTCTTAAAATCTCTCTGATTCAAATTTTTTCTTCAGCCCAACTATAAATACCTTAGGTCAGGCCTTCATTTCTTACCTATTTTACTGCGATGGATACTTAAGTGACTTTGCTCTCTTCTCTTTAGCCCTCCTCCAACACATTCTCAATGCTTCTGCCATAGTGACCTCTCTAAAATGCAAATCTGACTATGTCATCATGTCGTCTCCTGACTAAAATCCGATAGTGGCTCTCCGTAGTCCATGGGACAAAGTCTAAATTCCTTACCTTTGCCCACAAAGTCTTTCATGATCACCCCTGCTTAGCTTTCCCAGCCTCACCTCTCATCCCTCCCTATCTCACTCCCTACACCCAACTTGTCCCACAGGATTTGGCACAAGCCTCACCTTCTCTAAGCTGTCCTCCTTGAGCCCACCGTCTGGGTGAGGTGCCCCTTCTGTGTGCTCCCATGACAACTCTATCATAGCCTTTATTATCCTGGATTAAAATGGGTTGATCTGCATGACTTCCTGACCACAGTGAAATCTCAAGGGCCAGGCCATGTATTATTTCTCTTTGTATCCCCAGTTCTTGGCACATTATAAGTATTTAATTAAGGCTTTTGAATAAATGAATGATGGATGGATGGAGAAGGTCAGCTGGCAAAGAGAATTGAACAACTGACTGACAGTTGTATATTTAGCAATAGGCAGTTACTATAAGCAGCTCAGTCAGAAGAGTGGCATAATGAAAACAGTATTTGAGGAAGAATATTTTGATAATAGATTATACGGTACAGATTGGTCATCAATCTGTAGACATTGGGCAAATCACTAAACCTCATGAGCATCAGCTTCTTCATCTAAAAAACTGTAATATTATTACCTGTGGTGCCTGGGTCATAAGGCTGTTTCAAGCATACTACAAAATCAAATTTGTGAAAACTTTCTCAAGCCATAAATCACTATGCAAACGTAAGAAATTAAAATTATGTGTATATCAGGAAGTGGGGCCACCAAAGAGTTTTTAGTAAAACCCAAAGCAGTGGGGCATAGTGGGGAAGTACCCTGTCATGTGACCTTGGTCAGGTCACTTGGCCTCTCTATGCCTTGTTTTCTTCATCTGCAAAATATGAATACCACACTCACAGGTTTATTGTGTTACTTTTGTATCTAGTATAGAACATGACAAATGGAAGGCATTCAATAAATTATAGTTTCCCTTCCCTCCTGAGCAACCACTCTGCGCTTATCCCTGTAAGATATTATCCCAAGCCGATGACACAGGGGCTAGAGCCCAGAGAAAAGGAGGTAAGTGGAGAGCTGCACTTACTGAGACTTGTACTAGTACTTAAGTAGAAAAGAGGTGGGAAACTCCTTGCTACCAAGTGAGACCCACAGGTGATAATGACCCCTTCGATAAATGAATTACGTCAAAGATTAACACTGGATGGGAGGAAGCAACAAAATAGCTTTGGAACCCCATTTCCAAGCAGGCAAGTCCGTGGGAGGAAATGGGCTACGGTGGCGTGGGGTCGGGAGTGAGGTCAGGGGAGAAGAATCTCTTACTCACATCCCTCTACCTCCCTTGTGCTCATGAGTCACCCTGTGGCCTCAGGCAAGTCCTTCCAAGTTCTGCCTCCATCTTGTCCTCAGGAAAATGGACACTGTAATAATATAAGCACAGCAAAAAGCTGAAAGGGTTTGGGCTCCTCACAGCAAAAAGCCTCTGAGATGCCAGATCCTGATGATCTGAGATAAAGAACAGCTTAAGACACCTGTCCTAGATTTCCTGGACACATCATAAAAATAAAAGCCAATGACAGGACAAATATCCAGCAAACGTGTCTGAATTTCAGCAAGTGGTTGTTTGACAAGGTTTAATGAAAAGATGCTGCCTAAATCCTGACACATAGTAGGAAAAAGATTTAATGCAGAAATGTAAAATAATCAGACTGAACAGCCCACAATAACAGAACCTGATTATCAACTGATAGATAAAGGACAGAGAGTGCAAACCTCACAACATTCACAGTGCTTTCAAGGAGGGCAATGTCCCATGTGACACTTTGTGAAAGCAGGAGTCTTGCGAAGGCCCCTGGGCAGTTCCACACACAGGAATCTCTTCCTGACCTCACTTCTCTCTTCCTGGATCTGTTCACAGGATTCTGCATTTAGATGCCAAGGGAAGGAAAAGAACATGTAGAACCTTAAAAATTCTCTTCTTGCTTTTTTTTCTGTAAGTTCAAAGCTCTTCACCATTTATGATCTCATTTGTTCTAGCCCAACCCTATGAGGAAGGGAGGAAGTAGGAATCATTATCCTAATTTCATGGACACCCAGGGCCCAGAGAGTTTAAGTGACTCACCTAAGGTCATAGGGAAGACCAGTGTCTGAGCCAGGACCACAGCAGGGACTCCCCAGCTCCCAATTTACCACGTAACCAGCCAGAATCTATCTAAAAATTAACCCTTCCTAAAGAAGACACATTCTTATGCCCTGACGCTACTATGTACAAAAACAATACAAATGCACAGTTCTGGGAAGATATTTGGTGGAGATAACGAGGCCATTCTTATTATGTTGAAAAATTATTGGTACAAATGATTTTAAGATGTTGCTCATAATATAGTACAATCTACTTGATCTATACGCCTAAGACCTCTATAGTAACTTATGTTGAAACACTAACCTATAATCAAAACTCCCTTAATACATTACAGGTGGCATAATGACCAGGGCCAAAAAGAAAAGTTCAGTTCAGAAGATGTCTGGTTCATTTCCTGGTCTTGGGTACAAGCTCACGTCTAGAAGGTTTATGCATTAGGGAAGATAGTTCACCTATGCTTCCCATGAGAATTGAAGGGAGCATTTCCTCTCCTCCCATGGCTCCACAGGACAAAATGAAGCCCCACAAGGAGCCACAGAAAGAAGAAAGGGAACAGTGCACTGCCTGTCTGAATGGGACATGCTAGAGAATCTCTCAGCTCGAATTTCCTCAGGGGTATTCTATGGAAAGTCACTGTCAGAGGATAGGTTAAGGGGGAAAAATGGAGTTGGTGGTCCACGAGTTTCAGATACAGTTTACACTAGAGTCCTCCTTTGGAAACTCACAACACACATGAGGCTTTGAGAAGCCCTGCTGTACAAGAATAATAAATACGTAACTTGTTTCAATTTGCTTAACCCCGGTTGCCAAACTTAGTTAATGATAGAGCCTCAAGTATCTGAATACTTAGGAAGATCCCATGAAACTAGTCCTTTAACTAGAAACTCTATGTGGAGAATAAGAGGACATCATGATGCCATCTACAAGCAAAAGACAGCTATCTTGAGTTCTCGTGTGGCCTGTAATCAGCATGATCTTAACCCCTCACCATCTGGACCCTTCTCTAAATGCCTGGAACTTGGAATCACGCATTCAAGACCAACATCTCATGGCAAATAGAAGAAAAGTTAGCACATTAAAAAAGGGAGAACCTCAGAAGGGGAATAGGAATGACTGAGCTCTTCTACTTTTGATTCATCAAATTCTGGACACTAAAAATAAAATTCACACTGGAAGACAAACACAAATTTCAAACAACACATCCTACTACCTTCCAGACCCCCAAGGTATTATTATTATTTCATTAGCTCTAAATTTCCATGGTTCCCACATCAACAGATTGGCCCAAAGTAGCAGAACACATCTGGCCAATCCAGCAAGTTGGAACCCCAGCTCAGCCACTGAGTGATCTCTGGCAGAGAATTTAACCTTGCTGTGGCCCTTTTTCCACATCTGGAAAGCGGAGGTGGCAGCCCTTTTGTCAGACTAGGCTGGATGGGGAACATCTAATAAAAAGAAGATCGTAAAACCCTTTGCAATACATTCAGTGTCCTGTAAAACCTTAATAATTATAATCAAACTGTGGCTAGAAATCTGCGAAGTCCGCACATGACATTCAGCAGTCACTGCTCTGGTGTCTGATAACAGGACACTCTCACCCCCAGTGCCTCCTTCAGCTGCACAAACAGGTCTCGGCCAAGTCTGGCTTCTTCGTACCAAGTCGTCAAGGGAAAAATATTGCTGAAACCAAGTTGTGTCGGTCTAATCAGCATCATGTTTCACCGGAGACAAGATTTTTCCCAGCCTCCTAACAAAGATCATGAACTTCTGTTTGCCTGTGGCTGAGGGGACCACCTGCATGAAGCTGACACCCATTGCAGAGGGCTGCCCCACTGTACAGCATGCATTGGTTCTAAGCACATCAGAGGGGGGAAAGTATTAGCTGAACTATGATGGGGGTGGTAAAGAGATCTTTTAACTGGTACTTTCCATATCAAAGTACTGTCACCTCCACACTGGCAGCAAAGTATTAAAGGAGTAGTATTGATGGTAAAGAATATGGGTTTTAGAATCCAGATAGATCTGGATTCAAATTCCAGCTCTGCCACTTGCCAACTTCTTTGACCTCAGGTAAGTCACCTAACATCTCAAAGTCTTAGTTTCCCCATCTACAAAATGAAAATAATCATGCTTACTACACAGGATTGGTTAAGAATTAAATAACAGACAACAGTTACTATCACATATGGTTTACAGTGATGGTGATGATCACAAAAACAAAAATAGACTCCCACCATTCTGTCACTCCCTCCACTAAAACTCCCTCCACTAAACTGGAGATGTAGGACAGAGGTATCTCTGGTCCATGTTTGTGTTTTCAGTACCAGGGCCAATGCTTACTAAATTTTATTAGACTTTTGTTTTTATTTTCATTACTCTAGTAGGTGGATCAAAAAAGATGTTGCTGTGATTTATATCAAAGAGTGTTCTGCATATGTTTTCCTCTAAGAGTTTTATAGTATCTGGCCTTACATTTAGGTCTTTAATCCATTTTGAGTTTATTTTTGTGTATGGTGTTAGGGAGTATTCTACTTTCATTCTTTTACATGTAGCTCTGTAATGGCATATATGGGAAAAGAATCTAAAAAAGAGTGGATATATGTATATGTATCACTGATTCACTTTACTGTACACCTGAAACTAACACACATTGTAAATCAACTATACTCCAATAAAAATTAAAAAAAAATTTTTTTTGATTAGACTGATTTGATTATATGATGCTGAATGCAGAGGATTAGGCTGAAAGATGACAGATGCTTGAATTAGAAAGATGAGACTTCCTTCATGAGCTATTGTCTACATATGGGCAAAACCAGTCCACTTAGCATTCCTAGGCTGGTGCCCCAGGCAGTTTTCTTCACTGAAGAAAATTCTGCTTGTTCAAGTCCTCATTTGAATAATAATAGCAGAGGAAACTCAGGCTGGCTCAGGTGGTACTCTTGGAATTGCTTTTAAGATACAGATATGAAACTAGTCTTTTGGCAAAAATAATTTCTTTTCCCCAACCTTTGTTTTTAATCTCCAAAAGAAAGCACTGACCAGGCCAATGTAGGAAGAACTAGGATATTAGTTTTAATGTCCCTACTCTTGCCCTTCTCATCCTCACTCCCACCACTTGCATCCTGACAATCCAGCCACCTATTCCATACTCAGAACAAGATTAAAAAAAAAAAATTGTGCCCTTTCTCCTATCTATGGTTCACTGTGACTTCTCTCACATGTTCCTTTTCTACCTCTCCTCTTCCTCCTAATCCGCCATTAAAAATGACTTCTTCTTCTGGACTCTTATAGGGCTACTTTCTGATCATGGAACTTTTATATGCTCTTATATATGATACATAAATGCAATTTATTCATTATTTCAATCAAGAAATATTTCCTGAGTGCCTGCTTTATAACAAGCACCGGAATTACGGCAACATACAAAACAGATATGAACCTGCTTTCATGGAACCTACATCTTACTGTATTCAACTCCTTCTTAAATGAATGGATGGATGGATGGTTAAAACAAACATCTCTTCTGTAAGGTCAGCCCTTGAAAGGACCAAGGAGACACAGCCCTTTATCAAAGAGTGATATACTCTCCACTGTAGTCTGACTGGTCAGCTATCTTTTCTCAAAATATACTTTGCTCATTCCTACTACCCAGCTTTCCTCACACTGCCTGCAACACCTCCCTATTCCACTTGACCTGCCTAAAATCCACTCATCTTATGCAGAATAAGCCCCATCTCCTCCCAGAAGCCCTCCCAAACTAATTCTTTAGCCAACAGTGGTGCCTTCCTTCTTTAATCTGTAGAGTGCTTATGGATTATAACCAGACTTCACAATTATATCATACTCTCTGAATGCCCAGGATGGCGTCTTTCCCAATGCTATGCCCCCTTTCACCTAGTATAGTTCCTCCATTTAACAGGGTTTTAGTGAAAGTTTTGATTAGCTGAGTAGTAAGGCACTGTGGATATTCATGGGACGGGTGAGGGTATATAAATCACTATTCTAGGGCTTGTATTCAGAGACTTTCAAAGAGTTTTGCACCTTGGAAAGCACAAAAAGGACCCCAAAATCTGATTTTGAAGTATACTGGCACTGAAAGGGGGGATTATATTAATGTCAGGAAAACTAACTTTTGCCCTAGGAGAAGTTGAAATCATTCCGCATTGGTGATACCTATAGAGGATGCGGTTCACTCCAAGGCCCAAGTTGTGCTGCCAAAAGCACTTTTTCTTGTAATTTGGGAAATGCTCTCTAACAATGTGGTTATAGATGAGACTTTAATGATGCACCCTCAGCTGAGAGCTGACAGCAAGCCAGCTGAGCCCAGAGGGAGGCGGGGCTTAGTCAGACACCCAGAGAAGCAGCATTCACAGCACTCTCCATCTGCAGATAAGGAAAAGCCTCAAAGAAAAATATCTGAAATTTTCCAATTACATATCTGATAGAATAGCTAAAAAGTTTATTGTGCAACCACTTGAGTGAGTTTTAAGGCTTTAAAATTTTATTTCATTTCATTTCACTTAAAAAAAAAAAAATCCTTGAGTACCCTGTCAGGTGCAATATAAAATGAGTAAAGAAAATATATTCTTGTTTCTAGAAACATTGACTCCTAAAAGTTCTCCTGTTTCTGCTCATTTTTATCTTAGAATGAACTTTTAAATCCCTGATATTATTCAGCTACTTATCTTCTCTTTGTTTCATCTCTTTTCTTTTGTAATTAAACTTTTGTGTTTAGAATTTAATATATTTACATTTTAAACAGGTAACACATTCACATTGCTCAGATATCAAAATGTATAAGAAAGTACACAGTAAAAAGACACTTCCCCACCTCTCTCCCTTACAGGTAACCACTATTATCAGTGGTTTTTTTGTGTGTTCTTAGAAAAAAAAAAATTTAGCATATACAAGCAAATACAAGTAAATATCACCCCATTTTTGGAATTAACCCTTTCTAATCACAACATGTCCCACTCCAAATCATCAGGGGGCAGGGTTGGAGCGCCTTCTGGTAAGAAGTCCAGTGCCTTGCACCATGCCTGGTGTAGAATAGGAGACTCAGTAAATGCTTGAAGACCAAAAATGACTACTGTGGGAAGAATGGAGAAATGCACACACAGCCTGTCCTCTGCTTCTCCACTAATGCTATGAACTCAGTCAGATCCTCACTTGAAGCAAAGGGACAAGGACCCTACCTTGCCCACCCCCCACCCCCACAAAGCCCCTTGAACCTTATCCTATTTCTCTACCTGAGTTTCAAGTGGTTTTGAGGATGGGATGGGGAAAGGGAATTTTTTTAAGGAGAAGAGAAGAAATGAGGCAAGGAAAGTAACTGAAAGAAGGATGCAGAGGGGAAGGGGAAGGTGGAATCCAGGGAAGCATGAGCCCCTCTGAAGGGGAAGGGTCAGATGAAAGCCACTAAAAAATTCTGAACATTACCCAAACTCCATCTTACCCCTGTCCCATCTCCATCCTTCTGTCAGACGTAAGGTGGGATTTAGGACACAAATGCCCAAGATTAGGACTCAGTAATTTTATCATGACACAGGTGATTACTGAACTTCTGGGCCTGGAGAAAACATTCCAAGCCAGACGGGCACACGCCTGCCTGTGCTGGCAGTGCTCTTTTCCACGTTTGGGAGGCCGTGACTTTTACTCTCACGATCAAAAGCTTCTACTGAGTATGAAGCCTCAGTTCCTAATCTCCTTTATGTCATGCCGTGCTATCAGAAACAAAACCTCTCTCTCTCAAAATGATTTTTTTAAGTTCTTTAGATATAAATCCTCTTATCTCATCCCAAAGGGTGACTTACCATTCTACTAGAAACAGATCTAAGCCCAAAAAGAATAGAGACTGTCACAAACACCTCTACCTTGGGGAACTATGGCCCTTCTTTCATATGGCAGCTGTGAACCTTTTTATAACAGATACCAGAAAGTCTCCATAGTACGATCAAAAATGCCTGCTTCCTTCATTCAGAGTATAGTCACCATATTACAAAAATTAAATTTGTTTTTCCCATTCAGTGTGTCTTTTTTTTTTTAATTAATTAATTTATTTATTTATTTTTGGCTGTGTTGGGTTTTCGTTTCTGTGCGAGGGCTTTCTCTAGTTGCGGCGAGCGGGGGCCACTCTTCCTCGCGGTGCGCGGCCTCTCACTATCGCGGCCTCTCCTGTTGGGAGCACAGGCTCCAGACACGCAGGCTCAGTAGTCGTGGCTCACGGGCCCAGTTGCTCCGCGGCATGTGGGATCTTCCCAGACCAGGGCTCGAACCCGTGTCCCCTGCATTGGCAGGCAGATTCTCAACCACTGTGCCACCAGGGAAACCCTCAGTGTGTCTTTTGACAAGTCCCAAAGCTTGGTGAAATTGAGGCGCTGCTGGTTAGGTTAAAGATACAATTACAAAACAGAGAAAACAAATCACTTGAAATCTCTGACCAGTAGAATGACAAAGAAAGCCAGGAACCCTCTGCTACTCTCGGTGACAGCAGGAGTGGGCAGAAGGTGGAAGTGCTCTCCCTGGGCACCCATGCCCAGTCACCCTGTATGGCATGATGTAAGATGAAAGCATCTGCTGACTCTCAGGGGTATAATTACCACCAGGGTGGGGTATAATTAAAGTAAGGGTAATTTACCTTGAAGAAGATAAAAATTAAGAATTATTAATGATCATAATAATTAGCCCTTTTATACCTAAGAATCACAAAACGCTTTACAAGCTGTAATTATCACAGCTCCCTTCTGAGGAAGGGATTCATATCAGCTCCTCACTTACCAGAGGGGTGAAGTGATGGGTATGGGAGAAGGCAGAAAAGGATAGAGTAATGCCTCTCTGTCATCTGTCCTGTAAGTGGCAAAACTAGAAAGAGGCCCCAGGAGGGCTGACTCTCATTACAGTGTGTGCCCTCATCCACAAGCCACTACCCAAACCCACAGAACTCCATCCCAGATCAGGCCACTCATCTCATTCTGACCTGTTGGCCATTTAAACTGCTGTAATGCAATAAAATTGTTTCATATCAGCAAGAATTTTACTAAACACTTAGTAGAAATAAAAGGTACAGCATTGCCTTCAAGGAGAAGATAACCTAATGGAGAAGATAAAACAAACACCCATTAAATTAGAGAAAAATATGGAAATTACACATTATTTAGTGCTAGGTTGTAAAAAAGTTTAACTGTAAGCTCGTTATATGTAAAGGTCAAGGAAGGTTTGGGGAGGAGATGGAACTTGTGCAGGGCCTCAGAGAAAATATGTTTGGTTTTGGACTGGCAGAGGTGGGGTTCCAGGGGATGGGTCATTGAATAAGAAGAAACAATAGGAAAACCTGAAAGGTTTAACACATAATTTTAAAGAAAAAGTCTTCGGTGAAGAAATGTTTAGAGAACTTACCAAAGAATCTTACTTTCTTTAAAGCCATTTAAATCATCCTACTTGGATGTTTTCCCAGAGTCTACATAGTGGCTTATATTGGGTTCTGGAGAAGCCCATTAGGCTGAGGATGACAGTGGTATCTTCTCCGATTTATCTAAATTTTCATTCTGGCGGTTTTACAATAAGGCCAAGACAGGGCCTGGTCCTGCTTGAATGCCCCAGAATGTCAAATCTATTATCTACTTTTTCTGGGTTCTGATAAGAGAAAATGGGAAATGAACCCTTGAATGAGATAGAGACCTGGAAAACCTAAGACTTCCTCTCTGTTTGTTAATCCAGCAGAGCTCCGGGTCCAAAGATTTCAGTACAGATGAGGCTTCATGATTGACCTAATAATTGTAAAGCATCTGCGTGATATAAATTTTATAATCTCTTTTCAATTTCTCTTTAATAAAGAGCCCAAGTCTCAAAGCCAAGCAACAGACAATACTGCAGCTGTGCTCTGGACCCACTGTCGTTAACCCTTGATAAAGGACATTTTTGCAGAATGGAGCACAGGCACTTGGATCATTCCTGGGCCAGTCAGTGATATTCTCTGACCTCTCAGTGATTCAGTCTCCACTCTATAAAAGAAATACAAAGAGATTTTTTTGTCTACAAAGAATATAGAGATCTTCAGATGATTAAAAAGACACTATTTTTTTGATGAACCACAATGAGTGGACAGTGCCGAATTTCAAAGGATTCCAAGTTGGTCTTAAAAAAAAAAAAAAGAATGAACTAATAAGCTAGGACTTGATAATTTTTTACATTCTCTGGCATTTACCAACATTAATTAAGGAAATAGAAAGCAATGAAAATCATTTCCCTGTCCAAGCATTATATCTGGAGCTCCTTTTATCAATAAAATATTTTAAACTAATGACACTGTTAAATAAAAGAACATTATATAGCAATGAGGACCACTTCATTAGAAGAATATCAAACCTGATTTTAGAATTTAGCATTTGAGCCTGCTTACAATGTTTCTGATGATGGACCAAGAGCAGCAAGGAAGAGAGGCTAATTCTCTTAGGTTTGTTCAGGTTTTTAAATATTTTCTCTCATTTTATACTGACTTTAAACAAGAGTGGGTAAGAGAGCTACCACTGGATTTAAGATTTAGCTGCATTCAGAGTGGGGAAGGAGTTGTTCTGTTACTGCGAATGCAATTTCAGCAACTTTCTCAAGGCTGTTCAGAAGTGTCTTCCTTTTGGGTCTGCTTCTATATTTGTTTCTGCTTGTTCAACCATGATTTTTAGAATGATCAATATTTTCCCTTTATTCTCATAGAACCCAATAAATGTCCAGTCCTGTTTTGAGTGTTTGACTATAGAAAGGTCATGAAATCACACAAATGCATCGCACCACCCAAAAAGTGCTAGTACCCTCTACTAGAGATAGAGGTTCTGTGATGATTTGTGGTTGCAGTGTATACAGTGCTCATGATGGTTTATCCTAGAATTCAAAGATTAAGAGAACTGTATAAAACCCTAAATAGAAGGCAAAAAGAGAAATCTTCATTGTTCACTAAGGAGCTGCTGCATCAAGTTTGCTGAGTCCCAGAAATGGTGACAGTTCTAAGAGAACCCCTAGATCACAGACATCGATGCTGAAGTCCTTAAGGATGCAGAAGTGAGCCAGGCTTACAATTGTCTTCCCATCACCTGTCAATTCCACTTTCCTCTCCACCCCACCTCTGGGATGGCAGCAAGTGAATGGACAAATAGAATTCAAGCCCACTATTATTTGAACCAATCTGCACATAAAATTTTGAATAGCCATCAAGATTTAGGTTCCAAATCTTCACATTCCATTAAAGGACCCTACAAAGTCTCCTCAAAATTCAGAAAACCAATACTTGCCTCTGTTGGACAAAGGAAGAGACAGAAATGCCAAAAGCCACTGAATCATTTAATAGTCTCCATAAACCTCTTATGAACCAAAGTTTCGTATTGCCTGAAATGTAAGGGCAGGAGTCACTGACAACCAGAGATAAAATCCAGTTCCTGACAAAACAGTGCTGATATTTGCAAATGATCGCCAGGGTTGAGAAAGCCCTGACAAATATAATGGGCTAGAATGACCCCATTTTCTGTGACCCTAGTACTACCCAAAACTATTGCCCCTCTCATTTATGAAATTCACATATGCATTTAATTAATCCCACTCTTTTCTGAGAAAACAAAGTCCTGGAACTTGGTTCCACTCAAACTAAAAGTCAGTGGCCATTAGTTAAGTATAAACCCATCTCTGCTCCATCTTTTGCACTAATTATACATTGCTTATGTTTTCATTCAGTCATAGTAATTATGAGTTTGTTCAGCAAGTGTACTGGGACTGTAATGTGTTGAAGAAGATTATGATCTATGTAATATGTAATAAGCACATGTTTCCCTTGTTAGTAAAGAGCTGACAGTCACATGCAATAATCTGGAATTAACCCAAAAGGTAGATTTCTCAGTAGGTTATCATTTTCTGAACCCACAGGACATCAATGGCAAGCACTCAAATTACAAAAACTTTTAAAAATCTGATTTCTATTTGTCATCACTCCCCTTTTTAAAAAATTGGCATTTTCTGAAAGATAAAGTCTAAGGTCTTCATTTTGGTCTGAAAGCTCTCGTATATTTTGGAGATTAATCCTTTGTCAGTTGCTTCATTTGACTAATATCTCTTATACACTGATGAGTCTCAGTTCACCACGTTCAGACTTGACTGTGCACTCCAACCCAGTCTATGCAAATGCTCACAAGATATCACCCCTGAGATTGCCAACCACTCACTCCTCAGTAACCTGGCTTGTCTTCCATATCGAATCCACTATAGTATCTCAATAGAGTCTTCCTTAAACCCTGGGAATGGAACAGGCATGGGCACTGCCCTCATGAACGATACAGTCCTGCATAAGACTAAACTAACTAAACTATAAAGTCCTGTAAAGAACTATTCAAAGGCAAGGTGTCTAAGTGAAGTAAGTCAGACAGAGGAAGACAAATATCATATGATATCACTTATATGTGGAATCTAAAAAAATGATACAAATGAACTTATTTACAAAACAGAAATAGACTCACAGACACAGAAACAAATTTATGGTTACCAAAGGGGAAAGTGAGGGAGGGATAAATTTGGAATTTGGCATTAACAGATACACACTACTATATAGAAAGTAGATAGACAACAAGGACCTACTGTATAGCACAGGGAACTATATTCAATATCTTGTAATAACCTATAATGGAAAAAATATGAAAAATTATATATATATAAGTGAATCACTTTGCTGTACACCTGAAACATTGTAAATCAACCCTACTTCAATAAAATTAATTAATTGATTATAATTAATTAATTTTTTAAATCAAAGGCAAGGTATTAGTCATATTATTATTTCTATCTCCATGCTTCTGCTTTTGTGGTTCACCTTCCCTGAAATGCATTTTCATTTTCTCTCTACTTCCTCAATTATACCTGTCCTTAAAGTCCTAGACTAAACCCTGCCTCTGCCAGGAAGCTCACACTGATCCTTTAACTACTGTATCATTCATAGCCTGCATGACTCAGATTAATATTTTAATACTTACTGGCTAGTATTACTCACTAATTGTTCTCTGAGTGTTATTTCCCTAACTAAATAGATTATAAGCCACCAGACATAAAGAATAATTCTTACACTCTAATACTCTACGTGCCCTTGGACAAGTACTTAGCCTCGCTGACCTCAGTATCTGCCTGTGTAAGATGTCATTATACTAACTCACAGGGCTACTGTGAAGAATTAAAAAAAAATTAGAGCAGAATATTTAAGTCAAGAAGTAAAAAACAACCTAATTTCTTTTTTAAAAAATGGTGAAAGACTTAAACAGGCACTTCAGAAAGGAAGATATCAAAAAAGCTGATGAAAAGGTATTCAACCTCATTAGAGCATCAGGTAAATGCAAGTTAAATCACAGTGAGAACCACTCATACATACCAATATCTGAGATTAAAAAGTGATAATATCAAGTGTATGCAGAAAGATAGAGCAACTAGAACTCTCACACTGGTAGCAGGGGCATAAATAAATATGACAATCATTTTGGAGAACTGTAGGGCAATACTGACTAAAGCTGAACATATGCAAACCCTACGACCACCCCAAGTATATAACCTAACAGAAATGCACCAAAAGGCAAGTTCAGAATTTTTCACAGCAGCATTGTTTGTAACAGCCCCAAAGAGAAGATAAACCAAAGATCCATCAGCTGAGAATGAACCAGTAATTTGTACTATATTCATATAAAGGACTATTATACAGCAAGAACACTGAAAGAACTACAGCCAGTAAAGTGCAATATAGTGACTATAGTTAATAACCCTGTATTGTACATTTGAAAGATGCTAAGAGAGTAGATCTTAAAAGTTCTCATCACAAGGAAAAAAAAACTTTGTAACTATGTGTGGTGATGGGACTTATTGTGGTGATCATTTTACAATATATACAAATATCAAATCATTATGTTGTACACCTGAAACTAATACAATGTTATATGTCAATTATATCTCAATAAACCCACACACATATGGTCACCTTATCTTTGATAAAGGAGACAAGCATATACAGTGGAGAAAAGACAGCCTCTTCAATAAGTGGCGCTGGGAAAACTGTACAGGTACATGTAAAAGTATGAAATTAGAACACTCCCTAACACCATACACAAAAATAAACTCAAAATGGATTAAAGACCTAAATGTAAGGCCAGACACTATCAAACTCTTAGAGGAAAACATAGGCAGAACACTCTATGACATAAATCACAGCAAGATCCTTTCTGACCCAGCTCCTAGAGAAATGGAAATAAAAACAAAAATAAACAAATGGGACCTAATGAAACTTAAAAGCTTTTGCACAGCAAAGGAAACCATAAACAAGACCAAAAGACAACCCTCAGAATGGGAGAAAATATTTGCAAACGAAGCAACTGACAAAGGATTAATCGCCAAAATTTACAAGCAGCTCATGCAGCTCAATATCAAAAAAACAAACAACCCTATCCAAAAATGGGCAGAAGACCTAAATAGACATTTCTCCAAAGAAGATATACAGATTGCCAACAAACACATGAAAGAATGCTCAACATCATTAATCATTAGAGAAATGCAAATCAAAACTACAAGGAGATATCATCTCACACCAGTCAGAATGGCCATCATCAAAAAATCTACAAACAATAAATGCTGGAGAGGGTGTGGAGAAAAGGGAACACTCTTGCACTGTTGGTGGGAATGTAAATTGATACAGCCACTATGGAGAACAGTATGGAGGTTCCTTAAAAAACTAAAAATAGAACTACCATACGACCCAGCAATCCCACTACTGGGCATATACCCTGAGAAAACCATAATTCAAAAAGAGTCATGTACCAAAATGTTCATTGCAGCTCTATTTACAATAGCCAGGACGTGGAAGCAACCTAAGTGTCCATCATCGGATGAATGGATAAAGAAGATGTGGCACATATATACAATGGAATATTACTCAGCCATAAAAAGAAATGAAATGGAGTTATTTGTAGTGAGGTGGATGGAGTTAGAGTCTGTCATACAGAGTGAAGTAAGTCAGAAAGAGAAAAACAAATACAGTATGCTAACACATATATATGGAATCTAAGGAAAAAAAAAAAAAAGGTCATGAAGAACCTAGTGGCAAGACGGGAATAAAGACACAGACCTACTAGAGAATGGACTTGAGGGTATGGGGAGGGGGAAGGGCAAGCTGTGACAAAGAGAGAGGGTGGCATAGACATATATACACTACCAAATGTAAAATAGATAGCTGGTGGGAAGCAACCGCATAGCACAGGGAGATCAGTTCTGTGCTTTGTGACCACCTAGAGGTGTGGGATAGGGAGGGCGGGAGGGAGGGAGATGCAAGAGAGAAGAGATACGGGAACATATATGTATATGTAGCTGATTTACTTTGTTATAAAGCAGAAACTGGCACACCATTGTAAAGCAAATATACTCCAGTAAAGATGTTTAAAAAAAAAAATTATATCTCAACAACAAAAAAGAATTATAGCCACAGGCAACAGCACAGAAGAATTTCTTTTTTTAAGTTTGATAATTTTTTAATATATATATTTATTGAAGTATAGTTGATTTACAATGTTTCAGGTATACAGCAAAGTGATTCAGTTATACATATACATATATATTATTTTTCAGATTATTTTCCATTATAGGTTATTACAAGATATTGAATATAGTTCCCTGTGGTATACAGTAAATCATTGTTGCTTGTTGTGTATCTGTTTTATGTACAGTAGTGTGTATCTGTTAATCCCATACTCCTAATTTATCCCTACCCACTCTTTCCTTTTGGTAGCCATAAGTTTGCTTTCTATGTCTGTGAGTCTATTTCTGTTTTTTTAGATTCCACATATAAGTGATATCAGACGATATTTGTCTTTCTCTGACTTACTTCACTTAGTATGATAATCTCTAGGTCCATCCATGTTGCTGCAAATGGCATTATTTCATTCTTTTCTATGGCTGAGTTATATTCCATTGTATATATATAGAACCACACCTTCTTTATCCATTCATCTGTTCACGGACATTTAAGTTGCTTCCACAACTTGGCTATTGTAAATAGTGCTACAATGAACATTGGGGTGCATGTATCTTTTCAAATTAGAGTTTATCTTTTTCTGGATATATGCCCAGTAGTGGGATTGCTGGGTCGTATGGTAGCTCTACTTTTAGTTTTTTAAGGAACCTCCATGCTGTTCTCCATAGTGGCTGCACCAATTTACATTCCTACGAACAGTGTAGGAGGGTTCCCATGCATAGAAGAATTTCATAAGCATGATGTCTAGCAAAATAAGGCCAGACACAAAAGAATTCATACTGAATGACTGCATTTACATAAAGTTCAAACAGAGGGAAAACTAATCTAAGGTATTAGAAGTCAGGATAATGGTACCACTACAGAAGAGGGAGGGGTTGAGTATGGGCAAGAGGGGGACTTCTAGGGCACTGGTTACGCTCTATTTCTTGATTTGGGTGGTGGTTACATGGGATTGTTTACTTTTTGATAATTCATCAAGTATACACTTATGACTTAGATGTTATACTTCAATGAGAAAGTTTGTTTGAAAAGTATAAATGGGATAGTATACATGAAAGTGCCAGCAAACTTCCTGGCATTAGTAAGTACTCAATACATGTGTATTACTTACTCTTTGCCATTGGACCCAGAGTATTACCAAATCCAGTGGAGGCATTTTGTTCATCTATCAAGTCAACAAGTTATCACCTACTGAACTATGTATACAGGGTATACAGTGATGAGCAAAACAGACATAATTCTTGACTTCGGAGAATGTACAGTCTGATAGAGGAAGAGAGTCATTTTAAAAATTAACACACAAAACAATGCATAATTACAAACTGCAATAAGTGCTATGAGAAAAAACCAATAGTGAGAACTAATTTAAATTGAGGGGTATCTGAGAAAGTGGCATAGCTTTGTGATTGATTACTGAATCCTAGGACAGCAAGGTTGCCCCACAAAGCACTTGAAAATATGTCTATACCAATCAAGGAGCATTACTCCTACTAGTTATTATGGCAAAGGTGAATAAAAATTCACACTTCCTCCTCAAAATGCCAGGAGAGAAGTATCTAAGAAATAAGGAAATAAGAAATAAAGGCAGAATGGCGTAGTGGTTAAGAACATGGACTCAGGAGTCAGACTGTGCCCAGATGACAATCAATCCTAGGTCTGCCATTCACTTACAGTGTGTTCTTGGGCAAGTTACTTAACCTCTCTGTGCTTCTGTATGCATCTGTTAAAAATGTCACATAAAATCTCAGGAAGTTCACCAACTAGTCCTGCACACTGGTTAGGAGCCCCTTTCTAGGGATTCCTGAAGCTCAAAAGAGGTCAGCTCATAATCTGTAGAAAGGCTGAGTTAGACCCAGAGAAAAAAGGTGACTTGCCTAAGGTCACTTAGCCCCTGTTGGGAAAGGCGGTCTCGTGCACACAGTCTTTCAACCTCCTCTCGGCAACATAAGAGCGGGCCTTGGGCCTTGAAACACTTCCTTACCAAGAGATAAAGAGCCCACAAGCCTCTGCTGGACTTATTACCTTGTGTGGGACCATCTTTCCCTGTTTCAGACTCAGTGTGTACTCCTTTGTTATGCTTAAGCATGTTCATCATATGATATGTGGTCCACTGTTATATCTGTCTCCTGCAAGGAGGGCACAAGGTCCTTCATTCTGTGGCACAAGAGGAGTGCATGTGGACCAATGGCCCTATGTCAGCTGCCAGAGCCAGGGGTAGGCCACAGGCTTCCTGAGTTCCCATCCTGAGCTCCTTCCAAACCTCTGATTTTGGCCCCCTAGGCACAGAATACATCAACTTACTTCATTCTTAGATCCCTGGGAGACCATTGAGGTCTGGACCCATAAATCTAAATGGTACACAAACCAAAACACTGAGTAATCTGAAGATTAGGCACCACCCCTAGGACACACCATGCTGAGTCATGACTGCACCTAGGTGCCGCCAGGGATTGAGGATCCACTGAAGGTGTCCGTGCCTTGAACCGTGGCCCCAATCAAAGCCTTCAATAGGGCAGGCGAGCCAGTTTCCCAAAGCCAATCAGAATCACCTTGTAATTAAATCTAATGCCCAATCTACTTGCCCCGCTGACCCATACAGAAGTGCATGCTGCTTTCAGTCATCCTGACACTGATTACAGAGTGCAGTTGGCCAAGGATTCTACTAATTAAGAAAAAGAGTGCCCTTGTGGCCCATCTCCCTGCAGAGATGCGTGGTCTTTATCCAGGTGAGAAGACGGCTTCGGAGCCTCGGTTTTTGTAACATCACCCTGTCTGACACCTGCCCTTCTGGTTTGGAGAGTATGAAGGTCCACCCTCTACCACACTGCCAAGAACCAGTATGCCGGGCTCATGCAGGACAGCCTGACACTCCTGCCCTGGAGTGGTGTTTATGGACGACTGTGTATGAAGCACAAATCCCCAGTCCTCAAATGGCCCACATTCTATCCCTGGCCTGAGCTAAATCCTGAGAAGGCGATATAAAGGGACTACATCCATCCATGCTGCAGAATTGCCTTCACTAAGTTATGTTTTAAAGTCACACACCCAATTTTTTAATACCCATTAAATAACAACTTCCCATTCACAACCTCAATTTTTGTCAAAACTACAAGAATAGACACATGAAAAAAATCACTACTTTGGCTGTCAAAATGCTGTTGAGAATTTTGTCCATTTCATCATGAAGTGTACACCTTTATAAAGTCTCACATGAAATATATTTTTTTTAGAATTTAAATCTAAGAAATGCTTCATTTTCTCATAAAAAGAACAACAATTTTATTACTTAACGATCATGAGGACCATGAAACTGATGGTGTTGTCTTTTTGGAACTGCCACCAGAAATCTTGAAGTATAATAACAGCAATTGTGTTGACCCTTACGGTTGGTGTATTTGAATTCTCCTTTATCTTAGTTCTACTTTTCTACACTAAAAAAAAACTGTACTAGTTTATTCTTTACGTATTTTATTACAAGCAGCTTTAAATCTAACTGAAGAGGCTACAAATAGATAAATACATTTAAAAGGGAAGAAAAAATTTTCTCTCAAAGGTGAGATTGGTTCAAGGTGGCAGAGTAGAAGGACTTGTGCTCACTCCCTCATGCAAGAGCACCGGAATCACAAATAACTACTGAACAATCAACAGGAAGACACTGGAACTCACCAAAAAAGATACTCCACATCAAAAGACAAAGGAGAAGCCACAATGAGAAGGTAGGAGGGGCACAATCACATTAAAATCAAATCCCATAACTGCTGGGTGGGTGACTCACAAACTGGAGAACAACTATACCACAGAAGTCCACCCACTGGAGTGAAGGATCTGAGCCCCACATCAGGCTTCCCAACCTGGGGGTCCAGCAACAGAAGAAGGAATTCCCAGAGAATCAGACTATGAAGGCTAGCGAGATTTGATTGCAGGACTTCAACAGGACTGGGGGAAACAGAGACTCCATTCTTGGAGGGCACACACAAAGTAGTGTGTGTGTCAGGACCCAGAGAGAAGGAGCAGTGACCCTGTAGGACTGAACCAGACCTACCTGCTACTGTTGGAGGGTCTCCTGTAGAGGCAGGGGGCAGCTGTGGCTCACCATGGGGACAAGGACACTGGCAGCAGAAGTTCTGGGAAGTACTCCTTGGCGGAGCCCTCCTGGAGTCCTCCAGTAACCTGTAGCCTCCAGTGCTGGGTTGCCTCAGGCCAAACAACCAACGGGGAGGGAACTCAGCCCCACCCATCAGCAGACAAGCAGATTAAGGTTTTACTGAGCTCTGCTGACCACAGCAACACCTAGCTCTACCCACCACCAGTCCCCCCCATCAGGAAGCTTGCACAAGCCTCTTAGATAACCTCATCCACCAGAGCAGAAGCAAGAAGAACTACAATCCTGCAGCATGTGGAATGAAAACCACATTCACAGAAAGATAGACAAAATGAAAAGGCAGAGGACTATGTACCAGATGAAGGAACAAGATAAAACCCCAGAAAAACAACTAAATGAAGCAGAGATAGGCAACCTTCCAGAAAAAGAATTCAGAATAATGATAGTGAAGATGATCCACGACCTTGGAAAAAGAATGGAGGCAAAGATCGAGAAGATGCAAGAAATGTTTAACAAAGACCTAGAAGAATTAAAGAACAAACACCTAGAAGAATTAAAGAACAAACAAACAGAGATGAACAATACAATAACTGAAATGAAAAATACACTAGAAGGAATCAATAGCAGAATAACTGAGGCAGAAGAATGGATAAGTGACCTGGAAGACAGAATGGTGGAATTCACTGCCACGGAACAGAACAAAGAAAAAAGAATGAAAAGAAATGAAGACAGCTTAAGAGACCTCTGGGACAACATAAACGCACCAATATTCACATTATAGGGGTCCCAGAAGGAGAAGAGAGAGAGAAAGGACCGGAGAAAATATTTCAGGAGAATATAGTCGAAAACTTCCTTAACATGGGAAAGGAAATAGCCACCCAAGTCCAGGAAGCACAGAGAGTCCCAGGCAGGATAAACCCAAGGAGAAACACGCCGAGAAACACAGTAATCAAATTGACAAAAATTAAAGACAAAGAAAAATTATTAAAAGCAACAAGGGAAAAATGACAAATAACATACAAGGGAACCCCCATAAGGTTAACAGTTGAGTTCTCAGGAGAAACTCTACAAGCCAGAAGGAAGTGGCATGATATTTTTAAAGTGATGAAGGGAAGAACCTACAACCAAGATTACTCTACCTTGCAAGGATCTCATTCAGAGTCAATGGAGAAATCAAAAGCTTTACCGACAAGGAAAAGCTAAGAGAATTCAGCACCACCAAACCAGCTCTACAGCAAATGCTAAAGGAACTTCTTTATGTGGGAAACACAAGAGAAGAAAAGGACCTACAAAAACAAACCCAAAACAATTAAGAAAATGGTAATAGGAACATATATATTGATAATTACCTTAAATGTGAATGGATTAAATGCTCCAACCAAAAGACACAGGCTCACTGAATGGATACAAAAACAAGACCCATATAAGCTGTCTACAAGAGACCCACTTCAGACCTAGGGACACATACAGACTGAAAGTGAGGGGATGGAAAAAGATATTCCATGCAAGTGGAAATCAAAAGAAAGCTGGAGTAGCAATACTCATATCAGATAAAATGGACCTTAAAATAAAGAATGTTACAAGAGACAAGGAAGGACACTACATAATGATCAAGGGATCAATCCAAGAAGAAGACATAACAATTATAAATACATATGCACCCAACATAGGAGCACTCAATGCATAAGGCTATAAAAGAGGAAATCGACAGTAACACAATAATAGTGGGGGACTCTAACACCAATGGACAGATCATCCAGACAGAAAATTAATAAGGAAACACAAGCTTTAAATGACACAATAAACCAGATAGAATCAATTGATATTTATAGGACATTCCATCCAAAAATGGCAGATTACACTTTCTTCTCAAGTGCACATGGAACTGTCTCCAGGATAGATCACATCCTGGGTCACAAATCAAGCCTTGGTAAATTTAAGAAAATTGAAATCATATCAAGCATCTTTTCCGACCACAATGCTATGAGATTAGAAATCAATTACAGGGGAAAAAACCTAAAAAAACACAAACACATGGAGGCTAAACAATATGTTGCTAAATAACCAAGAGATCACTGAAGAAATCAAAGAGGAAATCAAAAAATACCTAGAGACAAATAACAACGAAACACAACAATCCAAAACCTATGGGATACAGCAAAAGCTCTTATAAGAGGGAAGTTTATAGCAATATAAGCCTACCTCAAGGAACAAGAAACATCTCAAATAAACAATCTAACCTTACACCTAAAGGAACTAGAGAAAGAAGAACAAACAAAACCCAAAGTTAGCAGAAGGAAAGAAATCATAAAGATCAGAGCAGAAATAAATGAAATAGAAACAAAGAAAACAATAGCAAAGATCAATACGACTAGAAGCTAGTTCTTTGAGAAGATAAACAAAATTGATAAACCTTTAGCCAGACTCATCAAGAAAAAGAGGGAGAGGACTCAAATCAATAAAATTAGAAATGAAAAAGGAGAAGTTACAACAGACACCACAGAAATACAAAGCATCATAAGAGACTACTACAAGTAACTCTATGCCAATAAAATGGACAACCTAGAAGAAATGGACAAATTCTTAGAAAGGTTTAACCTTCCATGACTGAACCAGGAAGAAATAGAAAATATGAACAGATCAATCACAAGTAATGAAATTGAAACTGTGGTTAAAAATCTCCCCAAAAAAAAAAAAAACTCCCAAAAAACAAAAGTCCAGGACCAGATGGCTTCACAGGAGAATCTATCAAACATTTAGAGAAGAGCTAACACCCATCCTTCTCAAACTCTTCCAAACAATTTCAGAGGAAGGAACACCCCAAAACTCATTCTATGAAGTCACCACCACCCTGATACCAAAACCAGGCAAAGATACTACAAAAAAAGAAAATTACAGACCAATATCATTGATGAATATAGATGCAAAAATCCTCAACAAAATACTAGCAAACAGAATCCAACAACACATTAAAAGGATCATACACCATGATCAAGTGGGATTTATCCCAGGGATGCAAGGATTCTTCAATATATGCAAATCAATCAATGTGATATACCATATTAACAAACTGAAGAATAAAAACCATATGTCATCTCAATACATGCAGAAAAAGCTTTTGACAAAATTCAACACCCATTTATGATAAAAACTCTCCAGAAAGTGGGCATAGAGGGAACCTACCTCAACATAATAAAGGCCATATATGACAAACCCACAGCAAACATCATTCTCAATGGTGAGAAACTGAAAGCATTTCCTCTAAGATCAGGAACAAGACAAGGATGTCCACTCTTGTCACTATTATTCAACATAGCCTTGGAAGTCCTAGGTACGGCAATCAGAGAAGAAAAAGAAATAAAAGGAATACAAATTGGAAAAGAAGAAGTAAAACTGTCACTGTTTGCAGTTGACATACTATACAAAGATAATCCTAGAGATGCCACCAGAAAACAACTAGAGCTAATCAATGAATCTGGTAAAGTTGCAGTATACAAAATTAATGCACAGAAATCTCTTGCATTCCTATACACTAACAACGAAAGATCAGAAAGAAAAATTAAGGAAACAATCCCATTCACCATTGAAACAAAAAGAATAAAATACCTAGGAATAAACCTACCTAAGGAGGTAAAAGACCTGGACTCAGAAAACTATAAGACACTGATGAAAGAAATCAAAGATGATACAAGCAGATGGAGAGATATACCATGTTCTTGGATTGGAAGAATGAATATTGTGAAAATGACTTTACTACCCAAAGCAATCTACAGATTCAGTGCAATCCCTATCAAATTACCAATGGCATTTTTTACAGAACTAGAACAAAAAATCTTAAAATTTGTATGGAGACACAAAAGACCCCCAAATAGCCAAAGCAATCTTGAGGGAAAAAAACGGAGCTGGAGGAATCAGACTCCCTAACTTCAGACTATACTACAAAGCTACAGTAATCAGGACAATATGGTACTGGCACAAAAACAGAAATATAGATCAATGGAACAGGGTAGAAAGCCCAGAGATAAACCCACGCACCTATGGTCAACTAATCTATGACAAAGGAGGCAAGGATATACAGTGGAGAAAAGACAGACTCTTCAATAAGTGGTGCTGGGAAAACTGGACAGCTACATGCAAAAGAATGAAATTAGAACACTCCCTAACACCATACACAAAAATAAACTCAAAATGGGTTAAAGACCTAAATGTAAGACTGGACACTATAAAACTCTTAGAGGAAAACATAGGAAGAACACTCTTTGACATAAATCACAGCAAGATCCTTTTTGATCCACCTCCTAGAGTAATGGAAATAAAAACAAAAATAAACAAATGGGACCTAATGAAACTGAAAAGCTTTTGCACAGCAAAGGAAACTATAAACAAGACGAAAAGGTAACCCTCAGAATGGGAGAAAATATTTGCAAACAAATCAGTGGACAAAGGATTAATCACCAAAATATATAAACAGCTCATGCAGCTCAATATTAAAAAAACAAAAAACCCACTCCAAAAATAGGCAGAAGACCTAAATAGACATTTCTCCAAAGAAGACATACAGATGGCCAAGAGGCACGTGAAAAGCTGCTCAATATCACTAATTATTAGAGAAATGCAAATCAAAATTACTATGATGTATAATCTCACACCGGTTAGAATGGGCGTCATCAGAAAATCCACAAACAAGAAATGCTGGAGAGGGTGTGGAGAAAAGGGAACCTTCTTGCCCTGTTGGTGGGAATGTAAATTGATACAGCCACTATGGAGAATAGTATGGAGGTTCCTTAAAAAACTAAAAATAGAATTACCATTTTGCCCAGTAGTGAGTAGTAGTAGTAGTATATGTCCTGTAGTGGGATTGACGCAGGAATCCCACTACTGGGCATATACCCAGAGAAAGCCATAATTCAAAAGACACATGCACCCCAATGTTCACTGCCTCTCTATTTACAATAGGCAGGTCATGGAAGCAACCTAAATGCCCATCGACAGACGAATGGATAAAGAAGATGTGGTACATATATATGATGGAATATTACTCAGCCATAAAAAGGAACGAAATTGGGTCATTTGTAGAGACGTGGATGGACCTAGAGACTGTCATACAGAGTGAAGTAAGTCAGAAAGTGAAAAACAAATATCGTATATTAACACATATATGTGGAATCTAGAAAAATGGTACAGATGAACCAGTTTGCAGGGCAGAAATAGAGACACAGATGTAGAGAACAAATGTATGGACACCAAGGGCGGAAAGCAGGGTGGGGGGGTGGGATGATTAGGAGATTGGGATTGACATATATACACTAATATGTATAAAATAGATAATAAGAGCCTGTATAAAAAATAAAATAAAATTCATAAAAAAATAAGTTTTCTCTCAAAGATTATAAATAGTGAATAAAGATATACTCTGGTTTATACACAGTGTTATGTTTCCAATTTTATTCAATATGACCCCTCTTAATGACAGGAATATGTTTATCAGAACGTAGATTAGGATGCAGGCAGGAAGCTCCAAGGATGCTGAGACATCAGTCAGAGATGTCACACCCCTGCAAGCAGGACCCTGCATTTCACATAAAGGACCCAAATGCAGCTTCCAACAGCCAAATCCACTGTTCTTAGGGTCATTTTGACCCCACCAGGCGTTGCTTTCCTGATCAGTCAGTCAATAAGCAGTTTTGACCACACATTGTGGCTCCACATTTAGCAACTTTAAATCCTTTTGTGGAACATGATAGGGTATGGATAAACAAACAAATGAATAATTACTGATTGAATCCAACACCATTTCAAGTGTTAAGTTGTTAAGAACAAATACAAAATTTGATCTCTACAAATATAATCAAGGACTTAAGGTGTACTCATGAAACAGCTAGAGAATACACAGTTAAGTGATGAAGGTCCAGATAAGGCATCATCGTTCAACTCTTGCCAAGTACCTCGGCACAGGCCTGGCTGGTCACGGCAGAGACAATCGGTGTAGAAATTATTAACAAGGGCAAGATTATGCTAGTTAGAATCACTAACTTAGATTTGACAGGTGTAACCAGAAACCCCTAGCCATGTTTTTTTCATTTAACCCCAGATTTTTAAATCTCACAGAGCACCGGTTTTTACATAAAAATGTTTTCAGTAAGAGGGAAAAAAAGAATCACTAAGTTATTCATTCAATAAATATCTGCTGCATGTCTACAACCTGGTAGGCACTTTCTAGGTGTTGGGAATAGAGCAGTGAACAAAACAGACCAAGTCCCTACCCTCATGGAGCCTACATTCTAGGGAGAAAAATAGAAAATAAATAAGCAACTATATAATATGTTAGATGGGATCAGTGCTAGGGAGAGTAAAAAGCAGAGTGAGGGAGGGGGCAGGGGAAGTGAGAGTGTTGTCATGTAAGAGAAGGAGGGAGGTCAGGTGACAGGAGCAGAGAGCTGCAGGAGGTGAGAAAGAGAACCAGGCTACAGTCACTAGGGGAAGAGCATTACAGTGGAGGGAACAGCATGTGCTAAGGCCCTGAGATGGGCTTGCCTAGCCTGTTCAAGGAGCAACAAGGAAGGCAGTGTGGTGGGAAGAGTGAGCAATGCTGGGCACAGTGCAAGAAGATGAGGCCAAAGGCAGGGCAGCCCCAATCAGTCATATCACCAGGGAAGGCTCCTAGGAGAGGATGGGGTTCAGCCAGGAGGAAATTCAGCTGGTTGCTCTCTGGCCAAAGGGAACACCATGAACAAAGCCTGGGAACCAGGGAAGAGCTCAGGAAGGTTCTGTTGCCTGGAGAGCCTAGTGTACGAAGCCAATCAGATTCCAGATGTGAGCAAACGTGAGAGAAGCTTGAATGGTGGGGAGGAGCCTGTGATGGAAACCAGCCGCAAGCCTTATGTCTCGGGAGCTTTTCAGAAAGCACTCAGGCAGGAATTGCAACCCCAGCACTGTCCTTTCCACTGGGACCCAATAGGGGTCCCACTCCAGGCACCATTTGGGGAAAGAAAAAAAAAGTAGAAAGAAAATAGAATGGTTTGATGAAAAGATAGAATACTTCCATATATGTCTGGGGGCACATGTTGCCTATAGGAGTAATTAGGATCATGAGAACGTTAAGGCTGCTCCTGAAACTTCCAGGAAACATCACAAACATTTTCCCCTGCCCTCTGTAAACCACTGAAGGAGAAACTGAGGAAGGTTCCAGAGCCAAAGCTGAGGTTGGCTGAATAGGTACAACTACCTCTAAAGGGATGATCCCTTCCGGGAAAGCAAAACATGAGGAGAACACCCGAGAGGCATGGACAGTGAGACATGAGGCAGGTGAAGAGGCAACAGAGACTCTCCTCATCACAATGTTTCAATGCTTTGAAGAGAGTCTGAATAAATGTTAATCCCTTTGGATCAAGTTTAAAGCTTCAAGTATTGTCAAAAGCCATGAGAGAACTGTTCTGGTTTCCACTGGGTAAAGTGAGGTGGATTTGAAACACAGAATCTGGATCTATTCCTAGCTTTGTAACTAACTCTACTGGAGTAAAATGTTGTATAATCATTTCTCTCAAACAATAAGTTTCTAGTTAACTGTTCCTCACCAATTTACACACACACACACACACACAACTGTATACCAGGCTTGGGAGGTGGGGTAATCAGATCAAGCAAAAGATATAGTTTCTGGTCCAAGAAGCATACAATCTGCCTCAGGAGACAAGGCTAAACCATAGGGGGAAGTATGTGAAGACCTGTATCCACATACTTCTTGGTTTCCTCTTCCTATAAAAATGAAAAGGCAAAAAAAATATCTGAAAGAAAAACTCCAAGCTGATAATGGTTTTTACCTCTGAGAAGAGAGAAACAGGACCAGGAGGAATGGTACTAGTCAAAGAAGTCTTAGATTGTATCTGTAATGTTTTAATTTTTTCAAGAATCAAGAACTTATACTTTATTTGTATGTAAATAAAAATTACTTTGAGCCTTCCAGTATATGAGGACACAGCAAGAAGACAGCTGTCCACGAACCAGGAAGCAGGTCCTCACCAGACACCAAATCTTCCCATGCCTTGATCTTAGACTTCCCAGCCTCCAGAACTGTGAGAAATAAACTTTTGTTGTTTATGCGCCAAAAAAAAAAAAATTACTTTAAGATCTGCAGTTACATCAACATGTTTGAACCGTGAGAAAGAAAATCATACCCCACATTGATTTGGGCCTTATTTTAAAATCCTTAACAATCATAGTTTCAGAAATAGGTCCTGATACATAAGGAAAGTCAGTTAAATGTCACTATTGTTTGGTCACCGAGTTTATTATCTTCTTCCAAGAAAGACACAAAGGATAAGAGTTTTCTGTTTTTCCATTTTCTGATCAAGAAAAGTTTGACAGAGCTGAGCAAGAACACATCAGGGATCTCAAGGTCCGCCTAGTGCCCCCAGTTCATTCCTAATTGTGAACATGTTTGGGGAAGGCTTAAATTCTGTAATTACATCCCAAGTGTATTTAAAGGAGCCTCATTCAGATGGAACAAATGCTTCACATTTAATCATGCCAAACCCCATAAGAAACATAATAACTGGGATTTGTACAGAACTTTTCCTCAGATGAGCTTAAACCACACCACAACGTTTCCTTGAGCCACACAGTATCCTAGTGACACATCCAGATGTGATGACCACCTGATCTTGCTGCTGAGGCTCACAGAGAGTTCCTAAGTTGTCTGAGGTTGCACAGCAGGCAGAGTCAGAATGGGCCCTGGGGTAGCCACCCCGAGCAGTGACTCGTCGGGTAACCAAGCTTCTCCCACAGGGGACCTGATGCCTTGAGATGACCTGGTCGTCTCCTCTCATCTGCACCGCAACTGTGAACACTGCAGGGGGCTTCTCCCAGGCAGCATTACAGAGAGACCTCAGTGCCGAGGGGACATGGCCACATCACCATTAGGTTGTCACAGCAGAAGCCATTCTTACACCACTTGGCCGTGGACTCTGGGTCAGAAAATGTTCCCTCCATAGAGGCAGGGTGGGGGGTGGTATAGTGGAAAAAGCACGGGCCCTGGCAGGAAGCAGTCCTGGGCTGAAGTGCAGCTTCCCTGCTGTGTGACAGGCTCTCTATCTCCCGGGGCGGGCAGAGTGGACACTCATTAAATGCCACTTTCCCTTCTGATAGCAAGAACTGGACATGTCGGTTTCCAATGTGATTTGCTTTTATTTTCCCTGATAGAAAATAATAAATTTTGATCAAGAGGATGAAAGAGAAGACCAACATGAATGGAGATTTCAGATATTCTGGAATGAATTGGGTGGGAATGGGGAGGTGGAAGAGACAGAAGGTAAGAAAAGAAAGGAACAGAAAAAGATGGAAAGGTTGAAAGGAGGGGAAGACGAAAGGAAGTTAGAAAAGAGACCATTGGAATATGAGAAAGATGGAGAAAGGAGAAAAGCAAGAAGACCGCAGGCATTAGATAATCCAAACTCAGAATAGAAGGTCAGCAGAACACAGGCATCAGCAACAGCAGCCCCAAGACCACACACAAAACCCAGAGACAGCAGGCCTGGCTGCCAAAGACTGATTTACCAAGAGGGTGGGAAGACATTTACACAAGGACAGTTCCTTCAAAAGCAAGAATTATTTGTATTACTGTTACTAATCACCCCAACAATGGTAACTCATGGCCACAGGGAGCCCACTCAGCAGGCCCCTGCCCTTCACACACACAGGGCGACCAGCTCTTCTGTGGTCACGTGGGGGTGGGTGGCGTGAGGCCGGGGGTCAGGACTACCTCGTGCTCCTTCAGTAGACAGGAAACATTTCAGCCATGCCTGGGGGTCTTCTGAATATGGGCATGACAGTTTCCTACATGAATTCAAAAATAATGAAATAGTATTGAGTCAAATATCTGGAATACCTCCTTACAAAAGCTTTTTTGTTTTGTTTCATTTTTTAATAAATAATATACTTTCAGCATTCCCTGAAATAAGCTGCCCAGACTATGGGCATTTTCAGGGAGAAACTGAGTAGAATTGATATTTCATGATTTTGTTATAGACCGTGGGAAAAAACTCAAAACGTAATACACACAATACAGAAAGTCACATAAGTGATTACACAAACCAAATTAGAGGTAAAAAGATTTGGGATCCAGGTCTGTGATTCACTATGTTATTTTGGGAAAACAACAACCACTTGTGGCCTCAGTATTTCCTTCTGTGAAATGGAGATGAAAGTGTCTGCTCCTGCAGCTATTCTCAAAATCAGTGTAACTAGCAAAAAAGGAACTATCATGCTCCCTAGAAAATAAATTCACCTGTACTTACTTTAATGGATTTTATAGTTCTTATTAGCTTGTCATATACACAAGGCTACTGGAGGTTTCTTTGATACAGTTTACCTTGCAGCTATTAAGATTAATAAGGACTAGCTGTCTCTAAGAGAAGTCTACAAAATTTCTGCAATAAAGATAAGCGGATATTATTTTTATTGTCATAAAAGATTCTATGAGAGTACATCCACCTATACATCATATTTTTAGAAACTAAGGAACAATTTGTAAGTTGGTGAAATTGAACATGTTTTTTAATAATAATGAAAGAAAACTTCCTTCTAGGCTTATGATAGTCAAAGTGAATAGAACCTAATAGAAAGGGTCCCAGGTTGGCGAAATTCTACAAAAGCAGTGAAAACTCAACAGACCACCAACTCTGCAGCTCACAGATTCTCTCCTGGGTCCAACATTTTGCTGCTATGATCATCAAAAAACAAAAGTATCATCTTTAATGCAGCATGAGCACCTTATGCTTTGACGGCAGATGGACACAGAGAGAGGGGTTGTGAGGAACAGAGTCACCAGCGAGGGGAACAGGCCAGACGGGAGTTAAGCCAGACTGTATTTGTGTTTATCATCACATGAGAGCAAGCATCTAATGTAATCGGACACTTCAGTCCCAACATAGCCAAATCAAATGTGCTGTTGCAAACTGTGAAAGAGACCTTGTTTGGGACTGAAATGGCTCAGATTAAGAATCCACATATTTTACTTTCAGGAGATGAAGCTACTGTTGGCTCACAGGGTTTTTCTTGAGAGCAGTTCAGCACATTGTCTACACACTCTGACGGTGCTATGGCCGCACAGTTGGTGTGAGGTGTAGCTGTCCCTCAGGGGCCAGGCTGTACAGAGGGAGAATGCAAAATAGGAGTGGTATTCAAGGAAATGCTGAGATTAAAAGCCCCTGGAGAAGAAACAGGAGGAATGGAGTTGGCCATGAATCAGTCCATTATACACCAGGGGTGTTGTCTGCAAAAGATGTCTGGCTAAAAGGTGCAATTAAAAACCCTATAGAAGCACCAGGATCCCCAAACCCAGTGTTTCACAAGCTCTCAGCCTGAGTCCTTCATTTCTCTTGGCAACCTAGGTAAGTCCTTCAAGAAAAAAAATCTATATCTGTTTTTATAAATGTTTCCGTTTCTTGGTACTCTTACATAAACAATTAAACTGTGCTGTTGTAATTTTGCCTTTCTGGAGAATTCTATGACATTGCCAACAAAGACATGTTTTTATTAGAATGAGGGGGGCAAAATCCTAGGGGACTTTGCTTGAAAGCTAATATTTTGAGAATATTCCTCTATTGTCTTCAAGAAGGCTAGCATCTGAAGGACAGTTCCTGTCTTGGTCTCCAACCACTGCTAGGTAGTCCATTATTGGACTTTAGTGTGATAACGCTGTATCTCCTCCTCCAGGCATTGAGTTCCTTGAGGAAAGAAACTGTTTCTTATTCATCTCGCATTTCTAGAACACACCACAGCAGTGGCACAAAAGGAATAGTTAACAAACGCTTGTAGAACCAGTTAATTCATCACTATTGCTATCACAGAATCTTCTGGCTACAAAAGACCTCAGAGGTCAGGTGGCCAGAGGTTCTTGAAGCTGCATCAGAATCAGCCAGAAGCTTTTTAAATGTCGAATCCAGGGGCTCACTACTTACCTACTGAGTCACAATTTCTGGAGTTGGGACCTGGGGTCTGTTTCTCTAAAGGTCCCCCTGGTGATTCTAAAGCACAGTAAGGTGTGCAAACCACAGACCTAATCCAACAAGTCACTCAAACTAGGAATCATTCATTTGTTCATGTATCCATTCATAAAACACTTTCTGAACTTCTACTATATTCTAGGCACTAGGATAAATATAAAATAGATATGATATGGTCCTGGTCCTCACAGAACAATCTTTAAAGAAGCGAGATAAGAAACAACCAATTAATATACAATGTGATATGTATCATAATAGGATTAAGTACAAAGAAATAGATAATTTAATGCAGATGATTCTCTCAACCTGCTTTTTACTTCCTGGGTCAGGCAGTGCAGTGCCGACAGCCCTTCCCAACATCACTATCCACAGGGGAGGCTTTAAATGTGGAAGCAGAAGCTGTACATCTTCATTCCAGGTGACTTCTAGGCAGTGCATTCATGGCTGCAGAGCCAAGGAAGCCTGCTCAGTTTCTGCCCTCTTCTTTTTAAGGATTATAGTAAAAGCACCATCATTGCAAGTGAAATACAAACTAAAAATGCCAAATTTCACAAATTTCCAAAGCCAACCAGACATCTGACATTACAAATAAGTCAGATCTTTACACTGTAATCTGCCTCCAAGCCATGGAGGAGGAAGAGAGTATAGCAATTCAGGAACATGAAACAAGTTGGGAAGTCTTTGTTCTATTCCAGGTGCACTCCATTTGGCTAAACAAGATGCCTCACTGTCTTCTGAGAAGTATTATCAGTATCATCAATGTTTTCCACTCTTATGCAAAGAGTGATGGAGAATGTCAGAGGCTGAACAAGACAGAATTGAAGAAACTTCTCCAACAAGAGTTTGGAAATGCTCTGGAGGTAAGAAGAACCATCGGTCTCTTGCCCATCTACTCTGTTACTTGGGACTGTCTTCTTGGATCCAATGGCACTACCCTCTCCTGGTTTTTCTACCTATCCAGCTATTTCTTCTTAGGATTATTTCAAGTTCCTCTTCCTCTGTCCGTGACTTAAGGATTGATATTCTCTGGGATTCTCTTCTCCCTCTATGCATTCCCCCCAGTAATTTCACTAACACTCTTTGATTAACCACTGTCTGTATGTTGAATCTTTCAGTCAACTCATCAGTCCAGATCTCTCACCTGAGTTTCAGACACATAGAGCATCTCCCTTGGATATTGCACAATCATAGCAACTTCAACCTTTGCAAAACTCCCCACTCAAATCTTGTTCTCCTTCTATATCTCAGCAAATACAGCCACATCACCCACTCGTTTGTCTAATCCAAGAACCTGGACACCAGGCTTGACATCTCTCTCTCTTTCACCTATCAAATCTCATTTAATCACCAAGTCCTGCTCTGCTTATTCTGACTTCTGAATAAATATATCTCTCAGACCTGGACACTTCTCTCCTACAGTGGTCCAGGCCACTAGGGTCTCTACCTAGGTTATTACAATAGCCTCCTAACTAGTCTCCCACCCCTATTCTTGCCCCTCCTATCACCACCACCTACAGTATATTAGCTAACTGCAGCCAAAGTGATCTGGTTTAGGTGTTTATCTTACAGGCTCCCATTTCATCCCCGTGGCACTTATCACAGTATGTAATAATTGCCTGTTTACTTGTCTGTGAAGGCAGTGACCGTGTCTGTTATGTTTCCCTTTGTATTCCTGGAACCTGGCACAATTCCTGGCACATATTCATTCATTCATTTTTACTTAGCATCAATTATATGCCAGGTATCTTTCTAGGCTCTGAAGAAGATTCTCAAGCAAAATAGACACGATCCTTGCCTTCAAAAAGCTTACAAACAATAAACAAATAATTGTAAATATATATAGTTAAAAACAATGATAAATATTATGTTCCACTGGAGAGTCAGAGAAGATTCTTTGAGGAAGCGACATTTAAGTCAAGACTTGAAGGATGTGTAGAAGTTGGCTGGGAGAAGAGTGGGAAGAATAGTGTTCCAGGAAAAAAGAAAAGTATGAACAAAGTCCCTGAGTCAGGAAATAGCTTCATGTGTTTAAGGAACTAAAAGAAGGCCAGTGTGCCTAGGCAGGAAGAATGGCAGAAGATGAAGGTGGTAAGTTAGGGCAGAATGGGTACTAAGTCATGAAGAGAGCATTTTAAGGAATTTAGATTTTTTTTCCTAAACATAACAGGAAGCCATTAAAGAATTCTGAGCAAAAGAATAACAAGATCTAATTTACAGGGTTTTTTTTAAGTCACTTGACTTCTGGCTGGAAAACAGATTGTAAGGGAGCAAAGGAAGAAGCAAACAGACCTACTAGGAGGCTACTACAACAGTACAGGCAAAAGATGATGATAGCTTAGAATGGGGTCCAAGCAATGGGGAAGAAATAGATGGATTGATAATATGTTTTGGAGTAGGAACAGAAAACTTTATGGTAGACTAAATTGGAAGGTAAATGAGAGGAAAAAATCAAAAACAGCTACCAAGCTTCTGACTTAAGAAATTGGGAAGATGGTGCTGCCATTTACTGAGATGGGGAGGATTTGATGAAGACTAGGCATGAGGGGAAAGTCAGGAATTCAGAGTTTGACATGTTGAATTTCTTCTACCTGTGATATATCACAGAAAAGATGTCACCAAAGCAGTTGGATATATAAGTATGGAGCTCAGAAGAGGGATCTGGACCAAAGACAAAAATCTGATTATCATTTTCTGATTGATGGTATGAAGCCACAGGAATGGAATACAAGGTAAAAACAGGGTAAGAAGAACGTCCACAACTAAACCCTGAGCAACTCCAATATTTAGCGGTGAAGTGGAAGAGGAGAAATGAAAATAGGACATGGAGAAGGGAGACCAGAGATATAGGAGGAAAACCAGAAGACTGGGATGGTCATGGAATTCAAGAGAAGAGAATGTTTCCAATGGAAGAATTAGTTATTTGTGCTAATTGAAGCTGAGAGGTCAAAATGTGGATTGAAAAGTGTTCATTGTGTTTGGCAATAAGGAAGACACTTGGTGTGGTGGTAAATATGGATGCAAGAATGACATGGATTAAAGGGTGAATGATGGGTAAAGAAGTGGAGACATTTGCAGATAACTTTCAAGAATCTTGGAGATAAAGGGAGAGAAAAGATAATGGGTGGCAGGTAGAAAGAAACAGATGTGGGAACGTGGTACATAGGAAGATTTTTTCAAATATGATAGCTAATAAAGCATATGGTTACAGTATGATATCCAGTGAAGACTAAAATATTAAAAAGTCAAGAGAAAGATGGATTATCAGAAACAATTCGGTCTTTTAGAAAGTAAAGAGAATGAACTGCAGAGCACAAGTAGCTGGATTTGTCTTTGACTGAAACAGGTGAACTTCTTCTATTGTCTTAGGAAAAAGATGAGAGAGTTCTACTTTGGTGACTTGTATTTTATTTTTGAATATGAAACAGAGTCATCAATGGGAGTTGGATAAAGAGAGAGGGTATTAGTGATTACTAAATACTTAATAAAATAATGTTATATTTTAGTAATACTTGTTAGGAATAAATACTTCATTCACTGTGATCTCAAATTATAAAACTATACATAATACTGCTGTGGAAAATATTATCCAATGAGGTAACTAATGAAAAGAACAAAAAATAAAAAACAGAAGTGTTATGTGTCGCTTAAGAAATTTTCTAGGTAACAAAGAAGGCATAAGAAAAAATAACAAATGATGAATATATTATTTCCTTTCTTGTTTTTTTTTTTTTTTCCTCATAGAAATCAAGTAATTCTGAGACAACAGAAAAAATCCTCCAACAGCTGGATCAAGATGGTGACAAAACAGTTGATTTCAGTGAATTCATTTTGCTTGTGTTTGGAGTGACAAAAACCTATCATGCAAGCATAAAACCTCTTCTCTGTCCTGAATTAAAGGAAAGGGAGAGAAGATCTGAACTTCAAGGACAACAAGCAACAGAGCTAGAAGGCAGACAACTGCAGAAAGAAAAATTCCAAGAGAAAGATCAGAGCCAAGAGTCCCAAGATGCACAGAGACATAAAGTGAGAGACCAGATCCCAACACCCAGTGATGGTAAGAGTCATGGAGTGAGAGACTAGAGTGTATAATCACAGGATGTGAGAAGACACCAAGTGAGAGACCTGAGCCCTGAACCACAGGATACTGGAAGATACCAGGTGAGAGACCAAACCCAAATATCAAGAGATAGTAGGAGGTACCAAGGAAGAAACCAGAGGCTAAGATACCAGCATGATGGGAGATACCAAGTGAGAGACCAGATGCCAACATCAAGGCATGATGGAAAGCATCAGATGAGAGACTGGAACACAGAATCCCAAGATGTTCACAGACACCACAGGAGAGATCAGATCCCAACACCAAGAGATAATGAGAATCATCAAGTGAGAGATCAGAGCCTAGAATCTCAGGATACTGGGGGACACCTAGTGAGAGATACGATCACAACACTGAGACATAATGGGAGTCATCAAGATAGAGATCACAGGCTAGAGTCACAGAATGTTCCACAAAATGAAGTAAGACACCCGAGCCCTGAACCCCAGGACAGTGAAAGACTCCAAATTATCTCAGTACCAAGTAATAATAGGAGGCATCAAGGGAAAGACCACAGTGTAGACCCAGGATATTGAGAGACTCCAAGTAGGAGATATGGGACCTAAACCTCGGGGTCTTAAGCAACACCAAGTAAGAGACCTAAGCCTTGAGACCTGGGATGATAGAAGAAATCAAGGGAGAAAACAGATCCCAACAGCAAGGAAGGAAGGCAGTCTTCAAATGAAAGATCAGAAGCAAGATTCCCAGGATATTCAGAAAATCCAAGTGAGAAACCAAATTCCAACAGCAAATGATGATGGGCAATGACAAGTGAGGGACCCAAGCTTAGAATCTCAGGACTCTGGGAGATGCCATGGTAGAGACCAGATCCCAACACAAAGTGATTACAGGGGTCTTCAAGTAAGAGACCAGAGACTAGAACACCAAGATTATTCAAGACACCCTGGTAGAGATCAGATCCTAGAACCAAGAGTTGCTGAGTATCACCAATCAAGAATCCAGAGCCCAACACCAGGGGATGTTAGGTGGCATCAAGTAAGAGAAGATAAGGCTCTAGTATCTCAGGATGTTGAGAGCCAACAAGTGAGGAACCAGGTTCCAGCTCCAAGCAATGGTGGGAGACATCAAGTGCAAGACCACAGACCAGAGCCACAAGATCAGTTAAGGCAACAAGTTTGTGTAAAGACACTAGAACCGGGGGGTCTGGGCAAGATGGCGGAAGAGTAAGACGCGGAGATCACCTTCCTTCCCACAGATACATTAGAAATACATCTACACGTGGAACTGCTCCTACAGAACACCCACTGAATGCTGGCAGAAGACCTCAGACCTCCCAAAAGGCAAGAAACTCCCCACGTACTTGGGTAGGGCAAAAGAAAAAAGAACTAACAGAGACAAAAGAACAGAGATGGGACCTGCACCAGTGGGAGGGAGCTGTGAAGGAGGAAAGGTTTCCACACACTAGGAAGCCCCTTCGCGGGTGGAGACTGCGGGTGGCAGAGGGGGGAAGCTTCGGAGCCACGGAGGAGAGCGCAGCCACAGGGTTGCGGAGGGCAAAGCGGAGAGATTCCCGCACAGAGGATCGGCGCCGAGCAGCACTCACCAGCCCGAGAGGCTTGTCTGCTCACCCGCCTGGGCAGGCGGGGCTGGGAGCTGAGGCTTGGGCTTCGGTCGGATAGCAGGGAGAGGACTGGGGTTGGCAGCGTGAACACAGCCTGAAGGGGTCAGTGCACCACAGCTAGCCAGGAGGGAGTCCGGGAAAAGGTCTGGAGCTGCCGAACAGGCAAGAGACTTTTTCTTGCCTCTTTGTTTCCTGGTGCGCGAGGAGAGGGGATTCAGAGCACCGCCTAAACGAGCTCCAGAGACGGGCGCGAGCCACGGCTATCAGCGCGGACCCCAGAGACGGGCATGAGACGCTAAGGCTGCTGCTGCCGCCACCAAGAAGCCTGTGTGCCAGCACAGGTCACTATCCACACCGCCCCTCCCGGGAACCTGTGCAGCCCGCCACTGCCAGGGTCCCATGATCCAGGAACAACTTCCTGGGGAGAACGCATGGCGCGCCTCAGGCTGCTGCAACGTCATGCTGGGCTCTGCCGCCGCAGGCTCGCCCCGCATCCGTACCCCTCCCTCCCCCCGGCCTGAGTGAGCCAGAGCCCCCGAAGCAGCTGCTCCTTTAACCCCGTCCTGTGTGAGCGAAGAACAGACGCCCTCAGGCGACCTACACGCAGAGGCGGGTCCAAATCCAAAGCTGAACCCCGGGAGCTGTACGAACAAAGAAGAGAAAGGGAAATTTCTCCCAGCAGCCTCAGGAGCAGCGGATTAAATCTCCACAATCAACCTGATGTACCTGCATCTGTGGAATACCTGAATAGACAACGAATTATCCCAAATTCAGGAGGTGGACTTTGGGAGCAGGATATATTAATTTTTCCCCCTTTCCTTTTTTTGTGCATGTATATGTGTATGCTTCTGGGTGAGATTTTGTCTGTATAGCTTTGCTTTCACCATTTGTCCTAGGGTTCGGTCCGTCCGTTTTTTTTTTGTTGTTTTTTTTTTTTTTTTACTTAAAAAAATTTTTTTTCTTAATGTTTTCTTAATAATTTTTTCCTTATTTTCTGTTTTAAAAAAATTTTTTTTCTTAATAAGTTTTTTCATATTTTTTATTTTAAAAAATTAAAACAATTTTTTTCTTAATAAATTTTTTTCTTAATAAGTTTTTTTTATTATAAAGAATTAATAAATTTATTTTAAACAATTTAAAAAAAATTTTTTCTAATAATTTTTTTCTTATTTTCTATAATAATAGCTTTATTTTGTTTTATTTTATTTTATCCTCTTTATTTCTTTCTTTCTATTTTTTCTCCCTTTTATTCTGAGCCGTGTGGATGAAAGGCTCTTGGTGCTCCAGCCAGGCATCAGGGCTGTGCCTCTGAGGTGGGAGAGCCAACTTCAGGACACTGGTCCACAAGAGACCTCCCAGCTCCATGTAATACTAAACGGCAAAAATCTCTCAGAGATCTCCATCTCAACATCAAGACCCAGCTTCACTCAACGACCAGCAAGCTACAGTGCTGGACACCCTATGCCAAACAACTAGCAAGAGAGGAACACAGCCCCATCCATTAGCAGAGAGGCTGCCTAAAATCATAATAAGGCCACAGACACCCCAAAACACACCACCAGATGTGGATGTGCCCACCAGAAAGACAAGATCCAGCCTCATCCACCAGAACACAGGCACTAGTCCCCTCCACCAGGAAGCCTACACAACCCACTGAACCAACCTTAGCCACTGGGGACAGATACCAAAAACAACGGGAACTACGAACCTGCAGCCTGTGAAAAGGAGACCCCAAACACAGTAAGATAAGCAAAATGAGAAGACAGAAAAACACACAGCAGATGAAGGAGCAGGGTCAAAACACACCAGACCTAACAAATGAAGAGGAAATAGGCAGTCTACCTGAAAAAGAATTCAGAATAATGATAGTAAAGATGATCCAAAATCTTGGAAATAGAATAGACAAGATGCAAGAAACATTTAACAAGGACGTAGAAGAACTAAAGAGGAACCAAGCAACGATGAAAAACACAATAAATGAAATTAAAAATACTCTAGACGGGATCAATAGCAGAATAACTGAGGCAGAAGAATGGATAAGTGACCTGGAAGATAAAATAGTGGAAATAACTACTGCAGAGCAGAATAAAGAAAAAAGAATGAAAAGAACTGAGGACAGTCTCAGAGACCTCTGGGGCAACATTAAACGCACCAACATTCGAATTATAGGGGTCCCAGAAGAAGAAGAGAAAAAGAAAGGGACTGAGAAAATATTTGAAGAGATTATAGTTGAAAACTTCCCTAATATGGGAAAGGAAATAGTTAATCAAGTCCTGGAAGCACAGAGAGTCCCATACAGGATAAATCCAAGGAGAAACATGCCAAGACACATATTAATCAAACTATCAAAAAATAAATATAAAGAAAACATATTAAAAGCAGCAAGGGAAAAACAACAAATAACACACAAGGGAATCCCCATAAGGTTAACAGCTGATCTTTCAGCAGAAACTCTGCAAGCCAGAAGGGAGTGGCAGGATATACTTAAAGTGATGAAGGAGAAAAACCTACAACCAAGATTACTCTACCCAGCAAGGATCTCATTCAGATTTGATGGAGAAATTAAAACCTTTACAGACAAGCAAAAGCTGAGAGAGTTCAGCACCACCAAACCAGCTTTACAACAAATGCTATAGGAACTTCTCTAGGCAAGAAACACAAGAGAAGGAAAACACCTACAATAACAAACCCAAAACATTTAAGAAAATGGGAATAGGAACATACATATCGATAATTACCTTAAATGCAAATGGATTAAATGCTCCCACCAAAAGACACAGACTGGCTGAATGGATACAAAAACAAGACTCATATATATGCTGTCTACAAGAGACCCACTTCAGACCTAGAGACACATACAGACTGAAAGTGAGGGGATGGAAAAAGATATTCCATGCAAATGGAAATCAAAAGAAAGCTGGAGTAGCAATTCTCATATCAGACAAAATAGACTTTAAAATAAAGACTATTACAAGAGACAAAGAAGGACACTATATAATGATCAAGGGATCGATCCAAGAGGAAGGTATAACAATTGTAAATATTTATGCACCCAACATAGGAGCACCTCAATACATAAGGCAAATACTGACAGCCATAAAAGGGAAAATCGACAGTAACACAATCATAGTAGGGGACTTTAACACCCCACTTTCACCAATGGACAGATCATCCAAAATGAAAATCAAAAAGGAAACACAAGCTTTAAATGATACATTAAGCAAGATGGACTTAATTGATATTTATAGGACATTCCACCCAAAAACAACAGAACACACATTTTTCTCAAGTGCTCATGGAACAGTCTCCAAGATAGATCATATCCTGGGTCACAAATAAAGCCTTGGTAAATTTAAGAAAATTGAAATCGTATCAAGTATCTTTTCTGACCACAACGCTATGAGACTAGATATCAATTACAGGAAAAGATCTGTAAAAAATACAAACACATGGAGGCTACACAATACACTACTTAATAACGAAGTGATCACTGAAGAAATCAAAGGGGAAATCAAAAAATACCTAGAAACAAATGACAATGGAGACACAATGACCCAAAACCTATGGGATGCAGCAAAAGCAGTTCTAAGAGGGAATTTTATAGCAATACAAGCCTACATCAAGAAACAGGAAACATCTCGAATAAACAACCTAACCTTGCACCTAAAGCAATTAGAGAAAGAAGAACAAAAAACCCCAAAGCTAGCAGAAGGAAAGAAATCATAAAGATCAGATCAGAAATAAATGAAAAAGAAATGAAGAAAACAATAGCAAAGATCAATAAAACTAAAAGCTGGTTCTTTGAGAAGATAAACAAAATTGATAAACCATTAGCCAGACTCATCAAGAGTAAAAGGGAGAAGACTCAAATCAATAGAATTAGAAATGAAAAAGGAGAAGTAACCACTGACACTGCAGAAATACAAACGATCATGAGAGATTACTACAAGCAACTCTATGCCAATAAAATGGACAACCTGGAGGAAATGGACAGATTCTTAGAAATGCACAACCTGCCGAGCTTGAACCAGGAAGAAACAGAAAATATGAACAGACCAATCACAAGCACTGAAATTGAAACTGTGATTAAAAATCTTCCAACAAACAAAAGCCCAGGACCAGATGGCTTCACAGGCGAATTCTATCAAACATTTAGAGAAGAGCTAACACCTATCCTTCTCAAACTCTTCCAAAATATTGCAGAGGGAGGAACACTCCCAAACTCATTCTACGAGGCCACCATCACCCTGATACCAAAACCAGACAAAGATGTCACAAAGAAAGAAAACTACAGGCCAATATCACTGATGAACATAGATGCAAAAATCCTCAACAAAATACTAGCAAATAGAATCTGACAGCACATTAAAAGGATCATACACCATGATCAAGTGGGGTTTATCCCAGGAATGCAAGGATTCTTCAATATACGCAAATCAATCAATGTGATACATCATATTAACAAATTGAAGGAGAAAAACCATATGATCATCTCAATAGATGCAGAGAAAGCTTTCCACAAAATTCAACACCCATTTATGATAAAAGCCCTGCAGAAAGTAGGCACAGAGGGAACTTTCCTCAACATAATAAAGGCCATATATGACAAACCCACAGCCAACATCGTCCTTAATGGTGAAAAACTGAAACCATTTCCACTGAGATCAGGAACAAGACAAGGTTGCCCACTCTCACCACTATTATTCAACACAGTTTTGGAAGTGTTAGCCACAGCAATCAGAGAAGAAAAAGAAATAAAAGGAATCCAAATCGGAAAAGAAGAAGTAAAGCTGTCACTGTTTGCAGATGACATGACACTATACATAGAGAATCCTAAAGATGCTACCAGAAAACTACTAGAGCTAATCAATGAATTGGGTAAAGTAGCAGGATACAAAATTAATGCACAGAAATCTCTTGCATTCCTATACACTAATGATGAAAAATCTGAAAGTGAAATTAAGAAAACACTCCCGTTTACCATTGCAACAAAAAGAATAAAATATCTAGGAATAAACCTACCTAAGGAGACAAAAGACCTGTATGCAGAAAATTATAAGACACTGATGAAAGAAATTAAAGATGATACAAATAGACGGAGAGATATACCATGTTCTTGGATTGGAAGAATCAACATTGTGAAAATGACTCTACTACCCAAAGCAATCTACAGATTCAATGCAATCCCTATCAAACTACCACTGGCATTTTTCACAGAACTAGAACAAAAAATTTCACAATTTGTATGGAAACACAAAAGACCCCGAAGAGCCAAAGCAATCTTGAGAACGAAAAATGGAGCTGGAGGAATCAGGCTCCCTGACTTCAGACTATATTACAAAGCTACAGTAATCAAGACAGTTTGGTACTGGCACAAAAATAGAAACATAGATCAATTGAACAGGATAGAAAGCCCAGAGATAAACCCACGCACATATGGTCACCTTATCTTTGATAAAGGAGACAAGCATATACAGTGGAGAAAAGACAGCCTCTTCAATAAGTGGTGCTGGGAAAACTGGACAGCTACATGTAAAAGTATGAAATTAGAACACTCCCTAACACCATACACAAAAATAAACTCAAAATGGATTAAAGACCTAAATGTAAGGCCAGACACTATCAAACTCTTAGAGGAAAACATAGGCAGAACACTCTATGACATAAATCACAGCAAAATCCTTTTTGACCCAGCTCCTAGAGAAATGGAAATAAAAACTCAAATAAACAAATGGGACCTAATGAAACTTAAAAGATTTTGCACAGCAAAGGAAACCATAAACAAGACCAAAAGACAACCCTCAGAATGGGAGAAAATATTTGCAAATGAAGCAACTGACAAAGGATTAATCTCCAAGATTTACAAGCAGCTCATGCAGCTCAATAACAAAAAAACAAACAACCCTATCCAAAAATGGGTAGAAGACCTAAATAGACATTTCTCCAAAGAAGATATACAGATTGCCAACAAACACATGAAAGAATGCTCAACATCATTAATCATTAGAGAAATGCAAATCAAAACTACAATGAGATATCATCTCACACCAGTCAGAATGGCCATCATCAAAAAATCTAGAAACAATAAATGCTGGAGAGGGTGTGGAGAAAAGGGAACCCTCTTGCACTGTTGGTGGGAATGTAAATTGATACAGCCACTATGGAGAACAGTATGGAGGTTCCTTAAAAAACTAAAAATAGAACTACCATACGACCCAGCAATCCCACTACTGGGCATATACCCTGAGAAAACCATAATTCAAAAAGAGTCATGTACCAAAATGTTCACTGCAGCTCTATTTACAATAGCCAGGACATGGAAGCAACCTAAGTGTCCATCATCGGATGAATGGATAAAGAAGATGTGGCACATATATACAATGGAATATTACTCAGCCATAAAAAGAAATGAAATGGAGGTATTTGTAGTGAGGTGGATGGAGTTAGAGTCTGTCATACAGAGTGAAGTAAGTCAGAAAGAGAAAAACAAATACAGTATGCTAACACATATATATGGAATCTAAGGAAAAAAAGAAAAAAAGGTCATGAAGAACTTAGTGGCAAGACGGGAATAAAGACACAGACCTACTAGAGAATGGACTTGAGGATATGGAGAGGGGGAGGGGTAAGATGTGACAGGATGAGAGAGTGGCATGGACATATATACACTACCAAATGTAAAATAGATAGCTAGTGGGAAGCAGCCGCATAGCACAGGGAGATCAGCTCGGTGCTTTGTGACCACCTAGAGGGGTGGGATAGGGAGGGTGGGAGGGAGGGAGATGCAAGAGGGAAGAGATATGGCAACATATGTATATGTGTAACTGATTCACTTTGTTGTAAAGCAGAAGCTAGCACACCATTGTAAAGCAATTATACTTCAATAAAGATGTTTAAAAAAAAAAAAAAAAGAAAAAAAGGTCATGAAGAACTTAGTGGCAAGACGGGAATAAAGACACAGACCTACTAGAGAATGGACTTGAGGATATGGAGAGGGGGAGGGGTAAGATGTGACAGGATGAGAGAGTGGCATGGACATATATACACTACCAAATGTAAAATAAATAGCTAGTGGGAAGCAGCCGCATAGCACAGGGAGATCAGCTCGGTGCTTTGTGACCACCTAGAGGGGTGGGATAGGGAGGGTGGGAGGGAGGGAGACGCAAGAGGGAAGAGATATGGGAACATATGTATATGTATAACTGATTCACTTTGTTATAAAGCAGAAACTAACACACCATTGTAAAGCAATTATACTCCAATAAAGATGTTTTAAAAAAAAAAAAAAAAGACACTAGAACCAAGAGTTGATGAGAATATCCAAATGGGAAACCAGAGCCCAACACCAATAAATGAGAGGAGCCATCAAGTGAGAGACCAGATTCCAAAACCATAGGATGTTTGAAGGTATCAACTGAGAAAGCAGAGCCTGGATTTCCAGTATAATGCAAGGCAACAAAGTAGGGAGCAGAATCCAACACCAAAAGCTGGTGAGCATCACCAAGTAAGAAATCAGAACTCAGAATGAAGCAACAGTGGGATACAGATTGGAGAACAGAAATTTTCACCCAGAAGGAATGAGACACAACAAGTTAGTGATCAGACCTCAGCATCAAGAATGATGAGAGAAGATACCCAGTGAGAGAACAAGGTCCACAAGCCAGAGGTAGTAAAGTACAACAAATTAGAGAACTAAGACCAGAGATGAAAGATGATGAAAGACAACAGATGAGTGCTCAGATCTCAGCACCAACAGATGAAGAGAGGCATCCAGTGAGAGGGCCGAGTTCAGATATTCAAAATAGTGGAAGACAGCTAATTAGAGAGCAGAGACCATATCCAAGAGGGGATGAGATTCTGAGAGTTAGTGACCAGACTCCAATACCACAGGAAAATGGGAAATACAAGGTGAGAATTCAGACCCCAGTGACAAAGAATGATGAGAAACACCAAGTGAGAGACCTGAGCCCAGAGCCCAGGAAAAATGGGAGACACTACATTAGGAATCAGAGCTCAGAACATAGAAATGATAGGAAACAACAAGTGAGAGACCTAGGTCCAGAAAACACAAATGATGGGAGAAGTCAAATTAGGTATCAGGGATCAGCTTCAAGAAAATATGAACGATTCCACCATATTGACCAAACAGCAGCACCAACAGATGATGACAGACATCAAGTGAGAGAGCTGAGCCCAAAACCCAGGAATGACGGGAGACACAAGTTACACAGCAAAGATCAACTCCAACAGAAGATGAAAGACACCAAGTGAGAGACAAAACTCCAGCGTCAAGGGATGATGGGAGAAGCCAAGTTAGGGAGCAGAGACGAGCACCAAGACAATTGGAGGGATTCCAACTTAGAGACCAGATCCCCACACGAAGAGATGATAAGAGATACCAAGTAAGAGACCTGGGCCCAGAACCCGAATACAATGGGGAATACCACATTAAGAACAAGAGACCAGCTCCAACAGAGGATAAGAGACATCGAGTGAGAAACCAACCCCCAGCAACAGGGGATAGTGAGAGCCTTAAGCCCCGAACCTGGGAATGATGAGAGAAGTCAGGATAGGGGGCAGATACCAGCTCCAAGACAGTATGAAAGTTTCCAGCATAGAGACCAGATCCCTTTAGCAAAGGATGATGAGAGAAGTCAAGTGAGAGACCTGAGCCCAGAACCCAAGAATGATGAGGGATACCACCTTAGGAAGCAAAGACTAGAACCCAGGAGTGATGAGAGAAGCCAAATTAGGGAGCAGAGACAAACTCCAACAGAAGATGAGAGACATGGAGTAAGAGACCAAACCCCAGCACCAAGGGATGATAGGAGACAGCAAGTGAGAGATGTGAGACCAGAACTTGGGAATGATGTGAGAAGCCAAGTTAGGGAGCAGAGATCAGTTCCAAGACAGTATGAAAATTTCCAGCATAGAGACCAGTTCTCTGCACTAAGGGATGATTAGAGAAGCCAAATGAGAGACCTGAGCCCAGAACCCAGCAGGGATGGGAGAAGCCAAGTTAGAGACCAGAGACCAGATCCAAGACAATATGAAAGATTCCAACATAGACCCCAGATCTCTCCAACAAGGGATGGTAAGAGAAGCCAGTTTAGAGATCTGAGCCCCCTGAACCAGCAATGATGAGAGATACCAAGTAAGAGACCTGAGACCAGAACCCAATAATTTTAGGGAACAACAAGTCAGGGAGCAGAGACCAGAACCCAGGAGTGATGGGAGAAGTCAAGTTAGGAAGCAGAGATCAACTCCAAGAGAAGATGAGAGACATGGAGTGAGAGACCAAGCCCCAACACCAAGGGTTGATAGGAGACACCAACTGAGAGATGTGAGACCAGAACTTGGGAATGGTGGGAGACACCAAGTTAGGGGTCAGAGACCAGCTCCAAGACAGTATGAAAGATTACTACATAGAGACAATATCCCCACATCAAGGGATGATGGAAGACACCAACACAGAGACTTGAGCCCAGAATCCAATAATGATGGAAGACACGAAGTAAGAGACATGAGACCAGAAGCCAGGAATGGTGGGAGAGAAGAGATTAGAGAACAAAGGCCATCTTCAAGAAAGGATGAGAGTCATCTTAGAGGCAACAATGCGGGCAACTCTGGAAGATGGATATCTCAAGGGAAACTGACTACGAAACACAAGAGAAGTTAGGGAAAGAACAAGATCAAAAGCATTTTCCCAGGTAGGAAAAAGCTGAGCTTAACGATCTAGATCCTCATGGATCTGCATCTACCAAAAAATTGGGCCAATTACCTGTGAGGTATACTTTTTTTCCATACAGAAAGGTAACTGGTTATGCTATTGTTTACATGATCCATCAGAAACAAGAAATACAAGAAACAGTCGCAGTTATCCAGATTTGGGGATGTTTAAGGATCACAGGAGTGGAAGAAGCTATGTCTACTCCCTAATTTGGGGTCCAGAAGAATGTCTGTACCAAAATAAGGAAGAAAGATGGGAAGACTGTGTTGACAACCAGCAGGACTAACCCTATCACATTTGGAAATCTGGCAACCACAAGTAGGTGAGTCCAGCTCCTCTGAGGATGAGTTTTGAAGTCCCTTCCAGATGTTCCAAGAAATTCTCCCTCTCCAGTTGGCTGAGCTGGTTGATTTAGGCATTCTTGGCTTTTTCTTTCTCCATATATCTCAGACATCTAGCTGTAATGTATAATATAGGTAGAATTGCTCAAATTTGGTTTCTGGGACTCTAACATCTTTTAGAAATGGCTTATAGTGGAAAGAAGAATTAAATGTTTTATAATATCCTCCAATAACCCTATGATTTTAACATTAATGAATCATAACTCTCAAAGTTTATCTGAAGGGACTGCATATTCAAATTATAAACCATGTGAAAATTAGCAATAAATAATTAGCAAGCATTAATTTCTCCTTGGTTTTCTTCTAACTTTTTGAAATTTATCACTCTATGAAGCATCATAGTCACAGCCTTTAGAACAGGATTTATTTTTCACTCATAAAATATATATTCTTTCTTCAATTCATTCAATAATGTCCATAATAATATTCATATTCACCTATTGGAGTCCAAAAAAAGGCAAAAACAAGTGCTGCTATATGCTACTATGAAAGAAACCTCTAAAAAAAACCACTTAGTTTAAATGTGAAAGGACAAAATAGATTGTGTAAATGCAAACAAACGAAGCAAAGGTCACAGTATTAAAATCAGACCAATACAATTCAACATAAAAAGCAATAGATGAATCCATTTTTATTGTTGAAGGGTACAAGCTACCATGAAAATATAACTATCATTCAATCATTCGACAGCTATTTATTGAGAAACTACTATGTGCCATGTACTGTCCTGGTGTTGAAGATAAGCTGAAAACAAGAAAAGCCTCCCGGGCTTCCCTGGTGGCGCAGTGGTTGAGAATCTGCCTGCCAATGCAGGGGACATGGGTTCGAGCCCTGGTCTGGGAAGATCCCACATGCCACGGAGCAGCTGGGCCCGTGAGCCACAATTACTGAGCTTGCGCATCTGGAGCCTGTGCTCCACAACAAGAGAGGCCACGATAGTGAGAGGCCCGTGCACCGCGATGAAGAGTGGCCCCCGCTTGCCACAACTAGAGAAAGCCCTCGCACAGAAACGAAGACCCAACACAGCCATAAATAAGTAAATAAATAAGTAAATAAATAAAAATTAAAAAAAAAAAAACCCATTCAAAAAAAAAAAAAGAAAAGAAAAAGCCTCCCATTACAGAGCTAACATTCTAGTGGGGCAAGTTATGTGTCAAAAGTGCCAAATAACAAGGCATTCAAATAAAAAGAAAAAGGAGCTGGAAATACAAGGCAGAACTGACAGAAAAACAATAGGAGTACAGACATACCTCTCTCCATCTTTAGCAGGAAAATAGAAAATAAGTAAGTTCATAGAAAATTTGTTTGAAATAGTGATGACAAGCATGAACTTTGTAGGCAAGCCAATCTGGGGTTAATTTCTGGCTCCATCATACTAGCTTTATGATGTTGGGTAGTGAAACCTATTTAAGTCTTAGTTTCCTCATCTGTAAAATGAATTTCATAAAAATAATATTACCTACTAAGATAATGTGTTAAATGTATTTAAATGCTTCATATAGTGCCTGACATATAGAAAGTGCTCAATAGGTGTTAGTCAATACTTTTTTTACTATTTTTGATCTGATAGGTATATATGAAGTCTACACACTTCAGAAAACACACATATTTTAAGCACCTACAAAAGATTTATAAAAGCTAACCAAAGACAATTAAAACTATAATAAATTCAGGTCACATCTTTGATGATATTGCTGTAGAACTAGAAACTGATAATAGATGAATATATCAAAGATATTTGGAATTTTTAAAGCACTCTTTAAATAATCAGGTTAAGAAGAAAGGCGTAACTGCAATTAAGGTAACATTTTTAAAATAACAATAAAAAGTCACCAAATATTAAAATCTATAGCTATAGCCTTAAGCACTTTATTTACTTAACAATAAAGAATCAAAAAGGAATAAACTAAGTATCTAATTCAGTAACTTAAAATATTAAGACACAAAACAGAAAAGCAGGAAGAAGGAAAATATAAAGAAATAAGTAGAAATCCATGACTAGAAAACAGAATAGCCATGTAACTAATTAATAAATGAAAGAATCCAAGACATTTGGAAGATTATTAAAATAATTAAGAAAGAAAAAAGACAATATACATTTGGTGAAGTCAAATATAGAAGAATAGAGTCGTAACAACTCTATTCTTAAAAAGATAGAAGAAAAGAAGGGAGGGAGGGAGGAACAGAGGAAGGGAGGAAAGGGAAAGAAAAGAAAGGAAAGAAAGTCTGGGGGGGAAATGGATGATTTTTCTAGGAAAACTGATTCCCAAAGAGGTATAACCATAACCATATAAAAAATAGAGAAGACGGTCAAATAATTACCCTCTCAAAAGCTTTAGGCAAAATTGTTCCACAGGTGAATATTTTCTTCATTCATGGAACAAATAACTCCCACATGATTTAAACCATATCAGAGAATACAAATAAGAAGAAAGATTTATAATTTTTTCAAAGGTAGCATAACCCCAATAATGAAATCCCAAAGACCCCTGAAAACTACAGATCAACCCCATTTACAAATATAGATGAAAACCCCTAAACAAAATATTAGCCAAGAGCAGTTTTCCTTTTCACTTGGATGCCATGAAAGAATAATACATGCTGTCAGTTATCATCCACTTCAGGAAGGCACAGTTCGTGAAGGGAAACCCATTCATACACCTCATCCTAGAACTTGGCAGAAGAGAAAAACTGTGTGATCATCTCTATGGAGATTTGGTTTTTTTAATTCATGTTATTTATTTTTCTTAAATTAAAATAGTGTAGGGAAAATTTTATGTAAAATCACAGCTGGCATCATGCTTAACAGTGAAACATAGCATGCCATTAAAGTTAGGAAATTTCCTTCATTCCATAAGTATTTACAAAGCACTTATTATGTGATAGGCAATGGCAAGGCACAGTCTACACAATGATGGAATAGCCTTGCAGCTTACAGCCTAGTGAGGATTGGCATCAAAATTATAAAGCATAAGAATAGCTATGCAGGAAAAGAGCAGATGCCGTAAAATAGAAAAACAAGGAGAACAATTCAGATCAGAGAGAAGGTAAGAGAAAGCCTGTCTGAGGAACTGACATAGAAACAAGGGGTTTGCACCAATGCAGGGAGATCAGAAAAGAGAGAAATTAAGTACATGAATTAGAAAGGAAGAGGCAAAATGATCATTATTTAAGATATCACAACAAATATATGGTACCATAACACAATAGATATATGGTGTGTATATGTGTTTATAAATATATATACACACACCATATGTATAGATATATATTATCAATATATAATGGAATATTATATTAATATTAACATATACCTTAACTTATATATGTTAAGATTTCTACCTAGAAAATTTAAGGGAATGGACTGAAAACCATTAGATATACAAAGTTTAGTAACATGTAGTTATAGAATAAGCATACCAAAAGGCCCACCAACTTTATAATAACGACAACATGATGTACTTAGGAGTAATTAATGTGAAATGTGTCTGTGATATAGAACTGGCCTAAAGGACATAAACTCCAATACACGAAGATGTGTCTTGTTCTTGTATGGGAGGGCTCACTGTTAAAAGATGCCAACTATTCCCTTATGAGTTTATACCTTGAACAGGAACTGTATAAAATAATATACTTTTAGAACTATATAAAAGTGATTTAATATTTATCAGAAAATATAGAGGCAAGGGTAGGCAGGAAAATTTGGGAAAGGATGTCAATAAGAGGGCTTATTATATACTATATTGTTATTATACTATATAATATTATTATGTAGTATATATAGTAGTATACATAGTGTTATTATACTATATCATATTATTATATATTAAAATTATCATAAGCTGAAGTAATTAAAATACTGCAATGATAGTGGTAATTAAAATGAGAGAGAAAGGTCAATGGAACATAATAAAAAGTTCAGGAACATATCTAAGCATAACTATGAGAATTTAGTATTTTATGAAGAAGATATTTTCAAATCTGGATGCTCTTTCCAGAAGTTTGGCTGGGAAAGAAACAGGAGATGAGATATAGCTACACTACAGACACCAGTTGCAAGCCCAGGTTGTTACCTGTACTTCTGACCGACTGGCTACAAATTAGAGGTTCCCCCCACCTCCTCCTTGTGTTCAATTAATTGCTAGAGTGGCTCAGAACTCAAGAAACCCATTGCTAGTGGGAAGCAGCCGCATAGCACAGGGAGATCAGCTCGGTGCTTTGTGACCACCTAGAGGGGTGGGATAGGGAGGGTGGGAGGGAGGGAGATGCAAGAGGGAAGAGATATGGGAACATATGTATATGTATAACTGATTCACTTTGTTATAAAGCAGAAACTAACACACCATTGTAAAGCGATTATACTTCAATAAAGATGTTTAAAAAAAAAAAGAAACCCATTTACTCACTAAATGACCGGTTTATTACAAAAGGATATAACTCAGGTACAGCCAGGTGGAAAAGATGCACAAGGCAAGGTGTAGGGAAAGGGTGCAGAGATTCCATGCCCTCTCCAGGCACAACACACTCTGGGAATCTGCACATGTTCACCAACCTGGAAGCTTTCCCAACCCTGTCCTTTTTGGGTTTTGATGAAAGTATGACTGATTAAATCATTAGTCAATGGTGACTGATTCAACCTCCAGCCCCTTTCCCCTCTCAGAGGTCTGGGGATGGACTGAAAGGTTCAACCTTCTAATCAGGTGGCTGGTTCTCCTGGTAGCCAGCCCCCATCCTTAGGTGCTTTTCAAAAGTCACCTCATCAACCTAACAAAAGACACCATTCTGGCTCTCAGCACTTGGGACATTCCAAGCATTTTAGGAGCTCTGTGCCCGAAATGGGGATGAAAACCAAATACATGTTTATTACAAATCACCATATCACACCTCTTTAAAGACCTCATCTCCAAATATAATCACATTCTGAGATACTGGGTGCTGGGGCTGCAGCATATGAATTAAGTCCATAACAACCAAATGTCCTTGCTCTTTCCACTGAAGTACACTAGTTATGCTAACTCTACTAGACCACAAATTCTACAGGGGTGAGGACTGTGCCTATCTTATATTCTCTACCCATATCCATCTAGGCAATTGTAGGCATTCATTCAATAGATATTGTTACTCTAATTAATGAATCCTAACTTCTCTCCTTATTCATGCTGCCCAAACCCTCCTCCAGCTGCTCCACGGAGTCTTTGCCTTCACCAGCTCTGCCTGCTCACCCATGTAATAGAGTAAGTCTGCAGCTTCTTAATGGCCATCTATAAAGAACCACGTCTGGGAGGCATGTGGGCCTCAAAACTTCATGCCTGGGGCTTGTGCGCCACCTCGTGGTGACTGACTGCAATGTCCCGAGTAGAACCATCATTAGGCAACAGGGAATGTGGAAAGGACCTCTCATTTCACTGCCCTCACCCTGGGCTGACAGGAAGAGGTGACATTGTGTGTTCCTTCTTGGAATTGCCAATGGACAGGAAATTCTCACCTTCCATTCATCTGTAACTGAGGTTGTAAGGTGGAGAGTGCTGCACGGTTCTGAAACCCAGATCCTTTATGGATAGGTGTTCCTACTGCATTCCCTTTATTCTAAGATATTGTGGGTTGTAAGAGGCACCATCGATTAAAAAGCAGCATTTTTGTTGGGGCGATAGGGGGAGCACTATATTAAATGTGCCTTTCAATTTTAAAACACATCTGAATTTCAGCAATGTTGTAACATGTGAATAAATAGTTCTTAGAATGTGGCTCTCATCTATAAAATCTCCCTGATAGGAAGGGTGGTATCCACTACAGGCTTTGTGTTCATTTCAGCATCTATAATACTGTTCATGATCACAGCCAGCTCTGGAGGGCAAGTGTTTCAAAACTCACAACGTAGAGGAGTCCCCCTGCCAGCCACCTGCTGAAAAATGAAGAAAACTCCTGTATGGAAGGAAAGACCAAGATAGAAACTACAAAAATAACTTGACTTCCATCAGTGGAGTTGTACAATGCTAAGAGATGGTTATTCATTTGTTAATGACCAGGGCTGTAGACTGAGGACTAGCTACCAACTCCCAGCCTGCAGCTTGCTGAGCCTGAAGCTTGTTAATCAGGTAACCTTAGATCTAGAAATGAATACCCCTCCCCATCCCACCCTCTGGGTGGGTACAGGCACAGGAATGTGTTGTTATTATAATAACAAAATATCTCTTTGAAGTGGAGATGCTGAGAAAAACGTCTTGACATAAGTTCAGGGCGGAAGGCAAGACCCAGAGGGTGCGTATAAGTGATAAAAGATGACTGACAAACTTCTAGTCATGGAAAGAGAAATCTGGGTTTTTCCAAGAGGGAAGAGGAAAAGAAAAGGGAGGAGTCCACAGGTGGTGGAAGGCTGTGTGAGGTGTGATGTACCCCTTCCCAGGACCCCCAAATCTAAAAATAACACAGATGCTTGTGTGGGTGGTTTTTTGGTAGAAATCTAAAAAGAGGCTGAATTATCCATGTCAAGGAAGCAGAAAGCCAATACAGGTAGGAGGCCGCCACAAGAATAGGAGCTTCAGGAATACACAGAGATCACCCAGAAAGCTTGGAATTTCTGCTGCCCAAGATTTATTGCGGAGATGGTTCAAGTTAATTTCATTCGGCTCTGAGAGTCAGACCATTTCTGGCTGACCTATGGACAATATATGTCAAGGCCTTTTGCAGACCTTCATTGCCCTTGACTCTATACCTTTAAGCCAAGCTGACCCGCCCATTGATCAAGCCCCCAACAGCACAAAGACAGCACAGAATAGCACCCCTGACATTATCTGATAGGCATGGCTAGAACCCCCTCACTGCTTCCATTCTGATCCAGGAACTCCTGTCTGCTGACCTTCAGCTTGATGTCCTGGTTTCAAACCTGTCCCTGTCCCTTAGACTTGGTGTGGTATATTCGCCACCTCTGACTCCTACCAACCCAAATCCAACCCTCTGATTCATTCTCTTAAATATCTAGTGTAGCTTAAACCAACTTATCTTGAGGGAAACCTAACTCCCCAGACCCCCATGAAGAGGAGAAGGGAATTATGACTGTATATGTTATTCCTATAAGTCATACCAAAGATTCTCAGAGAGGGCTCTGGGACTACCTACCTCCTAAGCGCCTAGCTGGTGAGTGAGACTAATTAAAATGCAGATTCATGACCTTCTGAATTAGAATCTCTGAGTGTGAAGCCCAAGTGTCTGAATCATTAATAAGCTCCCAAGGTATGTCTTATGCACACTAAATTCTGAGAACCATCCTCAAACAAATGGAATGTACTTAAGTGGAGACACTCTCACAGTTAGGGACTGAATGCTCTTGGCCAGCTAGACACTCTAATCAAATAGATTCCAATTACCTCATGCAGCCATTAGAAACAAGGAGGTAGATTATTCAATGATATGAAAGGGTATTTACAATGTATAGTCACATTAAAATAATCAAGTGTTATCCCACTTTTGTGTGAAAAGGGAATGTTTATATATGCATAGAATACAAGTCAGAAAGAGCATACACTGAAAAATTAACCTGGATGATAGAATTGTGTGTTTTCTCTCTCCCTTCCTTCCTTCCTGCCTTCCTTCCTTCCTTCCTTCCTTCCTTCCTCCCTCTCTCCCTCCCTCTCTCCCTCCCTCCCTCTTTCTCTCCCTCTCTCTGTCTTTCTTTCTTTCCTTCTTTCTTTCTTCCTTTCTTTCTTTCTTTCCTTCTTATCAGCAATTTCTATATTTTTGCAACAGGTACACAAATACATATGCATAATGAGATTTCTGTGAGATCAGGGACTTTGTTTTGTTCCCTGCTAAATCCTTGTGCCCTAGAAAAGACTCTGGCACAGGAAGGTCTCCAATAGGTACATGCTGAATAAATAATAAAGGGAAATTAACTTTTTTAAAAAAAATTCCAAATATGACCTAACTTAATCTACCTTGAACACAGATATGATTCCTAATACCAGGTTACTATAGTATAAATAAATGGCTTTGGCTGAGGGTGCGTGCTGGGTGAATTCACAATTAAACAGTAGTGATGTTGCTTATATATTTGTAGTTGACACTTTGATTGAACACATATTCAATTTATGAAGTAATAGGAATAGCATTTAACATTTATCATTTCATCTAACATCTTTAAAACCCCTTACTATGCACAACTGCAAGAGTAGTTATTCTAAAGGATGTCAACTACAATATGACAGGTGAGAGGTACCCAGTAATTCACAAGAGAAAATTAAGGGGGCCAGATGTAATACTTAGGACTCCAGAAATTGATACAGCAGTGAACAGACTGGACCTGATATTGTGACTCAAAGGGGAAGGTATGATGCCTTATCCCTATCACCCAGCACAATGAAAAGCATATAATGGGGCTCAATAAATGTAAGTGTTGAATTTCCAAGACTTGGGGAGACAAGACTTGTGGATGGAATACATGAGGGAAGTGCATACCCTCATCAGAAATAAATAAACAGCGCTATAAGGAGGAAGGAAGCACGGTGCTAGGTGACAAGATAGAGCTGCATGCACATCTCTAAGACTGAGGATGGGAGACTGCTAGGGAGCATTGGGGTGGAGACAGAGCAGGGGGCGTACCAGATATGATAAGTGAGAATATGCTAGAGGCTTCCTTGGCCAGATGGCGTGTGCTCATGAGCATTCCTGAAGCAGATCACAGATACCACACCAGAGCACCCACAGGCTGTGACAAGAGGCAGCACAAAAGCATGGGAAGGCTTCAGAGCCAACTCCACGTCTGCCTCTTTTTTTGGCTTTGTGAGTTTTTTTAAAAATCTTTGATGGGACTTCCCTGGTGGCAAAGTGGTTAAGAATCTGCCTGCCAATGCAGGGGACACGGGTTTGATCCCTGGTCCGGGAAGATCCCACATGCCGCAGAGCAACTAAGCCCATGCGCCACAACGACTGAGCCCACACGCCGCAACTATTGAAGCCTGCGCGCCTAGAGCCCGTGGTCCCCAACAAGAGAAGCCACTGCAATGAGAAGCCTATGCGCACCACACTGAAGAGTAGCCCCCGCTCGCCACAACTAGAGAAAGCCCACACACAGCAGCGAAGACCCAACGCAGCCAATAAATTAATTAATTAAATTAAAAAAAAAAAAAGAAATATGTTCAGTTAAAACAATCTGTTTAAAAAAAAAAAAACTCTTTGAGCCTTGGGGACTTCCCTGGTGGTCCAGTGGTTAAGACTCCATGCTTCCACTGCAGGGGGTACGGGTTTGATCCCTGGTCAGGGAACTAAGATCCCACAGGCCGCGCAGTGCGACTGAAAAAAAAAACAAACTAAAATCAATCAATCAATTAATTAATTAATTAAAAACTCTTTGAGCCTTAGTTTCTTCATCTTTATCAAGGGGCTTATAATACTTACCTCATAGGTTTATTGTCAGGAGCAGGGAAAATGTATATAAAATATTGACCCTGGGCGGGGATTTTCCTGGCACACAATAAATGTTGAATAAATAGCAGCTAATATCATTACACTGGTGGAGTTGGGGTGGGGGGGTGCTGGCTGAAGTGGATTAGAAACTACGTGCTTGAAGGACCACAAATCCCAGGGCTGTGTGACATCTGCGTTAGCACAATCTACTAAAAGTACAGTTTTTTGATAAGGTCTTGACTTTCCTTCCTCTTTCAATCATAAGAGTCATCTCTCGCAATGAAGAAAGTGCTGCACAGTATGGAATAAGGAAGAGTTGACTGATGCTGTGAAAGTGATGAAAATCTTGAAGGAGAACAATATGATCTTAGGTTTCATGAAAGCCAAGAAATGAAAGACTGGGCATGATGTGAGATAAAAACTAAAAATCAAAGTTCAAAGGAAATACAGGCATAGCTCCATGTTGTGCTTAAGAAAATCACTGATGTACTATTAATTTGTAATTACATTATTTGGTGACAGTCTATTACATGCTCTATTAAGCACTGTTTATAAAATATACATTCCTATGAAATCATAAAATTTTGTTGAAGAAATTTTTCATTAACTTCTGTATATTCAAATCTTCACAATACAAAACTATTAAAAACCCTAGAACAGAAAATGGACTTAAATATGGACATTTTTCTCATTGGCCTAAAAAAAATCTTCAAAGGGAAAGAAAACAGAAGTATATACGAAGGAGAAGATGATAAGATGATGAGCTCACCTTTAGACATATTTAATTTGTTGTGGCTGTTAGACACCCTGGTGGAGATGGCCAGTGGATTGTGGAGTACAGAGATAAAGATTTGGAGGTCAACTTGTATATAACTGCTAGTTAAAACTAGGAAACAGGACTTCCCTGGAGGTCCAGTGGTTAAGACTCCGCGCTTCCACTGCAGGGGGCAAGGGTTCGCTCCCTGGTTGGGGAATTAAGATTCCTCATGCCATGCGGTGCGGCCAAAAAAAAAAAAAAAGGTAGTTTGCAAAATGAATTGTTAAAGAATGATAATAAAAACTAGGAAACAGGGATTTCCCTGGTGGTGCAGTGGTTAAGAGTCCACACTCCCAATGCAGGGGGCCTGGGTTCGAACCCTGGTCAGGGAACTAGATCCCACATGCATGCCACAACTAAGAGTTCGCATGCCACAACTAAGGAGCTGATGAGCCACAACTAAGGAGCCCTCAAGCCGCAACTAAAGGAGCCCACCTGCTGCAACTAAGACCCGGTGCAACCAGATAAATAAATAAATATTTTAAAAAACCAAAAAACTAGGAAACAGAATGAGATGCCCAGGGTTGGAGGCAGGGGATGCACAATAAGAAGAGTGGGGTGGGCGCTGAGGACAGAAGCCTGGAGAGCACCAGCATTTAAGCGGAAAGCAAAGGAAGGGACCCCAGAAAGAGAAGCAGAAGAAACAAGCATAGAGGTACATGGAGAGACAGGGATGTGAGCGATCCCAGAAGCTAGTGTGTGGAGGACAGATCCACAATGTCATACCCCTCACTCAGGGAGGCCATGTGAAACAAGCACAGAAATAGGCCCACGGGATTTGGTCATTAGGAGGCCTTTTTCAAGAAGTACAGTAGCATGATGATAACAAAGCCAAATTGCAGAAGCTTGAGGAAATGAGTGGGAGCTGAGAGAGAGCAGATGTTGCATGAAAACTACTCACATATGGATGTATAATTAAGAAATAAGAGAGGAGAGTAGGGGCACCAGTTATTAAGCTAGTATCTGTTGGCTTCAAAACTACTCTTCTGTGCACACTTTGGGGTGTTGGAGCTGGGACTCCACTTTACAGCTGAATCCCAGTTACCTCTGCCAATGGGGACCCTGGAGGGAGACCGGAAGAGGAGAGGAACTTACTCCTCCCCCTGGCTTCTGCTTCCCCGCAGTGTCATGCCAGCTTCATTTCTTCACCTAGCAGGGCGGTTTCCCCACAAAGGAACAATGTATTCGCAACTGAGAAGCCCTGCAGGAGGAATCTGAACTAGCTTGGGTTTTGTTCCCCAAAGGCAGTTGAATCCACTGTGCAGTCTTTCCAACCTAACAGAACCAGCTCTGAGACCTCTGCACCAGCAAGAAGCACCCCTTCTCAGAGGCTTAAGTCTCAGTCCCCCTCCTCCAACCTTCTGATAATTCCAACCTCTCCCCTTGGAAGTTAGCTGTGGGGGTAACTGCTGGTTCCTGAAATTGCTACTTTCCTATACCCTAGAGCAGTGGTCCCCAACCCCCATGCTGCAGGGTCCATGGCCTTTTAGGAACCAGGCCACACAGCAGGAGGTGAGTGGCAGGCGGGAGAGCGAAGCTTCATCGGCCGCTCCCCATTGCTCCCCATCGCTCACATAACCACCTGAACCATCCCCCACCCCCCGTCTGTGGAAAAATTTTCTTCCACAAAACCGGTCCTTAGTGCCAAAAAGGTTGGGGACCACTGCCCTAGAGTTCTCTTTACCCTTTCAGTTACCTAGTTAACGAGTCTCTCTGTTAAATTCTTTCTGTTAAAATAACTGGTGTGTAGCAAACAACCCAATCAAAAAAATGGGCAGAAGAACGAAATAAACATTTCTCCAAAGAAGACATACAGATGGCCAACAGGCACATGAAAAGATGCTCGACATCGTTAATTATTGGAGAAATGCCAAGCAAAACTACCAGGTATCACCTCACACCAGTCAGAATGGCCACCATCAAAATGTTTACAAGTAATAAATGCTGGAGAGGGTGTGGAGAAAGGGAACCCTCCTATACTGTTGGTGGGAATGTAAATTGGTGTAGCCACTATGGGGAATGGTATGGAAGTTCTTAAAAAACTAAAAATAGAGTTACCATATGATCTAGCACTCCCACTCCTGGGCATATATCCAGAAAAGATGAAAACTGATTTGAAAAGATGCATGCACCCCAATGTTCATAGCAGCACTATTTACAGTGGCCAAGACATGGAAACAACCTAAGTGTCCACTGACAGATGATTGGATAAAGAAGATGTTGTACATATACACAATGGAATATTACTCAGCCATAAAAAGAATGAAATAATGCCACTTGCAGCAACGTGGATGGACCTAGAGATTATCATACTAAGTGAAGTAAGTCAGACAGAGAAAGACAAATATCATATGATATCACTTATATGTGAAGTCTTAAGAAATGATACAAATGAACTTATTTGCAAAACAGAAACAGACTCAAAGACAGAGAAAACAAACTTACGGTTACCAAAGGAGAAAGTCAGGGCGGGGCGGGGATAAATTAGGAGTTTGGGATTAACAGATACACACCTACTATATATAAAATAGACAAAACAACAAGGACCTACCATATAGAACAGGGAACTATATTCAGTATCTTGTAATAACCTATAATGGAAGAGAATCTGCTGTACACCTGAAACTAACACAATATTGTAAATCAATTGTACTTCAATTAAAAAAATAATAGTAGCTGGTGTGTTTTTGTCTGCTGCCTGATACATAGGAAATAATGACTTTTTCTTACATTGATGAAACTAGAGTGTATTAATAGACTATGATAAAGGAGCCCCTAGAGAGAGGGATCAAAGAAACAGAAAAGAGTAGAAAACTATGGCCAAAGTCAGAGAGTATACAAAAGAGGCAGGATCAAGGGCAGGAGGGTGCTGGCCTAGAAGAGAAGGGGGGAAAGAGGTCAGGATGGGTATGAAAGAAGACATGTCTGTGGATGGCAGAAGTTGAAGAAAACTGTGCCTAAGGGCCTGTGTTTCTCCAGGAATTAGGAGGAAAGCCCCCCTGCAGAGGTGGGAGGATGAGAGATGAGAAGAAGCATCTTCAGATGTGGAGAGGTCCCTGAGGGGAATGAAGATCATTAATCAAAGACAAGTAAAGGGGCTGATAAGAACACAGGCTAAAGTGGAAAGAACAAGATCCATGACTACTTGATCTTCCCCACTGGGCCCGACCACAGCTGAGGGGGTGCAGTGAAGATACGATGAGGGTCATGAGGGTCCTGTTGGACAGACAACCACTTCAAGACAGAACTGAAGGGAAATGAGACTGTCGTTGACTAAATTACTCAGGTGGTCCATGGAGTCCAGCCTGGGAGGTCAGGAAAAGAGGCCTAAAGGCATTCAACAGACAGAGAAACAAGGGGATCAGGGACTCCATTAGGTGAAAGCAGATAAGGAGGTGAGGTCCATGTCAGCTCTTATAGGACCATGGTGCCAGGCTCTGAGCTAATGACACCTGCCACCCTGGAAAGAGGACCATTTCACCTCTACATACGTGGTTGATCTCTTCCCCAACAAAGCCTCCAGATATTGGGGGAAAAAAAGGAAATTATGATGTCAGACAAACATTGGTTTTTGTTGTGAGCTTCTTTTTTTTTTTTAATATTTATTTGGCTGCCCCGGGTCTTAGTTGTGACACATGGTATCTTCGTTGCCACGTGTGGGATCATTTAGCTGCGGCATGCAGGATCTTTTAGCTGCTGCATGCAGGATCCAGTTCCCTGACCAGGGATAGAACCCGGGCCCCCTGTATTGGGAGCACAGAGTCTTAACCACTGGACCACCAGGGAAGTCCCTGTAAGCTTTAAAGAAGCATACACTTTATATTTCGGGTTTCCTTTTTCAGCAGTCCCATCTATTTGCAAAGATTTATATTTCATAACTCTTATTCTTTCTTAGAGTTATTCTAAAGAACTAGGGAAGACTGACTGACTTTTTAAAAAGCAGAATAAAACTCATTCTGTCTTGTGATTATCATATGGGTCCATTGGACCATTTTAGAAATCTAAGCTACATTTTGAGGTCTTAATGATCATATTTTTTCTCTATCATGAAACATTTCAAGATATAAGAAAACAGCAATGATGGGAACACTTAGAGGATACTGCAAGAATGAAACAAATCATCACTGTGACAGCATCTGCAACATGCTTCAGTTTTCCTAGGAGGTACCCAAAACATTGCATCATCTTTTAAATACAAATCTTTCAAATACAAATACATAAATGTATGGTGTTGATTTGTATTTGTTTTAGCTTTTCTTGAACACAGTTGAAGATTTAGAATTTTTCATTTTCTTCACTTAATGGCAAAGAGAAGAAAATTGGCAAAAGAACACATCTCGCAACTATCACATGAATCAAAAGAGACCCATAGCAAAACTCTCTAATGACCATGGCAAAATTGATCAAACAAATGAAATCTCATACTTTGAGTCTTCAGATGACAGTATTCTCAGTGAATTTTGAGTCTTCAGATGACAGTATTCTCAGTGAATTTACTCAAGCTCAGGGATCATTGCATGGGAGAGTGAGATATGGTCTCATTGAGATATTGTCACCTCGCTGATTACCAGGGTTGATTCTGCTGCTCTGGCTGGCTAGCTGGGTGCAGCCTGCCCTCCTCACACCTCGGTGTCTGTCTCTCCCAAAGCTGAATGCTTGGTAGAGGAAGATGGTGTTCCCTAGTAGAGAAGATCATTATTTCATAAAGGTAATACAAGTAGCTGTGCTGCCCTTCAAATAAGCTTGCAAGAATCAATGAGTGAAGAATATATTTCTAAGGACAAAAAGAAATATGGTATTTTCATCCAGTTAGTTATTCAACAGGAAGAACTGTGTCACACAATATTATGCATGAACCTTAATCATCCCATTTTGCTAAAAAGACATGTGACTTTATTCTTTCATCTCTTATAATGTTTATGCACTAAAATGTACTTGATATATTTGCCATAACAATGCTGAAGACAGGTGTGTGTAACAAGGCAACTGGGAAGAAATAGGTGATATAGAAATAAAAACATTCATTGGATTATTTGGTATTTATAAATCTAAAAATGAAAATGTTTTGCAATTATGCAATGAAGATGATACACATACATATGAGCCTATATATGTGTGTGTGTGTGAATGTATACACACATCAAACACACACACACACAAAGTGAGTATGTGTGTGTATCTTCAAATCCAGGAAAATATGGAATAAATATTTGAGTTTGCTATATCTAAATTCTTATTATAATTTCTAATAAATTTATTTTTTACTATTTCCTTATTCTTCTATAAATTATAAAATGATTCAAAAGATAGATAGGTGGGTAGGTAGATTAGATAGATAGATAGATAGATAGATAGATAGATAGATAGATAGATAGATAGATAAAAAGAGTGCCTCGGACCCAGATGGTAAATGGTGATCATTATTTTTCCTGGTTACTAAGGGTGTAAGGCATCATGCGATTCCTATAATTTGACAACTCCTTCTAGGTGAAACCTGTAATGAATTAGGTGTGTCTGCCCTACCCTCCCAACACCAGCTCTGCGACCCACAGTAACTCCAGCCCCGGCTGCTGTGCCCGCGGTTGAAGCCACAGGGCTGCCACCTTCTGGGATTGTGGACAATGACGGTGGATGGAGAGCATGAGGTAGCATGACAGCATTTCTCTCTGGCAACTTCTGGGGCACGGCTTCCTGGCATTTTTAGAGCCCCCAAATATTTGTGACAACAGGTGGTGCTCACATCTCTAAATTACTAGAGTTCTGGCTACCGAGGTGTCCAAAGTCAGGAAATCGAGTGGAACCTAACAGAGCCGGACCACCCTGAGTGCTGGGATCATTGAGCCCATAGCAGCTCTACTCTGGGACCCACCCACAAGCTCTCCAGAGAGATAAGGAAAGCTGCAACTCAGACAGTACAGGTTTCTGAGTCATTTCCTGGGGAGTGGCTCTGAGCCTCTACCCTGCCCCAGGCCCCAAATCTGCATGAGCAAACATAATTTTTTCCACTCGGACCATCAAAACCACCACAGTTCCTGGTCCACTGCTAGATCTCTTACTGACCAGCCTGGCTTGGAGGGGGGAGACAGAGCAGTGGGTCTTCCTCCATAGGGACGAAAATCAGGAGACAGACTAGAGACAGGGTTCCTCTCTGCTCCTGATTTGTGGGACCAGAGCAGGAGGCGCAGCGGCACTCAGCCCTGCTGTGCCCAACACCCCCTCCTCCCTCACACATGCAGTCTGTGCCTTGGTGCTCTGAACTGGCACAGGGTACGTGCTCAATAAATATTTACTGACTAAATAATCTTCCCATCCTCACATTGTGAGCCTGTTTAACCTGGTTTTTTTTTGTGTTTTAAGTTTACTACTTAAAAATTCATACTGCCTTGATCTAAAGGAGCATTTGCTTTTCTCTCTTCCTCTAAAGAGCACCCAGCAAAGCACAAGGAGAGGCCACACTCTGGATAATAACTGGGAAATCGTAGACCTTTCTGGCAGCAGGGGCTTGACTGAGAAACGGGAAATTCCTGTTCCTCGGGCTGACGGGTGTTTTTGCTTTGGCTCCTGATCAAGGGGTGACTAAGCAACAGAGGGAGATTTTGCCAAGTGCCGAGAGGCTCACAGTGGAGCAAGGGGAGCTCTATAGGCTGGGCTGGAAATGAGGAAAGGGTGGCTAAAGGAAGCCAACCAGAACCAAAGCAACATTCCCAGCGGGCTCCAGAAATGCCTCATATCTTGGATAAAACACAAAAATGTACCACATCATTTAACTCCTTTGTATCCATTTGGTGTTTTACGCCTCAGCTGACTTGCTGATCCACAGACCTAAGAAGTGACTTGCTTTCTCTATCAAAAACTACTAACCCCTGAAGGACAATTTTGTAACATCTGTCAAAAATTTAAATGCTCGTATCAGGGAAATCATTGATTCTGTAATACTTCCAAGAATTTCTCCTCAGTTATACCTGTATGTGTACAGGATTTCTGGAACATTTCTTAGGGAAAAAATGAAACCATCTAACTGTCTTTCAGTAAAAGTCCACTACTAGACCTTTGATATTATATCTGTATTATAGAATGCTATGTAGTCATTAAGAAGAATAAGGTGGAAATATATGCACTGATATGAAAAGATGTCCAAAATAAATCATTAAGTGAAAACAAAGTAAATGGTGAATGATTATATACAGTGTGACTCCGTATATGTAAATCAAACAAAATAATTACTGGAAAACTCCTCAAGAAACAGATTACAGAGGGTAGTGGGACTAGAAGGAATGAGAAGCGTTGCTTTTCACTCTAAAGCCTTCTACATTATTGGAACTTCCAATAATAAGCCTGTATTTCTTTTTCTAATAATAACAATGAGTTTTAAGAGAAAAAATTAAAATGCACATATACAGACATATATACAATGTCTAAGGAAAATATTTTATTATAAAGTGTTGAAGCACTTGATCTGACAGGTCTACAGAAGGGCTGAAATTCACTATCACAGGAGAAAAATCTAAGATATGCAGTCACTATATGCACTCACTCTTTCACCTGTTCATTTACATATTGAAGGCCACAACTGCGCTATGTGTTAATTAAAAAAAAAATAATTAAGATATGGCGTCCATCTTCAGGGAGCTTATAGTCTCAACAGGAAGAGATGTACGTGTAGATAAATAACTGATTGCAGCAGTCAAGGACATCAGAGTACTGTGGAGACACTGGTCAGCTCTACTGGATGGGGAGTGGATGGGAGAGGCCATCAGGAACACCTTCAGAAAGAAAGGGCTGCTCTGCTGAGTCCTAGGATGAGCAAGTATTTACAGTAAAGCCGGAGACCTAGTTCTAAAGAGTCCTCACCAATTCCTGCAAACCCTCTGGGCTTCAGCTTCTTTATCTCTAATGGAATCAGCTCCAAGAATTCCAACCCATAGAAAATCATTCAAATAAATAGCTAATGAGAACCGACTGTATAACACAGGGAACTCTACTCAATGCTCTGTGGTGACCTAAACGGGAAGGAAATCCAAAAAAGAGGAGATATATGTATACGGATAACTGATTCACTTTGCTGTACAGCAGAAACTAACACATTGTAAAGCAACTATATTCCAATAAAAAATAAATAAAGTGTGGCTTGTGTAGACTAAAAAAAATTTTTTAATAAATTTAGACAAAAAAAGAAAATCATTCATTCACTCAGCAAATACTTACTGAGTATCTCAGTGGTCCGAATAACAGAAACCTTGAAATAATAAAAACCCAGAGGGACCAAAGTCTTAGGGATGTCTCGTCTTATAATTCAGGAAGCAACCAAATTTACCTCCACATTTGATCAGTGGAGGAGAAAGAGGAGAGATTCTCTCCTCTGGAATCTAGAAGTTGTTCTCTTCCTGCCAAAGGCTCAGATGTTCTACATAAGCCCAACTGTTGCCAGGTTGCAGGGCAAAGGATGTGCAGAGAAAGGAAAGCCAGTTCCAGGAACAGGCCACTTTAGCAGAACACCACAAAATACATTCAACAGAGATTCAAGTCTGCAACTGCCAATTAGCTGGCGAAGACAGTGCTTGAAGCCCGAACTTTAAGAAATTGTCAACAAACTCTAAGACTTCATAGTAAGAGCTTTGAATATCAGGAAGGGACCGATGTGGATCACGTGACGGAGGCAGCAAGGCAAAGAGCAGGTACATAAAAGTTCAGGGAAATAAGCAAACCCAAGATTACAAAGTAGAAGATCAAGACAGCAATAATTCCTTTAACCACACCTACTTAAGGAGTTTAGTCAGATCCCTAAGAGACACAGAATTTGTTACCATTAAAATAACACCATATTACTCTATTACTTATATATTTATGATTGAGTTAACACTTTAAAAACTGTATATAGATTTTTCTAAAGTGTGAATTCAGTCATTCTCATCTTCAGTTAAAACAAATAAATAAGTTACTTTGGGGAATATTTACTTGAGCTGAGTGGACCCTTCTGACAGCAAGTCAAGATCCTGGTTCCTAGAATAGGCAAAACAGGTAAGAAGATGCCTTAACAAGGCTTACTCCTTCCAGGGTGGGCCGTACTTTAAGTAAAAAGGGAGTAGATAGTTGTCATTGATTATTTTCCTTGGATCCTGAACATCCAAATCACAACCAGCCATCTCCTACTGCAACTTCTCAAGGGAGATGTGCAAAATCACTGCTTGTTATTATAAATCATGAACCCCCAAATCCCATATAGAAATCCCAGACAGCGAATAAGTTGAACTAAATAATAAAATTCCTTTCAGGCTTCAACTCTTTCCTCACTTTAGGCCTTGCCCTTGATATCTAACTAATCCAAAGACAAAAAGAGTAAGACACCAGAGAAAGCACTGAGGAAACACAATTCTTTCCAGAGTGCACCCCTGTTCCAGCTGTCTACTGCCGCGTAACAAACCACCCCAAAACTTAGTGCCCTATAGAACAGCTCTACCTCTGCTTCACGTGGTGTCAGCGGGGTAGTTTGAGGCTGGAGGATCCACTTCCAAGATAGCGCACTCACATGGCTGGTTACTTGGTGCTGGCTGGTGGTTTCCCTGCACGTGGATCTGTCCATGTGGCAGCTTGGGCTTCTTCACAGCATGGTGGCTGGTTTCCTTGAGTGAGCACCCCGAGAGAGAAGCAGATAGACTCCATGTCACCTTTTAACATCAAGTCTCAGAAATCACATAGGGTCACCTCCAAAGTAGTCACCACAAGCCCATCCAGGTTCAAGGGGAGGAAACATAGATCCTACCTCCTGAGGGGGGGAGTGTGAGGGTCACATTGTAAGAAGAGCATGTGGGAGGGCAGAGAGTGTTATGGCCATTTTTGGAAAATATAATCTCCCAACACAGCTCCCCAACACCCATTCCATCCCTAAACAATTTGTCTCAGCTAATTGAGGTAATTCCATCCCTTTGGCCATCTATTCGTTCAGGGATAGGCAGGCCTAAACCATGTGGGGCAATGGGATTTAAGAGAAGGCTGTTCAGGGTTTCTGGAAAAGAAAAGCAAGTCTCTCCCCAAGATGTGAACAAGAAAATACATGCCCTGGATATGTCACCTATGATTATAATGGTAAAGTAGATCATGGGGTAAAAAGACGGAAGAACCTCATCCCTAATGACATCACTGAGCTGCTGAATCAATCAACCCTGGAGCCTCTTCTGCTTCGGGGGACTCCTGTTGTAAAGACAATAAATAATAATTTTATGGTTCCTTAAACTGTCTTAAGTCAATTTCCTATTATCTTCACCCAAAAGCACCCTAACTCATATATTTTCTCTCTAAAGCCTGGGAACAGAGCTGAACTGACCTGCCCACTCCTAGGCCTTCCAAGAGCTGGGGGGTGGGGATATGGAGTCCAGGGAGAGGTGAATCAGAAGGAAGTCTTATTGCACAAAAATGTCAAACCGTTGAAAAAGACTGCAATGCAGACCACAAGAAACTTTAAATTCTTCATTTGTCACATAAAAGTCCTCATGCCTACTACTAACCCATCACACACTTGTCCTAGACCCAGAGTATGAGTAGTAGTAGTTTGAATGCCATTTAGGGTGAGTGGGTGGTGCCCCCCAGAAAAGGCATTATACTATACCTGGTCCTCAAGGAGCTGACAGTCTAACAGGAAAAAAAGTGGTACATACTTAAATAGCTATAATTCAAGATAGGCTGTAATACATGCCACAGAAAAAGTGCAGATAAAAGGCTGTGGTAGATCAATGAAGAGACAGATCCTTTTTAGTTGGAAGAGATAAGTAAAAAGCTTCCTGGAGAAGGTTCTTTATGAGTTGGGTCTTTGTACAGGTAGAATTTGGACATGAGAAGATGAAGGAAAAATCCCAGATGAAAGGAAGGAAACACAAGAAAAAAAATCAGTAAGTGGGAAATTCTGGGGCTCCTAAAGACAGGAAGATATTCAAACTGTGACCTAGCACTAACCAATCAGAACAGTGGCCAGCCTACAAGGCTGGAGCAAGTCCTAGAGACCCTCACCACTCCATGCATTAATCCTTAAGTTACTTGATTATGGGAATCACATGGTGCAGGAGAGGGACTGAGGTGGCTGGGGCTTCAGGTGAATGGCACTCAGGGATTCAGGCAAGAAGAGAGGACAGGGCTTCCCTGGTGGCCAAGTGGTTAGGAATCTGCCTGCCAATGCAGGGGACACGGGTTAGAGCCCTGGTCCGGGAAGATGCCACATGCCGCAGAGCACCTGAGCCTGTGTGCCACAACTACTGAAGCCCGTGAGCCTAGAGCCCGTGCTCTGCAACGAAAGAAGCCACCACAATGAGAAGCCCACGCACCACAAGGAAGAGTAGCCCCCATTTGCTGCAACTAGAGAAAGCCCGCGCGCAGCAACGAAGACCCAACACAGCCATAAATAAATAAATAAATAAATAAATTTATTAAAAAAAAAATTAGAGAGGACACTTATCAACTGGTAGAGAAGAACTTCAATATTTTAACAACTAGTGTGGGCGAACCAGTGAGAACCGGCAGGAGGATCAACCCTGCCTACAGGCAATAGTGAAAAGTTCCCACTTGACCAGAGTTCACAGTAAATGAAAGAAAATAATGAAAAAAAAGAAGCTGGGATTCGAATTTCATCTTGAATTCCAAGATGAAAAATTTGGACAAAAGAATGAGCAATACAGATCCACTGAGAACAATTTGATGACACATTCAGATCACAACGGAGTAGACATGGATCTGATATGGTGTGGCCTCCTCGGAGTAGAAATGTAACATACATGCAACAACTTGCTGTGGGTCATTGTGAAAGAGAAAATTTCTCAACTCTGCCTAACGACAGTTGGAGACTAAAAACAACTATGTGGAGGACTTTAACGGTTTCCAGCCACCAGCATGAAAGATGTCTAGAAGAATATGAAGGAAAGTGTAGATGTGTGCAGACAATGGAGGAAAGCAGTTAACTTCCACCAGCTTGCCCAGGAACTCCATGTCTGTCCTGAAGATGCCATCGCAATAGGACAAATGAGGGAATTAGTGAGGGCCAGCAATTAGGGTAGAGGCAACAGGAAGTGAAAAGACAAGGGCTTGAAGGGATAACAGTAGTGACACCAAGATCTGCGAAGTAGAGCCTACAAAGCACACTTTCATTTAATCCACACAGCAATACTGCAAGTAGTAACTAACATTTGTATAACACACCACCATTTGAAGAGCCCTTTTATATTTATTATCTCCTTAATTGCTATCACCATTTTACACACAGAAAACTGAAGCTCAGAAATAAAAAACAGTTTATCTAGGGAGAGGGCTGGAACTCAAACTCAGGCCTTTAGATTTCTTGTCCAGCATTTCCATTTACACCACAGTGGCCTCAGAGATTGAGAGGTCATTCCTTAATATTGCAAATGTGGCCTCAGTGCTGTGGGCAAGCACTGCAGATAATGGGAGAAACCAAAGGATCTCCCCTTACAGTTCTTATCTTCAAGAGGTAAATCTTCCAGCCCAGGACTTAAATGGGAAGAGCCTCACCCAAGAGACTGAGTGTACACCTTCTGATGCAGATGACTCAGTTTCTAGAAGGAGCCCATTCCTGTTTTATTAATCAAATTAGATTTGGGGATCCTCAAAGGCAGGAACCATGACTTTTTTATCTTGGTACCCTCAGACCCTAGCACAGGATCTGGTACTCAATAAGTATTTGTTGAATAACTTAATTTATATAAAATTTAAGACTTTTAACAGAAATAGCTTGCAATCCTTCCCCCCAAAAAGAAAAACAAAACAAAGAGTCAACAATTCTTGGAACAATTATTTAACATTGTCCTGAATGTTAAATCACACAGAATTAAACCAAATACAGCCCCTACTCTGAAATCATACTATTAATTCAATCCCATGAACGTTCACTGGGTCTTACTATGTGCAAATGGCTATGAATGACCCAAAAATGAACATGACAGATCCATAATTTCAAGGAACTCACATGCTATCAGAAAAGATACATCTATTAACATAAATCCCTGTAATACACAGCAGAATATTAAAATCCCTCCCCACAAGAAATAATTTACAAAATATTATGGAAGGAAGGGTAAATGTGGGTGGTGGAGATCAGAAAAGCTTCATGAAGGAGGAGCTTCATTGAAGGAGCCATAGAATTTCATCAGAAGAAACCGAAATTAAGGATGTTTCAAAGGCAGAGAAAGCTTGGGTAACAGCAAAGAGGTAAGAAAGTACAGAGGATCTTTGAGTGATAAACAGTGGTTCCATTTGTTAAAGCATGGAGCATAGAAAGGAAAGTGGCAGATGACACGCTGAGACCCCCTGCCACAACCTGTCAGTGTCCTATACCTGTTTCACTTCAGACAGCATAACCTGCTTCACACTCTTGCTCTCCATTCCAGCTCCTCTCATCATCTGGGATGAGCTCAGCACTGATGAGGATCACCCACCCAACGCCCCACCCTCATAGCTCTTGACCTCCCTCCTTCATGCCCACGCCACATACACTGCAGTCAGTTTGAGGCCCTTAGCCATGCTTGGATTTTGCCATCATAAGAGTTCTATCTACAAATTACTAAACTCACTGGAAGTTTGTATTATACCAATAACTTCTTAAATCCCCAGCTCTCTCCATCCCTCTTTTCCATTTAACTTGTTCTTTGATTTTATGGAGAAATTTTTTGTGCCCACCCACCTTCCATGTCCTCACTCCTTCCTTTTTCTCCCTGTACTCAATGCCCAATCAAGTGGATTACTTTCTCATCCACACCCTCAACTCCTTCACTGCCTTATCCTTTTGTTATATCCATTCTGTAAAACCGTAAACCTATTTCACAAGCCTCTCTCTTGGATCCAATGACTAGATTTCTAAACACACCAGAAGGAAGCCATACAGTCTCACAATCATACAACCATGTGTATTAGAGTCACTGCAAAATTATAGCTTCCTAACCTTTTGCACCACTCAGCCATCTGAGTCAGCTCCTGTTTCCATTTCCCTCTGGGACCATGGAGAACCACTTCAAGTCTCCTACTCAAATCCTGTGGGCTCTGTCAAGCATGTCCTTACCTCCCTCTTCATATGCCAACAAGGGTACCGGGAAGGATACGCCTCTGCAGCCCTCCCAAAGCTACGGTCCCTCTATAGTCTCACTCCTCATTTTCCCCTTTTCCACTCTGTGGAGTAATTCACCCACCATAGGTCCTCTGAGACCTTGCTCTATCATTTGTATCCTCTCAACCTTGTACATGTGCCTTCCCATTCTGGTAACTCCTTCTCCATACCCTGTGAACCCACTCAAGGGAACACTGCAGTAAGTAGGATACTGGCTCTGCCCTCAAGTAGCCTGCTGTCTAGTGAGGAAAATAAATAAGTAAACAGAAAATGACAGTAGAGTATAGTAAGAATTACAATACAAGGAGCTATGGGGGAACATATAGTGGATACAGGACATGCTGAATTCCTCCAGCTTTGAATTGTGACAACACATGCGAAGTTCTGTCTACCAGAGAACCTCATTAGAGACTCAGTGCCCAAGGCTTTTACTGGAGGCTGGTCGCGTACTCACACTCTCTCCAGCGTGTACCAGAAGACTCCAAACTCCCAGAAGGAAAGCAGGTGTTTGGCATAAACTACATTGTTTGTACCAACAGTTTAGGCACAATGAGCCACTCTTAGGCACAGTGAGGCACAGTGAGGGAACAGATGGGAACCCTCTTGAAATCCAAGTTCCCAGATGCCAGCCAAAGTCCAGCCTTGCAAGCAGGCCTTTCCAAGGACAGCAGTCTCGGGCTGCTATGTTAACTCTTTTTTTGCATAGATACCTAGCACTCTCTTAGGAGATGAGGAATGCTTAGGGAAGATGATTTCTAAGTTATATGAAGGATGATACTATGGACTTAACTGTGTCTGTCCCAACAACAACAACAAAAAATTTGCATATGTTAAAGCCCTAATGTGACTGTATCTGGATATAGGGTCTTTAAGAGGTAATTACAGTTAAATGATTAAATGTTTAAATGTCATAAGAGTGGAGCCCTAATTCAGTAGGAATGTGGCCTTATAACAAAAGGAAGAGAGAGAACCCTCCCTCTCTCCACCATGTGAAGACTCAGTGAGAAAGCAACCATCTGCGAGCCAGGAAAAGAGCCCTCATCAGGAACTGAGTAGACTAGTACCTTGATCTTGGACTTCCAGCCTCCAGAACTGTGAGAAAACATATTTCTGTTTAAACCACTCAGTCTGTGGGAGTTTGTTATGAGAGTCCAAGACGACTAAGATGAGAAAAAGACTATTGCAGGCAGACCAGACAGATGTGCAAAGGCCCTGAGGTGAGACACAGATTTGAAGAGCTATAAGTAAATGTGACTGTTCCCGGTCCTATTCTCTCCTAAAGTGATTTCATCCCTCTTCCAAACCCCCCACTCTAAGCAGAGGCCAAGTTTGATTGCTTTTGCCTTCTCCGTACTTGGAAATTCCCTGCCCCACCTCCATGGCCATCTCACCTTGGTTATTGCAACAATATCCTAATATGTTCCTTGCCTCTAGTCTCTCTCCTCTCTGGTACATTTTCTATGCTTGCCAAAAGGTGAAGTGGATCAAGTCACTCTCCTGATTTAAAATCTTCAGTGGTTCTTGATAGATAACCCTCAGGATACAATCCAAATTTCCAAGCGTAGCCCTTAGTGCTCTGACCCTTATCTCTCCAGGCTCAATCCTACAGCTCCTGGCTCACATTTACCATCACCCCATACCCAAAGCCCAGGACTACCGAACCACCTGCAAGTACTGAGAATACACATATGCTTCACCCCTGCTTACTTTTGCACAAGTCATTACGGAAGGGTTCCTCTGAAGACACCACTCTACGTTCTAAGTATTTTACATGATTACATCTTCATCCTCACAATAACCATATGAAGTGAGTACTACTACTCTCCACTTTATAGTTGAGGAAACCAAGGCACAGAGCAGATAAATGACTTGCTGGAGCTCATACAGATATGTTGCAGCACTGTGCTATACTGATTTCACCTTGCTTCACCACTGTGCCCATTCACCTGATGAATTCTTTTATTTACTTTTTTTTTTTTTACACCTGGTGGATTCTTAATCATCCTTCACTACCCAACTCAAGCATCACTCTCTCCACAACACCTTCTCTGCTCCTCCAGAGTTAACCACTCACTTCACTCCCAGCAGTATCACTGTGCCTTGGTCACACCCCTGTTATTATGGCTGGCTACTGTATCCATTTAAGATCCTGCCCAGCCCTGCACAGAGCTCAGGTTGCACATAAGAATTACCCTGCACCGTGGAAGTCCCCACATTTATTTCCTGAATAAATTGACTCATCTGTACCTCATTTTTGTCTCTTGGTATCAATTTACCAGCCCTCACTCATCCTCAGCTCCTTGCCCACTTTAGCCCTTCACTTTGACACACCGTTTACCCACTTTGCCAATTCTACTTTGCGTGCCATCTTCCTGAACTTGCCCCTCCTTTAACTGAAAACCCCTTTCATCATGACCCTGGTGAGTTGTCAACATAGACAGCCCTCACTGGGCGGGGCTGATTCCCCAACCTGGAGTATGGAGAATTCTGGAGAATTCATACTTATTTGATTCAGCTCTTTTCTTTGGTTTCACTCAAGCTACCTCATAGGGCAGGGAAGTTATTGAAAGAATAGAGGCCTTACATGAAATCAGGAAAACTAAACAACCAGGTGCAGGAAGAACAAGAACACTATTCTGCACATTCTTCCCAAACTTCATAGCTCCTACTTATTTATGGTGTCTGCTTCTTCGTAATTTTTATTTGCCATGACCTCATGATTCTGTCCATGCAAATGTTCAGCTTCACTTTTCTAAATGCCTGATTTGCTATGTGTTGCTAATTTCAGTTTCCCAAAAAGCTGAAGGGTCCCAGCTCATCTTTTCACGTCATGTCGTGAAACATCCACTACTATCCATTCTATGGACTAGCAGTCCTTGAGTCCAGCACTAACCTCAATCCAATCAGCTGTGACAGTGGGCACAGGGTCAAATCATGCAAAAATTCACTAATGGGGCTGGATTTTCAGCAGAGGCAATAAATGGGGTGTTTTTCCTTAAAGAGGAATGTTGTATGGGAGGTCCCATGATTCAGGTATGGAGTAATTTAGACCAATGATTCTTTACTATTTTTGATCATAGATTTTTCTGAGAAACAGATGAAAGCTCTGAAGAAGTAGTTCTCTTATGCAGAAAATTTCACATATACCTTTAGGGTATTTGTGGACCCCAGCAGCCATCCATGGAACACCCCCCAAAACACCATAGGTCTAAAGTTTATCCATAGACCACCCCAAAGGCAGGCATTAATATCACATTTATGTTTGTATCTCTTGTGCCTAGCAGTGGGCCTGGCACATAGTAGTTTTCCAAAAATATTTTTTGAATGAATAAATTGAAGGAGTCATTCATTAATTAAGGTTAAAGAGGATTTTCAAAGCCAGATAGAAGCTAAGAAGTTTGGATTTGATAGAAAAGGCATTAGAGAGCCATCTTGTTTGGTTCTTTTGTTGTGTTTCGTTGTTAAGCAGGCACTTGATCAGAGCTGTACATTAGAAAAATGTGTCTTTAACAGTCAATAGAACAGATTGGAGGGCAAGAGACCAGTTAGGAAACTGGAGGAAAGAGGGAACGCAAACCTAAACTAGAACACTGGAGGTGAGAATAGAAAATATGAGGGGCAGATCCAAGATAAAGTGTAAAAATAAAACTGATGGTACTTGGCACTCGATAAGATTTGGGGGTAAGAAAGGGATTTAGAGTCAAAACCTGGCTCCAAAGTTCTCAAGTCGGGAGAATAGAAGAATGGCAATACCATTAGCAGAGGTAAGGAAGACAGAAGAGAAACCGATTTAGGGAAAACAAGTATCTCTTGAATTGAGTTTGAGGCTCAGGTGAGACTTTCAAGTGGATTCAAGAACAACTGAAAATGTGGGTCTGGCGTAGGTGAGAAGAGATGAAGGTCTGCTCAGAAGTGACCAGCTGAGGCTGCAGGAGCAGAGGGGATGCCAGGAAGCAGTTTACACAATGCCCTGCAGCCCATTCTTTCCTTTGCATCTATTCCCGTTTTTGAAGCCCTCTCAAAGCCATCATTTTATCTGATAGTCATAACAATCTTGTGAAGTAGGAAAGGAAAGGGCACCTACTTTTACAGGTAAGGAAATGGAGGCTCAGAGGACTGAGGGGTTTTGCCAAACGTATTGCAATGAAGTAATTACAGATCCAGGATTAGAACCCAGAGCTTCTGATTCTTCATACAACTCCCGACTCCGTTGCCAACTGCACACAGATAAATGCCCTACTTGCAGGGTTCAGTAGTTTGCAGTAGTACTGTACCGTTGCAGTTCTTTGGGGTCTAGGGTCTTGCTTTGTTTTGTTTGTTTTTTTAACTGTTTTCGGTTTAGAGAGAAGTCTGAGACAACGGTGCTCCAGCTGGCACAAATCACTACCGTTTAGTCTGTTAACGTCTCCTGTGTGAAAGAAGAGACAGCCCTGGTTTCTATGGAACTTATAGCCCACACTCCACGTTGCACGTTTTTCAAAGGCACCTTTCTGCCTGTCTAACATGAATGACCAGAAAGAGCTCGTGAGCTTGTACAGGGAAAAGACCCACGGACTTGGACAGACTTCCAGAAGACCGCTATGCAAAACTTTCAATTCGGAAAAGTCCAAAATCTTCAAGGTTCACGGGACAGGGGAGAGAGATTCTTTAGGGCTCACCGAGGACAATGGGTTTTGTGTGAGTTTTAATGTGAAGCCGTGTGCTTGGCAAAGAAGGGCGACGGCGACCAGTCCGGATCCGCGCGGCGGCGGGCGGAGCGGAGGAGGGGGCGCGTGAGTCAGGCGGAAGCCGCGCGGGGCGGAGCCGGGTGGGGCCGGACCCGGGAGGCAGCAGACCCGGCCCACCGCCCAGTTCGCGCCTCGCCGCTCCTCGCTCGCAGGCCTGTGCTTCGCTCCTCTCCGAACATGGTAAGCCGCGCTTTTTGTCTTCCTCTTGCATGAAAAGAAAAAAGCAACAGCATACTTTTCACCAGGCTTGGTCTTTGATTTTTATGTGGACGTGGCAGGAAACAGAGAAGGACGAATGAATCTATGGCAGGGGATTAGGAAAGAGCGGATGGAAGGAAGAAGCCCTGAATTATACCTGTAATAGCCTAGGGGTAGCAACCGGAGGTTCTTTTGTTTTCCAGGCGAAGGTCTAGGGTTGGGATAGAGGAAATGCACTGCGAGCCGCGCCCCGCCCGGAGCCCCGCACGGGGTGAAGCCGCCCCGACCCCTCGCTCAGCCGGGACGGGGGCGGGGGTGTACGGCCGGTGCGGGACGCCCCTCGCCGCCGGTGTCCGCGGAGCCCGGGGTACGACCTAAAGACAGGGGCTGGAATTCTGCGCGGCGACGCTAGTTATGTACAGTTCTAGAGACCAGAAAGGGCACGTTTCAGACCTAGTGGTCTGAGCCCTAGGGGAAATCAGAGTTTCAGTAAACGACCGGCCAAGACGCAGAGACTGAAACTGAAGCGGGTCCCAGCTAGCCGAGCGGCGGCCAGGAATGTGGGAGGAGCACGGCGCCCGGAAGCCCCCTCCTCCTTTCTTTTTCCCCTTAGCCCACCATCTTGTTAGGCGCTCACCCCGTTTCCTGTTTTTCTTCTCTCAGCTCCTGCCATCCCCATTTTGAACTCTTATCTTTTCCATTAATCCACCTCTAAAATCTGCCTCTTCCTTGGCCTCTCCTTCGTGAAGGGAGGTCTGCAAACTTCCGCCCAAGAGCCAAATCGGGGTTCTGTTCGCCCACGAGCTACGAACGGATTTTACATATTTAAATAGTTGAAAGAAAGTTAAAGGAAGAATAATACTTTGTAACACGTGAAAATTATATGAAACTCAAACTTCAGTGTTCATAAATAAAGTTTTATTGGCGCACGGCCACGCCCATTCATGAGTTTTCTGTGTGGTTGCTGCCCTGCTACAAAAGCAGAGTGACAGAGACCATATGAGCCGCACTGGCCTAAAATTTATACCATCTGGCCCTTTACAAAACACGTTTGCCAACCCCTGCTTTAGTCTGCCAGTCTGTACCCCCGACTGCTCTTTCTCCTTTCCGTGCAACAGCGAGGAATCAGTATCACATGGAACCTTGAAAAGGCAGACCCAGGACCACCAAGTGGTGAAGACCTGGAATGACCGCCCCGGCGGAAGGTGGATGCCACCAGGGCTCCTTGGGAGGAAAGGGAGCATGTTAGTTACGAATGAGAACTGCAATGCTTGAGTTTTTTCAGGTGTTACTTTTTTTTTTTAACTTTCTCAAATGTTGAGTGTTTAGCATGCATTTTTTTAAATTTATTTTTGTCTGCGTTGGGTCTTCATTGCTGCGCGCGGGCTTTCTCTAGTTGCAGTGAGCGGGGGCTACTCTTTGTTGCAGTGCGAGGGCTTCTCATTGCGGTGGCTTCTCTTGTCGCGGAGCACGGGCTCTAGGTGCGCGGGCTTCAGTAGTTGCGGCACGCAGGCTCAGTAGTTGTGGCTCACGGGCTCTAGAGCGCAGGCTCAGTAGTTGTGGCACACAGGCTTAGTTGCTCCGCGGCATGTGGGATCTTCCCGGACCAGGACTGGAACCCGTGTCCCCTGCATTGGCAGGCAGATTCTTCACCACTGCACCACCAGGGAAGTCCCTAGCATGCATTTTTTAAATTCTCTCACAGCACCCATTTATCATGCTGTTTTCTCCTTCCTATCATTGTTCCCATCAAATACAACTCTGAGGATGCAGTGATGGGGAGCACTGGCCTCCATCCAAGCAGGAGATCTCCTCTTCTCCTTCAGCCACTGCTCCAACTTGAGCAAAGCTTTCCTGTCTCTGGGCCTCTCTGCCCCTCCAGCACTACAAATTTTGCAATTCCATTTAAGTAATTTGATAATTGTGTTTCTTTTCCTCTGGAAATTACCTCTGGGAAGAAATGCAGGGGTTTTAATTTTCTCCATGTGGCTGATAGCAACAGTTTTAAAGGGGGAAAAAAAATCTGTCAAGATTGACGTTAAGGAGAGAAAAAGGAAAAGCAGAAAGCCACTTTGAAACTGGAAAATCAAAAAGCAATCTGAATTCCGCAAAGAAAAGAGGCAGAGGACACATCTGTAGGTCTAGAAAAAGATCACAAAGCCCTTGTTCCTGTAATCTGACACATTAGTAAGACTGTGAGATTGTAGTCCTGGTAAGAAAAGCTGTTGTGCAAACACATCTGTTTCTAGGCTGTGGTATTTTGTTTCTCACCAAAACTCTGAAGCTACCAACACTTTTCTAAAGAAAAAGTTCTGACAATGTGACCGTTGAGGAAGACTCCATCTCCAGAAGGGGCTTTATAGATGCTTCAGGATGCAATGAGCACGGGGCACCTGGCTAGGCAGTTAAAGCACCTGGAGAGACTGAAGGAGGGAAGGAGACTGGCAGCTGTGCAGCTAAGAGCTCAGATAAATAACAGGGCTCACATCAATCCTTAACATATTAATTATGGGGCCTGAAAGCCTCCAGCTCTGGGCTCCAGGAAGTCCATCCCAAGAACAAATTAACGGGCTAAGTGCTACATTGCGAATGTCACCATCCAATGTAGACATTGTTAATGTTCAGAGAGAAAACTTTGGAGGAAGGGTGTGGCCCTGCAAGTATTCCAGAAAGTCTGCAGTTCCCCTTCTTATCCACCAGGGGGAGCCCACGAGTTCCTCACGTCTGGGGCCCAGGTGCTGGCTGGAATGAGGGGCAGACTCAGCATGACAGAATTTCCTTGAAGAGTTCTGTTGTAAGGAAAGCAGAGCCCAGAACAGGATATGAACCTTGTGCTCCTTCTAGTGCAACCACAGCTGTGGTTCAGCTCCGTAGATGCGATGGGAGCTGTGTGAGTGGCAACCTAAGAGCCCCCATATCAACCTTCCTGGTGTGAAGTGACCAGAGAAGTTCCACCAGCCTTTTCTGTCGGAATTAGTGGCATCTGGGAGAAGGAGCAAAGGCCAAGGGCTGCAGAAAGCAACCTGGAGGTTGAGATGGTAGAAGTAGCTCTGCCATGTCAGTTCCCATCTCATGCCTGTTTCCTCACGTGTAAAATTAAGGGGTTCTAACTCTCAAATACGAAAGCTGCTCTCCAACATCCAAAAAATTCTCAGATCTCCTACCCCATGCACAATAATAACTATGCTTTTAGTTTTCTTCTAGAAAATGTATGAGTCCTGGGAATTCAGTATTCCTTTAAAAAGAAATGCCATTTCATTTATCACAGTAGCCTCTATATACCCTTGGAAAATAGGGAATTTTTTAATCTATAGACAATGCTTGGTATGCATATGGATTTGTGGATATATAGTTATACATATATTTACCCACACATTCTAAAAATATCAGTAAACCCTGTCACCTCACACTCATCTAGGCAGTCTACTGCTTTCAAACACACCAGCATGCTCCATATTTACCCTCACTAATTTTCACCTGGAATAAACATGTGAGGAGATGTGGGGAAGGAAGCTCACCGAATGTGACTTTCTGTGGTTGTCTTGGGCCCCTTATCCCTGTAAACAATGACCAAGTCTTTCAGGAAACTGCTTGACCCAAAATGAAGAGACGAGATCCTCTGGAGTTTTCCCTAGCACCCAGCTTTTGATATCTTGCCCTTGTCTGAACCCTGAATTTTTTTTTTTCCAAAGGCAAAAACATCCAGCCCTACAGAGACTGAACGGTGCATCGAGTCTCTGATTGCTGTTTTCCAGAGGCATGCTGGAAGGGATGGTGACAACTGCAAACTCTCCAAGGCCGAGTTCCTTATCTTCATGAATACAGAGCTGGGTGCCTTCACAAAGGTATTGGTCCCTGCCCCCACCCCCAGGCCACCCACAGCATGAAACAAGACCCTGGCAGAATGGCTAGGAGTGAGGGACAGCAGCTGAGCCCCTAGGGCTGAGTGAGCTCTGAATGACTATTAAAGGACCTTCTGTTCTCCTCTTCTTTGAATAAAGTGTGTTCTAAAGATCAAAGTTATCAAACTACACTGACATAGGGAACAGTGATTTTTTTCATTTAAGGAGAGGGGCTTACAAAATGGTAAATGGAGTAATAGAAGAGTTTTCAAATTTTATTCCTCCATCCCAAAGCCTCTAGGGCAGCCGTGTTCCGTAGAACTTTCTGTAGTGATGGAAATAATGTTCTATATATGCGTTACCTGATATGGTAGCCACTAGCAACTAAAGGACTGACTTTCTAAATTAATTAAGTAGCCATATGTAACCAGTGGATGTAAGTTTGTGTATGTGCTGGGGGCTTGGATGAGTGGAGGATGGGGCTGATTAGGCAGGGCCCGCATCCTCTTTCCACCTCAAATCACTCCGCTTTTATGTAGTTTGTATATTGGAGTTGCATGCAACACTTAGAAAAAGTTTTCCACTGTTTTTACAAAATTGGGTAACCCCTGCTGGTCACAGAAAGAAGCCTGGACTAGGAGCTAGAAAAGCTGGGTTCGTGTCCTAGGTCTTCCGCTTAAGCCCCTCACTTCACCTGTTTGAGTCTGTTTTTGTCTCTGAAAAGTGCAAATATTAATAACCCCTACCCGGTACCTCACACTCTTGTAAGAATATAATGTGGAAACATTTTTGAAAGCATCTTAGAAAGTACAATATAAAGGTACTAATAAATATCATCATTATTTTTATTATTATCTTTGCAGAACCAGAAGGACCCTGGTGTCCTTGACCGCATGATGAAGAAGCTGGACCTCGACTCTGATGGACAGCTAGATTTCCAAGAATTTCTTAATCTTATTGGCGGCCTGGCCCTAGCTTGCCATGACTCCTTTATTAAGAAGTCTACCTCTTCCCACAAGTAAATCGGAGGAGCCTTTGGGCCTGGCCTCCAGCCCCACTCCCTTTCCTTCAGCCTCCCAATTATCATCTACCCCTCACAGCCCACACATACCCTGAGCCCAGTGCACCCACCACCCCATGCAGGCCACTCCTGCTGGTAGTAATAAAACAATATTGTTTTTTAAAGCACACACTGGAGAGTCAGTAAATTTGTACAAGGGAGGGAGATGACTGGGAGGAATATAAATTAGATTGATGGAAACAGTTACCAGAAGTTGCAAAGTAAACAGTAAAAATGCATCTTGGGTGTATACATAATCATGACTAATGATACCAACATAATCATCTAAATTACTCAGACTGATGGAGAGACGTCGCTTATTGTTCACTCATTAAACATCTATACACCCCTACTACAGGCACTGTCATAGGCTTTGAAGATACAGTCAGCAAGACAGACAAGGTCCTGCCTTCACTGAGGTTACCTTCTAGTGGGGGGGGACAATAAATGAATAAACAAACTATGAGTGCAAAAAGATAGTTGTTGTCTTTCTGAAAGCCAAATTGAATTCTTTTCAAAAACTTGATTAGAGAAATTCACTGAAGATAACTGTGGTTGATGTAGGTGTAGCTGAAACAACTGTAAACAAATATGAAAAACCTCATAAAAATCTAGAAGCATCTTTCACTCAGATTGCCTCACAAGTATCTTTAAATTCCTCCACTTAAAGGAACTGGGACTTCACCCTGGTGGTCCAGTGGCTGAGACTCCATGTCCCCAATGCAGGGGGCCCAGGTTTGATCCCTGGTCAGGGAACTGGATCCCACATGCTGCAACTAGGAGTTCACATGCCACAGCTAAAGATCCTGCATGTCGCAACTTAAAAAAAAAAAAGATCCCACATGCTGCAATGAAGATCCCTTGTGCAGCAACTAAGACCCAGCACAGCCAAATAAATACATAAATAATAAATTTTTTTTTTAAAAAAAGGAACTGAAAATCATTATGAGTGTGATTTATGCAAGAAAGGCAGTATAGCAAAATATTGGTAAATGTACACGTTTTAAGTTTAAATATTTAGAATATTTTGATGAATACCCATTTTAACTGATATTTTAAGTTAACCAGCCAGCTACTGGTCCCTACCCTTCAGAAAAGACAGCCTCTACCATTTCCCAATAAACTTATTCTCCCTGCCCCAGCTTGATCTCTTCCACTCCTTTCTCCACGCTGTGACCAAAGAGTTTTTAAAGGCAAACTTGATGTCACTCCCTTGGTTAAAACCAAGCATTGATTCCTCTTAATAAGCAAGATGAAATCCACAGTTATCTTTGGGCACCCAAGGGCCTTCATGATGGGTCCCTAACCCCTTCTCCAGCCTCATTTCCACTTCTCTCTAGACTTGCCAAACACTCCTGAGCTGATAACTAAGTGCTGTGCCTCTGTCCCTTCATAATCTCTTCTTGCTGCCCTGAAAGCCCTTCACCCCTTTCCCACCTTTTCCTACTCTATAGAGCAGCACAAGTATCATCTCCCCTTATTCTGTGCTTCCACAGCACTCTGTTCTCACCTCTGTTACAGCACTTATCACTCTGTATTGCAACCGTGATGTCTTCCCAGACTTGACTTTGAACTCAGGAAAAGGGATCTAGTTAAATGCATCACTGTATCACTAGTACCTAGCGTGGTGCCCGGCATATAGTGGGTCTGAAAAAGTAGATAGTGCTATAAAATCAGACTTGGGACACTACGCATATCAGTCAGGGTTCCCACAGGAAACACGTGCACACTCACCAGGGTCACTGAAGAAAGTTTATTGAAGAGACTATTACAAAGTTGTGCTCAGGGATAAGAGAAACACAAGGGATGTCAAAGCACCAGGGACTAGCAAAATTAGGAAGCTGTTACCACCACTAGTCCTGACTGGGCAAACCAAGGAGCAGTCACTGGAAGCTAGCAAGAACCATAGGCAAGGGAGAGGGGTCCCCACAGATGCTGTGGCCTTGTTCATAGAAATACAGCCACTGTCAGACCACAGGTGGCAGGAGGGAGCCAGGGGAATAAATACCGATTTCTCTCTCTTCCCATCTTCATGATCTCCTGCCAGTGTGTCCCATGGGACAAGCCAACTGGAAAGCTGAGAAGGGCAGACAAGCATAGAAAGTGGATATGGAGGGGCAAAGAGAATACCCATCACATCGTAGAAAGGTGAGATCATTATTTCCCTACCACAGAGTTACTCCTGTCAGAGAGAGAAGCAGAGGATAAAGTGCCAACGCTAATGCAAATAAATATTTTTTAGTATATATCCTTAATTTATAAAATTTTTTTTTGTGGTTAAATTTACATAACATGAAATTTAACATTTTAACCATTTTTAAGTATACAATTCAGAAGCATTAAGTACATTCATATTGTGGTGCGACCATCACCACTATTCATCTCCAGAACTTTTTCTTCCACGACGGAAATTTTGTACTCCCCACTCCCCTCTACTCCCATCCCTGGCTACAAACATTCTACTTTCTGTCTCTGTGAATTTCACTATTGCAAGTACCTCATACAAGTGGAATCATACAATATTTGTTTTTTTGTAACTCGCTTATTTCACTTAGCATAATGTCCTCAAGGTTCATCCATGTAGCGGCACATGTCAGAATTTCCTTCCTTTTTAAGGCTGAATAATATTCCACTGTATGTCCATTGTATGTATACATTACACTTTGTTTATCCATTCACCCACCAATGGACACTTGGATTGCTTCCACCTTTTGGTTATTGAGAATAATGCTACTATAAACATGGGTGTACAAATATCCATTAGAGTCCCTGCATTCAATTCTTCTGGATTATACACCCGGAAGTGGAATTGCTGTATCATATGGAAATTCTATGTTCAATTTTTTAGGAACCACCATGCCATTTTCCACAGCAGCTACACCATTTTACATTCCCATCAGCAATGTACAAGCAATGTCCAATTTCTTCACATCCTCACCAACACTTGTTATTTTCTGTGTTTTGGATAATATTCAACCTAACAGGCATGAAATGGTATCTCATTATTTTTATTTGCATTTCCCTAGTAATTAGTGATGTTGAGCAGCTTTTCACATACTTATTAGTCACTTATATATCTCAATTGGAAAAATATCTATTCGAGTACTTTGCCCATTTTTTCCCGACTTTATTGAGGTATAATTGGTATAAAAAAACTGCACATAATTTATGTATACAATTTGGTAAATTTGTCCATTTTTTAATTGGGTTGTGTGGTTTTTTATTGAGTTGTAGAAGTTCTTTATATATTCTGGATATTAATCCCTTATCAGATACATGATTTGCAGATATTTTCTCCCATTCTGTGGGTTGCTTTTTCACTCTATTGATAGTGTCCTTTGATGCACGAAAGTTTTTAATCTTGATAAAGTTTTAATTGTGAATGTATCTATTTTTCTTTTACTGCCTGTGTTCCTGGTGTCACATCCAAAAAACCATTGCCAGATCAAATGTAGAATTAAAAAAAAAAAGAAAAAAAAAAACAAGCAAAGATCCAACCCTTTTTAGGAAGGTTTGGGCCATGATGTTAGGACTTCTGTCAAGATTGAGGATGGAGCAAATACAGCAAGCCCCTTCCTACTGCAAATAATGCTGGATAAAGTGGAACACCTCCCTCCCAAAATAAGTTTAAATACTTAGTTCAAAATTCAGAAAGAGAAATATCCAGATGCCAAAAGCAAAAAACGAACCCACAGTTGTAATTATGCCAGAATTGAGGTCATGTGAACCTAGGCTGCAGAACAGGAGCTCTTAGCTAAAGGAGACACACCACTAAAGAGTTGCCCTATCAGTGATGAAGACTGAAAAACTCAGCCCACCACCCCAGACAAGACTCAGAATAAGCCATAGGGGGAACAAAGTTATCTGAGAGAAGTCAAAATGCTGCACTTGTGCTTCCTGGAGGCATGGGGCTCAAACACACACTGCTGTTTTGTACAGAATCTCCAGGCTAAGAAACTACCTTAAAAGTGCTCCAGAGCAGTAAACACAATAAAACCCTAGGCAAATGCAAACCACCTCATGGAGACACCCCAGGCATTTGGAGGATTTCCACAGAAGACAAATCCTGCTAAAATAGGCTGCAAACATTACAAACATTACACTGCACATGAGAGACTATCAGTATATGCAAAAGATGAGAGACTTTGCACCCAAGTAACGAGAGAGAGCAATCTGGAAAGGACTTTAACATGAGTATGTTTAAAATGTTCAAATAAATAAAAGCAGGAAGTAAGATACATAAAACAAGAACAGGGATACATGAAGTACGAAAAAAAAAGAGAAGCAAATAGAGAGTCTATACATGAAATATATAGTCATGCAAATATATAAAGGATCATGAAGCTGGACGTTGCACCAACAATTCCTGGCCCTGCTGGGGTGATGACGGGGAGGATCTGTCCCCGCCTGCTAGACCTCAGGAAGACCTCGCTGACTCACTGCACCCGCCCACCTCACAATGACCCTGTTGTACTCTCCACGAACCTGGTGAGAGATGTTTTGGGAATCTGGGCAGAGAGACAAGGAGGACCACACCTGTACAGCAAGATCGATAATTCACGCTTTGTTTCTCTGCTCTCTCTAATCTCCCCCAGTCACCAGTGAAAACATTCCTGGATGGCCACAGTCAAGAAAGAAGACTCTGAGAGGGAAAGACAAGTCTGCACTGGCTGGGAACTGGCTCTCAGTGACTGAAGCACCCTGTGAGAACAGGCAGCGAGGGTGGAGAGGAACAACGGTAATCCTGGGCCCTCGCCGCACCTCTCTCGGCTGAAACTGCAACCCACGCAGAGAGAAATGTTGCTGTCGCCAGATTCATATTTCATCCTCACAGCGACTTAGTGTCAACATTATCTTAAACATGATGCATGGAGTCGCCAGAACTTCTGGTAGGAATCAAAACAAAGAGAACTCAGGAACGTTGTAAGTCCAGTCTACAAAGAAATTAACTTCTGACAGAGGAAGAAAACCAAATGTGGAAGTTGGAGAAGGTGTACATTAACATCACCTAGGCAGCAGAGGTTGCTTCATAAATGCTAGCAACCCTCTCCTCATTTCATCACCATTAAACCTCCTGAACGGATGGTTGAAACTTTTGTTCTCACCCTGCTGACTTCTGGGGAGGGGAGAGGAACTAGATATTGAGTTCAATCAACAATGGCCAATGATTTAATCAATCATGCCTATGTAATGAAGTCTCCATAAAAACCCAAAAGGATGGGGTTTGGAGAACTTCTGGGTTGGTGAACACATGGAGACAAGGAGAGAGGGGAGCGCTCTGAGGGGACGTGGAAACTCTGAGCCCCTTACCGCAAGCCTTGCCCTATGCATCTCTTCCACCTGGCTGTTCCTCAGTTATATTCTTTATGTAACCAGTAATCTAATAAATAAAATGTTTCTCTGAGTTCTGTGAGCCATTGTAACAAAGTGACGGAACCCAAGAAGGAGGTCATGGGAACCTCCAAAGTATAGCCAGTCGGTCAGAAGCACAGGTGACAACCTGGACTTTCAATTGGCTCTGAAGTGAGGGGAGGGAAAGGACTGAGCCCTTAACGTGTGGATCTGACCCTATCTCCAGGTAGATAGTGTCAGAATTGAGTTAAATCGTAGGACACCCAGCTGGTGTCAGAGAATTGCTTGGTGGTGTGGGGAAAAAAACACACACACAGTAGTTGGTGTCAGAATCATTACCTAGCATCCTCTAAAAGTGACCAATGGGGGACTTCCCTGGCAGTTCAGTGGTTAAGACTCCATGCCTCCAATGCAGGGGACGCAGGTTCGATCCCTGGTCTGGGAACTAAGATCCCACATGCCACACAGCGTGGCCAAAAAAAAAAAAGTGAGCAATGGGATCGTTTTGCTGTCATTATTTAGTATCATTATTAACTCATAGATTTAAGCATATTAAATATGTTTCCATTATTTTCCTTATCAATACTCATATTGTCTCATGTTTGGCCAGTGGGAGTTCCTTTGAGTTGGGGCCTAAGTTCCTATGACATGACCCAAGTAGTCTTTGATAACTTCCTTCTTCCTGGTATAAGATGTTCCTAGATCATCTAGTGCATTTCCTGCACCAGACCTTTCTTCAAGGATCCCTTCTTCCTTTTAGCAGCCTCTCATCCTTTTTGTTTCCTTTGCCCACTCTTCTTCCTGTACCTTAAGACTCAAACTCAGTCTTTGACCTTCTCCTCTTATGTCCCTAGTTTCTCCCATCAATGAAAGTCATAACCAGTCACACTTCAACTAGCACTCCTTGCTGGCCTATATGTCTGCATTCTTTTTTTTTTTTTTTTTAATAAATTTATTTATTTATTTTTGGCTGTGTTGGGTCTTCATTGCTGCGCGCGGGCTTTCTCTAGTTGCGGCACACGGGGGCTACTCTTCGTTGTGGTGCGCGGGCTTCTCATCGCGGTGGCTTCTCTTGTTGCGGAGCACAGGCTCTAAGCACGCGGGCTTCAGTAGTTGCGGCTCGTGGGCTCTAGAGCACAGGCTCAGTAGTTGTGGTGCACGGGCTTAGTTGCTCCGCAGCATGTGGAATCTTCCTGGACCAGGGCTCGAACCCGTGTCCCCCGCATTGGCAGGCGGATTCTTAACCACTGCACCACCAGGGAAGTCCAATTTCTGCACTCTTAACAATAATAAGCTCTTCAACCTGGTTTGAACCTGCACCATCTGCCCTCCAAATTCTCGGGCCTTTGGACTGAGACTACATTATCACACCAGCTTTCCAGGATCTCCAGCTTGCAGGTAAATTTTGTAGAATATGTGAAATTAGGCCAAATAGAGGGGAGGGGAACAACAAATAGATTACCTCTGCATCTTTGCTGTTTCTTCCTTCACATGGAATTCAATTTGACATGATTCAACTTAAATTTATTGTCTTCCATGTCCTAAATGTTGTACCCTTATTGTTGGCATTAATAGTAATAATTCTAATAGCTAAAACTTATTAAGTACTTACTGTGTGTCTAAGAGCTTTACATATATTATATCTTAACAAGTATTCCTCAACAATCCTATAATATAAGCACAATTATTAATGCCTATTTTATAGAGTAAGACACTAAGGCACAGAGAGACTGAGAACTTTTTCCAGGTCTCACAGCAAATAAAAGGCAAGGCCAAGTCTGCCTGACTCCTCGTGATGGTTAATTTTATGTGCCAGCTTGATTGGGCAAAAGGGATGCCCAGATAGCTGATAAGATATGATTTCTGGGTGTGTCGTGAGGGTGTTTCTGGAAGAGATTAGCATTTGAATTGGTAGACTGAGTAAAGCAAAAGGTCCTCCCCATGTGGGTGGGCAGCATCAGATCCCTTGAGAGCCTGAATAGAACAGAAGACAGAGGAAGGGCGAATTTGCCCTCTCTGAGCTGAGACATCCACCTTCTCCTGCTCTCGGACTTCGACACTCCTGGTTTTCTGGCTTTCAGACTCAGGTGGGGACTTGCAACATCTGCCCTCCGAATTCTCGGGCATTTGGACTTGGACTACATTATCGCACCAGCTTTCCGGGATCTCCAGCTTGCAGATAGCATATCATGGGACTTCTCGTCCTCCATCACCTCATGAGCCAATTGATATAATAAATTTCCTTCTATATGTATCTATATATGCTCTTGGTTATGTTTCTCTGGAGAACTCTGACTAAAACACTTCCAAACCCTATCTTGACCACTAATCCATTTGTTGTTTCCCTCCCCTCTATTTGGCCTAATACCACATATTCTACAAAACTTACCTCAAGTCTCAGGTCTTCTAAGAAGCCTCCCTTCCTACTCTGACCAGTGTGACTCGCCCTGTCCCTCAACTACTTCACTACCAATGAGGCGCTTAAGAATACACTGCCACGCAGCTTCGTTCCACTTCAGCTGCAGATTCTGATTCCCTGAGTCTGTGGTGGAACCTGAGATTCTGCATTTCTAACAAGCTCCCAGGTGATGCCGCTGCTGCTGGCCCATGAACCACATTTTAAGTAGCCAGGATATAGCAGACATACACATATAACTTCATCAAGCATATTTACCAAAATATGAACAATGGTTATCTCTGGATGCTCCTTTTGTTCTTTATATGTTTCTGTATTTTTCATTTTTCTATCAATGGATACCGTTTACTTTTATAATCAGAAAAAGGTATATAAGTATTAAGCTTTCGGGACTTCCCTGGTGGTCCAGTGGGTAAGACTCCATGCTCCCAATGTAGGGGGCCTGAGTTCAATCCCTGGTCGGGGAACTAGATCCCACATGCATGCTGAAATTAAGAGTCCGCATGCTGCAACTAAGAAGCCCACATGCCGCAACTAAAAGATCCCGCATGCCACAACTAAGGATCCCACATACCACAATTAAAGATCCTGCATGCCACAAAGAAGATCCCACATGCCGCAACTAAGACCCAGCACAGCGAAAATTAATTAATTAATTATTTATTTTTAAAACGTATTAAGCTTTCAATGTTCCTCACAGTATTCAAAATAAAGTTCAGATTTCTTCACTCAGCACCAGTAGCTCTTTGTGATTTGGCCCTTCACAGATTCTATGTCTTGATCTCCTGCAAGCTCCCAGGTAGCCACACATCCCACGTACCCACCAAACCTTCCAAATCATCTGTGGTTCTCTGGATGCCTCTCCCTTACTCCCTCATCCCCCCACCTTCTTCACCTGGCTCTTACTCATCCTTCAGGTTAGCCTCAAGTGGCTCCCCCTCCAGGAAGCCTCCCCAGCTCCCCTATCTCTGCTCTCTTCTCTGCACTCCAGCCAACAACCAGAAGCACTTTGACCATAATACTTTTCACCTTACATGTTTTATTTTTCTGCCTGGCCTGCTAGAGTGGGGTTCCTGAAAACAGAGACTATGTCTTTCTATATTTTTCTATATTTTCTATATTTCTATATCCTCGCATTTAGATAGTGCCAGCCATATAGTTGGCACTCAGTACGTTTCTGAATGAATATACAAAAATGATTTGTATAATAAAGTGCAATGGCTTTCCCAAATATTGGTTATTATTATCCTCACTTTGAAGATGAAAAAACAAATTCAGAGAGGTTAGGTAACTTGCCCTAAGTCTCAAAGCTAATGAATGGTAGAACCTGGTTACCATGAGGTCTATATATATATACATATATACGTATATGTGTGTATATATATATATATATAATTATTCTAAGTTGCTGATGTCTTAATTTCAAATGCATTTTAACAACCCTGCATTTTTACTTCCCTCTTCCCATGATTATTGTTTTTGACATCATATTTTATATCTTTTTGTTTTGTGTATCCCTTAACTATTTATTGCAGATATAGATGATTTTACTACTTTTGTTTTTTAACCTTCCTACTAACTTTGTACATGGTTGGTTTACTACTTTTTCTATATATTTGCATTTTCCAATGAGTTTTTTCCTTTCGTAATTTCTATGTTTCTAGTTGTACCTTTTCTTTTTTGCTTAGAGCAATTCCTTTGACATTTCTTTTTTTTCTTTTTTTTTTTAAAGATTTAATTTTATTTATTTTTGGCTGTGTTGCATCTTCGTTGCTGCGCGCGGGCTTTCTCTGGTTGTGGCGAACAGGGACTACTCTTTGTTGCAGTGCATGGGCTTCTCATTGTTGCAGAGCATGGGCTCTAGGCGCGTGGGCTTCAGTAGTTATGGTGCACGGGCTTAGTTGCTCCGCGGCATGTGGGATCTTCCTGGACCAGGGCTTGAACCCGTGTCCCCTGCGTTGGCAGGCAGATTCTTATCCACTGCGCCACCAGGGAAGTCCCCCTTTGACATTTCTTGTAAAGCTGGTTTGGTGTTGCTCAACTCTTTTAGCTTTTGGTTGTCTGTAAAACTTTTGATCTCTCCATCAAATCTGAACAAGAGCTTTGCCGGGTGGAGTATTCTTGCTGTAGGTTTTTTCCTTTCATCACTTTAAATATATTGTGCCAATCCCTTCTGACCTGCAGAGTTTCTGCTGAAAAGTCAGCTGATAGCCTTATGGGAGTTCCCATGTACGGAACTTGTTGCTTTTCCCTTGCTGCTTTTTTTTTTTTTTAAGCTTTATTTATTTTATTTTTTATTTATTTTTTGGCTGCGTCGGGTCTTAGTTGCAGCACGCGGGATCTTTCGTTGCAGTGCGCAGGCTCTTCATTGCAGTGCGCGGGCTTCTCTCCAGTTGCAGCGCACAGGCTCAGTAGTTGTAGCGCGTGGGCTTAGTTGCCCCGCAGCATGTGGGATCTTAGTTCCCCGACCAGGGATGGAACCAGTATCCCCTGCATTGCAAGACGGATTCTCAACCACTGGACCACCAGAAGTGGTGGAAGTCCCTCCCTTGCTGCTTTTAATATTCTCTCTTTAATTTTTGCCATTTTAATTACAATGTGTCTTGGTATGGTCCTCTTTGAGTTGATCCTATTTGGGACTCTCTGTGCTTCCTGGACCTAGGTGTCTGTTTCCTTTCCCAGGTTACAGAAGTTTTCAGCTATTATGTCTTCAAACATGTTCTCTGCCCCTTTCTCTCTTCTCCTTCTAGGACCCCTATAATGTAAATGTTAGTACACTTGATATTGTCTCAGAGGTCTCTTAAACTGTCCTCATCTCTTTTTAGTCTTTTTTCTTTTCTCTGCTCAGCTTCAGTGATTTCCACTATTCTGTCTTCCAGCTCACTGATTAAACTGTATTGTTTAATCTACTGTTGATTCCTTCTAGTGTATTTTTTTAATTTCAGATATTATATTCTTCATCTCTTTAGTTCTTCTTTATATTTTCTCTTTATTAAAAACTTCTCACTGTATTCATCCATTCTTCTCCCAAGTTGTTTGATCATCTTTATGATCACTACCTTGAACTCTTTATTGAATACGTTACTTATCTCTACTTCACTTAGCTTTTCTGGGATTTTATCATATTCCTTTGTTTGAAACATGTTCTTCTGGTGCCTCATTTGCCTAATTTGTTGTTTATATTTCTACGTATCTGGTAGGTTGGTTATATTTCCCAACCTTGGAGAAGTGGCCTTTTATAGGAGATGTCCTATGTGTCCAGCAATACACTCCCCTCTGGTCACCAGAGCTATATGCTCTAGGAGCACCCCCTATGTGGGCTGCGTGGGTCCTGTTGTTGGTGGCTGACTACTGTGGGCAGTCTGGTAGGCATGGCTCATCCCTTGTCCAGTTGGCTGCCAGGCCCCACCTTGTGCAGAGGCTGCCAGCTGCTGGTTGATGGAGCTGGGTCACAAGGCGGCTAGCTGCAGAACCCCAGGGGGGTCCTAAGGCTAGTGCTGGCACACTGGTGAGCAGAGCCAGGTTCTAGGGTGGGTGGTTGTGAAGCCAGGGTTCCCAGATCTAGTGTTGACCTGCTGGTAGGCAGGGCTGGTTCCTGACACAGATGGCTACAGTTTCCGGGGTGTCCCAAAGCTGATGCTAGCCCACTGGTGAGTGGGGATAGATCCTGTGGTGGCTGGCTGAAGAGTCCAATGTGTCTCATAACTGGTGTTGGTCTGCTGGTAGTCGGGGCTGGGGCCCAGTGGTCTCTGGTTACAGGGCCCTGGGGGTCCTGAAGCTGGTGTCAGCCCGCTGGTGGGTGCGGCTGGATCCCAGGACCACTGGTTGAGGGGCCCACAGGCTGTGTTGGCCAGTTGGTAGAGAGGGCCAGGGCCCAGGGGGCTCCCAGGGCTTGTTCTGGCCTGCTGATGTGTTGGCTGTGTCTTGCCATGGCAGATTGCAGGGCTGCAGTGGTCCTGGGGCTAGTGTCTGCCTGCTAGTGAATGGTGTTGGGGTCCAGGGGATGTGGAATGAGCCTGGCTGGGAAGAACTCTGCAGGAGTGGAATCCTGCCAGGACCCTGCCTGACCATGAAACACGCACAGGTAGCCAAAGGTCAGTGTTCAGGGAAACAGACAACTGGGACAGCCTGTGTCTACACACTCTAACAAAGCAGGTCATTTCCAGTTAGAAATCCCACCGGCAGCATTTTTATCACCTTCCTTCCGAAGCCAGTGTTTCCTCTCCGCGTTGGGCAGGCACCACAATACTCCAGGTGCCCGGGCTGGACAATTCTGGGTAGCTGTGCTCGTCCTCTCCCTCACGCCCTGCAGCTCAGTAATGGCAGCCCTGAGGACTCTTCCTGCAGATTTTTCTCAGATCTGTACCTTCCTGTCTACTCTTACCACCACCATTCCAGTGCAGGCCTGTATCATCACCAGCTTCACCCCCATCATCTCCTGGCCCCCATTCTCTCCCACCTCCGGTAGTCAGTGGTTCTGGCTTCTGCAGTTTAGTTGTATCTACAATTTAAATCTGTAGTCTGGAACTCAAAAGCATCAATAATCTAGCCCTTATCCCTCACCCTAACCCTTTTTCTAGCTGTACTTGCTCCTTCTCTAAACGTGTCCTGCACATTCGCTCCTCTGTGTTTTTATTCATGTTACTCCTCCCCCGGATGGTCCTCCTCTCAGCACCTGTTCCACATGCCCCATCGATGCCTATCAAATGGGATAGAGACCCAATGTTCAAGGCTCTCTTCAAATCTTATCTCCCGTGAAGTTATTCTTAAGGATCCCAGCAAAGGAAGCCTGCTCTTCTAAATTCTTGCTGGTCTTACTGTCTACACCCAGGCAACACTGGCCACACACACTACCTCCTATTAGAGCTATTTGGGAATATTCCCATGTTCCTGCCTAGATTATGGCTACATTCCTAAGCAGCTGTCCTGTTGCTGCTCTACCCAAAAAAAAGCAGAGGGGGGTGGTGGCAATAGGGAGGCTTTAACAGTAGGCTTATCTGGGTTCTAATAGGGCCATACAGATGCCCTTAGGTAAGTTATCATTTAAACTCTCTGAGCTTCCTTTCCTTATCTGAAAACACACTTAGCATCTGTCTTACAGGGATTTTATGAGACTTAGAAATGATATATGTAAACCACAATAAATTACAATAATCATAAATCTAATCGATCTAAAATACTTCTTGGGGTGATTATAAGGAACAAATAAAATAACACATGAGACAGAGCTTTGTAGACTATGAAATTATTATGTTAATTTTTAATAAGCGAGACCTGGATTACATTTTTCTTTTTATATGACATGACCAATATAGACCTCAAAGATGCCCCCCATTAATTACCAGCAAGTATATCCTCCAATATCCAGGCACGTGGGTTTTCAGAATATCTGTGCTCAAAACTGTTAGAATGAATGCGCTTAAAAGGCAACCAATAAAACTGGTTGAATTCTATGTCCCAATTGAGGCTTTTATCTATATAGCACCAAACGCTAGTTCAACCTAATGTCTCTATTTTCATGCTTTTTTTTTTTTTCCATCATGTACACAGAGCATTACTGTTCCCACTGTTCAAGCCCTGAGAAATGCTACCAAAGGAATGAGCCACTGGGGCAGGGTTCCCACCTAAATCACAGCCTCCATCTCAGGACAGCTCTGTACACTTCCCAGCACCAGCTTCAACCCTCGGGTTTCTCAACAAGGCTTCCTGCTCCACATGCTGCCAGGCCCAGTCAGGAGAAGCAAACCCAACTGCAGAGCTACTCACTCTGCAGCCACCAGAGGGTCCCACAGCATTAGCTAGGAAGCAAGGACACACCCTCTCCTAGCACAAATCTCCACCAAGCTTACATTTCCCCGGTGCCTCACAGCAGCTTCCCCTAGCTTCCAGCCCCCAAACAGGACTGCCTGGAACCCCCAGAGCTACTTGCTGGCTAATACTGTTGAGGCACCAGTTCATACTAAGTGGCCAGCTTTTCACAAGGGGTTTGTGTCACCAGGGCCGCATGGAGTCACATTTCTGTGGGTCTGAGAACTCCTCAGCTACATTCCAGTATCATCCATGAACACAGAGTATCTGGGGCTTAAATAACTTTCCCTTTCATACAGCCCCCAGAATTTCTGTCTGGAACACCACTTCCTCTCAAGTTTTAATAAAGAAAAGGTAACTGCATATGAGACTGGCAGACTACAGCCCATGATGGGCAGGTCTTATCTTGCAGAGTTCTCCCCAAACTCCAAGCATTCTTGGGGTCCAGACAAGCTGGTGTTCTGTTCTGGACTGATTACTTAACTCAAGGTACAGCATCCTTTTTTCTTCCTCCTTTGAAGAGATCTGGAAAATCAGAGTCCCTTATGACTAGAAGATGGAAGAGGAAGGCTAGAATTCCCAGGTTTTTCTTTGTCGGCTACCCCAATCCATAACATAAGTGGACCCGCAAACTTGTGACTGATTTTCATTAAGGTTTTTTTTTTATAAATTTATTTGTTTTTGGCTGCTTTGGGTCTTCGTTGCTGCGCACAGGCTTTCTCTAGCTGCGGCGAGCAGGGGCTACTCTTCGTTGCGGTGCACAGGCTTCTCATTGCAGTGGCTTCTCTTGTTGCGGAGCACGACGGGCTCTAGGCGCGCAGGCTTCAGTAGTTTGGTGCACGGGCTTAGTTGCTCCGTGGCACGTGGGATCTTACCAGACCAGGGCTTGAACCAGTGTCCCCTGCGTTGGCAGGCAGATTCTTAACCACTGTGCCACCAGGGAAGTCCCTCATTAAGGTTTTGTCTGTCTCTTTTTTGAGTGTTTAAAAAGAGGCTGGATATATTCAGGAAAATACTTTAAAATAATTAAAAGACCTTGAGAGGTTGGCTCCTACCTTCAGGATGTCTGCACATAAATCACTTCATATAATCCCCATAATAACCTACCCCCCAGGATAGGAATATGAAGTCCATTTTATGGATGAGGAAACAGAAGGCACGGAGACTTACTTGCCCATGGCACAAAGCAATCATGCAGGAGAGCCAGGTTTCAACACAAGTCTGTCTGGCTCCAACCCACCCTCCACTTATTAATAATAATTATAGTTAACAGGAGTGGGGCACTTACTATGTGCCAGGCACTCTGCTAAGTATTTACTCATTTATAGCCACAATATTCCTAGGAGGCAGGTATTCCTTTTGAGTCCATTTTCCAGATGAGAGAACTGAGGTTTGGAAAGGTTGGTGACATGTCCAAGATCACATAGCTAATGAGTGGCAGAGAAAATATGATTCACTCCCCAAGCCTGCTCTCTTAACCCCTGTGATATGTAGCCAAACTGTCTCTCCGAATGTCCAGTCCCCCTCCCCCGTGCTCCCCTTGCTGCAGGCACACTGGTGGTTTTCAATTCCCATCCCAGACCAAGCCCCTCCCCACCTCCCAGCCTCTGCATGTGCTTTTCCCTCCACCCAGAAAGCTTCCTCCTGGTCCCTCCCTTATTTGCAACCCTAGTTCCTCTTCTTCCTCTAGGTCTGAGTTCCAATGTCCCCTCTTCAGTGTAGTCTTCCCTGACTTTCTACTTCAATTCTTATCTTACTCAGATCCTTGTTTTTCCCATCAAGGCACTCATTACAACTTATCCAAAATTTTATATTAGTTTCATTTTACTTGTATTTTATTTGCCTTTCCCACTAGAATGAAAGGCCTATGAGGGCAGAAATTTGTCTGTCTTGGTCCCTGACATATCTCCAGTAGCCAGAAGATTCCAGGTATTAATAGGTGCTCTGTAAATATTTAATAGATTATAATCATTAGAATTTGCAGCTCACCAATAGAAGAAAGCAGATGGTTTCCAACCCCAAGCTAAGAGTTCTCTTGTGTTAAAAAAAGAAAGGTTTCAGCTTCTGCTACTCCAAGAGATAAGTTAGCACAGCAAGCACAGCCTCGATGGAGTCCTCCCAGTGCCCTAGAAGGAAGTCTGCTCAAAGGTGTTCACCCACAAATCCCACACCAGGGACCTTGGGCCACAGAACAGCCCTGCTTGGCCTCCTTAAAGCTTCTTCTCTGCAGGGAGGGATCACACAGAATCTGATCTGCTGCCCAGAAGCTGCTGCATACCAGGGCTGAGCTGGATGCCTCATGGTCACGAGCCAGTTCATTCTTTGCCATCACCCCAGACGACAGGCGTCTATCCCTATTTTACCCATTAGGAGACTCAGGTTCACAGTGGTGAGATGGCTTTCCCAGAGCCACGCAGCTGGTAAGTGGGAGAGTCACTCACTCCTCCTTTAACATTCTTCGGTGACTCCTTGTCACCTTCAGAAATGAACTCCAAATTCTTTAGCACGTAACAGAGCAGGACCCTATAGAACTTTCCTGGGACAGACCCCTCACCACCTTGTCCTCTGCCTGCCTCCTTTTTGTAGAAAAGCTGTAGTCTCCCAGGCCGCCCCTGAGTCACAAAAGCCTGGCTCAAGAGTTCATGATTGAGAGGATGTGAACATGCAGTGGCAAAAATAGCAGTTGGGCCAGGAGAACTTATAAGAATTTAAACAGTAAATCGGCCATATGGCAGTCACAGAATCTTTAGTTCTTATCTGAAGTATATAGATAACAGTATCTGATGCACACTTCCTGAGTTGTTTTACAGATGCTAAAACCCCCACCAAATGGAAGAAGTTAACTACTTGATGACCATGAGCACTGTAGCCCCCAGAGCTACTGGAGCCTGAGGATTGATAATGTTAACCCCTGTGACACAGCCCTGCTACTTCACCACCAATCAATCAGAGAATTGTGCACAAGCTGATCACACACCTTGCGACTCCCCTCCCTCACCTTGCCTTTAAAAATGCTTCCCCAACCTAAATGTCCATCAACAGAGGAATGGAGAAAGAAGATGTGGTACATATATACAATGGAATATTACTCAGCCATAAAAAGGAACGAAATTGGGTCATTTGTAGAGACACTGATGGACCTAGAGACTGTCATACAGAGTGAAGTAAGTCAGAAAGAGAAAAACAAATATCGTATATTAATGCACGTATGTGGAATCTAGAAAAATGGTATAGGTGATCTTATTTGCAAAGCAGAAACAGAGACGCAGACATAGAGAACAAACATATGGACACCAAGGGGGGAAGAGGGGGTGGGATGAATTGGGAGATTGGGATTGACATATATACACTATTGATACTTTGTATAAAATAGATAACTAATGAAAACCTACTGTGTAGCTCAGGGAACTCTATTCAATGCTCTGTGGTGACCAAAATGGGAAGGAAATCCAAAAAAAGAGGGGATATTTGTATACATGTAGCTGATTCACTTTGCCGTACAGTAGGCTAACACAACATTGTAAAGCAACTATACTCCAATAAAAATTAATTTTAAAAAGTAAAAAATAATAAAAATGCTTCCCTGAAACCCATGGGGGAGTTCAAGTTTTTGAGCATTAGCTGCCCAGGACTTCTTGTCTGGCACCTACAATAAACGCTGCACTTTCCTTCGCCACAACCTGGGGTCAGTAGATTGATTTTACTGTACACTGGCGAGCAGACCGAAGTTTGCTTCAATAACAAGCAGAGTATCCCAGGTGCCCTGGAGAAAGGCACCTCCTCTTGAGACTCATCCCCATCTGAGGCCCTAAGGGACTTTGCACTCTCCCCATGCAGAACTGAGGCAATTCCTGGAATAGACACAATACCTCACAATTCCATGCCCTGGCACATGCTTTTCCCTCCTATCTGCCCACCCACAGAATGTGGCTAACCCTTACTGGTCCTTTAAGATCCCCATAAACAAACAAACAAAAAGGACAGTCCCTGATAGGAATCTATCCTAAGAAAATAAACATGGGCAAAGATGTTTATTCAAAAGTAGTTCTTTTATATGTAATTATTATTTATGACAGTAAAAAATTGGTAACAACCTAAATGTTTGAAAAATATGGGAAATGTTTAATAAATTGTATTTCCCTATTTAGGGTGTACTAGTAAAGCCACACTTGGGGGTTTGTTGTTTTGTTTTGTTTTGGGGGTTGCCAGCAAAAAGTCTTGACCAGGCAACTGTAAATTGGTAGTTCTCAACTGAACTGCCATGGAGGACCGTTGTGACTCCTTACTAGGGCTCCGTAATTGGTGAATAAAGTTTCCTTTTGCTACAACTATGATTCAAACCATTAATACAATGCTTTGGAAACCCAGGACTTTGGAAGTCCTGTCCATCTTGTGGAGCTGCAGCCACTAAGACGTGGGAGCCCTCAGAATCTGGCCAGCAGGCCAAAGAAGAGAGTAGAGAAGCCACAGTGTAATTGAATACAGTTTTCCCTTGGTACCCTTGTGGGTACTGGTTCCAGAAACTCCCCCCATACCAAAATCCATGGATGCTCAAGTCCCTTATATAAGATGGTACAGTATCACATATAACCTACACACACCCTCCGATATACTTTAAATCATCTCTAGATTACTTGTAATACCCAATAGAATGTAAATACCATGCAAATAGTTGTAAATAGTATGTAAATGCAATGTAAATAGTTGCCAGAAAGGCAAATTCAAGTTTTGTTTTTTGGAACTTTCTGGAATTATTTTTCTGACAATTTTCAATCCATGGTTGGTTGAATCTGAGGATGAGGAACCCCCAGATATGGACAGCCAACTGTAGTTACTTGTTGAGTGGGAAAAAAAAAAAAAAAATGAGTGAGTAAATGAACAATCATGCTCTTGATATTTAATGACATACAAAGTAATAAAGGTACGGTATTATGGGACAAAAATAGAATACATAATTTTATAATCAGTGTGGTCACAATTTAGGAATTTCACATCAGAAGCAAAAAGAATGAATTTGCTTATTTTTAACAATTTTCAGCACTTCCTAGCTCTTCACTAAATAACTACCACCCAACCCACCAATGGATTTGATAGCAGTTGTCACAATGGCTATTGTTTGCCAATTCTGGCTGATGCCTGACAACTCTTTGAGGAAAACTGGATGTACTCTGTTGGAGTAGAGAAAGCTTTGGAGGTCTTTCTTCCTATTGGATTGCATCTGGAACTTTTCCTTTGCTGCCCACTTTTTTAGTGAGCAAGTTTGGTGAAAGGTGGGAGAGACAGATCCATTGCCTCAACTAACTTTTTCTGAATTCCCTTTAAGGATCAAATTCAACAATCCCTTCTGGGTTCAATTTTCAAAAAAAAAAAAAAAAAAATCCTCCCTGGACTTCCCTGGTGGCGCAGTGGTTAAGAATCTGCCTGCCAATGTGGGGGACGTGGCTTCGAGCCCTGGTCCGGGAAGATGCCACGTGCCGCGGAGCAACTAAGCCTGTGCGCCACAACTACTGAAGCCCGCGCGCCTAGAGCCTGTGCTTCGCAACAAGAGAAGCCACTGCAATGAGCAGCCCGCGCACTGCAACGAAGAGTAGCCCCTGCTCGCAGCAACTAGAGAAAGCCTGTGTGCCCAACGAAGACCCAACACAGCCAAAAATAAATAAATAAATAATTCTACCTAAATCCCCAAATTTTATATATATATTTATTTATTTATATTTATATATGTAATATATATGCATAAAAAGACTAAAAGGTATGGACAGAAATAATCAAAAAAATCTATAAAAGGAATAAAAAATAGTTGTATTTGAGCCAAACTGAGGATGATACCAAGGGAGACACAGATTCAAGAAGCACTTGAATTGTGTTCCACTGGACTACAAATGAGGAGGCTTATAAACGCAAAAACTGCAAAATTACATAAGTTGTTTGTCGAGAATTAAAATTAGATCTGGCAAGAAGTAAGGGTGCTTATTAAGTAAGGGTTGGTTGGCGTCCCAAATGGTTGCACAGTTACAAAGGAAGACCTTAAGACCATGAGGTTGCAGCTGGCAGCTGCTAGCAGATACTGGGTTTTTTGTTTGTTTTGTTTGTTTGTTTGTTTTTTAGCCACGCTGCACGGCATGCCGGATCTTAGTTCCCGGACCAGGGATGGAACCGGCGCTGCCTGCAGTGGAAGCGAGGAGTCTTAACCACTGGACCACCAGGGAAGTCCCTAGCAGATACTGTTTTGAGAGGGGCTGGTGGTGTTCTTGAGTCTGATACAGTTCAGAAAATTCAAGTTCTTAACGATGTAGGAACTATCTGAAATCACATTCACAATGGTCACCCACAATGGACTCCATTTAGGATGCCTGAGCCACACTTACTCCATTTTGATTTTTTAAATGCACTCTTTTCTTTAATGATTAAAGCAGATGTACAATGCATGTTTGGCCACAAAATAGGCTGTTCTAGTTAGCATAAAGTTTAAGTGAAATCATGTATAAGCCAAAATGGCTTCCCCATACCTCATAATGTAAAAACTTCTTCCATCAAAGGAAATATATAAAAGTATTTCTCTTTGGTTCATGAGTTTACAAATAATCTTATTTTCCTTTTTATACATTGGTATATTTTCCAAACCTTCTACAATAAGAATGTAACCTTTTTTACAATCAGATTTTAAAGTCATGGTAAACGTTATTGTTATTTTTAGAACGTCTATCAAATGTTCCTCCTCCAGGAATTGTTCTGCGACCATTCCATGGGGACTTGGAGGACCCTCCTCAATGTTCTCACAGTGTCCCTTCGTGTCCTCTATCATTCACTGAGCTCACTGGATTTTAGCCATTTGCTAATCTATCTTCCAACAAGATTTGAAGCTCTTTGAGAGACAGGACTGATTCTTTGATTTCTGAATCCCCAGGCCCTAGCACATACATTAAGCATTCCTAAATGTTTGTGAATCAAATGAAGAAATCAAATAAGGAGTCTATAGTATACGGAACTCAGGTATTCTCATTCTAAACCCAGTTGCATATTTCCTGGAACTAAAGGGATCTAGAATTTTCTCCATTCTTGACTGTAACCTAGGGCCTAGGAAGAACTTAGGAAGCCTATGTTTTTTGCAGGAGTGCCCCCCTGAACATTCAGCACCAGTGTTGCAGGAACCCAGCAGAGTGAGAGCTGAAATCCAAGTGGAGTTTTTCTGGCAAGAGCCAAGATTAGTCACTTGGAGGCACTTGGAGGATTCCCCAAGTCTGCTCATTCCTTTGGGATCACTCACTCCTCCCAGGACCTCCCCTGGGAACAAAGGAAAACCCAGGACTTGGGACTGGGCCCTTTTCCACCAACAGCTGCTAGTAGTTTGCATTTAATCCTAAACCACAATTAAAATAAAAGGTGTTGGGGGGGGACTTCCCTGGTGGTGCAGTGGATAAGTCTCCGTGCTCCCAGTACAGGGGGCTGGCTTGGATTCCTGATCAGGGAACTAGATCCCACATGCACGCCGCAACTAACAGTTTGCATGCCACAACTAAGGAGCCCTCCTGCTGCAACTAATACCTGGCGCAACCAAATAAATAAATATTAAAAAAAAAAATGGTGGGGGGGGAATAGCGTCAGCTAGGAAACACTTAGGTTTTCTCTAAATTTCTTCTAAAGAGTTTGAGGACCAAACAGGCCAATTTCAGGACAAAAAAAGGAGATCCTGAAACAGGTTTTAACAATATCGACTACGACGGAAGCCATTCACACTAAAAGGGGTAAATCTCCAGTTCAACAATGGGTTTGTAATGCCCTCGAGCTGACTAGCCACCAAACGGCAGCCACCCACCTCCACTCTGCGAGCAGGCGCGTGGCAGGGAACTCGGCTTCTCCGAGAGTTGCCCGTGGACAGGGGGCCCAGGCCTTGGATGACCCTCCCAACTGACCTCCTAGGGCCTAATCTGAAACCAACCAAGTCTGACGCCCTCGCGGTCGTTAGGACTCCACGGGCCCCTCCCTGCGGTATCATCTAGAAAATAATTCCTAGACCTTTCGGTTACGGACGAGCGCTTACAATCTGGTTCTGGGCCAGCGCGCCCCACCCGCAGAATGGCTGTATTCTTGGATTTGCACACTCACTAGCTCTCTAAAACCAAACCCGAGAGGAAGGGCACGGCCGAGGGTGGGGAATGCCCTAAAATATTCGAGAGTATTTGAGTAGGAAGAGAAGTTTACAGTATTGCTCTCACTGGGGGCGGTGGGGAGCCCTGGAGCGAGGCTCCTCCGCACAGCGAAAGAAGGGTGTGTGTGCGCTGCGCCCGGGGTTGAGTGTTGGGTGCGGGGGCAGGAAGAGAAGGGAGGAGAAGGGGTGGGGTGAGCGGAGGCCCTGACACCGGCCCAGGCTCCTCCTGCCTCCCCCGCTCCCCGCCCCCACTTACTAAGGCGCCCAGCCCGCGGCGCTCTGCTCACTGGCCGCGCGTCCCCGCCAGCCGAGCGCCCCCGCCAGCCGAGCGCCCCCGCCAGCCGAGCGTCCCCGCCGCGCCTCCTGCCACGGTGAGTTCCGCCCGCCGGTCCCGGGCGGTCCCCAGCCCCAGACCACGCGCCCGTGGAAACCCCCGCATCGGCGGCTCTGGCTCGCCCGGCTGGCTTCGCCGGGTGTCCCGGGCGCCAGGGGGCCTGGTCGAGGATCGGCTGGAGATGGGGAGGTATCTGGGCCACACCCTGGCTTGGCGAGCAGCGCCCCTGTCCCGCCCCGGCGCGACCCCCCAGATCCTCGCGGGCGGGGGGAGGGAGCCCTTGTCCTTCACTACTGTACCTCCGTGTTGGTGCCCCGGGGTCTGCTCTCTCCTACCTTTCGGTTTATCTTTCTTTACACCCACTTTCCTACTTTTCGACTAGTCGCCCCAGTTACCCGAAGCCCCGCTTCTGGCCCCCTGTCCTGGCCGGCGTATTTCTTTGTGTGCTCCGGCTGCAGGCTGACCTCTGTCCAGATGTTCGTAGCCACCTCCTAGCTGGACGGCCCGTGCAGGCTCGGGAAGCGCTGGCGGTTTCCCTACCCAAAGGACACCCCTCAGCCCCTCTCCCCGATGCTTCAGGTTGGGCTTCCTGTTGTTTTGTCTGCTAGACGGGAAGGTTCTTACTGCCGACCGAGGGAGGAAGGTCTATTAGTTTTCTTTATAACGCAGTTTTGCTGGGGGGTGGGGGTAAGAGGGGGAGGGAAGCCTATGTGAAACCTGTGTGAAGTGATTTGTGTACTGAAAGGGATCCCTTCTTGCTATCTTAAACAAGTGGAACTATACAGAGATAGAGGAAGAGCAGGCTTAATGAAGGATCTTCTAACCCAGACTAATCTGGCCCAGTGCAATGAGCACTGGTACCTGGTCACAATTTGAGCCTGGCCAGAGGACAGGCGCTTCCCCCAGGCCTGGATACCACACTCTCTCGCCTCGACCGGTCTCCACCTAACTGAAACCCGGAATCTGCCTTGTTGGGCCGGGGTGGTGGGGAAAGCAGAGCAGCTAGCCTCGTGCCAGGCGCAGCCGAGCCCTGGGCCAGACTCTGGAATACATTAAGCCCACCCCCTTCGCTGGGAGCTTTCTGCAGGGCGTGGTTAGCACAAAGGGCTCCCGGATTCTCCTAGTGGAGGCCTGTGACTCAGTTGTGAGACCGTGTGGGTGTGGCCCAGATGGTTCCAGATTCTCTCTGCAGATGGTTCAGACAAAACACTCCCTGAAGGAAAAGGGGAACTGTGCCATCTTAGAGGGCATTTTCCAAGAGGAAGTGAGTCACACCAGGACTTGGCCCGCAATCTGAAGGAGAGGTTTCTTGACTGAACTGTGGGTGAAGACAGCAGTTAGACTGGTAGGGCCATGGCAGAACTGCTGCTGGGTTATCGGCCTGTATGCCTGCTGGCAGGCTGCCCCAGCTTTATTTGGGAGGTAGCTCTTCCCGTTAAGAGGTTTGCAGTTGCTGCAGATGCTTTTTCCCCTGCAGCCTGAGTTTCAACCTGCAGCAGTGGATTTTTATATCCTGCACCTCAGGTGAGGCCAGGCTCAACACCCTGTCAATGATCTTTGCCTCCAACGTGTTGCAGCAAATTGCAAAAGGTAATGATAGGCATTAGGGCAGGAATGAGTTCATATAACTCATTTGGAATTTCTTCATCAGCCCTGCCCCCACAGATTCCTCTCCAGTTTCTATTTAATCATCTCTTCCAAATGATGTATTCCTTCCTTGACAGCCAGAAGCTACTTTCTTCACTGTGGTCCTTGATACACCATTTGGAGATTCTTATTTTGGTTCTTCAAATTTTCCTGAGGGTCTACTGAGCATAGCACCCTGATTTCTAGGTGATGGTCTTCCCTGGCTTTTCCTGCATACAACATCAGATGGCCCCTTTTCCTCCCATGTCTGGCCCCTGTCCAGCCTCTCCAGCAGCCACTCCAGTGAGGTCAGGCCTTGCGCTGGGTGGAGCTGAGACTGAGTGCCTCCTTGCTTTCCATGGACAGCTCCAAAAATGTGAATTTTTTAGAGCACTACCCACTTGGTATGGCCTTGATCCAGTCCAGTCTTTTAAAGTTGAGGGAAACAATGGAATCCTTTCAGAGTTATAACGTGCAGATTAGCACTCAGAGTGCTGGGAAAGCTAGACTGATCTTTTTATTAGGATCTTTCTTAAGCTTCTCATTTTCCCGGGACTCAACAATTTAGGAATCTCACATCAAAAGCAAAAAGAATGAATTTGCTTATTTTTAACAATTTTCAGCACTTCCTAGCCCTTCAGTGGGTTTAACAGCAGTTGTCACAGTGGCTATTGTTTGCCAATTCTGGTGATGCCTGACAACTCTTCAAGGAAAACTGGATGTACTCTTTTAGGGTATAGAAGGCTTCAGAGTTCTCCTATTGGATTGCATCTGGAGCTTTTCTTTTGCTGCTCACTTTTTTTAGTGGGAAAGTTTTATGTTTGGTGAGAGGTGGGAGAGACAGCCTGGATCAGATTCATTGCCTCCACTCACTTCTTCTGAAATCCCTTTAGGGATCAAATCAAGAAGCCTTCTGGGTTCAATTCCCCATCCCACCCCCCCACCCCCCACCCCCCAAATTTTTTTCTTTTTAAATTCCTCAAAACAAAAGGAAGGAAACCTAAAACACATTTTAGATAACAGAGGTTTGTTTTTACTGACATTCTGCCAATTATTTTCTGGGTGGGCTGTAAGAAAAGTAGGGTATGGACAAGACACGAAAGAGCAAAGTAGATCAGACTTCTTGCTCTTTGGAAGTCTCCTTTTTGAAATTATGGCCTGGATCTGGGCATGGGTCCAGAGCAAACATTTGGTATTGCTTAGGAGCAGACACTTTTCTAAGGAGGCCTCCTACTTCCCTGCTACTCCCAGAAGGATCAAAATTTACATTATTGTCAATTTCCTTCTTACTGATTCATTGAGCAGGCTCTGAGGACAGGGCGCTAGCTTCTGGGACCCTGCTACTGCAGCCCACAGTTTAGTGTGGAAAGAAACAAACACAGTTAACTAGAATTCAGGACATATTTTAAAATAGTATGACATTAGCTGGTGAACTCCCCAAAGGCAAGCATCATGGGGCAGAGGCGGTGGAGAGCGCACCCACGTGTGCCTAACACCATGACAGGGTCATGCAAAGTAGGTGCTTGGTGAAGGAACAGAAAAAATGGAAAATTGAATTCCCACCACTGTAACTAAATTTGTAAAGCTCAGAATTCTTTTCGGAAGCGAAAACTACACAAAGAAAGACACGTGAGCTTCCACTCTTCAGACCTGTGTAGGAGATACACAGACATAAGAATAAAATGATTCAATAAAAGGTGAGTGAATGATGAAGTAGTTAGAGCCTGTGGAGCTCACAGTGAGAGAGCAGTAAAGTGGGATAAACCAAAACTCAAGAAAACAGTAAGAGTAAGAAGAGAAAGAAAAGTCAAGTCGTGTTGGGTGACCAGACCTGTTTAGCAGGGCACACCGTTTTCTCCTCCGCTATGGAATGTACTCTGCTATGGAATGTACTCTGTGGTTCATTCATAGGCCGCCCCTTTCCGGGCCCTTCCCAGCCCTCACCTCCTCCCGCAGAGCTCCCAGCCTCAAGGGTTTCAGCCCAGACCCGGTAATCACACCTGCACCTCAGCTCCAGCCAAGGGAATTGTTTGATTGATTCATTCGCTCATTAGCAAACACTAAACCACTATTTAGTTGTTCGTGGATAGAACTGAATAATTCACAGTTCTTAACCTAGAGGAACTTAAATCTAAGATAGAGAGACGGGCAAATGATTAAATGGATGGAGTGTTTCAGGTGCCAGAGTAGGCTGTCTGGGGAACAGAGGACGCTGCAGCCCCTCAACCCCAGGCCCAAGGCTATCCATTGGAAGTGTTTGCGAGCCAGAAGCTATAGAGTCCCTGGGTGGGACTCTTCTGGGGCGGAGGTGTGTGGAAACGGCGAATTCAAGTCCCTGAACTGCTTGCTGCTTTAGCAACCAATGGTCAGTGCTTCCGTCAGCCCAGGCCGGGCAAGCCCCGCCTAAGATGGGAGGGCCGGGCAGGCTGACTCAGTAGGTCAACCGCTGCACTCTGGAAGAGCTGTAGGATTCATCCACTAGCCGAAAGAACAGTATTAATCACATCTTCCCCTTTTCCTTCATCTTACTTTAAAACCAGTGTACTGGCTTCACCTTCAAAACGGAATAACTTGCTCGTAGCCCAGGTCAGTGCCCTCAGGGGCCTTGGTTACTGATGAGAGGATGGTCTTCTCTGGTTTTCAAAGCTGTTTTCACTTTCACAACCTTAGATCTCCTGAGTAGCCCCTGATCCACATTCTTATTGCAGAACAAACAGGGAGTCTGTGCTGACTGCTGTGTCCACAGCCCATGTGCTGAGTAAACAGCAGAGGGAGATCCAGTGGGGCAGGAAAGCTCTGGCACTTCATAATGAGCATAGACAATCCAGGGCTGGGTGTGGAGTGACCTGAGTGCTCACTAGAGGAAGATTGGCCTCACTCTCTTGAAGAAGGTATTCAGGGGTGGCCAGGACTTCCTCAGCTTACAAGTTGTATTTCTTAGAGGTTCCTAAATTAGCCTGTTTCCTATTTTAGGGGTCCTTACCCTGCTGTATTCCCTTTCTTACTTCTCTGGCTTTGCAGTGCATTTTCCTTCTACTCTGCCCTGTGAAGAATGTGAACTAGGTGTCCCACAGCCAGTTCCAGTTTCTGGGATCTTTGAGCATTTGTTGTGAAGTGCTCTGCCACTTGAGCTTGGGCATGGGTATTTTTAAACCTCTGTGGTGGCTGACTCCTTTCCTGAGATATTTCAGAACTGGGGTGGGATGCCACAGCCTTCTCCCACAGGTGACTCATTCAGTTCAGTTCTCTTATGTTGCTGGACTTCCAGAGCCAATCCAGGCAAGGCTGACTCCCTCTAAGCCCACTGCCATCTGAAGCCAGATCCTGGCTGTGTCAGGAGAGAGGGGAAAGGGTGTGGTTCCCCTGGAATTCATCCCACAGTGGACCTTGAATTGGCTGCTCTCTCCAAGAGAATTGCTTTCCAGATGAATCATGCCAGATTCTGGTTTATAGCATTCTCTAGAGTATAGCATTCTTTGGCATGCTGATTCCTGTACTTTTCTGGGGATTAAGGGGTAGAACTTCCGACTCTTAAAGTGTAATTTTTCAATCCTCATGTTCACCAACTCCACCTTCTCTGTAACAGACAGCATTTACGGATCTGTGTTGAGCACGCATATGTCAGCGGAAGGAACCAGACTGAAAGCATGTCTCCAGTTCCTATTGAGACTCTTCAGGGGAAGTTGCCAGCCTCTCCTTCAATCTCTGCTCTAAACTTATTCTTGACGGTTTTTTGTGTTTTTTTTTTTTTGAGTGGTATATTACAGTCTCAATTCAAATTCACCTGTTTCCTATCCAGTAGTGATTTTAGGTGGTGTTAGCCAAAGCTACTCCATTCTGGCTAAAGCATGCCTTCCAGTTAAGCAAAATTCACTGGGCTCCTATTAAGTACCAGGTATTGGGTCTTGATGAGACATATGCCCCCAGATTATTATACCTGAATATAATGATCTGACACATCCTTTCCTTTCTTTTTTCTTTTTCTTTTTTTTTTTTTTTAATTAAATTTATTTATTTATTTATTGGCTGTGTTGGGTCTTCGTTGCTGCAGGCGGGCTTTCTCTAGTTGCAGTGAGCGGGGCTACTCTTCGTTGCAGTGCACGGGCTTCCCATTGCGGTCGCTTCTCTTGTTGCAGAGCACGGGCTCTAGGTGTGTGGGCTTCAGTAGTTGTGGGATGCAGGCTCAGTAGTTGTGGCACATGGGCTTAGTTGCTCCGCGGCATGTGGGATCTTCCCAGACCAGGGTTCGAACCCGCGTCCCCTGCATTGGTAGGCGGATTCTTAACCACTGCACCACCAGGGAAGTCCCTTTCCTTTGTTTTAAACTATTCACAATGAAAAGCTCTTCCTTTCTTTCCCACTGCACCCCAGACTGTGAGAGTAGCTCTTTTGTCTAGTGCTGCCAAAAATATATCAGATCCCCAAAGGAATTAGGATATACTATTACTTGTTCCTTCTCAAGGAAGTAGATAATGGGCTTTGGGTAGCTTTTATTTGGGTAGGGCAACTGCATGTTACTACCAAAGATGCAAATGTCTTTGTTACAATCAATAACAAGTTCAGAACTTTAGTAAAGAATACATGGAATTCCCTGGCGGTCCAGTGGTTAGGACTCGGCACTTTCACTGCAGTGGCCTGTGTTCAGTTCCGGTCAGGGAACTAAGATCCCGCAAGCCACGCGGTGAGGCCAATACATGCTCAGGAGACAAAATTCATTTTTAAGCAGATTTCTAAACCCTAGAATGACTGAACAAGGTTACCTAGTTAAGCTTGGAGGGTTGAAGTTTTTATATTAACCAGGCTTGATTGTGTGGGTTGTTGGTATTCATCCATATCCATATCGAAGAGTCCCATTTACCAGCGCTAAGAGAAACAGAGAGACGTCTGTTCTTTCAGTAGGTGCTTTGTCAGTTAAAAGGAGGGGCACTGATCTTGCTTTTCCAAATAATTAGTATTTTTATTCTTCATTAGGTGATTTATGCAAAATTAGCAGGCAACTAGATAAATCCCTTATTCAGAGCACCAATACCTGAACTGCCTATTTCCATCAGCAGGAGGCATAAAACCTGAGTGAACTGGTCCTTATATTCATTGAATTTTACACCCTCTTCCAATCATTCTCAAAAGACTGGTAATTCATGTCGCTTAAAAGTTAATGTAAATTGTTTCTTTACATCCTTTAATAGGTTCCAACAGACCTCACCAAAATGCCCTCTCAAATGGAACACGCCATGGAAACCATGATGTTCACATTTCACAAATTTGCTGGGGATAAAGGCTACTTAACAAAGGAGGACCTGAGAGTACTCATGGAAAAGGAGTTCCCTGGATTTTTGGAAGTAAGTGTTGAAAGGCTCAGAAAGAACCAGAACCAGATGTAAAAATCAATGCTTCTAGGCCCTAGTTCCTTTCCCTTCCTCTTTCCAGCCCTTCCCTGTGGAAGTCACTACTAGAAAGGTGTTTTCATTCATTTACTTATTAAACATTATTGAATGCCTACTGTTTGTAAGATACTAGGGGAGGAAACAGAAGGTAAAGAAGACACAGCCCCTGCCCTCAAGGAGCTTACAGTTTGGAAGTGAAATGAGACTACACACAAATCACCATAATGCGAGGTGTTAGAAGGATTCCATCTGGAGTCATCTGTGTCCATTGAGACAGAGTTGCAGGAAAGAAGGCCTTTCACCAGAGTAATCAACCAGGTTGCCTTGTTGCCCCTCAGGTCCATAAACCTGGCACTGGAGGTACCACATCCTGGTCACATACACTTTGAGCAACTTGAATCTCCCTTCTTAAATTAAATCCCTTTAGATAAAGGCTTTAAAATTTTTTTCCAACACTGCTCTAAAGCAATGGTGTCAGGCATCTGCTGAATGAGAGCCAAGCGGCACTCCAGAAATAACTGCTTTTCACATTGAAAATGCAATGAGAGCACAGGAGCGCAGTTTGAGTTTATGCCTCACCTTTGACAGATCGAGAGGTCCGTGAAGACCAGAAAAGGATCTGCCATGAGCTCAGATACACCACTCAGGACATTAGGCAACAAGGCACAGTTGCCCTTTTACATCATAGGCCCTCAAGAGATGGTTGTTGCGTTTCACTGAAGGTGAAACATTGCCTAACAAAATATTATATTGAAATGCAGGCCCTTCTCTCCCTGCCACAGCCAGAGTCATTTGAATGGATCAGTACTGTGTTTGGTGTGCATTAGCCTCTAAAGGGTGAAGGGAGGAGATGGTAAAAGACAGGGTTCTGCCTCTTGTCATCTGCCTGGTAAACAGCATTAATCAAGCCCCTGATTCCTGACTCATTAAACATAGGGTTTTGTAGTACGTGATGATTTACATGTTATCAATACCAGTCAAATAAACAGATATAAATAGCTTAACTAGTATCTCAGAGCTGCAGTTACCACAATGCTATCCCAGAATGAGTTAGAGGATACTGTTGTTCTGCTTTTGTACAGTTCTGTGATAGAGCCCCAGACCAGGACCCTAACTGGGAAGGTTGCTTCAGCTTTCTGTGCCTCAGTTCCTGCCTCTGGAAAATGAGAGGCTGCACATGATTATCTCCAAGACCACTTTCACTTTCTGTGATCCTTCCAGGCAAGCATAAAATTCAAGGACAAAATGTGCTCATTGTAAACCTGCCCATCACACAAACAAAGGTGTTCTCGGTCTACTTCTAAACACTCATTAATTGTGTTGTTGCATAAGTTAGAAGCCAGGATGATATCACATGAGACGAAGATCCTTCCTCCCTAAAGGCTTTGTGGCTTGATAAACATAAAGTGTTCAGTACCGAGTACTGAACATGGCAGTATAATTTATTCTAAGCATGGGGTCATAATTCCAAGCACACCCACACTCGCTGCATTCACAGATCGTTTTGTTTCTAAAGTTGACCCCTTACGTCATCCAAATTTCACTCCTTCTGACCACAGCCAGGAAGCTGGGGTTAAGGCCAGAATTAACTGAAACCCACCAAAAGCAGAGGTAGCTGCATAGACAGGTTATAGTTGATTGCTTAGGGCGTGTAGGAAATGCTGCTGCTTTACCTTAAGGGATTTCTGAGTGCAGTTTATAAACATCCAGCACACTTGAGACACTGAGTATCAGTTCCCTCACTCATCTATACAATCAATGAAATTCATAAATATTTTACCTGAGTCCTTTAACACCTGTAAAGGGCCATATTTCCCTCTGGTTGATGGGATGGACCCTACAGGAGAAACCACACTTTCCCACTTCTAAGCATCATCACTACGAAAAGGAGTGATCAAGCCAATCACCTTGAAAACAGATTAAAAGAAAAAACAAAGGGGATCTTACCTGCTCATCTTAGTTCCATGTATTCATGCTAGGCATTGAGAATCATGGGGAGTTTTGTAACTCCATCACACATACTGCTTTTGAAGTACATCCAGTGTAAAACAAAGAGTACATCTAGCAAAGAGTATAGGATGGCATAGATTGACCAACTTATTAAGAACAGAAGCAATCTTAGAAACACTCTAGTCCAACCTCAATTCTTAGTTGTTACACGAAGGCCCACCAAGCTGTGTGACTTACTCAAGGTCACCTGGCTAATATGATATGAAGCCACCCTAGACTGGCCTCAGCTGTGCCAAGAAATGAGGACCATCTGCCTGAACTCTTTAAACCTAACACACCCCAGGGCATCATTAACACCTCTTTAAAATCCATAGGACAATGATCTGAAATTTACTCCCTAAATAATCGCATGAGGTCTTTCATAGGAGTTTCCTTCTTTAAGGACTTGACCATGCTATCAGGAATGAAAGTTTGTCAAGAGAATATAAGTTTAAACTACAAAATGGGGGAATTTGGGGTGGTTCTCAGACAGAATTTTGTGATTTTGAAAATTGTTGTAACAGTTGGACTGTAAGTAAAGCATGTCAGAAGGCCATGCTGGTTTCTAAGTGGACTGAGAGTTCAGAGTTGTGAGTCTCCCTTCTCTGGCACTGAATCTCCTCTTTCTAGAAATAGGCTGTTTCTAGTCCCTGAGTTATATAAAAGAATGCCATGGAAACCTCTTTCCTAGCTTGAAATAAATATGAATTTACTGAAATGCTCCCTCAAAGCAGAAAAATACATTTAGATGACCTCCAAAGATCACTATGACCTAAAGCAAGAATTCAAATAATTAGGAGATTATATATATAGCTGTCAGCAGTACAAATCAAAGAAGCTCGTCATTGCAACCATTGACTCGTATTTCTTGCCTCTGTCCTTTTTTTTTCAGAATCAAAAAGACCCTCTGGCTGTGGACAAAATAATGAAGGACCTGGACCAGTGCCGAGATGGCAAAGTGGGCTTCCAGAGCTTCTTTTCACTAATCGCTGGGCTCACCATCGCATGCAATGACTATTTTGTAGTACACATGAAGCAGAGGGGAAAGAAGTAGGCAGCATTGAGCAATTACTCCCACCCTGATAAGAATTCTCATAAAGGGTCACTTAAGGAATCTGCCCCACAGCTACCCCTGTATAAGGATTTCCTGAGCAGATTGGGACCCTTAGAAAATGTACAAATAAAATCCAGCTCCACCTTGAGAAGCAGAGAAAGAAGAGTCAATTAAAGCCAGATAAGCTTTTGATTTTTATATTGCTTGCATCCCCTTGCCCTCAATAAACAAATTCCTTTTTTAGTTCTGAATTTGAGACAGAATGTTTGTTCTTCTTCAGAAATGTTTGTTCCCTGCTTCATTCACAAAGAGCCCACATGCCCTTAAGCATCTAGCGCAAGGCAGAGCTCTTTCCATAGAACCTGCAAAATGGGAAAGCACTCTCCACTCAGGCTTGGAGTCTAACTTCTCAAATTGATCTGCCCTGTAGCTGTTCCTAGCTGAAGGACAACAACTCCAAGGATTAAAAGAAGGCACTTCAGGGTATATTCCACTTTTATAATTCCTGAGCATAGTCCTGCCCAGTTAAATCAGTGCCTTTCCAACCAGCACTTTGTATGCCTGAGATGTCTGAGTCCATTTTTCATAGCAAAGTTTCAGCAAACTAGGGTAAGAATAGTTCCATAAGACAACTAATCAAAATCAGAGTCTAGTGTGATGCCTCTAACAATATAACGTTAACATTTTTTTAGCTGTCGTGAGATGCCATGATTGTACTAAGATGTCAGGAAATAGGCTAGCCATGATTTATAATATAATGGGGTAGTGCTTTTTTGTTGAAAATGAAATGCCAGTACTTATGTCTTGATAAATAGCAGAATGTTTCTCCCAGCCCTTTCTGTGTCTGTTACAAGCTTCAGCAGATATGCATTCCATAGCTACTATTAAATAGCTATGCTTATTAATAATACAATATTCTATATTTTTATGGAGAGATGAGGTATTAATTGGCACATGAAATTGTCCCAATTCAATAGGTCAATGAAGATGGAAACATCAATATAACTCTGGGGGAAAGTTCAATATAAGGTCATCCACCATCACAAGGAAAAGCATGCAAAAGGGAACAGGATAGTCCAAAACTATCTTTGGGGAAAGGATATCTGTAATAAAATCAAGGCCAAAGATAAAATTCCAACCATTTTATTTTGTCTCAGCCAACAAATGAACAAGGTAAGACAACTTATCTTGTTAGCTATAGTTAACAGATAGCTTTGCAGCTATAGAGTTATATCAATCAGCAGGTTTACAAAGAGAGGGATTTACTACAAGATATTAAATGGAGGAGCGGAGTTGGCTAGCTAAAGAACTGACTCGAGGAGTGATTCCCAAATCCATGCCATAGAACTGGGCCCCCAAGGGAACTGCTGGCTCAGGAAGCTGCCTGCTGAACTGGGAAGCCGTTGCTAAAGCTAGCAGCTCCAGAACCACACAACCCATGGCACAGTCCACACTACCAAATATGGGTACCCATTACCCTGCCTCTTTCCACACATGACTTGGTTCCCACATCCAAGTATCAAAGAAGTGCATCTCATTACCAGAAACTCAATCACATCAAAACCTGAACTGCAAGGGAGTCTGGGAAATAAAGTTTTACATTTTCCAACCTCTACACACTAGGAGTTGGCATGCTGGTCCACCATATCTGCCACAGTGACAATTCTTAATTCTAAGAGAAATCTTCCGATGGACCTAGAGACTGTCATACAGAATGAAGTAAGTCAGAAAGAGAAAAACAAATATCGTATAATATTGCTAATATGTGGAATCTAGAAAAAATGATACAGATGAACTTATTTGCAGAGCAAAAATAGAGACACAGACATAGAGAACAGCGTATGGATACCAAGGGGGGAAGGGGGAGTGGGACGAGTTGGGAGATTGGGATTGACATATATACACTACTATGTATAAAATAGATGACTAATGAGAACCTACTGTATAGCACAGGGAACTCTACTCAGTGCTCTGTGGTGACCTAAATGGGCAGGAAATCCAAAAAAAGAGATCTATGTATACATATAGCTGATTTACTTTGCTGTACAGCAGAAACTAACACAACATTGTAAAGTGACTATACTCCAATAAAAATTAATTAAAAAAAAAATAAGAGAACTCTTCCAACCTGTATGTTAAAGAGATTATTGCTTTAAGGAAACGAGACTCTAAAAGATAACCTCTGACAGCTACAGGGAATAGAGAAGCAAACTGGCCCATCCCAGTAAGGCAAACTGTCTCTCTACATGAGAATGTGTATCAGTCCAAATTTACCCTTTTAGTTTACACCACCTGCGTCCTGGGGCAACTGTGTTTACTGGGTGTTATAAAATTGGTGTTCAGTTTGCAAATGGGCAGGTGAAATTGTAACACAGGGATACTATAGGCTCAGATGTCCCCAAATCCATAGGAAGCTTTCACACTCTAAGCCTCTTTACCTGAAAACAGAAACAGAACTATCCCAGGAGAGAGGGCTCTGGGGCTAGGAGAGAGGAAGTATCATTCATCTTCACAGTGGATTTGTAGAGTCTAAAAATTTCTAAAGCAACGTATTATTCCCAGAACATGGCCTCAGATGCTCTGGCCAGGGAATCATCTGAGTCACTGTATTTGGGGTGTGTGTGTGTGTGTGTTGGGGCTGGGAGGAGAGGAGAGGGAAAGTGGACAATAACATACTTTTTCTCACCTTAGCCCCAATGCTCGAAGCACTTAGTAGGGAGCTAGTACAAGGAAAATTAAAAGGCTATTTATGGTTTGAAATCCTACACGGCTTTCCATGCCAACGAAAACACAGGGCTCCCACGATCTGACCTGCTGAAACAGCCGTTCGGAGCCGCAGCTTAATGGCTCCCAGGGGCAAAGCTGCAATTATGCCAACAGTCATCAAGAGGAACTATCTGGAAAATTCCACTCATTCTGCTACAGGGCTGAGTTGTATAAGCAGATCCTGCCCCTCCCCACACCCAGCTGTGAAGGAAGAACGATTAACAGTACAGAAAGCCAGTTTCAAACATGCTGCAGAGCTGACCCTGAAAAACACCTCATTTTCTCTCTTGGACCCTGACCATGAGCCAATTACTTGTGATTTAATACTTTTCTATCCAACTCCTCTCAGTGGGAGACCAAGGGCAAGTATATAAACCTCTCTCTCAATTCGACCAATTTGAAAGTGATTGTTCAGGTAACTTCTCTGGCTCTTAACCACAGAGGAATAGTTGTGAATAGAAATTCAGTCATTTGGCAAATATTTACGAGGGCGACTATATGAATGACACCAAGCAAAGTTCTGTGGCAGATATAAAGAAGCAGAACAGGGCCTGCTCGGGGAGATTATAATCGGGTTGCAAGTGAATAGATAAAACAGACAAAAAGTTAAATAACAACACAACAGAGGATTGGCAAAGGTGAGATGTGATGGGCACCCTTGGTCACTGTTGGTAAGAATGTAATTTATACAACCCCTGGAGGAGGCAAAAGTTGGCAGTAGCTACCAGGATCCTCTGATGTGTTTTCTTGGATCCAATATTTCTATCCCTAAGCATTTCTCGTAACAAAGTAATCAAAGATAGTGACAAAGATTCATATGCAAAGATATTTAATGCAGCATTCTTTAGAATAGTTAAAACCCAAATAAAACCTCCATGTCCAACGATACGGTTATGGTTAAATAAGTTAAGTGTAGATGCACATGGGGTACTATATGACTCATGAAAACCATGACTGAAGAATATTAAATAAGATGGGGAATTGTCTATGTAAAGTAAAGCAGACAGCAAAATTGGTATATAATAGGATTCCTCCCTTTTTAAAATATGTGTCTGCATACACACACAAAGACCAAAGGAAATACACCCACGTGTGTTTTAGTTTCCAAGGTAGGAGTTACTGGCCTGGGAAATTGTTGTCTCCCAAAAGAAGTTTATGAGCTTATTTTAATTTTCTTCTCTACACACTGCTAAGTTACCTAAATTTTCTATAATAATTCTACTTTCGCAATCTGGGAAACAAAATTCTAAATAATATTTTTTTAAAGCGCATGTGTATTTATTGAGGATCTACCATGAGTCAAGACCTGTATGAGATACTTCTTAAGCATTATCTTATTTAGTCCTCACAGTAACCCTCTTATGGCATTATAATATCCATTTTACAGATGACAAAACTAAGACTCAAGTAACTCCCTCAAAGTCCCACAGTGACAATGACAAGATCTGAACTCAGATATTGCCTTTTCCTTTCTTTCCTTTCTTTTCTTTCTCTTTCCTTTCTTTCTTTCTCTTCTTTTTCTTTCTTTCTCTCTTTCTTTCTTTCTTTCCATTCTGCAGCTGTGTCAAGATGCTATTTGCATGTTATAACATTCAAAAGAGTAAGAAATCATTGTGGGCTGGGCAAGACTAGTCAGAGAAGGTTTTGTGTAAGAGGTAGGATCTTATCTGGTCTTCAAAGAGTAGGAGAAATTTGGATAATAGTGTTCTTACTACAATCCAGGTTCTGTTCTAGTGCTTTACAAATATTAACTCATTGCTCCTCCCAGCTTATGAGGTAGGTGCCATTACTTTACAGGTGGTTTGACCAGGGTACAAAGCTGATAAGTGGTGGGGGCAGAATTTGAACCTAGACCATCTAAGGTTTTAACCGCTCTTCCCTGGTGCATCTCTGGACATGGTAATGATAGCACAAAGTAATATCCAGACAAAGAACACCTGGGAGGCCTTTCACAGTCCAGCAGGCTAGAATGGAGTGTATTCACGTAAGGAAGTGCATGTAGGTGGCACAGGAAAGGTAGGAGGTGATTAGTGAATGATAACTGGGAAATAGTAAATGATATGAGAAGTGTGGTGGGTGAGGTCACGGGATTAAAAACTCTACAAATCTAAGGTTTGAGTTATCTCTACTCCTTTGGGAGACAGAGATGAGCCTCTTGTTTAAAAGGAGGTAATCAGCAGAAAATGTGTTCTTGTGAATGTTCTACCCACTTTCCTCTAGCTTTCACATTCCAGTCACATTCCAGCTACAAAAGATAAAGCAGGGTGGGGATTCTTATTTGTCTTTCTAAGAAGCTCTGAGAACAGAGGAGGAAGGAAAAAAATTGACCTCTGCCAAGTCATGCCAAAACCAAGAGAGGGAGAAAATCAAGATGATGGGGCCATAAGGTCTCGGTGAGAAAGCTGCCTCCATGGAACGTGAATTCACCTTGTTTCCCACCATGAGTCCCATTTACCTGCAAAATGGTATGTTCACTCCAACTGTAGCTACCCTATATATATATTTTTAATTAATTTATTAATTTATTTATTTTTGGCTGTGTTGGGTCTTCGTTGCTGCGCGCGGGCTTCCTCTAGTTGCAGTGAGCGGGGGCTACTCTTCGTTGCAGTGCGCGGGCTTCGCATTGCGATGGCTTCTCTTGCTGCAGCGCACGGGCTCTAGGCGTGCAGATTCAGTAGTTGTGGCTCAAGGGCTCTAGAGTGCAGGCTTGGTAGTTGGGGCGCACGGGCTTAGTTGCTCCGTGGCGTGTGGGATCTTCCTGGACCAGGGATCGAACCCGTGTCCCCTGCATTGGCAGGCAATTCTTAACCACTGCGCCACCAGGGAAGTCCCTATCCTATATTTTTTTAGGGTAAAGTCTGGAAGAGTTATGTAAAAGTAAAAATGGTCGCGTTATTAAAGTTTTCTTTAACATTTATACATCATCCTTTCAATAAGATTGACCAAAGGTGGAAAAATAATTTCAATTAGCTCTCCAGACACAGAACTTCTACTGCTCAATGTAAAAATCCTATTTGTCACGTTACCCAAAGCAGCTAATCAATGAGCAGCCCCTGCATTTCGGGTTCTTCCTGCAAAGGTTCAGCCTGTCCCTTTCAAGCTCTTCTAGGCATATCCATCAAGGCTCTGATAAGCATTAATAGCACTTAGCCTCAAGCCTGTTCTTCTAGAAGGAGGAGGGAGATGACTCAGCTTTGGTCTCGGCAGGGAAGACTCTGCTCTGTCCTACCCAATCCTGGGTGAGTCAGCGCACAGAGCCAGGTTTCTTGGCATTCTTACAAATTTTACAAATGTTAAAATTTCCTTTCAACGACGTAATTTAAAGCACTGCAGAAGTAGCAAACGACACAGAAAATGTGGTCACTGGCCTGCAAAGAGTTTACGGTCTGGTGGAACAAGAGCTGTACATATCACAGCAACAATACATGACAGTGTGTGAGGTAAAGAAATAGCATCAGTGGTGTTAGCTCTGAGGGTTGGGGGTTTCATGGAGGAAGCATCTTGGCCACAAAGGACTGAGAGGAAGGTCCGCTTTGGGCAGGGAAGGCTGGGAAGAACAGAGAGGAACACATAGAAAACGTGGAAAAGGCAAGAAGGAGCAGTGAGAAGCCTGGCAGGGCTGTGACCTGGGATGGGAGTGCTGTCAGATGGAGGATGGGCACTGACCTCCTCACGGCTAATGGGGGGTGGGGGCCGCTGGTAGGATTCATCAAGGTGTTGAGCAAGGGAGTGGTATTTCAGCACAATTAATGCGACACAAGTAACAGATGTGGGAGAGACTAGAGACCTACCAATCAAGTCTACTGCTCACTGGACTGCTGTGAAAACACTGAGGGAGATCTCAATGTGCTGATTTGGAATGGTCTCCAAGACACAGTATTAGAGTGAAAAAGTACAGAAGAGTGTGCGTCTGTCTGTCTATATGTCTATTAAACAACCATTTGTGAAGAAATGACAGGGGAGAATGTAAGCACATAATTACTTAAATATGCAAAAAACATATCCAAAAAGAATATACAAGAAACTGATGAAACTGGATGCTTCCCAGAAAGAACAGGATGGCTGCAGGAACAAGAATTGGGAAGGAGAATATTTACGTGTCCTTTTGTATCATTAGAATTTGAGTCCATGTAGAGATACAAAAACTTAATAAAATTATACTTTAAAAAATAATTCATTGTTTTAAAAAATATTTTAAAGAACTTTCCTGTCTTCAGTAAACATGTATTGTTTTAATAATCAAAGCTTCACATTATTCTCTTAAGGTTTTATGTGCATATTGTAATAATCTGAGTAAGATAAGTTAAGGTTTGGATTAGAGTACGTGAGGCAAGAATGTAAGGATGAGGTGGATGCAACAGACAGAATGATATCGAAAGCAAGGATGGGTATTGGAATTGAAGAAGAATTTATTCTTCAAAAGCCACTCTTCACACCAAATATATACGATGAACAGCAGATAATTAGGATCTGCTAAGGATCCCCTAAGCCTGTGCTTCTTCACACTGTGGCCAGGGGGTTTTGGGTAAGAGTCAATGACAGAGTTTACTCAAGTTATAGCCTCAGTAGGGAGCACTTTTCTGGAGCACCCACTTTACTTAATGGTGTCATTTAAAACAATTTTATATTAAAACAGATCTTCAGCATAAAACACAGGACTTCTAAGAAAATTCCCTCCTACAGGGTGTTCCTTTTGGCTGCACTTTTTGGATACCTCCCCACAACACAAACACACACACACAAACACACACACACACACACACACACGAGGCAGGTGTTCACTTTCCTCTGCTATAATCAGCAGTTTGGAGGACCCACTTGAGAAGCCCACATTGGGCAGCCAGGCTCACCCCATGCAATGCAAACAGCTCCACGTGGCAAGCTTCCAGCATCCTCACACCCCTTCTACCCTTAGACCCCCACCATTTACCCTGGGCCCTTCACTCTCCTGTCTCCCCCATGTCTGACGTCTTTGTTTATGCTCTTATTTACCGCCCTGCTCCAACTTTAGGACTGAGGCACACCCACACTTTGCATGCTAACAATACTGACTTCCTTCCTTAACAGAGATTCTCCCTAATCTATGTTTTCTCAGACCACCCTGAAAAATCTAGAACCTTCTACACGACTGCAGTCTCCTAGGGAGCACCACTCCCACCAGGCATTCTCAGGTCACAGATGACAAACAAAAGTATTTTAAAAATGTAACAGGACTCAATGACCCATTAAAATGGATGGAAAATAGAAGTATTAGTTGCACCTTCAAAATCTATGCAAGCTTGACCCCGTGGGCTGGGGGCTGGGGTGGCAGACTTCCAAAAGAAGCCCAACTGCAGTGAATCATTATATACGAGGATTTGTCTAAACCAAATCCTGACTTTGACCTGACATTAGCCCATAGACTTTGCACATTCCCTGCTGGGATCTGTCAGCAACGCTGTGGGTCAGGTGTGTGACCTTGGCCGCTCCTGTGGCCTCCACTTACACTTCATGGACCAGGTTTTGCCTTCTTATCCCTCCTTCACTGGCCTCCAGCTCTCAGTCTGGGCCTGGTTCTGCCTTCTCAGCACTGACCACTCATCACAGTGGGAACAGGAAGAGGGAGGGGTCAGAGGAGCTGCTTGAGTGGACAGAAGATTGAGAGGTCCATTGACAACATCCCGGAAGCCTGGGAGAGGGACTTGCGAGCCCTGTGATGAGAAAGCTTGGGAGGTACCTGGTACAGTACTTAACGTTAGGGCTCTGGAGTCAAGCAGACCTGTGCTCAAATCCTGCCTGTTACTGTCAACTTTATGACATATTGATAAGAATAGGTACCACCTATTGCCCATTTTCTATTGGCCAGGCATTCTGCTGAGCTCTTAATATGCTTTATCTCATTTAATCCTCACAGCAACACTTTGAGTTGAGTATTCTTATTGTCCCCACATTACAGATGAAGAAACTGAGCTGCAGAGAAGTTAAGCAATTTGTCCAAGGTCACAAAACTTTTTAAGTGGTAGAGCTGTGATTCATACCTAGGTCTGACTCCAAAGTCTATGCCTTTAGTCAAATAACTATTGAGTAGACAGGGAAGAAGTCAGAAAAACAGATTTGAGAATCAAGTCTAGTTATTCTCGTCATTAGAGACCAACAATCCCAGCCTGCAGGGCAATATCATCATTGTTTAAGAGTCCACACTCAGGAGCCAGATCTTCTGGGTTCAAATTCTGGCTTTGCTACTTACAGGTTATGTAACCGTGAGCAAGTTACTCAGCCTCTTTGTCCCTCTGTTTTCTCCTATGTAAAATGGAGACAATAACAGAACCTACCTCAAAGCGTTGCTCTAGGATTAAGTTATTATGTCTACAACACCTAGAACAATGCTTGGCACTATATAAATATTGACTATTATTAGTCATGCAACTTTTTCTCAGTTTAAGTTTAGGAAGTTGAAAGGAGAAAGACAAAATCCTGGTAGACAGGTTATATGCCAGGGGATATTATAAAGCCACATAATTCATCTTCCAACCAGCAGGTCCCTCCCTACCCTCAAGCTACACAAAATAATGCTTTGTTGAAAGAGCAAGAGCTTTGGAGTCACAAAGACTTGGGTTCAACTCTTACTTCACCACCTCCTCTGTAGCCCTGGGCAAGTTACTTGACCTCTTTGAGCTTCAGTTTTCTCATTTGTAACACAGACCCTATTATATCCAAGTGGCAGGATTGTTAGGAGGAATAAAGGAGATAATTATATAAAATATGCATATTGGTGTTTCTCAGCTATACACAGAGGCAGAAGCAAGGTTGTTTATTCTAGCAAAGTCTTGCTCAGGAAGAAAAGGCAGACCTTTGGTACTGAGTTGGTCAAACATTAATTAAGGGCAGCCTCTTCTGCTAGATCTCTACCAAATGACACCGCACATTTGTGCCAGTAAAAATTCTTTCCATTCTAGCTTATCAAGTCATAAAACAAGGGAATAACTACATTTTAGTCATTTTCAGGGGACTTCCTATGGGGAACTTAAGCTTATAAAATACTGCAGGCAAATGAGCATCACAGTTTGGGTTCAAAGCAACCTAGGGGTCAGAAGACCTAGGTTCTCCTTTTTGACTTTGAGCAAGTTATCTAACTTTGCCAGGTAACTTGAAAATTGGGGAAAACAATATCCATCCCTAGAGAGTTTTGTAATGACTAAATGCCATAATATATAACCCACACTGATTCTTTCCTGCCTTTCTCCTTTTCAAATAGACCAGACATCTCTCTTCCCCCTAAGGTTAATCCCTCCTCCTGTGCTCTAGTTCTCAGCTCCTCCCTGACTTCTAAGAGATTTCACTCCACCAGTCATCTACTCTCTTCTATACCTTCTTCCCATCACTCCCTCTACCAGCTCATTCCACTCATTTCCATCAGTGTTTATGTATGCCTAAATCTTCCTACTAGAAGAAAAAAATACTCCCTCAGATCCATATTCCACAAATTTCTTGAAAAAAAATTAATCTCACCTGCTATCTCCATTTTCTTACCTCCTCCTTCTTAATTCTTTCTGCTCTATATTATGTCCATACCACTCCACTGAAAATGGTTTCACCTAAACTATCAAAAAACTCCCTCCAATAGATAATTTTTAGCCTTTAATATATCTGACCTTTCAGCAGGATTCACTCTTGTTGGCTATTCCTTCTTTTAAAACATTCTCCCCTTGGGTTCCACAAGGTCTCGTTCTTCCGATTTTTCTCCTGCCTCTCAGGTTTATTCTTATTCTCCCTTGCTGGCATCTCTTCTTCCTTCTTAAGGATATTGCCTCGGCCCTTTTCTCTTCCCACATTAACTCTGCCCGGGTAGTTTCATTCACCACACCTCTTCTCCCATTCAGTTACCATCAATATTGTAAAAACCCCATTTGGATGTTCCACAGGCTTCTCAAACTCAACATAAAAATTACAGTTAGGAGTTCCCAGTCTGGCATGTAAGAAGTTTGGAAGTCACCACTCCACCTTAACAACAAGTAAAAAGCTGAACAAACTGAAAAATCAAAACTCTTCTTAGATCCATGGGAGAAGTGAGGTCACAGGGAAAACCACTGCCCCCCAAACTGGATAGGTCAACAGGAGAATATAAAGAATCACAACCCACTAGAACAGAAACGTCCATAACAATCAGTGTCAGAGTAGGGAAATCTGAACTGTAACTGATAAATTACTGGAGGCTCAACGTGGGCAAGTCTGAAAGACAAGAACTCCAGGGAGGCCCGCACACTTCTAAAAAGTTTAGCTCCTCAAGTTCCACCAGGTTCTCACAGTGACTATTAAAGAAAAATCCCAAAGTGCTTCCAGCGGGGAGAAGAGAAACAGAACCATTATGAAATACTCCAGAGCATTCTGTTTTTCTTAACAAGGTCTGTCCTCAGAAGAAACTATTAAAACCAGAACTTGCTAGGGTTTTATCAGAGCCTAACTGACCTGAGGCAAGGGAAATACCCAACTCCAGCTGGCTCTAGTCTTCCACAGTTGGGAGAAGGAAATACCAAACTTCAGCCCACTGTAGTCACCTTGTCCCACCTAAAGGGAGGTAGGGAGGAACAGAGAAGTATGTGTGAAGTCCACAGTCTAGAAGCACAGGCCTACCAAAAGGCTGAGATTAATCAGGACTATAGAATGCTTCCCCTCCCCCCACACCTTACCACTACTGTTACTAAAGGCCTATTTACAGCAGTTCCTTTTACCTAGTACGTCATGTCTGGGTATCAAGAAAAAGTTACAAGACATACTAAAAGGCAAAAAATACAGTTTGAAGAGACAGAGCAAGCATCAGAACCAGACTCAAATATGGCAGTGTTGTTGGAATTACCTGACAGGTAACTTAAAACAACTATGATTAATATGCTAAGAACTCTAATGGATAATAGAGAGCATGCAAGAACAACTGGGCAATGTAAGCAGAAAGATAGAAATTCTAAGAAAGAGCAAAAAGAAATGCTAGAGATCAAAAACTCAGCAACAGAAATGAAGAATGCCTTGAATGGGCTTATTAGTAGACTGGACATGGCTGAGAAAAGAATCTCTGAGCTTGAGTATATCTCAGTAGAAACCTCCAAAACTGAAAAGCAAAGAAAAAAATGTCAAAAAAACCAGAATATTCAAGAACTACAGAACAACTAAAAAAGGTGTACCATATGCATATTGGGAATACCAGAAGGAGAAGAAAGAGAGAAGAACAGAAGAAATATTTGAAACAATAATGACTGAGAACTCCCCCAATCAATGTCAGACACCAAACCACAGATCCAGGCATCTCAAAGAACACCAAGCAGGATAAATGCCCAAAACACTATACCTAGGCATATCATTTTCAAACTACAGAAAATCAAAGATAAAGAAAAAATCCTGAAAGAAGCTAGAGGGAAAAAACACCTTACCTATAGAGAAGCAAAGGTAAGAATTACACCCAGCATTATGCAAGCAAGAAGAGAGTAGAGTGTAATATTTAGTGTTCAGAGGAAAAAAAAATCCTAGAGATTTGTATCTTGTGAAATTACCCTTCAAAAATGAAGGAGAGAACTTCCATGGTGGTGCAATGGTTAAGAATCTGCCTGCCAATGCAGGAGACATGGGTTTGAGCCCTGGTCCGGGAAGATCCCACAGGCCGCGGAGGAACTAAGCCCGTGAACCACAACTAGTGAGCCTGCACTCTAGGGCCCATGAGCCACAACTACTGAAGCTCGCATGCCATAACTACTGAAGCCCATGCACCTAGAGCCCATGCTCCGCAACAAGAGAAGCCACCGTAATGAGAAGTCCATGCACCGCAACAAAGACTCGACGCAGCCAAAAATTAATTAATTAATAAATTAATGTTTTTAAATGAAGGAGAAATAAAGATTTTCTTAGACAAACAAAAACTGAAGGAATTTGTTGCCAGTAGATCTGTCTTGCAAGAAGTGTTAAAAGAAGTTCTCAGGACTTCCCTGGTGGTCCAGGGGCTAAGACTCCACGTTCCCAATGCAGGGGGCCTGGGTTCAATCCCTGGTCAGGGAATTAGATCCCACATGCATGCCACAACTAAAGATCCCGCATGCTGCAACTAAAGATCCCACATGCTGCAACAAAGGTCCCACACACATCAACGAAGATCCCGTGTGCCACAACTAAGACCTGGCGCAGCCAAATAAATAAATAAATATTTTTTAAAAAAAGTTTTCTAGGGAGAAGGAAAATTATATAGGTCAGAAATTTGCAACTACATAAGAAAGAAAGAGCATCAGAAAAGGAATAAGTGAAGGTAAAATTAAAACTTTTATTTTTTTGATTCTTAATTGATCTAACAGAAAATAGATTGTTCAAAATAATAATAGTAGCACTGTATTCAATTATGCAGCAGGAAAAAAAATCCGTAAGGACATAGTTGAATTCAACAGTACCATCAACTGGATATAACTGACATCTATAGACTACTTCATCCAACAGCAGTTGGATTCTTCTCAAGTTTATATGGAACATACACCAAGATAGACCATATCCTGGGCCATAAAACATACCTTGACACATTTAAAAGAATAGAAATCATACAATGTCTGTTCTAATACCACAATGAAATTAAACTACAAATCAATAACATGGAGATTAAAAGCACACATCTAAATAACACATGTGTCAAAGAAGAAATCTCAAGCAAAACTTAAAAATATTTTGAACTAAATGAAAATAAAAACACAACTTATCAAAAGTTGTGGGATGCAGTGAAAGCGGTGCTTAGAGGGAAAGTTATAACATTGAATGCATATATTATAAAAGAAGAAAGCTCTAAAATCAATTACTGGGACTTCCCTGGGGACGCAGTTGTTAAGAATCCGCCTGCCAATGCAGGGGACACAGGTTCAAGCCCTGGTCTGGGAAGATCCCCCATACCACGGAGCAACTAAGCCCATGTGCCACAACTACTGAGCCCACGTGCCACCACTACTGAAGCCCATGTGCTCTAGGGCCCGCGTGCCGCAACTACTGAGCCCACGTGCTGCAACTACTGAAGCCAGCACGCCTAGAGCCCATGCTCTGCAACAAGAGAAGCCACCCCAATGAGAAGCCTGCGCACCGCAACGAAGAGTAGCCCCCACTTGCCGCAACTAGAGAAAGCCTGCGCACAGCAACGAAGACCCAACACAGCCAAAAAAAATCAAATACCTAAGCTTCCACTTTAGGAAACTAGAAAAAGAAGAGCAAATTAAATCCAAAGTAAGCAGAAAAAAGAAGAAGAAGACAGCAACTTAGAGCAGAAACCAAGGAAATTGAAAACAGCAAATCAATAGGGAAAGTCAACAAAACCAAAAGCTAGTTCTTTGAAAATATCAATAAAATAAAAAAGAGAGAGAACACAAATTACTAATATCAGAAATGAAATAGGGACATCACTACGGATCCCACGGACATTAAAAAGATAATAAAGGAATACTATAAACAACTCTATGCCCACAAATTTGATATCGTAGATGAAATGGACCAATTCCTTCAAAGATACAATCTGTCAAAATTTACAGAAGAAGAATAGATAATCTGAAAGCACTAGGCCCAGATTGTTTCAGTGGTGGATTCTACCATACAGTTAAGGAAGTACACCAATTCTATATATAATCTCTTTCAGAATGGAAAAGCAGTGAGAATACTTCCTAACTCATTCTGTGAGGCAAGCATTACACTAACACAAAGATCAGACAAAGGCGTTACAAGAAAACAAACTACAGACCAATATATCTCATGAACACAGATGCAAAAATCTTCAACAAAATATAGTTGACGCTTGAACAACACAGGTTTGAACTGTATGGGTCCACTTACACATGGATTTTTTTCCTAACAAGTACATACTACAGTACTACATGATCTGCAGTTGATTGAATCCATAGATGTGGAACTATGGAAACGGAGGGTGGACCATAAAGTTAAACACAGATTTTTGGCTGTGGGGAGGGTGCCCTTAAACCTCTCATTGTTCAAAGGCCACTTACATTAGCAAATCAAACTCAACAATGTATAAAAAGAGTTATACACAGCGACCAAGGGAGATTTATCCCAGATAGGCAAGGTTGATTCAGCATTCAGAAATCAATTAATGATATGGGGCTTCCCTGGTGGCGCAGTGGTTAAGAATACGCCAGCCAATGCAGGGGACATGGGTTTAACCCCTGGTCTGGGAAGATCCCACATGCCACAGAGCAACCAAGCCCATGCGCCACTACTGAGCCTGCGCTCTAGAGCCCGCAAGCCACAAATACTGAGCCCACGTGCCACAACTACTGAAGCCCGGGAGCCTAGAGCCTGTGCTCCACAACAAGAGAAGCCACCGCAATGAGAAGCCCACTCACCGCAACCAAGAGTAGCCTCCGTTCGCCGCAACTAGAGAAAGCCCATGCGCAGCAACAAAGACCCAACACAGCCAAAAATAAATAAATAAATTTAAAAAAAAAAACCTTTAAAAAAAATCAATTAATGATACAAATGAACTTACTTACAAAACAGAAACAGATTCACAGACTTAGAAAACAAACTTATGGTTACCAAAGGGGAAAGGTGGGGGGGAGGGATAAATTAGGAGGTTGGAATTAACATATACACAGTACTACATATAAAATAGATAATCAACAAGGACATACTGTATAGCACAGTACTCTACTCAGTACTCTGTAATAACCCATATGGGAAAAGAATCTGAAAAAGAATAGATATATGTATATGTATAATTGAATCACTTTGCTGTACACCTGAAACTAACATAACATTGTAAATCAACTATAGTCCAATATAAAATAAAAATTTTTTAAAATATCAATTAATGTAATCCACCAAATCAAGCTAAATAAGAAAAATCACTTGACCATATCAACACATACAGAAAAATCATTTCATAAAACCCAACACCTATTTGTAATAAAAACTATCAGTAAACTAGGAATAGAGGGGAACTTCCTCAACCTGATGAAAAACATCTACCAAAAAACCCTACAGCTAACTTCATACTTAATGCTGAGAAACAAGTAGCTTTCCCACTGAGATCAGGAATAAGGTAAGAATGTCCCCTTTCACCACTGCTTTTCAATATCATACTGAAAGTCCTAGCTAATGCAGTAAGAGAGAAAAAGTAAACAAAAGATAGGCAGAATGGGAAGGAAGAAGTAAAACTGTCTTTGTTCACAGATGACATAGTCATTTATGTAGAGAATCCAAAAGAATTGACAAACAAAATCTCCTAGGAAATGCAATCAAAACTACAATGAGGGGGAGAGGAACCAAGATGGTGGAGTAGAAGGATGTGCTCTCACTCCCTTTTGTGAGAACACCAGAATCACAACTAGCTGCTGGACAATCATCGACAGGAAGACACTGGAACTCACCAAAAAAGATACCCCACATCCAAAGACAAAGGAGAAGCCACAATGAGATGGTAGGAGGGGCACAATCACAGTAAAATCAAATCCCATAACTGCTGGGTGGGTGACTCACAGACTGGCGAACACTTATACCACAGAAGTCCACCCACTGGAGTGAAGGTTCTGAGCCCCACGTCAGGCTTCCCAACCTGGGGGTCCGGCAATGGGAGGAGGAATTCCTAGAGAATCAGACTTTGAAGCCTAGTGGGAATTGATTGCAGGACTTCGACAGGACTGGGGGAAACAGAGACCCCACTCTTGGAGGGCGCACACAAAACAGTGTGCGCATCGGGACCCAAGAGAAGGAGCAGTGACCCTGGGGGAGACTGAACCAGACCTACCTGCTAGTGTTGGAAGGTCTGCAGAGGCGGGGTGTGGCTCTGTTTCACCATGGGGACAAGGACACTGGCAGCAGAAGTTCTGGGAAGTACTCCTTGGCGTGAGCCCTCTCAGAGTCTGTCATTAGCCCCACCAAAGAGCCCAGGTAGGCTCCAGTGTTGGGTTGCCTCAGGCAAAACAACCAACAGGGAGGGAACCCAGCCCCACCCATCAACAGTCAAGTGGATTAAAGTTTTACTGAGCTCTGACCACCACAGCAACAGTCAGCTCTACCCACCACCAGAGCCTCCCATCAAGCCTCTTAGATAGCCTCAACCACCAGAGGGCAGACAGCAGAAGCAAGAAAAACTATAATCCTGCAGCCTGTGGAACAAAAACCACATTTACAGAAAGACAGACAAGATGAAAAGGCAGAGGGCTATATACCAGATGAAGGAACAAGATAAAACCCCAGAAAAACAACTAAATGAAGTGGAGATAGGCAACCTTCCAGAAAAAGAATTCAGAATAATGATAGTGAAGATGATCCAGGACCTCGGAATAAGAATGGAGACAAAGATCGAGAAGATGCAAGAAATGTTTAACAAAGACCTAGAAGAATTAAAGAACAAACAAACAGAGATGAACAATACAATAACTAAAATGAAAACTATACTAGAAGGAATCAATAGCAGAATAACTGAGGCAGAAGAATGGATAAGTGACCTGGAAGACAGAATGGTGGAATTCACTGCTGCAGAACAGACTAAAGAAAAAAGAATGAAAAGAAACGAAGACAGCCTAAGAGATCTCCGGGACAACGTTAAACACAACAACATTCGCATTATAGGGGTCCCAAAAGGAGAAGAGAAAAAGAAAGGACTAGAGAAAATATTTGAAGAGATTATAGTCGAAAACTTCCCTAACATGGGAAAGGAAATAGCCACCCAAGTCCAGGAAGCGCAGCGAGTCCCATACAGGATAAACCCAAGGAGAAACACGAGACACATAGTAATCAAAGTGGCAAAAATTAAAGACAAAGAAAAATTATCGAAAGCAGCAAGGGAAAAACGACAAATAACATACAAGGGAACTCCCATAAGGTTAACAGCTGATTTCTCAGCAGAAACTCTACAAGCCAGAAGGGAGTGGCATGATATACTTAAAGTGATGAAAGGGAAGAACCTACAACCAAGATTACTCTACCCGGCAAGGATCTCATTCAGATTTGATGGAGAAATCAAAAGCTTTACAGACAAGCAAAAGGGAAAAGAATTCAGCACCACCAAACCAGCTCTACAACAAATGCTAAAGGAACTTCTCTAAGTGGGAAACACAAGAGAAGAAAAGGACCCACAAAAACAAACCCAAAACAATTAAGAAAATGGTAACAGGAACATACATATCGATAATTACCTTAAACGTGAATGGATTAAATGCTCCAACCAAAAGACACAGGCTTGCTGAATGGATACAAAAACAAGACCCATATACATGCTGTCTACAAGAGACCCACTTCAGACCTAGGGACACATACAGACTGAAAGTGAGGGGATGGAAAAAGATATTCCATGCAAATGGAAATCAAAAGAAAGCTGGAATAGCTATACTCATATCAGATAAAATAGACTTTAAAATAAATAATGTTACAAGAGACAAGGAAGGACACTAGGTAATGATCAAGGGATCAATCCAAGAAGAAGATATAACAATTATAAATATATATACACCCAACATAGGAGCACCTCAATACATAAGGCAACTGCTAACAGCTCTAAAAGAGGAAATCGACAGTAACACAATAATAGTGGGGGACTTTAACACCTCACTTACACCAATGGACAGATCTTCCAGACAGAAAATTAATAAGGAAACACAAGCTTTAAATGGCACAATAAACCAGATAGATTTAATTGATATTTATAGGACATTCCATCCAAAAACAGCAGATTACACTTTCTTCTCAAGTGCGCATGGAACATTCTCCAGGATAGATCACATCTTGGGTCACAAATCAAGCCTCAGTAAATTTAAGAAAATTGAAATCATACCAAGCATCTTTTCTGACCACAACACTATGAGATTAGAAATGAATTACAGGGAAAAAAAATGTAAAAAACACAAACACATGGAGGCTAAACAATACGTTACTAAACAACCAAGAGATCACTGAAGAAATCAAAGAGGAAATCAAAAAATACCTAGAGACAAATGATAATGAAAACAAGATGATCCAAAACCTATGGGATGCAGCAAAAGCAGTTGTAAGAGGGAAGTTTATAGCTATACAAGCCTACCTAAAGAAACAAGAAAAATCTAAAGTAAATAATCTAACCTTATACCTAAAGGAACTAGAGAAAGAAGAACAAACAAAACCCAAAGTTAGCAGAAGGAAAGAAATCATAAAGATCAGAGTGGAAATAAAATGAAATAGAAACAAAGAAAACAATAGCAAAGATCAATAAAACTAAAAGCTGGTTATTTGAGAAGATAAACAAAATTGATAAGCCATTAGCCAGACTCATCAAGAAAAAGAGGGAGAGGACTCAAATCAATAAAATTAGAAATGAAAAAGGAGAAGTTACAACAGACACCGCAGAAATACAAAGCATCCTAAGAGACTACTACAAGCAACTCTACGCCAATAAAATAGACAACCTGGCAGAAATGGACAAATTCCTAGAAAGGTATAACCTTCCAAGACTGAACCAGGAAGAAATAGAAAATATGAACAGACCAATCACAAGTAATGAAATTGAAACTGTGATTAAAAATCTTCCAACAAACAAAAGTCCAGGACCAGATGGCTTCACAGGTGAATTCTATCAAACATTTAGAGAAGAGCTAACACCCATCCTTCTCAAACTCTTCCAAAAAATTGCAGAGGAAGGAACACTCCCAAACTCATTCTATGAGGCCACCATCACCCTGATACCAAAACCAGACAAAGATACTACAAAAAAAGAAAATTACAGACCAATATCACTGATGAATATAGATGCAAAAATCCTCAACAAAATACTAGCAAACAGAATCCAACAACACATTAAAAGGATCATACACCACGATCAAGTGGGATTTATCCCAGGGATGCAAGGATTCTTCAATATATGCAAATCAATCAATGTGATACACCATATTAACAAATTGAAGCATAAAAACCATATGATCATCTCAATAGATGCAGAAAAAGCTTTTGACAAAATTCAACACCCATTTATGATAAAAACTCTCCAGAAAGTGGGCATAGAGGGAACCTACCTCAACATAATAAAGGCCATATATGACAAACCCACAGCAAACATCATTCTCAATGGTGAAAAACTGGAAGCATTTCCTCTAAGATCAGGAACGAGACAAGGATGTCCACTCTCACCACTATTATTCAACATAGTTTTGGAAGTCCTAGCCACGGCAATCAGAGAAGAAAAAGAAATAAAAGGAATACAAATTGGAAAAGAAGAAGTAAAACTGTCACTGTTTGCAGATGACATGATATTATACATAGGGAATCCTAAAGATGCCACCAGAAAACTACTAGAGCTAATCAATGAATTTGGTAAAGTTGCAGGATACAAATTAATGCACAGAAATCTCTTGCATTCCTATACACTAATGATGAAAAATCTGAAAGAGAAATTATGGAAACACTCCCATTTACCATTGCAACAAAAAGAATAAAATACTTAGGAATAAACCTACCTAGGGAGACAAAAGACCTGTATGCAGAAAATTATAAGACACTGATGAAAGAAATTAAAGATGATACCAACAGGTGGAGAGATATACCATGTTCTTGGATTGGAAGAATCAATATTGTGAAAATGACTATACTACCCAAAGCAATCTACAGATTCAATGCAATCCCTATCAAATTACCAATGGCATTTTTTACGGAACTAGAACAAATCATCTTAAAATTTGTATGGAGACACAAAAGACCCCAAATAGCCAAAGCGGTCTTGAGGGAAAAAAATGGAGCTGGAGGAATCAGACTCCCTGACTTCAGACTATACTACAAAGCTACAGTAATCAAGACAATATGGTACTGGCACAAAAACAGAAACATAGATCAATGGAACAAGATAGAAAGCCCAGAGATAAACCCACGCACCTATGGTCAACTAATCTATGACAAAGGAGGCAAAGATATACAATGGAGAAAAGACAGTCTCTTCAATAAGTGGTGCTGGGAAAACTGGACAGCTACATGTAAAAGAATGAAATTAGAACACTCCCTAACACCATACACAAAAATAAACTCAAAGTGGATTCGAGACCTAAATGTAAGACTGGACACTATAAAACTCTTAAAGGAAAACATAGGAAGAACACTCTTTGACGTAAATCACAGCAAGATCTTTTTTGATCCACCTCCTAGAGTAATGGAAATAAAAACAAAAATAAACAAATGGGACCTAATGAAACTTCAAAGCTTTTGCACAGCAAAGGAAACCATAACAAGACGAAAAGACGATCCTCAGAATGGGAGAAAATATTTGCAAACGAATCAACGGACAAAGGATTAATCTCCAAAATATATAAACAGCTCATTCAGGTCAATATTAAAGAAACAAACAACCCAATCCAAAAATGGGCAGAAGACCTAAATAGACATTTCTCCAAAGAAGACATACAGATGGCCAAGAAGCACATGAAAAGATGCTCAACATCACTAATTATTAGAGAAATGCAAATCAAAACTACAATGAGGTATCACCTCACACCAGTTCAAATGGGCATCATCAGAAAATCTACAAACAACAAATGCTGGAGAGGGTGTGGAGAAAAGGGAACACTCTTGCACTGTTGGTGGGAATGTAAATTGATGCAGCCACTATGGAGAACAGTATGGAGGTTCCTTAAAAAACTAAAAATACATTTACCATATGATCCAGCAATCCCACTACTGGGCATATACCCAGAGATAACCATAATTCAAGGAGACACGTGCACCCCAATGTTCATTGCAGCACTATTTACAATAGCCAGGATATGGAAGCAACCTAAATGCCCATCGACAGATGAATGGATAAAGAAGTTGTGGTACATATATACAATGGACTATTACTCAGCCATAAAAAGGAACGAAATTGAGTCATTTGTTGAGATGTGGATGGATCTAGAGACTGTCATACAGAGTGAAGTAAGTCAGAAAGAGAAAAACAAATATCGTATATTAACGCATGTATGTGGAACCTAGAAAAATGGTACAGATGAGCCGGTTTGCAGGGCAGAAGTTGAGACACAGATGTAGAGAACAGACATATGGACACCAAGGGGGGAAAACTGCAGTGGGGTGGGGATGGTGATGTGCTGAATTGGGTGATTGGGATTGAAATGTATGCACTGATGTGTATAAAATTGATGACTAATAAGCACCTGCAGTATAAAAAAACAAACAAACAAAACAACTAATACTAAACTTTCATTGGGTTATCTGTATGGAAATATGCTAATATAAATGTTTCAGACATTACGTGAAATTTCTAAAAATCTTACATGCTCTGGTATAATGTTATAAGTCATAATTCTAGTTATTACTTTAAAATGTGTATCTCAGAAAAAACTAAATTTCCTTGTCAATTGCACTATTATGAACTTTCATCAAATCTTTAACTGTGGTCATTTTTAAGTCTTTTGTCATTTACAGACAGTTCTGGGTGTACTCTGATGCTTTTGCAAATATGTTCCTATAAAAGGGTTTCATCTTCAAGGAATTCATAGAAAAGACTCTGACAAGTACAGGTTTCTGGTAACTGTACTGCTGAACTGAATGAATAAGCATTTTCAGAACTCTAATGAAAAACTGATGAACTCATAAAAGTGCTAACAAAAGATCAAGATGAAAAAAAAAATTAATTACATGGGACTGAGTGAACTGATGAGGATAACTATAATTTTTGTGACTTTCTGTTTGAATTAAAAAAAAAAAAATCCCACAAGGACTCAGAGGCAAAGAATATACAAATCAATTTTCACTGCAAAGTAAAGGAGCTGTTACAGTGGAGGATTACTGGACTGAATGTCAATATTATGACATAGTATGAGTGTGTTTCATGTTTGGTAATTGTAATCATTGTTGCTTTTGTTGTGGTCATCCATTTACAATGCCTGGTGTCAGTCTATTTATCTCTTGTAAAAATAAAATACAGTGTGTGTGTGTGAAAAAAAAAAAAAACTACAATGAGGTATCACCTCACACCAGTCAGAATGGCCATCATCAAAAAATCTACAAACAATAAATGCTGGAGAGGGTGTGGAGAAAAGGGAATTCTCTTGCACTGTTGGTGGGAATGTAAATTGATACAGCCACTATGGAGAACAGTATGGAGGTTCCTTAAAAAACTAAAAATAGAACTACCATATGACCCAGCAATCCCACTACTGGGCATATACCTTGAGAAAACCATAATTCAAAAAGAGTCATGTACCAAAATGTTCATTGCAGCTCTATTTACAATAGCCAGGACATGGAAGCAACCTAGGTGTCCATCGACAGATGAATGGATAAAGAAGATGTGGCACATATATACAATGGAATATTACTCAGCCATAAAAAGAAATGAAATGGAGGTATTTGTAATGAGGTGGATGGAGTTAGAGTCTGTCATACAGAGTGAAGTAAGTCAGAAAGAGAAAAAGAAATACAGTATGCTAACACATATATATGGAATCTAAGAAAAAAAAAAAAAAGGCCATGAAGAACCTAGTGGCAAGACGGGAATAAAGACACAGACCTACTAGAGAATGGACTTGAGGATATGGGGAGGGGGACGGGTGAGATGTGACAGGGTGAGAGAGTGTCATGGACATATATACACTACCAGATGTACAATAGATAGCTAGTGGGAAGCAGCCGCATAGCACAGGGAGGTCAGCTCGGTGCTTTGTGACCACCTAGAGGGGTGGGATGGGGAGGGTGGGAGGGAGGGAGATGCAAGAGGGAAGAGATATGGGAACATATGTATATGTATAACTGATTCACTTTGTTATAAAGCAGAAACTAACATACCATTGTAAAGCAATTATACTTCAATAAAAATGTTTAAAAAAAAAAAAAGTGAAATAAGTCAGGCAGAGAAAGACAAATACCATATAATTTTTCCTTCATGTGGAATCTATAAATGAATGAATGAATGAATGAATAAATAAATAAATAAATAAAACTAAGCTCACAGGAAAAAAAAAAAAAAGAAATGAAATTGAGTTATTTGTAGTGAAGTGGATGGACCTAGAGTCTGTCACACAGAGTGAAGTAAGTCAGAAAGAGAAAAACAAATACTGTATGCTAACTCATATATATGGATTCTAAAAAAAAAAAAAAAAAATGGTTCTGATGAACCTAGGGGCAGTACAGGAATAAAGACACAGATGTAGAGAATGGACTTGAGGACACGGGGAGTGGGAGGGGTAAGCTGGGACGAAGTGAGAGAGTAGCATTGACATATATACACTACCAAATGTAAAATAGCTAGCTAGTGGAAGCAGCTACACAGCACAGGGAGATTAGCTCAGTGCTTTGTGCTCACCTAAAGGGGTGGGATAGGGAGGGTGGGAGGGAGACGCAAGAGGGAGGGGATATGGGGATATATGTATACCTATAGCTGGTTCACTTTGTTATACAGCAGAAACTAACACAACATTGTAAAGCAATTATACTCCAATAAAGATGTTAAAAAAAACAATCTCCTAGAATTAATATCCAATAAAGATGTTAAAAAAAAAACTATCTCCTAGAACTAATAAGTGATTATAGCAAGGTTGCAGGATACAAGGTTAATATAGAAAAGTCAATTGCTTTCCTATATGCCAGCAATGAACAAGTGGAATTTGAAATTAAAAATACAATACCATTTACAATAGCACCCCCCAAAAAATGAAATACTTAGATATAAACCTAACAAAATATTTATAAGATCTATATGAGGAAAACTACAAAACTTTGATGAAAGAAATCAAAGAAGAACTAAATAAATGGAGAAATATTCCACATTCACAGATAGGAAGACTCAATATTGTCAAGATGTCAGTTCTTCTGGATGTGGAGGGTATTGTGTTTAGTGAAATAAGTCAGACAGAGAAAGACAAACACTGTATGTTTTCACTTATATATGTAATCTAAAAAATAAAACAAATGAACAGGTAAAACAGAAACAAACTCACGGATACAGAGAGCAAACTAGTGACTACCAGGGAGGAGAAGGGTGGCAGGAAGGGCAAAATAGGTGAAGGGGATTAAGAGGTACACACTACTAAGTGTAAAATACATAACTTACAAGGATGTAATGAACAGCACAGGGAATATAGTCAACGTTTTATAATAACTTTGTATGTAGTATAATCTATACAAATATCAAATTACTATGTTGTACACCTGAAACTAATATAATATTGTAAGGCAACTATATTTCAAGAAAAAGAAGAGAGAAAAAATGTCAGTTCTTCCCAACTTGATCTATAGATTCAATGCAATCCTAATTAAAATCCCAGAAATTTGTTTTGTGGATATAAACAGATTCTAGAGCTTATACGGAGAGGCAAAGACACATAATAGCCAACACAATATTGAAGGAAATGAACAAAGCTGGATGACTTACACTACCCAATTTCAAGACTTACTGTAAAGCTACACTAATCAAGACAGTGTGGTATTGGTGAAAGAACAGACAAATAGCTCAATGGAACAGAAAAGAGAGCCCAGAAATAGACCCACATAAATATAGTCAACTGATCTTTGACAAAGGAGCAAAGGCAATACAATGGAGCAAAGATAATTTTCTTAACAAATGGTGCTAGAACAACTGGACATCCACATGCCAAAAGAAATTAATCTAGACACAGACCTTAACACCTTCATAAAAATTAACTCAAAATGGATCACAAACCTAAACGTAATATGCAAAACTATTAACCTCTTAGGATATAGCATGGGAGAAAATCTAATGACCTTAAGTTTAGTGGTGACTTTTTAGATAACACCAAAGGCACAATCCATGAAAAAAAGAATTGATAAGATAGGTTTTATTAAAACTAAAAATTTCTGTTCTGCGAGAAGAGAAGGAAAAGACAAGCCACAGACTGGGAAAAAATATCTGCAAAAGACATATAAAGAGTAGTTAAAGCATATAAAGAGCAGTTAAAGAGTTCTCTGAATATTTGTTATCCAAAATATTCAGAGAACTCTTTAACTCAACAATAAGAAAAAAAAATAGCCCATTAAAAAATGAGCTAAAGACTTTAGTAGATATCTCTCCAAAGAAGATAAACAGATGGCAAATAAGCATGTGAAAAGGTGCTCCACATCATATGTCATTGGGGAAATGAAAATTAAAACAACAATGAGATACCACTACATAGACACTAGAATGACCAAAATCTAGAACCCTGATTAACACCAAATGCTGACAAGGATGTAGAGCAACTGGAACTCTCACTCATTGCTGGTAGGAATACAAACTGGCACAGCCACTTTGGAAGACAGTTTGGAGGTTTCTTACAAAACTAAGCATACTCTTAATATACAATTCAGCAATCATGCTCTCTGGTATTTACCCAAACATGTTGAAAAAACTTATGTCCACATAAAAACCTGCACATGGATGTTTATAGAAGCTTTATTCATAGCTGGCAAAACTTGGAAGCAACAAAGATGTAGGTGTATGTATAAATAAACTGTGGTATATCCAAACAATGAAATATTATTTAGCTATTTATTTTAAAAAGAGCTATAAGCCATGAAAAGACACAGAGGAAACTTAAATGCATATAAGTGAAAGAAGCAATCTGAAAAGTCTACATACAGTATGATTCCAACTATATCTAGAAAAGGCAGTAAAAAGATCAGTGGTTGCCAGGGGCTAAGGGGTAGGGAGGGATGAACAGGTGGTGCACAGATGGCGGTGAAACTAGTCTGAATGACACTATAATGGTAGATACATGTCATCATAAATTTTCCCAAACCTATAGAATGTACGACACCAGCGGTGAACTCTAATGTAAACTATGGACTCTGGATGGTAATGATGCCTCAATGTAGGCTCATCACTGTAACTAATTTACCACTCTGGTGGGGGATGTTAATAAAGGGGGAGAAGGCTGTGTGTGGGTAGAGGCAGGGGGTATATGGGAAATCCCTGTACTTTCTGCTCAATTTTGCTCTGAACCTAAAACTGCTCTAAAAAAATAAAGTCTAATTTTTAAAAAACCTATACTCATCATTTTCCCTATACTAGCCCACCCCACAAATAAAAAGCTGACCTTTTGGGGGTTCTTGGTTCAAACAATAAAAAGTCACTTGGGCTTATTGAAGCAGAAGGGCAATTTTATTAAAGTAACTCTTAACTCATCTGTCTACTTCAGTTTTGCCCCACTCCAATCAACCCTCTCCATTGCCAAAGTGAGCTTTCTAAAATGCATTCCTGAGAACCCTGCAGTTGATTCCATTTGTTCTTAGGGCAAAGTTTAGACACTTAGGTGTTGCTGTTAGTGCCCTGCTCACAACCCATTGGCCCACCCTGGTTATCACCTACAGACCGCTCCCATACAGGCAATGACTTTGTGCCTCTCAGCCTGCCTGAGGGCATTCTCTGAGAAGCTGGGGCAGGTCCCCAGGAGCAACCTCCAACCGACGAGGGACAACAGTGCTGGATAAATGTGCCTCCTTCCTCACATCAATGTGACAACTAAGAGGCATGTCCTACACGGTCTCTCAGGGGTCTCCAGTGGCACTGAGCTTCAGCTGTCCAGAGCAGTACCCTGCTGGTTAATACAGCCTTTACAAGCTTTCTTCCTTCTCTGTCTTACTTCCTCATTGCTTCACCATGCTTCCTGGAACCACCTTCCAAATAAACTACTTCTGCCCAAACCCTTGCCTCAGTTGCTGCTTTCAGGGTACCCCAACCTAAGATAGTGCCCTTACACGGTCTACAATTCCCTTCATCACTGGGGCCCTGCTTCCTCTTCCAACATTAGCCTTTACCACTTCCCAATCTGCACTCTGTTCTCAAGGTGTGTAGACCTTCTTTCAGCTCCTTTCATGCTCTCGCTCTTCTAGGCCTTTGCACACTCTTTCTTCTCCTAGAACACTCTATCTCCTACTCTTCATCTGACTAGTTCCTATTCAACTCTGAAATATCTGCTTAAATGTCACTTCCTCCAGGAAGCCTTCCTGAATTTCCAAATTCATGTTTTGTGTTCCTTCTATCTGCTCTCAGGACATCCTGTTCTTCCCAAACATAGCACTTATCATCATTTTGTAAAAGTTTCCTCAATTCTCTGCCTCAGCACTCACTAAGTTTCAGGAGTACTTGCTCATTACTGCACCAGAACAATCTAGCACAGTTCTAGGCCCAAAGCAAAACTTTATGACTGTGCCTGGCACATGATAGTTGCCAAAAAATATTTGTGGAAATGAAAAGGAAAGAATTTGAAGCAGTGTTCAAAACAAGTCACAGTATAACTTAGCCAAACTGGCAAGACACAGTTCAGAGAAGCAGCATACGATGCTATGGTTCAACTTCCTTCTGGTTGCCACCTGAGACACTCTGTGGAACACAGAATGGACCAACCACCAACTCCAGAAATCATGAAAATAGCTTTCAATAAATAGGACACAAATTATGTAGGTCTTTGGATAGTATCACTGTCAAAATAATCCATAACTGGATAAACTGATTTACGGTTAGTTTTAATAAGTTAGCAGCAGGTCCTCAAAGTCTAATAACAAATTTCTGTAATCTGGCAACAGAAGAGAGTCTGTATCAGAGCAGGTTAACTGCTGCATCAAACAGCACAATAAAGTCTAATCAGGCCTGGCAGCTCTCCTTCAAGTGGTAACTCAGGGACTTCAGTCAACAAGGGGGAGGAGGGAAAGAGGGAAAACAGAGAGTATGAAGGAGCCCACATCTGATATTTAAGTGCCTTGGCCCTGAAGTAAATACCTTCCCTTCCACTTACATTCCTCTGTGAGTACCAGTCACATGTCCCCACCAAGACGCAAGGTCAGGGACTTGCTAACGTAGCTCCTGGCTGGGCATCTGCTTCCCAACAACTGCCCTAGGCCATGGAAGGGGAACACAAATCTTTGGTGGTCAGCTAGCTGCCTCTGCCACCTGCTGCAGGAAACTGAATTGTAGCTTACAGCTCCAATACCTTCATCGTATTGAATGGAGACAGAGTCAAAGATGGACATTGCTAGCTTCTCTCACAAGGACCGTCGCAATATTCTCTGCCCTTGTTAATCTCCCTGCCTCCAATTTCACTCTGTTCCACCCTCATCTCCACTTCCCATTGATCATACAGTTGCCTTTCAGGGTCACTGTTCTAAATTCAAACCTGCCCCATTTAAATCATATCAATGGCTCTCCAGTACTTTTAGGATGAAGTGTACATTCCTCAGCATGGCATCAAAGGCCCGGCCAAGGTCTGGCTTCAGCCTACCCCTCCAATCTCATCCCCTGCCATTCCCTCTCTCACTCTATGCTCCAAACTACCTGCAGTTCCCCAAAGCATCAGGCAACTTCATGCCTTCAAGCTTGTGCACATGCCATGCCTCTATCTGAAATGCCCTCTCCCCTTCTCCCAGGGCACCCTTATGTTATTCTTCAAGATTCAGTTCAAGTCCCTCTTCCTCTGCAAATCCACATCCCCCACCCTGCCCCAACTATAGTTAACCATTTTCTCCTTTGAGCCACCACTTTTCTTGTACATACATGGACCATCATACTACACTACAACTACTTGTTTTAAACATCTACCTTACCTTTTAGACTGTGAACTCCTTAAGTTCAGGGACCAAGTCTTTTCATGTGTTTTCAGAGTCTACAAAATATCCAATATGTACTAGGAGCTCAATAAATGTTTGATGAATGAATTAATGCATGTATATACATGTGAAGGAATCACAAGTCATGCAGAGTAAATCTTCAGTGGTGACATTCTTTTGCTGCTTACAGAAGCCAACCAATGAAGATAATATTTCCAAGCCAATAAATATGCCTCTGGGGCCTCTAATTTCAATGCAGCTTGTGACTAGAAAATTCATGAACAATTTCATTCTGATTTCAGATTTGGCTAGGAGGTCAAAACAGTATTTTCTCATTTTTACTAATCCTTTCATACATATTCATAAATTTAAACCAAACACGCAAAACCAACTCAGACACCCAGATGGAACAGCAAGCAGGAACAAGTTCCTGTCCAATGAGAAATCAACGCAATACAGAATCTATGTCCAGTCTAAACAACTTTCTATGGATGAAGATGGACTCAATTTTGTTTAATTTTTAATCTTCTTTATAATAACAAGAACCAGATAAAAATAGGTGAACTGATTTTATTAAAGAACTTTTTAGGGAAAAAGTTGAGTACAGTCGGCCCTCTGGTATCCGCAGGTTCCGCATCCTTGGATGAGGACGGCCGACTGTACTATGCCATTTTATACCAGGGACTTGAACATCTGCAAATTTTGGTAACGCTGAGGGTCCTGGAACCAATCCCCACATGGATGCTGAGGGACTAGTATATTCACACTTTTCCTCAATTAAAATGTCAATATTTATACCAAAAATAGAAGTTTTCTAAGTATCAGAAGACAATGCCTTAATATAACCTTTTCTAGCCTGCCTATTAAACTTTGATATAAATCATACATCACAGTTTCAATGCTTGAGTCTAACTATATTTTCACAGTCCTGTTAATTTTATTAACCAGGGAGATGCTAGGAAATAACATTGATTGAGATGTAATACATACCAGGTACTATGTTAGATGCTTTATATATATCATCTTTTTTAATCTCCCTAACAACCTCATAAGGAATTGCAGTAAACCCTGGACAGGTTTCAGGCTGCCCAGCATCTGAACTCCCTGCATGTGTTTGAGGAATTCTCTATCTTAGGAGTCTTGTGGGACGCAGTCTGGCTCCCTCTAAAAGGCTGGAAAGCCAGGTACTCATTTTCTAAGACTCCCTTACAACTAGGAAGTTAGCAGGAGACCTGGGCCACCTATCAGACAGACAGATCCAGACATGAATCAGAAGCTAGTGACCCAGAGAAGCAGGAACTATGAAGAATCTCTGCTAATTAAATGCTTACCTGTGGTCACGTGGCATAAAGAACCAAAGCAGGGAAGATATGACAGCCAAAACAATCATAGACCAATAGGAACAGTATAGGGAATTGCATTCCAAGGACTGTGTAGTAGAGTGGTTTCTTCTAATATTACTGGACAGAACAAAGACAATAATAAGCACAAATTCCTACATTTTACCTGCACAACATAGACTGAAATCCAAAACTATATAACTCAAAAAATAAAGCTCTCATCTGTATTTTACCACAATTTTTTTAAACGCTTAAAAAATAAATATAAAACTCTTATCTTTTACGGCCACAAGACTGAGATAGTCAAAAAACATCACAAAGTTTGATTCTGTGGGTCACCAAATTATATGTTCAATTCATAGCCTTGCAAGACCTTTTGTGTGAGATCCAGGGCACTGAGCATAAAGAATTTAACTCCAAGTACAGGCATACCTCGTTCTATTGCACTTCACTTTATTGCACTTCACAGATATTGCATTTTTTACAAATTGAAGGTTTGTGGCAACCCTGCATTGTCAGATGATAGCAGTTTTTAGCAATAAAGTATTTTTTAATTAAAGTATATACATTGTTTTTTTAGACATAATGCTATTGCACACGTTACAGTATAGTGTAAACATAACTTTTATATGCACTGGAAACCAAAAAATTTGTGACTCAGTTTACTGCGATATTTGCTTTATTACGGTGGTCTGAAACTGAGCCCACAATATCTCCAAGGTATATCTGTACTGGAATTGGGAAATATGGTATCATTTGGCCTACTCAGAGCACTCAAAAATCTCACTCTCACTGAATCTTCCTAAGCAACCAAAGCTGCCACTCCCTCCTTGTCCAATGAGACTGTTACAGCCTCCCCTGATGATTCTGCCATCACTGCACAAGGGGAAGCCAGTTCATCTCCTATCAGTTGACCCATACCAACATTCATTGTCCTGAGCCTTTGACCAGAGCAAATCTTAACATGCCCTGAAGAGCCAACTACAAGGTCAGACTCCTGATGCCACTGGTGAAACGGCTTTCTGCTTGTTACAGAGTTGTTAGAGATGGTTGACCCTGAATATTAAGAGGAAATTGGGATGCTGCCATATAATAAGGCTGGGAAGAGGATGGCTGGATGCAGGAGATCCTTGGGGTAACTCCTAGTACTGCCATGATGTCCAATGACCAGAATGAAAAGATACAGATAGGATTGCCAAGGGCTTGGATCCCCAGGAGTGGAGGTTTGGTTCACACCACCACTGTATAAAGAACATCAGTCTGCCAAGATAAAAGGATGTGGAATGGGGGAATGAAGGAGGGAAGTCAAATACTTACTTTGGCCTTGTGACCTGATGCAGTAGCATGGAATATAGCATTTATCCATAGTTTCTTTCTTGCAATGATATATATGTAAATATATATTTAAACTAATTTTCTCTTTCTCTCTCTTACATAGGGTATGTTGGTTATGATTAACTTTACAACTCAGTCTATAATATTACAGAACATTGAGATGGGATCATGCTAGACCTGAAGAAGGAATAGACACCACCTACAGATCTTGAATATGGAGATGAACAAATGAGACTTTTGTATGCCCCTTGGAGGAAAAGTGAAAGCATTTTAAATTATACAAATTATAGTTGCATTAGGTTGAGTGGGAGAAATTTTTTCTTTTGTAAGTATAAATATAGGGAAAAGGAGGTAGGTCACTGTTAGGCTACCAATGGAATGGACTCCAGTAGGGGGTGTTTTTTGGTTTTTTGTGGGGGTTTTTTGGGCTACCTGGCATACGGATGCTCTTCCTGTGTTTGGAAATTTTCCAGCCTTCGGAGTTTGGGTGAATGGGGAGAGCCCACCTCTCACTACTGAGAGCTGAAACACTACATACTTGCTTTCCCAGATTCCTTCACTGCTAGAGAATAGCAGATGACCTAAGTTCTCCAAGCAGACACACCTTGCCCCAAACATTGAATTGGAAGTTAGTGACACTAGTTAGAGACTGCAGAGAATCCACTGACTCGGTGGCGGGGCAGGGGGGCAGCAATCCTGAGTTTCCATAAGCAGAGAGGGCAAAGGTACCATATAACATCCAGTGTCCAGTGTCAGCAGCATCAGTGTGTAGCTTCAGGACACTGCTGTCTCCACCTGTGGAGGAGAAGTATTTGTAACATACTTCCCCTGTAGTCCTGGCAGCTGCCTGGCCCCTCCTGTTCCTATGCATTTTCCTTTCTCGAGACTCCATGAGTTATCCAATACCGTTTTAATAAATCCTTATCTGCTTAAGTGTGCAATTAAATGTGTAGTTGGTTTCTGTTGTTATAAACTAAGAACCCTGGCTAATACAGGTGGATGTTATCTCATTTCCCTCACAGGGAAATCAAAATCTTAGAGAGATTAAGTGACCCACAAAATAAGATATAACCCAGGAGTGGCAGGGCTGGTTTCGATCTAGGCCCGTTTGTCTCTCTTCGTCTGTGCTTTTCCCACTCTGGCACACTGCAATATCCAGAATTGAAATCCTTCAAATCAAAGACACTGTTAAATTAACGTAGAGAAAGTCACGCACAACATTTCAATGGAAGATCAGGAAAAATCATTTTTTTCCAGCAACATTTTCCAAATTCCGCTTATCAGAATCAACCACCAGAGTAGAAAGCACTGGAATGCAATATTTCCATCCTCTTCAAAACAAACCTGTTTCCTTTCTCTGCCAGAGTGTGCCAGGAAAAAATGTTCCTAAGAAAGCTAAGAAAAAGTCAAAAGACTGTATCTTTTCTCCTCCTGCTATAAAGTGGAAACAATCTTTTGAATAATTAATTGACTATATAATTAAGGGACATAACTCCAGGGAGACTCAGAGTCCTCTCTTCCATTAAACAATTGTGGGAGGTGCACACACTGCAAGTCAACAAGGCCAGTCCTTTCACAAGAACACAGAGTTGGCTCCATGCCTGTTTTGATTAGAACACTGCCCTGCTTCTTCCTCTCAGAGGTCTTTCGACTTGTTGTGTCTTGTATTCAGTGGGCACCCAATAAACACTTATTGAACAAATAGATCCTCGCCATTCCTGTATTAAGAGTTCAAAGCCATCTAACCTGGAGTTCAGATCCTAAATATATGGAGGATCTGAAAAACAGAAATTATTTTCATCTTTTTTGAAGCTTCTTTCATTCATTTTGTCAATGCCCCAAATTCCATTCCTTGATGTTGTTAGTGCTAAAGATGAACTGGAAGCAAATTAAGCATAACCAACAGGGCCAGACCTTCTTTCTAAAAAGGATCCCTAGAAAAGCAGAGAATTCCATGGGACAGGGATGAAAAGCTCTGCCCAGAAGGTAGGGTGTTTTTAGCCCCTGATGCCTGCTCTCAAAGAATGTACACTAATAGAATTAGACACGCTATTTCCTTATGCCTGAACTAAAAAGAAAGACAAGACCTATCATTCTCAGTGTCTGGGATTCCCTTCTACCTACTCTGGGAAACCATTTATATCAGATAAATATTTTCATCCCCTCCAGGATCAGTAGGCAGTGATTCTGAAAATAAAACTCAGACCTACCCCATACCACAAACTCCCACTCCTGTTTCCTATCTTTTTAAAAAATCTTCACCTAGAGGCATAGTGTGGGCAGAAAAATGCCTTATTTGCCCCATGCTCCCCCACCCCCACGTCCTCATCCCAATCCTTGGAACCTGTGAATATGTCATTTTACATGGCAAAAGAGACTCTGAAGATGTGATTATAGTTAAGGACCTTAAAATAGGGAGATTATCCTGGATTATCTGCATGGGTTCCATGTTATCACACTAGTCCTGAGAAACTTTCCTGGCTGGATTAGAGAGAAGAAAGGGGAGAAGGAGAGATTGGAAGGGTAAGGGGGACTCAACCTACCACTGCTGACTTTGAAGAGGGAGGAAAGGGGGCATGAGTCAAGGAATGTGGGTTGTCTCCAGAATAGCCCTCAGCTGACAGCCAGCAAGGATTCAGGGATCACAGTCCTACAACAGCAAGGAACTAATTCTTCCAACAACCCAAATGAGGAAGGAAACAAGTCTTCCCTTAGAGCCTCTAGAAAGGAATGCAGCCTGTGGACACCTGGATTTTAGCCCTGTGAAACCATGTCAAACTTCTAAACTAGAGAACTGTAAGATAATGCATCTGTGTTGTTTAAACTGCTAAATTTGTGGTAATTTGTTACAGCAACAATAGAAAATTAACACAAGACATAAGCCTCCTGAGAGTTAATTATTCTTTGCCTGTTCAAGTTTACTTTAGACACAAGGATGCAGGCAAGCCAAGGGAAGGTGAGTCTGCTTTTGTTGTTGCTATTATTTGTTTCTTTTCTCATTTGTTTTCCTGACCAGCCCTGCCTGCCTCTGGAGTGACTGCAAGCATCTTCTTTCCAGTGTGAAATTCTTCCAGAATGAGTGGGCCATTGGGTTGTGGTTGTGGACAGGTCAGTATCTGAGCTAATAAAGAAGGCAGTTTCTCCTCAGCGAATCACAGGATGTTGGAACTAGTTAGGGGCCAATCTTATTTAGTGAAGTAAACAGATAACCAGAGAGTTAAAATGACTTCCCTGAGGATACACAGTGAGCTATTTCAAACCAGGGACTCTAAAACTAGTCTTTCAGCTTCCAGTTCAGAACATGGTTTCCATCACACTGGTGGTTCAAAAAATCAGCCCTGGATGTGCATAAAATCATGGGGGGAGATTTTTAAAAAACAGTGATGCCAGGTCCCCACCCCAGGGATTCTGATTCAATTGGTGAGCAGTGGGACCTAAATCAGTATTATTTTTTAAAAGCTCTCCTGTTCTAATGTGCTTTACATCAAGCCTCTGAATTTTGGCCCGATCTCAGCACACACTGAATTCTACTTAAAGGTACAGATTAATGATAATTAATGTCCAGTATAACAAAGAGACCAGTACCAGTTCTATTCATGGTTACATAGGGTTTCATTAGATACAAAGCAAAAGCAAAATATTTAGTTAGATTTCCACATGTTCTTCCTTATAAGAAGTTCTCTTTTTCCCTGTGCTCAATTACCTTGTGAGAGAAGACCTTTTGCCACTTAGAATGTCTGACAGCTGACTCCATTTCCTGCCCGGGATCCTATGCTGTCATTGTATCTTGTTCCTTTCCATGCTTCCGGGGACTAAAGTCCCTCCCCAAACCTCAATCCCAATGGTTGACAGCCCTCTTCTGGTGCTCACCACCTGCCCGCCTGAACCACCTTTGGCCTACCATGGACACCTCCACGCTGTGCTGGGCTGCAGCCATCCCTGCTCTTCAGCAGCAGCCACGGTCTTCCTCCCCAGAAGGTCTGCTACTGAAACCTGCCCCACACCAAGATCAGGTTGTTGGTGTCCAGCTGTACACAGAAAAAGTTATTTGCAGATGCTTTGATTTTTAAGATTAACATTTGGTTTATTAAAGTTAAAATTTAAAGCCTAGTATTTCTAGGATAAATCTTCATATTCTAGTTATTAATCAAGCAAAATTCAACAATCACTTTTAAGGTGTGCCTTCACAAATAAATTAAATGCCCTTAAGTAATTTAAAATTGACTTCGTAGATTTAGTATATTTTGCTTTTACTTTTAATTTTTTTTCTATTAATGAGACCTTCCATTTGGCTCTCAAGTCATTGTAATATCATCAGATCTTCTGATCCTAATGGAATTACGTTGTAAACTTTTGTGCTTTATTGCATGATTTGAGTTGATCAAATTCTGTATTCTTCTCGTCTTTTCCTTTCTTGGCAAGGCCATAACTCACAAATTTTTAAATAGCCTCCTTTGGATTCTACATGTCTCTCCTGGTTTTGTTTGGCTCCACAATCTTTAGGCTCTGTGCTGCTGACCGCCCACCCCTCCACTATAGGCTAATAACACCCCACACCTATGCCTTGTCTTGTCCTCAGTTTCTGACCCTCCTTAGACCTGTGCTAACACCCCTTCTTAGACCAAGTTCCAGTGCTGAGACCTGACTTTTGCATGTTGCTCTCGTTTTTCCCATTCCTGAGTGCCCTCTCCCCGTTCTCTACCCATCCTTCAAGGCTCATCTCAAATCCCACCTGCCTTGACCACAACCCATGGCGATTTCTCTCTCCTCCACACATGTGTCACCCATTGCTGATACTATTCATTTTATATTACCTTGTGTATCATATTATTGCTAATTATTTTTTCCTGCTTTTTTTGTCTTCTCTCACCTAGATTAGAAACTCTCAGAAGGTAAGAGCTGTGTTTTAGAGTGGTTACATCTCTGCTCATGGCCTAGCCTGGTACCTTGGGCATGATGACAGCTCAGTAAGACCTAGACGGCATATGTAAATTCTGCTCCTGCCCAATATGCTATGGATGATCAATGACAATTGAGCAATATTAATCAAGACTAACCACTTGAGACCCATGGCACATCCTAATCAGGGGATAGCATGTCACTCTGCTTCTCAGCTTGCTTGATGCTGATTTACTGACTTCAGCCAGATAGTAAATTCCAGAGGAGTCATATCTGGTACAGATTTTCCATCCTGAAATTACAATGCCTGTAGTTGTTCAAACACTTCTGTCTGAAAAATGTCCTCCCGTGTGCTTAACTCCTACTAAAAAGAAAATGCTGAATAACACATTTCAGCATGCCTTACTTATGGACAATGAGTATGTGTGAAGAGACAGGGAATGAGCGAAGAAGCGGCTCACAAAAAAAGCCTTTTCTAGGTTTAGTTGTGTCAGGACTGCATGGGAAAACAGACCTTATTTTTATCAGAACTAAGTTTGCAGTTTCTTGATATACGTGGAAGAGCAAAAGGGTATCTATAGTTCCCTCTACGCAGAGGAAGAAAAGAGGAGAAAATGTTCACACGACAAATGAACCATGTGTACAACCAAACCCCCAGACCTGAGATGTCTCTGATTTACTGCAGGAAACACGGGAGTCTCCCAACTCAGCTATTGGTCTGGCTGTCGGTTTTAATTGAAAGCAGTTGCCCTCTCCCCACCCAGCCATGAGTATGACTCATCACCTGTCCCCCAGGCCAAGTGTTTTACAAAATACTGTGCATCACCATGGCAACAGCCAAGCATCTGCCCTCACTTGGGTGTGGTTAGACTAAGTACTACCGCTTTTTTATTTATTTTTTGTATTTGTTTATTTGACTAGTTATAGATTTGAAATATTAATCACAGGAAGAGGCCATTTGGTATGAGAGAGTTGTCATACAGCAGTGCAAGAGGCAAAAAGAGGGAGACCCAAAACAATACAATTAACTTTTTGTTACCAAAACAAATAACTTTTTAACTTTGTCACAGACAACACTGAACGACCTGAGGAAGATGGGAAATAGAGATAATAATTACTGAGGTCTTACTATGAGGCACCCTAATCCTCACAGCATCACATTATTATTCCTGTTTTACAGATGAAGAAACTGAGACACTCAGAGCTTAAGGTTATACAACTGGTAAGTTACAGAGCCAGGATTCAAACTCAGGCAGCCTGATCCAAGGACCCACACTCGTAACAGCTATATCTGATTACCACAGCTTATAGGAGAGGAGGAGCCTCACAAGTTGTCTGATTGTGTTCTTTGTTGGTTTATTTGTTTTCCCAACTGAAGTCAAATTATACCAAGGCTTTAAAGACTAAAACAGGATGGATTTCTAATTTGAAGGTTAACTGATAAATAAGCAAAAAACGGAAGAAGTGGTACAGCAGAGACCTGACTAGGACGGACATGCTCCACACACAGATGCATGGAGAAAGTTCTGTTTGGTGCCAATCAACCTAAATTCCTCCTTATACCAGGCAGCTTCACTCTTCCACGACCACAGATTTGGCCCACTTTGGCCAGGCATCTCACAAATCCCAGCCCTCATCACAGGGGTGTTCTGCTGGGGACAGATCAGCACAAGTCCACCGCCATTACTGGAAACACAACCCACAGAACCTATCCTACCAACAGAGGGCCATCAGGGACACCAAGGACAGCGTTATGCCCTGAAGAAATGTCCTTATTTGCCAGGATGCCCCCATCTGCTGCTTGAATTGCTTGAACTGAAGAAAGGGCTATTAACTCTGGGTCCAGAGCCATTATTTGAGAAGATGAAAAGGGAGGCAGTGACCACATTCATTTAATGTGCAGCTGAGAGTGGAGATTTGGTTGAACCTAAATTCAAAAGCAAAGAGAATTAAATGTAATCACTTTTTAGGGCATTGAAGTGATTTAAGTATTCTGTCACTGTTGGCTAGCAGTTTTCTTAGACCTAATTCAGGTCATTAAAGGTAAGATGAAGTCCCTGTGGGATTATGGCATTATGCTGTGTCATGATGCAAAATGGCTACGCCACAATAAACAAGTGCACCAGCCTGTCACTGTGAGGCCTGCCCCGGAGAGGTCAGCAACCTGTGACTGCCAGAAATTCATCTCACCGTCACAGTGCGGACCCTGCAGTGGGGCTGCCTGGGCTCATCCCCTACCTCTGCCATCTACTAGCTCTGGGACTGGGCAAGTTACCTTATTCTCTGTCCCTCAGTTTCATTACTCAAAATAAGGGGATAGTAATAGTTCCTACCTCTTAAGGTGATTGTGAGGATCAAAGAAACTAATTCATGCCAGGTGCTTCCTGGACATCCTGCCACACATTTCAATCTTAGATTTAAGAACTTGCCGTTCAGTTGAGCTTACTTATTTCTACCTGAGCTCAGTCTGACCTCTGAAATATGCTTTGTGGGGGAGGTCAGTTTGCTTGCTAACTGGGAGGCCACTATATAAAAAGGGGTTTTTCAAATTTATCTAATTTGTCTCTATGTTCCTCATGTTCAGTTTTTCTGAAGTATTTACAGCCAAAGGGGCCTCCCCAGAATACTGGAGCCCTAACAGGGCAAAGTCAAGCACAGTCACTTTTTAAAATCCTGTAACTCAGATCACAGTCCCAACCAAGCACCTGGATCAAGTTTGAAGGGGAGTCGGGTAGGGTCAGATGGATTTCAGAAAAACAAACCATAAGGCCACCTCCTTCTTTGCTATGAATCCGCTAATGCAAGGATGGCCAGCTCTGAGGAAGGGGACCCAATCCCCATTGTTTTAACTCACAATACCCTTCAGCAAGAGGGGTGCAAGCTGCCATCAGCCACATTTCCTCAGAATTCCTAAAAAGAAGGGATCTAGAGGTATCAGTCAGGGGGGCAGTGGGGGGCCATGGGTACTTACCTTGCAGCTTCTTTTGCGATAGCAAAAAGGATTATTTGACCTGGCTGCATATTTACTTATTTACTTGCAGGGCCTTGTGGCAGGTACTCATGAGGAGAATAAAGTGCCAAAGTGCCGCAAATTGCCCCTTGCTTACTGCCACTTCTCTCATTTCACACTCTATGGCAGAAGTGTTTAGTTACATCAAGGATGTCTATCAATCATGTTTTAAGAGTATTTTGAGAATTTCCTATTTTCCCACTCTCCCCTCCCCCATCAAGATCAATGAGGCATCCTGGAGTATTTCAAAACTAGGCTTTGTCTAGATGTATTAGAAAAGGGAAAAAGACAGGCCATATAAATGCTATTTGACCAGAGCCATTCTCCTGATTCGAGAACTTCCTTTTGAATTTCCAGCTAAATACCCCAATGTGACGGGCATGTAAATAGATTCTTGTCCACTAGCTTGAAATGTTTCTCAAGAATGGGCCTAAAGCTGCTAATACTAGTAAGATTACTGATGCTCCAGTTCAGTTACAGGAGTTCTTGGATGATGTGACTTTCAGTAACTTTGCTTTACTGGGATCTTGCTTCCCAGCTCCTCTATGTGGGAAGGGCTGGACACACAATGGCTATTACTGTTTCTAGGTACACGCACTGGTTAAGACTGTCTGCATACCAGGTAGCAGCTAACTCAAATGCCTTGGAGCTGGCAGATGACAAATGAAGAGAGAGTGCCTGGGGGTACAACCCCATCTCAGTTCAGGTTTATTGCTGCCAGGTAGGAAAGATGGCAGGAGATTTTCAGACATTCCCACATTTTCAAGAGAAGCCAGAAATTCAGGTTGTTATATGAAATCTCCTGATTTTTAAAGTTGAAAAATTAATAAAACGTTTTTCAGGGACTGCATGGGTGACCAAATATGTAATTCATAACCTCTGACCACTAATGACACCCCCTGAACATTTGCATCTCACCTTTAAAGGTCTGGTGACCTTGGAGCACTCATGATATTAAGTTACTGTCCCACGTTACTGTCCCACGTTACTACTTGCTTAGGTACCCACGGGCCTGGCTGTTGTACACCCATCATCTCATTTCACCCCCCACAACAACACTGAGTTAGAGACTAGTACTATTTCCACCCACAGATGAGAAAAGTGAGTCTTGAAGAGTTTGAGTAACCTACCCAAGGTCCCAGAGCAAGTACACCTTGGGGATTTGTCACGGGGCAGCCATGCACTCTAGCTGAGGAGTGGGGCTCTACTGGCACCTCGGGCCTAAAGTCCTGGGATTCCACTGGGCCCACCTCTCAGACTAGGGGTACTACTACATTCAAATTCAGTGTGGTAGGATGTTGACCACCCCAAATACAAAATGTATTTAATTCTTCTCCTTCAGTGAAGGAGTGTTACAGTTTTGCAGTGTTAGCAGTGTTACAGTTTTGCCAGCAAATATCTAAAATTAGCAATCTAAAAAGCTACTGTGAAGCAATTCCATGCCATGCATTCAAATGTCTGAACTTGCAAAATTTGGCATAAAGAGTGTTAGGAGTGGCTGCCAAACCCAAAAGAGGAGTTAAGGGGAAAGGTAAAGCATGGAGCTACTAGCTTTTTGTCTTCCCATGACAGTAGTGAGAACTAGAGATTGTAAAAGCGGTGGAAAAAGCCGTGTAGACTTTTACCAGAACCAGTTTCAATTTTTTTAAATTATGTATAACGGTGAATAGTTACCAAGCAACTGTAACCAAGTTACTACATCTGTAGTGAAAATACAGTACACACACACACACACACACACACACATATGATCTTTCCAATGAATGGCTCCTGACTCATTTTCTCCAGTCCTCACTACCATTGCTCAGAGATCTGCAGTAGCTTTGATATCATCATTCCTTCCAGTGAGCCAGAGGGAAAGAAAAAAAAATGTGACTGCCGTGTGTGTGTATGTATAAGTGAGAAATGGGGCAGGACAGCTAGAAAGGGAGTCAAATATCTTGATCAATTTCCCCAGCAGCAGGCATAGTCAGATTAGTTTAGGACACGCTGATAAATTATAATGGAATCACTATTATTTGGGGAGAAGTGATTCAAGACTGACCAGCTTCTGACGTAAAGCAGTGGGGTACAATGGTTACTCACACAGGCTCTGGCATCAGACTGCCCAGGTTTGAGTTCCGATTTCTTTACTTACTAGCTAGGTTTTCTTTTCTTTTTTTCCTTCTCTCTTTTTTTTTTTTCTTTCCTTCCCGGCCACATAGCGCAGCTTGTGGGATCTTAGTTCCCCAACCAGGGATTGAACTCAGGCCCTCAGCAGTGAAAGCACAGAGTCCTAACCACTGGACCACCAGGGAATTCCCTTGCTAGGTTTTCTTGAATGAGTTGCCTAAACTTAGTAAGTTTCAAGTTCCCTATCTGTAAATTGGGAATAATAATAGACCCTACCTAGTAGGGTTGTTGTGAGGATTAAATGAGTTTAAATAGATTAAATATTTATTTAGAACAGTGGATGGCACATAATTAGCACTCAACAAATGTCAACTTTATTATTATCATCTCTCCCAATGAAAATCACTGGTAACTCAAAAATGCTGACCCCATCAACCAGTGTTTCTCATTAAGGATGATGTCACCTCTAGCCTGGGAAATTTACAAGTGTGATGTTTTGTTTTGTTATGTTTTGGCTTGGTTGTCACAATGATTAGCAAGCACTGCCAGCACTCATTGGGTAGGGTTAGGGTAGTTAGATACTAGATGTTCTGCAATTCATGGGTCAGTGCAATGGTCAACGGCCCCACATCCTACACAACTTTATATATCCTCCCAGTCTTCATGTAGGTAAAAAAACTTTGATTATCTGAATCTGGAGCCTAATTCCATTTCACATATAAATGCAAAGCATTTTTTACACAGCTTAAATATTACTGAATTTTCCAGGAATGCAACTATCATGTAAATCAAGTGAAGCTAAACTTCATGTTATTCAGAACCTTCCTAAGAAGTGTTCACATTTTGTGAAATTAGATGACCAACAACAATTTGAGTCATCAGCATACCTGTATCAGCCAGTATCTACAGCTATTGCAATCACAGTGATTCTATGTGTACTTGCAAGATTCTTATTGCATCATTATGTCTTCTAAGGGAGCTATGCCTGAGCAATTACATATTGGAACTGATAGTGTTTTGTTATAAATTACTTCTCTTTTATTTCTCTTTTACATGACTATTTGGATGTTAGTTTTTTTTTTAAGTTATGCATATAGATGTTATATTATCTATGAATTTTGTTTCAGCAGAGTAAAGGGATCATTACAAAGTATTTGTTATGAAAGGGGATGTTGGACCATAAGTGATGGAAGGACCGTACTCAGAGCCCATGATTAAAAGAGAATTCATTAACCGACAGATTATGCAAACAACAAATTCTTTAGTCAATAGATGTTAAGTAGGTCAGCTATGTTGGTAATTGATGTAGCAGACAGAATAATGCCCCCCACCAAGATGTCCATGTCCTAATCCCCAGAACATAAAAATATGTTAGATAACATGACAAAGGGGAATTAAGGTTGCAGATGGAATTAAGGTTACTCACCTTAAGCTAGGAATTATCCAGGTATGCCCAATGTAGTCACAAGAGTCCTTAAAAGTGGAAGAGGGAGGCAGAAGAGTGAGAGTCAAGGAAGATGTGATTAAAGAAAGGTACAGAGAAATGCAACATTGCTGGCTTTGAAGATGGAAGAAAGGGCCATGAGCCAAGGAATGTGAGTAGACTCTAGAAGCTGGAAAGGGCAAAGAAACACATTTTCCCACAGAGCCTCTAGAAAGGATCACAGTCCTGCCGACACCTTGATTTTAGCCCAGTGGGACCCGTGTTGGACTTCTAATCTACAGATCTGTAAGATAACAGTACACTTGTGTTGTTTAAACTGCTAAACTTGTGGTAATTTGTTACAGCAGCAATAGAGAACCAATACACCTGAAAATATAAAATATTATTAAATGAAAAAAGCGGAATTCAGAATACAGACACACACATACACACACGGCCCACAGCTGGTTTTAAATTCAGGTGGACAGATGAGTGCAAAGGTGGTGCTGCAGTGATTCAAGATGGACAAGCTAGACCAGTGAGCAAGGGTCAGGAGACCCCCCAACAGACTTGCTATATGGAGTTATAAGAATCAGTCATCTCTCTGGGCCTCAAGTGTTCTCATTCAAGTCTTTACAGAACACCTGCTACTGATGAGGGTTTGGGCTAGGCTTTATGGAGTCAAAGAATGGGACCTTGTCCTTGGTCTCAAGGAGATTCACAGTCACTGCAGGAGAGAAAGGGGGTGAGTAGATGCTCTCTGAGGTCTCATTCATCTTTAACTGTCTGTTAAGTCCTTGAGTCTAAATAGAATTTAATGCTTACTACCTTTCATGGATGTGTTTGTTAGGTTGCCTGAGTCCATAAGTTTTTTTAGATTGCAGGAAGCAGTTATGTGGTTACATCACTGAAAAATTTTCTCTAAAACAGTAAAAGAAAGCACAATCTCAGTGTATCTCAATTCAAAGCACCTTTGTTAAACTTCCCCTTTTTTCCAAATTAAGGTATAGGTATTGCTATTACTTTCAATTCCTTTTTTTTTTTGGCGGCGCTGCACGCCTTGTGGGATCTTAGTTCCCTGATCAGGGATTAAACCCTGGCCCCCAGCAGTGAAAGCATGGAGTCCTAACCACTGGACTGCCAGTGAATTACCCAATTCAATTTTAATTCAGTGCCTCCCCCACCCCCCCCAAAAAAAATCCAATGAGCACCTACTAGCACTTAGCATTCTCCTCTCTTGGTAGTAATTATTTATAATGTCGGTGCTGCTGTTGTGTTACCTTTTTTTTTTTTTTTTGGTTGGGTCTTCATTGCGGCGCGCAGGCTTTCTCTAGTTGTGGTAAACGGAGCCTACTCTTCATTGCAGTGCGCGGGCTTCTCACTGCGGTGGCTTCTCTTGTTGCAGAGCATGGGCTCCAGGCACACGGGCTTCAGTAGTTGTGGTGTGCGAGCTCAGTAGTTATGGCTCTCAGGCTATAGAGCGCAGGCTCAGTAGTTGTGGCGCACAGGCTTAGTTGCTCCGCGGCATGTGGGATCTTCCTGGACCAAGGATTGAACCTGTGTCCCCTGCATTGGCAGGTGGATTCTTTTCTTTTTTTTAACATCTTTATTGGAGTATAATTGCTTTACAGTGGTGTGTTAGTTTCTGCTTTATAACAAAGTGAATTAGCTATACATACACATATATCCCCATATCTCCTCCCTCATGCGTCTCCCTCCCACCCTCCCTATCCCACCCCTCTAGGTGGTCACAAAGCACGGAGCTGATCTCCCTGTGCTATGCGGCGGCTTCCCACTAGCTATCTATTTTATATTTGGTAGTATATATAAGTCTACGCCAGTCTCTCACTTCGTCCCAGTTTACCCTTCCCCTTCCCCGTGTCCTCAAGGCCATTCTCTACGTCTGCGTCTTTATTCATGTCCTGCCCCTAGGTTCTTCAGAACCTTTTTTTTTTTTTTAAGATTCCATATATATGTGTTAGCATACGGTATTTGTTTTTCTCTTTCTGACTTACTGCACTCTGTGTGACAGACTCTAGGTCCATTCACTTCACCACAAATAACTCAATTTCGTTTCTTTTTATGGCTGAGTAATATTCCATTGTATATATGTGCCACATCTTCTTTATCCATTCATCTGTCGATGGACACTTAGGTTGCTTCCATGTCCTGGCTACTGTAAATAGAGCTGCAATGAACATTGTGGTACATGACTCTTTTTAAATTATGGTTTTCTTAGGGTATATGCCCAGTAGTGGGATTGCTGGGTCGTATGGTAGTTCTATTTTTAGTTTTTTAAGGAACCTCCATACTGTTCTCCATAGTGGCTGTATCAATTTACATTCCCACCAACAGTGCAAGAGGGTTCCCTTTTCTCCACACCCTCTCCAGCATTTATTGTTTCTAGATTTTTTGATGATGGCCATTCTGACTAGTGTGAGGTGATACCTCATTGTAGTTTTGATTTGCATTTCTCTAATGATTAGTGATGCTGAGCATTCTTTCATGTGTTTGTTGGCAATCTGTATATCTTCTTTGGAGAAACATCTGTTTAGGTCTTCTGCCCATTTTTGGATTGGGTTGTTTGTTTTTTTGATATTGAGCTGCATGAGCTGCCTGTAAATTTTGGAGATTAATCCTTTGTCAGTTGCTTCATTTGCAAATATTTTCTCCCATTCTGAGGGTTGTCTTTTCGTCTTGTTTATGGTTTCCTTTGCTGTGCAAAAGCTTTTAAGTTTCATTAGGTCCCATTTGTTTATTTTTGTTTTTATTTCCATTTCTCTAGGAGATGGGTCAGAAAGGATCTTGCTGTGATTTATGTCATAGAGTGTTCTGCCTATGTTTTCCTCTAAGAGTTTGATAGTGTCTGGCCTTAACATTTAGGTCTTTAATCCATTTTGAGTTTATTTTTGTGTATGGTGTTAGGGAGTGTTCTAATTTCATTCTTTTACATGTAGCTGTCCAGTTTTCCCAGCACCACTTATTGAAGAGGCTGTCTTTTCCCCATTGTATATTCTTACCTCCTTTATCAAAGATAAGGGGACCATATGTGCGTGGGTTTGGCTTGTGGATTCTTAACCACTGCGCCACCAGGGAAGTCCAGTGTTACCTATAATTTACATGTGTAGAGACAATTTTAAACGAGTACATTCTAAGACAAATTTGAGGTTCTTAAAAATAAGAGAAAAGGAATTCCTTGGAGGTCCAGTGGTTAGAACTCGGTGCTTTCACTGCCAGGGACGGGTTCAATCCCTGGTCGGGGAACTAAGATCCCGCAAGCCGCGGCTGCGGCCAAAAAAAAAAGAGAGAGAGAGAGAAATAACCTAAAGGGAAGGGGAAAAAAATAGGGAGGAGAGTAAAATGCAATTAATGGTAGACAGGATTAGGAAGAAAGTTGAAAGAGCATGAAAACAAAACAAAAAATGTAAAAAAAGAGGAACAGAAATGTGGTAGGAAAACAGCAGGGAGCAAAGTGAGACATCTCACTCCATCTGTCAGCTTCATTTCACTTTATTCCTGCCCCTCATCCCCACACACAGAGCCACACCCCTAGTCACAGTGCCCTTTGGCTTCTTTCTGAATTGTGCTGAGTCCTAAGGCTCAGTGGTCCTGTGATGCCCCCTGCAGGTCCTCAAGTCTAACTGCTCTCTCTCTCTTTTCTTTTTTAATGTGATTTACCAGATGGTACTTAATCTTTACATAGAAACCTGGGTCCAGCAATGAGAGACAGCAACTACAGGCTTCAACAAGTGTATGTTTCTGGGAATGATACTGAGATTATGCCTTGGAATTCCCCATATTTATGAAATGAGATATTTCACCATGATTTATATTGTCAGAAAGACCTGAGTTTGAATTCCTGCTCTATAACTTACTATATGTGTGATCCTGGGAAAGTTCATTAATCTCCTAAAGCTATTTCTTCACCTTTAAAATGGAGATATCAAGACAGACCTTATCAGTTGCTATGAGATAAAGTGAGATATTATGGGTATAAAGTGCCTCATTCAATATCTAGCACCTGGTAGCTCCTCAGTAAGTGGTAGCTTTTATTACCTCATTCCAAAGAGAAAAATATTGAAATATTGTATTAAGAGCTCTATATCCCTTGTCATACCAGAAACCAAGGAAATGTAAATAATAGTCTTATGTTCTTTATTCTTCCTCCCTCTCTCCTCTCTCTTTTTTATTTTTTTGTTTTTTCACCTATTCCTCCATGCTAAAGATGGTTGTAGTTTCTGTGGTTTGTGCTCTGAAGTGAGAAGTTCTAGAGGTAGAGCCCTTGGTACCTGCAGCTGTCAGCTCCCCTGTGAGAAAGCGCTGTCCTCCGTGTGACACATTTTCCAGGGCTCATAGTGCTATCGTCTTGCAGCCCTAGAAAGTTGGCAGAGCCTCCACCTACAGACTTTTCACACAATAGATTTCTGTGCCTTAGAACCTGCTTTCTCTGACCTTAATCCCACTGGGGGAGGGCATAGGCACTGCTCTTTAGCCACTCTTCATGTGTCTGCTGCACAGCCACACTGGCAGAGCACCCAAAAGTAACAATTCAAAAGTCTATCCCCTCTGCTATTTCAGAAGATTTGATGGTGACAAGCACTGCAGTCCAGGTTTCAAGGAGAACTAGTTAGATGGGTATTCTTGGTGGTAATTTCTGAGCTAGTTTGAATCACTAAACATACTTCATCATCCTCTAGCATATTTAGTCCTGCCATGGATATAAGAATTGTAGAAATACAAGAGGAGCATCTTACCACTCTTTTTACAGAAGAGGAAAGAGTTGCCAAGATCTCATTTTATATATCTGTCGGCTCTTTTATACCCAATTTGGAAACCAAAAAGGTTAAATAATGGAGAAATCTATCTCTGTGTGAGGCCCAGCAGATTAAATTTTGAAGTTCTTCTAAGCCCCTGATAAGACAGTGGTCATCAGTTAAAGGTACAAACTATTATTAGGTATTGAGATAAACATACCTATTAGCTTATTGAGGAAAAATAGCCTTAAAGTATATTAGGAAATAATGATGTATAAAATTTTCCTAATTACTCAAAGGATGTTTCTAATTACCAAAAATTTTACTGACCAGAAATTCAGAAGATTCAGGATGGAAGAATTAAATGTGGTATAATCTATAAAGATATTGATCACTATGTTTATACCTGACACTAATATAATATTGTAAATCAACTATGCTTCAATTTTTAAAAAGTAAATGGAAGAAATAGATAATTATCTAAATGTATTTGTGGCAGGCAGAATAGTGGGTCCTGATAGATGTCTACATCTAGTCCCCAGAACCTTGGAATATGTTACCCCACACGGCAAAATGGACTTTGCCAGATGTGATTGAGTTAGGGATCTTGAGATCCTGGATTACCTGGTTGGGCTCAGTGTAATCACAACAGTCCTTAAGGTGTGAAAGAGGCAGGCAGAAGAGTTAAAGGAGTTGTGATAACAGAAAGAGAGGTTGGAGTGATATACAATTGCTGGCTGGGGGCCCAAACCAAGGAATGAGGGCACCCTCTAGAGGCTGGAAAAGGCAAGGAAACAGACTCTCCCACAAATCCTCCAGCCCTGCTTACATCTCGATTTTAGCCCCATGAGACCCATTTCAAAGTTCTGACCCCCAGAACTATAAGATAATAAATTTTTGTCATTTTAAGCCACTAAGTTTGTTTGTTCCAGCATCAATAGGAAACTTTTTTGGCTATTAAGGTTAATGTGCATTTTGGTGAGAACATGTTGATCAAAATGGTCAGCAAATTCTGTGATGTTCTTTTTGTGTGTGCTCAGTGATACTATAAGGTAATTTTAAAAGAAACGAAAGGGGAAAAAAATTTTAAGAAAGAAATGGAAGGCAGAGTTACTATAATCTAAGTGGAAGGATTAAAACCACAAACTTTATGGAATATATAGCTGTAAGCAGTTCCACACAGAGACACAAAAAGAGGGTAATAAAAATGCTATAAGGAATCTGGTGTTATTCCCAATGCATGTCTCCACAACTAGTAAGATATCACAGCTGTCAGTGGACTATTAACCATGCTTAAAGCCCACCTCTCCCCATATAGAATATCAGCCTAAAAATCCAGATTTATAGTTTCTCAAGCCCCCTAAAAAATGGCATGCACTGGAGAAAGAATATTTAATAAGCAAACAGCTCTATAATGTTGCTGTTGCTTCTCAATATCTATCAAAATTTTTATGTAGGATTACCTAAAGTATATATAAGTCTCAGAACAGGCATACCTTAGAGATACTGTGGGTTCGGCTCCAGACCACTGCAATAAAGCAAATATCACAATAAAGCAAGTCAAATGAATTTTTTGGTGCATATAAAAGTTATTTTTACACTATACTGTAGTCTATTAAATGTGTGATAACATTATATCTTAAAAAGTACATACCTTTATTTTAAAATACTTTATTGCTAAAAAATGCTAACCATCATCTGAGCCTTTAGCAAGTCATAATTGTTTTGCAATAGTAACATCAAAGATCAATGATCATAGAGCACCATAACAAATATAATAATGAAAAAGTCTGAAATATTTCAAGAATTACCAAAATGTGACACAGAGAAACAAAGCAAACAAATGCTGTTAGAAAAATGGCGCCAATAGACTTGCTCAACAGATGGTTGCCACAAACCTTCAATTTGTAAAAAAAAATAATACAATATCTGTGAAGGGCAATAAAATGAGGTATGCTTGTACATTACCCTCTGAGTTAGGTCAGATTATCAGAAAGCTGTATACATATACTATATTGTTTTGCCTCCCCTGCTGGGTCTCTTCCATTCGCCTTGAATTTCTTTCACTGGACTTCAGTGCCATTGCTTATATTGAGAGACATTACATGGTAGAGCCCTTGAGAGACTTTTTGCTGTCTTTGAGAATGTTATTTGCTTCATTATATATTGAATAGACTCCCCTCTATGAGAACCTCTGTATAAATCCATGTCTTAAGGTCTCAGTACCAGAAACAGGTAAGCTGCTTCTAAGCAGAGGGTGATTCTGCTTTTTAACTCTTATTGAAATATAATATACATCACATTACACAGTTGTCAAAAACCATAGAACTATACAACGTAAAGAATGAACACAAATGTAAATTATGGACTTCAGTTAACGTAACACTATTGGTTCTTCAATTATAACAAATGTACCACTAATGCAAGATGTTAATAGTAGGAGAAACTGGAGGAGAGGGAGTATATAGGAACTCTGTACTTTCTGTTCAATTTTTCTATAAACCTAAAACTTCTCTAAAAAATAAGGTCTTTTTAAAGTATACATACAGGAGATTCTGGGAAGATAGTGGCAGCAGTGGCAGCAGCACACCTTTTCAATCTCTGAATCCTCACGTAAAAACAGATAAGCAACTAGAAAGCAAAACTAAACCCTATGGACATTCACAGTAAAGCTTTAATGATAAAGTATCCCCATGAACCCCAAATGAAAGCAAGCAGGGACAAATCAAGAGTCACAAAACCTGCACTGTATCAGCATGTGTGAGAAGAAGGAAGAAATGAGGCAGTGTATGATGGATCTGAGAACAGAACTCCAAAATAGCAACAGGTACAGAAGGCACAGGTGAAACTGGGAGAGTACAAAGGGTACCCAGTAAGGACTGAGGAGGCTGGGGCAGTTTGGCCCCTATGAACTCTCAGAACGCAACTCCCAGGGCTTCCTTCCAGAACAGGGCCCCCTGCTGGAGAGAAAATGCAGGGAGTAGAATCAAAATTGAGCAGGACAAGGACAAGAGAGAGGCAAGGTCCTGATCAAAGTCCAGGAAGAACAGATCCCACAAATCTCAGAAAGCAGGCTTCATATTTTTAACATTATACCAAAACACAGAGGGATCTTTGTGAAGTTATAAAAAGTTTTCCTGCCTCATTCTAAAAGTTCAGGAAGAATACATAAAAATCAGCAACAAAAAAAGGATTTAGGTTGAATTCTCATGAAGTTGTTATGTTAAAAAAAAAAAAAAAAAGAGTAAGGAACAGAATAACATCCCTACAAACAAAAGAGCATCCAGAAAGACATACCCACAAAACAGACCAAAACTGTAACCTATTATTTCAAAATGAGCTGCAAGACATTAAGAATATGATATAAATCTTACGTGCAGCTCAATGGGTTTATACAAATGGATATACCCATGTAACCACTGCTCATTTTAAGAAGTGGAACATTACCAGCATCCTTGTGGATTCCCTTGTGCCCCCTCCTTATCAACAATGGTGTTACCTCCCCAAAGGTAAAACCATCTTGAGTTCTATCATTTTAGTTTTGCCTGTTTTCAAAGGTTGTATAAATGAAACTTATAAATACCCTTGTGTGCCTAGCTTTTTTCTCTCAATATTATGAGATTGACCAGGCTGTTGGGTCTATTCTTCATCATTGCAGTAAAGACACTGTATGTGTTTACCACAACTTTTCCGGTCTACTGCTGGTGGATATTTGGGTTGCTCCCACTTCAGTGCTATTATAAAAGAAGCTACTATGGACATTCTTTTCCTTGTCTCTTTCAGTCACTTCTGTTAGGTATATACCGTAGGAGTAGAACTGCTGGGTCATAGGGAGTATGTTCAGCGTTAGTAAATACAGCCAAACAGTTTTCCAAAGTGGTTTTGTCAATTTAAACTCTTACTAGCTGGCATGAGGATTCCAGTTTCTCCACTTCCTTATCAAAATTTGGTATTGTCAGGGTTTTTTTAGCAGCTATTCTGATAGGTGTGTACTTGTTAATTTGCATTTCCCTGATGACTAAGAAAGCTGAGTACCCTTTTATTTGCTTACTAATCATTTGGATATCCTCTTTTTTGATGTGCCTGGTCAAGTCTTATGTATATGCATTTGTGTTGTTAGACTTTTCCTTATTGGTGTGTAGGAGTTCTTTATACTTAAAGTCCTTCATCAGATATGTGTTTTTGCAAATATCTTCTCCCATTCTGAGGCTTGCCTTTTCATGATTACTGGTATCTTTCAATTAATAATAATTCTTAACTATAATGAAGTTCAATTTATCAATATATTTCCTTTATGGTTAGCGATTTTTGTATTTTGTTAAGAAATATTGCCTCTACAGTCATGAAGATCTTCCAGAAGTTTTACTGTTGTACCTTTCATGTTTATATATACAATCCATCTGGAATTGATTTTTGTGCATGCGATATAATAGGGTCAAGGCTCATTTTTTTTTCATCAGCCATCCAATGGATCCAGCACCATTTGTTAAAAAGACCATATTTTCTCTGCCAAATTGCAATGACACCTTCATTGTAAATCAGGTGTCCACATATGTCCACATATCTGCACTCTATTCTATTGCATGGGTCTTTCTATCTATCTCATACCTAATACATCCAAAACTGAATTCCTGATCTTCTTCCCTAAACCTGTTCCTTACTGTCTGCCCTGTCTCAACTGTGGACAATTCCATACTTCCAGTTGCTTAGGCCAAAATCCTTGGTATCATCCTGACTTGTTTCTTTCTCTCACATTCCACTTGTAATTCATCAGCAGATCCTGTTGCCTTTACCTTCAATTACATCTGGAATAACTACCTCTATCACTCCCCCCCTGGTCCAAGCCAACATCCTCCCTCATCTAGACCAGTGCAATAACTTCCTAACTGGTCTCCCTGATTAGTGGTAACTGATTGGATGTAAGGCATGGGAGAGAAGGAGGAGTCAGATGCCGTCCAGGTTTCTGGGCTTGGATGGTAGAAACTGCTTTCCAAAGTGGGATAGGAAAGAAATTGGCTTGGGGGTAGAGGGAAGAAAGTCACCCCTTCAGTCCCTTCTCTACCTAACAGCCAAAGTAACTGTTAAGTTAGCTTGTGTAAGTCAGATCATGTCCCTGCTCTACTCAAAACCCTCCAGTGGTGCCCCATCTCATTCAGAGTAAGAGCCAAAATCCTTACAATGACCAACAAAGCTCTACATAATTTGGCCTTCACTAGCTCTTTCCATACACTTCACTTTGATGTAGACACAGTAGCCTCTTTGATATGCCTTGAAAAACCAGGCATACGCCCACCTTGGGCCTTTGCATTTGTCATCTTCCCAAATACAAAAATGGCGAGCTCCCCCATTTTCATCAAGTCTTTGTTAAAAACGTCATCTTTTCAGGGAGGCCTTACCCTGACTGTCCTATTTAATTGTAACCCAATCCCCATTCTAATACTCCTTATCAGCTTTTCCTGCTTTATCTTTTTCCTTAGTTCTGATCACCTTCTAACTCTGAACTCAACAAAAGCAATGTTGAGACAGACCAGGCCAGATTCTACAATGAGAACCATACAGCAGAACCTTCTAAGGAATGCATCATAACATCCATAAATGACTTTTTTTTCAATAAATTTATTTATTTATTTTTGGCTGAGTTGGGTCTTTGTTGCTGTGTGCAGGCTTTCTCTAGTTGCGGCGAGCGGGGGCTACTCTTCATTGCGGTGCGTGGGCTTCTCATTGCGGTCGCTTCCCTTGTTGTGGAGCACGGGCTCTAAGCATGTGGGCTTCAGCAGTTGTGGCTCACAGGCTCTAGAGCACAGGCTCAGTAGTTGTGGCACAGGGGCTTAGTTGCTCCGCGGCATGTGGGATCCTCCTGGACCAGGGCTCGAACCCACGTCCCCTGCATTGGCAGGCAGATTCTTTTTTTTTTTTTTTTTAAACATCTTTATTGAAGTATAATTGCTTTACAATGGTTAGTTTCTGCTTTATAACAAAGTGAATCAGTTATACATATACATATGTTCCCATATCTCTTCCCTCTTGCATCTCCCTCCCTCCCACCCTTCCTATCCCACCCCTCTAGGTGGTCACAAAGCACCGAGCTGATCTCCCTGTGCTATGCGGCTGCTTCCCACTAGCTATCTATTTTACATTTGGTAGTGTATATATGTCCATGCCACTCTCTCACCCTGTCACATCTCACCCCTCCCCCTCCCCATATCCTCAAGTCCATTCTCTAGTAGGTCTGTGTCTTTATTGCCACTAGGTTCTTCATGACCTTTTTTTTTTTTTTTTCCTTAGATTCCATGTATATGTGTTAGCATACTGTATTTCTTTTTCTCTTTCTGACTTACTTCACTCTGTATGACAGACTCTAACTCCATCCACCTCATTACAAATACCTCCATTTCATTTCTTTTTATGGCTGAGTAATATTCCATTGTATATATGTGCCACATCTTCTTTATCCATTCATCCGATGATGGACACTTAGGTTGCTTCCATGTCCTGGCTATTGTAAACAGAGCTGCAATGAATATTTTGGTACATGACTCTTTCTGAATTATGGTTTTCTTAGGGTATATGCCCAGTAGTGGGATTGCTGGGTCGTATGGTAGTTCTATTTTTAGTTTTTTAAGGAACCTCCACACTGTTCTCCATAGTGGCTGTATCAATTTACATTCCCACCAACAGTGCAAGAGGGTTCCCTTTTCTCCACACCCTCTCCAGCATTTATTGTTTCTAGATTTTTTGATGATGGCCATTCTGACCGGTGTGAGATGATACCTCATTGTAGTTTTGATTTGCATTTCTCTAATGATTAATGATGTTGAGCATTCTTTCATGTGTCTGTTGGCAATCTGTATATCTTCTTTGGAGAAATGTCTATTTAGGTCTTCTGCCCATTTTTGGATTGGGTTGTTTTTTTTTTGTTATTGAGCTGCATAAGCTGCTTGTAAATCTTGGAGATTAATCCTTTGTCAGTTGCTTCATTTGCAAATATTTTCTCCCATTCTGAGGGTTGTCTTTTGGTCTTGTTTATGGTTTCCTTTGCTGTGCAAAAGCTTTTAAGTTTCATTAGGTCCCATTTGTTTATTTGTGTTTTTATTTCCATTTCTCTAGGAGCTGGGTCAAAAAGGATCTTGCTGTGATTTATGTCATAGAGTGTTCTGCCTATGTTTTCCTCTAAGAGTTTGATAGTGTCTGGCCTTACACTTAGGTCTTTAATCCATTTTGAATTTATTTTTGTGTATGGTGTCAGGGAGTGTTCTAATTTCATACTTTTCCATGTAGCTGTCCAGTTTTCCCAGCACCACTTATTGAAGAGGGCAGGCAGATTCTTAACCACTGCGCCACCAGGGAAGCCCCCATAAATGACTTTTTAAAAATATTTGTATATTTTGTTGACTGCTCTATCCCTAGCACTAAGAAGAGAGCCTGATATACAGTAGATGTTCAATAAACACTTTATTGAATAAACTCAATGAATGAATGAATGAATCAAGCACATCTTAAAGACTGCCAACATTTAAAGGTTTAATGAAAGAGGATGAACTTTCAAAGGAGACAGAAGGAACAGCCAGAGATGGAAAAAGAACTAAGAGAGTCTAATACCCCAGACATAAAGGGAATTTCCTGAGTGATAGAGTCTTTTGTTATTCATAACAAGCCCTTTTCAACCATACCTGAATTTATACTAATGAAGTTACTCAGGGCAGACCCCTAGATTATCTTCAGGATTGGGGAACCAACCATGTGATTAGAGGCTTGGAACTTTCAGTCCACCCCCTGACCTCTGGGGAGGGGAGAGGTATTGCGGATTGAACTCAATCACCAGTGACCAATGAGTTAATCAATTGTGCCTACATAATGAAACCTCAGTAAAAACTCTGACAAGATTTGGGGGAGAGTCCAAGTTGGTGAACTTGATGTGCTGGGAGGGTAGTATGCTAGAGGGCATGGAAGCTCCGCACCAATGCCCCTCCACCCTCTCACCTCTACCCCAGAACTTGTATTTGGCTGTCCCTGAGTTATATATCCTTTATAATAAAATTGTTATGGAAATTATATGCTTTCTTGAGTTCTGTAAATTATTGAATTGGGGTGGGGGGTACAGGGAGAGGGACATGAGAATCCCTGAATTTATAGTCAGCCAGGCAGAAGTGGCAGTAACCTGCGCACCCCATTTGCAGCTGGCATCTGAAGTGGGAGCAGTCTTGTGAGATTGGGCCCTTAATCCAGGGTCTGTACTGACTCCAGATAGTTGGAGTCATAATTGAATTAAATTATAGAACACCCAGTTGGTATCGGAAAATTGGAGAATTGGTCATTGTTTGAAAAAACCAAACATTCAGTCAGGAAGGGACAGAGTCTGATTTGAACCCAAATTTTGTTCCACAATGTAGTTAAAGAATAATTAAGGTTGCCAGATCATGCCACATGAAAAGAAAAGAGGGCAGAGGACAGATGTCACAAAATTTAGTAAGAAAGTAAATGATTCCACAAAGAAGCAAATTTCCAGAGACATAGGAATTAAACTTGGATGAGTTGATGTTGAGGAAACCAAGAGAAAAGGAAGTTTAAAGGAAAGTAATCAATACTATTAAATGCTGTGAAGAGATTAAATAAGACAAGGCTTGACAAATATCTACTAAATTTAGTAGTTGTGGATGACAATTCAAATGGTACCTGGGGCCTGAACATAAAGAGCTGAAAAATGTGTTTGTTTTATTTTCTTGAGAACTTTGGCCGTGGTAGAAAGAGAAGGGATAGCAATGGGTTAGTAGTATAGGAGTGAGGGTTTCTACTATAATTATTGATTGTTGTTTTGGGTGAAAGAGGCTTGAACAGGTTTAAAGAGAAATGGGCCAGAAGTGGAGAGTGCTTAATGGTAGATGCCAGGCCCACAGCTGAAGAGTCTGGTCAAAAAGCAGGCTGACAAGTTTTTACTTTTATTTTTATAACTTCTGTGTTGTTAAATTTTCTCAGCATGTACAATTGATGTTTTCTCTGTATTTAAAAAAAAAAAAAGAAAGAAAGAAAGATCCTTATTTCAAAAAACAATCCTTTCTTCACCCCTGGCTGCTGCCCTCCCCCTCCTCAGGGTAAGGTGTCTAAAGAACAATCATTCTATTCCTGTTTGTATGAATTTGTCCACATGCCACTCATCCCTCTGCAACCTCCAGTCTGGCCTCCAGCCTCACTTCACATAAGCAGCATTTGCTAAGGTCGCTAATACGTTCTGTGTCATTAAATCAAAAGACATTTTCAGGTCTCTCTCTCAAATTCCTGACTTTTCTATTTGCACACTGGACATCTCCACAGGTATCTCTAAAACAGAGCTCACCTTTCTTCCCTCTGCCCCCAAACACTTCTTTTCCCACTTTGAAGAGTACCTTCCACCATCCCCCATCCAAGCTCAGAAACCGAGTGACACCCTGACTCCTCCTCTCTCCATGCCCCAGGTCTCATCCATTACCAAATCCCTTCACTCCAACCCACCCCCACGAGTCTCAATTGTATTCCTGATTCCAATACAATTTTAATAGTCTCCATCATGATCTTTCTGAAATATCGATCAGATAATGTCCCTCAGAGGACATAACAGTCCTCCTTGGCTCCCGCTGCCCAGAGTAAACCCCCAGCATATCAGTATGGGTGGTAATGATCCTTCAGGATCTTGAAGGCCCCAGCCGCTTCTCCAGCCTCGTCTCTCCCTACACCCTTGTCCTAACCATGCTCAAACCTCAGAAACTGTTGGTAGTTCCCTGAATTTGAGTGACCCCCATGCTGTCCTCTGGCATGGAGGATGACGCCTGGACACCCTGTATCTGCAATGTCCTGTCCTCTCCTACCTCATTTCTGGGCCAACTCCTAACTGCCCCTCAAGACTTAACTCAGACCTCACCTGCTCAGGGATTTAGTAACTCATGCAGGGACAGTGTTACTGTTAATCTATTGTAGCTTTCCTTTCCAAGACTCTTAAGGCATTTGGGTTAGTGTCTAATCCTAAATGGTTTTATACAAAAGTAAAGGAAGTATGGCCTATAGTAATGCCACAACTACAGAAGTGGATTTGTTTTAGGTACATGTTGGTGCCTTAAAATTTGTATTGGGCATTTGTAAGTATTTATAAATGGTGCTTTTTATTACTCATGGCATACCAAGGTGAAAATAAGTTTTGTTAAATCAGAATTCTGTGAAGAATGCTTCTTATCCAGTACAACAGACCCCACTCATTACCAGAATCTTTATCTAACAGCTTGGATCAACCAATCCAGGTGTCTTTACGTAACAAATCTTACGGAAGTCTCTAACTCTGAATTCAATGAAAGTAATGTTGAATAAGACTGATCCAGCACTCTGTAATGAGAATGATATAGTAGAACCTTCTTAGGAATGCATTATAGCATCCATGAAACCCTACATTTGATGATGGCACTGGACCATGTAATTTTCTCCAGGGGTTTTATCTGTAAAATAGGGATAATAATGGTTCTTTCACACAATTATCCAGATGATTAAGTAAAGAGAACTTTGAACTGGAGATAAAAAGTTGGGAGCATCAGCATATGGATGGTGTTTAAATTGAGAATTGATGAGGTAACCTAAAGAGAGAAGGTTCAGAGAGACAAATAAAAAGCCCCAGCCCTCTTTCCAAATGTTTCCCATGCATTTGTTCATTCAACAACTATTTTCTGAGTGCCCATGATCAGTCAGTTACTGTACTAGACACTAGGGATGCAGGGGTGAGCCAAAGAGACACAGAGAAAGCTTATAGTCTCCTGAGGGAGGCAGAGAAATATATATTTAACTACAAACTATAATAAGTGCTTTAAAGGAAAAGTTCCAGCCATTATGGGAGAATTTAATGAGGACCTAATTCAGATTAAATAAAATATTGTATGTAAAGCACTTAGTATAGTGTCTGACATACAGTAAACCCTCTAGCCAAGGAAGGCCTCACTAAGAAAGTGACAATTATGCTGACAGCAAAGGATTAGTTGGAGTTGGCTACGTAGAGAATGGGGTGAAAGAGCACTGCCAGCTGAAGAACATACAAGAAGGTCCTGAGGCAGGAAAGAGCTTGGGATGTTCCCAGAGCTGAAAGGGGACCTGTATGGCTAGAGCACATGATAGTTGGGAAATGATAACACCTTCTACCTGGCCACCCAAGGTAGAAATCTCCCTTTCCCCCAAGTGACGAAAATCATTTTAAGAAACCACACAACAACACTGGATCCTACACCAAAATAGTAATGATGCAAATGAATTGTATCTGTCTGAAAATTAGCCTGCAGTCTGCTTTCCAACTTCCCCTTTCACAGTCACCCTTCTCCCACTATGTACCCTCACCTACCCAGCATCTCACTTTGGTGCATTGTCCCGGGGATAAGAAGTCAAGAATAAGTTCTTCCTGAGGAAGAGTCCTGTGATAACAAATCAGAGAGAAATTCAGCAAGAAATATTAAATGAGGCAGCATCTTACTGTCATCCAGGCTACGTATAAATGCAAGGTTCCGAATTTAATTTAAAATTCAAAAGTGAAATGGTTATCAGAGCGATACATATTAACACCATTATTTGAATTGAAAAATTACAGACTTTATCTAATAGAAAGATTGATTTCACTGACTGATTTTCCAATGAGGATTGATTTTGCCTATTAGTTCATATGGCAAACATTTTCCAAAACTTAAATGAGCTAAATATGCAGCCATAAGATTTTGACAAAAGTATATTTAAAGTACATATTCATTATACAATACACAAAAATTATAAACCTTATAACTATTTAAGTTTATGAGAAAAAATTTAAATATCAATTTTAAAATGTATGAGAACACATAATTTTTCAAAATTATTTTCAGGTTACTCTAGCAAAAAACAAAAATGTGAAGACCACTGGCTTACAGGGTTAACTCAAGAGTGTCTGCTAACTGAATGGGGTATAGGAATGTGAAACAAGGAGAGGTCAAGGGTGATCCCTAGATTTATAACCAGGAAATATAAATTTGAGATTAACTCACAATTCATGTATGTTCACATAGAGAATTGACAACAGTGCAAATAACTCCTGATGAGGGTAGCTGACTTTGTCTTGTGTATTTGCAATAACCTGCAATTATTGCCTTGTGAATTTATATTTGTATTAACAAATCCATTTTAGCATATGTGATTGCATTTATGTATCTGCTCTTTGAATTCTACATTAAAATAGTTGTATATCTCATTGGTTCCCTCATTACATAATAAGTATAATAATTTTAAAAATTCATGTATGTTCATGGTTCATTAAGGTACCTCTTAAATTTTTTCCATTATACTTCATTAAATTTTTTTTTTTTGGCCGAGCCCTGTGGCTTGCGGGATCTTAGTTCCCCGACCAGGGATTGAACCTGGGGCCCCTGGCAGTGAGAGTGCTGAGTCCTAACCACTGGATCACCACTGGTTCCCTAATAAAATTATTAAATTTTAGAGGAGATGGTATATTACGGTGTAGGGGTGGAAAACTTTTCCCTTCTTCCTTTCTGGCTGGTCTAATAATTAACTTGACATAAAGCAGATTAACAGAAGAAAAACAAATTTCATGCATATCGGAGCCCCAAAGATACTCAGGCAATTGAGGTTTATATGCCACCCTCAGCTAAGAAGAAGGGGTAAGGGTCTGGGGCTTCAAATGGGAGGAAGGCAATTCACAGGAGGATGAGAAGAGCAAATGTTTGGTGAGCAAATGTTTGATAAACAAATGTTTGCCATACCACATAGCTAAGTCTCTCTGATAAAAAGTTATCTTTGGTATTAGCTCTTTTCCTGCTGTCAATCTAAATTCTTTTAGGCAGTTAAGGGGAAGGTAAACAGCTCTTCCAGAGTCTGTTGGGCCTTGTTTGTCATCAACTTAAAATCCACATGCCAAAGTGGTATATTTTGGGGTCACATATTCTGCTCCCCCTCAATGGTAATATCGGAAATTTTGGAGATTTGTGAAGGTCTTGAAACTTAACTCTCAAGACTATCTAAGGTCCACTATAGCTTATATGTTCATGTTCATTCTGACTTCTGTTTTATAAAGAGGTCTAAGTTTGCAGTTTTTAAAAAAGTAATGTAAAAGTTTACCGGGGGGGTGGGGTAAGTTTACCAGGAAATAAGGCACCCAGTCTAAGGTTAAAAATTAAAGGACCGACTTGTAGTCCAAGATGCAGTAACAAGGACTGGATTTACCCTCTCACCTTAAAGAACACTGACCCCACCCCACTCCCCACAAAAAACACCACCACCACACAAAATATATGAAACAACAATATTCAAGATACTGGACATCAGCCAATGAAGGACAGTGATCCCTGAGAGACTGGAAATAAATGAAGAGAGAGCCCTACGATTAACTTAAGAGGGTTTCCAGGCTGCCACACAGGGGAGGTGAACTCAGGTGAACCTGTTGGACTCCCTGAGTTGAGGAAGTGCAGCTGAGAGTATGGAGAACCCAAGGTGGCTAGTGTTTGTGGGACAGAGTGCTAGAGAGGACAGACCTGTACAGAGAAAGAACTCTGGAGATCTGCAGAGGGTATTCAGAGTACTCATTGGTGCCTTTGTGCGAGGAAACTATCCCAAAGATGCTGAGGAGAGAACTATTGAAAGAATGAGAGTAAACAGGAAGAGAGCCTGCTCCCAACAGCTTAGACTGGAAAACATCATGTTTCATAGGGCATTGGATAGAGTATCAAAAAGGTCTTTCTTCAGTAGTGGGAAATCATTAACCCCTGCCTAATGGTTCTCAGCCAGGGGTAATTTTGCTTCCCCCGCCTCCAACCAGGGGACAATGTCTGTAACATCTGGAGACATTTTTGATTTGTCAGGGACTAGAGGCAAGGTGCTACTAGCATCCAGAGGAGAGGCCAAGGATGCTACTAAACATCTTGCAGTGGACAGGACAACAAAGTATTATCTGGTCCAAAAAGTCAACAGTGCTGAGGTTGAGAAACCTTGTCACAGGCTCAGCGCTGCTCTGGTCCTTCCTAACGAATCTTAAAAGCAAGACTCAAAAGGATCATACTGTTTCCAAGTAAATTAACTGCATCCCAGAGCAAAGCTCAAGATTTACAGGAATACAAAACTATCTGGCACCTGACAGGGTAAAATTCAGGATGTCTGGCATTCAGTTCTTCCTCATCTAAATAAAGATCACCGGGCTTGCAGAGGTGCAGGAAAATACAACCCATATTGAGGAGAAAAATCAGCCAGTTGAAACCAATCCAGAACTGACACAGACATTAGAAGTGTCATAAAATGACATTAAAACAGTTATTATACATGTATTCTATAAATTCAATAGGTTGAGATATGGCAGATATAAAAAAAGACCCAAATCAAACTTTTAGAGATAAAAGTTACAATGTCTTAGATGAAAAATACATTGGATGGGATTTAACAGCAGATTACATATTTCAGAAGAAAAGATTTGTTAACTTGAAGGTATAGCAATATAAACTATTCAAAATGAAACACAGAAAAGAGAATCTTTTTAATGAAACTTAAAAAGGAAGAAAAGGGCAACAGTGAGCTGTGAGACAATGTTATGTGGCCTAATATACAAGTATTTGGAGTCCCTAAAAGAAAGGGGAGAGAGGAGAGAACTGAAAGTAAAGTTGAAGAAATAACAGCCAAAAATTTCCCAAATTTGATGAAAACTATTAATCCACAGATCCAAGAATCCCAATGAGCCCCAAACACAAGAAATATGAAAAAAAAAAAATCAAGGCACATCATAACCAATTGTTTTAAAAAAAAAACAGTGATAAAGAGAAAATCTTAGAAGCATCCAGAGAAAAAAGACATCTCATGTATAGACAAAAATAAAGATGACATCAGATCTCTCATCAGAAATAATGCAAGCGAGGGCTTCCCTGGTGGCCCAGTGGTTAAGAATCCGCCTGCCAATGCAGGGGACATGGGTTCGAGCCCTGGTCCGGGAAGATCCCACATGCCACGGAGCAACTAAGCCCATAAGCCACAACTACTGAGCCTGCGCTCTAGAGCCTGCGAGCCACAACTACTGAGCCTGAGCGCCACAACTACTGAAGCCTGCGCGCCTAGAGCCCGTGCTCTGCAACAAGAGAAACCACCCAATGAGGAGCCCACGCACCGCAACGAAGAGTAGCCCCCGCTCGTCACAACTAGAGAAAGCCTGCGCACAGCAACAAAGACCCAACACAGCCAAAAATAAAAATAATAAATTAATTAATTAATTTTTTAAAAAAGAAAGAAAGAATGCAAGCGAGAATATAGTAGAGCAGTATCTTTAAAATACTGAAAGAAAAAAAACTGTCAACATAGAATTCTATACTCAACAAAAATCTTTCAAAAGTGACAGCAAAATAAAGATATATTCAAACACATGAAAGCTGAAAGAACTCATTACCACACTACCCACTAGAAGAGCCCCACACCACACACAGAGACACACAGTACAAGAAATAAAGGAAGTTCTCAAGCAGAAGAAAATGATACCAGATGGAAATCTGGATTTCCACAAATGAATGAAGAGCACCGGAAATTAAAACTACATGGTTAAATGAATAAGATTTTTTTCTTATTATTTAAAATTCTTTAAAAGACAAATGACTGCCTAAACAAAAATAATAGCAATGTACTATGAGGGTTTTAACATTTACAAACGTAAAATGCATGACAAAAAGAGCATAAAGGCCAGAAGAGAAGAAATTACAATACTGCAAGGTTCTTACAGTAGGAATAGTCCTGCATCTATCAAAGAAACTGAATGCATGGTTAAAAGCCTTCTCACAAAGTAAAGTCCATGCCCAGGTGGCTTTACTAGTGAATTATATCAAACATTTATGAAAAAAATGCCGATTCTATACAAACTCTTCCAGAAAATTGAAGAGGATAATACTTCCCAACTCACTCTATAAGGCCAGCATTACTTTAATATCACAACCAGAAAAAGATATTACAAGAAAAGAAAAGTACAGACCAATATCCCTCATGTGGTTTATCTGGGGAAAGCAAGGTTAGTTTTACATTCAAAGTCAATCAGAGTAATTCACAATATTAAACAAATTTAAAAAGAAAAACGACACGATCATCTTAATAGATGCAGAAAAAGCATTTGATTAAATCCAACGTCCACTCCTAATAAAAACTCTCAGCAAATGAGGAATAGGAAGGATTTCTCCATGTGTTAATGAGCATCTATCAATACAACAAATGTACAGCTAACATCATACTTAATGGTGAAAGACTGAATACTTTCCCCCTGAGATCAGCAACAAGGCAAGCATATCTGCTTTCATCACTACTATTCAACACTATACTTGAGGTTCTAGCCAGTGCAATAGGCAAAAAAAAAAGCTGTCCAGAGAGTGAAGGAAGAAGTAAAACTCAGATAACATGATCATCTACGTAGAAAATCTAAGGAATCTATTAAAAAGTTACAGATAAAATGTTTGTCTATGTAGAAAATCTAAGAAATCTAATCAAAAGTTACTAGAACTATCCGCACGCCTAGAGCCCATGCTCTGCAACAAGAGAAGCCACCGCAATGAGAAGCCCGCGCACTGCAACGAAGAGTAGCCCCCGCTCGCCGCAACTAGAGAAAGCCCACACGCAGCAACGAAGACCCAGCGCAGCCAAAAATAAAATAAATTCATATAAAAAAAATTTAAAAAAACAAAAGTTACTAGAACTAGTAAATGAGTTTAGCAAGTTTACAGATATAAGATCAATATATTAAAAAGTAATTGTATTTCCATATATGAGCAATAAACAATCAGGGATTGAAATTTTAAACGTTATTTACAATAGCATCAATACATATGAAATACCTAAAGATAAATATTACAAAAGATGTACAAGACCTGTATTACAAATTATAGCTGAGGGGAATCACAGAAGATTTAAATAAATGGAGATATACAACCTGTTCATGAAAAGTTTTGTTGATGAGTATAACTTGCTCATGAGAAGACTCAATATGCTAAGATGTCAATTCAAAACCCCAGCACGTTTTTTTTTTTTTTTTTTTTAGAAAGTAAATCATCACCTTTTTTGACCAGGATTCTTTATTTATTTATTTATGGCTGTGTTGGGTCTTCGCCAGCACGTTTTTTGTAGGTATTGACAAACTTATTTTAAAATTCATATGGAGGGCTTCCCTGGTGGTGCAGTGGTTAGGAATCTGCCTGCCAATGCAGGGGACACGGGTTTGATCCCTGGTCCAGGAGGATCCCACATTGCGGAAAGCAACTAAGCCCGTGTGCCACAACTGCTAAGCCTGTGCTCTAGAGCCCGTGAGCCACAACAACTGAAGCCAGCGAGCCACACCTACTGAAGCCCACGCACCTGGAGCCCGTGCTCCGCAACAAGAGAAGCCACCACAGTGAGAAGCCCGCACGCAGCAACAAAGACCCAATGCAGCCAAAAATAAATAAACAAATTTATTTTTTTTAAAATTCATATGGAACTGCAAAATATCTAGAATAGCCAAAACAACTTTGAAAAAGAAGAACAAAGTTGACAATAATTTCAAGACTAGTCACAAAGCTACAAGAATCAAGACAGTATGGTACTGGTGGGACTTCCCTGGTGGCGCAGTGGTTAAGAATCCACCTGCCAATGCAGGGGGCACGGGTTTGAGCCCTGGTCCGGGAAGACCCCACATGCCACGGAGCAACTAAGCCCACGTGCCACAACTACTCAGCCTGTACTCTAGAGCCCGCGAGTCACAACTACTGAGCCCACATGCTGCAACTACTGAAGCCCGCATGCCTAGAGCCTGTGCTCTGCAACAAGAGAAGCCACCACAATGAGAAGCCCGCGCACCACAACGAAGAGTAGCCCCTGCTTGACGCAACTAAAGAAAGCCCACGTGCAGGAACGAAGACCTAATGCAGCCAGAAATTAATTAATTAATTAATTAATTTTAAAAAAAAATCTACAAACAAGAAATGCTGGAGAGGATGTGGAGAAAAGGGAACCCTCTTGCACTGTTGGTGGGAATGTAAATTGACACAGCCACTATGGAGAACAGTATGGAGGGTCCTTAAAAAACTAAAAATAGAACTACCATATGACCCAGCAATCCCGCTACTGGGCACATACCCTGAGAAAACCATAACTCAAAAAGAGTCATGTAGGGCTTCCCTGGTGGCGCAGTGGTTGAGAATCCGCCTGCCAATGCAGGGGACACGGGTTCGAGCCCTGGTTTGGGAAGATCCCACATGCCGCGGAGCAGCTGGGTCCGTGAGCCACAACTACTGAGCCTGCGCATCTGGAGCCTGTGCTCTGCAACAAGAGAGGCCGCGATAGTGAGAGGCCCGTGCACCGCGATGAAGAGTGGCCCCCACTTGCCGCAACTATAGAAAGCCCTCACACAGAAACGAAGACCCAACTCAGCCATAAATAAAAATTAAAAAGGAGATTAAAAAAAAAGAGCTCCTGCTTTTTAAAAAAAAAGAGTCATGTACCACAATGTTCACTGCAGCACTATTTACAATAGCCAGGACATGGAAGCAACCTAAATGTCCATCGACAGATGAATGGATAAAGAAGATGTGGCACATATATACAATGGAATATTACTCAGCCATAAAAAGAAACGAAACTGAGTTATTTGTAGTGAGGTGGATGGACCTAGAGTCTGTCATACAGAGTGCAGTAAGTCAGAAAGAGAAAAACAAATACCGTATGCTAACACATATATACGGAAGCTAAAAAATATATATATGGTTCTGAAGAACCTAGGAGCAGGACAGGAATAAAGATGGAGACGTAGAGAATGGACTTGAGGACATGGGGAGGCGGAAAGGTAAGCTGGGATGAAGTGAGAGAGTGGCATGGACATACCTACACTGCCAAATGTAAAATAGCTAGCTAGTGGGAAGCAGCCACGTAGCACAGGGAGATCAGCTCCGTGCTTTGTGACCACCTAGAGGGGTGGGATAGGGAGGGTGGGAGGGAAATGCAAGAGGGAGGGGATGTGGGGATATATGTATATTTATAGCTGATTCACTTTGTTATAAAGCAGAAACTAACACAACATTGTAAAGCAACCATACTACAATACAGATGTTAAAAAAGAGTATATACTATATGATTCTATTTAAAACGTGAGAAATTGCAAACTATAAGTGACAGAAAGCAGACCAGGGACTTCTCTGGTGGCGCAGAGGTTAAGAATCTGCCTGCCAATGAAGGCGACACGGGTTTGAGCCCTGGTCTGGGAAGATCCCACATGCCTCGAAGCAACTAAGCCCGTGCACCACAACTACTGAGCCTGCGCTCTAGAGCCCACAAGCCACAACTATGGAGCCCGCGTGCCACAACTGCTGAAGTCTGCCCGCCTAGAGCCCGCGGTCTGCAACAAGAGAAGCCACCACAATGAGAAGCCTGCGCACCACAACGAAGAGTAGCCCCCGCTCGCGGCAACTAGAGAAAGCCCGCGCACAGCAACGAAGACCCAACACAGCCAAAAATAAATAAAATAAATAAATTTATTTTAAAAATAAGAAAGAAAGCAGACCAGTGTTTGCCTTGAGGGTGGGAGGAAGAGTTTACAAAGGGCATGAGGAAACTTGTGGGTGACAGGCTCATTATCTTGATTGTAGTGATGTTTTCATAGGTGTCTACATGTAGCAAAATTTACCAACTTGTACACTTTAAATACATGCAGTTTATTATCTGCCCCCATTAAACCTCTATAAAGCTGTTTACAGTATTAAAGGAGAATGGTGAAAACACAAGTTTCACACAGTTGGCTTATTTCATTAAAGCATAGTTTTATCAAAAACAAGGATGAAAATTTATTCTTTGCGTAAGCCACACAAACATCCAAGAAAAACTTCCATTTCCAAGACTACCAATCCTATTCCTAGACCGTCATCCGCCCCATCTCCCTCCAAACTCGGCCAGACATTTCATATGTGTTGTCGACATGAATACCTCAGATAAATACCTGGTGAGGAAGCCAGGTCAGAGTGTGGGTGACTCTTCCAAATGCATTGCCACTACCTGACAAATTTGAAAGTTATACTGAGTGTAACTGACCTAGAAGAGCTGTTGGTACATTTACAATCTTAGCAGGGCTGGAGTCTATTTATGGGTTTTGATGGACTCTAGCTACATTGTAATTTGTACATACATACAATTTTAAGTTATCTGTATAACCTATCTTCTTATTCACTAACAGAAGTCATCTTGATTTATGGGTTTGTTTTATAATGTGCCTCTATCTGCATGCACCACATGGAAAGACAATAAACACAAAAAATACTTCGAGTTCTTGCTGCTAAACAAGTATTGAAGCAATGTGTGTGAGTTATTAAAAGAAGTACTACAATTAACAAGACAATTTGGCACTGTCCACGCCCTCAGGAAACTGGAATACTATATTGAAAAGGAGACAACTTCTCTTAGAGATACAGGGTATGTGTGTTGGGGGAAGGCGGGCCATGAGATAGTCTCCTAAAATTACAGAATATCAACAGCCACCCCTTATGCAGAATCATCTTCAGTTTGAGTCGCTCTTACAAGCCTTAACTCTCAAATTCTCTCTGTCTCAGAATGCTATACCCTTACTCCCAGTTAATATGGTGGGTTTAAAATACACCGGCCATTCTTTGCTACCGACAAACTGATGGAGAAGTTCATGTAATCAAGGAAAATATCTGATACTAATTGCTCACAAAAAAAAAAGTAGAAGGGGACTCTCTGAACTTAGACCCAAGCCCAAAGCCAAGTTTATTTATCTCTGATAAATCTCTCCTTATAATAATTCCTCCAGTCCCACCTTTACTATGTGAGTAGTTACACAGCTGTGTTGGTGGGAAAATATTGTGTAATGATGTGCTGGGGGTAAGCAATTCTAGTAACCCGTTATTCTAGTAACCATTAAGAGTCTTAAAACGTCACCTCGGGATGGACCAAGACTGTGGTATATTGGTAAATATTTAATAAGGTAAGAAAGGAAGGCCCTCATTTGCAGTATCTAAGTGAATACTCCCAGTCGGCCAATTTTAAGCTACCACTGTGATGTGACTAAATGTGATGTTGGGAAGATGTGTGCCTAGTATTCCCCCCATACAAATGAGATAGAGATAAATAACCTCAAGAGCACATACAGTAGTAAAATGCACTAAAAATAATTAGGTAGTTACAGTTTTTAGTATCTAATACTGTCACCGGCCAAGCCCATTAACAATTCCCGGGAAATAAAAATAGAATCTGGGTAATAAGACAAAGTTTAAACTTTTTCTTTTTCTTTGTGCTTAGTCTAGTTTCACTTGCTCACAGGGTGTTGCATGCAGAGATCTTACACCAGGCCCTTCAGACCAGAGTTCCTAGTGTGAAAAGGCTGGGCCTGGCACCTCAGCTCTGGGCCCCTGTCCAGAAGTGCTGCACAGGCACCTGCAATCCAAGATGGCAGGGGCAGGCCCAGTGCAGATGTACTGCACCCACACCTCCCACACACTGCTTTCTGAAGCCTTGAGCAGCAAACGTGGGGGGGGGGGGTGCCTGCGCGGACCCGCCCCCTCCCTGCTGACAAGAACCCTATAAAGCAGCCCCAGCCAAACGCCTTTGGGGAAGAGCAGGTACACGAAAGCTTGAACTCCCACCTCTTCATTCTTTGACTTCCTTTGCGTCGGAACCAAACTCGGTCTCCTACTGGCTCCAAGATACCGATCAGAAGGACACTTGCTGGGGACTGACGGGGGAGTGTCATTACAATACCTTCATTTTTTTAATATTACTTAATTGTAAGTTTATATAAATTTTAATAATGGCAGTGTTTAAGGATTGGCTAGCGGAATACTTACAATTTTAACGAGACTGTACAAGTCACCTTCAACACACCACTGGCCTGGGGGTACTTTCTTTCTGAGGTGAATACAAGGTAACTTCAAGTAACTTCTAACTTCGGTGACTCCTACTGAAAGAGAAGGTCCTGGCAACAAGTAAAATTTGATATATTCTTTTTAATACAACAATGTAGAAACAAGAGCCCAGGTACAATTAAAGAGCGGCAAGGTGTTAGGTGGTGGAGTGGGACTTGGAGCTCAGATATGTCTCCAAAGCTAAGAGATGAATGCATCCGTCAGGTGTTGCTACGATTTCTAGTTGAAAAAGCCAGACTCGAGGACTTTTAGCTCTGCCCGAGCCTTAAGGGTGTGTGTGGAGGGGCGGCGCAAGAGATAGAGAACGTAGCTTTGTAAGCGTATGTCCTTTGCACCCAGAAGTCTCTCTACAGATCAATCCCAACCATGGATTTGTCCATGGCCTCCAAGAAAATATTCTATTCCTACAATCCGCTGTGTGCGCTCCTACCCACCTGACGGCTTAAGTCTTCTGCGGGAGGGAGAACTACTAGGGAACAGAGAGCACAGAATTCGGTCGGCCGGCGCGAGATGGGAAAAAAGCCAGCGAATCCTCATTAGTAGCGCGTGGCCGCCTGGGCTGAGTGGCTGAGGGGCTGAGGGCCGTGAGCTGTAGCCGCGGACCCACCCTCCCAGGCCTCCTCGTCCTCCCCAGGCCGCCGAGCCGCCGGCGCCGCGCGCGCAGCTCCAGGCGCCCTCTCGAGGCTTGACATTTGCTCCGGAAGTGGCTCCGGCGCCCGAGGAGGGCCTAAGATTTTACCGGAAGAAAAGACTGACGCCCCCGCTGCCTTCACGCCCCGCCCCCACCACGCGCGCCAGGCCCCGCCCTCCGCTTCCCTAAGTTAAAGAGGAAGAGCGGGCCGTTAGGTGGCTGGTTGGGTGAATTGACCTCTGCCGCGGCCGCGAGCCAGCCGCCGTGCTTCCGGCGGCCGGAGCCCCGCGCACGCTCGGAGCCATGCTGAGGAGCTGCACCGCGGCACTGCGCACGCTCCGGGCCCTGCGCGGCAGGCGGGCAGCTAGGGACCCGGTACCCGCGCGGGTAAGTCCCGGGCGCGGGGCGGCGGAAGTGGGCAGAGGGGTGGGGCTTTCCGTCAGGAGCAACCCTGCGATATGGATATGTTCAGCTGTTTATCCATTTCCTCAGCCAGCTGACCTCAGAATAAAAGCTAACATCAGCTCCAAGAGGCATCAATGTTAACGGGGTCACCTGATCTTTCAGTCCTGAGATTCAAGCCGTAAGAAACTGCACAGGAGGGTGACGCTGTTTGTTGGTTTTTTTTTTTAACATCTTTATTAGAGTATAATTGCTTTACAATGGTGTGTTAGTTTCTGCTGTATGACAAAGTGAATCAGCTGTACGTATACATATATCCCCATTTCTCCTCCCTCTTGAGCCTCCCTCCCACCCCGCCTCTAGGTGGGGTGACCCGTTTTGAAGCAGTGTGCAGGATGCTTGAGTCATGTCAGCAGGTCAAGGAATACAGCTGCTACTAATATTAATAAAGAAAGATTGTGCCTTAAGCAAGGTCACATAAAAAACACGTGGTACAGTTGGAATCTGAACCTAAGCAGTCTGCCTCCTAACCATTACATTATACCCTCAGGAGAAGAGCACGTCTCTAACAAGGGTTTAATCCTAGTTCTCTACTACTAGTTTATCTACTACTTTACTTATCTACTAGAAAAACTGTTAAGATATTCTGTCTTATCATTTTTCAGTCAGCAATTAATACAAATATTTGCTGCCTCTCACCAGCTATATCCAAGGAATATCTAAAGATAATAGTTTATAGGGATATTGGCTTAATTCTAGATAATGCAATTAAGTAGTACTGCTTTAAATTGTCCTCTCTGAAGGAGATCAGTTCAATGAAAATAATCATTTTGGACTCGTAAAGGACACACACAAGTGGATCCCATTTAATGATAGTTAAAACCATTTTAACGTCTCTGAAAATGTTAACTTCAAGGATTTTTTTTTTTTAATATTGATTTATTTTATTTTTGGCTGCATCAGGTCTTAGTTGCGGCACGCAGGATCTTTGTTGCAGCTTAGTTGTGGCATGCGGGATCTTTCGTTGTGGTGCACAGGCTTAGTTGCCCCGCCTCATATGGGATCTTAGTTCCCCAAGACCAGGGATCCAACCCGTGTTCCCTGCATTGGAAGGCAGATTCTTAACCACTGGACCACCAGGGAAGTCCCAAGTTCAAGAATGTTAAAACAATTTCTATACAGTCCTTATTATTAAGCAGTCTGCTTGAATTGAATAATGAAATAATGTTCACTTTGGGAGAGTCAAGGTAACTAATAATAATTTATAATGAAATCAGCTTCCTTGATTGTTTTAATATTAGAAATAATAAAGACAACCAACATATTAAAATAAGTAATAGTAAACGGTTAAAAAATTTTAAGGTGAAGTTTTTAGCAAAAAGAAAGGAGAGGCTGGCACTTCTAATAGAAACATTTAATAAATATTGTAATGGGATTCTAATGGTGTTAGCTTTAGGGAATAAGTAATAATTGATGGAATGAGGATGTTTTTATTGGCAGTTATTTCCTCAGTTATTTAAATTTTTCCACTTGAAGTCTAAAAACTTGTGGTTGAATATACAAAAGAGCATTAAATATGGGCCATTTATAAGAACAAAGACATCAAAAGAGAATTCTAAAGTTACAGTCTCACTTCCAGGCTCGTGCAGAATATCCTTCTCTTTTCAACTTTGGGTTAAAATATCTACAAGACTGTGGTTGGGAGCCTCCAGATAGGGCTATGCAGTAGTCATGTTTCTTTCTTCTGGACCTTGTGTCTTCTACCAGTTCTTCTCAATCCTTTGGAGGCAGGAGATGATACCTCATTCCACTTATCACCATTTTAAGGCATTCAGGATTGTCTTGAATAAGTGGTTCAGTTTCTACTGTCTTACTTAAGAAATTCTTCGATATAAGAGGAAACCTGACTTTAGCAAGGATGTCAGCCATAAATGGCTGGTGATTGGGTTCATCATATTTCAACCACCTGACTGCAGCGTCGTAAACCTGATCCTCTGCTCTCACAGAGTGTCCTGGTTGAGGAGATGTGTAACTCGCCTGGCATCAAGTTGTAGAAATTCATCAGTTTTATAAAATTCAGTAAGATGCTGATGAATAAAGTCATCTGCAGTTGCGTTCAATTTAGGACAGTCTAGACACTCTGCTAGCCCACTTATACCAAGACAATTGGAAGCATCAACTTGTTCTTTGAAAACATCAACACACATTTCTTCACAGGTTCAATCTGGTACTGGTTTGCTGCATCTAACAAAGACTGAACATTGTTGCTATTCACAGAAATTCTAATGCTATAAGCGAATTCCACAAGTTATTTAATAATGTCAGGTTCAGCATCTTTGAGTTCTACTTCAAAGGACTTTGATTCAAGCATGTTAGTTGTGAACATTAAGTTTAAAAAATAACTGGCTGCAGCAAGGACAACACAGTGAACAGCTATCTTTCGTTCCTGGACCATAAGGATCACATCACACAGTGTTTTCTTTGGATTTATGTAGCTTGTCAACAAGGTTCTGCAGTCAGTCCCTCCCAGCGTGATTTCAAGTTGACCCTGGGTATAAATCCCTGGGTGGACTGTAGATTCAACTATAGTTGGGTGGTGGATCTAAATCACTGTTTCCGCATGTTATCCATGACGCCCATGAAGCTTGCCAATTTAGCTTCCTCTCGAGCAGCAAGTTTCTTCTCGGTCTTCTTGCCGCTCTTCTCCACCTCCGAGGCTGCCATCCTCCGTCAGCATGGTTCACGCCTGAACCGCCGTGCCAGGCGAAGGGTTGCAGGCTCCCGATACTCTGGGGCTTCTGCTTACCAAACACCTTGACCGGGATGGGGTGGCTGCAGCGCCCTGCTCCCGAACCAGCGAGCCAGCAGCGGACCACTGAGGTAGGACAAGGCCCTGTGGCCCCGCCAAGCTCGCCAGGAAGCGACGACGCGGGCTCTGCTGCGTCTCCCGCAGAACCGAAGCCCAGAGAAGGAGCCTGTGCCAGCTTACTTTTAAAGAATAATGAGTGCAGATCGGTTATTAATCCTGTACCATCATGCACTTTGGAAAATAAAATGCCCTGTGCTAATCTCACAACAAAGATAGATTCGTTTCTTTAATATGTTGGTGTCTTGTAATCTATGTTGAGAATATTTATATTAACAGTATTTACGGGCTTTATAACAGTAGTATTTACAGGGCTTACAAATCATGCTTCTTTTGGTTCAGTAACTTACTCTTAAAAAGAGACACATTAAAAAGTTGTAACTTAAGTCCCACTTGAAAAATACATAATCAAAGATCTAGCAAGACCTTTCCTCTATTCAGGGGAACGAAAAATAGTGATTATCCCTCACATTTATCCCTCATGCACAGAGTCTATGCTGTGAATTTACAGGTGCCTTTACTTCAAGTATCTCTTAATTCTCATCTCCTTGGACTGAAACTTTCATTATTTTTATTTCTCACAACATCATAGTGTTCATCTGTGGTCCCAAACTCAACATGCCCCAAACTAAAATTAATGGTTTCACTCCTACTTTCCGCCTCCTGACGTGTACATGAACACTAAGGAAACCTCCTCTTTCTTTTCCTTCTATCCACTCCAACCTTCAAACCACAAGTCAGGAATCATCCAAAACTCTTCTACTTTCTCTTCCCCCATGATCAGTCACTCTCCACAATCCTTGGTCCCAATATCCTAAATATCTCTTACATCTTTTTCATTCCTCTCTACCTAGTTCACCTTCTGACCACATTTCTCCTGGACCTTTACAACAATCTTTTAACTGGTTTCCTTACCACTGCTTCTCACCTTACAATTCATCCTTTACATCAGAGGGAGCTTTCTAAAACCTAAGTTCATGTTACTGCTTTGCTTAAAACTCCTTAAGCCTCCCCATAATGGAAAAAGTACTTTGCCACTCAAGTACCACCTTCATGATTCTTTAAAGACTCCTTTCTTTAATTAGCTTCATCCTAAGCAGTAACATTTATGAAATCCGAAGTGTGATGTGCTATTTATGTCCTTTTATTGATATAATATTCATTTAAAAATACATATATCATTGTCCTTGTGCCAGCTAAAATCATCTTTCGTGTTGGCCTTTGGAAACATTAACCCAGAAGATGAAATTTAAGCCTTCACAGATGAAAGGTGCAAAGAGAACAGCAGCAAGACAGGGATGGCAAAGCAGAAGAGGGATGACACTACAGTGTGTAGCGTCATCCCTCTTCTGCTTTGCCATCCCTGTCTTGCTGCTGTTCTCTTTGCACCTTTCATCTATGAAGACTGAAATCCTAGCAGTTCCCCATCTCTCTGTGCCTTTGCTTGGAGCAGCCCTCCTTTCCTTAGTGAACTTTTCATACGTTAGAAATCACTGTATTGGTCCTCATCTTTTTGAAGTTTTCCCTGAAAGTCACTCCTTCTGTGTCTGTATCTATTTCTTTTGTAACATTTTTCACACTCGAGGCAGCAGTCACTTGAGGACAGGGCCTAAGTCTTCTCTCTTTGTATTACCTGTTCCTGGCACAGAACCAGAGCATATAGTAGGGCTCAAAAAGGTTCATTGCGGGACTTCCCTGGTAGTCCAGTGGTTAAGGCTCTGCACTTCCACTGCAGGGGGCGTGGGTTTGATCCCTGGTCAGGGAACTAAGATCCCACATGCCATGCAGTGCCAAAAAAGGGGAAAAAAAAAAAAGATTGTTGCATTTAGCTGAATCCCCCAGACTTTCAAAGTCACAATCAGGTAGGAGAGCCCAGGGTCAAGGAAGTCATTCTAATTCCTAAAAGCCTTTATTATCTCTGTTGCACTGGTCCATGAAAGGATGCTAGAACTGATCAAACCTAGAGTTCCCTATTTAAGATGAGACCTATGGATGCGGTAAGCCCAAATTCACAACTCCAAAGCTTACACATCCTATTCTACCTCTTAATTGACAGGTATCAGTGAATACATATTAATTTATGACTAATTGTGTGTGTTAGGTTACTTCCAGAATTTATGTACTTTAAAAACTACATGATTGGGGTGGGTAGGGAGGGTGGGAGGGAGGCGCAAGAGGCAGGGGATATGGGGATATATATATACATATAACTAATTCACTTTGTTATACAGCAGAAACTAACACAACATTGTAAAGCAATTATACTCCAATAAAGACGTTAAAAAAAAAAAAGCCATCAGTGCATACTGGAATTTGACGGCAAGAATAGGCACATGAGTAATAGATTTGAAAAATAAATAAAAAGAGAAAAAAAAAAAACAACTATATGATTGGGACCGGATTCTAAGGAAATAATCCAAAGTAGAGAAAAGACTATATTCACAGTGTTCCAATGATCCGTTTCATTTAAAGCAGCAAAAGATTGGAAACAATTTACATGTACAATTTAAATGGTTAAGTAAATTATAGTATATCATTTTAAAGGATTATTTTTCTGCTGTTGAAAATGGTGATAACTGAGATTAAGGGCATGAGAAAGTGAACACTAAAGAATTTTAAGTGATGAAGCAAAAGAAAAATTATATTTCTTACTGAGATTACAAGTATATTAAGAAAAGCTGTAGTTAAAAAAACTTGGAGGAGGGATTTCTGTGGTGGTCCAGTGGTTAAGACTCCAAGCTCTCAATGCAGGGGGCCCGAGTTCAATCCCTGGTCGGGGAACTAGATCCCACATGCTGCAACTAAGATCCCACATGCCGCAACTAAAAGATCCCTCATGCTGCAACCCCGCATGCCTCAACTGAAGATCCTGCATGTGGCAACAAAGATCCCACATGCCGCAACTAAGACCCAGCACGGCCAAATAAATAAATAAATAAATATTTTAAAAAATAACTTGGAGGAAATATATCAAAATTTTACCATTAGTTATATTAAGATGGAGAGGTAATAAGTGGGTTAAAAATTTTTGTTTTTCTTTTCTTTCCTTCCCAAATTTTCTGAGCTGAAAGTCTGAAGGGATAAGCCAATCCAAAACCATAGGAAAAAACAAAGGTACAAATACTGAGCTAGGGAGTGGAGTGGTCTCAACCCTGCTCATGTTTCCCCTCACGAATTCAAGACTTCCTTTTGTTAGCCAGGAAGTTTTTAGTTCCATAGGGTTCTTGGGACAGGCTCCCTAAATTCTTACCATCAGGCCAGGATCAGAGCCAGCCCAGAGGTCAGCAGAAGGCTGGTTGGCTGGTTCTTCCATCACAATAACAGCACCTCCCTGTACCCTGGGGTGTAGTCCAAGTGTTGTAGGTACATTGAATCTGAATGAATTGATAAAGGTGCCTGGAAGTAGAATGCCACAGAGTTGATAGCTTCTGTGATCTTAATGTTCCAGGATTTCTGCAGAAGTCAAAATATCTGATTTTCCTTTCTGGTGCCGATGGGCATTTGCTTTGTCCAGCTCTTTTGTAGGTGACACTTTGTCCCCCAAGTCCTCCAAGGCCCATGTACCTTTCCACCTGCTGTGTGGGCACTGGAGTGGTAGCAGTGCTGAGTGCTACAGAGGAATAGCACTGGTGGAAGCTGTGGTTATTATGACACCAAGAACTCTTCCCCTCCAACCCCCTCCTCCTCTTTCTTTGTATTCTCTTTCTTGGCATCTGGCTCTGTCACCTACTCTGTTGAACAGTTCAGAAACCTGAGATTGGCTCTTGTATTTTTCTTCTTCCCTCACTCTCCTTATCCAAATAGTCACCTAGTTCTGCTTCATGCATTCATAATTTTTCGCCTGAGTTATTCCAGTAGCCTCTAGACAGGGCCCTCTGATTCCAATCTTGAAATCACTCCCACTTTCGTATTATGGCCAAATCTGATCTTGTCACTCCCCTATTTAAAATCCCTCCGAGAGCACTGCAGATGCAATTCAAACCAGTTAACTTAGTGTGGAAGCTTCTCACAATCAGGCCCTTGCCTACGTCTCTGCAGCCATCTGCTCCTCCCCTTGTACTGAAACAATGCCAAGCTTCCTTGAGGCCTTAGTTTCATCATCTGTAAAATGGGGATAATAATTAGTACCTACTTCATATGGTTGTTGTAAGGCCCCTCAAAACTGTTTCATGCCTCCTTGCCTTTGCACACAGTGTTCCTTTGCCTACAATACTCTTTCTATCTGGCTAATTTCTGCTTGTCTAATGAAGATTCAAGTCAAAGAACCCCTACCTGAATACCCAATCTGAGATGAATTCCTCTCCCCTGTGCTCTGGCTTCCCGTGTGTTTCCCACTGGTAACACTTTTTACATGGAGGAAAACTGTCTGTCCTTCATCTCTCTTTATCACCAGTTCCTGGCTGCTGACTTTAAAAAAATGTACCACATGAGAGTTGCGAATTAAGTTTTATTTGAGGCAAAATCAGGACTATAGCCCGGGAGACAGCATCTCAGATAGCTCTGAGAAACTGCTCCAAAGAGGTAGGGGGGAAGGTCACTATATATGTGATTTTGGTGAAGGGGGAGTACATGCAATCAAGCTAGTCTATAGTGAAGGTTACTGCTAGTCACAAGGAGCAGACGTCACCATGAAGGATTTTAGTGCTTTTCTAGATATGAGGAGATACAAGAATTGGGCTCATAAAATCAGGTCCTGAAAATATCTAACTATCCGAAGACCTGTTCTGCCAGTTTTTCTCAGAGCACAGGATGCCTCATTTCTGTCCTCCACCCTGAACTCCTTTCAAGGGGTGTTGAAAATCAGCAGCTGCAGCAGCATCTGATTTAATCCTTGTAGAGGTGGACATCAAGTGCCAGTTTGTAGTTGACGTGGCTCACCTGTGCTTGATTAAGGTTTAAAAAAAAGAAGGGGGTCTGCAGACCTGGGCTTAATACCAACTCTGCCAATGGCTAGTTGGATGACATTGAGCAAATCATTTATCCTCTCTCAATCTCCCAATTCTCCCAAGGAGGGAGGAACAGGTGATCCTAGAAATTTGTTTCCACTTCAAAACAACAAGCTTTTGGGAAGAGGAAAAGCAGCAAGATAGTCTTAGAAAATAAGAGAATATGTTATGAAATAGGATGTACCTCCCATTACTCTCCTTTTTTTCCTTTCTTTTAGAGGTGGTTTTCTACTGAGAAAGTCATTCTTAAGGACCATGCTCTCCCCAACCCCAGCTGGAGCAAGGACTTAAGACGCCTCTTTGACCAGTTCATGAAGAAATGTGAAGACGGTGCCTGGGAACGTTTGCCTTCATATAAAAGTAAATATACTCAAAAGAGTGAAGATTTCAAAACCTATTTTCTTGGTAGGAATAGCTACACTCCCATAAAGAATATTTAAGTATCAAATATAAAACTAAGAACAGATTGAAGTACTTGTTACCACTTGAAAAAGGAAGGAGGATAGTGCAGGGGGGTTGCTATATTCTCCAGTTTTATAGGCCAGAAATCTCAATAACTTTCACAGATTGTGGGAGAGCATAAAGTCTGTTGCCATTAATAAGAATGCCCCCACCATGGCATCATCATCACCATTATCAGGAAGGGACCCCAGAAAGCCTCAACCCTACTACATTCTCATCACCTTTCTGTCTTGAGGCTGTCATCACTAACCTCAATTTACTATTTATCCCAATATATGGCACTGTCACCCTAAGAAGCTCAGAATACTCAAGTCATCCCCTCATCTCCCAGACTCTAAACTCCCAAGGCAAACTACCCCACCTCCAACACTCCAACACATACACATTGCACTTCCTGTCCTGTGTGTGTGTGTGTGTGTGTGTGTATGTGTGTGTGTATGTGTTTTAATTAATAGACTTCTTTTTTTAGTAGTTTCAGGTCTATAGAAAAAAGAGTGGAAAGGTCCACACCACGTTCTATCAGGTGTGAAGCCTCTACGGTGTGAAGCCATCTGTTCCTGGACTTTTGTTTGTTGGAAGATTTTTAATCACAGTTTCAATTTCATTACTTGCGATTGGTCTGTTCATATTTTCTATTTCTTCCTGGTCCAGTCTTGGAAGGTTATACCTTTCTAAGAATTTGTCCATTTCTTCCAGGTTGTCCACTTTATTGGCATAGAGTTGCTTGTAGTAGTCTCTTAGGATGCTTTGTATTTCTGCGGTGTCTGTTGTAACTTCTCCTTTTTCATTTCTAATTTTATTGATTTGAGTCCTCTCCCTCTTTTTCTTGATGAGTCTGGCTAATGGTTTATCAATTTTGTTTATCTTCTCAAAGAACCAGCTTTTAGTTTTATTGATCTTTGCTATTGTTTTCTTTGTTTCTATTTCATTTATTTCTGCTCTGATCTTTATGATTTCTCTCCTTCTACTAACTTTGGGTATTGTTTGTTCTTCTTTCTCTAGTTCTTTTAGGTGTAAGATTAGATTGTTTATTTGAGATGTTTGTTGTTTCTTGAGGTAGGATTGTATTGTTATAAACTTCCCTCTTAGAACTGCTTTTGCTGCATCCCATAGGTTTTGGGTCATCGTGTTTTCATTGTCATTTGTGTCTAGGTATTTTTGATTTCCTCTTTGATTTCTTCAGTGATCTCTTGGTTATTTAGTAACGTATTGTTTAGCCTCCATGTGTTTGTGTTTTTTATGTTTTTTTCCCTGTAACTGATTTCTAATCTCGTAGCGTTGTGGTCAGAAAAGATGCTTGATATGATTTCAATTTTCTTAAATTTACTAAGGCTTGATTTGTGACCCAAGATGTGATCTACCCTGGAGAATGTTCCATGCGCACTTGAGAAGAAAGTGTAATCTGCTGTTTTCGGATGGAAGTCCTATAAATGTCAATTAAATCTATCTGGTCTATTGTGTCATTTAAAGCTTGTGTTTCCTTATTAATTTTCTGTCTGGAAGATCTGTCCATTGGTGTAAGTGAGGTGTTAAAGTCCCCCACTATTATTGTGTTACTGTCAATTTCCTCTTTTAGAGCTGTTAGCAGTTGCCTTACGTATTGAGGTGCTCCTATGTTGGGTGCATATATATTTATAATTGTTATATCTTCTTCTTGGATTGATCCCTTGATCATTATGTAGTGTCCTTCCTTGTCTCTTGTAACATTCTTTATTTTAAAGTCTATTTTACCTAATATGAGTATTGCTACTCCAGCTTTCTTTTCATTTCCATTTGCATGGAATATCTTTTTCCATCCCCTTACTTTCAGACTGTATGTGTCCCTAGGTCTGAAGTGGGTCTCTTATAGACAGCATATATATGGGTCTTGTTTTTGTATCCATTCAGCAAGCCTGTGTCTTTTGGTTGGAGCATTTAATCCATTCACATTTAAGGTAATTATTGATATGTATGTTCCTGTTACCATTTTCTTAATTGTTTTGGGTTTGTTTTTGTGGATCCTTTTCTTGTCTTGTGTTTCCCACTTAGAGAAGTTCCTTTAGCGTTTGTTGTAGAGCTGGTTTGGTGGTGCTGAATTCTCTTAGCTTTTGCTTGTCTGTAAAGCTTTTGATTTCTCCATCAAATCTGAATGAGATCCTTGCCGGGTAGAGTAATCTTGGTTGTCGGTTCTTCCCTTTCATCACTTTAAATATGTCATGCCACTCCCTTGTGGCTTGTAGAGTTTCTGCTGAGAAATCAGCTGTTAACCTTATGGGAGTTCCCTTGTATGTTATTTGTCGTTTTTCCCTTGCTGCTTTCAATAATTTTTCTTTGTCTTTAATTTTTGCCACTTTGATTTCTATGTGTCTCGGCGTGTTTCTCCTTGGGTTTATCCTGTATGGGACTCTCTGCGCTTCCTGGACTTGGGTGGCTATTTCCTTTCCCATGTTAGGGAAGTTTTTGACTATAATCTGTTCAGATATTTTCTTGGGTCCTTTCTTTCTCTCTTCTCCTTCTGGGACCCCTATAATGCGAATGTTGTTGCATTTAATGTTTTCCCAGAGGTCTCTTAGGCTGTCTTCATTTCTTTTCATTCTTTTTTCTTTATTCTGTTCTGCAGCAGTGAATTCCACCATTCTGTCTTCCAGGTCACTTATCCGTTCTTGTGCCTCAGTTATTCTACTATTGATTCCTTCTAGTGTAGTTTTCATTTCAGTTATTGTATTGTTCATCTCTGTTTGTTTGTTCTTTAATTCTTCTAGGTCTTTGTCAAACATTTCTTGCATCTTCTCGATCTTTGCCTCCATTCTTATTCTGAGGTCCTGGATCATCTTCACTATCATTATTCTGAATTCTTTTTCTGGAAGGTTGCCTATCTCTGCTTCATTTAGTTGTTTTTCTGGGGTTTTATCTTGTTTCTTCATCTGGTACATAGCCCTCTGCCTTTTCATCTTGTCTATCTTTCTGTGAATGTCAGTGCTTACTTTTTTTTAAGCCAATTAAATAAACGTCATTTACAAATTAACCTCAGCAGCATTATCCAAAGAGACACACATACTGAGACATACATATACCTAGACAGACACAACGGGAGATCTATATAGCTTCATTTTCTACACTTAGTCATGAATCAGATATCAAAATATAAAACTCACTAATTTATAACTAACAGTTGGAATAAGAAAGAATTTTAAAGGCTTTGTTCCCTGTTATTTTCCTCAGACTCAGGACTTAGAGATGGTCTATATAAGATAATTGTTCCTGAGAGCCCTAGTTTCAAGGCACAGGGAGAGAAAATCAAGTTCTCCTAGTAGGACTTGTTCCTCAGGGTCAGAATTCTGAAGAGATATGTTTCTGTTTTTTGGGTTTTTTTTTTTCCTTCAAGCTAGCTTTCTCTACTAGTTGGGAATTAAATGGGGGTTGGTTAACCTTCGACTGGCATTGTGTACTTAATTGGCACAATTGAAGGTTCATAATTTTCGTAGATACCCCCTTTTCTTTCTTTTTAATGGTTTTGAAAAGTTGGTCTGATATAGTTTCAAGTAATTAATTGTTGGTTTCCTGAAAAGAAGTTACTCTATCATCTCCTCTTTTAGAAGCTTCTAGATACCAATCAAAGTAAGCATTCCATTCAGTCTGTTTGATCTCATGGCTGGCTTTTTTCTAACTGTGTGCGCAAAAATATTAATTTTGGAATATCAAAAGAACCCCAATTTGGTCATTTTAGGTTGAGATCTCCTTTGGTATATTTCCCCAATTAAGTAGGTACTTGCAAATGTGAGTTTTGTACATACATAAACCTGCCTGGAGTGTTAATCAGAGGCTGGCTTTCTGATGCCCCTTGTTTCTGTGTTTGAGAGGCTCTATCTCCCATTTTAAGTTGAATTTGTCAGGGATAAAATTTACTAGTGAAATTGTGTGGTGGGCCAGTGTGCTGCTTGTGAGCTTAGCTCCTCTAGGCATCACCCCAGAGTTGTTTCAGCCCTCTTACATGTCTCAGTTTTTCCCTTCAGTGGTCTAAGGCCACTGCGGGTGCTCGGATCACTGAATGGCCAATTCTTATGCATGCCCCTGGATGAGGAAGCCTTTTAATTAATGAGTAGGTTTCCCTATGGGATCACTGCATGGCATGAGGACTCTGCCTTCACCACTCCCGTAAATTTCTCAGTCGCCTGAGAAAGCCAGAACAGGCCGGGAGGAGTCTTGTGCCCTTTCTTCGGAGCAAAGCTCTCATGTAATATCTTCACTTTTATCTTGACAAATTCTATTAAGGCAGCTGAACTGAGGAAAAGCATCAGATCGGCCTCTTACCTAACCACTCAGCACAGACCACTCAGTCTCCTACAACTGAGCAAACCCTGGTATCTTTCAACCAGCTCCCCCTCCACAGTATCTTTCACCTGGGTGGGTATTCCCTGGTATCTTTCAACCGAGCCTCCCCCAGTATCTTTCAACTGGGTGGATATTTCCCTGGTATCTTTTAACCAGGGCCCCCACCCCGTATCTTTCAACTGGGAGGAGGCAGGTACCTGCTACTCTGCCAAATAAAACTCAGGATCATCAACCAACACGGGAGATCCGAGAACCAGGAGAGACTTACCCAAATTCATCTGGACTTTCCAAGGAGGCGGATGGGTGCAAGGGGCCTCTGCTGGTACCAAGGCTCCGGTTCCTCGTAGAGTTTAGGTGAAGGAGAGAAGTCCACTCTGGGTCCCTTCGTGGTCGCCATAAAACTGTTAACTTGAAAAAAAAATGCACAATGTGAGAGTTGCGAGTTAAGTTTTATTTTGGGCAAAATGAGGACTGCAGCCCAGGAGACAGCATTTCAGATAGCTCTGAAAAACTGCTCCAAAGAGGTAGGGGAGGAAGGTCAGTATATATGTGATTTTGGTGGAGGGGGAATGCATGCAATCGAGCAAGTCTCTAGTGAAGGTTACTGCTAGTCACAAGGAGCAGACATCACCGTGAAGGATTTTAGTGCTTTTCTAGATATGAGGAGATACAAGAATTGGGCTCATAAAATCAGCTCCTGAAAATATCTAACTATCTGAAGACCTGTTCTGCCAGTTTTTCTCAGAGCACAGGATGCCTCATTTCTGCTCTCCACCCTAAACTCCTTTCAGGGGATGTCGAAAATCAGCAGCTGCAGCAGCACATGATTTAATCCTTGTAGAGGTAGATGGCAAGTGCCAATGGAAAATACCAATTCATAGTTGACATTTCATAAGGGCAGAGATTTTTGTATGTTTTATTCCCCACTATATCTCCAGTGCTTAGAAGAGTACCTGATACATAGTAAGTGCCCTATTTATATTTGTAGGACGAAGAAAGATAAGAAGGAAGGGAAGAAACACACACCAGGGAACCTGCTTAAGATGCTCTACTTGGTTATTTTTTTACCTAAAATCTCTTCCCTCCTGTAGTGAACACTCTAGTGATGAGAGACAAACCACTAAAAACCGAAAACAAAGTAGGTCAGATGGTGATACATGTTGTGAAAAAAATAAATGCACTTTAATAACAACAAAAAAAAGGAGATCCCTCATATAGGAATTGGGAGGAACAGTGGACTGCCTTCTTTTCTGCCCGTTGCTTTCTTTAAAAAAGAAAAAAGAAAAACCAGAAGTTTATTAGCACATATACCTCATGTATACCTGGGAGATGCCCAGGGAAAAGTGAGTAACTCCCTGAGGTAGCCTAAGCCACCAGTTTATTTTTTGTTATTAATTAATTAATTTGTTTGTTTACTTTTGGCTGCGTTGTGTCTTTGTTGCTGCACGCAGGCTTTCTCTAGTTGCGGCGAGCGGGGGCTACGCTTCGTTGCAGTGCGTGGGCTTCTCATTGCGGTGGCTTCTCTTGTTGTGGAGCACAGGCTCTAGGCACATGGGCTTCAGTAGATGTGGCATGCAGGCTCTGTAGTTGTGGCTCACGGGCTCTAGAGCACAGGCTCAGTAGTTGTGGCTTGTGGGCTTAGTGCTCTGTGGCATGTGGGATCTTCCCAGACCAGGGCTCAAACCTGTGTCCCCTGCATTGGCAGGTGGATTCTTAACCCCTGTGCCACCAGGAAGTCCTAAACCACCAGTTTAAATACCATTTTCAGCTAAAGACAAAAGGAGGGTGTTGGGGGTAGGGGGCGTTGTGAGGAGATTACCAGGAAAAGATGTAAGTTGCTGCTTTCTCCATTGAAAAGATTCTCTTGTGATTTAGAGTTGTTCTTCTCTTCCTGGTACTGAGAGGGAGACACCCTTACAAATGTAGATTTCCTTTATAAATGTAAATTTTCCTTGCAAAAGGTTAACCTCAGTTGTTTTGGAATAGAAAACGGGTTGGGAGCTACAACTATAGTCTTAACCTTCCTCTGTCTTCTCCTGCTTTCTATTTTAAACCTTACAGCCAGTCATCTGGGCTTAATTTGAACCCCTCCAATCATGGAGTACTTGGGACTCAGGTGCTTTTTTCATTTTGGACAGCTCTAACTGTATTGAGCTATAATCTCTCTTGTACTTTCATCCATTCAGTTAGTTCTACCATCTAGGAACACACAGAATAAGCATAATCCTTTCATTTGGCATCGTTTTATATGGATTAGAATATATCAATATATATTGGAATTTAGGAATCAGATCTATGTATCTCACTCCTGTGTACCTGCCAATTTTCATTGCCAGGCCAATCTTCTCTGTTGTTTTCTGGCTTTTTTCCCAGAGGGTATTTCAGTCTCCTTCACATTCCTAGTTGCTTTTCCCAGGACATGTTCCAGTTTCTCAGATCCTTAGTATATGCTTCCCAGAACTAAGATTGAAACTCAAATTATGGTCTTTCCATGCAGAGTAAGACATTAGCACTAAGTAGGTAGCCACGTCACACTGTTGACTGACAGTCAGCTAACACCCTGTGTCTTTCATTTGAATTATTTGTCTCCCCTCTTCTGCACCTATGTGGCTGACTTACTGAGCCTAACTGAAGAACTTCATATATATACCTAATATATGTACATTCTTCATTTTTAGAGTCAGCCTGTAAAGACCTTTTTGCTTTCTTATTCGCAAGTCACTTAAATTTTCATTCAACAACTATCTGTTGAGTATCTGTGCTGTGCAAAGTGTTGTATTCCTGAAACAAGCCTGAGTACATAGATAGGGTTCCTGACTGCATGAAGCTTATACAGATATTTATTTTACTCATTGTCTTTTAATCATCTAAACATACCTTTAGTAGGTGTTTGGGGATTGTGATGTTTGGAGTGTTTTTTCTTTGTTTTTTTTCTTTTGGCCGCGCCACGCAGCTTGCGGGATCTTAGTTCCGTGACCAGGGGTGGAACCCATGCCCCCTGCAGTGGGAGCACAGAGCCCTAACCACTGGACCTCCAGGGAACTCCCGTGATTTTTTTTTTTTAATGACCTCAAGTAGGCCCTTAACATTGCCTGACAATCATATTTCATTTTTCCCTCGTCTACTCACTCTCCTGCTCTCCTAGATGACTATTTCCTACCTTCTTTTTCTCAAGCCTCACTCTCAGCTGATCTTGCCTCCTGTTTCACAGAAAATAAAAGCAATCAGAAGAGAATTTCCAAGCAACCCCTGCCTCATTTACCCGCTTCCCTGCGTCTGTGCCTGGTGTTCTGCTTTTTCCTGTTATGAATGAACTGACCATACTCTTATGAGAGGCCAAGCCTTCTATTGGTGCACTGTATTCTCTGCTAGATCTTTCTCATCAGTGTACAGACATGCCACAACTGGGTTTCTCTCTTCCTGGTCTCTCTTAAACCTCTCCAGGCAGACTCTCACTCCCACCACTCCATCAGAACTACTGTCACCGGTGACCTTCATGTTGCTAACCAATGACCTTGCTCAGCTTTTGGCACAGCTGATAGCTCCTTTCTCCTTGAACTTGGCTTCCAGGACACCATAGTCTTCTACTTCACTGGTTCTTCCTTTTTAGTTTCTTTTGCCAGTTCCTCCTTGTCCTCAAACTTAATGTTAGGGTGCCCCATGTCTCAATCCTTAGTACTCCTTGCTTCACTATACTCTGTTGGTAATCTCATTCAGTCACACGGCTTTAGAAGCCATCCAGAAGCTGACAACTTAACTAATTTCATGGTTGAAATATAGTGAGTGGGTTCAAATTCTGGTTCTACAACTGAAAGCTGTGTGACCTTGGGCAAGTTACTTTACCTTTTCTTGCCTCAGTTTCCTCATGGTATTTGCTGAATACTTCAATATTTGCTGAAGAAATGAATGAAACAGAGGCTTCCCTGGTGGCGCAGTGGTTGGGAATCCGCCTGCTGGTGCAGGGGACGGGTTCAGTCCGTGGTCCAGGAAGATCCCACATGCCACAGAGCAACGAGGCCCTTGCACCACAACTACTGAAGCTCATGTGCTCTAGGGCCCTCAGACCACAACTACTGAGCCCATGTGCTGCAACTACTGAAGCCCACGCACCTAGAGCCCATGCTCTGCAACAAGAGAAGCCACCAAAATGAGAAGTCCACGCACCTCAACAAAGAGTAGCCCCCGCTCACCACAACTAGAGAAAGCCCGTGCAGCAACGAAGACCCAACACAGCCAAAAAAAAGAAAAAAGGAAATGAATGAAACAAAAATAAAACTACCTTAACCAAGAAAAATGGTAGAGTTCATAAGTTTCTTTATAGAACCACCAATATAGAGAGAAATAAGAATTAACTCTGTTTTACGAACGAAGGGGAAAATTAGTAATTTGTGTTACTAATTCCATTCTAACTATTTATCATATCACAAAGTTAATTGCATGTCCTTAACCCAGTGCAATCTGGCTTCTACTCTAATAGCTCTACTGAAATTTCTTCACTTAAGCCGCTAGCGACCTAATTGCCATATTTTGTGGGCATTTTTCAGCCCTTACTGTGCTGGACCTAACTGTTAATCTCATTCTCCTTGAAATGTTTTGTCTCTTGGCTTTCACAAACCTCTGACCGATTTTCCCTTTCTCCTTCTACACACTCCTTAAATGTCGGTAGTTTCCAGGGTACAGTTCCCACATGTTTCTGCTCATCCCTTCATCCAACCTAACTATCATCTCTTGTCGGAAACTTGACCCTCTCAGAAGAGGGAGGAGTTTGAGGTCCTCCTTGCTACCCATACTTGCTTTCAAATTATTATTTCCCCTGCTTCTTAGAAAACCCCCATTCCTTTTGAGGTTTATGCCATCTCACTTTTTCCGACTTTATCACCCTCAACTTCCCCTTCTTGTAGCTGTCATCTACCAACCTCTCCCTATATGTTGAGTATTTCAGCACCTGGTTAACTGTTTTCCTCTCTACCCAACTCTATTCACCATTCTCAGCAACCCACCATCCACACCATGGCTCCTCAGTTTATTTACCTTCTCATCACCTATGACCTTTCTTTTGCACAGCCCCAGCAATGCACTCCTGAGGACATCTTGAGCCTTACCATCTTCAGAAAGTGCACAACCTCCAAATCCACACATTTAGACATCCTTTTTCTGACCACAACCTTTTTCCTTCCAGCTTACTTGTTCAAAGCCCCCACAGAAAAAATTCTTTGGCCTCATTAAGACCTTCAGTTCATTGAGTCCTCTACTTTCTCATTGTCCCCATAGCCCTCTTTTATCTGAACTTCTGTAGCGTACTTATCTAGGAAAACCCCGGCCCTGGATGAATCTAAACATCTGCCATCTCTTATTTGCTCAGGCCCTCACATAGCTGAACATAGCTGGAGAAAATCACCCCACCAAGCAGAAAAATTTGGTGATTGTGATTTTATAGTGTTTCAGTGATCTTCTCACTCATCTTTCTTATCCCTCTCCTTTCATCCAGCTAGCAGAGTGATTCAAAATTCAAATCTGATCGTGTTACTCCTCTGCTACCTTCAGTGTTATCCCATGTCTTAAAAGATCAGTTCCTCTCAGATTGTAACATGAATATGAAGCACCTGGTAGTCTTGTTAAAATGTAGGTTCAGCTTCGGTAGGTCAGGGGTAGAGCCCAATATTCTGCATTTCTAACAGACTTCCCCACCATCTTTATTTTTCCCATTTTTATGAGGTAACCTCAAGGTTTAGGTAATCTAAAGCAGAAATTTTGAACTCCTAACTAAAAAATTAGAAGGGTTTGATGCCTATCTTATCCTGAAGTCGCAGAGTGTTAGAGTTGGAACAGATCTTAGAGGTCATTTAGGTTTATCTCCTCACTGTATGGATAAAGTATGGAGAAGGGAGCAAGTTCTAGGCCAAAGCTAAGTCATGAAAAATTTCCCAACTTCCAGGACAAGGTTCTTTTCTACTGTACCGTGAGACTGATTCTCAATTTTAAGTTTCTTTCTTTGGCCCTCCAAATCGTTCAATTTCTCAACCACTGCTAGAGCGCATATAGTGTGTGCCTATCTGCCAGTTCTTGAGCACACAAAGTCCAAGAGACAGGGTGCCTGCCCCCAGATGCTCAAGGCCTAAATAATATCCTCCCTTGTCCTCCCCACTTCTCCCAGATCTTCTCATCTCATATCCTTTTCCAAGTTTGTAAATGTAAATTTGGTATCAATAAAAGAAACAGCGTTATATGTGTCAAATCATGATGAGCTGTGAAAGAAAGCTAAGAGTTTGGGGAATTAAATCTTAAAATGGGTGTGAAAGGACAAACATGCCCTTCCCTCAGCAGTAGCTTTCAGTCTTTATTTTGAAGTTACCTACATTTTGACTCACAACCCAGAACACACGACTTGTGGACAGTTGTATAATTGAAAAAACATATCTAAATGAGCACACTAGTACTTATCCAGGATATATGTGAAGCATTCAGTTTCTTTTTAAAGTCTGCCTACAACCCACTAATTTGATTTCATGAACCCTAATGGTTCTAACCGTGAGTTGGAGACTCAGGAGTCATAATCACATTGAATATTGGGCTGACCTGCCTCTGTTTCTGATTCAGTATGATAACTATCTTCTCAGGCTAAACTCATGTCTGCAAGGAAAACCTCTCTACTGTTACATTACTCACTTTCTTTAAATCTCATTTAAATCACACTTATTCTAAGAAGGATTTCTGTCTATACCTTACTGTTTTATTCCATATACCCTTTGTATTTATGTACTATATTTCCTGATTGCCATGTGTTAGTACTTTGTTTTGATTTCATTTATTTTTACTATGTTCCCAGTTAGACTAATTCCACTGGAGCAAAGATCCTGTATTCTGTTTCTTTGGGACCCTCCCAGCCCCTTCAGTTTTGCACCTGGTTGGCATTTTAATCAATCGTCCACTGACCTGTGATTCTTGCAGGGTACAGATATTTGTCTCTGTCATGGTAATTTTCTCATACCTGTTTCTCATGTGCCCATCCACTTCATTTCCTTACAGACTCAAAACTTGTGAAAGAACAGCTGTCACAGGCCCAGCTCTTCACCAGAGGCTATGAGGATGGCCTGGGCTTTGAATATGTGATGTTCTATAACGATGATGAGAAAAGGACAGTTTGCTTGTTTCAAGGAGGTCCTTATCTGCAAGGAGTACCTGGGTAAGAATGATAGCCTAGAAATGTGGATCTAAGAGGTTGTTATCTTATAGTATGGCCCTGTATCCATGGACTACAATGAAGACATTAAAGTGGTAATGTAGATATATATTTATTGACATGGATAGATGTTTATTGTAAATTATTAAATGGCAAAAGTATAGGACATAGGGCAAAAGAGTATAATTTTAGAGAGTATCATTAACATGTTAATATTGGTTTGTCACTAGAGAGCCTTATAATTTTTAATTTCTTTTTCTTTTTCTTCTGTTTATCTGCATTTCCTAAATTTTTAAACAATGATGTGTATAGTTAGTTTAATAAAAACATAATATAAATTTTCTAAATTGGATTTTAGCTTTTTGCTTGCTTATGACCTGATTATCATTAGGTTCTGGCTTTGTTACAAATACTACAGTGTTATGCTCTGAACAAAATGAAGGTGAGAACATGGATATAATTTGACATTCAGTACATGGAACATGAATTAAGTGGAACTTTCAGAAGTAGATTATATGGGAGGCTTAGATAATTTTCTCTCTTAAGGGGCTGTTTTCAGAACTTGTGAACACATTTCTCTTCCTCTTGTAACTAGATTCCTTCATGGAGGTGCCATTGCAACAATGATTGATGCTACTGTTGGTATGTGTGCAGCTATACCTGGGGGAATTGTCATGACTGCCAATCTCAACATCAATTTTAAAAGGTAAAGTCATGGGTATTCTTTACTTCTTAGGTGTCATAAGTCAGGTTCCCCAGCAGCAGACTCTGAGAAAAGGATTTCTATGCAAGAAAGGAAGTACTCCCAGAGGAAACTAGCTAGGGTGTAGGAGAGGAAGGACAGGGAAGGGGAAGAAGCCACCCAAGGTTAGGCTTTCAGTCCTGCAAAGGGTAGCTTCAGCCTGATCATGTAAGGAACTCTGGAGTGAAATGTGTGCCTCAGTATTTTCCCTACCTCAGGCAAGGGAGCTGGTGTACTCATATTCTCTCACACGTTCGTCATAGGATAAAGGCTATCCTGGGGATTATAAATTCCCAGGTACTTCTTGCTCACTGTGTTTGAGCAAAGCAGGCTCTAAGAAAAATATCCAAAAAACAAAGGTGAAAAAAGGATTGAAGGGGATCTGAGTGAAGCACCAACATCCACTACATAACAAAACATAAGTTTTACATAACTTCACACAAAGAAGTAAAAGGGCAGCAAGAAAAGTTTGGTATCCATCAAAAACAAAGCTCAGCATGAGCTTATTTAATTCTTCAATTATGCAGCTATATCTCTACAGTCAAATAGTATGGATACTGGCATAGGCACAGAGAAAGAGAGCAATAGGGCAGAACAGAGTTTAAGAACAGAGTTCAATAGAGATCTCCAAATGAGGTTCTGTGGGTTATTACTTCACACAGTAGGAAGCATGTAGGAACATCTCCATTTTATACCCCAGAGAGTTGTATGGCTTATGTGGCAGTCATCAGGGAGCCATGCTTCATAGATTATGGGTTTACTTATTGAATACTTTAAGTAATACTTAGCCAGGCATATCCTACTCAGGGCATTCTATAGAAAAGGACTCTTCCCCCCTAGCAAATATCATTAGTTTATTTCAGGGGTCATCACAACTTTTTCTATAAATGTTTTATGCTTTGCAGGCCATACAGTTTCTGGCACAACTAGTCAACTCTGCCACTGTAGCACAAAAGCAGCCACAGACAATATATAAATAAATGGGTATAGCTGTGTACCAATAAAATTTTATTTACAAAACAGGCAGCTGGCCAGTGAAACAGTTTGCCAACTCCTGGTCTATTTACCTGCAGGCCCAGTGAGAAAAAATTAGACAGGGTCACTTGCCTCCTTTTTTTTCCCAGGAGTGTTTCTCTTTGCTCCCCACCACACACACACACACACACACACACACAGTGAATAAATTGGAGGCCAGCTGCTATAACTTCCTCCTCCCCAGCTGCCAGTATTAGTAACTTCAAAATAAAAATGACTTAAGATAGAAATTTATCATGTGAAAGGAATCTAGTATGGCAGCTCCCTGGTTCCCAGAGATGCAAGCTCTTTGTAGCTCATCTTTTTACAGTCCAGAGTGGCAGCAAGAGCCATCATCACATGTCCTACACAGCAGGATTGAGGAAGGGGGGAAGAGCTGTCTTCTCTCTTTCAAAGAGACTTCCTGGAAGTACTACACAACACACCCATTTAATCTCATTAGCATTAAGGGAGATTGGGAAAGTGGTCCCTTAACTGCTATCACTATCACCTCAAATAAATTCAGTGTCAGCAACTAACACAACCACGGACATATTAATAAATCCATGCTTATAAATAATACAACATAAATTATTTTAAATACTGAAGCATTAATTAAAAACATAATCAGATTTAACTAATTCAGTAAAGAAAATAACAAGCCTAGTATGGTAGTTTTTTCTAAGCAAAATTATCTCAGTGATTACAAAACTTATTATTTCACCTACACTTAGCCTATTAAATTTTTTTCATTCTGGGTTTGATTAATTTCTTCAGGCTGTCAATACCTATATTTTCCTGAGGTTAGAATAACTCATAAACTCCCCAGGCTTATGGTAATTGTGTCAGACTGTAAAGAAACCAACTCATATCAGCCAAATTTGTAGGTTCTAATCTATCAACCTGGTGATTCTTGATGTGACAGGATTTTGCCTTTGAGGATGATTGGAACATGAGCCTAAATTCATGAGGCTGAGCTCTTGGAGTTGAGGATTCCTTGCTGTGTCAGGGGGACTTTCCAAATCTACACCTGTCCTTACAACCTAGTACTTCCCCTTATTTAGTATCTAAGTCTACTTGTCTTAGTCATATTTTTCTGCCTTGGTTTACTGATTACCTACAATTAAATGCATCTCATTTAATTGGCAGAGGTAACATCTCTCAGGAGATAGGACAAGTGTCTATGTAGTTTTCTTTCAGGGATATTCAACTGGGCAAGACATTCACCTTCTTTCTAGCTGGTTCTTTTCTGTAATCAGTCCTTTCTGTTAGGGGAATAATTCTTGCATTTTGTTAAGGGAATAATTCTTGCATTTTCCAGAATTGTTTGGCTTCCTAACAGTTCTCTGCCTATTGGTGTGGGGGAGGGGATTATTGGGGGTTCTTATGGAGATTATGCAGGACTTTGAACCCCCAAATGGCATACATCCATGGATGTAAATCCACTGAATGTGCATAAATATTCTTTTCACCTGTCAGCTCACCTGCACCTCACACTCTTTGGGGGAACATAAGAGGTAACAGCCCTGATGCAGATGCTAAGGGCTGTACAAGTCTTTGCCTTGTTCATGCAGACTCTCAAGCCTTTTTGACTAACACATGAAAGACTCCTTGATGAACATAGGTATCCTCTACATACCTCTACCCACACTTTACAGCTAAGAAAACTATTGGTTTGCTTATGCCATGGTGTGTGTAAGCATAATTCTTTGAATATAGCCTCCCCAAACCTTACCTGTACACACCCCTTACTCTGTGTCTACCATTTCCTACTTCTACAGAGTAAAATACATATAAGACAGATACATACTTCATAGAAGAAACACTTACTTGTCAACACTCTTCTCTATGCGTAAACTGCTTAAAAAATTAAACTTATCCTATCGTAGTCGTCCTTGAATTATAGCTATGGTTTTATACTCCTTGAGCTAGCTTTTCCTTTTTTTGAGAATCATTAGGAACTTTCCATAATGTAGTTAGCTGTAATTATCACCCTCTTTTCTATGCTTATGTTACATTTGGCCGATAGAAGTCTCTTTAGACTGACTCCTTGTGCTGTCTGACTCCTGTGCTAGCTTTTAAATACTCTTGTCTCCTGAGAGACAGTATAATCACTAGTTAAGAGGACAGACATTGGAACAGGTTCAAATGCCCATTTTGCCACTTATTAGCTGTGTGACCTTCAACAAGTTACTTAACCTCTCTGTGCTTCAATGTCCTCATCTTTAAAAAGAGGATAATAATACCTACTTCATAAGGTCATTGTGAGCAATAAATGAATTAACCCATGCAAAGCATCTAGGACAGTATCTGGCCCCATAACAAGTACTCAATAAGTGTTAGCTGCTTGTTATTTTTATCATTAACATTGTTGTTATTATCATTACTTTTACTTCTAACGACAATGTTCTAAGGTACATCTGTGCCAAGACATAGAATAGCTAGTCTACAAAGATCCCTGATTCCTTTTAATGAAGAATAGTGCTAAAGACCAGAAAAATATTAGATTGTTCCACATGTATTCTCATGGTGGGCAGGATGACCTTGCTGCTAGGCCATTACAGTGTCAGAGCTGGAAAGTTATTAATGTTTAATAAGGTCATGAGTTCACTCTGATACTTTAGATTTAACATCTTTCATGCCTTATATTTTTAAAATATTTTTTAAATTTCTAGCTTTAGTTAAAAAAAAGGCATAACATAAAATTTACTGTCCTAACCTTTTTTAAATGTACAGTTCAGTAGTATTAAGTATATTTACACTGTTGTGAAACAGATCTCCAGAACTTTTTCATCTTGCAAAACTGTAACTCTGTACCCATTAAACAATAACTTCCCATATCCCCCTTCCCTCAGCCCCTGACAACCATAATTCTACTTTCTGTTTCTGTGAATCTGACTACTGTTGTTACATCATATAAGTGGAATCATACAGTATTTGTCTTTTTATGACTGGCTTATTTCACTTAGCATAATGTCTTCAAGATTCATCCATGTTGTAGCATATAACAGGATATCCTTCCTTTGTAAGGCTGAATAATATTCCATTGTATGTATATACCACATCTTGTTTATTCTTTCATCCGTTGATGGATATTTGGGTTGCTGCCACCTCTTGGCTATTGTGAATAATGCTATAATGAACATGGGTGTGCAAATATCTCTATGAGGTCTTGCTTTCAGTTCTTTTGGATGTATACCCAGAAGTGGGATTGCTAGATTACATGGTAATTCTGTTTTTAATTTTTTGAGGAACCACTATACTGTCTTCCATAGCTGCTGCACCACTTTACAGTCCCACCAGCAATGCATAAGGGTTCCAATTTCTCCACATCTTCACCAACACTTGTTATTTGGGTTTGTTTTGTTTTTTAATAGTAGCCATCCTAATGGATGTGAGGTGATAGCTCACTGTGCTTTGATTTGCATTTTTTGAATGATTAGTGACATTGAGCATCTTTTCATATGCTTGTTGGCCATTTGTATATCATCTTTGGAGAAATGTCTATTCAAGTCATTCACTTGAAGGAGCATTTTTTAAATCAGGTTTTTGTGAGTTTTTTGTTGTTGGATTGTAGGAGTTCTTCATATATTCTGGATATTAACCCCTTATCAGATATATGATTTGCAACCCATTTTTTAGGTTGCTTTTTTACTCTGTTGATTGTGTCCTTTGATGCACAGAAGTTTTTAAGTTTGATGTAGTCCCATTTGTCTATTTTTTTATTTTGTTGTCTATACCTTTGGTGTCATATCCAAGAAATCATTGCCAAACCCAATGTCATGAAGCTTTTCCCCAATGGAGGTCTTCAGTCCATTTCACATTATTTTTTGTATATGGTTTAAGGTAAGGGTCCAACATCATTCTTCTACATGTGGATATCCAGTTTTCCCAGCACCACTTTTGAAGAGACTGCCCTTTCCCCATTGAGTGGTCTTGGTCACTTGTAGAAAATCATTTGACCATATATGGGAGGGTTTATTTCTAGGCTGTATGTTCTATTCCATTAATCTATATGTCTGTCTTTATGCCAGTACCAGACTGTCTTGATTATTGTAGTTTTGTAATATGTTTTGAAATCAAGATGTGTGGGACTTCCAACTTTTTTCTTCTTTTTCAAGATTGCTTTGGCTATTCAGGGTCCCTTGAGATTCATGTGAACTTTAGGATGGATTTTTCTATTTCTACAAAAAATGCCATTGGGATTTTGATAGGGATTGCACTTAATCTGTAGATCGCTTTGGGTAGTATTGACATCTTAAAAATATTGAGTCTTCTAATCAATGAACATGGGATGTCTTTCCATTTATTTGTGTCTTTAATTTCTTTTAGCAGTGTTTTGTAGTTTTCAGTGTACAAGTCTTTTGCCTCCTTGGTTAAGTTTATTCCTAAGTATTTTATTCTTATTGATGCTATTTTTAATGAAACTGTTTTCTCAATTTCTTTTTTAGATTATTCATGGTTACTGTATAAAAATGCAACTGATTTTTGTGTGCTGATTTTATATCCTGCAACATTGCTGAATTTATTCATTAGTTCTAACAGTTTTTTTGTGGAATCTTTGGGGTTTTCTACAGATAAGACCATTTCATCTGTGAACAGAGATAATTTACTTCTTCCTTTCTGATTTGTATGCCTTTTATTTCTTTTTCTTGCCTAACTACTCTGGCTAGGACTTCCAGTACTTTGTTGAATAGAAATGGCAAGAGTAGGAGTCCTTGTCTTGTTCCTGATGTTAGAAGAAAAGTTTCAGTCTCTCAACCATTGTGTATGATGTCAGCTGTAGGCTTTTCATATATGGCCTTTATGATGTTGAGGTAGTTTTCTCATATTCCTAGTTGTGCCTTAGATTTTTAACCCCTCACCCAGACTGTTACTGTAGCTCTTTCTCTTATATAACCCTATGTCTCATCAACCACCTCTCTGTATCAGTTGAGTGAAGCAAATTAAAGTTAGAATAAATTTGTCAAAATCTACCCAAAAGCAAAATGTGATTTTGATAGCAGTTATGTTGACTTTAAAGATTTTTTTTAAATAAATTTATCTGTTTATTTTTGGTTGCATTGGGTCTTTGTTGCTGTGCACAGGCTTTCTCTAGTTGCAGCGAGTGGGGGCTACTGTTCTTTGCAGTGTGCGGGCTTCTCATTGCAGTGGCTTCTCTTGTTGCGGAGCACAGGCTCTAGGCACGCGGGCTTCAGTAGTTGTGGTACGCAGGCTCAGTAGTTGTGGCTCGCGGGCTCTAGAGCGCAGGCTCAGTAGTTGTGGCACACAGGCTTAGTTGCCCCATGGCATGTGAGATCTTCCCACCACTAGGGCTCGAACCCATGTCCCCTGCATTGGCAGGTGGATTCTTAACCACTGTGCCACCAGGGAAGTCCCAACTTTAAAGATTAATTTGGGAGAAATTGTCATCCTTGCATGTACTCAATATTTTATATTATTTATGACTAAATATTAGATTCTAGAAATGCCTTTCTTAACATGATAAATAATATATTTTAAATTATGTTTTAATATTTTTCCTTATTTCACAATTTTTAAAATATTTTTCTATGTTCAAATAAAGGTGAAGAATGCAGTACAAGCTCCCTTCTCAACAAAAAAGGGGGTTCATTTGAAAACAAGCTCAGCAGAGTATTTTGATTACAATTTAGCTCAACTTGTGTTTGTGTACTGAGCACATGCTACTTGCCAGGTCCTATCCCTAGTCCTTGTCTCATCCAAAAAACTATTCACATAAATCAGTTACTTAGCTATTCATTTGTTACCCACAATTGGAAAACTTACTGAAAACAAGTTTTACCTGAAGTCACATAGATAGAGAGAATATAGCCGGGATTAGAACTCATGTCTTCTGACTCTAAGTCTGGTTCTCTTCACTACAATGCACAACCTCCATTCTCTTCTATTAATTGATGATTAAAGACCAGAATAAAACATTAGATTATTAGATTGTATAAGTAGTCTACAACTTTATCAGACCCTATATTTTTGTATAGGGTTGTTATAGTCATAATAATAATAGTAATAATAATAAAAACATGTTTAATCTAATCAATCTTTGGCCCTCCAGGATGCTAGAGACAACCACTGGGATTAAAATTTAATTGAAGATAATTTACAGTGTCAATCATCAGGTGTCTTAATTTACCTTCCTTCTTCTAAGAAGCAAAACTGCTTCTTAATCATCCCAAATACTTTCCAGCCCCCTGATCCAAATGTCACACTTGATTTATTTCCTTGTGCTTAGCACATTAAGATAAGTAGACAAAGAAGCTAATGATCAGTGGTGGCTAGCCAGCTGAAAGGATCAATATTTCAACATTTCTATAACCCATTCATGGCATATTGGTTGGGAAGGTCTGGATTAGACTTCTTCATGCAACAGGGCAGACAAGAAATTCTGAAGGACATTCCTTGTTCAGAACAACTAGATCCTGTGCCAAATGTGTAAGGAAATAAACCACCATAAGTGAGAACCAGCAGAAACGATAAATAATGGACTTGGACCCTCAGGGGCTTAAGATATCACAATAATTAGATACACAGTATAAAAGAACTATGTATGAGATGTTTAAAGAAATAAAAGATGAAATCACAAAAAGAGAAAGCAACAAGAAACTATAAAAATTAACAGATTTGCCACAGAACCTAAAACTTTTAGAAATGAAAATGTAATTGTTTAAAAACAGAAGCACCTCAGTAGATAGGTTAAAGGGCTATTTAAACACAGCTGAAAGTGGACAGAAATATAGAGCTGAAGAAATTAACCTGAATTCAGCACAGAGAGAAAAAGAGGTGAAAAACAAGAGAGGTTAAGCTAAGAGGACAAATGAAAAGTCCTAATGTGCTATAGTTGGAATCCTAGAGGAAGACAGTAGAATGAATGGAAGAGATCTAGTAGTTGAAGAGATTATGGGTAAGCATATTCTAGAACTAAAGAAAGTCATGAGCCATAGATACAGAAAGTACAACATATAACAAGCAAGATAAATAAAAATAAATCTGTATCTTGAGATATTATAGAGAAATTACAGATACTAAAGGCAAAGAGATCTTAAAAGTAGTCAGAGATAAAAGACAGGGTACCCATAACAGAGTAGTCTTGTCTCTTAGAAGCAGTATACTTCTTATCAGCAACAGTGGAAGTGAGAAGATAATAAAATATCTTCAGGGTGCTAAAAGAAACATGTAACTTAGAATCATGCTCTCAGCAAAACTAAAGTTCAAAAATAAGCAAAATAAACACATTTTTATTTAAACAAAAATGGGAAAAGTTTACAAACAGCAGAACAATACCTAGGGAACTTCTAAGGGATATACCAGAAAGAAGGAAAGTAATGCCACTAGGCAGGAGGATGAAAGAAAGAATAATAAGCAACTACATCAGTAAATATGTTGATAACATAAATCTCAACAAAGTCTATATGTAAATAGTAATAATAGCTATATTCTGGGGATTTTAAAAAGGACAGCTAAAATACTGGACAAAAATAGTATGTAGTTTGGGGAGGAGGTGAACATAATTAATCTTTGTATTTTTCAGTGGGGAGGGTGATTACAATAATAAAAAATGAGTGAATATAATTAAAGCCTAACCAGTAGAAGAGTAAAAACCAAATAATTAACTAAATAAATAGAAAATTTTAATTTTTAGAAATGCAGGAAAGAGGGGAAAAAAGCATCATTAGAGTCAAATAGAACACCAGAAAAAGATGGTAGAAATAGCTCTTAATAAATCACTAATTACACTAACTGTAAATGGACCAAACCATCAGTTCAAAGAAAGGGACTATAAAATTGAGTTTTAAAATACGAAAAGCTATAAACTGTTTATATGAGACATATCTAAAACATGACACAGAAAATGGAAGAAAAAATATGCCAGGCAAAAGCTAGTCAAAAGAAAGTGGAATATCAGGAAAAAATAATAAATTATCAAAAAAGTAATATTGGGGAGAGAGAAGACTACTTCATAGTAATGAGATTCAATTCAGCAGCACATAGTAACAATTCTAATTCAGTATGTACATAATAAAATAACTTCAAGGTATATAAACAAAATTAGTAGATTCATAGGAAGAAATTAATCCAGTTTCATAATGGGAGATTCCAGCACACTCAATTATTGATCAAACAGACCAAAAAAAAAAAATTAGAAAAAAAAATTTAAACAAGATAACAAGTATGATTTATTGGACATATGTAGACCCCTATATTGAGTAATTAGAGAAAAGTACATTTTCTTCTCAAGCATTCATGGAACATTTACAAAAACTGGTCATAGATTGGTCCATAGATCAACTCTCAATATATTGTAAAGAATCAAAATTTTACAGGCCAAGTTCTCTCCACATTAAACTAGGAGTAAAAAATAAGGACTTAAAGAAAAAAAATTGTAGGGCTTCCCTGGTGGCGCAGTGGTTGAGAATCTGCCTGCCAATGCTAGGGACACAGGTTCGAGCCCACATGCCACGGAGAAACTGGGCCCGTGAGCCACAGCTACTGAGCCTGCGCGTCTGAAGCCTGTGCTCCGCAACAAGAGAGGCCACGATAGTGAGAGGCCCGCGCACTGCGATGAAGAGTGGCCCCCGCTTGCCACAACTAGAGAAAGCCCTTGCACAGAAACGAAGACCCAACACAGCCATAAATAAATAAATAAATAAATTTAAAAAGAGCTCTAGTTGTTATTTAAAAAAAAAAAAATTGTAGTAAATTAGTTGGGGTAGCACTAGGTACTATTACAAACCCTACATTTTACCTACTTAAATCAATAGACTTTTTTTGTTTACATATAGTCTTGTGTGTGAAAGTTAGTAGAGGACTCACCCCTGAAATGATTCAAAGACCTGGGCTCCTTCCTGGGTGTGGCTTCTCTATCCTCTTAGGGCTTCAATGTCTTTTTTATTCAATTATTCAGGCTTTCTAATCCTTTTTTGTCAATTTCGATAATTTTTTTTTTGCATACTTTTCCATTTCATCTAAGTTTTGAAATTTATTGACATGAAGTTATTCACAGTGTTCTCAATTTTTCTTACCTCAGTTAAGTATGTAGTTATGTCCTTTTTGGTCCCAATAGTATTTACTTATGCTCACTCTCATTTTTCTTGATCTATTTTGCCAGAGATTATTAGCCTTTTCAAAGAGCCACCATTTAGCTTTTTAAGCCTCTCTGTTATATATGTATGTTTTCTCTTTTATTCTTAAAATTTGTTTATCTCTGTTATCTTTTTTTTTTTGCCTTTAACACAAGTCTAAGTAAGTTGTCTAACAAAACTGGATAAGTGAAATGATCTGAAGCCTGCTTTCTATGCCAATGAGACTTACCGGTGCCTAAATATTAGTTGCATTTAGAAAATTATACTCTATAAACAGTTATTATATTATTTTGTATTTCTCCTTTCTCTTTCTCTTATTAATCAAGGAATTTTTCATTGTAAGGGATAGATCTCTTTTTTTTTAATGTATCGGTGGTGGTGGTAATGTTTTTAATATTTATTTTATTTATTTATTTATTTATTTTATTTTTGGCTGCATCGGGTCTTAGATGCGGCACGTGGGATCTTTGTTGCGGCATGCAGGATCTTTCGTTGTAGCACGCGGGCTCTCTAGTTGAAGCGTGTGGGTTCAGTAGTTGTGGTGCATGGACTTAGTTGCCCCGCGGCATGTGGGATCTTAGTTCCCCAACCAGGGACCAAACCTGTATCGCCTGCGTTGGAAGGCAGATTCTTAGCCACTGGACCACCAGGGAAGTCCCAGGGATAGATCTCTTAATTCACAATAGCTTAAGGAAAAAACATATTGGCTTACATGGTTGAGAAGACAGTTATGGCTGGGTGCAGGTATTCAATAATGCCATTAGGAATCTGTGCCTGTGTCTCAGCCACACTTTTCCTTTAGGTCTTCTTCATCCTCGGGTAGCCTTTCCCAATGTAGTGCCACAGCTACCAGGCAGGCTTGTATCTTGCAAGCCTAGCAACTCCAGCAGAAAAAGAACCCAGCCCCAAGGGCTCCAGCACAAGCTCCAGGATTGACAGTTTCAACCCATGCCCACCTGCACAACCAGTCACTGGGCGGGGGGGTTGGGGGGAGGGCAGGGGGCATACGGGGTGAGAGTCAGCTGTCAACTCTAGTTAACCTACATGGGCTGAAAATTGAGGTGATTCCCCAAAGAAGGGGGAATGTAGGTGTGTGAATGAGAGAGTGTGGTGAGGAGTAGGACAGATGGATAAATGAAAGACGCAATGTTAGTAGGAAAGGGAGATGCTGAGCAGGCAAGAACACCTAATGTCCCCTGGGTCTTAGTAAATCCTGGATTGGCAAAGCTCAGTTGTTCCTCGAGAAATTCAGGAAAATCTACTGGGAGCAAAAACTGGACAGAGGGGTAATCAGAGTGTTCATTTCCTTTCCACATGGAGTAGTTCCTTCACCCACATGATGGTACTATAGGAACATAAAACACATCTCCCTACTCTACATTATGTTTCTACCAACTAAAATTATACCTTTAAAGAGATACCTTTTTCATTATAGTACTATATCTCTAAGATTCCCAGAGGTGACTGTAACCACTAGATATATATAGCTATATAAATTTAAATAGAAATTAATAGAAATTAAATAAATGTAAAGATTCAGTTTGTCATTCACAATAACTACATTTTGAGTGCTCAGTAGGCATCTGTGGCTACCATATTGGACAGCTCAGCTGTGGAACATTTCTGTCATCACAGAAAGTTCTGTTGGACAGCACTGACTTAGCACATTAAGCTGTTACCAGGAGTTTGTTATTCGGTGTCTTTCTAGTGACAGCTACTCTAAAGGGGATTGGGTGAGAAATTTCAATTATGACAGAGAAAATGAGAGAAGCTGACTGGGACCATCCCATGGTCCTGTTTTCATTTCTTTAAAGGACTTCAGCTCCCTTCAGATGGGACAGCCTCTGCCATCGCAGAGCTGGAATCATCTGGTGATTTCTTTGAACCTAACCCACAACAGCAGTCTCTGGACCGGGTGCCCAGGAGCCGCCTGAGAGCAATGGTGCTTGGGAGGAAGGGGGTGTGAGCAACTGGTGGTGTCAACCCCTTTTAGGAGCATTTTATCTAAAACAGCACCCACTGATACCAGGTATCATAAATTTCCACCCCTGTCATGCACTTGATCATCTCTCAATGCTACATAAATCTGATAAAAGCTGGATTTTTTTCTTTTTTTTTTTTTTTCTGCAGACCTATCCCTCTTTGTTCTGTTGTTGTGATAAATAGCCAACTTGATAAAATTGAGGGGAGGAAATTGTTTCTTTCTTGTAATGTTCGAAGTGTTGATGAGAAGATCCTGTACTCAGAGGCAACAAGTAAGAAGCTGCCACTTTCTATTTTAGGTTTGGTTTAATTTATTTTGGGTTTTTTTGTTTTGGGGGGTTTTGGTTTTGTTTTGGTTTGGTTTTATAACCCATACATGCCAAGAAATTCTTAATTCCCTGCATGCAAAGAACAAGTTAAAGGTATTCTTACTCATTGCTGGTAGAGAGCTGGTATATCTCTCAAAATTATAGTCATGTACCTTTTGACCCATTTTCAGGATTTTATCCCATACGTATACTAACATGTGTGCAACATTACAACGTGTAAGGTTGCTCTAGGGTTCCAGGAATTGTGCTACTCATGCAATGTTATTCGGACTAGCAGAAGATTGGCAAAACATAGATATCTATCCACGGGAGACTAGGTAAAGAGACTACAGTTCATCCATAAACTATATTGTGTGTGCCATAAAAAATATTGTGGAATATCGTGGTGCCATAAATAAGAATAAGGAAACTCTTTTTGTATGATATGGAGCTATATATCATTACTATATATTGAATGAAAAATACAAGCTACAGGACAGTGAATGTGTTTATCATCAGTGTAGAAAAAATAGAGAGGTTCTTCCCATTCTCTTGCCTTTTTCTTCTCCCTTCCATTTCACCCCTTCCTTCCTTCCTAAATATTTCTAAAACTATTAGGTAGAGTTGGGCATGGTAGGCTGGGGGATAAGGGGGAAGCCACAGGGAGGGGTGGCTACAACAGCCCATCGCTGTCTGGGAGCCTGAGTGGAGTGGAGGGTGTCTGCACAGGGGAGCGGCCCAGCACAGGATGTCAGAGCCCAACTATGGGAAGGAAGGAGTCCACATGGGGAGCAGCGTGGGTGTCAGAGCCCACAGGGAGAGGGTGGCGTCTGCACAGGCTGGCAGCCGTGACGGGAGCCAGGTTTCTCACATCAGAGGAGTTCCAGATATGGAAAAAGAGTTAACAAGAATGAGCCCTGTTGTGTTGGATTGGAGTTGGAGATACTGGACATGGATATTTTCTCAGTCTTTTGCTCTTGCAAATACTGTTGTAATGAGTAACTTTGAATATCGTCAGCTGTCACAGGGCCTTTGCAAGTGAGGGGTCCTGGAAGCCTCACCTTCAGTAAATTCAGACTTAGACAAGTTAATTTAGATATCCAATGCTTTTTGTTTTGTTTTATTTATTTATTTATTTATTTAATCTGGCTGCTCCAGGTCTTAGTTGCAGCATGCAGGATCTAGTTCCCTGACCAGGGATCGAACCCGGCCCCCTGCTTTGGGAGCATGGAGTCTTAACCACTGGACCACCAGGGAAGTCCCTTTTTGTTGTTTTTATTTTTTATTTTAATGGACCTCAGATGCACATGTTTGGGTTACTCAGAATCTTGATTTAGGATTCACAGCCATTATTGGTACGTGAATGGTCATCTTTTACTTACTCATTCACTAATGTATTTATTTTTCTAATTTAATAATAAACAACCTGAAACCTACAATCAAACAAGAACCAGAATCTTAATAATATTATATCCCTACCTAATTACTTTTCCCCACCTCATCCTCCTGTTTTTCCTTCAGAGGTAACTGATCTAGAATTTTGTGATTTTCATTCCTTTATACCTTATTGGTTTTTTTTTAAGTTTGATTAAGAATATATTTGTGCCTAAGTAATATATTGTTTAGTTGTTTGTTTTTGAACTTTGTAGAAAAGAGATTGTGCTATATGTGCTTTTCTGGGACTTGATATTTTTTTTTCTACCCAGCTTCATGTTACTGAAGTTCACCCATGTTGTTGGCTATGAAGTTTGCTCATTTACTGCAGTATAATATTCCATTGTGTGACTATACCACAATGGATTTATCTCTTCCTCTAATGGTGGGCCTCTGACTATTATGAATGGCGCTATTATGAACATTCTTATTCACGTCTCCTGCTGGTGTATATGGGCAAGAGCTTGGCATATACTTAGGAGTGGAATTTCTGGGTTGGAGGGTATAAGAGTGTTCAGCCTTACAGGGAAATGCCAGATTGTTTTCTAAAGCTGTACCGAATTACATTCCCACCAGCAATATATGACATTCTGTTGATCCCTATCTTTTCTAGCAATTGGTAAAGTCAAATTTCTTGATTTTTGCCAATCAGATGGTTATAAAATGGTATTTCAGTGTGATCTAAAGTTGCATTTCCCTGATTACCTATGGAGCTGAGCATCTCTTCATATATTTATTGACCATATTTGTTTCCTATTCTGTGAAATTCCTGATTTCTCAGCCTGTTTTATTGGTTTTTTTCCTCTTTTTTTTTTTTTACTGACTTATAGGAATTCTTTATTTTTTATAAAACGAATCTTTTTGTTGGCTATATAAGTTGCGCATATCTCCTTCTAGTATATAAGTTGTCTTTTATTTGCTTTAAGTTATCTTTTATATTAACAGAAGTTTTTAATGTAAATGTAGTCACATTTATTAAATTTTTTCCTTTATGGTTAATGCTTCTTGTGTCTTGTTTAAGAAATCCATTTTTCTCTTAAGTGTCAGCTGTTTGCAGGAATGATAGATAAAAGAAGCAGAAGGAAGATCATGAATAATTTGAATCCACAGTCAATTTAAAAATCCTATTCCAGGCTGTGGTTTATACTTTCTGTCTCACTAAACCTTTCAGTGTCATAAAGGTAACAGACGGCTCAGTTGTAATTTTACTTCCTTTCACTTCCTTGACTATCTCTAATGGAAGTGGTAATGAACCATGAAATGACCAAGTGGCAGAGGACCTGGTTACCCAGGAGAGCTAATACAGTATTGTGAGAATCAAAAGTTGATTCTTTTTTTTTTTTTTAATAAATTTTCTTAAGGTTCTTTTCTTTTTTTTAATTCTATTGTTTTTATTTTATTTGTTTTTGGCTGTGCCAGGTCTTGGTTGGGGCACACAGGATCTTCACTGCAGCACGCGGGACCCTCCCCTGTGGTGCGCAGGCTCCTCAGTGTGGAGCAGGGCTTCTCTCTAGTTGTGTCACACAGGCTCCAGAGCACGTGGGCTGTGTAGTTGCTGTACGTGGACTCTCTAGTTGTGGCCTGCATGCTCAATAGTTGAGGCACGTGGGCTTAGTTGCCCTGCGGCATGTGGGATCTTAGTTCCCCAACCAGGGATCAAACCCGCATCCCCTGCATTGGAAGGCGGATTCTTAACCACTGGACCACCAGGGAAGTCCCCAAAAGTTGATTCTTAATTTGGCTGAAAAATGAGAGTGGGCAGATATCCTGAAGGTACCAATACGAATCAAAGTGCTTTTGTGTGTGTATATATGTATTTCTACTTAGAGAAGTCCCATCAGATTGAAGTCAGTTGACTTATAATCATCTTCTGTTATTTTGTTGTTTAGGCTTATTTATAAAGCTGGATCCTGAAAAAAGTTTGACATAAAAGAGCTTCTGGTGAATTCCACACCAATCTGCGTAAGGCTGTCCCTCCTCCAGAAGAAGCAGTTGTCTTCAGTCCTGTTCTACTCATCCACTGTTGAATCCCCCATCGGGTGAAGCCTGCTAACACGGACCTTCCTAAACAAGTCTTTTGAATACAATTCCAGTAGCTCCATTTCCACCTTCCAAACTTTTTTACACAGAGACACTCCCTGTGAGAGTATCAGCAGTTCTTTCTGTCTCCTTAGGATAAGTGTCTGGTTCTCCTAAAATTTGAATGGGCTCCTTAAGTTTGCATAGGTGTGATGTCTGATCCATTGCATTCTGGAGAAAAAAATCATGTTGAAACTTTTACCACAAACTTGGAAATGCCAGAAAACCAAAGGAAGGAATAAATATGTGGGTGCACAAATATGTGTGTATGTGTATGTGTTGTGTGTGTGTGCATTATAAATTACAGAACCAGCTTTGTTGTATCTAAACAAATCTTTTTGGCTACAGTAGGAAACACAACTAGTTCCTATAGGATTGGATACCTCACATCTGTTGTCTTGGATTCTAGGGATTAAACTACTGTGCCATTTTAACATAGGCTGTGTTATTGTATCTTACCAATAGCACAGTATTGGTAATATCATCACTGGAAGGAGCCTGTATTCATTTCCTAAGTGTTTTAATCCATTTGGACTTCTGTAACAAAATACCACAGACCAGGTAGCTTATAAAAAACAGAAATTTATTGTTCACAGTTAAAATGGAAAGTCCAGGATCAAGATGCCAACATGGTCACCTTCTGGTGAGGGCCCACTTACTGGTTCATATCTGGTACCTTCTCACCGTGTCCTTATTTGGTGCAAGGAGCTCGAGATCTCTCTGGATCCTTTTTTATAAGGACACTAATCCCATTCATGAGGGCTCCACCTTAAGCACTTACCCAAAGCCCCACCTACTAATACCATCACACTGGGCATTAGGATTTCAACATATGAATTGGGCTGGGTTGGGGGGGGCCAGGGTCTATATGTAGATAATCCCAAAGAATCTACAAAAAAACTAAAGCTAATAAACGAATTCAGCAAAGTTGCAGCATACAAGACTTCATAAAAATTTTAAACGTTTGTGCATCAAAGGACATTATCAAGAAAGTAGAAAGGCAACCTATAGAATGGGAGAAAATATTTGCAAATCATATATCTGATAAGGGTTTAGTATCCAGAATATATAAAAAATTCTTAAAGCTCAACCCAAAAAAAGCCCACAATTTAAAAATGAGCAAAGGACTTGATTAGACATTTCTCCAAAGAAGGTATACAAATTGCCAACAAGCACATGAAAAGATGTTCAACATCATTGGTCATTAAGGAAATGCATATCAAAACCACACTTCATACTCACTGAGACGACTATAATTTTTTAATGGAAAATAACAAGTGTCAACGAGAATATGAAGAAATGGGAACCCTCCTACATTGTTGGTCAGAATATAAAATGATGCAGCTGCTATGGAAGACAGTTTGGTGGTTCCTCAAAAGGTTAAACATAGAATTACTATATGGCCCAGGACTTCTACTCCTAGGTATATGTCCAAGAAAAATGAAAACATATGTCCACACAGAAACTTGTACACAAAAGTTTATAGCAGCATTATTCATAATAACCTAAAGGTGGAAACAACCCAAGTGGAAAATAACAAGTGTTGGCATAACCCTCAGACAATGCTAGTGGGAATATAAAATGGTGCAACCACTATGGAAAACAGTTCGGCAGTTCCTCGAAAAGCTAAACATAAAATTACCATATGACCCAGCCATTCCAAAGGAATTGAAAAGAGGGACTCAAACAGGTACTTATATGCCAGTGTTCATTGCAGTATTATTCACAATGGCCAAAAGGTAGAAGCAATCCAAGTGTCCATCAGCAGATGAATGGGTAAGCAAAATCCATAAAATAGAATATTATTCAGCCATTAAAAGGAAGGAAATTCTGACACATGCTACAATATGGATGAACCTTGAAAACATGCTAAGCAAAATATGCCAGACACAAGAGGACAAATATTGTATGATTCCACTTGTGTGAAGTATCTTGAGTAGGCAAATTCATAGAGACGGAAAATAGAATCGAGGTTAAAAGGGGGCTGGGCAGAGGGAGGAATAGGGAGTTATTGTTTAATAGGTACAGAATTTTTGTTCGGGATGATGAAAAAGTTTTGGAAATAGGTAGTGGTGATAGTTACACAATATTGTGGATGTAATTAATGCCACTGAGTTGTACACTTGAAAGTGGTTAAAATGGCTAGTTTTATGTTATATTTTTTTTACCACAACTTTTAAATTTTCATGTAATATACAGGAAGCGTTGAATTATATACTTTAACGTGTGAATTGTATGTTAAATAAATTTTATCTCAACAAAGCTGTTAAAAAATGTAGTACTAAAAATGCAAGTACAGGGACTTCCCTGGTGGCGCAGTGGTTAAGGCTCCGTGCTCCCAATGCAGGGGGCCTGGGTTCAATCCCTGGTCAGGGAACTAGATCCCACACGCATACCTCAACTAACAGTTTGCATGCCGCAACTAAGGAGCCCACCTGCCACAACTAAGACCCGGTGCAACCAAATAAATAATTTTTTTTAAAGTAATTTTTAAAAATGCAAGTACACGTTTCCCCCATTATCCCAAAGTACAATGTTCCTATGAAACCTTTCATAAACTGAAATAGTGTAAAGCAAAGAAGCAATTACCTAAGGATACATCTTGCTAATAAATTGAGATAAAGCACAGATGCTCACAGACACAGTTCAAAGCTGTGGCTGCTTGTTGCTGGGATGCTGAGTGTAGTTCCCCGGGAAGGGGTTGGCAGTGCCACTCTCGCTGCTGCTCAGGGTACCCACTGCATCTAAAAGACTTGCTGTAGGGACTTCCCTGGCGGTCCAGTGGTTAAGACTCCGTGCTTCCAATGCAAGGGGGCGTGGGTTCAATCCCTGGCCGGGGAGCTAAGATCCCATATGCCGCGCAGCATGGCAGCCAAGAAAATTTTTAAAAATAAATAAAAGGCTGACTGTAAAATGCTGAATGCTATTTTTGCTTTTCAACTTTTTTCATAAAAGCGAAAATCCTCTTCAGGTATCTTTCAGTTAGTGAAAACAGGTACTAATATAGGTCTTTTGTAAAATCAAATTTGAGTAAAGCAAACTTTTGGAGAGCAAACACAAGAAAACAGCAGAGCTGTCACTTACATTCCAGGAGTCCTTTGTCAGTCACATTACAAGGATAAAACTGACTGACGTATTCTGTTTCATTGATCTCATTTAAAATACTATTATAATAAGGTGTTTCTAGTAAAAGCAAAAATATGATTTGTATTGATAATAAAATTAAAATTATTTAATTGTTTAAAAATTAAGTGGGCTGGAAAATGTATCAATTTTGTGTTTGTGATGTGTTTATTTTGCAGATCTTGTTTAATTTATTGCTCAGAGGAAATCAAAATTGCCCAAGCAAGAGACTTCAAAGTTTTCTTGGAAGAAGAAACTTTTCTTCTACTCCTTCTCGGCCAGGTTCTTCCTAGGCTACAGCCATTCTCAATAGCAGAGCTTTTTCAAACGCATTCCACTTATCTTTAACTCTCAAAAACCTTTCAGTACTATGACCTGAATCTTACCAAATTGCCTAGTTATCTGACAAAGTAATAAGAAATCAGAAAGTTTTCCCACTGACGTCTTAACCTCAAAATCTTAATAAAACTATTTAAACCCTTTCCCTGAAGGAAGGGAATTATGGAATAGGAACAAACTGGTCTTTTTTTTTTCTTTAACATCTTTATACAACTCTATCTAGTCAATTCTGTTATTTAAACAGGGCAGAAGTCAGCAAACTTTATCTTAAAGAACTAGATGATAAATATTTAAGCTCGTAGGTCATACAGTCTGTCACAACTGTGACATTGCAGCACAAAAGCAGTCACAGATAATAAGCACTAGTCCTCCTTATCCGTGGGGGATACATTCCAAGACCCCCAGTAGATACCTAAAACCTCGGATAGTACTGAACCCTATATATACTATGTTTCTTCCTCTGCATACATACCTATGATGAAGTTTAATTTATAACTTAGGCACAGTAAGAGAACAGTAACTAATAATAAATAGAACAATTATAACAATATATTGTAATAAAGTTATGTGAATGTGATATCTCTCTCTCAAAATATCTTATTGTATAAATTTAATGCCTTTTCCATCTTAACTAAGCACTTACCATGCACTGTGGCCATAACTTTTGCAGTTTGAGGTGCAACAGCAAACTAGCATGAATTTCTTTTTCCTTCTTCACAATTTCACGGATAGAAGATTCATTCTTACCGCAGATCTTAGCAACCTCGGCATACAATTTTTTTTCTTTCCTTATTAAGTTGAGAACTTTCACCTTTTCACTTAAAAGAGGGACTGTCTCTTTGGCAATTCTCTTGGGCATATCTGAATTGCCAACATCACTACTCTTGTGCTTTGGGGCCATTCTTAAATAAAATAAGGGTTACTGGAACACAAGCACTGCGATACTGTGGCAGTGAATCTTAGGGAAACGGCTAAGTAACTAACAGGTAGGATACGGCAGACAAAAGGATGATTCACCTCTGGGGCTGGATAGAGCGGGACTTGAGCTGTGATAGTTCACTCACCTCCTTTTATGCCCTCAGCCTTTTGCTTCCAGTACATGGCAATCTAGCCAAGTACAAAAGGGGAGGGAGAAGGAAGAGAGTCAGAAGCTAAGGGCTGTCAACTTCCAGGTGGCAGTGATTTACACTGGCCTTAAAGAATCTTTACAAGCACATGTACAACAGATTTTAATGCAAGGCTTTTGCCCTCCTCAGCTGATGGTGTCCTGAGTTGCCACAGGGGAGAAGCAACGTTCAAGATGACATGCAGAGGCTGCCTATGAAGAGGTTGTATTCATGAGTGAACGAAGGTGAATTGGCCCATAAGTCTCCTCCAGAGTGGTTCAAGCCTACTGCAGTAAAAGTATTGTAAAAAGAAAAAAAAGTAGTAGCTATTTCTTAAAATTATAATTTTCCAGGCATTGTGTAAACACATTATTTACCTCACCCCCTTTCCTTCTTAGATGCTACTGATGGCCTTATTTTACAGGTGAGCAAACTGTGTGAGGTTAAGTACATTTCCCAAAATCACACCGCCACCCTATGAAATAGGTACTCTGATTATTCCCGTTTTACAGATGAGGAAACTGAAGCAAACCTGGGATTTGCATCTGGGTCGTCCTGACTCCAGACCAGATCCCCAAGCTTCCAACACTGGGATTTATTGTCCCCTGTGATTACTGACTCGGGCACTGAAGTGTGTAAAAGTGTGATGGAGTAAGTGCTAGGCCCTGGTGAGAGATCCTGGAGAAGGCAGAGGTGGAAGAGACATTTCTTTTATGTCTGAAGGCCAGAGTTTTCAAATTTGAATTTTGAAAACTTTATACTTTATAAATACTCCAATCAAGAAATTGGTTAAAATTTAATAATAGGGCAAAATTTAATAGTAGATATCATTAGTTTCCATTTAGGATAAGGGAAAAAACAACCTCTAAAATAATAACAATAATAAGTAAGTAAAAGTGTAGAGGACTGGGGACGGACGTTATAGAGTTGTAGCTAACTGTCTCTAATTGCACATTAGCTGACTCAGGAATGCAAACGAAATAAATTTTCTAAGGAGAAGCACTCGGCCAGCTGTCAATTCCCTCTGAAGTAACTTATTGTTCTCAGGAAAAAAATAGATCCTGCACAGGTAAGGATAAATGTGATAAAAGGAAAAGTACTGAAATTAAGACCCAGGAATAATATCTACCTCACCCATATCTAAAATGTGGGGGGGAAATGCTTCCATAAAGTCACCCACGTCCTCAGCCATTTGTGACATGCCCCACAAACTTTCCCACATTTCTGAAGAACTCTGGAGTTACAACCTCTGAACTGTAGTGCTTCTAAATGAGCCTCAGTAGAGAGAGAGCCACTTTTACTCCTCCTTTCTTTTACTTTGGCTCCATTTCATCCCTTCTCTCCCAAAACCAATCTTCATACTGGGGACATGCCTCCTCGGCCACCCTTCCCCATCATGACTGACCTCTTTGTTTACTTCTATTCATCTCTGGGGCAAAAACTTCTGGACTACTGCTAAGATACAGCCATGGACGTCAGTTGTTTTTTGTCTGTCCATCATCCCTTCCTCCTTGTCTTCTGGTAAAAGAACTATGCTGACTTGGCAGATGGCCCTTCCAGGTTTCATTTGATTCTATGGAGGAGGGAAGCGGATTAAAATATACTTTGGAAGTACAATCAATGAAGCTGGTTAATCTCAATGAATTTGAGTTTCCTCGTCTATAAGATGAGGGGATTAGACCAAAGGCTCTTTAGAGGCACCTCCAGACTCAGATAGTCTGAGGGTTCTCTGAACTTCACCTAGGAAGAAGTCAGTCTGTCTGGTCCAGCCACGCCCTTTCAGGGAGGGGGTACCTGAAAAAAATTGTGCATCCAGGGAAATTTTGCTTCCATAAACTCAGACCCAAGGTTGTTCTCCTTCTCCTTATCAAAACCTACTTTCAGGATCCCACTGAAACTAAGAAGTAAAATAACTAACTGCTTACAGTTATAGTAAGCTCTTTGAAGAGCCACTCCAGCTAAGTGGCTCTTCGCTGGAATCTTCACATTTTAAAGGAGAAGCAAAACGTTAAACCATGATGAGCAATGTGTGGGGCAATAACTCTCAATATCACAATATGTAAACGGGTGAGTGTATGTGCATACGTGTACGTGTGTGATATTTATGTGTCAGTGTGTGAGTGAGCAGGCATGTATGCGAATGTGGATACTTATGCCACGTGTATGCATGCACATGCACTTGTGTCTCTATGTGCATGTGAGTGTGCTCATATTTGTGTTTTTGTGAGGCTGCGTGTGTACACCTGTGTGTATTGTATATACAATACATGCATACAAGTACTGTATATACATGCATACGAGTATGCATGCATGTGTGTAAATGTATATATGTGTGCACATAAACCCATGTGTGTGTTGTGTGCATGAGTATATACACGCATGTCCACATCCGTGTATGAGTGTGAGTGTGCATGTGAATGTTAGTGCGTGTGGGCATGCATAGTATGTTTGTGAGTGCGTGCGCGTGCCTCTGTGTGTGTGCCTGTGCAGGCACTAAAAGAGCCAGGTAACTCTGGAACTGTAGTTGCCGAAGGTGGGGGCGGGGAGTAAAGCACTGGGGTCCACAGTGTCCAGGAGCCAGGCCAGCTCAGCCTAGCAGAGGGCACTGGGGAGGGAGAAAGGCTTTCTCTGCACCAAGGAACTCTACACCAGAGTTGTAACAACATTGTTCTTTGCTGACGGGGCCACCAAGGAACAGTGGTCACACCGTGTGTCAAGTGCCTGGTGCCCAGCTGTGGATAGGAGAGGAGGCCACATCTCCCAAGCTGCCCCGCCTTGCTTTAGGCCAGGAACCACAGCAACAGGAAGGAAGAGACCTCCCAATAGGTCCTTTTCTCTGTCTTAATAGACAGAATCTAGGGCAGAGCCCCAGAGCCAGATGCTCCTGGACAACCTGGCTTCGAGGATGGAATCCATGGTCAGGCCAGTTTAATATGAAACTTGATCTTTTCACAGCACTCAGACAATGGAATGCCAGTGTTTCCCCTCAGTCCCCCAGAAGTATGAAGACAGAGCCCTACCAGCCCCCAGGGAAGTAAGAACCAGGTTTTTTTGGATGCTAATCATTCTGGCTGGGTTTTGAGAGCTCTGGGAACTCTTGTGAAAGAGGGAAGAATTCAGAGAAGAAAGGGGCCTCCTGCCCGACCACGTGGAGGTCTGAGGGCTGGCTGGGGATAGAGGAGGTCGAGAGGGTGGTTATATGGTGGGAGTAGCAGGGGAAATGGCCCAACAAAGGTGAGGCCTCCTTGTTTGGGAAGCACAGAGATGGAGGCTGGAGGTGGCAGAGTCTTGGGAGGCTCCCCTGCGAAGGACAGTGTTCAAAACCTCCTCCAGGAGTCACTTGGGAGCCGAATCACCTAGTGAGCATCTCCCTCCACCTATCCCCAGGGCTTGACATGGTTCCTCCTGGGAACCTGAAGAGGACTTGCCCTCATGGCTCTCACCTGGCCCTCGCCCCACCCCATCAAGGCCGTGGGACTTGACTCCATACCCATCTGATTATCCTGTGTGGACATACTCCAGCCCCAGGATGCCCATGGCCCTGAGGAAGAGGGCAGGAGTCCTGGGCACCTAGCAGCAGTTGGTGATGTCACCATCACCTATACTTGGAGGGCTCATGAACTTGGCCCCTGAGCCAGTTCAACAGTTAACAAAACCCTGTTTCAGAGTTTTCAGGGGAGAAAGGGGCTCAGGCTATCATGGGGGCAGGTGTTAGTCATTTAATATGCTTTTTAAAAATTTTATTTATTTATTTATTTATTTATTGGCTGTGCTCAGGCTTTTTCTAGCTGCGTGGAGCAGGGGTTACTCTTGGTTGCGGTGCGCGGGCCTCTCATTGCTGTGGCTTCTCTTGTTGCAGAGCATGGGCTCTAGGCAGGCGGGCTTCAGTAGTTGTAGGACACAGGCTCAGTAGTTGTGGCTCGCGGGCTCTAGAGTGCAGGCTCAGTAGTTGTGGCGCACGGGCTTAGTTGCTCCGCGGCATGTGGGATCTTCCCAGACCAGGGCTCGAACCCGTGTCCCCTGCATTGGCAGGTGGATTCTTAACCACTGTGCCACCAGGAGGTTAAGACTCTGTGCTCCCAATGCAGGGGGCCCAGTTTCGATCCCTGGACAGAGAACTAGATCCCGCACGCCACAACTAAGAGTTCACATGCCACAACTAAAGGTCCCGCACGTGGCAACGAAGATCTCGCAGGCTGTAACTAAGACCTGGCGCAGCCAAATAAATAAATAAATGTTAAATAAATAAATAAATTAAATGAATGTGACCTTACTTTGTACCCCACGCTTGGAAAACAGATGTGACTGTCCCATTGGTTTTGAAGGTACCATCTCTCAAGGGATTGGGTATGAGAAAGGGGGAATTTCAGCTTCAGGCCTGGCCAGGCCTATGAGCGCACATGTGCACACTCACACACCCACACACACACACCCCTTCAGGATTTGTCACTTTCTGAGCTTAGAGATCCTGCCTCTCTCTGCCTCTTAGCATTTCACAAATAGGAAATCAGTTCCAGCTGAGCAGTTGGGAGAGCTCTCACATTTCTGGGAGGAGCTCAGGTTTCCCTCGGTTGGCCTAGTTCCCTGACTCTGTACTCTGCCGGGGGGACCCCCTCCTTCAGCCCAGTGACCACACCAGGCAGCAGCACTTGGAGCCAGCAGCTGCCTATCAGCTGCTCAGCTCCCCTGGGCATGGGGTCTTCTGCCACAGCCCTGCCCTCCCTGTGTTATTCTTCTCCCAGGTGAGCATCCCAGCAGCCCACCCAGAGCCCCTCTGGGCAGAGTACTTAGCAACAACTCCTTTTAACTCCACCCGGTGCCCCAGGTTTGGTGAAGACAGCCTTTTCTCCTGTTTGGCCAGTCTGAGGCCCAGCCTCCCATTAACACTTCCCACCCACAGCAAAGACCAAGAACCTTAGAAACTGGATAAAGCAAAAACCCTGAAGCAGCGTAGAGCCAAATGATTCATCAGTTCCAACATATTTTCCTTTCCAAAGGGCCCACTGTGGGCACCAGAGTATTATTTTTCGCTGCATTGGGTCTCAGTTGCGGCACGTGGGATCTTTTGTTGTGGCACACAGGCTCCTCTCTAGTTGTGGTGCGAGGGCTTCTCTCTAGTTGCAGCGCACGGGCTTAGTCGCCCCATGGTATGTGGGATCTTAGTTCCCAGACCAGGGACGGAACCCACGTCTCCCGCATTGGAAGGTGGATTCTTAACCACTGGACCACTAGGGAAGTCCCAACTCCCTGTTTTTAAATGTTGGCAACTAACTCAGATATTTATGATTAGACCCAGAGACTAAATCAACCAAAAAACTGGGTTCCCCCAGTCCTTGAAGAAGTTTCCTTCGAACCTTGACAAGAGATGAGGAAAATATTTATATCCTCGTCTTCTAGGGCAGCTAACTACAGAAGGTGGGATAAAATCTTTAAATTTCCATATTAAATCAGTACGATCTTTCAGAACCTACCAGACTCATCATCATCATCATCATCATCATCATTATAATTCCATCTTTGCATAGTTCTGACCTTTAGAACAAGCTGTATTCTAGTGAATTAAAATCTGGGACTTTTAGTTGAAAACTGGCAGTTTTAATTCAGTGCAAGAAATACCACCACCAAAAAGAGTCCGCACCCTTATAGATGCTGACTGAGCACTCCTCCCCACTCCCCCACTCAAAGCTGGCTCTTTTCCAGGCTCGTCATCAGCAAAGCCTCCTCTGCCCCACTCCCCACCTCACTCCCAGCATTGTCTGCTGCCATCACCCACTCCCTGGGGTTCCCAAAGCACAGAATGCCCTTGCTAAGCTGCTTCCTCCCTGAATGATTTTCTGGCCTCCCCTTCCAAGGCCTCCTCCCCCCACCCCACTCCTCCCCACCCCGTCCTCACCAGGGACCAGCAGGTGGAGGCTTGCCTGGGCTTCCTTCTGTATGAGATAGAAGAAGGGAGTGGCTGAGGGCTGTGAGTTGGTTTTCCGAGTCCCAGGATCATACCAGAGCTTTCAGAGTCTTGCTGCAGAGCACCTGCCACAAACACTCCACCAACACACACAGACACTCCACCAGTAGCCTCCAATCAAGGATTAGACCTCCTTTATCTTTCTGGGAATATTACTGGGCTCTCCCCAGAAAAACTCCAGGGCAACTCTCCAAAGCTTCCTATACGCTATACTATTTCATTATGTACTTTTTTGCTCCTTTAATAAATATTTCTTTCTGAACTCAGGCCAGTCCTGCTATGCATTCATGCCCAAGCAGCATCTGCCCCTCCCCAAGTGCTGGGTGGGACTCTGGACCAGGTAAAGTCCCCAAGCATCTATGGGTGTTGTATCAAACCAGCCCAGCCTTGCCTAATCATCTGCGGTGGCAGCTTGCTAATGAAAGCCTTGTGACAGAGAAGAGTGAGGCTTGTCTGAGAGGTGGCTGCCCCGACAGCCCCAAGGTGCAGCTGAAAAGGGCTCACTCACCTCGCTGCCGCAGCCCTGCCGACCCCGATCCCAGCGCTCAGCCATGATAAGAAGAGGCTTCCAGGTGGCAGCGAGACTTGGCCACCACGGAGCCCTCCCTGGTGGCCCCTACATCCTGCCCAGGTTCAGCCCTGCCTCAGCATTCGGATCCTCCATGGACTCCCTGGTGAGTGAGTGCCCTGCTTAGCCAGATGCTCAGCCCTTCTCCTGGGGGCCACGGTGTAGAGGGCACCCTGAATCTCCTCTTCCCAGATTGTGGCCGGGGCAGGTGAGCAGTTTGTTGGGAGCTATTTGATTTGGCAAAGGAAACCAAGTAGCCCAGATCCACAACTAAGACTACCAGGTGACTTTCATCCTGATCTGAATCTTGTGTGGCCACCACTCACTTTCCTCTTATGGGACTCAGACCGTTGCAGCTGAGTTGCGACACCCCCAGACAAAGGACCCTGTGTGTGGCCGACTGCCCATGGGTGCATTTGGTGCGTGAGCATCCGGCATCACAGAGGACTCCTCCTCATCCCACAGAAGGTACCACACCACTGTGGGCGCCCAAAACAGGTTTCAAAGGAGCCCCCCTTCCCCGGGCAGGCCCACGGCTATGGACAGAGCTGGAGTAGCCCCTGAGGTGAGGGGGTGGTAGCAGTGATCCTCACCTGTGGTCACACCCCCAGGGTAGACAGTGTCTCAGGATGAGCTCTAGTCTGACCATCAGCTCGCACACTCACAAGCTTGGCAACCTTAGCCGTGTTTCTTCAGTTTCCCCATCTGGAAGGTGGGGCTAATACTAGCCGTTCTCAGCCTCAAAGAATAGCTCACAGGCTTTAAAACAGGACAATTTTAATGCGCCACCACAGAGCAGCATGCCTCTAACTGTCAGCCCCCATGCCTTTCCTTCCCTTCCTTTGCACATTAGTGTCCCCTTCCCTGGTCACCCCACAGGAGTCCCCAAGGGCCATTTCCCTCAAGTCAACACTGGCGGAAGGGATTAAGGAGCCCAAGAACCCAGGAGCACACTACCCACAGGTCCCGAAGCCCAAGCAGCAGCCCACCTCCCAGGAAGCTGTCTAGTCTCCCTGATTTTTCCTGCCCAGGTCTCAAGATTCTGTCAGGAGAAGACAGATTTGAAGAATTACACCCTCCCCAATGCCAGCTGGTGTCCAGACATGCTGAACCTGTACCACGAATTTCTGGAGAAGACTAAGGCCGATGGCTGGATCAGACTGCCCTCCTTCAAGTCCAACAGAAACCACATCCAGGGGCTCAAGCTCCCATTAGCGTTAACGGTTACCTCAGGTAAGGCCTGGCCGGAGAGGGCCCATCGGCACACATGCACCCCAGCCCACCAGGGTCAGATCAGCCAGCCCCTTTCCCTGTGGTCAGAGTTGCTCAAGAAGGAAATTCACAAGCTCTGGGCCAGTTCTCAGCCAGAAGTTTTTTCTGCTAACTCCACCCCTCCCACTGCAGCCCCAGGCAGGTGGATGAGAAAAGCATCCTCTCAGGCCCCTGGCTCCCCTCCTCCCAGGGGAAGAGAGCACACCCTAGCAGCTGCCTCTGCTCCCAGCCCAGAGTGCACCCACTGGAGAACTGCTGACTCAGCTCCCTGCCCCGCTGCCTTCTCACCCGGGCTGCTTCCCTTATAGTCAAGCCTTATCCCAAGTCCTCCTCCCCACCCAACAAAGGTCTGAGGACTCCCCCTTGCCCACTGCAGACCTCCGCACACCATCCCTGCTCTGCTAGGCCCAGAGGCTCTCCTGAAACACCCACGGATCAGAGTGACAGAGTTTTCCACTTTGATCTCTCTGCGTGTGCGTGTGTGTGAGCACGTGTGTGTGTTAACTTGTCTCTCTCATTCACATATGTGTTCTTCCAGCCCAGCGATGAATGGGTGGTACATTGGGTTTAGGGAAAAAACAAAGCAGGCGCACCAAAATTTTTTGAAGACTTTGGATTCCATCCAAAAAGGATATAGTTCTTATAGTCGCCTTGAGAAAAATAATCAGAACTCTGGGGGACTCTTCTGCACTTATTTTTCTGTTCAGTATTGTTATTTTGAATTATATGTGAATTAAATGCCATACACTTTAATTTTCAATATTTAAGGTCTCTTCAAGTCTGACCTGCCCCTGACCTACATCTACTCTCAGCCAGGGAACTTCATGAGTGTTTCTTCCTCAAGACCAGGGCTCCCTGAGGACAGAGCTGTGTCCCCACAGACTCGGGGCTCCCTGAGGACAGGGCTGTATCCCCTTCAGACTGAGGGCTCCTTGAGGACAGGGCTGTGTCCCCCTCAGACCGAGGGCCCTGAGGACAGGTCCGTGCCTTGCTCTCCAATTGAAGGCTCCCTGAGAGCAGAGCCTGTATGTCCTCTGGTTCTCTCCTCAACCCTGTACCTGAGGCCGGGCTCCATCCATGCTGCTGAACCACTGGCCTTTCATCCTGACTGGGCCCCATGCCCTCACGCACACCTTTCTTCAGCTGTGTCACTCCCCATCTCTCCCCAGACAAAAGTGACTGTCGCATCTTCACCAGGTGTATCGAAACGGAAGGACAAGGTTACGAGTATGTCATCTTTTTCCACTCATCCAAGAAGAAGTCTGTCTGTCTTTTCCAACCAGGCCCCTACCTGGAGGGGCCCCCCAGGGTAAGGCCACAGGCAGGCCTGGGGGGGACATCTTTGCTGCTTCCTGGGCTTGGCTCAGGAGATGGATTGGGTGCAGCCAGGCTCTGGGATCTGTACCTTTCTCTAAGGAGCTGGGTTGGGAGTGGGGGGCTCTGGGCTCCAGTCTCACAGTATCAGACTTGGAAGGATATTCCGTCATCTGGTCCAGTCCCCACTGTGCAGATAATAAAGAGCCTCCTTATTCAGGTCTGGGAATTTTCCCCTAAGAAGGGGTCTTAGAAGCCACTTTGAGAAGGATGTATTGGACTTGGAAGAAGACAGGATCTGGAGTTAGGAGCCAGGCTTCCAGTCCTGCTCTGTCAGGCTTGCTTGGAGACACCGAGCAAGCAACTTAACCTCTAGCCTTCGGTCTCCTTACCTAAATCTTTTTTTTTTTTTTTAATTTATTTATTTATTTATGGCTGTGTTGGGTCTTCGTTTCTGTGCGAGGGCTTTCTCTAGTTGTGGCAAGCGGGGGCCACTCTTCATCGCGGTGCATGGGCCTCTCACTATCGCGGCCTCTCTTGTTGCGGAGCACAGGCTCCAGACGCGCAGGCTCAGCAATTGTGGCTCACAGGCCTAGTCGCTCCGCGGCATGTGGAATCTTCCCAGACGAGGGCTCGAACCCGTGTCCCCTGCACTGGCAGGCAGATTCTCAACCACTGCGCCACCAGGGAAGCCCTCCTTACCTAAATCTTGATGCAATAATATCTACCTTCCAGAATAGCTAATAGATATGATATTATGGGCCTATATGTATGTGCTCATAAACCATAAAGCACAATATAGCTATCAGGGCATCTATCCAAACTTCACCTTCTATCCATGGGCAAACTGAGGCACACAGAGGTAAGTTATCTTGCCCAAGGTAGCACAGGAAATCAAGGTCAGGACCAGGACTCTAATCCAGGAGCTGGGACTCCAAGTCCGTTGCTTCTTCCACTGTACTCCATTGCCTCCAAACTGGGAATAGACCCGGGAAAGAACTCACACTGGACATAAATACATTCACGAGGGAAATCAGGCTGGCTCTGAGCTTCTTGCCCGAGAATACTGGGTCACCATGTCCACGGTTGTCTGCCTTCTCCATCCTTGTTCCTGCTTTAGACACTCACTGAATGCTATTGTTGGTGTCAGAATTCCTGCAAGGGAGAAGAGGGAGGAGGGGGGAGGAGAAGCTTTAGGGTCCCAAGGCCTGAGAGAGACTCAGTTGCAGTTAAACAGAATTCAAAGAGCTTAATAGATGTCAGCACCTCTACAGGCCATGGATTCATACTGCAGCCCTTTGTCATCTTGGCCATCCTTAAGGTATCTTCCGTGGGGACACTGATTCCCACACTAGTGCGGGCAGACACTGGGGGACTAGGTCAGAGCTCTACCCAGGCCATGGGTCCCCTCCCTTCTGAAGAGGAAAACCCCCAAGAAGGCAGGGTTAGGGTGGAGTGTGGCTTACTTTATTTAGGGCCTCATGGAGGTGGGGCAGTGGAGTCAGAGGGGGACCACGCAACACTGAGGCCAGAGGACTGAGGGGGTCCAGAGAAGAAATTAGCACCGAATTAGAAAAACCCAGTTCAGTCTATCTCCTGGGTAAGGAAAAACCCAGTTCCTCCCTGCTACGTCTGTCTTTCCTGTGAGTCTCCTTTACTCTCATATAGAACACTTCCCTTCTGACACTTCTGGTCACCAAATGTTCGCAGATTTTTCCCCACAACAAGCAATGCTCTGTGACACCAGCTGGGTGTCCTACAATTTAACTCCATTCTGACACTGTCTACCTAGAGGTAGTGTCAGATCCCACAGGTTAAAGTCTCAGTCCCAAAGACTGCTTCCACCCTTCTTCAGGTGCCAATGGCAAGTGTAGGTCCCCAGGTTACCCACAACTTCTGTCTGATTTGGCTACAATTGGTGGTTCCCAGAACCCTCTCCTGTGGTTGGATTAATTTACTAGAACCACTCACAGAACTCAGAGAAACACTTATATTTACCAGTTTATTAAAGATATGATAAAGGATGAACATCCAGGTGGAAGAAACCCATAAGGTAAGGTCTGGGAGAATCCCAAGCTCAGGAGCTCCCATCCACTGCGGAGTTGGGGGGCGTCACTCTTCTAGTGTGGGTGTGTTCGCCAACCTGGAAGCTCTCTGAGCCCCATACTAACTGGAATTCTTATGGAGGCTTCGACACATAGGTATGATCAACCATTAACTCCATTTTCAGCCCTTCTCTCTTCTCAAGAGAATTGGGGGAGGGGCGGGGGGCAGGACTGAAAATTCCAAGCTTCCAATCATGGCTTGGTCTTTCTGGTGACCAGCCCTCAACCAGGAGCCGGCCCGGAGTCACCTCATTAGAACAAAAGACACTCCTATCACCCAGGAAATAGAGGGTTTCAGGAGCTCTGTGCCAGGAATCAGGGGCAGAGACCAATATTTGTATTTTCTATTATCTTGACAAGTACCCACCCAGCCCCTAGGCAATGAGGCGGGGTAGGCTTCTGGCTGGCCAAGAGCTACCCTGCAGCACCTACACACTTGCGGATGGGTCTCCTGCCTGGCCAGCGAGGACAACAAGGGAAGAGCAGGCTTAGGGTTCTTTGGCAACAACTCTTCCCCTCCTGCAAGCAATATGGGGAGGGAGGTGACTAGAAGCGTACAAGAGGTTTTGCAAACATTACCTCATTTGATCTGATGAGATAGAAATTATTTTTATTCACAATTCACAGTGAGAAAACTAAAGCACAGAAAGGTTTAGCAACTTGCACAAGATCAAACATGTAGTGAAGGTGGAGGCAAGGAGTCAAACCAGGTGGGTGTGGTTGCATGGCCCCCAGCTGGGTGCCTTTCTATTGTCCCCAGCTTAACCAGCAATGGAGCTTTGGCATGCAGGTCAGCTTACACAAGTGAGAATGAGAGTTTTATGTGCTGTACATAAAGCACATGTTGGCATCATCCTGCTGAAGCTGGCTCTCGGCTTTCCACGGCAGCACTGCTCGGGAGTCTATCTCGTCAGCACTTTATAGGTCCTAAGTTAAGTTCCACGTTTACCCACCTTGCAAATGTGGGCTCAGCACTGGCCATAGTGACTGGTGAGGTGAGAGCTGGCCCAAGGTCATGGTTTAGAGACTAAAGCCCAAAAGTTCAGGGGCTTTTCCATTCCCTGTAGGAGTGCACCTTTCCAAATTATGGTAGTTGCCACCAGTAATTAGCTGATGAATCTGAAAAAGGTTTTTCCATTAACTCTAACAACAAAAAAAGTGTTTTTCCTGGTGAAATAAAATCATGGTATCAGTGGTTGCTAACACATGCTGTAGCAACATGGAAGAAAAATCAGTTGATTTTGACTGGTTTGATCAGACGGGATCCAGATCTGTTTCCTTTCCCTTCCTGGGGAAAGATGGAGGTGGGGTGGTTCCAGCCCTGGCCTTGCTCCCTGCCCCCACCCCTAGGTTTGCCCACGGAGGGTCACTGGCTGCCATGATAGACGAGACCTTCTCTAAAACTGTTTACCTGGCTGGAGAGGGGCTGTTCACACTAAATCTCAGCATCAGGTTCAAAAAGTAAGTACGGGGCTTCCCTGGTGGCGCAGTGGTTGAGAATCTGCCTGCCAATGCAGGGGACACAGGTTCGAGCCCTGGTCTGGGAAGATCCCACATGCCGCGGAGCAACTAAGCCCGTGTGCCACAACTACTGAGCCTGCACGTCTGGAGCCTGTGCTCCACAACAAGAGAGGCCACGATAGTGAGAGGCCTGCGCACCGTGATGAAGAGGGGCCCCCACTTGCCGCAACTAGAGAAAGCCCTCGCACAGAAACGAAGACCCAACACAGCCAAAAATAAATAAATAAATAAATTTAAAAAAAAAAAAGTAAGTACGGATCCTTGGGGTGTTGGCCGTTGAGGGGACAGCCATGCGTGGCAGTTGAGGTGTAGAAGTCCGGCCTGTCACTCTCCTTCCCCAGCCACGCGGTCCTCTGGTTCCCGGCCGGGATGCAACCTCTGCTGTCAGACTCTGGTTGCTGGCAGATGGGCCCTGAGCCCAGAGCCACTTTAGTCCTTGAGGCAGGGTGGGATGAAGAGAAGGATGGGGGGACAGAGAGGTAAAGGGATGGCGGCCAGGGGTTCATGTGAGGGAGGGGCTAAGCCTCCTCCTCTCCCAGCTTGATCCGCGTGGGCTCTCTGGCTGTGCTGAACATTGACGTGGAAAAGATTGAGGACCAGAAGCTTTACATATCCTGTGTGGCCCAGAGCGTGGACCAGCAGACAGTTTACGCCAAAGCTTCAGGTAGAAAGGTCCTCAGCCTCAGCCCCAGGCCCTGTCCTGCCACCGCGACACCCAGAACAAATAGAAGGGGAATGTTAAGGATCCAGTCCCAAGCTGGGGTCCAGCTTTTTAGAGTGGGGTTGGGTACTTGCGGGAGACACAGACAAAGTGAGGGAAAACCCAACCAGGATTTTTTTTTCTATGTGTGAGTGGCCCAACCTGTACCACAGGAGAGGACCCAGGTACTGAGTAACGGGGTGCAAATGCTCTGAGCACCCCATCAAGCTCCTACCATCTGTGCTCTGGCTCCTGCCACTTGGCTCCCTCTTCTCTTGCAGGCACTTTCCTCCAGCTGCAGCTGGAAGAGGATTCATCTCAATACTAGACACTATGCCTTCAGGAGAGCCTACTGCCAACCGCCTTGCCTACCTGGGACACACCCCAGAGCAGCGAGGGGTGTCCGGGAAGTAACTGGTGAAGTGAGGGAGAAGGCACTTACTTTTGCATAAATAAAGTTTCACAGCCCCATTTGCAGTCCAAGACCCTTCTGCAGTTGGAAATCAAAATCCTTCCAGGGCCTTCCACATACCCACCTTCCCATCCAGCACCAATAGAAGTGATGTACTGAGATCTGCCAGGGACCAGGCACTGGGTGAGGCACCAAGCACACCGTGATGAAAGACGGGGCCCCTGGCCTCGAGATGCACAACCGTGGGCCGGGAGCAGAGTGCCCCATCAGCTCCTCCCCCCTCACCGTGGCTCTGGTTATGGGTGCAGTGCAGACACAAAGGTGGGGGGGGCAGTCAATTTTACTCTAGGAAAGCGATCAAAGAAGGCTTTCTAGAGGAAGCTGTGCTTGAACTGAGTCTCAGAAGTTAAGTGGTGTCCACCGGGCAGGCAGGGGACTATTCCAAACAGAGGGACTATTGCGAGCAAAGGCACAAAGGGATGAAAGAGCACAGCGACTTTGGAGAACAGAAAGGTGTTGAGTGGGGCAGGAGTCTAGGGAAAGAGAAGGGGGCAGGACAGGTGCAGGCCGTGGAAGGCTCCTTAAACCCTGCAATGGAGCTTGAACTTTGTCTGGTAGGCAACAGGGAGCCTTTAAAGTGTTTGGGCTAGAGAGTGACATAAAGTTTTGTTTTTTCAAAAGATGACTCTGGTGGCAATAAGAGGTCAGCAAGACTGAAGGTGGGAGCACTGGTTAGGAGACCCTTGCAGGGCTCCAAACTAGAGATAGGAAGGACCTGACATGGTTCAAAGCCATGAAGATGAGAGATATGGAAAATGTTGCAAACAAAAGAGTACAGAATTTTGCCACTAATTGTATGTAGTGGATCTGTGAAGGGGAGCCTTCAAGGATGACTCCAAGTTTCCAGCTTGGTGGTTCCAGGTGGCATCATTGGGAATACAGGGGAGCAGGTTTGAGGTGGGGGAAGATAATGAGTTCAGTTTCACACGCATTGAGCTTGAAGTGCCCATGGAACTTCCATCACATGGTGATCACCAGCAGGACCCTGGATATTGTAATTTGGAACTCAGAATTGATGACATACTGACTCGATTTGTAAGTCATCAATATAAAATCTGACATGGAATCCCTGGGAGTGGATTATGCAGAATGAAAGTGAAGAGGAGGCAAGGGGTGTGAGAGTGACAGGATGGGAGAGAAAGGAAGGATAGGGAAAGGGGTCAAAGACAGAACCTTTGGTCACACTAAGGCTTAAAGCTGGGGCAGAGAATCAAAAACCCAGTAAGGAAGCCAAGAATAGGACAGGATGGACCATCCTTAAGAAGGCGAGGTCAACAGTATCAAATGCTAAATAGAAGGCAAGGTAGATGGGAACTAAAAAGAGGCCTTTGGACTTGGCAGAGAGGAAGGTGGTGGTCTTCTTTGCCAGGAGGTGGGAACAAAATCCAGATTATGGTGGATGAAAAAATGAATGGGAATGACAAAGCGAAGCTAGATGATTCTTTCTAGGAATTTTGTTGTTGTTGTTGTTGTTACGTTATTTAAAGAAAGAGATTTGAGTATATTTATAAATTGCTTTGGAAGGATCCAGTGGAGAGAGGCTGAAACCCTAGGAGAGAGAGAGGTGTCATCCAACAGAACAGCTATCTGGTCTTAGAGACGGATCCAGAGCACAAGTGGAGACAGGAGTCACAGGACAGCATCAACATGACTCTGAGACCAAAAGGAAGAAGTGGGGGGTACAGAGCAGGATGGAAAGTTGCCAGGATTTATGCCAGAGCACCTCGACTTCCTCAGTGAAATAGGAGGCAAGGCCATCAGTGGGGAAAGAGGTCCGGAGGAAGGGCAATGATTTGGATAAGCCACGGTGGGGGTCAGGAAAACAAACTGACCAAGTACATGTGGGCTGAGGCATGCTGAAGGCCCAGCTGCTGGTGAAAAGCAGGTATCTGGAGTGGCACCAACCTGGAGTGAAAGGAAGGTGTGAACCAGCCGGCAAGACCCAAGGGCAATGGCGGACGAGTCAGGTGAGCACAGTGGTAACGGAGGGAAAAGAGCAACATGGCTGGTGCACATTTCTAAGGAGGAAAGGTTTGATGTGAGGGGGGAAGAACAATGGACTGGAGGAGGCAATGGCCACCCAGGAGAAGCCTGTACCTCCTCTGGGCCTGCAGAGGAGAGGGGTGGGAAACTGAGCAGCTTCCACAGGGATAGGCAGGATTCCATCAAGGCCAGTAGGTGGAGGGGATGTCCAGGAAGAGGTCAAAGGTTAGAGGAGTTTTACCAAAGAGTGAGAGCTCCAAGTGACATGTCATAAAGGATTTTATTATTAGGTATGGTAATGCCAAATGCTGAAACAGATTAACCTTTACGTCTCCATAATCTAACCTGTATCTTAAATAGACTGTACTTTTCACTCACACAAAGTCCAATTTTTGGTGTCTAGCAGTCATTCAGGAACCTGACTGACAAGCATGATGCAACACATGATTTCCAAAGTCATCCTGGGTGTTGACATCCAGTTGCCAGAAGAGAGAATAACAAGGGAGGTTTAGGGGGCCAAACTTCAAAGTGTTTCCTCAGTCACAAGACTCCACCAAACTGCAAGGGAGGTTGGCTGGAAAATATGATCTAACTATATGTTTCAGAAGAAAGAGAAATAGGTTTGGGGCTTCCCTGGTGGCGCAGTGGTTGAGAATCTGCCTGCCAACGCAGGGGACACGGGTTCGAGTCCTGGTCTGGGAAGATCCCACATGCCGCGGAGCAACTAGGCCCATGAGCCACAACTACTGAGCCTGCGCGTCTGGAGCCTGTGCTCCGCAACAAGAGAGGCCGCGATAGTGAGAGGCCAGCGCACCGCGATGAAGAGTGGCCCCCGTTCGCCGCAACTAGAGAAAGCCCTCGCACAGAAACGAAGACCCAACACAGCCAAAAATTAATTAATTAATTTTAAAAAAAAGAGAGAGAAATAGGTTTGGTAAGTAGCTAGCAGCCACTGCCTTAGTTTGAAAGGAGGATAGGCAGAGGAGGGATGGGTCTGTGTCCAAACCCTCATCCTAACAAGTGAAGAATTCAAGTTCAGGCCTCAGCTAAGATTCCAGGACCTGGGACTAGGGCTGGGGATTCAGGGGATCATAGAGAAGGAAGTTTTTGTGGCATGGAACAGGGTCAGAGAGTTGGACACAAATTCAGCAGTGGTGGAGAGGTGGGTGGATCAGGTTCTCTTTCTAGTAACTAGACCACACACTTCCTAAGCCATCAGTCTTGAATAACGAGCAAAAGATTGGTTGGCATGGATTTGAAGGCACTTGATCCAGTGCCCTCCAAAAACAGGAGACTTACTAGAGGCCATAGCCAGAAATCTTGTGGCAGCCAACTATGCCCTCCCCCATATACTCACAGAAAAACTCTTTCTCCTGTGTTTTCACAGTTGCCTTTGATAACCTATTAAGCCCAGAGTCTAAATCAGTGTATACCAAAAACATATAGTCCTTTATTCATGGTCAAAAAGGACCTAATCTTCATTTAAACACTTCCAAGAGAAGAAGGGAAATATGTTCTATCCTTCCTATGCAGTCAAAAAAAGGAAGGAAACCAAAACAGTGGTACTTGGAAACTCAAGTACAGCTTGCTTCCCTCTTCTCTCGTCTGGAAACTGGATGTCAACACCCAGGATGACTTTGGAAGTCATGTGTTGAGGATTTCAGAGGTTGGATGCACACTGTCACTTCTCTACTGGGGCCAGCTTCTAACAGAAACAGGCAAAAGCTGGAAATCTACAGAGGTAGGAGGCTCTCAGTCAAGGCCCCACAGCCAGGCTGGGAGTGTCAGCCTTGACTGGAGAAGGCCAAGTGGGCAGGCAGGGATCTTGGTAAGGGGAATGAGGTCTTCAGCTGCTGGAGTACTTCTCTAGTGTCGAGGGCTTTGACAGACGCCTCTCTTCTCCCAGGAGGCCAAGTATTGCAGCTTTCTAGGCAGAAACAAGGGGAGTTTCTGCCTCCACACTTTAAAAACCAATTCCATGTGTAGTGCATTCATTTGGAATACAGCTACTACATAGGTAGATGGGGTGGAATCCAACAGGCCATCCAGGCAAATGTGACAGCTTATTCTGCTTGAATCAGCTTATTCTGCTTGAAGGATATGTGTTTTCCAAATGTCTGAATCAAGTGCCAAGAGAAACCAAAGAGTGAATAAGGCAATTGTAAGACCAACCAGTTCCAGAAGGCAAGGGACATCAATAGTTCATACCAGCTCTTAAAGAAGGAGCCCCTAAGGTCTTCCTGAAACTAAGACCGCAGAGTTAGGTCATTTATCACGGGTCCTAGGTGAGGAGCCAGAGCTGCAAGACACGGTATATCACCAACCCTATCACCTGCCAGCACCTGCAGTGAGCATTGGTGGCCAAGTCATGCTGCCTGAGGCCACCGCTCAAAGACACAGGACAATTTAGCCGAAAAGCCCAGGGAGTCTTGTAGCAGTTGTCTGCCGACCTGGAGGAAAAGTCTGTCCCCTCTGTGTCTCTTCATCTGGCTTGAACCCAGGAAAGCACTCTGTACTGCCCAGTCCTCTAAGTGTCCCTCTACAATGGCACTGGCGAGAAAAAGGAGGTCAAGGCCCTGGGTCACCTACATAGTTCTTTCCCTTTTTCTTTTTTTTTTAAATAAATTTTATTTATTTATTTATTTTTGGCTGCATTGGGTCTTCGTTGCAGTGTGCGGGCTTCTCATTGCGGTGGCTTCTCTTGTTTGGGAGCACGGGCTCTAGGCGCACGGGCTTCAGTAGTTGTAGCATGCGGGCTCAGTAGTTGTGGCTTGCAGGCTCTAGAGCGCAGGCTCAGTAGTTGTGGCGCACGGGCTTAGTTGCTCCGAGGCATGTGGGATCTTCCCGGACCAGGGCTCAAACCCGTGTCCCCTGCATTGGCAGGCAGATTCTTAAACCACTGTGCCACCAGGGAAACCCACCTACATAGTTCTTGAGTGGCAGCAATGGTGCTGGAAGAGGTGAGGAGGCCACATCCCGGGTCCTCATTCAAGGGAGAAGCTCTGCTCAATTATGAAGACCCCTGGGGTACAAGCAAGAACAGTGCTCTTTAAGATAGAAGATCTGGGTTCTAGTCTCAACTCTGCTACTGTTTGGCCATCATTTCTTTTTGGGTCTGTTTCCTGCTCTATAAAAATGAAAGAGTAGATGAGGTGATCTCCAAGTTCCTGGTCTGATGTCTTATTGTTTGGCTACCCAGTGTGTCAGTCATTTGCTTGATTGCTCTCAGATCCCCACCCTTCCCCTACTCTGCCTTAGACTGCAGAGGGCTAGTGCTTACAATCTACATTTCCCAGTCTCCTTTGTCATCTGGCTTTGGAAGGCTCTGGTGGCAGACTGGAAGGTGGGAAATAAAGAGATGTAAGGGTATTTCTCCCCTTCTCTGTTTTGGGAGGCAACTCAAGTAGTGGTTGTGTCTCCATGGTTACAGATCCTGCTAGACAGCCTTCACCTTCCTATTTGCCTTTTTTGTTCTTCCACCACCTTGGTAACAAATTCCCTGTGTTAAACTCCCTCTGTTGAACCATCTAGCAACTGCTGTTTTCCTCACCAGACCCCAACTAATACAGCCAGGTTGTGGATTATCTGCAGTCAGTTTTCAATCCCACTGCTGTACACCCTCGTGTGCATCCTTAATTTAATATCCACCAAGAGAAGGAAATGGAAGGCAAGAGAAAGGAGGAAAATGAACTGTCAAAGATTGAGCATAATCCTGGCTAAATCCAAATCTCTGCCCATTTTCCCCCAGCGCACTGCACAGCTGAACACAGCTGGAGAAAACCCACACAACCTTGCTGTCCGGTCTCACTTTAACGTCTAGATCGCTATCCTAAAGTGGGCCCGTAATACTGCCCTGCAGTCATCCTAGCGATACTGCCCAGCAGTCATCCTGCAGTTTCCTAGATCATTCACTCTCCTGCTTTCCTAGGCGACTGTTTCATTCCTGGTCCTCTCTACTCAAACGCCTAGCACCACCTCCTCCCCCATCATCACTCTCAGCTAAAGACCTTGCTTCCTGTTTCACTGAGAAATTAGAAGCATTCAGAAAGAGCAAGCTCCCACTACCACATCTCTCCACCTACTACCTCTACCAATTTATTCTACTTCCCCTCCAGTAGCTGTGGGTGAACTGTTCACACAGCAGGCAGGGGACCACCCTTAGCTCTATTTCTTATGCATGCACCTATTTCTTCTAGTCTACTTGGCAACATTGCTCCAAATATTCTCCTTTCTCTCTTCTGCATTATCAGTTTTCCTTTCCTATTTGATTTTTCCCATCAGCAAACATACCATATTTCTGTCATTTAAAATTTTTTCTCTTGATTCTACTCCCTCTCTGGCCACTGCCCCACTTCTCCCTACTCTTTTAGCAAACTCTTCCAGAGAGTTGTCTTTGCTCTCTTCCTTCTATTCTTTCTCAAGCCCACTCCAATCAGGCTTTTGCCTTCACCACTCCATTGAAACTGGTCTTGTCAAAGTCACTAATGACTCTGCAGGGCTAAATCCAATGGTCAACTCTCAGTCCTTATTTTATTGGAACTTCCCACAGCATCTGGCACAGCTGGTTCCTCCTCCTCTCCCACTCTAACTGTTGGGCACCCAGGACTCGGTCTTTGGATCCTTTCTCTTTTCTACCTTCAGTTCATCAAATCTTGTGACTTTAAATTCCATCTACCTTTCTCTTGGTGCCCACATTTATACTTCCAGTCTGGGCCTCTCCTCTGAGGTCCGGATTCGTATATCCAACTGCTTACTCAACATCTCCATTTAGACGTCTAACAGACATCTCATTTAATAGATCTAAAACTGAGCTCCTGATATTTCCCCCTCTCAGTAAATGGCTACTCCATTCTTCCAGTTGTTTAGGCCAAAAACCTTGGATAATTCTTTCTCTTAAATGGGGATGGATCCATCAGGAAATCCTACTGACTCTATCTACAGAATATATCCAGAAACTGACTACCACAACACGGATCCATGCCCCAATCATCTTGTGCCAAGATTATTTCAATATTCTCCTGTCTGAGTTCCCTACTTATGGCCTTACCCCTTTTATTCTATTCTCAACGCAGCCACCAGAGCAACCCTTTTAATGCATAAGTCAAGTCATATCAGTCCTCAGCTCACCACAAGGAGAAGCTAAAATTGTTACAAATGCTACAAGCCCCCACAGAGTCTGGCCCTGCTCTCTCTGACCTGACTTCCCCATCACTCCTTCTGCTCCAGCTACACTGGCCTCTTCGCCTCCTTGAACACTCCAGGCATACTTCTGCCTCAGGGCCTTGGCATTTCCATTGCTTCTGCCTAGAATGCTTTTCCCTCAGATATCCTTCCTCCTTCCTTCATATCACTACTGAAATGTTACATTCTCAAGGTGGCCATCTTTGACCACACTATTTAAAATTGCATGCTCTCCTGACACCCTCTATGATCCTCCCCTAATTTAATTTTCTCCCCAACAGTGATTTCCATCTAATAAACTGTATTTTTTGCTCAGTTATTTTTGTCTGTGGTCTTTCTTCCCCCACTAAAGTATAAACTCCATCTAGCCAGAAGATTTCTCTGTTTTCTCACTGCTATATCCCCAGAGTGCAGTATACAGTGCCTGGCACATAGTAGGTAGTCAATAACTATGGATGAATGAATGAATGAAGCCACAGAATCAAACTTCCTTAAATCCTACCCTTCCTCTGGACTGCTTATCATAGAAGACAAAAATGTCCTTATTGTCAAGTCAGATTGAAGTGGGGTTTCTCTTTTCATGTACTTTTAGCAGAAGTCAGCCTAACTGATGCGCACTTGTGATCTTATTTAATCTTCATGCCAACTCTGAGAGTTAGGTATTTTCTCTCCATTTTTCAGATGGGAAAGGTGAACCCCAGAGAGATTAAGTTACAGGCCAGAGGTCACACAGCTAGTAAGTCCCAGAGCTCAGATCCCCAACCCACCTGACTGATGCCACAGCTGTGAGTTCTTGGTTGCAGCACTCCACACAGACCACCCTCCCCAGAAATGACACCAGGGCTGAGCTGAGTCAGCAGCCACAGGATTGGAGGGTCTGCGTGCCGCCAGGGATCTCCATAAAAGAAACATTTGCTCCCCCAAAACCCTCAAGTATCAGATGTCAAAATAATCATCTTGTTTCCTGAATTTCACAATTTGTCTTGTTGCTGTCGTTATTGCCTGTCTGCTTCCCCATTCTATGTCTCCCCAGCACTTAGCACAATGAAGAGATAAATGAACTAATTCAGACACAATTCTGCTTAATATCATTCATCCATTCAACAATCCTGATTGAGCACCTGCCTTGTTCTAAGCACTGTCTTTGTGATGCTTACAGTCTGCTAAGGGAGGAGGACATTAAATAATCACAGAAATAAATCACAGAAAAAAACAAAAACAAAACAGAACTGTGAACAGTACCATAAAGGAAAAGTATGGGATGCTGTGAAAGTAGACAAGAGAACCCCCTAATTTCAATAGGAGCGTGTCAGTGAGGGCCTCCAGATCTGAAGGGTGAAGGGGAAGTGGTCCTAGAAGAGGAAATAGCTTATGCAAACATCCTAAGGAGTGAATGAAGGATAGTGAGTGTGCCTGGAGTACAGCTGATGGTCTCATCTTGTCAGTGGTGGCCTGTGTTTCCTAGGATCTGCCTTCAAGGAGGGGAAGGAAGGGGGAGACATCCTCCATGTTTGCAGTTTAACACACTTCTGACAAGGATGGGGGGCGGGTGGGCACAGCCTGACTTTGACTCACTGATGGAAACAGCTCTGTCCTCAGTGTCTCTATGTCCAGAAATTTCGAGCTTGGTCCCTTTTCCCTGATCCAGTGTAACTGAGAGAACCAGTCACTACAGATAACTCTGTCTGGGAGCAATTGGGATGTCTCCAAAACTGAACAATGGGGGCCAAGGCAGGATTCCAGCAAGGAGGGCTTTGCAGAAGTTACCATTTGTGTGGCAGTGGCTGTGGCTTTCACCTAGGAGGGCTGGGTGGGGCCAGCGTAGCATTAAGGGATGGAAGCCACTGCCCACTAATGGCTGTCTCCCTTTTCACTGCGGCCCTCCCCAACTCCCAAGCAGCCGGGGCCCAGCAGAGAAGGCCCCAGGGCACAGGGCTGGCTTGCTGCTAGCAACCTGAAAGAAGGAGTTAAGAAGGACGGGCTGATGGCCGCAAAGACAGAGCTGTGTTTACCCAGGAAAAGAGATCGTACGTAGGCAACGGAGGCCCCTGCCAGCTCCTCCCAGGACTGGGCTGGGGTAGCAGGCTGGAGAGGAAGCTGCTCGCCTCCGGGCTCTGAACGTCGCCTGGCCCACCGGTGAGGCCTGCACTCTGGGCGCCTGACCGAGCCTGCTGCCATGGGCTCAGACTCCCAGGCAGAAAGTCGGAACATCGCGCTCCCTGAGGTGCGGCGAGGGGGTGCGGTAAGCGTGCGCTGGCGGCGGGGCCTCCCGGAGTCAGCTCAGGGGGTGGCAGAGGATCAATGCTGCCTTTGTGCTCACTGGTTTCCTAGGGAGAAAGGGAGTGGAGAGTGGGAGGGGCGGCCCAACGGCTGGGCCCGCGCTGCAGAACTCGGGATGCGGTAGGGCTGGGACGCAGGGAGCGGAACAGTCAGGGCTTTAGGAGGGGTGGGATTCTGTGCTCCCGAGAGGTGCGTCTCCTTGAACCGGCCCTAGGTGCTCGCAGGGCAGCAGCAGCCAAGTGTGCAGCGAGTCTGCTTCTGGCCTGGAACGACTCGGGAAGGCGAGGGAGGAGCAAGAGGAGGCAGGTGGGGCTAGGGCCGAAGGATGGCTCAGCCTGGAGAAGCTTGCGGTGCCGCCGGGGAGTGCAGCCTGCGGGGATGGGGTGCTGGGGAAAAGGGGGTAGTCCCAAGGGGCTCCAGATCAGACATTGGAGGAGAGCCTTAGTCTTCTGGAATGGGCATGGGAGAAGGGGGTGAACCCTCCAAGGGCCGCGGTGTCTCTTCAGGGAGAGAGTGTATATGAGCGGGGGTTCCGAACCCGGGTCGGTGTCTGCGCCTACAGACCTTTTGTTAATGAGGGTGTTACTCTATTCTCCTAATAGGAGTCTAGGCTTCTAGTGGGGGTGTTAGGCCTTCTAACTCTGAAGTGGGTGTGCATCTTCAGTACCAGCGGGAGCAATGGGAGAGCCTGTGTACTCGGATGTCCGAGGCCTGATCCGAAAATGTGACTGGCTAGCCCTGGGCTCCCTCTATTTCTCCCCGGACCCCCAGACTTTGAAGCCCTTTGTCCCTCCCCATCCTCCCCCAACCCCGCTTAAACAGGGGCTTGTGCACCCCGTGGGCCCGTAAAGAAGGGCACGGCGGCAGACCACCCGGTGTCCGTTTGCAGCATCACCCACCTTGGGCTTTCCTTCTTTCTTTGTCCAGGCCTCCACCTGAGACGCTGGGTTTGGACCCTCTCGGCCTCGTGGAACTCGGCCTTTCAGCCCCCCACCCCACCGCATGTGGATCGTGGAGAAAGCTGGCTACCGGGTGGGGGCCGCGGAGCCCAGGGCCCGGTGGGCGCCCTCCGGCCTGTTTCCTAAGCGCCGCACCCCGTGCCCGCTGGCTCGCGCCTGCCCCAACGTCCTCACCCCCGATCGCATTCCGCAGTTCTTCATCCCGCCTCGGCTCCCCGACCCAGGCGGCGCCGAGCCCCTCACCGGGCGCCGCGTGGGCGGGCGCGGCCTCCCCGCGGCCTGTTGGCTGCCGCACCTGGCGGGCCGCGAAGGCTGGGCCTTCCTGCCCGAGAGCCCACACACGCGCCGGCGCGAGTCCCTGTTCCACTCGCCGCCGCCCGCCCCCGCCGGGGGGCTGTCCCCCGCGCAGTCCAGGCTGCACGTCTCCTCCCCGGACCTGCGCCTCTGCCGGGCCCCCGACAGCGACACGGCCTTGTCGCCCGACTCGTCGCCCTTTGGCTCGCCGCGGCCAGGCCCCGACCGGCCCCGGCCGCCCAGGCCGCGCTCGCTGTCCCCGGAGGAGGCGAGCTCGGCCGACACCAGCCCGTACGCGCCGCGCCGAGCGGGGCGGCCCAGGCCGCCGCTCTTCCACCTCGACTTCTTGTGCCGCCAGCTGCGGCCGGCCAAGGAGAGCGTGCTGCGCCTCGAGCCCCTGGGCGGGCAGCTGCGGCTCTCCGCCGAGTACCAGGCCTGGCCCGGGCGGCTGCGGCTGCGCCTGGTGAGCGCCGAGGGGCTGCCCGGGTCGCCGGCCGGCCCCGGGAGCGGCGGCGGCGGCTGCTGCGTGGTGCTGAGGCTGCGGCCGCGCGCCCGGGCGCGGGGCCAGCGGAGCCGCGTGGTCAAATGCAGCGCCAACCCCATCTTCAATGAGGACTTTTTCTTCGACGGGCTCGGCCCGCCAGACCTGGCCGCCCACAGTCTGAGGGCCAAGGTGCTGGACAGGGGAGCAGGCTTCCGCAGGGACGTGCTGCTGGGGGAGTGTGAGACGCCCCTGATTGCCCTGCTGCCCCCCCTGCGTGATGGGCCAGGTCCCGGAGCCTCCCTGGCGCCTGCCCATCTCAGCCTGTAGCCTGAGAGACTGTCTCTTCCTCAGGAGGTCTCCACCGGGTCTGCAGTCCTCATTCTTTCCATCTGCCCGGCACGTATTTATTTTTGCTAATAAAATACCTGTTTGTCTCTAGCGGTATCTCTCCCACTTGTTGGCACCCTACGCTTTCAGATCTGCAGCCTACCCTCCTCCCTCTGCCCTGGCCGTACACGGGATGGAGGAAGCTCATTCAGTTGTCTGATTTGGAGCAGACCTTAAGCAGTGGTTCTCAAACTTGAATGAGCATCACAATAACCAGACATCAGAAATCCTGGATGAGCTTGATAAACATGCAGAAAGAATCCTGGGCTCCATTCCTGAGAGACCCTGACACTAGTTCAGTAGGTCTGGCCTGAGTAGGGCCTAGGTTCCCTGTTCAACCCTACCCCTTCAGGGGGCCCTCCAATCACTGAGTCACTCCAGAAAAAAACTCTGTGACTGAAACCAGCATAAGCCACCTTCCGCTGGGGGTTCCTTGGGGCTGCACAGGGGAAAGCAGCACTACCCCACCCATCTACCCACCCCCCCATCTGTTCTGAAGAGAGATGAAATTTCCATGTCTTGGGAGTGAGTCAGTGGATGTAAGACTAGCACACTATGCCTTTAGGTGTCCTCTCTCTTGCCTGTCCCTTCCACACCTGTGCCACCCTTGGGGGTAAAGCTGGAGCTAGGAGCTAGAACAGTGCTTGGGTAATGAAAGACCAAGATAGAATGTCCCAGGGATTGAGGTCCTGGGGGAGGAGGGGGTCCCACTGGACTGTAAGAGCTGTTCTCAGGGGTGCCCAGAAAAGGCTACCCCAGTGAGTAGGGGCAGAATGTGGAAAATGGATAAATGTAGGTCACATTGTGTTTACCTCCTACCTGAATGTCCCTGACGTCAGCAGTGACCTTCTTCTCTCTCCCCCACCTTCCCTGGAGCTGGTTCCTCTTGGCTCAGGCCAGGCTTGGAGGAGGAAAGAAGGGAGGGGGAGAGGGAGGGAGGAAGGGAGGTGCTGTGCCAACCCAACTTCTTTCTCCCTCCCCCTTTCGCATTTTGCCCGGTGGCCCTAACCAGGGCCAAGCCTGCTGGATCTAGATAAACCTCAGCATGTGTAATGCTAGCATCACACACACACACAAACACACACACTTGCATTCAAAGCACCCCTCGGTTCCTTCTCCTTCCCCTGATTAGGTCCCTCCCCACCCCACCCTCAACACCACCACCACCACCCCCGCCCCCCCCCGACCCCGGCCAGGGAAATCTTGCTCCAGATGTCCACTAGGTGGTAGCATTGATCAAATAATATTAAGTGCTAACAGCTACGCCAAGATAATTGCCATGCAAGGAACTGTTCCAACAACTTGCCAACAACCCCATTGAAGGTTAAGTACTATTGCTAATATTTTTATCCAGTGTGACCTTGGGTTTTACTCATCCAGTGAGGGGTAGAACTAGGATTCAAACCCAGAGAGTCTGGCCTTAGAATCTGGGTTCTTTTTTTTTTTTATAGTAATCTTTTATTTATTTATTTATTTTTATTTTTATTTTTTTTGGCTGTGTTGGGTCTTCGTTTCTGTGCAAGGGCTTTCTCTAGTTGCGGCAAGTGGGGGCCACTCTTCATCGCGGTGCGCGGGCCTCTCACTATCGCGGCCTCTCTTGTTGCGGCGCACAGGCTCCAGACGCGCAGGCTCAGTAGTTGTGGCTCACGGGCCTAGTTGCTCCCCGGCATGTGGGATCTTCCCAGACCAGGGCTCGAACCCGTGTCCCCTGCATTAGCAGGCAGATTCTCAACCACTGCGCCACCAGGGAAGCCCCCAGAATCTGGGTTCTTAATCACCTCACTATAATATCCCTAAGTGCCAGCTGCCACCTCCCAGTCAGGTCACTTCCTTCCCCAGGATGATAGCTCTCCAATCTTTTCAGCCTGTGAAGTCCACCCATAGGTCCAGCTCTATCCCTAGTACTGTCCTACTTCAGTCCCAAATCCTCCCCTAACAACCTTTGGTGAGTAACTGTATTTGATGCCCATTTGAAAGTAGCTGGAAAGAGAAGTAGAGGTCATTTACCCTTCATTCATGCAGTCCTTCAACAAATACTTAGGGAAGGCCAGGAGGTTCTGGGCATTGGATACAGCAGTGATCAAAACAGACATGGGGATCAGACAATTTACAAAATGAATAAGTACAATGTAGAAATGTTACCTGGTAATATGTTCTAGAGAAAAATAAAGCAGGAGAAAGATTAGGAAGGGAGTCAGACAAAGAGAAGAAAGGAAGATTGTAAGAATGGAAAGAGGGAGGGAGGGACAGAAACATCGCTTTTTAACCACAGTACTTTGTACCAGTAGGTCCTGTACTTTATTGTTATGCCAGTTAATCATTGCAACCACTCAGTAAGGCGGGTACCGTTACCATTTTACCGAGAAGATAGATCAGAGAGGTTAAGTAAACTTGCCTGAGGATCAGCCCTGACTGCAGGGAAGTTTTAGGACTGTGGCTCCATCCAGACCTCCTACCTCACCTGCCATTCAGAGGAGGCCCGCAAGGTGAGAATTCAAGTCCACTCCGGTCAGGAGCAGTTCACTCAGTATCCACAGCTGTGACCCTCCCCCTCCCCACCCCCCCATGGGGACCACAATGTCCCTGGAGGAACTTCCAGGCTAAACTAAAGCCACAGAAGCATGCCCTGGGGCAAATAAGGTCGTAAGAACCCCTCCTGTGTGCAGACTGCTCTGGCCTCAAAGCATGTTCACAGACACAAGTCTGGACAGATATTACTGTCCCCTTTTTAACAATGTGGTAAATGAGGACTAATAGTAGGCTACATTCTTACCCGTCTTTCGGCTCCAAAAATCAGAGCTCCTGCTTTTCAACCCTCCTTGCTACGTCCAAGTCTAAATGACCACAGATGTTAATTGACAGATGAGTGCTACAGGCAGGGTCACATGGAAAGTTCAGGGCCAGGAGCTGAGGTCAAACTCCCACTGGGCCCTCCACCCACAGTGGCCTTTGTAACAGGAAAGGGGAGGGGTGGTGACTGTGAGATCTACAGATGTTTATAGAGCCGGAGATGTCCTTTTTTTAATGGCTGAGGGGACTGTGCCCCCTCCCTGAGTCACTCCAGTGGGTTGAGGTCTCCCCAGGCATGGACCTCTTAGGAAGGACACAAAGGAAGGTGTTCCTAATCACTGGATCAGGCCTCCCAGAGCGGGTGGCCCTCGAAGGATGGAGCTGAGGTAGTATGTGGCATGCAGGCTGCCCAGGCCCCACAAACTTTCCACCTTTACACCCCAGGCCCTCCCAGGAGGGGCAGGCTTGCACGAGCTTTAAGTGGTTTCTGTGGTCTAGGGGGTGGAAAGGAAGGGAAGAAGAAGTTGGTGACTGCTCCCCAGTTCCAAGCCACCACCACCACCCTCCACGCCCCCAGGCTGCTTGCCCCTGGCGTTCAGATTCCCCTGATAAGGGAACTTGGGCACGTGGTGGGTGAATTGATTCTCTGATCCCTATCAGCCTCTTCCTTGCATAAGAATGTGAGAATGTATTTGGGGAGGAAATAACCACTGCCCTGCTCTGAAAGGACTGATTCCTCCAGAAAAGCAGCTGTGATTAGAGCAGGAGGGAGGAAGTGTAGGCATGAGGGGGGACTTCCCAAAAGGATGATCAGGGTACCTACTTGCCCCAGGGAGAAAGAACACCAGCCATCCATGCTTAGGGTAAGGAAGGCGTAGAGATACGAGAATGTCTGGGAAGCATGAGACTAGCTTAGGCCTAGAGGCCAGGACCCTGTCTTCCCAACCACCAGTCACTTCCTCCCCACCTTACACAGTGGCACGAAGTGGCATGGCTGAGAGAGGCAGCCAGACCTACCATATCTGGGGTGGGGAGGGCTGCCTGGCACGATGCCAGGGCCAAGTGCCCATCCCCAGGTGCTCTGCACGGCCTCTACTCCATGCCCATGCTTGGGAGGTCAAGAAGGATCCTGAGGGACCCAGAGTCACAGAGAAAGAGAGGCTTAGAGAGGAGAAAATAAAAAGAGGGATGAACTACCAAGGCACAGAAAACAGAAGAGCCACAGGCATGGAGCGGTTGGCAGGCAGAGACACAGAGAGAGGATACTGAGAGGAAGCAAAGCCAATCGTGGGCAGGGAAGGGGACAGCAGAGCAACACTGCCCCAGCACCCCCTGCACCCTGCCCCTCTGCCTCTTGCCGGCTCTACTTGTCTGCTGGGCACTGGCCTGGGTGGTGCTTTAGAGAGCTTTGCTTCTTACTCCAAGCTTGCCCAAGGGGCTGAGCCCCAAAACAGACCAACATCCTGTTCTGTGCAGAGAAGTATACACAGACGCGTGGGCCATGCATTTACCAAAAGGACACGGGGATAATCAGAGTCTCAGAGGAACAGACACACGCCCCCAGACTCTCGGTACAGGAAGGTCCCCAAAAGTTTCCACTCCACTCTTCCTCACTCCCTGCACTCTTGTCAACCATCCTGGGAGCTGGAAAGTCCTTTTCTACTTCTAACCTTTGTCCCGTAAGCTGCAGCCCTCCGGAGTCTCTGGGAGCTACCCAGGAACGGAGGTGTTGATAGTAGCAGAGCGTGAGGTTCCAGGGTGGGGCACGAGTGGAGGATGGTGAGGGCAGGTGAGGGAAGGGACAGCTGCCTGCCCTCTCCACGCCAGATGCCACGTGCACCATGCTGGGGGGAGTGGGCTGCAGTCACGAGGCTGAGGCGTGGCTGGCTCCTGCTCTGCTGTTTACCAGCTGGGAGTGAGAGCAGGAGGAGGTGCCAGGGAGCCTCCCCACTGCAGCCTGGCTTCTGGCCAGCCGGCCTGTTGGGTAAGCAGGAGAGCCAGGCCCAGCTAATCAAACTTTGGGCCGAGGCTGTGCAGGAGATTAGTGGCATCCGGGTCCCGCGGAAGCAGTATCCTGTAGTCCTCCACAGAGCCCTTCCTCAGCGTGGGTCTGCCCAGTCTGGGAGGGTCTCCTTCCCGCAACTAGTGCAGTGTAGCATGGCTCCACTCCTCTCCCGTCCCATTGCTCCTCTGCCTCAGCACGCTCCTCCAGGCCTGCCCCCAGCGCCCAACAGACCAGGAGGATGTGGAGGCATCAGGGAGCCAGGGAATTCTAGGGAAGGGCAGCAAAGGGCAGAGGCTAAGCAAGCGGAGGCCTCAAGGAACCCAAGAACCATGGAGACAAGTCTGACCTCATCCTGTAGAAGAGGCACCATCCCCCAAATAAGCCATCCCGTCTTCATCTCTCCCCTCCCCACCTCCCCTGTTCCTGTCACCTGTCTTGGTCAAGTAGAAAGCACATGATTCTAAAGTCACAGAGACCTGGGTTCAAATCACAGCTCAGCCACTTATTGTCCTTGTGCAAGCCCTTGGGCAACTCATGACTATCTTTGAGCATCACTTAGCTTATAAGCATCACATAGTTATCTGGAGCAGCTATGCTGGCCTCATGGTGGATGTTGGGAGAATTGGAGAAAATCACGAATTTACATAAAGTGACCGGCAAAGGGCCCAGCACACAGAAGGCGATCGATAAATGCTAGCCCCCTTCCCATCACCTATCCTGTTTCTCCTCAAGGCTCCAAATTCTGTTCCTCCCATCTCTCCCCTTGTCCCCTCCTGATGCCAGGATGCTCTGCCAGCCACTCCTTTCCCCTGCCTGATGCTGGGCCAGGTGCTCCCTCCCTCCTCCCTCTGCCCTCCCCTGGGCCCTGCTCCCTGCCCTCCTGGGCAGCCAGGGCAGCAAGGACGGCACCAAGGGAGTTGCCCCATGGACAGGGCCCCACAGAGACACCACCAAGCCTCGCAGGGTAAGAGGCCCTACGGCCCTGCAGGCAGGTGGAAGGGGCTGCCAGGAGGTTCAGAGGAGAGGGAGAGATGGCAAGAGACTGGTCGGGAAGTGAGGAGGGAGGAGGGGCAAGCAAAGAGAGAAGGAGAGAAAGATGAGTCGGCAGGGGAAGGCAGGCCGGTGAGAAAGGACAGGTCTCAGGTCTCGATAGAGACTGAAGGAGAAATGGGAGGAGGGGCTGGGGACCTGCCAGAGGAGGAGAAATAGGAAGGGGGAGAGACAGGAAGCACAGGGAGGGGAAAGAAGGGGAGAGCTGAAGAAGGAAGAGACGGGTGGGATGGGGGAGGAGAGGGGAGCAGAGTCAGGGAAGCTGGAGGGAGGAAGGGTCCACGTCCCAAGTGTGAGCGCCCCCTGGGAGAAAAGGCAGGCACTGCTCATCTGGCTGGGACCCCAGGCAGCAGTGGGAGGCTGACCACTCCACCTTCTTCTGTTCATTCAGCAACGGAGGAAGCCGTCCTGCCTGCAGGGATGACAAAGGGTCGGGGAGAAAGCAATAGAACCCTGTCCACCACCCTTGCCCACCAGCCCAGCACATTCCTCCCCGCTGGCCTGGGGGGATGGGGTCTCATTTCTGCAGAAAATGTGGGGCACTCAGCCAGGGGCAGCAGGGGACGGAGAGTCAGGCGGTCCTTGGGCCCGCAGATGGTCTAACTCAGAGACTCTCTCGGCAGGATCCCAGGGCCACGTGCTAGGTCAGGTGTGAGCGCTGAGGGGAAAAGCTGCAGGGCCACCTGGTGTAGGAAGAACTCCACTGCCGGGGCAAGCACGGGGACCACCCCTACCCCAGGCCTGCTCTGAGGCGCAAGGCTGGAGGCCAAAGAGACGATGCCACGTCAGGGAGGAAGCTGGGTGGAGCCAGGCAGGATGGGTGGGGAGGCGGGAGGGGCCGGATGGAGCCACTCCCTCTCTGGGCAGTCCTCCCCCCACCCCATCCCCGGCAGAACCCAGGCCTTCAAGTCCCCTCGCCCGCCCCCGCCCAGGCCAGCAGAGGAAGCCTGCTTGTAAGGAGCATCTCCTGGGCAGAGAGACAGTGTGTGTGTGTGCGGGGGGCCTTGAACGGAAGCGGGAGGGGGGCGGGTGTCAAAGACTGGACAAGTAGAAGGAAAAAAACTACAGGAGAGCAGAGTCAGAGGTTAGGGAAACTATAGGGGCCATAAGGCAGGCCTGCAGGGTTTTCTGAAATGAAAGACTGGCCCTGTGCTCTGTGAGGAGCCGCTGTGTGGATGTAAGAAATGCACCAAGGCCTGGCAGGGGAAGCTTCTTCTCAGGGGCTCCCTTGGTAGGTGTTTAATAAAAGCTAACCATATGGATGAATGAGTGACACGCTCCCCCCCACTCCAACGAGGCTCCAGCTAAGGCTTTCCCCTCAGCAGCTGCCCCTCTGGAGGTCTGTGCCTCCCTGCCCACCCCGCATCAACCCGCCTGTGCTCCCTACTGCCTGCCCTCCCCCTGGACCAGCCACACACAGCAGCAGGGCGGCGGTGGGGTGGGGGTGGGGGGGTGATCCTGTCCTCTGCAGGCTGGTGAGCCAGTGGAGCCAGAGCCTGCAGGAGGCATAGCAGGGGTCTGTGCTTGCAACTCTCCCTTCCTCTTCCCCCTAACATCCTCACTACCCTACCCTCAACCACCACACCTCTGGAATTCCCAGCTGCTCTCAGGCACAAATAAGCAACCAAGAGCTTGAACTCCGGCTGCGGAGTATTTATTGTGCACCTCTAAGGGGCAGGCACAACAGAATCACAAGATGAACAAGGCAGACACGGTCCCTGCCTCCATGGGGCTCACTGTCTAGCAGGAAAGCCCCGTTTCACAGATTTCACAATAATAGCAGTGAGATGATGTGGTGAGTACCAGGAACTCAAATGCTCGTGGTGAGTGTGTAAGCACAAAGGCAGGAGGAGTTCTCCAAGGAAAAGACATAATCAGGAACCTGGGGGATGAGAAGTTATCTAGATTGAGGAGGGGCAAGGGAAGGGCATTCCAGGCAGAAGGAATAGTGTGGAGCAGTCCCAGAGTAGTGAGGAGCCTGGCACTTCTGAGGACCTGGAAGAGACCTCGTGTGACTGTAGGGCAGAGAGTGAAGAGAGGGGTGCAGTGGAGGGTGGTCCTACCTTCTCCTCAGATGGCAGGTTCTGCTGGGAAGGAATGAGGTGGGGATGAGGGCCTGGGCATTGGGGAGTGTCTCTCGGTCCTCCGTGGTCCTCAACCTTTGGCCCTGACCCCCTCTCTTCTCTTCACAGAGCTGCTGGCTGCAAAGAAGACCCACACCTGTGAGTAGAGAATTGGGGTAGGAACTGGTGCTGGGGCGTGGAGAGATGGCAAAGAATTCAGCAAGGGTTCCAGGGAGGTCCGTGTAAAAGAAAGGCGCGTGCCTTGCACAGAGATGGAGCAGCTGGGCAGAGATGTCTGGGCCTGAAGGGAGGTGGAGCCTAGAAAAACGGGGGAGATGGGGAGATGGGGAAAGGAGGGGCAGGGGTGAAGAAACCTCAAGATCAGGGCAATCGGAAGAGATAAGAAAGAAGCCTGAAGAGTGAGAGGGAACATCGCAAAGAAACAAGGAGAGAACAGTGAAAGCGGGCCATGGTAGAAGGAGAGGAAGCTGCTGGACAGAGGCACAGAAGACGCAAGGGGGTGGGGCAGATCGCTGGGCCAGCGGGGAGACGGGGAGGCAGGGTGGCCTCAGGGACTCCGGGAGCCTGCACCAGGCTTTGTGGAGGCAGAGCCAGGTTTGGTGTTCATCTCTGTGGTTAACACATCCCGAGGTGTGAACAAGCCTGGGGCCAGCCTGTGCAGGGCTAGAGAGCAGGAAAGCCTTCATCTCTGTAGGAAACATACAGATAGGAACACTCTGGGTCCTGGGGCCCTGAAAGACTGAGGCTACAGCGTGTGAGAAAGGGGTTAGAGCTCAGGAAGGACTTCCCAGTGGATACTAGCAAGTAACATCCTCTCTAGGGAACTCTCAGCACATCATATCTATCCTCCTAGTTCATGGGAGAGGCTACTCCCCCAGAAAATGCACCCACTGCACCTTGGTCTCAAAGCTCATGTCCCATCCACATGCCCTTACCAGCTTGAGGGCACTCTGAGGAAGGCCTTCTAAGCATCCTTGAAGTGATGAGGACAACTCTGAGGTAGGAAAGGCCACCTGCATTTCTCTATGGCCCTCCCTTGGATTGCCTACCAGTTCCCCCTGAGAGCTCACTGCAGCTCCTCCTGCTGTCAAAACTGCCTAGAGCTCCCTGTTCCAAGCAGAGAGATCTCAGAGGGCAAAAGCACCACCCTCCTCCCTGAGCTGGTCAGACAGGGGCTGGGGGGCCACCGGGAGACTACATCCTTCTGGTGGGGGGGTTGCTTTGCTCAGCACAATCCTGATCGGTGCCTCACCTGCCCCTAGCCACAGGGCCCCACGGAAATGCTGAGCAGGGCCCTGGGAGGAAAGCGGGTCAAGGAGTGACGCGGGTGAGGTGGGGGAGGTGAGGACCAGGGACCATATGTGGGTGGGGGGAGATGGGGGACTTTCGGAGCATCTGGAACTGGAAGAGCCTCAACTCCATTCCTACCCTTAACCCCTTACCGCAGAAACCTCGGCCAGGACCACACCCCCTTACCCCTTCGCAACCCACTGGCCCCGTGCAGCCACACCCTCACCCTACCCCCACCGATGAGTGTCCTCCCCCAAGCCACTGCCCAGCTCCTGAGAACCCGAGGAAGGCCAGCGGGGAAAGGCTTGTGCCAGGCTGAGGAGCCGTGGAGTCCCGGCAAGATCAGAGACCTCTTAGGAGTTTTGGCCCAGAGAATCCAGGAGAGATGAACACCTCCTCCAGGCCCAGAGGCTCTGAAAAATGGGCTCCAGAATTGAGACAGCCCCCCAAAGGGGGTCTGAGACAACCCCAAGAAGGGAGGAACCCGAGAGGGACCCCCAGACCAAGAGGGGGCCTGATTACTAAGGGATCCTGAAGAGGGAACCCCGAGGCTGAGGTACCCCACGGAGCAGATATGAGGCTCAGAGAGCCTCTGAAGTTGACTGGCTCCACAGAAGGACCCCAAGGCCAAGAAACTCTACAGAGAGATTCGCACACCAGGAGACCCTCGTAAGCAGACCTGAACCAGAGAAAACTTCCCATTCCTCAAGTGGAGTCTGGGGCCAGACTGCCTGAGTTTGAATCCTGACTCTACAACTTTACTAGCTGTGTGACCTTGGGCAAGATACCTAACCCCTCTGTGTCTCACTTTCCTCATCTTTGAAATAGGTATAATGGTACCTACCACATAAAGTATTTTTTGAGGATTAGCTAATCCACATAAAACATTAAGAACCATTTCTGGCATATGGCTAAGCATTATCATCATCATCATCATCATCTGCATTCCAATTTCAGCAGTTTTGCTCCTGAGGAAATTTCTGATGGACTAACCCCTCCTACAGATAGTGGCATTTGTCTGATGATTATTACTGCTGCTATTATCATTTATTCCCTAGCCCAGGGCATGCACCGTGTCTGTAGGGAGGGCGTGAGCATGGTAGGTGGTGGGGCAGCCTCCCAGACTGCATCTCACTGAGCTCGGCTCTCGGCAGTCCACAGGGTCACAGGTGGCCCCAGGCAGACATTCTGTGACTTACCTCTAGAAATATCCCTGTCCCTGGAGTCACCTGGCAAAGAGGGTCAGGCTCTGGGATCCTCGGGGGGAGGGGGAGTAGGGACCTGGCCCCAGGCTCGCGTGAGCTCCATTCCGGCTCCCCAGCCAGAACTACCCTGGCGGGTGGAAACAGCTTTTACCGCGTGTGTCTGTCGCCTGTGGTTTTGGAATTTTCCAACGCCCCCTGCGATTGGCTGCCCCGCCCCTCACACTCTGCCCCAGGCCCAGATTGGCCACATGGGGCGCCTGTCATCCTACCCGCTACCCCCAGAGGGGTGGGGGGGTGGAGCTGGGGGGGTTGTCACTCGGCCACCTGTGGGGTGCAGATCTTAAACCCCCCGCCCAGAAGCATTGGGGGAGAGCTAGGTGCAGAGCCGCGGCCCGCAGCCCCACTGCCAGCTGCGCCCCATCCCTGGAACACCCCCGCTGAGAAGGACAGGGAGCCCAGGCGGCAAAGCCCACGACTCAGTCATGAGAAGTAAGTGAATGGGCCACCCGGGAGAGGGGAAGCCTGGGGCCCTCTGGAAAGGACGGGCACCTTGGGAACAGTGTGAGCAGAGCTGAGTGCTCTTCCCTGGCAGGGTGTGTCCCGGTTAAGGCCAAGGTCTGTTGGGAGATGGGTGGAATAGTCGGGGAGTCTCGCTCCCTGAGCAGTTCTCTTAGAGCAGCCACAGTAAAGGGACTATTGAGGAACTCCTGTGTCATGGGTTCTGCAAAGGATCTCCAAGAGTATCTGAGGTACCCTGCCCCTCGTTTTACAAAAAAGAGACTGAGACCCAGAGAGGCCCAGTGCTTCACCCCAGATCACACAGCTGTAGTAGGTGGAGGCTGGTAATTAACAGGCAGCCTGAACTCACTCCCCTGGCTCCCATTGCAGTGTTTCCCTCTGTGCCTCCAAACTGCCTGAGAGTAGGGTGAGAAAAGAGTCCGGAGGAGTTGCTGTACCCTGAAGCGGTGGGACAGTGAGGGTAAAGCCAGGTCAGCAGGCAAAGGCAGTCAGAACCCCAGCATCCAGGCCTCTGAGCCATCACATTCTCTGCCCAATGCAGGAACAGGATGACCAAGTGGAATCCAGCCAGGGTGCTCTGTGTGTGTGTGTGTGTGTGTGTGTGTGTGTGTGTGTGTGTGTGTGTGAGTGAGTGAGAGAGAGAGAGAGAGAAAGAGAGAGAGAAAGAGACCCCCCCACCCCAGGTTCAGATGCCTGTTTGATGAGTAGGATCAGACAGTGGAGATGGGAGCAAAAAGCCCTCAGCTTCACCCATTTCCTGGCCCGGAGCCATGGGCCAACAGCTGGTGGGCAGATGTCTGGGGTCCCTGTGCCTTCTAGCAGAGCAGGGGTGGGCAAGTCGCCCTTGTAAGGGAAGCCAGAGGACCTCTCAGAGCACAGGGCGAAGGAGGAAAAGGGAAGTCCCATGCCCCTGTGGCCTGAGGCCTGAGGTACCCCCAGCCTCAACCTGGGGTCTTCCCACAACCCACAGAAGAGAGGCCATATTAGATCCTGGAAAGACCCGTGGGCTGAGTCTAAGGACCAGGTTCTGGTGCCACCTCTGTCACAGATTAGCCTTGTAGCCTTAGGCAAGTCATTGGGCCCTTGTCTCCTGTAGAACAAGTAAGCTGAATTTTAAAACAAAACCAACTTTGGGGAAGCGCCCAGTTCTGAGGGCCCAGGACCAAGGAGAGAGCTCTGGTCTCCTGAGTTAGGCACCTCCAAGGGTAGTGGAGGAAACTCAGCTCTCCCAGAGGGTACACAGAGAGGCGACCAAGGAAAGGAAAGAGCTTCACTTCCACGTTTGGGACGGAGACTCCAGTGCATGTGTATGAGCTGGGGCAGGTCAGGAGGGGTGAGGAGAAGAGCCAAAATCTTCCACAAAAAGAAGGGCCTCTTGGGGCTTCAGTTTCCCTTCTAGCTTCTTCCCATTAGCAGCAAAGGTTAGCAAACCGGTCTTCCCAGAAATGGTCTCAAATCAGCAAATCCACCCTGGGAAGCAATGATCAGATGTGCTTCAGAGCGTGGCAGGAGGGCAGGAGTCCCTGGGACTGGACAGGGGAGACACTTGGTCAGCTCTACATGATATCCCCCTGGGCAGTAGGCAAGAGAGGGGTCTCCTCCAATCTGGGGGTTGGTACCACTGGTCCTTCTCACTTGGACATCCCTGGGTATCTCATAGCCCCAGATTATCTGACTGCCCTGACCCCCTAGGGAGTACCAGCCATCACCATGTTCTCTGACCTTAGCTGGGGCGGGCAGAGCACTGGGGTCTTGGGACTGTGACACACCCAAAGACCCAAGGGTCAGACACACAAGGAGCAGAAATAGATCAAGAAATAAAGAGAGACGCAGAGGCCAAACTCAAATGACGAAAGACCTATGAAACACATGGGGAGAGAGTGATGTCCAGATAGAGATATAACTGGAGAAATGCCAGGAGAGTCAAAACATTGCGGTGTCTAGCCTGAGACAGAACTGGAATGCAAAGATGGAAAGGCACACAGATGCAGGGAGAGACAGAGAGGAAAGAAAGCTGGCAGGAGAGGGGAGACACTGAGTATTGATCGGGTCTAGGAAGGCAGGAAGTGGGAGGCATGGGATTTATAGAAGTTCTGAAAGAATGATACAGGCTCTCTGCCACGGCAACCTGCTGGTCAGGAGAGAGGAAATGTCCATTAGCCAGAAAGACTCCCCAGCCAGCCAGAGGGAGGGTGGCCCCATCAACTCACTCTGGGGCGCGGCCGGTGTGGAGCCAATAGACATGAGGCCCCGGCATTAGGCCTGGATGGGGAGGTGGGAGGACGAGGGGTACGAGGTTGCATGCCTGTCTTTGCTGTGCCCTGATCTCTCTCAAGTCTGGTCATGATAATGAGGAGCCATGGGCCAGAAAGAAGTCCAAGTCCCCGGGTGCCACAGACCTCAGCCTGAGAGCCCAGGGCCATCTGAGAACTTTACAAAGGGCCCCCTCCTTCCTCGCATCACTGTTGCACCTTCGCCTTTTCCTCTCTTCCCATTCCTAACGGGACTCCCAAACACCCCCAGCCCAAGGCCCTAGATGTTGGGAGCATCCCAGCCCGTCCCACCACAATGAAATGTGGGTGTTGGTGTGGCTGCCCCTCCCAGGGGCTCCCTCCCCCTCCCCTGCCCCCAGGCCACTGCCTCAAACAGGGAACGGGGACTTTCCCATGCTAAGAGCTCTCCAAGAAAGGCAGCCCTGGGGTCTCCTCCCGTCCTCCAGTGACTAGTCCTTTCTGAGATCTAATCTCCACTCCTCCTGCTGCTGCAATGCTGCCCCTCCCTGGGACTCTGGGCTCAGAAAGGATGGAAATGTCTATCTGGGAGCAGGGACGGCAACAGGGCAGGGCCTCGGGGCCAGAGCCAGGGTCCTTCTGGGTCCACTGGTCTCCTGCACCAGCAGAGGCACTCTGGAGAGGAGATGCAGCCCGGAGGCCGGGAAGGCCACTGATTGTGACGTCTGGGCTCCCACTCCTCACAGCTTCCTCCTGGTGATTCATGCCCTCCCCCCAGCCACTGGTTGTTTTCACTCAGTTTTTTTGTTTCCCCTCCTTTCTCCTGTCCCAGACTGCGGGGGTGGCAGGGCACCAAGCGGGGGGGTTTCAGGTGGCTGGCTGTCTTTCGTGGCTTTTCAAAACCCCAGACTCTCCCTCGCCCACCTGAGTTTTAGCTTCACTACTTTCTCAGCCTGGGATCTGGGTGTATCAGCAGAAAATTCTCACCATGGGCAGGGAGGAGCATTCACCAGGGACAACTGCTTCTCTCCTGACCCCCAACCCAACCCTCCCCCTCCTGCTCTTTGTGGCGGTGGGGGAGCCCACCGCCGTGGTTTCCAGCTTTGCAGAAGCTGCGGGAACTGAGAGCTGAGAAAGGAGGGAGGCTGGTGACAGGCTGGGGTACACAGGGGTTCCCTGGCCGGAGCTGTGGTCTCCGTGGGAGGAGAGGGACTAGTTTTGGCTGTGGGGTGAGGGAACCCTAAGCTAAGAAAAGAGATGCATTCCTCTTGCCCACTCACTCATTCGTTCCTGCAGAGAGACCTACCAAGGTGTGTGAAAGCCAGGCCACACCCCAAGGGAGCTGTGGTCTCCCGAGTAGCCCCAAGTCAGGAGCTCTGGTGGGATGGGCGAGCCATGCCTCCTTGGCCTTAGAAGCCAAGGGTAAAGGCAGGAGGGGGCTGGCACCACAGAAGGTGTGGGACAGAGGGAATAACGTCTCTCTGGATCTTTAGACTAGACATGAGTCTTGGCTTTAGTTCCACGGGTGTCCTCCCTGAATTCCGTTCCTAGCCCACCCCCTCACTTCACACTTTCCCCTGCAGCCGGTAACCTTGTCCCCCATCCCATTCTGCCCAGTGCATTTGGGCGTCTCATCCTTATAGAGTGTATGGCTCAATAGTTGGGGACACTGGCTCTCAGGTTACAGAGACCTGGGTTCACATGCCAGATCTGCCACTTCTGGCTGTGTAACCTTAGTCAAGCCGCTTACTCTCCCCTGGACTCAGTTTTCTCATTTGTAAAATGGGGACAATACAAATAGTACCTACTTCACAGGATTGCTGCGATCATTAAATGAAAAATGTATGTAACGCCTGGCACAGAATAAGAATTCAGTCAGTGCTTATGTCTATCTTTATTACTCCCCCTTAATCAATGTCCATTGGAGAAAAGGAGAGAGAAAGAGAAAAGAGGAAAAGCCTAGCTTTAGACTGATGGGGCACCAGGAGAAGACGAGGACCCCAGGGTTCCTCTGGCTGCATCCTTTCTCTACCAGAGCTGGGGGGTGGTTCCGGGGTTTGAGGGGAGAGATCCCCCTGGGTTGCAGCCCCTCCTCTGCTCCCACCACTTCCTCTCTGTGGCGTAGGGCACCTGGACAGGGCCCAGGGCTGTCTTCCTAAGGTGGCACAGGGCCAGGCTCTGGATGCATTCAAAGAGCCCTATCAATGAATCTCGCAGCTGTGAGAAAGGTGAGATTAGAGGAGGCTGGCGGGAGGGGGGACAGCCTACTTTGTCTCTACCGTATTTCCCCACACAGGAGGTGCCCAGAGGAAGCTCCCTGGGGATCCTTCAATCCCTGAAGCAGTCCAGAAGAGATTCATTTTCTTTTCCTAGTACCATGTCAGAATAAAGTTTTAGAGGTCACACTGGATGGCAGGGAAGATACAAGAATGAGCTGGGGAAGAGACCACCAACCCCACCCTTATGCCCCAGAAAGAGGCATAAACAGGAAGAGAGACTAAATTCTTGCTACTCAGAAAGGTAGGGTGAGGACCAGCAAGCTTGGGCACCAACCAAAATCTTGTTCAGATGGAGAGCCTGGATCCCCCTCAGACCTGCTGCGTAGGGACCTGCATTTTAACAAGCTCCCTAGGTGATCTTGTTTAAGACTCAGAGGTCTAGAGTCACGCAGTCACTAGGTGGTTTCGGGAGGTATCATGTGCACAGGGGCATTTCTGCCTCCTTGGAATTGGAGGGTTTCCTTTGGTGGGCCCTGGGAGAGAGCTACAATGTGAGCTACAAAGATCCTCCCGAAGCGGCAAGTGAGGGCGGGCAGAGTGAGGGCTGCTGCGGGAGCCGTGCTGCAGGGGCTGGCCTAGACGTTCCTGACCTCGGCTTGGTTCTAGTTCCTGGCACTGTCAGGCCCTTAGATGGTAAGTTCCTGGCAGGCCAGGCTCCCGGGAAACAGCTTGAGTAATCCTGTGATTACTCAGCTCCCCTCCCCAATTTGCGTTCCCACCACCTGCTGCTTCAGGGACAGGGCTCAAGGGGGAGGTTTTGAAGGTGAGCTACCCGAGGTGTTTTTCAGCTCTGGCTCCCCCCACCGCCACCTCTGCCAGTCCTCTTCCCGTTCTCTCCCCTCCCCTCCTCCACAAGTCACACTCGTGTGCACCGGTACTTTCTCTTTGAGGTTTTGGGTAGATGGCATTGCCGGGGGACAGGTGGCAGGGCCAGGAGGGAGGAGTAGGATAAGAGGGCCTGACACTGCCGAGAGGGCCAGGGGCTGCGCATGGGCCCAGGACACGAGTGTGGGTTTTTCTGTGTTTCTGCGGCTCTCTCTCTCTCTGGGTCTGCCTCGGTTGTCTCCTGGTCCCCAAACTCTTGGTCTTTCTAGCTCAGAGGCTAGAGGATCTGACCCTCTAGCCCGAAACCCCTGATCCTATGTGCCTGTCTCATTCCCTGTGTGCCTGCCTCACTGTGTACCTCTGTCTCGGACTATGGTTGGGGAGCATGGGGGAGTGGCTGGCCTGGTGGCTGGGGTCTAAACTCTGGTGTCCCCCAAACATGGGTATTTGTGAAGGTGGTTTGTGGCTGGCCACATCATCCTATGAGAAGGGCGAGGTCTTGGTGACACTGTTGTGAGGTTCCTAGGGCCAGGACCAGCAGTGAGTCAGGCTGTGGGGCAGAGAGATGTGTCTGAGTTACCCGTGTGGTCAGCTCACACACGCACACGGATGTGGCTCTTGGAGAAGGGAAGAGGCAGGGAGGCCTGTGGTTGAGGACTGGGCTGGAGCCCGAGTTCCCACTGCGGCTTGGCCTAGTCTCCCTCCCGCTTACTTTTTTGGGTGACCCATGTTGGTTTCTGCCCTCTCTGGGCTTAAGGCCACCGAGGAGAGAGATCCCACGGTGTTGGAGAGGAAATGCGTTGGGGAGAGGCAAGGGCAGACTCCACAGGGCACAAGCACTTCTCTTGGGCCTCAAATGCCTTCTGGGTTCTGTGCCCACTGCTGTGCTTGGTGGTAGCCAGCACACACAGTGCTCGCGGCCGCGCTGTGCTTTCCGCAGGTGATACCACATACCCACGGTGCTACCGTCCATCACCCCCTGGACAGGCAGTGAAGGCTATGCTTACCTTTTACTGGCAAAGGAACTGAGACCCAGAGAATCCAGTGGCTAGACGTGCATGTGCCCCCACGTTCTCTGCCCCTTTTCCGGGTACCCAATCCCCCCCTTGTTCTCTCTTCCCTCCATTCATTCCAATCTGCTCTTAATTTACTGGAAAGAATCTGAAAGCTCCCTTGCTGTCTGTCCTGGATGATCACAGCCTATTGTGTGGGTGCTGGGCAGACTAGTGGGGCTGGGGCTGAGGAGAAGGCTCGAGCTCTAATGGAGGGACTTCAGACACCTATGCACCCCGTCCCCCGTGAGAAGGCAGCTGCTTACTCTGACTCAGCTCAAGGCTAGCCTGAGGGGATGATGGTTTAAGGATGATGGAAACAATATTTCAGGGAGTGCCACGGAGCCATGGTCACCCTCCCCACCTCACATCAGCAGGTCCTATGCGCAACCAGCGTCCAGGCCTGGACCAGAGAAGAGTTCACAGGACTGTGGATTTGCCCTATAGGCAGGCTGCTGCTTCCTCTGACCCTTGGGATCAGAGATGAGAAGGGGCTATGGTCCTAGACCAATTTATGACGTGCTCCACCCCAGGCATGCCCCCTCGGGGGGGAGGCAGCAGGTTAGCAATGGAGGAGAGACCCACATGCCCTTAGGAGTGATGAAAACACCTAAAAGGGACACCAGCTCTGCCCAGTGCCTTCAAAGATTGGCTGGGGGGAGGCTAATGCCTGGTCCCTGAAACTCAGCAGAGAGCTGTGGGCATTGACAAGGATGGGGCAAACCTGGGGCCAGTAACCAGCCACAGTGAAGGGAGCGGGGAGGTAGGTTATAGTGAGCTCAGTGGGAGAGAGGGGGGTCCTGGCAGCCAGTGAACAAACACTAACAAATATGCACGTGTGCACACTGGCTCAAGCAGACATGCCTATTGGCTCACGAACCACATGTACCTTTCATGTGTACACATACACACACACACACACACACACACACACACACACATGAGGACCCCTTCAAACATGCAACATGCCCACTGATGTGTGTGCCCCAAAAGTCATATACACAGAACAGCCGAATGGAAAGCTATGGGGAACTGGGATATAAACCCAGTTCCTGGGTAAACTAGCGGTATGAACCTGGGCCAACCACCTGATCTCATTTGGCCTATTCCTTCATCTGTGAAGGAAAAAAAGAGGTTGAATTTGATGGTCCGTAGTCCCAGCCAGTGTTAACATTCATGATTTGTGCACACACAGTGGGACGCAGAGGCCCTCGTACACACGTAAGCATGCACACTCTCATACGTGGAGACTCGCACAGCCACCCTCTGCTCTGGGGCCAGGAACCTAGGAGGCCTGTTTGATCCGCTCCCTGGCTCTCAGACATCCAGCAGAGCTGGCTTGTTGACCCCACTTTCCTGGGCTCCATCTCGGCTCCTCCTTACCCTCTCTGGGGCCCACCCAGTGGACCCTGCCCCCTTCGGCCCGTGGTCTCTGCACAGCCCCTCCCTGAGCCTTCACTGCCCAGCCGAGGATGGCTGGCATCTCTACCTGTCCCCCAGGTGCCTCCTGCCTGGTGGACCACATCTTCCCACCATGCCCCACACTCTGCCCCTGTGGGCCGAGCCCCAGTGGGGGAGGGCGGCACAGAGGAAGCCCCTTGGGCGGGAAGCAGGTGTTGTGAAGCCGTGAGGACTCCTAGGTCCCCAGGCAAGAGGGAGGCAACTAGAGCTTTTCATCTTGAAGGGCTGAACAGGTGGCCTCTGCAGCTGCTTTCTCTGCCCCCGTAGAACTGATACAACCCCCGGCCAGCCCGGGAAACTAAAACAGCCTCCACAGACACTTTGCTGAGTGGCATTTGGCATTCACTCCTTCATCCATCTTGCAAGAGGGAAACAGCAAGCTGGAGCGGGGGAGGGAAGCAGGGGAAGCACCGTGTCCCTGTATCTGCCCCCCAGGTATAGGCGGTAGGATACACTGAAGGCTCCTGGGCTGACCTCTGCTCTTTCCCTCTTCTAGCACAAATTGAAGTGATCCCTTGCAAAATCTGTGGGGACAAATCATCTGGGATCCATTACGGGGTTATCACCTGTGAGGGGTGCAAGGTGAGTACACACACATACACAGTCTCTTCAGAGGTGGGGAGAAGGGCCTCGGCGGCCTTTGTTCTGCCTGCAGGGCTGGTCTCCTGAGACAGCTAGAGAGCTGCCCAGGTGGCACCTTGCCTGGAGAGCCCGGCGCACAGGAGGGCCTTGTCTTCAACTAGGGAAGTGATTGCAGGACAGATTACAATGGAGGAGAGAAAACTAAGGCGTCGTGTAAGATCTGGAAAAGGTGGGGCTAGAGCTTGCGGGCTGCAGGCACTTGGGACTGAGCTGGGCCTGGCCCAGATCAGCAGCCCTGGTCTCCACCTGCCTTCCCCAGGGTTTCTTCCGCCGGAGCCAGCAGTGTAACGTGGCTTACTCCTGCACCCGTCAGCAGAACTGCCCCATCGACCGCACTAGCCGAAACCGATGCCAGCACTGCCGCCTGCAGAAATGCCTGGCCCTGGGCATGTCCCGAGATGGTGAGGCCAAGCGGGCAGCCCCCGGGGCTTCAGTCTCCAGAGGGGCAGCCTGACCTGCTGTGCCAGACAGGGGTTAGAACGCCCTTCGGGAGCTCCGTCCCTCCCTCTGGCAGGCCCTTGTCTCTTCCACTGTTCACCGGGGCAGTGGGCAGGCTACCCTCAACAAAGGTCTTCACAGTGCCCAGCTTCAGGCTCTGCTACAACAACCCTCCTTTCCCCAAGGTCCCAGACTCTTCATTTTCTCCTTCCTCGGGATGGAGTCTCCTCACCCGACTCCCCTGTGACCCAGATCATCATCTTTCCCTCCTGCCCCATGGCTCCAGTTCCAGCTCCGCCTCCCTCCCTAGTGCCCCATCCCCAGCCTGGGCCAGGGGGAGGTGGCTGCGAATGGGACCAGAGTTGGCCTGAGAACAGCCCAGAAGGCTGAGGCTGGGGAGGCCGGCTGTTCCTGGTGGCTTTTCTCCACCTTCCTCAGCCACTGCCCCCTCGCAGCCCCCAAACCGCTCCCCCGGCAACACCACAGAAAGAGCCCAGGCTGGGGCTGGGGGAGACCTGAGGTGATGTGGAGCCAGAAGGAGCCTGTCAGCACTTTTCAGCGCCCAAAATAACAAAGTGAAAGGAAACACGCAGGGTTGCAAAGGGGCAGGCGGGGCGACGAGGGGCTGTGTCCCCACACCTGGGAGGGGTGGCGGGCAAATGAAAAGGCAGGAAAGAGAGAGCAGAAGAGGATGTTCAGAAACCAGCCGCGGAGCCTGGGTTGGGCTGTGGTGAGTATCTAGGTCACCAGGGAGCCTGCAAGCCTGACCACAGGGGGACCTGCGTTCTCGGCTCTCCTCTTCCTCCGACCCTCCTAGACAGGCGAGGTGACCCCAATACGGCTCGAGGCCCCCCACTCAGCCACCCCCAGCCCCATATCAGGTGGCCAGGGCCCTCAGTCAGGACTCACTGCTTGCATTCTGCCACCAGCAGAAGCTGGTTTCGAGCCAGGAGAGTTTGCCCAGGAGACTGAAATGTCTGGGCTGGACTGAGCCCCGAAGCAAACCAGAGTGAGAGGTGGGAGGGGTCTTGAACAAAAGTGCCCTGAAGGGAGGCTCTCAGGCAAGACTGGAGAAGCTCTGCTGGGAGTCAGCTATTCAGGGAGCAGCAAGTTAATCCTGTGATGATCCAGATGCCTACTCGCTCTGCCCTGTACCCTGTCCTCCCCCCTCAAAAACTCCTGATCCCCGAACCTCTTTCAGCTGTCAAGTTTGGCCGCATGTCCAAGAAGCAAAGGGACAGCCTGCATGCTGAGGTGCAGAAACAACTGCAACAGCGGCAACAGCAGCAGAGGGAACAAGCGGCCAAGACCCCTCCTGCAGGAGCCCAAGGAGCAGACCCCCTCGCCTGCACCTTGGGGCTCCCAGATGGGCAGCTGCCCCTGGGCTCCTCGCCTGACCTGCCGGAGGCCTCAGCCTGTCCCCCCAGTCTCCTGAGAGCCCCAGGCTGCGGGCCCTCCTACTCCAACAGCTTGGCCAAGGCCGGGCTCAACGGGGCCTCGTACCACCTGGAATACAGCCCTGAGCGGGGCAAGGCCGGGGGCAGAGAGAACTGCTATGGCACAGGCAGCCAGCCGGCCCCTGACAGGTGTGGACTCCACTTCGAGGACCCCAGGCACCCTGGGCTTGGGCAACCAGGATGGGGCCCGGACAGCTACTTCAGCCCCAGTTTCCGCAGCACCCCAGAGGCGCCTTATGCCTCCCTGACGGAGATTGGTGAGCCCCTGGGGAGGTAGCTGGGGAGAAGGGAGGGGGAGGAAGATAAGGGAGGGGCTTCCAAGACAGGGGCCCTAGTCAGCACCCTGTGTAAACCAGATGTGCACAGGGGCCTCGGGGGGAGGCAGAGCGGGGCTAGGCCAGGCAGAGGAGTGCCCTTTGTACGGGAAGGGTAGGAGCTGGCTGAGATCGAGCCCCTGCTTTCCTCCTCCTCCTCCGGCCCCAGAGCATCTGGTGCAGAACGTTTGTAAGTCCTACCGAGAGACGTGTCAGCTGCGGCTGGAGGACCTGCTCGGACAGCGCTCCACCGTCTTCTCCCGAGAGGAGGTGGCTGGCTACCAGAGGAAGGTGAGGCCAGGGGACCGCGCGGGGAAGGGAGGACCTCCCACCACCACTGGGGGGTCCAGAGACAGCCACCTGCACACGCAAGTGGGCTGGGGCAAGGCAGGGTATCCCAGAAAAACACAGTGGGTACCGCTGTTAAGTATGCACCCTAGCAGTTGGGTGAGAGCTTCTCCTTAGCTCCTGCCTATGGTCATTTTACGCGGCCTTCATCCTACCTCCCCCATCACCCCGACCTTGGCGAACAGACCTCGGCCTAAGCTCCTTCCTCCTCCGTCAACAACGACAAGAGTCAGAATCCTGAACAGCATTTGTTAAACGCTCCTTCTCTGCCAGGCACTGTGCTGAGCGCTTCACATAAATTATCCTTGACCCTAAGGACAACCAACCTATGAGGCTGGCATCTATCTCTGTTCTTAATGGACCGAGAAACTGAGCTCAGAGGAGTTCGTGGACTTACTCCTCATCGCAAAGTAGTGGATCTGAAAGCAAATTCAGATCCATCGGGCTCCAAAGCTTGTTCTCTCCGTCCTGTCACTCTGACAACACCTCCTGCGCTAAAAGCACTTGTTTGGTACTGAACTTGAGTATGTCTTAGTCACCGCAACAAGATGCACACTCTTTGAGGGCAAAGCTGTATCTCAGACGTTTGTTAATTCCCCACAACAGCTAACTCTGCGCCAGTGGCTGGTGGGCGCTCAGTAAGCGCGTCCAAGTGACAGGAATTAACCTGGAGTGCACATTTGTGCTAAGAATAGGCTAAAAACATGGGTGCTGAGAATGTGGTGGTTCAGAATCTACCCCCTGCAGTTTATCTGTCTGGGTTCCCAGGGCCTTGGGGGAGGGGCCCGGGCTCATAAAGAGGGCTACAGTGGGACCCCCTCCTTCCCTGCAGTCAATGTGGGAGATGTGGGAACGCTGTGCCCACCGCCTCACCGAGGCCATTCAGTATGTGGTGGAGTTCGCTAAGAGGCTCTCGGGCTTTATGGAGCTCTGCCAGAATGACCAGATCGTGCTACTCAAAGCAGGTGCCCAGGGAGAGGGGGCAGGCCTGGGGGCAGTGGGGACAGATGAGGAAACGGGCAGGGCTGAGTGGAGGGAGGTGACTTAAGGGAACTGGGACACTGAGGGAGACAGAGACAGATTCCTGGCCGTGTTTGATGGTGTACCTGCCTTTCTCCCCACTCCCCAGGAGCCATGGAAGTGGTGCTGGTCAGGATGTGCCGGGCCTACAATGCTGACAACCATACAGTCTTTTTTGAAGGCAAATACGGTGGCATGGAGCTCTTCCGAGCCTTGGGTGAGGGGCAGGGGGAAATGAGAGAGAGGAGTCGGATGCCAACCCCATCCGAGGCTCGGATACCCAGGGCCCCCTCTTTTCAGGACAGATTGCCCGCTCTGCTCCAAACACCAAGGGGCGGGTGTCCTCGGGCACTGTGGCCTCACCCACCTTGCTCACTCTTTCGTTTCCACCCCACCAGGCTGCAGCGAGCTCATCAGCTCCATCTTTGACTTCTCCCACTCCCTGAGTGCCTTGCATTTTTCCGAGGACGAGATTGCCCTCTACACGGCCCTCGTCCTCATCAATGCCAGTGAGTGTCACTGGGCTTGGGTAAAGGACATTCGGGCAGTGGGGGGGGTGGCGCCACAGATACTGAAGAGTCTGGACCTTCGCTTGTGGTTAAATCTGGCAAGTCACTTTAAAGAGCTGAATGAGCCCCCCTGAATATTGCTGTAAAAATATGAGTTAAAATAAAGACACAGAGGAGCCTGACAGAGGGAAAAGAGCAGTGCAGGCGGGGTTGGAGAAGTGGGGAGACGCGAGGAAGAGAGGAAGTGAGCCATTTCCCTGGGAGAAATTAGTCTGCTTGTGAGTCCCTGTCAGTGACTCCATTGCGGCCGCACGTTGGAATCACCTGGGGAGCTTTAAAAACGATTGCTGCGACTCTGAGGTCATTGATCTGGGGTGCTGCCGGAACACCAGAAGTTTTAACAGCCTCTCACAAGTGATTGTAATGTGCCACCAAGCTTGAGAATCACTGCTCTGTGTGAACTCATTTCAAGACTACATGCCATCGGGAATTCCCTGGCCATCCAGTAGTTAGGATTCCACGCTTTCACTGCCGAGGGCATGGGTTCAATCCCTGGTTGGGGAACTAAGATCCCACAAGCCCCGTAGCGCAGCCAGAAACAGAAACGAAAAACAAAACAAAACAAAAGACAACATGCCATCATGGCAGGACTCTGGATGTCCGCTCCACTGGAATGGAGTGGGCTGGGTGAGCCAGCTGAATGCTAAGGATTCAGAGAACCTGGGGAAGTGGGTTGAGCTGCTAACCCTAGTTTGCAGACCAAGATTATCAGTCTTCTGGCTCTGCCAATGAGTAGAGACCTAAACATTCCCCTTGAACTGGAAATAAACACTTAAAAGATGACTTCTGGGTATTTTATGGAGTCAGGGCAAAAGGTGGTTTGTCTCTTGAAGTTAGCCACAGACTGCTGCAGAGGCCTTGCTGCTGACCTAGGTGGCTTCACAAAGCCCATCTCCTATCTGGGGCCATCCCTGCCAGGTGGCGGGGAAGAGGAGAGAACTTTTTTTTTTTTCTTCCCCACAGCAGAGTTTTAGTGCCTAGCTTTGAATTAGCTATGTGAAATATCAGGGTACCAGGGATAGGGCAGCTTGGAACTGGGAGATTGGAATGTCTTATCCCTTTCATCTCTCCCCAGTTTTCCTTGTAGAAAGCTAGCCCAGCCCAAGGCCCCATAGCTTACCATTATCAAACCAAGACACACACATTCACACACACACACACACACACACACACACACTTACACTCTCTCTCACTCAGCTAGGAAGATCTATATTCAGCACAGATGTCCAGAATGACACACCCTTTTGGGGAAGTTAACGTCCATGTTCTTTCTTTTTCTTGCTATGGTCCCATCCCCTCCTTCAGACCGGCCAGGGCTCCAAGAGAAAAGGAAAGTAGAACAGCTGCAGTACAATCTGGAGCTGGCCTTTCATCATCATCTCTGCAAGACTCATCGCCACGGCATCCTGGCAAAGGTAGGAGCAGTCCCTGGGACAGTGCCAGATCTGTGACATCACGGCTTGCGAGGGCCATGGTCTGAGGGTCCAGAGGAGGAAGTGCTTGAGTGCTAAGTTGTGTGAGAGAGCTTGCAACAGCTTGGGGGCAAGGGGACTGATCAGTCACTTCCATGTGGGTAAAGATGGGAAGTTAGGGAGCCTGGAATTGGGAGGGACCTCCAGGGAACAATTCAGTTTAATAGAGCCACCGCTTACCCAGCACCTGCTTGTACCGTGGAATGGAAAGATACAGAGATGCCGTCCTTACCCCCACCAAGAGTTTTTAATCTGCTGTGAAGAAGAGACTCGTGTACCAATGACCCTAACATAGAGGAGAATGTGTTATGGGATATAATAATAATGCGATTAACAAAGTGCTTTCACAGATATGCTCATCTTTATGACACCTCAGTCAGTAAGATAGGTGTTAAAATCTCCCTGTAGTGATAAGAAAACTTAAATGACTTGTCCAATTTTATGCAATCATAAGTGATAAATGTTAGGTTTAATCCCAGGGCTTTTTCTACCGTATCCCTGTGCCCCTAATATAGTACTACAATAAGAGATATTGGGGAAATGTGAGAGCATGGAAGAGAGATTAAAAATAACTTGAGGGTAAAAGGAGTGGGTCATAAATGCTTCCTAGAGGAGGTGGCATTTAAACTAGGCCATGAAATATGTAAGATTTTAACGGGCCTTCAGGGGGTGGGACAGGCATTCCAGGCTTAGGGAACAATATGGACAAAAATAAGGAGGCAAGATAATGCATATACGGAGAATAGTTCATGGAACATTTTGACTAAAGTGTAAGGTCAGGAGCTGGGATAGATTGATGGGGGCAGGAAAGTAGCAGAAGACAAGCTTGAAAATTAGGTCAAGGAGCAAATCAGAGAGGACTTTCAAGGCCATATTAAAGAGTTAAGACTTTATTTCCAGGCAATGGAGAGCACCAAAGGCTAGAGGAATGATATCATCAGAGCTATTATTTAGGCAATTTAATTTGGAACCAGTGTAAAGGAACCATTTATGTAACGGTTCAAGCAATGGGCACTTGCTATGTGCCAGGCAGAGTGCTAGGTGCTGAGAATACAGAAATGCCTTAAACGACAGGCTCTGCCCTAAATAAACTTCAAGTCTGGTAGAATAGATTAGGAGGAGGAGAACCTGAGAGAGCAGTTGGAAAGCAAATCTCTGTTGGATCCACCTTCAGAATACATCACCTCCCACTGTTACCCCCTAGCTGTCAGTTCTCACTTGGACCATTAAAGAGGCCTCCTTAACTGGACCCCTGCTCCATCCCTGTCTGTCCTACGGCAGCCACACAGCACTGTTCGCAGTGCTCCTAGAGCTGCCCATCATGCTGAAAATCAAATCTAGAGTCTGTGTCATGGTCGACTGGCCTCATGATGTGTCTGACCCCCGACTTCTTTTCTCACCTCATCTCCTTCCACTGCCCTCTCAGTCACCCGTTCCAGCAACACTGGCCTCCTTGCTATTCCTTGAACACATCAAGCCCGGTTGCTTCTCAGGACTTTGCTGTTCCAGCTGCCTGGAAGGTTCTTCCCCCAGTTTTCCAAATGGCCTGCTCCATCCCTTCATTCTGGAGAGGTTTTCCCAGACCACACCATACAAAAAGCCCTCTACCCATCACTCTGCTTTATTGTTTTTTAAAGAAGTTTTCTAACATATATTTATTTTCTGGCTCCCTCACTAGAATATACATTTAATAAAGGTAGAGATTTTATTTTCTTCACTGATGTATCACCACGGTCCATCACAGTTCCTAGCCAAAAGGGTCTCAACAAATATTTGAGAATGAATGAAAGAATGAATGAATGAAGCTGTTGCAATAGCCCAGATAAACGCAAAATAAAGCAGGAGGAATGAAAAGAGGATGAATTCAAGAGATTTCAAGGGATCCCATGCTGCCTGCTCTTCCCTGACTGTCCCTTTCCTAGGCAACTAAGCTGGGGAAAAGGGGGTGGCTGGTGAGAGGTATTTTTAAGGCTCACTTGGTTATACAGGAAACTGCAGAAGATAAATGGTTTTCTCAGCCTTTCTCTGGTGAGGTCTCCCTGCCTCTGTCTCCTCATGGCTCTCCGGGCCTTTTTCATTCCCCTCCACTGGCTGAGTGCTGGCAGTGTTGGTTTACTATTTGCAGTGTTGGGTACCTGCTTGGAAATTGCTTAGTCCAAACAAACAGTTATTGAGCATTTGCCATGTGCAAGCAGCTTGATAGGTACAGAGGATACAGAGAGAGGGAGGGAGGGAAGGGAGAAAGAGAGACCCTACCTAAGGAGTTTAAATCTAGGGTAGGGAGACAGACAAATTGGAACATTTTCCTAAAATGGGATTTCAGTGCTGCACAGAGGGAAACCCAAAGGAAGGGCCCTTAACCCAGGGAAATAGTCCTAGAGGAGGTAACACTGAAGGTGAGTAAGAATTAGCCAAGCACAGAAGAATTGGAAAGGCATTCCAGGGGAGGGGAACAGTATCAACAAAGGCAAAGAGGCACGTAACATTATATAACAGAGAGTGACAGAATTTCACTATTATAAAAGCATAAAGTGTGAGTTAGAGAGTCTTTAACAGGGCTCATCTTAGGAGTAGCAGGAACACCATTTGGGGGTTTCAGCCAGAAAACATGTACCTGTCCCATAGCAGTTCTCGCTAGCCTCCAGTTGCCTGAACACAGACCTACCCCTACCAATGGGATCTGGCTGTTCCACAAGTGCCAAGTGTGCAGGGAGAAAGCAAGGAGGGTTATCCCAGCCCAGGAAGGATGGGGGTACTTCTCTGCTCTGGGGACAGAGCTGTAGTACTGACCCTCCTTCCCCATCAACCCATGTCCAGCTGCCACCCAAGGGGAAGCTTCGGAGCCTGTGTAGCCAGCATGTGGAAAAGCTGCAAACCTTCCAGCATCTCCACCCCATCGTGGTCCAAGCTGCTTTCCCTCCGCTCTACAAGGAACTCTTCAGCACTGAAATCGAGTCACCTGAGGGGCTGTCCAAGTGACCTGGAGGAGGGACTCCGTTCCCTTCCCTAGAGCCTGGTGGCTCACCTTCCCCTTGGCCTTTTCCTTTCCTGTGTGCCCTGGAGGGTGGTCTCTGCCTGTTTTGGGGGGGTGAGCAAATGCGGAGACTGGCTTTCTGCCCACCAGCCTGCCTGGCAGCGGGCCAAGAGCTAGAGGGTGGGGATGGAGGAACGCCATCTCCAGCCTCAGCTTTGTCCTGGCTCCTCTCAGCTTCTGGGAGACCTGGGGTGGGATACAAGGACCTCTAGGAGGACCTAGGTGTCCTCAGGACAACAGGGGGATCCAGGACACCCTGGACAAACAGAACTCAACTCTGGGCTCAGAAGCTAAGAATAGGCCTTTGAAATACCTCATTGCATTTCCCTGGGGGCTTTGGCTGGGGCGATGCATCAAGCTCAGAGACTGGCATCTGGAGCCCAGAAGGACCTGTATATAACATGAATCTGGATCTTTAGATTTTCTGCCTTCCCCCTTCCTCCCAGCTCAGCAAGGAAATTGTTGGGAACCCTGGGGTCTAAAAAAGACTAGATATGTGGAGGGTAAGGACGGGATGGGGGTAAGGGAGGGGCTGGGGACAATATTTTTATGGGATTTGGGTATAAGGATAGGGTATGACGAAGGCCAAGAGCATCACAGACAGACAGACAGACAGAGAGTTAGAACTCAAACTTCTTATGTGCACTTTAAAAATAGAATTTAGTGGTTACACAAATCTGATCAGAGACACACGTCCACATACATGTGAAACACATACTCACACACTTAACCTGTAGTCATGCAGCTCTATAGACGCATTTAATCTGACACAGTCTCTGTCTTCCTTGAGGTCACAGATCAGAGGAACTTAGTGGCCTCAGGGAAGATCCCAATCCTGAGGGACCCCAGAACATTTTCACCTGGTGCCCCAGTTCACCAATCTTAGACGTGGGGTGGCCCAAACTCTATCCCAGCCCCAGCTGTCTTCTGTCAAAGGAAACCCTAAAAGAAGAGATGGCTGGACACTGATAAGTCAGAAGGCCAAGGACAGACCCCCGGAGGACCGTCTGGGCCCCATCCTCCAGCCCTGCTCTCGTTATGGAGAAAGGCAGCAGATGCGATTCCACCACTCTGTGCCTGGGTACCACCAAGTCTGGCAGGGTGAAGGAGACCTATTTCTCCAGCCGTGATCTTGCCCGAGAACTTCTCTTGCCTTTATAAATAGCTGTGAGCCCTCCTCTGAGGGATAAACAGCAGGTGGTCAGGACGGTTTTGGTTTTTTTTTCCTCTCAGGGGAGGGTAAACATAAACCCTAACCTGTGCCATTCTTTATAAAATGACTTCAAAGGCAAGAGGCATTGCTGCTCTGCAATCTCATTCCCGCGTGAGGACCCAGGTTCCCAGCCCTGCCAGCCATCAGCACTGTAAGAAGTCTGCACCCACCCTGAGCGGTCCCCCACTGAGGCGTGGGAGCTGATCCTCAGGAGCCCCCCACCGAAGCCGTCTCAGACTAAGCTCCACAGTGGGTGTTCTGGGCTGAGAACTTTCCCCACAAATGATACCCACAGGGAACATTTAGAATGAGAGGTTACACAGAACTGCCCCGCATCTGGGAGACTGAAAGACAACCCTACGGAAAGTGCCTGGCCCCAGAGCTCCGCAGGGGGGAATCAGGATACCCGAGAGACCCTGCGGAGCTGCCCAGCAGCTTCCACTGCCGACCCCTCCACCCCTCGGGGCTCCGGAGCCTCCCTCTGCGCTCCCTCCCCTCCACTGCCATCCTGAAGTGGCGCCTGCTGCAGCCCTCCCTGGTTGCTTTATTTATTTATTTTGCACCAACAGGGTTGCTGCAGACTCATTCTCGCCTGGTTTAAAAAGAGAGAGAGGAGAAAAAAAAAAAAGGAGAAATGCTTTCTGGCTCTTCTCTCTACCTCGGTCTTGGCAGCAGCCGCTGCAGCAGCAACAGCAGCATCGGCCGGCGGGCAGGGGGGCAGCGGGGAGAGAGGCGCACGGGGAGGTGCGGGGCAGAGGTGCGGCTCGAGTGGGACGGGCCCCCAGCCCTGCACAGATGCAGTGCCCAACTTGATGCCACCCTCCAGCTTCTCTGGTAAGTGCACCCACCTCCTGTCCCAGAGCTGCAGCTGCCATTCTCCATAATGTTCTCAGAGACAAGGCCAGACCCGTCAAGGCTAGAGGGCCTGTGCCCACCCCAGGCCCAGCCAACCATCGATCCTGGCCCCATAGGACTTTGATGGGAAAACTAAGACGGCCCAGGTTCTCGGGAGGGAAGGACTCCAAGGAGACCTCCCTCCATTTCCCGGGTGCTCTCTCTACCTCTGGGAGGGGTTTTCCTGCAATCCGTGTGGATATTCCAGAAATCTTACCTCCAAGAGCCCCCTCCCCGTGTAGGTCCCCATGCCTCACGCAGGTCTGCTTTAAAGAGGATATCCAGGATCAGATGTGTCTCTGGACTGCCACATAGAGACAAGAAGAAGAAAGCTCCCTGTTCCTTGAGGGTGATGCCCCAGACCCCAGCCCATACAAGGAGAGAAAGTAGTGGTCCTGACACCTATCTCTTCCTGCAAAGTGGCCGGAAGCCAGTCCTGTAGCCGTGGAGATTGGCAAGGGAAGTTTATGATTACATTAGCGACCTTTAAAGAGAAGGGGCCAGATCCCCAGCCCCTGGCCCAGCGGGCTTCGGAGACTAAGAGGACATTCACAGGAGTGGCAAGGAGGGAAGCTGGGTTACATGCTTCGCTGCACTTTTGCTGAATGCAGGAAAGAAGGATGAGCAGGAACTGCAGCAGTAGTGATAAAGGGCTAGCTGTCAGGTGGACTTCCCAGGGGAATGAGGGTGGCTGGGACATTTCTCTGCCTGGAGAACTCTTAGCATGCCGTCCATACCTGTTAGGTTGGGATAGGGAACAGAGGGGTCTTCTCAGCAGCCTCTGCCGTGCCATCCTTTCTCACACCCAAGCCTCAGAATGGTGTCCTACATCCCTCTGCTCTTGGGCCTCTTTCTTCCGTTTCTGAACTACTACAGTCCTCTGAAGTAGCTATAGCGTAGCCACCAGAATGATCCTTCTAGGAGAGGGTATAGAGTGGGAAATAAAGGGGAAGAAATCACACCATCTCTTAAACTGCCTCTCCTAAGTTCCACCTGGGAGAAAATGGGCCGTGGGGTAGAAAGCTGACCCTGTAGGGCCCAGAAAGCCTGAGGCCTGAAAGGTCAAAGGTGATTGGGATCTGCGGCTAGAAAGAAACCCAGGCCTCCTGCCTCAGTTGGCTCTTGTCCTATCTCTGTAGCATCCCTTGCCAATTCCAATACCTCCCCTCCCTTGGGGTCCCGGTTGTCACTAAACAGGGTGAGTCTATGGGACCTCTTCTCCATCACCTCAGTCAGGCTCCAGTGGTCATCTGCCTGATTTTGCCCAGGCCCCTGGCACCCAGAAACCAAGTTGACAGGCTGGGCACACAGCCTGTGCCCAGAGATCTGCTGTGCCAGCCAAGGGCTCCCTTGGTCCCCACCATAGCGTCTGGCCAGGCGCTGTCTCTCCTCACTTGTCTATGCCTCCCTGGCTCTCAGTCTGTCTCTTGTGTTTTTCTCAGGCAGCGGAGGCCAAAGGGGACAAGAGATCTCCCTCAGACTCACACACTGGGCTTGAATCAAAACACCATGAAGGAGGGGTATGAGAGAAGCCTAAGTCTGAGGACCAAGCAACAAAACTGGGGCATCTCTTGGGTCCCTCACACCCTAACGTCATCTATAGGGGAGGCGGGGCTGCCCTTTGGGTTCTTGTGAGGGATTCATGTACCCCCTGCAACCTGTGCCATATCTAATGTGCAGCTTGGCTGTCGTCCACAAGGTGTTCTGGGGAGATTGGATCTTGTTAGTCTGGGGCCTCAGGCCCTGGGCCAGGCTGGAGGAGGGCAGAGAGGCAATAAGTGGAGCCTGGGGGGGCAGAGCTGAGGCCCACATGCTTCCCAGCCTTGGATGACTTAGTCAAGGTGATGCCTGTCTCCAATCAGGATCCAGGGATATGATCCCCCTTAAGCCGTAGACAAAGCTGTGGGTAGATAACCTGGGAGAAGGGTGGGCAGAGAGGGACAGAGCAGAGATTGGGAGAGCAGTTATCAGGGAGAAGGGACCTGAGGTATTTCTGGATCTCACAGATGTAGGGAAACTCAAAAGTTACTTCCCTGCTGCTTCCTGTCTCCCTCCCATAAAACTTTCCCCACCTGACTAGGGTTCCATGAGCTAGTAAGCACTTGGCCTTTTACCCAGGTTGGGAGGGGGAGGAAAGTAGAGAGTCCCCGAAGAGGAGCTCCAGAAGGCTCCAGGGAGGTGTGCACCAGAATTCCTCCCAGATCTGCACCCTAGCTGCTGGCCATGCTGAGATGGGTAGCTCAATATCTCTCTCTCCTCTAAGGAGGCCCAGGGAAGTCCAGGGTTCCCATCACCTGAAGCCACTTTCCAAAAAGGGCCATGTCATCGTCTATTCCAGGATTGAAGAAGGGATGGCTGCGGCCACTACTCCAAAGCAAGCCTGGCCCCCGTGGCCCCCCATCTTTTTCCTGCTCCTCCTGTCTGGGGGGAGCAGCGGCGGCTGCCCTGCTGTGTGTGACTGCACCTCCCAACCCCGGGCAGTGCTCTGTGCCCAGCGGCGACTGGAGGCTGTACCAGGGGGACTCCCGCTGGACACCGAGCTCCTGGACCTGAGTGGGAACCGCCTATGGGGGCTTCAGCGGGGAATGCTCTCCCACCTGGGCCTGCTCCGGGAACTGGACCTCAGCTATAACCAGCTGTCCACCCTCGAGCCAGGGGCCTTCCATGGTCTGCAGGGCCTGCTCACCCTGAGGCTGCAGGGCAACCGTCTGCGAATCATGGGCCCCGGGGTCTTCTCAGGCCTGTCTGCCCTCACGCTGCTGGACATTCGCCTCAACCAGATTGTCCTCTTCCTCGATGGAGCTTTCGGGGAGCTAGGCAGCCTCCAGCAGCTTGAGGCTGGGGACAACCACCTGGTGTTTGTGGCTCCGGGAGCCTTTGCTGGACTGGCCAAGCTGAGCACCCTCACCCTGGAGCGTTGCAACCTCAGCACCGTGCCTGGCCCGGCCCTGGCCCGCCTCCCAGCGCTAGGGGCCCTAAGGCTCCGAGAATTAGATATTGGGAGGCTGCCGGGAGGGGCGCTGCGAGGGCTGGGGCAGCTAAAGGAGCTGGAGATCCATCACTGGCCATCTCTGGAGGCTCTGGAGCCTGGGAGCCTGACTGGGCTCAATCTCAGCAGCTTGGCCATCACCCGCTGCAATCTGAGCTCGGTGCCCTTCCAAGCGCTGCACCACCTGAGCTTCCTCAGGGTCCTGGATCTGTCTCAGAATCCCATCTCTGCCATCCCGGCCCGGAGGCTCAGCCCCCTGGTGCGGCTCCAGGAGCTCCGACTGTCAGGGGCATGCCTCACCTCCATCGCTGCCCACGCCTTCCATGGCTTGACTGCCTTCCACCTCCTAGACGTGGCGGATAACGCCCTTCAGACACTGGAGGAAACAGCCTTCCCTTCTCCAGACAAATTGGTCACCCTGAGGCTGTCTGGTAACCCCCTGACCTGTGACTGCCGCCTCGTCTGGCTGCTCCGGCTCCACCGCCACCTGGACTTTGGCACGTCCCCCCCTGCCTGTGCCAGCCCCCAGCACGTCCAGGGGAAGAGTCTGAGGGAGTTTTTAGACATCCTACCTCCAGGGCACTTCACTTGCCAACCAGCCCTGATCCGAAAGTCCGGGCCACGATGGGTCATTGCAGAGGAGGGGGGGCATGCCGTTTTCTCCTGCTCTGGAGATGGAGACCCAGCCCCCATCGTCTCCTGGATGAGGCCTCAGGGGGCTTGGCTGGGAAGGGCCGGGAGAGTAAGGGTCCTGGAGGATGGGACGCTGGAGATCCGCTCCGTGCAGCTACGAGATAGAGGGGCCTATGTCTGTGTGGTCAGCAATGTAGCTGGGAATGACTCCCTGAGGACCTGGCTGGAAGTAATCCAAGTTGAACCACCAAATAGCACTCTCTCTGACCCCAACATCACCATGCCAGGGATCCCAGGGCCTTTCTTGCTGGATAGCAGAGGCATAGCTATGGTGCTGGCAGTCGGCTTCCTCCCCTTCCTCACCTCAGTAACCCTGTGCTTTGGCCTCATTGCCCTCTGGAGCAAAGGCAAAGGCCAGGTCAAACATCACATGACCTTTGACTTTGTGGCACCCCGAACCTCTGGGGATAAGAACTCTGGGGGTAACCGGGTCACTGCCAAGCTCTTCTGACCTTTCCTTCCACACTGGGGACCCATCCAAGAGGGGAAGAGGACCAAGGCTGCTTGGACCAGATGCTAGTCCCAAACAGCATAGATCTCGCACACCTCCTGCCTGCACCATGCCAGCAGCTAATGCTGCCTCCTGATAGCCTGCCTCCTTGTGCTTTTGCAGTTTGAGGATAGCATTGTCATCTCTTCCCTGAGTGTCCCGGGAAGCTGAAGATGTAGACCCTGTAGTCAGCCCAGTCCTCCCCCCACCAGATACAAAGCAGGAAATATAACCCTCCAGTCTGCTAGTCTAAGCTCCAGGCTTCCTTCACACCCACCTACACACACCTTAATAACCAATACCAATCGCCAACCACAGCCATAGATTACTTCAGAGATGGGGCTGGGAAGTGCCACTTGCTTCTTGGAGTCTCTGCTCCTCAACCAGGTGGTCTCTCTCTCTCTTTTCTGCTCTGTCCCCTCTCTAGGTGCAAAGAACTAGGGCCAATGACCTTAAGCTAAGGAGAAGAGGATGTGACAGGGGAGTGTGGGACGGGGAGGAGGACAGACTACACACTGGCACTGAGTGTGCATGAGCCCCACCACCTGCCTCTGTCTGTCACATCATTAAACCTGTTGCCAAAAGGCCATGACAGTAGCAGCCACAACTAAATGTGATCTCTGGAGTTTTCTTTAGTCTTTTCCACCCCTTATTTCTGTCAGATCTCCCCCTTCCTACCCTTTCTGCCTGCCCATGGAGACTGTATCCTAATGGCCTTGCCTGAATCTAACGAGCCTGACAACCAGGGGTTTACGCAAAAGGTTGCCGGCCATGCCTGGAGAGATCAGCACTCCCGGCCCATCTCAGGGTCAACCCTTTCCCCTGTACTCTCCCTCTCTGGAGTTGGAGGAGAGATCCTCTGCCTTCCAAAGGATCCCTCTGCAGAAATTTCAACCCAGGGCACCCAGCTCCTTCCCTTCTTTCTCATTCTGGTTGGAATCTCCCTAATATTCCTGTATTGCAGATCCCTAGTGCCCTTGATGGAAAGCAAGAGAACTCCTAGAAAATGACTAACAAAAGCGAGAATCTGCAGCTGTCAAAGGAGAGAGACCCATAACACAGCAGGACTAGGTTTGAAGGAACAAGGTGGGAGGGGCACTGCAAGCTGTAGTGAAAAGTGGAGGGAAGAAGGAGCAGCAGGAACTACCTGCCTTTCCACCGTCCTTCAGCAGTTTCCCCTGGTTCTGTGTTTAGTGCAGCCCCGGTGGGAAGCTGTCTCTGGATAGAGGTCGCTGTCTTATGGAGACCCCAGATGCAGAGGCGGAGTGGGAGGAGGAGATGCTGACTGCCTCTGAGTGTACTCCAAAGAGAGGGCAAAGCAGAGCTAGGAAAAGTAGAGATGCTGAGAGCTCAAGGGACAGGGCAGCAGCCTCAGCATCACCGGAAGGGGAGGAGTGAAGAGAGAGGAAAGGAGCAGGGAGGAGGGGCCGAGAAGTGGAGAGTCACGAGGTCCCTGGGAGCCTCTCTCTCTCTCTGCAGCAGCATCTGCACAGCGGCCTTAGTTCCCCTCCACCCTCAGGAGCCCCCACCCACCCCTCACCCAACAATATGCAAGCGTCATCAGCTTCCTAGCCATTCCTGCTGCCCTCGTCCTTGCTCTGAGGAGACTCCACTCATTAGGAGATTCCCAGCCCAAACTGTCCCTGACAGGTGAGAGAAGCTGGCACCATATGGGGGCAGCCAGACTTCACCAGCAGGCAAGCTCTTCGGTGGGGCAGAGGTGGGAATCTGGGGGCAGGGGGCTGTGGGCAGAGGTGAATGTGAGAGAGAACCCGGCAGTTTGGAGAGTGAGGCTGGAGGATCACACAATCTTGCGCATCCGGAGCCTCCAACCTTGCTCCCGGCACCGTGCACACACAATTCTCTTAGCATTGCAGCAACCTCCCCTCTCCAGTTTATTAGACAGCAGAAAGGTTTCCCTGGGGCACAGCCCTCTCCCTCATTTCTAAAATCTTCCATCAGTAGCTTGTGCAATTGGGACTTGTGGGGGTCAGGTGCTAGAGGTTCTCATACTAGTTGCCCACACTGTAATGCAGAAAAGGGCAGAAGTAGCAATGCTGTTCAGAGAAATCTACCCTGGGAAGCCCCCTGAGGCAGTGGGGAATGGATGACATGTGTCTGGATTGGGAGATGTTGCTGCCTGAGTCCCACAGCCGCCAGAGCAGCCCAATAGAAACAGAATGTGAGTCACTTATGTGATTTCAAGTTTTCTAGTATCCCATTAAAAAAGCAAAAGAAACAGATACAATTAATTTTAATATTCTATTTTATTTAACCCAGTGTACCCAAACTATGATCATTTCAACACGTTATCTATATAAAGATGAGTAATGAAATATTTTACATTATTTTTTCATATTAGGTCTTTGAAATCTAGCGTATACTTTACACTTACAACACATTCCAATTTGATAACTAAATTCTCACCAGAAATATCTGATCTGTATTTAGGTTTCATAAAATTCACTGTTGAGAAAGTCAATTCACACGTCCAAGTTGTTCCAACCAAGTTGTTCCATATTAAAAGTTTTCCAATAACTAAATCAAGTATTGGTCTTAACATTTAAATTAATTGAAATTAAATAAATTTTAAATTCTACTCCTCAGTCACACTAGCCATCTTTCAAGTGCTCAGTAGCCACATGTGGCCAGTGGCTACTATATTGGACAGCACAGCTCCAGACACTGTAACTCTGGGTGTAGACTAGGGCCTCCTCACCAGAGGTGGGCAAAGTGTCCCTCGAGAAGCACGTTCAACCTAGAGGAAATGCCTGTGGGGTTCCCCAACTACCACCCCTTGCTCTCCTGACATGGCCTTTCCAGAACACCTTCAGGGAGGGACGCTAGTTACCGTAACAAGGTTACTGCAATGAGCACTTCCACAGCTTGTCCAATCATCAGAAAGCCAGCCCCTTACCCCATCTGCCTGAAAAGGCTGCCCTTAGCTCAGGGGTGTGTGTGTGTGTGGACAAGTGTGTGATGGCAACCAGGGGCGCAGGCGGGTGGTGTGTGTGCACATGCAGAGATGTTATGGTCCACGTCAGAGGCAATCCAATGGCAGCTCTCCCCTGGAGGGACAGTCGTGGAGATAGAAGAAAAATAACATTTATTCTATGTTAGTGGTTATATGTATGTTTTCTTATTTAATCCTCACATCAACCCTATAAGACAGGGAATCTTGGCTGATGGAACTAAAGGTCAAATAGATTAACTTGCTCGGGTACACAGAGCTGGTTAGTAAGGGAGCTGCTTCTGGACTCAGGGCTAACTCAAAATCCAAATGCTTTCCACCACCCTGCCATACTGCTCCAGTCACTGTCTGCTCTTATAACCCCCTTTCCCAGGGTCTCTCAGCTGCAGGAACTGACCTGTGAGAAAGGTAGAATCCAGGGGTCATCCTCAGCCCCACCCACTCCGAACAACTCTTTTAAGGGGAACTGGGGTCAGTTGTTGGTCCTCACCTTCCTTCAGTAACTCTAATGCACCTGATTCAGGAAGCTGAGGATTGGTTGTTAGTTTTTAATCTTTCTTCTCAGTCTCCCCCAGCATCCATCTCTCAGAGAGAGGCAGGAGACTTTGGGTAGGACTTTTGCTCTAAGAAGTGAGTGTGGTGATGATTCAGGCCGGCGAGCATGTGAGATCAGAGGACTCTTGAGTCCTCTTCCTCCAAACTGCTTTGTAAAGGGGAGTTAAGCAAGAAGACTTAGAGCTGGATGGTGGTGGCCAGAGAAGCTGAGGAGAATGTCTCTCTCCTAGGACACCCTGCCACAAGTCATCAATCTGATCGAAAGACAAAAGAGTAGCACCAGCATAATTTCTGTCTGATACTAAGGCCCACACTCCCAGTTGCTGGTTTCTGGTGAAGAGCCTTGAGTGACGGGGGAAGAAGGGGTGATTCCTACAATGGACAAAGGGAGTGTGCTGTTTTCCAAAACCTCAGATAGCTGAATATCATTTGAATGGTTTGCATGTTATCCAGGAAGGGAACTCTGTAAGCAGCCAAGGCTCTAGAACTAGGCTACTGTGTTTGAGAACCCCTCCCTGCCCAGCCCTTTAGCTAAAGTCTACTTTCCTGCTTTGGCTTACTGAGTGGAAACACCTGCCCACTGAACTCTCTAGACAACCCACACTTTATGTTAATTAGTTTCACCTACTGCCACCTGCACCTTGTTCGGAACACCCTTCAGGGAAACAGAACTGGACTCTTCAGAACAGGAGATGAGAATAAAGGAATCACAATTCACCCAATCCTAGTCTCTCACAACTCAATCTTTCAATCCTGGTTTGGGCTCTTAGAGGGGGAATGAGATGACAAATTCCAAATACACAGTGACTTGAGAGTGAGTTTGGAATCATCTCACCTGAAGTTATCCTTTCTACTCCCCAGTCTCCCTACCCAACCAATTAGAAATCCACCCTCCTTCAGAAAATTTCCAGGAAAAGTGATTACACCTGGCTTTTCACTGCTCTGATTAAGAAATTAATCCTGTGGTTTAATTTTTAATTTTAATCCCTCTTTTTGGACTTCCACTTCATTTCCTCTTCTTTGCTCACCAGCTCCCATTGGAGCTGGAAGATGATGAGCCCATAAAGTAGGCCTGTGCTTTTTATAGCAACAATGGACACTCTTCCTCAGGTCTGAACTACTCTTTACCTTTTTAAAAGTAAAAATAGCTATAGCAATCAAGGCACTCAAATACCTAGAAATAATCTTAAAAAAAAATATGTAAATTTTACATGACAAAAACTTTAAAATGCTACTGATGGGACATCAATGACTTAACACGTTTATAGGAAGATTCTGTATCATAAATATAACAATTCTCCCTTATGTAATCTAAAAATATGATTCCAAAAAATAATATTAACAGTATACTCAGAAAGGAAATTGTGGTATATTCCCAAAATATAATACTACACAGTGATGAGAATGAATGGGATAAAACTATACACAATAATATAGCTGAATGTCACAAAAATAATGTTGAACAAAAGAAACCAGACACAAAAGAGTACTTACTGTGTGATTCTCTTTGTATAAAAAACAAAACAAGCAAAACTAGTTTCTGCTACTAGGAGTCAGAAGCAAGTTTACCCTTGAGGGGAGTAGTGACTGGGAAGGGATAATGTTCTATTTTTTTGATCTGGGTGTTGGTTACACAAATGTGTTCCATTTTTGAAAATTCATCAACATGTATGCTTTTCATCTGTGCACTTTTCTGTGTATATATTGTACATCAATTTTAAAAATTGTGGTAAAAATAACACAATGTACATCAATTTTAAAAAACAGTATGGTACTAGAACATGAATAGAGAGATCAATGGAACATGAAAAACCCAGAAATAGGCCCAAATACATGACAATTTGGATCTTATGAAAGGTAGCATTCAAAAACAATGGAGGAAATATGTGTTATTCAATAAGGGTTGGACAAGACAAAACTGGATCACTATTTCACACCTTAACACCAAAATAAATTCCAGGTGAATCAAATATTTTACACATGGGGCTTCCCTGGCGGCGCAGTGGTTGAGAATCTGCCTGCCAATGCACGGGACATGGGTTCGAGCCCTGGTCTGGGAAGATCCCACATGCCGCGGAGCAACTGGGCCCGTGAGCCATAACTACTGAGCCTGCGCGTCTGGAGCCTGTGGTCTGCAACAAGAGAGGCCGCGATAGTGAGCGGCCCGCGCACCGCGACGAAGAGTGGCCCCCGCTCGCCGCAACTAGAGAAAGCCCTCGCACAGAAACGAAGACCCAACACAGCCAAAAATAAAAATTAATTAATTAATTAATTTTTTTAAATTACATTGCAAAAATACACTATAAAAATATTTAAAGAAAACATAGGATAATTTTTTAATAATCTTAGGTCATAGGACGCTTTTCTAAATATGAGACCCAGAAGTTATCGAAGAAAATGCTGACAAATTCAGCTACATAAAAATAAAAAATACTTGCATAACAAAAAAAGTCACCATGAAAGTAAAAAGACATAGGACAAACTGGGAAAGGGGAAAAATATTTTCAACTTATACATGAACAAAAGGCAAATATTAAAAGTCCTGACAACCAAATAGAAATATGAACAAAGTGTATGAACAATTTACAGAAAAGTAGAAAGCAATTGTCACTTAAGCATATTAAAAGATGCTCAACCTTATAAGAGAAATGAAAATTTAAACTGCAATGAGATGCCATTTACACTATCAGATTGTCAAAAATCAAAAAGTTTGATAACAGGCTGTATAAGTTTGCTGATCGGTAAAAATTGAGAGAGAAGATTGGTAAAAATTGCATGGAAGGCAATTTGGCAATACTAACCAAAATCCTTTTCAAACATTGTTGGTGGAATGAAAATGAGAAAAATCTTTGTGGGAGAAAGAGAATTTGTGAAATTGTATCTATCCAAATGAAAAAACAATACACACACTTCTCAGACAGTGTTTGCAGCCCTAAGTATTTATTGTACAGATATATAAGAGCCAAACAAAATATACTTGGGTATCAGTATAATGTTAATGGGACTGATTGAATATATCTTAATACATCCCTCAGGCTTACTATGAAACTTAACTATTAGGCAGATACCTATGTGCTGCTATGGACAGATATCTAGACCATATAAAAAGAAATTGCAAAATAGTAATATATAACATGTTACCGACTGGGTAATATATATAAATATATTTAATATATACACGTTTACTATAGAATATTTTGTGAAAAATCCACAAGAATCTGGTAAAACCGGTTGCTTCTTAGGGAAGAGAGACCTTTTATTCCTTTGTAGAATGTTCATGTACTACTTACTCAAAACACATATATATTTTTCAAATTAACACAAAACGAAAAACTGAGGCCCACTGGCGTCTCCTTAGCTGACCAGAGATATAATCTTGCATTCACTCAACAAACATTTACTGCGTGCGTATCATGCCCCAGGCATTGTGACAGAAGCTGGTGCGAAAGATCCCCGCATTACAAGGAGCGCTCAACCCCTGTCAAGGGTGAGCCCCTAGTGCGGGGCGGGGACTGGAGGCCGGGAGGGGCCAAGGGCCAGCTCGCGAGGCTCCCGGCGGCTCAGAGTCCGTAGCAGGGTCCAACCGTCTCAAACGGTCCAAGGACTCAGACGGCGGCTGGAATGCACTCTTCCAAAGCAAACCGCCGTCTGCAGAAACCCTCCCCTTTTCTCGCCCCCACAGAAACGGCCCGGTGGCTTGTGCCTTCGCGCCTGTTGCCCCGACCCGTCTCCCTTTAATCCCCAGGAAAGGGGGGGGGGGCCCTGATGACCGCCCTACCCACAGCTCCCTTACCACGGGGTGCTCCGAACTCGGGTCCCTCGCCATCCCTCCTGCTGCAGTGTCGGTGCTCCTCGTCTGTTCATTCCTCGACAGAGAAGTAGAGTGAGCCCCTCACTCTCTGCCGCGCAATCCCTTCCCCTTGGCTTTCTCTCCATCTCTACGAAGCCTATTTAATGTTTTCCCGCAAAAAAAATGTTTTCCGTGTCTCCTGAGTCCCTGTCACAGTATGGGGACCGATCGAGGCAAAAGATCTCAAAAGAAACAAGTGGCGGAGCATCGCCCATCAGGAGGCAGCTGCCCCAAGGGTCACTGGGTTGTGCGGTCACACTGGCTTTGTACAAAGGCACTAATTTTGTGCGAACGGTGATGCGGCTGAGTGATGCCACCCCCTCGCACCTTGGGAGCGCGATTTTTCCCCACAGGCTTAGGAGGTGGAAGCCTCCTCGGTAATTGGCCTAGAGATTGGCAGGGAGTACTCCGGGAGCCTCTAATTGGCTGTTTAATACTCAGCAGGTGCAATCTCAATTAACGATGTCGGCTTTCCCTGGAGCCTATTGGCTGACCTGGTGGGCCGGCTTTGAATTCCATCCGGGTAATTGGGTACCAGCACGCAGCAGCGCCGTCGCTCAGGGGCAGCCCCCGCGAGGATTGGTTATGGGGGGGAAGACTGATTGGTCGGGCTGCGACCCGGGCATTGATTGGTGCGGGCGGGCTGTGGGGGCGGGGAAGTGGCGGCTGAAGCTAGGACCGCGGGGTTCCGAGTGGCGTTGTGAGTAAGAGGAGACGACGGCCTCTGGTTTGAGGTGCGAGGTGGAGCGCGCGACGGCTGACTCGAGGAGCAGTAAAGGCGGGTACCGGGAGCGGAGGTTTGGGGAGTGGGGGAGGCTGGGCCAGGGGCGCCAGTGGCAACAAGGAGGCGGAAATGTGGGGCTTAGGGAAGGGAGGCGCCCCCGGACGAGGAGAGGGTGTGGGGAAAGCTTTCCCCCACCCCGAGGCTAGTAACCGTATCCAGGGGAAATGCGCTTGTCCCAGGATTAAGCCACGACGGACCCTTGCACCAGTGCGGGAGGGTTTGCCCCAAGCCAATCACCATCAGTTTATCAGTTTGCCTTTTATTTTCCACAGCTTTTTCTTTAATTATCTCTGATAGGATGATTATTTACAGTCATCAGAGTAAGGGGGTTTTGTTTGTTTTTCCAACTTCCCTCTGTAGTTCTTAATACAGATAGAATCGTGGGTTTTGGCTCAAGACTCCCGTGTCAAAGCTACTCCTTCCTTAGCTTGCGAGAAGTGGGTGGAGGCTTCTTTCACGCACTGCTTTAAAAATAAATGTAGCAAGGATGAGAAAATTGAATGAGCTGCTTCAGTTCAACAAGCCCATCAACATGTTTTAGGTACTTTGTAAGTTCTGGTTGTTAGGAGATACTGGAGTGATAGATCCTTGCCCCCAAGGAGCTCACTTTGTGTTTTGAAATGCATATCAGATAGTTGTTAGCAACTGTTTAATACAAATGTCAGGAAACTTCAAAGTTAGCTTTTTCTGAAAAGCGTTGTCTAGCCATATTTCTCAACCTTGAAATGACCCACGTGTCTCCTCTTTACCTGGTTTCCCCAGGAGCTACGCTCTTAAGTTCTAGTCTCCTCTTCACATTCAATTTGCAGTAATAAAATCAAACATAAGCTAGCATTTGGTACTATACAGTTATTCCCATTTCCATCATATTTCCCACTTCTATTTTTCTTAAGAGAAACTTAACAATATGAAAGGATATGTAAATTGTAAACAAAACTATACTTGATTAATATTAATCAAGTAGATTTTCTGTGAGACATCAGCGGATAACAAAATTAGCACAGACTTCATTTGTAATATTTGAAGAGGTGTTAGTAAAATTTAGGTTTTGGTTCAAATAGAAGTCACCCGATAAATTCATCCTTGTCACGGACATTCATCTTCCTGCCACCCACACTCCCTCCACCACCAAATCATCAATATTCTATCTCAAATGCTACCATCTACTCAGATGAGAAACCTGGTAGCCAGCTCCTTGGCTCACCCTCTAACCTTTCTATAAATCAATTGCTGGGTCTTGTGTGTTCTACCTTTGAAAACTCTGAACCGTCTGTCTCCTTCTTTCCATCTCTATCACTGACACCTGGACTAGCCTCTGAATTGGTCTCCCTACACCTGCTGTTGCTGCCTTCAGTTCATTCTCACTACAGACATAGCCATTAATCAAGAATTACAAGCAATGCATGTGTTATGAAGGGATGGTTGGTGTACTATGGAAACCAGTAGCAATGAAACCCAACTCAGTATAGCGGGTCATACTAGGGTCATTCTGTCCTCTCTCCGAGATGGAGAGAAAAACATTTTGAGGTGTTCCAGGGACCCTTTGGAAAACCTCAAAGTTAGCTAGAGGTCAAACGAACTTTCTTTAGAATTTGATCCTTGCGAAGTTTGTCAGAAATATCAAAAAGTTTTAAAACACTTGGTCAAGTAGGATCATAGGTCACTGTGGAACAATACTTATTCACTGAATCAAAGTGACAGAGATCTCAAAGGCAAATACGGAAATGTATTTCCATTCCTCATACCTTCTTTTTCCTGAAAACACTCCTCTTTCCTTGTATACTGAAATGTTTCGCTTATTCTAGTAGCTTAAATTACGTATATTAATTAGAAATCTCAGCTCTTAAAACCCTAGTTTTTAATGAAAACTAAGAAGTAAGCAATTATTAACTGTCTTTTACATTAGCATTCTGTAGATTAGCAAGCTTATAAATAGTATTTATGGTTTCTAGAAAACACGTGCTTTTTTTATAGTAAGTGTCTTAGTGTGGCACCAAACATAGTTTCAAATATCTTTAGTTTCTTTGTAAAAGGAAGTCTGTGTTCAGTAACTAATGCTTTAGTATCTCATTTTATTTGGGAGTTATCTATTCAGTAGACTTCCATCATTTAACTTAATTTAGCAAAACTCTAAAATTTCAAATTATCAAAATCTAGAGAGTATTTTAAATAGACATTCCCAAACATAATTATTCCTAAAGAGTTTACCTAAAAGTTCTTATCTCATTTACCTCTATTTTATTTACTTAAAAGTTTCATCATATCAAGTTATTTTCTTGCCAGCAAACTTTGCAACAGATATGATAAGGTCTTGTTTGATTTCCAGTAAACCTAGGTACAATAAAAGTATTATACTTAATGTTGATGATTCTAAAGGTATATATTAATTAAACCAACAAGCTTAAGCTAACTTTAATACCTGATATTAATTCAATACTGAATATTTCCCAGATTGTTACCGGAAAACTGGGTTCACCTCTTGGTGGCTGTCAAGCCAAAAAACACAACCAAGCCAAAGATCGGGAGAAGGAAGGATTTATTTCTTGCAGCAAGTAAGGAGAACACTGAGGATCTTTTCTAAAGCAGTGTCTCCCCAAATAGCAAAATTGGGGAAGTTTAAAGTAAGGGTACATGCATATTCATGAAGGGGTTTGGGTGGTTGAGAATCCAAGCTTTAGCTGATTGAAGTCAGGAGGGTCAGAAAAAGTCAACATCATCATCATCAACCAGATCATCCCTTGGTGCCAGTTGATCTGGTTGTTCAGTGCTTCAGGCTAATCTTTACCACTGAAACAGAACCAGGAGTCTTTACAACTGATATATTATCTTTGCCATCGTTACTTCTCTTGCCTGATAAGTCATTGTTTCTGCATTCTTTTGTTCCCTTAAAATCATTAATTACTGAGACCTGTTCAGTGACAAGCACTGTGGCCAGGCTTGGATCACATAATGCCTTGGGCCAAAAATGGCTTCTCTACTGTCAAGAAAACCATGCCCAGGGACCTCTTACCCTATCTGCTTACAAGATCATGTGAATCCAAAATTCCTTCCGGCCAGTTTCTTTTATATTTCTAAGTATTTATATAAGTGCTTAATTTTCTTTAAGCCAGTTAAATAGAGTTCTTGTACGAATTAATTTTGGCAATACAACACATCTACAACACACATAGATACATAGAAAGAGACGCCCCATAGTTTTCATTCCAAAATTTCAACCGTGAATCAGGGACAAAGATATTAAACCCATCAGTAACAAGCTGTTGGATTCAAATTGGGTTTCTGGCACATGGAACAAATCAAAGTCACCTGTTTAGATGGCTAAACCTTTTTACTAATACTTATGGAGACACACTTAAGATTTTGTCATTGACAAGTCAAGTGCCAAATTACCTACACCCTTCCTGAAACTTGAATTTTATCTTTTTTTTTTTTTTAATTGAAGTATAGTTGATTTACAATGTTGTGTTAGTTTCTGGTGTACTGCAAAGTGATTTAGCTATACATATGTACACATATTCTTTTTTCATATTTTCCATTATGGTTTATTACAGGATATTGAATATAGTTCCCTGTGCTATACAGTAGGACCTTGTTTATCTATTTTACATATAGTAGCTTGTATCTGCTAATCCCAAACTCCCAATTTATCCTTCCACTACCTGCTTTCCCCTTTGGTAACCGTAAGTTTGTTTTCGAAGTCTGAGTCTGTTTCTGTTTTGTAAATAAGCTCATTTGTGTCATATTTTAGATTCCACATGTAAGTGATATTGTATGGTATTTGTCTTTCTCTTTCTGACTTACTTTACTTAGTATGATGATCTCTAGGTCCATCTATGTTGCTGCAAATAGCATCATTTCCTTCTTTTTTATGGCTGAGTAGTATTCCATTGTATATATGTACCACATCTTCTTCATCCACTCATCTGTCGATGAACATTTAGGTTGTTTCTGTGTCTTGGCTATTGTGAATCGTACTGCCTGTATCTTTTTGAAGTATGGTTTTCTCCTGATATATGTCCAGGAGTGGGATTGCTGGGTCATATAGTAGTTCTGTTTTTAGTTTTTTAGGAACCCCCATACTGTTCTCCATAGTGGTTATACCAATTTACATTTCCAACAGCAGTGTAGGAGGGTTCCCTTTTCTCCACATCCTCTCCAGCATTTATTGTTTGTAGACTTTTTGATGATAGCCATTCTGACCAGTGTGAGGTGATACTTCATTGTAGTTTTGATTTGCATTTCTCTAATAATTAACAATGTTGAGCATCTTTTCATGTGCCTTTTGGCCATCTGTATGTCTTTGGAGAAATGCCTATTTAGATCTTATGCCCATTTTTTGATTGGGTTGTTTGTTTTTTTGATATTGAGCTCATGAGCTGTTTGTAGTATAGTCTGAAGTCAGGAATCCTGATTCCTCCAGCTCCTTTTTCTTTCTTAGGATTGCTTTGGCTATTCAGGGTCTTTTGTGTTTCCATACAAATTTAAAATATTTTTGCTCTAGTGAAAAATGCCATTGGTAATTTGATAGGGATTGCATTGAATCTGTAGATTGCTTTAGGTAGTATAGTCATTTTGACAATATTGATTTTTCCAATCCAAGAACATGGTATATTTTTCCATCTGTTTGTGTCATCTTTGATTTCTTTCATCAGCGTCTTATAGTTTTCAGACTACAGGTCTTTTGCCTCCTTAGGTTTATTCCTAAGTATTTTATTCTTTTTGATGTGATGGTAAATGGGATTGTTTCCTTAATTTCTCTTTCTGATCTTTCATTACTAGTATATAGAAATGCAAGAGATTTCTGTGTATTAATTTTGTATCCTGCAACTTTACCGAATTCATTGATGAGCTCTAGTAGTTTTTGGGTAGCATCTTTAGGATTTTCTATGTATAGTATCATGGCATCTGCAAACAGTGACGGTTTTACTTCTTTTCCAATTTGGATTCCCTTTTTTTTTTAATGTTTTATTTATTTATTTATTTTTTACTTATTTTTGGCTGCATTGGGTCTTCATTGCTGCATACGGGCTTTCTCTAGTTGAGGCGAGCGGGGGCTACTCTGCACTGTGGTGCGCGGGCTTCTCATTGCAGTGGCGTATCTTGTTGCAGAGCATGGGCTCTAGGCTCGCGGGCTTCAGTAGTTGTGGCACACGGGCTCAGTAGTTGTGGCTTTCGGGCTCTAGAGCACAGGCTCAGTAGTTGTGGTGCATGGGCTTAGTTGCTCCACGGCATGTGGGATCCTCCTGGACAAGGGATCAAACCCGTGTCCCCTGCATTGGCAGTGGGTTCTTAACCACTGCACCACCAGGGAAGTCCCAAATTTGGATTTTTTTATTTCTTTTTCTTCTCTGATTGCCATCACTAGGACTTCCAGAACTATGTTGAATAAAAGTGGCAAGAGCGGACATCCCTTGTCTTGTTCCTGATCTTAGAGGAAATGTTTTCAGCTTTTCACCATTTAGTACGATGTTAGCTGTGGGTTTGTCACATATGGCCTTTATTATGTTGAGGTAGTTTCCCTCTATGCCCAGGTTCTGGAGAGTTTTTATCATAAATGGGTGTTTAATTTTATCAGAAGCTTTTTGTGCTTCTTTTTGAGATGATCACATGTTGGTTTTTTTTTAACATCTTTACTGGAGTATAATTGCTTTGCAATGGTGTTAGTTTCTGCTTTATAACAAAGTGAATCAGCTATACATATACATATATCCCCATATCTCCTCCCTCTTGGGTCTCCCTCCCGTCCTCCCCATCCCACCCCTCTAGGTGGATCATATGGTTTTTAGTCTTCAATTTGTTAATGTGGTGTATCACACTGATCAATTTGCAGATATTGAAAAATCCTTGCAGCCTTGGAATAAATCCCACTTGATCATGGTGTATGGTCCTTTTAATGTATTGTTGGATTCAGTTTGCTAGTATTTTGTTGAGGATTTTTGCATCTATGTTCATCAATGATACTGGTCTGTCATTTTCTTTTTTTGTGGTATCTATGTCTGGCTTTGGTATCAGGGTGATGGTGGCCTCATAGAATGAGTTTGGAGTGTTCCTTCCTCTGCATTTTTTGGAATAGTTTCAGAAGGATAGGTGTTAACTCTACTTTAAATGTTTGATAGAATTTGCCTGTGAAGCCACGTGTCCTGGACTTTGTTCATTGGAAGTTTTTTAATTACTGATTCAATTTCAGTACTGGTAGTTGGTCTGTTCATATTTTCTATTTCTTCCTGGTTCATTCTTGGAAGACTATACCTTTCCAAGAATGTGTCCGTTTCTTCTAGGTTGTCCATTTATTGGCATATGGTTGCTTGTAGTAGTCTCTTATGATCCTTTGTATTTCTGTGGTGTCAGTTGTAACTTTTTTCATTTCTAATTTTATTGATTTGAGCGCTCTCCCTTTTTTTCTTGATGAGTCTGGCTAAAGGTTTGTCAATTTTGTTTATCTTTTCGAAGAACCAGCTTTTAGTTTCTTTGATCTTTTCTGCTGTTCATCTCTCTTTCATTTATTTCTGCCCTGATTTTTATGATTTCTTTCCTTCTACTAACTTTGGGTTTTGTTTGTTCTTCTTTCTCTAGTTGCTAGGTGTATAAGGTTAGGTTGTTTGAGATTTTTCTTGTTTCCTGAGGTAGGATTGTATTGCTATAAACTTCTGTCTTAGAACTGCTCTTGCTGTGTCCCATAGATTTTGGAGCATTGTGTTTTCATTTTCATTTGTCTCTAGGTATTTTTTGATTACCTCTTTGATTTCTTCAGTGATCCATTGGTTGTTTAGTAACATATTGTTTAGCCTCCACTTGTTTGTTATTTACAGTTTTTTTTTCTTGTAGCTGATTTCTAATCTCATAGCGTTGTGATTGTTGTGGTTGGAAAAGATGCTTGATATGATTTCAGTTTTCTTAAATTTACTGGGGCTTGCTTTGTGGCCCAGTATGTGATCTATCCTGGAGAATGTTCCATGTACACTTGAGAAGAATGTGTATTCTGCTGCTTTCAGATGGAATGTTCTATAAATATCAATTTAGTCCATCTGATCTAATGTATCATTTAAGGCCTGTGTTTCCTTATTGATTTTCTGTCTGGATGATCTGTCTATTGATATAAGTGGGTTGTTAAAGTCCCCTACTATTATAATATTACTGTCGATTTCTTCTTTTATGGCTCTTAGCATTTGCTTCAAATATTGAGGGGCTCTTATGTTGGGTGCATATATATTTACAATTGTTATATCTTCTCCTTGGATTGATCCCTTGATCATTATGTACTGTCCTTCTTTGTCTTTTGTAAGTCTTTATTTTAAAGTCTATTTTGTCTGATATGCATATTGGCTACTCCAGCTTTCTTTTGATTTCCATTTGCATGGAATACCCTTTTTCATCCCCTCACTTTCAGTCTACGTGTCCCAAGATCTGAAGTGGGTCTGTTGTAGACAGCACATATACGGGTCTTGTTTTTGTATCCATTCAGCCAGTCTATGTCTTTTGGTTGGAGCATTTCATCCATTTACATTTAAAGTAATTATTGATATGTTTGTTCTTATTGCCATTTTGTCAATTGTTTTGGATTTGTTTTTGTAGGTCTTGTTTCTTTCTTTCCTCTTTTGTTCTCCTCTCTTGTAATTTGATGACTTATCGTTAGTGTTGTGTTTGGATTGCTTTCTTTTGTGTGTGTGTGTGTGTGTGTCTATTGTAGATTATTGGTTTGTGGTTACCATAAGATTTTGATGTAGCAGTCTATATATATATACAAGATTGTTTTAAGTTGCTGGTCTCTTAATTTCAAATGCATTTCCAATATCCTGCTTTTGTGCTTTCCTCTTCTCACGATTGCTGGTTTTGGTATCATATTTGTGTGTGGATGATTTCCTACCTTTACTGTATGTTTGCCTTTACCAGTGAGCTTTCCCATTCATAATTTTCTTGTTTCTAGTTGTGGCCTTTTCTTTTCCACCTAGAGAAGTTCCTTTAGCATTTGTTGTAAAGCTGGTTTGGTGGTGCTGAATTCTTTTAGCTTTTCCTTGTCTGTAAAGCTTTTGATTTCTCCAAATCTGAAAAGAGCCTTGCTGGGTGGAGTATTCTTGGTTGTAGGTTTTTCCTTTCATCACATTAAATATATCGTGCCACTCCCTTCTGGCCTGCAAAGTTTCTGCTGAAAAATCAGCTGATAACCTTATGGGGATTCCCTTGTATGTTATTTGTTGCTTTTCTCTTGTTGGTTTTAATATTTTCTCTTTGTCTTTAATTTTTGTCAGTCTGGTTACTATGTGTCTTGGTGTGTTCCTCCTTGGGTTTATCCTATATGGGACTCTCTATGCTTCCTGGACTTGTGTGTTTCCTTTTCCATGTTAGGGAAGTTTTTGGTTATTATCTCTTCAAATATTTTCTCAGGCCCTCTCTCTCTTTTTTCTCCTTCTGGGACCCCTGTAATGTCAATGTTGGTGCATTTAACGTTGTCCCAGAGGTCTCTTAGACTGTCCTCATTTCTTTTCACTTTTTTTCTTTTTTCTGTTCTGTGGCAGTGATTTCCACCAATCTGTCTTCCAGCTCACTTATTCATTCTTCTGCCTCATTTATTCTGCTATTGATTCCTTCTAGTGTATTTTTCATTTCAGTTATTGTTCATCTCTGTTTGTTCTTTAAATTTTCTAGCTCTTTGTTAAATGTTTTATGTATCTTCTTGGTCTCTGCCTCCATTCTTTTTCCAAGATTGTGGATCATCTTTACTATCATTACTCTCTTTTGTCTAACTTTCTGTGTTTGTGGCCTCCGTTCCTCAGGCTGCAGGATTATAGCTCCTCTTGCTTCTGATGTCTGTCCCCCGGTGGGTGAGGTTGGTCCAGGGGCTTGTGCAGGCTTCCTGGTGGGAGGGACTGGTGCCTGCCCACTGGTGGGTGGAGCTGGGTCTTGTCCCTCTGGTGGGCAGGGCCATGTCAAGGAGTGTGTTTAGAGGTGGCTGTGGGATCAGGACGACTTCAGGCAGCCTATCTGCTGATGGGTGGGGCTGTGCTCCCATCCTGTTAGTTTGGCCTGAGGCGTCCTAGCACTGGAGCCTGCAGGCTATTGGATGGGGCCAGGTTTCAATGCCAAAATGGTGACCTCTGGGAGAGTTCACAATGATGAATATTCACTGGGGCCTCTGCCAACAGTGTCCTTGCCCCCACGGTCAGCCACAGCCAACCTCTGCCTCCCCAGGAGACCCTCCAAGACCCACAGGTAGGTCTGGCCCAGGCTCCTATGGAGTCACTGCTTTACCCTGGGTCCCAGTGCATGTGAAACCTTGTGTGTGCCCTCCAAGAGTGTTGTCTCTGTTTCCCCCAGTCCTGTGGAGCTCCTGCACTCAAGCCCCACTGACGTAGCCAAATGCACTAGGGGCTTCTCCTCTTGATGCCAGACCCCCAGGCTGGGGAGCCTGACATGGGGCTCAGAACTCTCACTCCTGTGGGAGAACCTCTGCGATATAATTATTTTCCAGTTTGTGGGTTGCCCACCTGGTGGGTATGGGATTTGATTATATTGCGAAAGCATCCCTTCTACCATCTCCTTGTGGTTTCTTCTTTGTCTTTGGATGTAGAATATCTTTTTGGTAGGTTTGAATCTTTTTTGTAGATGGTTGTTCAGCGGTTAGTTGTGATTTTGGTGTTCTTGTGAGATGAGGTAAGCTCAAGTCCCTTTGCTCCACCATCTTGTCTCCCCAACACCCTTTAGACTTTTTAATGATGGCCATTCTGCACAGTGTGAGGTAGTACATCGTTGCAGTTTTGATTTGCGTGAAATTTGTGTTTTAAAAAGATGGTCCGGGGAATTCCCTGGCGGTCTGCTCTTCCATTGCGGGGGACCCCATTCGATCCCTGGTCAGGGAACTAAGATCCCACAAGCCACAGCAGCACGGCCAAAATAAGAAGAAAAAAAAAAAAAAGATGGTCCAGATAAAAGTTCCTGGAGAAGATCAAATAGAATATTTGCATCTCAAAGGCATAGGAGGAGAAAGGCAAGTTCCTCCTAGGAGGACTTTGTTTCTTAAAGGCTAGATTTTTGTTTTTCAATACTTACAAGCCTCGGGACTTCCCTGGTGGTGCAGTGGTTAAGAATCCACCTGCCAGTGCAGGGGACACAGGTTCGAGCCCTGGTCCGGGAAGATCCAACATGCCGCGGAGCAACTAAGCCTGTGCACCACAGCTACTGAGCCTGCGCTCTAGAGCCCGTGAGCCACAACTACTGAAGCCTGCAAGCCATAACTACTGAAGCTCACGCGCCTAGAGCCTGTGCTCCTCAACAAGAGAAGCCACCGCAATGAGAAGCCCATGCACGGCAATGAAGAGTAGCCCCCACTTGCCGCAACTAGAGAAAGCCCACGCGCAGCAATGAAGACCCAATGCAGTCAAAAATAAATAAATAAATAATAAATTAATTTAAGAAAATACTTACAAGCCTCTTAATAGGTGAGGTTGGGGAGTGGTGAAAGGTTTGGTGGGTTTTGTATTGTTTCTGGAGCCACATCTCTGGTCCTGTAAAGAGTAGAATTTTAAAACAGACAGTTGTTTTTAATTCCTCAAAGAATTGGGTGGCCACCTCAGTGAAAGGATTGACATACCCATTCACCTCTGTTGGAATTTTACGTTCTCTCATTTAGCTTAGGGGACAAAGACCCCCCCCCAGTAAAATTCCTATCAGGCTCTGAATATCAGCTATGGTCAGTTTAGTCAGACCGGTGGCCTCCCATCTTGGTAATCCATTTACAAACACTTTTGAGGATCCTTCGTGGGTTTAAGAAATTCTTTAACTATGGCCTACAGCCTCAGATGGTCCCATTTCTTTTTCTTTTTTGTTTTTTTTTTATTGAAGTATAGTTGATTTACAGTGTTGTGCCTATCTATACTGTACAGCAAAGTGACTCAGTTTTACACATATATATTCTTTTTTAAATATTCTTTTCCATTATGGTTTATCCCAGGAGATATTGTTTATCCATTCTAAATGTAATAGTTTGCATCTACCAGCCCCAAATTCCCAGCCCATCCCTTTCCCTCCCTCTCTCTCCCGGCCTTGGCAACCGTGAGTCTGATCTCTATGTCTGTGAGTTTGTTTCTGTTTTGTAGATAGGTTCATTTGTGCCATATTTTAGATTCCACATATAAGTGATATCATATGGTATTTGTCTTTGTGTTTCTGACTTACTTCACTTAGTATGATAATCTCTCGGTCTGTCCATGTTGCTGCAGATGGCATTATTTCGTTCTTTTTTATGGCTGAGTAGTATTCCATTGTATATATGTACCATATCTTCTTTATCCATTCATCTGTCGATGGACATTTAGGTTATTTCCATGTCTTGGCTATTGTGAATAGTGCTGCTATGAACATAGGGATGCATGTATCTTTTTGAATTATAGTTTTGTCCGGGTACATGCCCAGGAGTGGGATTGCTGGATCATATGGTAATTCTATTTTTAGTTTTCTGAGGAACCTCCATACTGTTTTCCATAGTGGCTGCACCAACTTACATTCCTCAGGTGGTCCCTTTTCTAAAGGTAACCATTTAATAGTGTCTTCAGAGTAGAAAGGCAATTCAGATAGAGGATTACTAGAATGAGTACTCAAAGGAGGATAGAGGGGAGCAGTAGTTAAAGTTTTAGGTACCATTAATCTTTCATTAGCCTTCTACAACAATTCTTTCAATGAGGCTATTTTGAAATTTTGGAGCTTTTTTGGGCTTCTGCATATCAATTAAAATGGGTACAATAGTTTAAGATGAGAGCTCTCTAAAATTTTAACAATTTGGAAGTTTTTCCAATTCAGAGGATACAAAGCTTCAAAAAGCTAGCCCTATACAAATATTTCTCCCTGCTAACCTAATTTGTAAAAGAGAAACCCTTACCACTGTTTCCAGTAGACCCTGCAGGCAGACATCCAGGAGACTGCCAGCTTTAACTGCATGCAAAAAAATCAGTTTTGGAATGCAAAAAGAGAACCCAATCTTGGCCATTTCAGGGTGAGGTTTCCTCTAATTTCCAATTAAGTACTTGCAAGCATACATAAACCCAGCTGGTATTCCCATAGGTGGCTGTCTGTCTGCACAGGAGCTGTTTGGCCTTTGAGGCACGATTTCCCATTATTAATTTGGTAACCTAATTCAGGTATGAGATATGATCTGAATAGCGTTATGGGGTCCGTGTGGTGGATCAAATGTGTGCTGCTTCTGAGTCTAGCTCCCCAAGAATGTTACGCTTTATGGTTGGGCAGGTACTTCTGCCAGTGGGGAGGTTTGGTCAATGCATGGTGCAGATACACAATGCACAGTGGAGAGAGGAGGCCAAAGGGCAGAGAAAATTTTTTATGTTTAAATTATCCTTGACTTGCCTTAGAATATGGAATTTTATTTCATCACGTGATTTATTAAAGTGAAAAACAGAGTGGTTGTAAGTGTATTGATGGGCTAGGGAGTAAGACTAGGAAGGCGGAAGTGACATGTGTCAGAGCGAGGATACTTAAGAGGGTACATCCTGTTCCCCTCGTAAGGGTAGGTTTAGAATGTAAGGCTGTGAAGATGGTAGGCAGAGATTAGATTATAAAAAACCTTTCATGCCACTGAGCTTACATGTAGGCAGGAGAGTTGCTGAAGAATAAGAGGATGTGTATTCATTCAACAAATTATTGTTGACCAAATATTTATTGAGTGGCTACTGTGTGCTAAGTACTGAGGAACAAAACAAAACAAAAAAATTCCTGCCTTTGGGGAGTTAACTTTCTAATGGGGAGACAATCAAAGTGAACACCTTCCAGGTTATTATAATGACTGACTTTTAATCATAGTGAAATGGAAAACTGTGGAAGGATTTGAGCAGATGAATAGCACTATTTGACTTACTCCAGCTGTTGTGTTGAGAATAAACTGGACAATGGCAAAAGCAGGGACGTAATTAAGAAGCAGTTGCAATAATCTAGACAAGAGATAATGGTGGTTTAGAGCAGATGGTGGTCATAGCAGTGGAGAGGTTAAAAAGTGGTCAGATTCTGGATAATTTGAAGGTAGAACAAATAGGATTTGCTGACAGGATGGATGTGCTGTTTGAGGGGAAGAAGAGTAAGATTTTTAGCCTGAGGAGCTGAAAGAATGGAGTTGCCATTAACTGAGATGGCAAAGACTACAGGAAGAAGGTGAGATCAGGAGCTAGGTGTTGCACCTGTTAAGTTTGAGATGCCTATTAAACATCAAATGGAGACATCTCATAGGCAGTTGGATATACAGACCTGGCGTTCATGGGAATGGTCCTAACTAGATCTGTGAATTTGGGGATTAAATCAGCATATAGATGAGGTTTAAAGCCAAGACTGACTGAGACTTGATGAAATCCCCAGAGAAGTGAGGTAGAACAAAGAGGGCAAAGGACAGAGCCCTGGGGCACTCCAGTGTTTAGAGGTTAGAAAAAGGAGCAGGAACCAGCAAAGTAGACTGATGGAGCAGCCAGAAAGGGAGAAGGAAAACCAGGAAAGAGTGATGTGAAGCCAGGGGAAGAAAGTGTCAGAGAAGAGGGAGTCACCAGCTGTGCCAGACCCTGGGAGGGGTGGGGGTAAAGGGAGGACTGAGAATTGATCATTGGATTCAGCAAGTCCAAGTCACTGGTGACCTTGACAACAGCAGTAAGAGTGGATTCAAGAAGAGAAATCGAACACAGAAGTATTGACACTCTTTGAGTTTTCTTGTAAAAGGAAGGGAAAAAATGAGTAGTATTTAGAGGAGTAAGTGGAATTGAGAAAGGATTTTCTTTAAGAAAGGAGAAATAATAGCATGTTTGTCTGCTGATAGAAAGATTCAGTAGAGCGGAAAACATTAATGATGCAGGATAAGGAAGGAGAGCAACATTTATATGGCGCAGAGATAGTTCATCAATGGCCACAGGAAAGAAGATAGAATCTTTAGGCACAGATGGAGGTAGGTGGGTCAGTTTGGAAGTTTGTTAATACTTTCTCTGAATGCTTTACTTTCTTAGTGAACTAGGAAGCAAAGACATCAGTTGAGAGGGAGGATGGAGAAGGAAGCACTAGAGGTTTGAGAAGAGGCGGTATGAAATAATTGGGAGTGTGAGAAAGTACGTGGAATAAAGAAATAGAGTGAGGGACATACTGAAATATGCTAGGCAGGACTTCCCTGGTGGCGCAGTGGTTAAGAACCTGCCTGACAATGCAGGGGACACGGGTTCGAGCCCTGGTCCGGGAGGATCCGACATGCCGTGGAGCACCGGGCCCTGCGCACCACAACTGCTGAGCCTGCGCTCTAGAGTCCACGCACCACAACTACTGAGCTTGCGTGCCACAACTACTGAAGCCCGTGTGCCACAACTACTGAAGCCCATGTGCCACAACTTCTGAAGCCTTCGCGCCTAGGGCCCGTGCTCCGCAACAGGAGAGGCCACCTCAATGAGAAGCCCGTACACTGCAACGAGGAGTGGCCCCCGCTTGCTGCAACTAGAGAGAGCCCATGCGCAGCAACGAAGACCCAACACAGCCAAAAATAAATAAATAAAATAAATAAATTTTAAAAATATATATGCTAGGCAGCAAAATGAAGATACAGTGTCAGAGAGAGACTAATAGCAAGAAGGCCATTGCAGTGGTCTAAATGAGATTTGATGAGCTTCTGAATCAATTCAGGTACAATATTGGGGTCATTAGCGTATAGGTAGTAGTTCAAGCTTCAAGTATGGATAAAATTGCCCTGAGAGAGCAGACTGACAATAGCAATGGATAGAGACCACTGGAAGACAAGCTCAAAACTCAGAAGACTCCTCTAGGTAAACAGGAAAAACCATGGGAAAGAGGGCACAGAGGTAAGATTAGTTAAGGCTTATATGTGCCATCCAGGTTGATTACCTGGGAAGTTGTAGTTTTGATGAAGGAACAGGAGAGAACCCCATTTCACTGTCAGATGAGGAGTAAGTAGAAATACGGAGTACAGATAGTAAATAGACCACACTTACAAGAAAGAAAAGTAGAAGTAGCAAAGCCTAAAACTAGGCCTGGAAAGCCATTCCTTTGGCAGAGACAACAGCTTCTGGAAAGACCAGGAGGTATAGAAGTGCACATATAAGGAATTTTAAATAGTTTGATATGAAAACTAAATTTCTTAAAATATTTGATTCATTTAATTTTTTGTTCCTTTGTCTTTTAAAACTGATCAGTGTATAGTTCTCTTTGGGGGAATTGGGGAGGGAGAAGTAACCTTCTATTTAGTTGTATGTATATGTGTCCCTTAGCTAACTTTTTAAAAAAAAAATACCGAGACTTTCACATGAAGTAGACTTTGAGACTGCTCAAGCTCTTGAAATGGGAAATTAGGCAGTAATATTCTTCTTAATATTGTAATGTGTTCCCATTCTCTACTTGTCATAAAAGTTGTATGAAAGCTCCTTTTCCTTCATTTGCTTATTTTAGGAGGCAGCAGAAAATGTCCACTGAACGGACTTCTTGGACAGGTTTGTCCACTATTCAGAAAATAGCACTGGGCCTCGGGATCCCAGCCAGTGCAGTGGTTGCCTATATCCTATACCGCAGATATAGGGAAAGCAGAGGTATGTGAATCCATGGCTGTACATATGGAAATGTTTAAACTATGTTCTGGCCTTGTTAAATTGAAATGAAAACTTTCGTTCCAGACTGGGTATCATTTGTTGGGATGTAATTGGCTTTCTCTGAAGGATCTTTTTTTTTTTTTAATCAATTCATTTATTTTTTATTTTTGGCTGCATTGGGTCTTCGTTGCTGCGCGCGGGCTTTCTCTAGTTGCGGTGAGCGGGGGCTACTCTTCGTTGTGGTGCACGGGCTTCTCATTGCGGTGGCTTCTCTTGTTGCAGAGCATGGGCTCTAGGTGCATGGGCTCCAGTAGTTGTGGCTCGCGGGCTCTAGAGCTCAGGCTCAGTAGTTGTGACACATGGGCTTAGTTGCTCCGCAGCGTGTGGGATCTTCCCGGACCAGGGCTCGAACCCGCGTCCCCTGCATTGGCAGGTGGATTCTTAACCACTGCACCACCAGGGAAGTCCCTGTGAGGGATCTTTGAAACAAAGTTTTTTCTTTTCTATGTTAATGTGAAGCTAGTCTGTGAAATAAAGAACTCATTTTACAATTCTTTTGATCTCTTTCCTTCAGCAACACCAACACTACAATGGGTTCTTTCTTTCTCCTTTTTTTATACCCATACACTTGTTTATATTTTCCTTCTATTGTTAGAAGGCTAATTGTCCGGTCCAGTTTCCCCACAGGTTGGACCTAGGGAATAGGACCTAGAGAAATGATTTAAATACAAACAAGAGAAATTCTGAGCCTAGTGGGCTCCTCAGGCAACTTCTAGCCTTCATTCTTCTCCAGGAGTCGTGTCTTGGGAGAAGTAGTTTGCCCAGAATCCATCACCCCTTCCTTGCAGAACCAAATGACTTTTCCCATTTTAGTATATGAAAACAGTAGCCCAGAGAGAATGCCCATTTTCTGGTCTTTCAGGACCTTTTAATTCCCACTCAGATGCTACTTCTCCTTCTCTTTGTGGTTGAGATCCTCAGTTTATCTCTTGCATCCACAACTCTTTGATAGCTAGATTCAGGGGAGGGCAGGTAGTAGCTTTGGGTATTATCTAAGTGTGATCTGATGATCTATGCAGAAGAGCGGCTGACATTTGTTGGGGAGGATGACATCGAGATAGAGATGCGAGTCCCCCAGGAGGCTGTGAAGCTCATCATTGGCCGGCAAGGAGCCAATATTAAGCAGGTAACTGTGTGAGCAGGCAACGGCTTTCCCAGGGATTGATTCTGTTTTCCCTCCTCTGCCCCCATTCCATAAAACCCACTCACACTATGTATATTTTAAACAGAAAAAATACAGGAACTTTTTAGCTAACTGCTATTTTCCTTCTAGAGATGAGTACTTCTCCCTAGAGAATGGGTGACTTAACTTGAAATGGGGATTTTTAATTGGATGATTCTCAGCCTGGTATAGCTTGAATCATTCCTTTCTACTATGGAATTATGAACTCTCATTAATTGACAGTAACTAATTAATTGCTCCCTGATTCTTTTTACCATCTCCTGTTGTTCAGTTGGAATGTCAATAAAATAAAATAATTGATTCTCTAATCCAAATTAGGGGGAAAGAGTGTTCTAAACACAGAGAAACTGTTTTGGATTAACTGCTATTTGGGGTTACCTTTGTCTCTAATCTCCTTCCATAAGTACACGTAATTGAGGACTGCTTATAGCACCCTGATTTCACTGACTACTGTGTCCAATTCCATCTACCTCCAGGGTTAGGTTAAGAGTATCCTTGGCTGACCCAGATGAGAGCTCGTCCAGCGCGTACTACCACATATCCTTTTCTCTGCAGCTACGAAAACAGACAGGTGCTCGGATCGATGTGGACACGGAGGATGTAGGAGATGAGCGGGTGCTGCTTATCAGTGGTTTTCCTGTTCAGGTGTGCAAGGCCAAAGCAGCAATTCATCAGATCCTGACTGAGAGTACCCCAGTGTCTGAGCAGCTCTCAGTTCCCCAGAGATCTGTGGGCAGAATCATAGGTACCACTGGACAGCTTCCTCTGCTGTTTCCTTTTTTGTTTACCTTTGCCTTTCTTTCACACCTTCCCAAGGGTTTCTCCTGGCCTACTTCTGCTTCACCTTGCTGAGGAAAAAAAGGCAGGGACGTTGAGACCAGAGCTTTACTTTTTCACAGAAGTAAAAGCAGTGGTAAAGCAAAACTCATTACCTCAAGAAGTTGTATGATCTGAACCTTACAAATAGGTTCCAGAAGGGTTCAGGTAAATGTATTTACCTCAGATTTTTAAAGGGAAGCTAAGGATGCTCATTTTATCCCAAATCTTTCAAGACAGTGCTCTAGAAAGCACCTATTATGCCTTCCCCTGGAGCATTCCTTACGCAGCTGGTAGAGGCAGAGAAATGTCCTGTCCCTGGTCCAGTGTTTCACACACCGTGTAGGGTATCTTCTAATGAAGTGGGGATGTAAAGTATGCCGAGTGGCCAAAAAGTGCAAGTGACATGACCACATTAACCTAGCCAATGTGTAGAATTTAAATAAAATGGATAGAGCAAATAATCCAGTATTCCCCTTAGTATAATACAGATTTCGGTAGCTCCTGCTTTCCATTCACTATCTTCCATTCTGTTTAGTTTGAAAATGAGAACTGACTCTCCCCTCCTAGTATGTACAAAACAGTGGTGTCTCTAGTAGTTAAGGTTAGCGAGGAGGGAAGAACAGGTTTTTATGTATTATTCAATGCAGGGAGAGGCGGCGAGACAATTCGTTCTATCTGTAAGGCCTCGGGAGCCAAAGTAACCTGTGACAAAGAATCAGAGGGGACATTGCTACTATCAAGACTTATAAAAATCTCAGGAACACAGAAGGAGGTGGCAGCAGCTAAGGCAAGTAGCTGATATATTTGAATTGTATCTAAGAGTGAGAAGAACACTTTACTCCATCCCAGGTCGATATCTGGCCACGTAGGTATCATCCCTTGTCTTATTTTCCACAGCATTTGATACTGGAGAAAGTTTTAGAAGATGAAGAACTTAGGAAGAGAATTGCTTATTCTGCAGAAACCAGAGTCCCACGGAAGCAGCCAATCAGCGTAAGAAGAGAGGAAGTGACAGAGCCAGCTGGGGCTGGAGAGCCAGCTTTATGGAAAAACACTGGCACTAGCTTGGAGAAGGCTGCACCTCTGGCAGTTCCTCCCCACAAAGGAGGTGGCGACACGCCTGTTGTAGGACCAGAAGAGCGTTCCTGCGAGAAACCTAATGATGACAACTTTCAGAAGTTTGGAGCCCAGACCAGTCCAGAGACATCCATGTTTGAAAGTATGTAAGAAAGAGGGAACCCATGAGCCATATGGAAGATAGAAAAAGTGGCTTAGATAACCCAAAATAGGAAACAATAAAAAAAAAATTTCTATTTTCTCGACTACACTTATAAGTCTTTAATCACAGATAGGACTTTCTGGCAATATTTTACTTGGGATTAGTACTAAACACAAATACTTTTTTTCTGAATACAAACCAACTAATAATTATAGAAAACAATATAGAAATATGCTAGTTCGCAGGAAACTAGTCTGTGAGTAATACATCAAATAATTGAATTACATGGTATTCTTTCTCCAAACCTATTTATTTAAATAAGTAAAATACTGAGTCCAGTTTTTTTGCTGAATCATTACTGTTTTAAAAAATCTACACCATTCAAGAAGAATAAGAAGGCTGTGGGCTTTTTCTTCTATGTATAGGTACTGGGATGGGCAGGGAAGACCAGGGCCCCTAAGAGGTTCATAGACTTGTCCAGGGTCACATAATGAGTCAGCGGTAGAAAGGGATCTGGAACAGGCCCACATCTGTCCGTGTGTCTTCTCCCTGGTCCATGCTGCAGCTAGCATATGGGGGTTTCCCTTCATTATAACTGGTGGCTGATTTGAATACATGGCAGATGACTAAGAATGTGACCGAACTCTTATTACTCAGATACATAGAAAGGAACAGAACATAGCTTCGTATTTTTCTTCAGGATGTTCTTATATGATGCATCCAGTTGTCCCTCTAGCCATTGTTAAATGGTCATAGCCACTTGGTATTTGTATCTCTCACCCTCCTGATGCAGCCTTCCCATTTCAACCAGAGATGATTCTAATAATGGTCACCATATTAGTTAATAATGATTCTGCAGCTTAACTTGCTTATCCCTGTGGTTAGTCCCCAGTCCGGACTTCAGTTTCCCTGCTGATGAATTCCTAGAAGTCTATGTCTCTGCCTCTGAACATCCTAACCACTTCTGGATCCAAATCATTGGCTCCCGCAGCCTGCAACTGGATAAGCTTGTCAGTGAGATGACCCAGCACTATGAAAATAGTCTGGTGAGTTGCCATAGGGACAGGGCAGAGGTTTGATGGAAAGGGGGCATATCTTTTTCATTGTGACATATTCTCTTCCCTTTTCTGTGGAGCAGCGGCTTGTTCTTCCTTCCTTCTGGTATCCACTGTTTATTTTTTAGCCTACCTCTTCCTAACTCTGCCCTCTCCTGCCTCCTCATCCCCTTGTGTAGCCTGAAGACTTGACTGTGCATGTAGGAGACATTGTTGCAGCACCTTTACCTACAAATGGTTCCTGGTATCGAGCCCGGGTCCTTGGCACCTTGGAGAATGGGAACCTGGACCTCTACTTCGTTGACTTTGGAGATAATGGAGATTGCCCACTGAGGGACCTCAGGGTGCTCAGGTCAGTGTGGGGGCCAGGCTGGAGTCAGGCTGGAGTCTCACTTACTGACTCAGTCCTGGCCATAGGGTGGTGAGCTGTTGGCATTTATCACCAGGGGGCGTTGGAAGAGAACCTCTTTACGGTGATCAGATGATTATCATCTTCTGCTGGGTTAACTGCTGTCTAGAAGCCAGGAGTATAAGAAGGCTCTTCTGGCGCTAGGATTCTAATTTCAATTTCTTTCACTTTAGGAGTGACTTCCTAAGCCTTCCATTTCAAGCAATAGAGTGTAGTCTGGCACGGATAGCCCCCTCAGGTAAATTAGTCCTATTACCTATTGACTTTGCCCCCATATAGAATAACTCTCATAGAGCACATGGGAGGGAGTCTCACATTCCCAGGCTTTTTGAGCTCGGGGGGCTCAGGTGCCTTTTCATCACCAGTGCTAGAAAGCAACGGCCAGAAACTTGCCTGGCAGTCAGACATAGGTGCCTTTTGAAGTAGACAAAGGTAGTTCCAGTTTTCCTCCAGGACATAATCCCACCCCCGTCAGCACTGACCCCTTCTTAGGCTCTCTCTACGATTTTTTACGAGGTGAACAATGGGAAGAGGAAGCTTTGGATGAGTTTGACAGACTCACTCACTGTGCTGACTGGAAGCCCCTGGTGGCCAAGATCTCTAGCTACGTCCAGTCTGGGATCTCAACTTGGCCCAAGATCCACTTATATGATACTAGCAATGGGAAGGTAAGACTGGGGTTCACACTTTGCTCACTGTCTCTTCAGTGTATTTATAGCCTCATTTACTTTTTCTCTCCCAGAAACCCTTACTTGATGATATTTCTAACTCATAAGATCCTGCTTACTGAACCACCAAAGGAATTTTTTAAAGTATCAATCCTAGCTCTTCTGCCTTATTTCCTCTGATTTGCCCTTCGTTCAGAGAGAACATCATTCCCTTTTCATCTTTCTTCTCAGAAACTTGATGTTGGGTTAGAATTAGTTCGTAAAGGATACGCAGTTGAGCTTCCTGAAGACATGGAAGAAAACAGAGCTGTCCCAGTAATGTTGCACGGTGTGGTGAGTGAGCCATTGTAGTCATTCAGGGTGCTGCTTTGGGGCAAATCTGGTGCCTTGAGACAAGAGGGCTTCTAGTCGCGCATGACAGTTTGTAGAGCGTTCTCTTCTCTTAACGACTCTGAGTTGCTCCACTAGTTGATCAAAGGAGACCTTGGGTGCCTCAGCAGCCAAACCAGATTCTGTGAGCAAAATGATGGGACGGCTTCTCCTTTCCCACCAGCCAAACACATTCTTCCTTTTTCTCTTGTTTTCATCCCTTCAGGCCACAGAAACAGATGTCTCTTTCCGCAGCACGGTCACTGAGACCAAGAAGAGCCCTGGAGAGATGGCAAATACCCTGTCCTGCCTCAGTTTATTAGGTACAAACAGCATTTGCTCCCTGGAGCATCTCTGGAAGTTACCATTTCTTAATCAGCCTCTCCAACTAGGGAGGTTGTTAAGACTTACCTCTTAACCAAGGTGGTCATCGAGCACCAAGAAGCCCATTTTTTTCCCCCTGAGCCTCAGAGGCAGTGCCTGCTAAATTAGGGCAGTATCTAACTTTATCCTCATTTCCGCTGAATAGAAGCTGCCTCTATGTCTGGTGATGATAACCTTGAAGATGACTACTTACTCTGAAGTCACCTTCAGTTGCCTCAGCCATCCGCTTTGTGGTAAGTAAAGCTATCATCTATCTGTAGCAACAGGAAAGTAATTAGGGTGACAACAGGGGCCTTGCCTCTTCCCCGTAGCCCATCTTACTACTACTTCTCTGCAGCTGCTTTCCTGCAGCTTAACTTTCAGACTGAGCCCTTTCAAGCTTTTTGTGTCTTTGTGTCTTTGGCAGGATTTGGCATAAGATTTGGTGCCTGGAGAAAGGAGCCTGTGATAAAGATCAGTGCAGTTCTTCCTTCATTATATACACGATCTGGCTTGCTTTGGACCAAATGCATTTGCTCCTTCCACTGGACTACCAGAAAGTGTGAGGGGTGGAGGGAGACAAACACATGCCCCTACTCCACCACCACCCCCTGCGCCCCTTCCAGTGTTTGAGTGCTGCTGCGCTACTTCCAGCCTGCTCAGCGTCCAGCTCGTTCCCCTCGGCCAGTCACAGAGCACACTGCTGCTAGGCTGTGTCCTTTTGAGGCTGGGAAACAGCCAGGGTTTGGTTATTGGAAATGGTGATTCTGCAGACTTCTGACTCACCTCATCAGGTGACTGGTTAAGGAGAGTTTTTTGAGTGGTGAACTCAAAGACTGCAGTTGAGTCAGGAGGCAAAGGCAAAAATCAGCATAATTATATTGAAAAGCCTCGGGAAGTGGGAAGAGAATACTGCCTCCCAGCCTCAACTGCTCATATGTTATTGGAGACAAGTTTTTTGAAACAGTGCTCCAACTATTTCCCATAGTTGAGAGGTAACTCAGGAAATATTCTAAATTGCAGGTATAGTATCTATAATATATATGTATACACACACAGCCATAGAGAGAACTTATGTAGCTGTTCAAATCATTTGGGGGGTCCTTTGCTGAATAAAGTTCTCAAGAAAATTATTTAAAACTAAATGCTGGTTGAATCACAAGGTGGAAACAAGTCTATGGGTATCTTGTGAACTGAAATCTGGTGAAAACTGCCAAACACCTCACACAGAGGGGCCCATCTATGAAACATCTGTCCCTCTCACGCACAGATCATATTTTTGCCATAAAGCAACTTCAGAATTAATCATTCACTAAGACCCAGCCTAAATGGAGTAGATTAGGATTCTAGAAACATGGGTTCTAGGGATAGATCTTTGTTGTGAACTTACGGGGCCTGTTTCCTTATAGCATCTCTCCATTTCTGACAGTATTTTGAGGATCCAGTGAGAACTGTGAAGGTATTTGAAAGTAATGTGGGTGGTAGAATGATGGCAAATGAACTTTTTTTTTTAAAGATCAGCAAGGTAAAGTAGAAGACTTAAAACTAGTATATAAGGCTATCATATGCAGGATTTTTTAAATCCAGGAATTAGTGACATCCACCCCTATACACATGGCAGCTATATTTTCCCATAGACACAATTTTCAAATTTTATTGTCTTAGAAAAGTCTCAGTACCAAGTAGCAGAAAGGCTTCAGTGAAGGAGCATCTCTGAGTAGCTTGGGTAGTCCCACAGGAATCAGTGAAGGGCTGCCATTGATATGACATTTCAGACCTTGGCTGCACTCACTCAGTGAAGCAGGCTCGGCCCTGGAATTGGAGCTGCTGTACAACAGGGTCATGAGGCCAGTTAGTCCCCAGTTTCCTCAGCCTTTACGCCTTTTTTTTTTTTTTTTTTGGAATATTTATTTTTTTAATTGAAGTGTAGTTGATTTACACTGTTGTGCCAATCTCTGCTGTACAGCAGAGTGACTCAGTTTTACACATATAGACATTCTTTTTTTATATATTCTTTGCCATTATGGTTTATCACAGGATATTGAATATAGTTCCCTGTGCTATCAGTAGGACCTTGTTATCAGCCTTTACTCTTGAGAGGTCCCCTGATAGAAAACATTCATAGGACTTCTTGCTCTGGAAAATGAGTAGTGTCTCATTCTTAACTGTAGTTTGTCACTGTGTATGAAAGCCTGTTCCTTTAATATGGCCTTTAAGCCTTGTCAGTTTACATTGCATTCTGATGGGTTCCCTATTCCAATATAACTCTCTACTTTTCCTGCTTCCTGGGATGCTCCTCCCCTTGAGCCAATGCCACAGGAACCATGTACCTTCTCTGATTTCCTCCACATCAAAGGGAAGGAAATAGCACTTGTCTCCAATTTGAACCAAAATATATGGATGAAAGTCTCCCAGTAAGGCTTAAGTCTGCCTGAATTCCCTAGTGCTTGGTTTTGCTGCTGGCAGGTGCTCAGATGGTTAGAATAAATAGGGGAAGGCAAAAACTGAAAATCCTTGGATCCTTTCTCTCTCTCTGGCTCAGGCCCCTTTGATCTTTTCAGTCATCAAATGTTTATCTATCTATCCTACAGTGAATTCAGCTCTGTAAGGCTCAAAGAAACAGTGAACACTTGAGGATTGCACTACCCTTTATTCCTAAGATGGAAGGTGTTCTGAATCACATCCTGGGCCCCTGGTTCTCATTTATCAAGGCTCCCAGCCCTTCACAGAGTAGGAATAAGCATGTTCAGGGAGGTTCACTGGGCAGGTGGCCTAGGTCCCTTTCAAGGGGGTACGCCATAAAGATGACATTGTTCCAGGGAGGAAGGGCCGGGTGATCTGGTCTGACCACTTCAAAGCCCATGTAGCTGAAGGCCCGTAGCAGGGCACCTGTGAAAAGAGAGAACAAATTAGAACACTCTGAAACTCAATACAACTGTTCCCCCAGCCTTGGCTTCTTCCAGTAGGAAATGACTTGGGGGGTGTGGGAAACAGTGTAGTGCAGGCACTGGGATGATGTGCTTTGGAGTCAAACAAACCTAGACTCTAACCTGGCTGGAGTTTACTATACCGGGATGGCATAGTAAACTCTTCACCATCTTTGTCTTTTATCAAATGAAGTATAAACTCCTTGAGGGAGGAGGTGTAGTTTCTGTAACGTGTGCCTAGCATCTGGTTAATTATATTCCTAGCCTGCTGGCCTAATGCCTGACCCTTTCACTCTATAGGTGTTTAATACACTTGAGATCCTTTCTGTCCTACCAGCCAGATCCCTTGAATGGCTTCTTTGTCATTTCACCAGTGCTCCTTCAGTCTAGATTCTGAAATCTACGTGCAGGGCCTTCCTGATAGTCTAGTTATGACTTGAATGAACGGAATGCTAGATGCCTTAATTTCCTTGGCGGGGAGTAGGGGGTGGGTGTTGAATCCCTGAACTGCCTGAGCATGCCCTTTTTAAAAGAGTGAGGGGAAGAAGGTCTACAAAGGAAAAGTCACTTGTCAGCTGCTTCAGCACAAAGGGCCGGGAAGGACAGAGCAGATCCCCACCTCTGTCATTCCGGTTGTTGTGGAAGTTTACAAGCACAGAATCCACACTGGTCTTCTCCTCCACATACTCCAGTGTTGCAGTCAAACTAGGGACCAGAGGGAAAATGGTCAATGTAATGTTCAGCAAGCTCAAAATCCAGAAGGACGCCTACTTGCAGCAGAAGAAATCTTATTACTCAGTTTTTCCTGACCCAAGCCAGGAAATGAAAGTTGCTAAACTAGTTTTGATAGATTTTTTTCTCTGAAGCCAAGGAATTATATACTACTGGACTGACAGCCATGCCATGGAAGGGGCTTGGGGTGAAGGGGCCACTCTATAAAGACAAACAGCTAGAGAGCACTTCCTTTCAACTATTTATGGATTCCCACTTGTGTTTCTGAATCAGTTTAGCAACCTCCCATGGGCTGTTATCCTTTGAACCCCAGATCCTGGCTCAGCTCACAGGCTTGTTCAGTGGTTTGAATGTATCCAGCTCCTGAATAAGCCCTCACTGGTTAGCATGCCCACTACCTGATTATGACATAAGAGTGAAATCCCCTAACCTCTTTCCTCCCCTCTCCCCCATACAGGCTCAGTCACCTTTCCCGGCTGCCTTGATCCAAGGCCCGGTATGGGATATCTAGGAAGAGTCTGTGGTCACAAAGAAGGCCGTGCCAATGGGCAGAGGTCTGGGGGGTGAGACGGAAGTGGAAGTCTAACTGCACCGGGTCCTGGTGAAGCAGGGGGTCAGTAGCCAGCACCGTCAGGTTCCCAGCCTAGAAAACGAGTAAAAATGAGAATAATAGTCTCCTATTTCTGTGTTCACCTAACCCTCAAATAGTATCTCAGGCCAGTTTGGGTGTGTCTGTGGAAGCAAGGCAGGGGCTGATGGAGAGCCTGGGAGAAGTGGAGCCAAGGTCTTACTCAATATCCCTTAGTCCTGGGACCTAACTCTGTTCCTATCATGGAGTTCTCTTTGATACAAATAATTTGGAATCTGGAGTCAATGGAGTATTACTGCCTGCTGACCTCACTCGGTGTGCTCTAACCATTCAGAAACTTATATTTACATCAGAGAGCTTATTCTTTAAACAAAGCTGTGCCATCTATTTACTGTCTCACTGATAATACTCTTCTACTTTTTTCCATCATATAAGTTTTCTCTAAATTCTCCCATTTCCTACTTAAAATGCATAGCTCATACCCAGGCATGTTACTGAGATATGATACAAAGGCAAGGGCAGGAGTTCTGGGTTCTAGTCCCAGAACTTAGAATCTAAACAGCTTTATGTCTTAATACAGTCTATCTTTGTTTCCACTTTCTCTTTTCCCATCCTGCTTTTCACCACCAGCCCTAGGACCTTGCCTTAAGATCTCTGGACCAGAATCCTTGTCTATAAAGTAGCTTTTACACATGAGCTCCGAGGTCTCATCTAGCTCTAGCTTCCTATGATTTATTTTCCAACTAGCTAATGTCCCTTTGCAAGATGTCATTACAGCAAGGGGCTACCATGTCACAGCACCAGTCCACTTACCGAATACAATTCTTTAAGCTGGTCTTGGTCACCCTGCTGGCTGCTTCTGCCCCCCTGAAGGCCTACTAGGGACTCAGGAGCACTGAAGGCAGCAACGGGGTCGGAGTGTCAAGTCCTCCTGTTCCTTATAAGTGATGCTGATTGGGAAAAAGAGGTCCAAATTAGTTTATTTCTGAGTCTGAGATGGGGAAAGACTCTTAACTTCCAGGTACACAGGGCCAGGCTCTGGCACCATCTTCTGTATCTTATGTGAACCAACCTATCTGTTTCCATTTTCCCAAGCCAGCCAGATAGAAAAAGTTTATGAAGCTCCATGCCAGCCTTCTACCCTATTTTGCTATTATCATCTTTTGCCACTTGGGAAGTTCTTTCGAATTCTTTTTTCTTTACAGTTTATGTAAACAACTACAAGTAGAGATGAAAACAAGTACCTTTTATAACAAGGCAGCATCTTCTCCCGGAGGGTGATCCGGTATTTGTAACAGTAAAGGTAATAGGCGTATGGTGACCAGATCGGGTAGCGGTAGTTCCGTGTTTTTCCCCTCTTGATATAAGAAAGGGAGTAGATAGAGGGGCGCGACCTGTTACAAGGCAGTTTCTTAGTTCAGTGCCTCCCCGAGGCAATGTGAGGTTCAGGGATGGGTGGCAGAGGTTCAGGCAACTGGTGCCATTGTGACACGGTGAACACTATGACATGGACAAAGCGTCAGCCCTTACATCACCTCAGGACTCCTCTCTGCTGCTCCCTACCCCATTACCCCCTTAGGTAGCCCCAAGGCTCCTGTTCAACTAGTATGCACTTCACAGCTATACCAGAAGTTAAAATACTTTCGCTTCTGTAGTGGTTGGTAAACAGCCCTGGCTGACCACTTGTGCCCACACAATGTGGGCTCCTCTCTGGCATGTGCATGTGCAAACACACACTTCAGCAACTAAAGGGTTGGGGTCTGACACTGCAGGAAGCTTCTAAGGCCCTGATCCAGCATCTGACCTGACTGGTTGGTTCCTGGTTCCTATCAGTTAAATATTTTTATTATCATCCCTACCTTTAATAAGCCAGTGGTGCTACACGTCGTTGAACTTTCTCGTTGCCTTATAGGGTAGGAATCGCAAACCAAATGCCTCCGGGGGCCTGGACAATTAATGGAAATTAGTGGAGCTGCGGGGCGGGGCTGAAGCCAAATGAAAAGCTCACACCCTAAAAAAAAGTGACACAATAGCTCCAAACAGCTGCCATGCAGGAATGCAGACTCAGTGGTACCAGATCATACGATTTTTCAACAGAAACTGGAAAGATAGATTTTTGTGATAAATTTCTCAAATTTTTAAAAAATATTGGCTACTAACTTAAAAAATAAAAATTGTTGATTAAAAAAAAATCAACGTGGTGAGTCAGATTTGGTTCTGGGGCCACCAGTTTGAGACCTCTGCATATTCATTTATTCATCCATTTAACAAATATTTATTGAGGGCCTACTATGAGCTTAGGATACACAGTAAGCAAAACAAAGATCCCCTGCCCCATGGAACTTCTAACAGTGAAAGAACAAACCTAAACACTAAGCACAAGAAAATTATTTCATATGTTAGATGATAGCTGCTATGGAGGAAAATAGAGTAGAATAAAGAAGGATCAGGAGTGTGAAGGGGGTGGGGCAGTTGCAGTATAAATAGGGTGATCTAAATAGGCCTCATTGAAAAGGTGACATTTAATCAAAGACCTGAAGAGGGTGAGGGATTTAGGCCAAGTGAACATCTGAGGGTAAAAGCATTCTGTGTCAAAGCAACAGCCAGTGCAAAAGCCCTAAGGAGAATGTGTCAAATGTTTTCCACAAACAGCCAGGAGTCCACTGTGGGTGGAGTAGTATAAGCTATAGGGAGAGTACAAAAAGAAGAGAGCTAATGGGGCCAGATCATTGTAGGGCCTTGTAGACCATTGTCTGGCCTTTTTCTTTTACTCTGAGTAAAGGGGGAAGTCATTGCAGGTTTTGGGTAGAAGAGACATGATCTGACTTGTGTTTTTATAAAGATTCTGACTGTTGTATTGTAAATAAACTGTAGAGCTTTAAACGATGTTTGTTAGGAGACTATTGCAGTAATCCAGGAGAAAGATAGTGTCTTATTCCAGGGTGGAGCATTGCAGGTGATGGGATGTGGCTGGATTCTGGAAATAGTATAAAGGTAGCACCCACAGGATTTCCTGGCGTAGGAGAGAAGTTGAGTCCAAGAACTGAAAGAATGGAGTTACCATCAACTGAGAGGGGAAAGGCTGCAGGTGAGGCACTATGGGGCAGGGTATAGAGATGGATTTAGTTTGGAGCATGTTAACTTTGAATTGTCCATTAGACCTATAAGGGGAAGATAACACGCAGTTGGATATTCATGTCTGGAGTTTAGAAGACTAGGGTGAAGATAGATATTTGAAGTCATTGGCATATAAATGGTATGTTAAGCCATGAGACTGAATGGGATCACCAAGAGTGTGTATATTGAGAAGAGTAAAGATCCAAAAACTGAGTCCTGGGGGCACTCTGAGAAGTGGGGAATAAAAGAGAAATCAGCAAAGGAGACTGTGAAGGAAAATAGTGAAGTAGGAAGGAAATAAAAACAAATTGGTGTCCTGGAAGCTAAGAATGTGTAATTAGGAGGGACTACTGGTCAAAGGCTGTTTATGTGTCAAATAACATGATGTATAGAGCATCTTTCCATAAATCTCTTCTGCCAAACAGACCCTATTCACTCCATTTATGTGGTTTACTCCCCAGTACTGAGACCCTCCACGGAGGGAACCGTCTCCCTTGTGATTTAGAATTCTTTAAACATGAGCCTAAATACTGCAGTGTCACGATTAAGGATTAGACGACTTCCTGGGGCTTGCAAGTTTTCCAGAGGTGAAGTAAGGAAAAATGAGAGCAGCACCCTCTCCCCTCAGCATCCAGTTATCACAGAATGTCAGAATTGGAAGTGCCCTCAGAGAACTACTAGAGCTCAGTCGAAGCCCCCATCTTAAAGACAAAGTGAAGCCAAGAGGGAGAGGGTGTCTTTCCCGGTGTCAGTGCACCAAACAGTCACTCCACTATGTGTCAGTGGCTATGGGTGTCCCTCCCACGAAAAGAAATTGGGAGAAGGGAGTAGAGGAATGCTGAATCGTGGAGCATTCATCCCAGATCTCTGGTCTCGAGGCAGCCAAGTCGCAGCCCAATCCGGGCCCGGGCTTCCCCCGGGCTTCCCCAGGGCTTCCCCCGGGCTCAGCTCGGACAGAGCCGCGCCGGCTCAGGCGCTCCGCGGGCACCCGGTGGGGGCCTTTCCTGCCGCCGGCGCCGGGGGCCTTCTACGCCTCCATCCGCGCCCGAGAACATGGCGGCGGCCCCGGGCAGAGCTCTGCTGCGGGCGGGCACTGAGCGGCTGGTGCGAGGAAGGGTTTGGGAGCTCCTCCGGCCGCGACTTGAAGGGGGCACCTCCGGCTCGGAGCGCGACTTCAGCCTGTCTCACAGTCGGGTGAGGGCCGGGTGTGCGTTCTGGGGCTCCTTGACTGGGGCGCGTTGAGACCTGGTGGGGCCCCGGCCTGCGGGTGGTGGGCTCGCCTTGAGGGGCCGGCGGCCAGAGGAGGAGGCTTCTCCGTGGAGACTCGCTCACGCTCGCTCCCCCGGCCGTCAGGGCACGGTCATTGTGGAGCGCTGGTGGAAGGTGCCGCTAGCGGGAGAGGGCCGGAAGCCGCGCCTGCACCGGCGGCACCGCGTCTACAAGCTGGCGGAGGACACGAAACACCGGCCCAAAGACAACCTGGAGCTCATCCTCACGCAGTCGGTGGAGGGTAAGGCCCCGGCAGAGGTGCTTCCTGTCTCAGGCTGGGCCTGTTTGGCATCAGCTTTTTTCTGCCTTTTCACTAATTTGGGGGAATGACCAGCTCATATTTGAGAAGAGTAAGCCATAAAAAGTACTGTGATGGTGACATTGGCCTCCTACATAGAAAATCAGAACATGAATGCAGCAGCATCATTAACAGTATGTGGGGAGAAAGAGGCCTGACAGTGTGTGCCACAGATACTGAAATCCCGTGATGGGACAGTGCTTCACTTTGTACAGGGAATATTAAGTTTCTAAATCAGGACCTAAAGAAATGAATTAGAAATCTCTTAAGTGTTGTCCTAGTGAATGCTAATATTTCTTCTAGGAAGAATAAGCACTGTGAGAGAGTAAGAGGTCTTTTTTCCTTTGATCGTCTCCTTTTTTAGGGACTGCTCGATAATTCTGATCCAGTGTCTCTGTTCTCTGTTGGCAGAACTTGGAGTCCGAGGTGACCTGGTCTCAGTGAAAAAATCTGTAGGCCGTAATCGACTGCTTCCTCAAGGACTGGCTGTATATGCATCTCCTGAAAACAGGAAGCTGTTTGAAGAGGAGAAATTGGTGAGCCCAGAAGACGGCAGAGGGACTTGGAGGAATTAAAACCTTAAGATTACCTCTAGCAACTTCTTCGAGTCCCTACTTCATTTTCCAATGAAGTAGAGACTAGAAGAACAGGAATTCAGAAGCCCAGCCTATGCCGAGTATAGCAAGAGTTTGTTATTAGTTACCACAAACTCATTTTTCTTTTTTTTTTCCCATCTATAACTTTCTTTTCTAGCTGAGACAAGAAGGAAAATTAGAGAAGATCCAGACCAAGGCAGGTGAGACGGTGAGTAGAAACATAGAAAATCTTTATTTATTGGTCACCTACAAAGTCACCAACCTCTTCCTGAAAGACTTCTTGATTTCCTTGAAGTCTCCTGATTTCAAGCACAAGGTAGGGGCAAGGGGAAGTGTTGTGGCTACCATAACTGGTATTGAGATATCCTAGGATATCCTGACCTGTTGGGTGAAGTGTTCTAGTTTATTGAGGGAGGCCCCAACCTGGGTACCAGGGGACCCATGGAAAAGTGAGATGAGGACTCTGCCTTCGGGGTTGTTTACAGACAAGTTGGAGAGAACATAGACACGTGAGAAAGTGATAAACTCAAGGCAGTAAATTATGAGTGACATGGACCAAAATGGATTAGGGTGATTGGGAAAGGATTTTTTTCAGATGGGATTGAATTAGGCCTTATGGGGTGAGTAGGCTTTGGATAGACCAGGAGGGTGGGAAAGGTATTCTTAAGGGAGAAAAAGTAGATAGTTAAGGCACGTTGTTGTTGTTGTTTAATTTTTTAAAAAATTTATGCAATTTTTAAAGGTTACACTTCATTTACAGTTATTACAAAATATTGGCTATATTCCCCATGTTGTAGAATACATCCTTGTAGCCTGTCTTACACTCTATATCTGTGCATCTGTTTCTTTTTTGTTATGTTCACTGGTTTGTTGTATTTTTTAGATTCCACATATAAGTTATCATACAATATTTGTCTTTCTCTGACTTACTTCACTTAGCATAATGCCCTCCAAGTCCATCCTTGTTGTTGCAAATGGCAAGATTTTGTTCTTTATGGCTTAGTATTCCATTGTGTGTGTATGTGTATGCACACATGTGTGTGTGTGTATATACATGTATATACTACATTTTCTTTATCAATTCATCTGTTGATGGACACTTAGGTTGCTTCCATATCTTGGCAATTGTAAATAATGCGGCTGTGAACATTGGGGTGCACGTATCTTTTCAAATTAGTGTTTTTGTTTTCTTCGGACATATACCCAGGAGTGGAATTGCTGGGTCATATTTTTAGTTTTTTGAGAAACCGCTATACTGTTTTCCACAGTGGCTGCACAAACTTACATTCCCACCAACAGTGTATGAAGGTTCCCTTTCTTCTACATCCTCGCCAACATTTGTTATTTGTGTTCTTTTTGATAATAGCCATTCTGACAGGTGTGAGGTGATATCTCAGTTAAAGCATGTTTTAAAATAGAAAGTAGACCAGTCTAGCTAAAACAGAGGACTTCTATTAGGAAATATATGACTGGAAAGAGGGTTGGGGCATGATTTACAAAACATCTTTAATCGTCAGCTAATGAACTTATACTTCGTTTTGTAAGCAGGGAGGAATCGTTATGGTGTAGGGGTGGGATTGAAGGGCCAGAATATTGTGTTAAAACAGTCTATGAAAATCATTCCATCCTGAGATATACCAGCGGCCCCCATTGGTGAGCCTAACCTTGGTTTTGGGGGTTTTTTTTAAAAACACTTTTTAAATTTTTTAAAAAATTTTCTTTCTTTCTTTCGGCTGCGCCAGGTCTTAGTTGCAACATGCAGACTTCTTAATTGCAGCGTGCATGTGGGATCTAGTTCCCCGACCAGGGATCGAACCCGGGCCCCCCTGCATTGGGAGTACGGAGTCTTACCCACTGGACCACCAGGGAAGTCCCTGATGAGCCTAACTTTGACATGGCCTGTTTCTCCTTGCTTAGGAATAGCCACGTATAGGCAGCATTTCCTTCCAGAGCATCGCTAAAACATCTTTCCATAATATCAGCCTTGAGACAATGAGAATTTTTATCTTTCGTATTCATCATCTCACCTATCTTGGCTATGAGGCAGAAATTGTGCTTTGCCTGAACTCTCAGACTGTGTGGCTCTTGGCCTCTTGCTAACATGTTTCCTCTCCTTGATTACAACTCTAACCTATCTTCTGTGTATAATTCCTCTCAGACAGTGAGATTTCTGAGAAGATGTCACCTGCAGGTAGGGATGAAGAACAATGTCAAATGGGAGCTAAACCCTGAAATAGTTGCCCGCCACTTCCTCAGAAATGTGAGTATTCCCAAACACTGCTATACCCCTGAGGGTGGAAACTACCCCTGGGAAGAAGCAGCTACCCCAGGATTGATCCCTCTGTTAGGAAAGGGTGTGATCATCCAGCTGGAGTTACGGGAAGCATTTTTTTTTTTAATGTAAGTATAGTTGATTTACAATGTTGTGTTAATTTTCTGCTGTACAGCAAAGTGATTCAGTTATACATATATATACATCCTTTTTCATATTTTTTTATTATGGTTTTTTACAGGATATTGAATATAGTTCCCTGTGCTATACAGTAGGACTTTGTTTTTTATCCATTCTATACATAATAGTTTGCGTCTGCTAATCCCAAACTCCCAATCCATCCCTCCCCAACCTGGCAACCACAAGTCATTTCCCTCCCACACCCGTGTAAACCAATCAAGAACGCTTTCCCTAAGTTGGACAGCCTCATGTAAATCAATGCAACCTGCCCCTTGGCAACCACAAGCCTGTTCTCTATGTTTGTGAGTCTGTTTCTGTTTCATAGATCTTTTTTCTAATATAAATTTATTTATTTATTTATTTATTTTTGGCTGCGTTGGGTCTTCGTTGCTGCGCGTAGGCTTTCTCTAGTTGCAGTGTGCAGGCTTCTCATTGCAGTGGCCTCTCTTGTTGTGGAGCACGGGCTCTAGGCGTGCAGGCTTCAGTAGTTGTGGCATGCAGGCTCAGCTGTGGCTCATGGGCTCTAGAGCGCAGACTCAGTAGTTGTGGCGCATGGGCTTAGTTGCTCCGCGGCATGTGGGATCTTCCCGCACCAGGGCTCGAACCTGTGTCCCCTGCATTGGCAGGTGGATTCTTAACCACTGCGCCACCAGGGAAGTCCTGTTTCATACATCATTTGTGTCATATTTTAGATTCCACATATAAGTGATATCATATGGCATTTGTCTTTATTAGTTCACTTACTATGATAATCTCTAGGTCCATCTATGTTGTTGCAAATGGCATTATTTCATTCTTTTTTATGGCTGAGTAGTATTCCATTGTATATACGTACCACATCTTCTTTTTCCATTCATCTGTTGATGGACATTTAGGTTGTTTCCATGTCTTGGCTATTGTGAATAGATCTGCTGTGAACAGAGAGGTGCATGTATCTTTTTGAATTATAGTTTTTGGTTTTTTTTTTTAAAGTACAGATTATTTTTAAAATTTATTTATTTATTTATTTATGCCTGTGTTGGGTCTTCGTTTCTGTGCGAGGGCTTTCGCTAGTTGTGGCAAGTGGGGGCCACTCTTCATCGCAGTGCGCGGGCCTCTCACTATCGCGGCCTCGCTTCTTGCGGAGCACAGGCTCCAGACGCGCAGGCTCAGTAATCGTGGCTCATGGGCCCAGTTGCTCCGCAGCATGTGGGATCTTCCCAGACCAGGGCTCGAACCCGTGTCCCTTGCATTGGCAGGCAGATTCTCAACCACTGCGCCACCAGGGAAGCCATGAATTATAGTTTTGTCCAGATACATGCCCAGGAGTGGGATTGCTGGATCATATGGTAGCTCTATTTTTAGTTTTTTAAGGAATCTCCATACTGTTTTCTATAGTGGCTGTACCAATTTACATTCCCACCAACAGTGTAGAAAGGTTCCCTTTTCTCCACACCCTCTCCAGCATTTGTTATCTGTAGACTTTTTTTTTTTTAATTTATTTATTTATGGCTGTGTTGGGTCTTCGTTTCTGTGTGAGGGCTTTCTCTAGTTGCAGCAAGTGGGGGCCACTCTTCATCGCGGTGCGCGGGCCTCTCACTATCGCGGCCTCTCTTGTTGCAGAGCACAGGCTCCAGACGCTCAGTAATTGTGGCTCACGGGCCTAGTTGCTCCGCGGCATGTGGGATCTTCCCAGACCAGGGCTCGAACCCGTGTCCCCTGCATTGGCAGGCAGATTCTCAACCACTGTGCCACCAGGGAAACCCTATCTGTAGACTTTTTAATGGTGGCCATTCTGACCAGTGTGAGGTGGTAGTTCATTGTACTTTTGATTTGCGTTTCTCTAATAGCGATGATGAGCATCTTTTCATGTGCCTGTCGGCCATTAGTATGTCTCCTTTGAAGAAATGTCTGTTTAGGTCTTCTGCCCATTTTTTTTGATTAGGTTGTTTTTTTGTTGTTGAGTTGTTTGAGCTGGTAGTATATTTTGGAAATTAAGCCCTTGTCAGTAGCTTCATTTACAAATATTTTCTCCCAGTCGATAGGTTGTCTTTTCGTTTTGTTTATGGTTTCCTTTGCTGTGCAAAAGCTTGTAAACAGTCTCAGTTGTTTACTTTTGCTTTTATTTCTATTGCCTTGGGATACTGACCTAGGAAAACATTGGTACGATTTATGTCAGAATGTTTTGCCTACGTTCTCTTCTAGGAGTTTTATGTTGTCCTGTCTTACATTTTAAGTCTTTAAGCCATTTTGAGTTTATTTTTGTGTATGGTGTGAGGAAGTGTTCTAACTTCGCTGATTTACATGCGGCTGTCCAACTTAGGGAAAGCGTTCTTGATTGGTTTGCAGGGGTGTGGGAGGGAAATAACTAAGGATGGTCACATAGAATCTGAAGACTGATAGGAGAAGATGGTGGGATCATTTATTTTCTCTAGCTAGGGAAAACCTGAGGAAATGTGACTCACTGGAGAATTTTTACTTTTGTGGATGAAGTGAGTTTGATCTCAAGCCCTGTTTCTCTTTGTGACTCCACCTTGTGACTCCACCTCCCTTTCTGAGAAATTAGGACTGAGTTATTCTGCCACTATTTATGGAGGTTTGTGCCTTTCCATGGGATCAGCCAGGGTAAACCCCCCAGTTTTATTCACCCATGTAGAGGAAAATCTAGAGGTTGCCTGGAGTGGCAACCATGTAAACAGAGCTCCCTTTGGCTGTGATTTTTTTTGCAGCTTGGTGTTGTGGTTGCCCCACATGCATTAAAGTTACCAGAAGAGCCTATCACACAGAGGGGCGAGTACTGGTGTGAGGTGACGGTGAGTGTCTCACATCCTGTCTCCTTTTTCTCACTGGGTAGAAAGCTGGGATTGGATGGTGTTAGTTCGTATCTGCCCCACTGATCTGAAGATTCCTGTTGTTTTGTGTACAGGTAAATGGGCTTGACACTGTGAGGGTACCTATGTCTGTGGTGAACTTTGAGAGGCCCAAGACCAAAAGATATAAGTACTGGTTAGCCCAGCAAGCTGCCAAGGGCATGGCCCCCACAAGCTCCCAGACCATCTGAACCTGTTCTACCTCGAAAGCAGCAAAGCCGAATCAGAGGAGTGGTGGAGCGAAGATGGGCCAGCACCGTGATATCACTCCCAGCTCTGACCAAACATGGAATTTTAGAAAGCATATGGAGACAGCGACAGCAGACTAGACTGAATATACATTGAATTGTCCATATTTGCCATCTTCAGCGGTTATCACATCTAGCGTTATTGGGGCAGGCCTACTCCAGAAGTACCAGGCTGTAGATTTGATAAGCTAAATATTAATAGACCAAAAGAGTCTAGATCTATTTAGCCTCTTCCTACATTGGAATTCATTGGAATAAATGATAGAGCTAGCTCATTCTCATCATCCAAACTAAACATTTGTATCTGAAAAAAAAATAAAGAGGTTGTGTTCTTTTTGGGTGTTGTTTACTGGACTGAGTAGACTGGGGACGGGACCTCTAAGTGGGATGTCCTCTTGAGCCACTGGGGTTTACTGCTAAAAAGGAAAAGAGAGAATACATTTGCAGGCTACAGCCCACAGTTGCTATGGACAAATTACTCAACAACAAGTTGATATGCCTTATGGTCTTAAAACTTACTAGGTATGCTAATAAAGCCCTCAGTACAAATAAGCACAATGGAGTCTACTTTTCTAAGGAGATCTGAATAAGGCCTAAGGGAAATTGTTGGAGAAAATGACGCTGGGATGAAAGAAGTTTAAAAAGGGAACTTCTGTTTTATTTCTTCAACCAGCTCCTGAAATTTTGAAAAAGAAAATACCTTGGTTTCCAGACCGAGGTTAAGATATGGGGCTAGTTCGTAGGTAATTACAGAATAGGAGATGAGGCAAGTAGATAGATAGTTCTGCGTAAGTTTGAGGTCCATTCCTGGAAAACAGACCAACTGTTGACAAGTGGATTGTGCCAGAGTCACTCAAATAAATATGAGATTTTGCAGTTTAGGAAGGATAAAGATGAGACCATTGACTCTATTGCTACCCTTACCAGAGAAATTGGTTTCTATCAATCATCCTATGTGAGCTCACCTGCCTTGCCAAGCCAACTAACTACTTTCATCCACACAAAGCCATCCCTGCTATTGAGAGTTCTGTCATCAGTAGTTGCACTAATATCTGTATCCAACCTCACACTTGCCAGAACTCTGTAACAGGTCGAGCACTAGTATTGTTTGCAATTAATTGCCATTTGATTGTCAGATTTGCCATCAATCCCTGCTGTCCTTGAAATGGAAAGCTCACTTAATACTGCATCTTTCCACACCACCACCATCACCATGATGAAGCTCTCTGAAACTGAGCAACAGGAGCAACATTCCACAGAGCGAATCTCAAAAAGTGTCCAAATACTTGTCATGAGGTGAGCTCCCGGCAAAACAGACTGAGTTGGAGATTTGGGTGCAGGAAGTTTACTGGGGGCGTCCTCTAGATTAACACCTGTTGGGGAGTGAAGGAAGCAAAATTCGGTAGAGGGAGAAGTCGAGCTGACGCAGTCTCAACAAAGGCCTTAGTCCCCTGGGGAGCTCAAGCTAGGGTGGCTTGAGCCATCTAGGTGTGTACCATGTTGAGGCAGGTGGCCAGACCTATAGACCCCCACGCTGACCAGGAAAGGGTCTTGGGTGAGGTGACTGATTTCAGGCACAGGCAGTTCCCAGAGGGGAACTCAGATGAGAGCTGTGCACGTTCTCAGCAGTTTGGGAAGTGAGTGCTTCGGTGCTGAAGGGAGCAATCTGGGCAGCATACCATAGTCTCCACTACAGTCCACTTCTTGTGCTGTCAGATCAGTTTGTTCTTAAGTAAGTTCTGAAACGATCCCTTCAGGATCCTGATGGGCTTCCTTTCCTGGGAAAACTTGGAGGAAGATCTGGGACAGACTACAGCCCCTGCTGCTGTAGCTTAAGTCTACAACTGGTACTTACCTCCTACTACCCATTCTAGATTCTTCCCCACACCCCCTCAATTTATACTTCTGTTAGTCCACATGGGTTACCTGATAAGGTACCTGGTCATCATGCCCTTCTCAGGCCATGACTGCAGCTTGTCCATTTACCATCAAAATTAGGCAAGAGAGAAGCAAGAGATACCTAAGTGGATGACCTGGGTGCCAAATATATTCTCCCTTGTCCCCATTGTGTAATAGCAGCCCTACCTCCTGATGGTCAGGGTCAGTTACTCCTGCCAGGATAGTGATTCCTCTCCTTAACCTCGTCTTTTGATAGTGATCAGAAGTAATCTGGTGGCAGCCATAGCTTAAAGTTTAATGAGACTTTTAGTGTGTCCACTGGTGGAAATATTCTAAGTCCTCAGAGCTCAGAGCTGGGATAGTAGGTATAGTTTTCCCCAGTTGGGTCACTGAGAGTGATGATAATGGTGGGCTGCTCCTACATCCAACCCCTGTTTCCCAGACCCATATATTTTACTTGGGGATAGCACTCTAGGTTGTCTGTTGATCCAGGGTATATACTGCATCCTGGAGGACAGTGTCTCATCTTTACAGGGTGTCATCTCCAAGCTGGTGTCTCAGCTGTGCCTTTAACAAGATGTTTCATTGTATCAGGTGGGTTGCTTCTGGATAGTGTGGTATATGATCAGACCATGGATCCTATGATATGTACCCAGTACTGTACCTCCTTGCTATAATGTGGTCTCTTGGTCCAGTGCACTGTTATGCAAGATCTCATGCCAATGGATCAAATATTCTGTAAGCCCTTGGATGATGGTGGCAGGAAAGGTAAACCCATACCCATAATACACAACAATTTAGGTCAAGATGGAACAATGACCCTTCCAGGGTAGCAGGGAGTCAATGTAATGAACTTACCACCAAGTGGCTGGATGGTTTCCTTGAAGAATGGTGACATGTCAGGGACTTAGTGTTGGTGTCTGTTGCTGATGAGTTGGACAGTCAGTCACAGTAGCTGTAGCTAGATCAGCCTTGGTGAGGCCATGATGTTGGGCTCATGCATAGTTTCCATCATGGCTCCTCCATTCACAGGCCCATTTTGCCATCACTGGGGTGCCAATGACCGAGACTGGCTAACATCAACTGGCTAAGTCATTCAATCTACTTGGTGGTTTGGTGACTTTTCTGTGGTGGATGTTCTCTGGTGGGAATTAACGTGCAGTACAAAGATCATCATACACTGTACCCATTCTCAAGTAAACTACATGCCTTTTCCTCAGGCTTCCTTGTCTTCAGCCTTCAAATTTTTCTTCTAGGCTCCTGATCAACCAGCCAAGCCATTCACCACTGTCTGTGAGTCTGTGTTCTTTCCTCAGGCAGGTGTACTGCCTGAAGCTCTGCCCATTGGGAAGATTTCCCCTCACTGCTATATTTCAAGGCTACCCCAAAGTGGGGCCATAGTACATCCACAGTATTTTCAGCTTACTTCCACCTACAGAGACAACGCATATATTAGCCAAGCCCAGCCTTTTGTCATATGGTCATGAGGGATTCCTCCACTCCATGTGGCTATAGATGTGAACTGAAAAAGCAGCAGCAGTGCAATAGTGGTGGGTGACAGGGGTCTGGCCACCTGCTTATGCAGCTTACTTTGACCTTCCAGCCCAGCTTATGCCCAGTTCTATGCATATCACTTTCATCTTATGAAGCGCTGCTGATGGACCCAACCAATCTTATGACTTGGGTCTGACAGAACCCAGGTCATAATAGGCATTTTTGGCTACATGATCACTTGAAGCACTTTGTTTCAACTAGGACTCAGTAGCACGACAGGAGCTATCTTTTCAAAAATACCCTTTCAGAAGGCATGGCCTTGCTCAAGCACGGTAGGGGTCTATGTGTGACTTCCCCTTGCGGCTTGCCATAAACAGCATGTGGCATCTTTTCCCATCACTGACGCCTTTAATACAATAGGGTGTCTTGTGGACCAAAGCAACAGGAACATTTGCACCATGGTCAACAGGAACATTTGCACCACGGTCTGGACCTGCTGCTGAATCCTCCTGCTCTAGGCCTCACTATCTTTTGTGTCACCCAATATATGAGTCAGAGCAGTATTCCCAAGTGGGGAATAAGCTATCTGTAGACCTTGAAGATGTTACCCAGGCACTGTGCCCCCTCTTAGTGGCGAGATGTGTGAGATACAAAATTTTTCCTTTACTTTGGAGGAAATGTCCTAGCATTGTCCAAACTACTGAATCTCTAAAAACTTCCCTGAACATTTGCAGGGTTTATGTACCACCACTTGAGAATGTTTATCCTATCAAGGCCTCCAGTGGACTTGCTATTTCTTGCTCATCCTGTACAATTACCATGATGTCATCAATAGAGTAATGTGGTATTCTATGGAACGTCCAGATGGTCCAAGTCTCTTCAGATTATATTATGACAGACGTGGGAGCGTTTACATGTTTCAGGTGCAAGACTGTAAATTGTATTTTATTGCTCATCTCAATAGTGAAAGCAAACTTTGATCCTCATTTCTTGTAGAGATGGAAAAGAATATATTGCTCAGATTAACGGTCACCTACTGCCTACCTGAGGCTGTTAATCTGCTCCAGCAAAGAAACCACATTTGGCACGGCAGATAAAATTGAAATTACTTGACTGAGATTACCATAATCCACTGTCATTCTCCAGGACCTGTCTGGTTTTAGCAGAGGTCAGACTGGTGAATTAAATGGCATTATGGTGGGGACCACCATTCCTGCATCCTTTAGGTCTTCAAGAGGGGCACTAATGTGATATTTTTTAATTTATTATTTTAGCCTGAGATGGTGGAGGCAATTTCCGGAACTTCATGTTGGCCTTTCTCACTATGATAGCTCTTAACCTGTCGTGGTTAATGTAGGTCTACCAACTATCAACTATGTCCATCTCAACAGTCCAATTAAGGACAGGTGAAATGACCACTAGGTGGATCTGTGAACCCAGTAGACTTACTAAGAGCCAGACCTGGGCCTGGAATACATTTGTTACCTAGCCCCCATACACTGCTACTCTAACAGGGGGCCATGATGATGTTTCAGATACTTGGTTTCAAAGTCAAATAGGACCCTGTATCCAACAGTCTTGAAATAGTTGGATATTCCTCTTTCTCCAAAGTGTATTATGCAAATAAATGGTCATAAGTCCCTACAGGATAGGACTGGGGGAATTATTACCTTATACTCTTGACATGATGTTTCATGGTCCTTTCTCCTAGGGACCTAGCATCTTCTTTCATTAGTTGTTTCCAGCTGAAAAACTGACTCAGAAAGATTTCCACTTCTAGCCATAAAGGAATTACCACTACCTAAATCGCTCTCCCACTATAAATAACTATAAAGCCAGAAAAAACATTTAAAAAGAAATGTTTATAGGGAATTGCCTGGCAGTCCAGTGGTTAGGACAACATGCTTTCACTGCTGTGGGCCAAGGTTCGATCCCTGGTCGGGGAACTAAGATCCCACAAGCCGCATGGTGCAGCCAAAAAAAAAAAAAGAAAAAGAAATGTTTATAGGTATTGGAAAGCAGGTAGGGCAGAACACTGTTAACTGAGAAAAGGGAAACAGATGAGATGAGCCCTTTGACTGCCTGAGTTTACAGCCTAGAGGTAGTTTCCTGCACTGTACTGTTGTGAGCAGTGCAGAAGGGGGAACCCAAGTAAAGCCCGCAGTCTCAGTGAGTGGAGAAGACAGAGGTTAGAGTTGATGGAGGATAAGTTGGCGAGAAATTGAGAAGCAGAACACTGTAGATGAGGGAATGATACAGAGAGCTTTGAAGATCTGCGGCGGGTCCCCTCAAATCTTTGTCTGAATACTGATCTGTGCATGCATCAGGTGAAACTCCATGAGGCCGGGCGTGGGGGAAACACCAGAAAGAAGTAAGCCAAACAATTCCCAGAGCTCACACAATATTGGGAATGTTTTGTGTTCCTGACAGCCAGTGTGGGTACAGCACCAGGTAGAGTCCTCAAAAGGACATTAGAATAAAGGCTACTCTGGACCATCATGCAAAGCTTGAAAGCAAGCCTTGAAAGGATCAAACTAATACCAAGTATGCCAGAACCAAGACCAACACTCATGAAAGAAATGCAACAAACATAAAATCTAACACTAGGGACTTCCCTGATGGTTCAGCGGTTAAGACTCCACGCTCCCAATGCAAGGGGCCTGGGTTCGACCCCCGGTCAGGGAACTAGATCCTGCATGCCGCAACTAAAGATCCCACACGCCACAACAAAGATCCTGCACGCAGCAACTAAAAACCCAGTGCAGCCAAATAAATATTTGTTTAAAAATCTGGGACTTCCCTTGTGGTCCAGTGGTAAAGAATCCACCTTCCAATGCAGGGGACACGGGTTCGATCCCTAGTTGGGGAACTAAGATCCCACATACTGCAGGGCAACTAAGCCCACGCGCTGCAACTACTGAGCCTGTGTGCCGCAAACTACAGAGCCCACGCGCCACAACTAGAGAGAGAAAACCCACACACCACAACTAAAGAGAAGCCCTCGCACCCCAATGAAGAGCCCATGCACTGCAACAAAGATCCCGCATGCCGCAACTAAGACCTGATGCAGCCAAAAAATAAAAATAAACAGCTATATCTTTTAAAAAAAATAAACACTAAACAACATAAAATTCCCAATGTCTGATACCCATTTAAATATTACCATAAAAAAGAGACATAAAGAGAGACAGGAAAATGTTACCCCAAACCAAGAGAAATCTTCCTAGAAATGACAGTGATGGTGGAATTAAAACAGTTATAAATATGCTTCATACATTTAAGACTAAAGGCAAATAAAATATAATGAGAGAAATGGAATATAAGAAAGACCCAAATGGAACTTCTAGAGATGAAAAATACAATACCTGACATGAAAAATACACTGATGGAATTTTACTTCTAGGAAGGTAGAGTAGATATACTTTCACCATTCCTAGTACAACTATAAACCCTAGAAATTATACATAAAACAAACAAGATAACTTTGAGAGGTGGAAAGAAGAAAGCAAACTGCCTAGGAATGGCAGGACCCAAGGAACAACACTGCAGTGAGTCCCTTGGGTTTTCTTTTTGCCTCATTTATCCCAGACTTGGAGCTGAAGAACCAGCAATTTGGAAATGCCAAATTGGGCCACAAATAAAATAAAAATAAGAAGAAGCCTCAATAAAAGCCTGCTCCTGCTAGCCAAAGGAAAGGGGCAGCCTAGCAAGAAAACTTTTAGACAATAACTGCTCCACTCTAGCCAAACACCACAGACAACACTGTGGTCCTACTGCCCACCATGCCAAGGCTGAGTGGGGAACCTAGACTTCCATCCTCACAAGGTTATAACAAGTGGCCCCAACACCCCTGCCAGGTGGTGTCACAGAAGATCAAATAGGGAACTATGACTTTCTTCCCCACCAGCCAGTAATGAGTCCTCCTACCCCTCCCTGGTGTCAGTAAAGACCATGGTGTCAGCGGAGAACCTGGAATTCACTCTCACCCGGCAGAAAAGAGGCACCCTTCTTCGTTCCTACATGGTTAAGTCAGGGGAGGCCTAGTAGAGAGTCAGCACTTTCACCATTACCCAGCAGTAATGAGGCCACATCCACCATAGTATCAGTGGAGACCATGCAGGGAGCTGGAACTCACACCCCCACCTAACAGTAAAGAGAAGCTCTGTGTCCCTTGGTTGTCAATGGAGGTGAAGTGTGAAATCTGAAACTCTACCTGGCAGCAATGAAGACCTATTTCTCCCTTCTATGCCAAAGCAGTGTAAGAGAAAGTCAGTTAAAACAGAAGTCAGTTAAAACAGAAGTTTTAAATTAAGATTCAGAGTCTCATAATACAAAAATGTCCAGATTCCAATTTTTAAAAATCTCTCATCATACCATGAACCAAGATGATTTCAAACAATGATAAAAGACAATCAATAGATACCAGTACTGAGATGAGAGATATTAGAATTATCTGACATATTTTAAAGCAGCCACGATAAAAAGCCTTCAACAAACAATTATGAACATGCTTTAAACAAATGGGAAAAAAATAGCTTCAGCAAAGAAACAAGATATAAAGAAGAACCAAGTGGAAATATTAGAACTATAAAATGTAGTAATGGAAATGAAAAGTTCAGTGGATGGACTCAAGAGCAGAATGAAGAAGACAGAGGAAAGAATATCAGTGAGCTGAAAGACAGAACAATAGAAATTACCCAATATGAACAACACAGAGAAAATAGACTGGAAAAAAAGAAAAAAAGAATGGAGCCTCAGGGACCTGTGAGACTATAACAAAAGATCTAAGATTCCTGTCATTGGAGTCCCAGAAGGAGAGGAGAAAGAAAGCAGGGCTTAAAAAGTACACAAAGGAATAATGGCTGAAAACTTCCCAGATTTGTTAAGAGACATAAACATACAAATTCAAGAAACTAAGCAAACCCCAAACAAGATAAACCCAAAGAAATCCTCCTGAAGACAGATCATAATTAAACTTCTGAAATCTAAAGACAAAAAAATCTTGAATACAGCTAAAGAAAAATGACACTTTACCTATAAGGGAAAAAAACAATTCAAATGATAGCAGATTTCTCATCAGAAACCATGTAGGCAGGAAGGAAGTGATACCCTATTTTTCAAATGTTGGATGAAAAGGACTGTTGACCAAGAATTCTATACCCAGAAAAAAATATCCTTCAGGAATGAAGGGGAAATTAAGACACTCTCAGACAAAGGAAAACTAAAAGTTTGTCACCAGTAGACTTACTACTCTAAAAGAATGGCTAAAGGAAGTTCTCTAAACAGAAGGGAAGCAATAAAAAAGAAACCTTGGAATATCTGGAAGGAAGAAATAGCAGGGATGGTGAAAATGTGGGTAAAATCAACAGACATTCCTTCTCCTCTTAAGTTTTCCAAATTATGTTTGTTGAAAAAATTATAACACTGTCTGATCTGGTTCTAAAGGTATGTAGAGGAAATATGTTAAGCAATTATATTATAAATGAGAAAGAGAACAGAGAATTAAAGAGAGGTAGGGTTTCCATACTTCACTCAAACTGGTAAATAATGACATCAGTAGGCTATGATGTTATATATATATATATATATATACATATATATATAATACATATAGCAGCCAATTAATTTTTTTTTAAAAGCTATACAAGGAGATACACTCAAAAACAAAATGTAATTCTAAAAAATTTTCAAGACCCTGATACCAAAACCAGACAAAGATGTCACAAAGAAAGAAAACTACAGGCCAGTAACACTGATGAACGTAGACGCAAAACTCCTTAACAAAATACTAGCAAACAGAATCCAACAGCACATTAAAAGGATCATACACCATGATCAAGTGGGGTTTATCCCAGGAATGCAAGGATTCTTCAATATACGCAAATCAATGTGATACACCATATTAACAAATTGAAAAATAAAAACCATATGATCATCTCAATAGATGCAGAAAAAGCTTTCGACAAAATTCAACACCCATTTATGATAAAAACCCTCCAGAAAGTAGGCATAGAGAGAACTTACCTCAACATAATAAAGGCCATATATGACAAACCCACAGCCAACATCGTCCTCAACGGTGAAAAACTGAAACCATTTCCACTAAGATCAGGAACAAGACAAGGTTGCCCACTCTCACCACTATTATTCAACATAGTTTTGGAAGTTTTAGCCACAGCAATCAGAGAAGAAAAAGAAATAAAAGGAATCCAAATTGGAAAAAAAGTAGTAAAGCTGTCACTGTTTGCAGATGACATGATACTATACACAGAGAATCCTAAAGATGCTACCAGAAAACTACTAGAACTAATCAATGAATTTCATAAAGTAGCAGGATACAAAATTAATGCACAGAAATCTCTTGCATTCCTATACACTAATGATGAAAAATCTGAAAGTGAAATTAAGAAAACACTCCCAATTACCACTGCAACAAAAAGAATAAAATACCTAGGAATAAACCTACCTAAGGAGACAAAAGACCTGTATGCAGAAAACTATAAGACACTGATGAAAGAAATTAAAGATGATACAGATGGAGAGATATACCACGTTCTTGGATTGGAAGAATCAACATTGTGAAAATGACTATATTATCCAAAGCAATCTACAGATTCAATGCAATCCCTATCAAACTACCACTGGCATTTTTCACAGAACTAGAACAAAAAATTGCACAATTTATATGGAAACACAAAAGACTCCGGATAGCCAAAGCAATCTTTTTTTTTTTTTTTAAATAAATAACTTTATCTATTTATTTATTTATTTTTGGCTGTGTTGGGTCTTCGTTTCTGTGCAAGGGCTTTCTCTAGTTGCGGCGAGCGGGGGCCACTCTTCATCGCGGTGCGCGGGCCTCTCACCGTCGCGGCCTCTCTTGTTGCGGAGCACAGGCTCCAGACGCGCAGGCTCAGTAGTTGTGGCTCACGGGCCTAGTTGCTCCGTGGCATGTGGGATCTTCCCAGACCGGGCTCGAACCCGTGTCCCCTGCATTGGCAGGCAGATTCTCAACCACTGCGCCACCAGGGAAGCCCACCAAAGCAATCTTGAGAAAGAAAAACAGAGCTGGAGGAATCAGGCTCCCTGATTTCAGACTATACTACAAAGCTACAGTAATCAAGAAAATATGGTGCTGGCACAAAAACAGAAATATAGATCAACGGAACAGGACAGAAAGCCCAGAGATAAACCCATGCACATATGGTCACCTTATCTTTGATAAAGGAGGCAAGAATATACAATGGAGAAAAGACAGCCTCTTCAATAAGTGGTGCTGGGAAAACTGGACGGCTACATGTAAAAGAATGAAATTAGAACACTCCCTAACACCATACACAAAAATAAACTCAAAATGGATTAAAGACCTAAATGTAAGGCCAGACACTATCAAACTCTTAGAAGAAAACATAGGCAGAACACTCTATGACATAAATCACAGCAAGATCCTTTTTGACCCACCTCCTAGAGAAATGGAAATAAAAACAAAAACAAATGGGACCTAATGAAACTTAAAAGCTTTTGCACAGCAAAGGAAACCATAAACAAGATGAAAAGACAACCCTCAGAATGGGAGAAAATATTTGCAAATGAAGCAACTGACAAAGGGTTAATCTCCAAATTTTACAAGCAGCTCATGCAGCTCAATATCAAAAAAACAAACAACCCAATCTAAAAATGGGCAGAAGACCTAAATAGACATTTCTCCAAAGAAGATATACAGATTGCCAACAAACACATGAAAGAATGCTCAGCACCACTAATCATTAGAGAAATGCAAATCAAAACTACAATGAGGTATCACCTCACACCAGTCAGAATGGCCATCATCAAAAAATCTACAAACAATAAATGCTGGAGAGGGTGTGGAGAAAAGGGAACCCTCTTGCACTGTGGGTGGGAATGTAAATTGATACAGCCACTATGGAGAAGAGTATGGAGGTTCCTTAAACAACTAAAAATAGAACTACCATATGACCCAGCAATCCCACTACTGGGCATATACCCTGAGAAAACCATAATTCAAAAAGAGTCATGTACCACAATTTTCACTGCAGCTCTATTTACAATAGCCAGAACATGGAAGCAACCTAAGTGCCCATCGACAGATGAATGGATAAAGAAGATGTGGCACATATATACAATGGAATATTACTCAGCCATAAAAAGAAATGAAATTGAGTTATTTGTAGTGAGGTGGATGGACCTAGAGTCTGTCATACAGAGTGAAGTAAGTCAGAAAGAGAAAAACAAATACCGTATGCTAGCACATATATATGGAATCTAAAAAAAAAAAAAAAAAAAAAGGTCATGAAGAACCTAGGGGCAAGACGGGAATAAAGATGCAGACCTCCTAGAGAATGGACTTGAGGACATGGGGAGGGGGAAGGGTAAGCTGGGACAAAGTGAGAGAGTGGCATGGACATATATACACTACCAAATGTAAAATAGATAGCTAGTAGGAAGCAGCCGCATAGCACAGGGAGATTAGCTCGGTGCTTTGTGACCACCTAGAGGGGTGGGATAGGGAGGGTGGGAGGGAGGGAGACGTAAGAGGGAAGAGATATGGGGATATATGTATATGTATAGCTGATTTACTTTGTTATAAAGCAGAAATTAACAGACCATTGTAAAGCAATTATACTCCAATAAAGATGTTAAAAAATTTAAAAAATGAAAAAAAAATTTTTTTTCAAGAAATCCTCAGGAAGTCAGGAAAAAGAAAACAGAACAAACAAAAATAAAAAATAAAATGGCAGACTTAAGCGCTACCATACCAATAAATACATTAAATGTAAATGGTCTAAATACACCAAGTAGAGACAGAGATCAACAGTGTGGATGAAAAAAAATGTGACCCAACTATATACTGTCTACAGGAAACTCACTTTAAATATAATGATACAATGGGAGGAAGGGGAACTGGATGAAAACAGTCAATAAGTACAAACTTCCAGTTATAAGATAAATAAGTACTAGGGATGTAATGTACATGATAAATATAATTAACACTGGTGTATGTTATATATAAAAGTTAAGAGAGCAAATCCTAAGAGTTCTCATCACAAGGAAAAATATTTTTTTCTATTTCTTTAATTTTGTGTATGAGATAATGGATGGTCACTAAGCTTACTGTGATAATCACTTCATGATGTATGTAAGTCAAATCATTATGTTGTACACCTTAAACTTTTACAGTGTTGTATCTCAATTATATCTCAATAAAACTGGAAGATATATATATATATATATATATATATATATAATGATATAGGCAAGTTGAAAGTAAAAGGATGGGAAAAGTTATACCATGCAAATATTAAGCAATGGGAAGCAGGCATCATTGTATCAATATCAGATAAAGAAAACTTCAGAACAAAGAATTACCAGACACCAAGAAGATCATTACATAATAATAAAGGGACCAATCCACCAAGAAAACATAGCAATCCTAAATGCATACGCCCCAAACAAAAGAGCTGAAAAACAAGTGAAGTAAAAATGAACTGAACTAAAAAGTAGACAAATCCACAATTAGATTTGGAGACTTCAATACCCCTCTCTCAACAACTGATAGAACAACTAGATAGAAAATCAGCAAAGATACAGAAGAATTCAACAACACCATCAACCAACAGGACCTTATCAACATTTATAGAACACTCTAACCAACAACAGCAGAATACACATTTTTTTATTCTCCCACAGAATATATACCAACATAGGCCATATCCTGGACCATAAAACCAATCTCAACTAATTTAAAAGAACTGAATCAAACAATGTGTCCTCTGACTACCACAAATCAAACTAGAAATCAATAATAGAAGGATAAGAGGAAAATCTCCAAATACTTAGAAACTGAACAATACACTTCTGAATAACCTATGGGTCAATGAAGAAGTTTCAAGAAAAAAACATTTAATAAATTGAACTGAATAAAAATGAAAACAACATATCAAAATTTGTGGCACACAGGGCTTCCCTGGTGGCGCAGTGGTTGAGAATCTGCCTGCCGGTGCAGGGGACACGGGTTTGAGCCCTGGTCTGGGAAGATCCCACATGCCGCGGAGCAACTGGGCCCGTGAGCCACAATTACTGAGCCTGCGCGTCTGGAGCCTGTGCTCCACAACAAGAGAGGCCGCGATAGTGAGAGGCCCGCGCACCGCGATGAAGAGTGGCCCCCACTTGCCACAGCTGGAGAGAGCCCTCGCACAGAAACGAAGACCCAACACAGCCAAAAATAAATAAATAAAATATTAAAAAAAAAAAAAAAATAAGAATGTGACACTGAAGGAGCATGCGTGACGGTGTCCAAAAAAAAGCTCCCCAGTTCCCTATTAGTCACATTATTTGATCTATTTAAAAAAAAAAAAAAAAAAAAATTTGTGTCACACAGCTAAAGCAGTGCTAAGGGAAAATTATAGCACTAAACACATATATTAGAAAAGAAGAAAGGTCTAAAAATCAATCATCTAAACTCCCACCTCAAGAACCTAGAAAAAGAAGATCAAACTAAACTCATAACAAGCATAAGCAAGGAAATAAAAAGAAGACGAGAAAAAGAACAGAAATCAATGAAACTTATAAAAGAAAAACAGAGAATATCCATGAAACAAAGAGTTGGTTCTTTGAGGAAAAAAATCAATAAAATTGACAAACCACTAGGAAGAGTGACAAGAAAAAGACACAAATTACAAATATAGGAATGAAACATGGCATATCACTAAAGACCTCACAAATATCAAAAAGATAAGGGAGGGCTTCCCTGGTGGCGCAGTGGTTACAAATCTGCCTGCCAATGCAGGGGACACGGGTTCGAGCCCTGGTCCGGGAGGATCCCACATTCCGCAAAGCAACTAAGCCTGTGTGCCACAACTGCTGAGCCTGTGCTCTAGAGCCCGTGAGCCACAACAACTGAAGCCAGCGAGCCACACCTACTGAAGCCCACGCACCTGGAGCCCGTGCTCCACAACAAGAGAAGCCACCACAGTGAGAAGCCCGCACGCAGCAACGAAGACCCAATGCAGCCAAAAATAAATAAATAAAATTTTTTTTTTAAATTCATATGAAACTGCAAAATATCTAGAATAGCCAAAACAACTTTGAAAAAGAAGAACAAAGTTGAAAATAATTTCAAGACTAGTCACAAAGCTATAAGAATCAAGACAGTATGGTATTGGCGGGACTTCCCTGGTGGCGCAGTGGTTAAGAATCCTCCTGCCAATGCAGGGGACACAGGTTTGAGCCCTGGTCCGGGAAGATACTACATGTCACGGAGCAACTAAGCCCGCGTGCCGCAACTACTGAGCTTGTACTCTAGAGCCCACGAGCCACAACTACTGAGCCTGTGTGCCACAACTACTGAAGCCCACACTCCCTAGAGCCTGTGCTCCACAACAAGAGAAGCCACCGTAATAAGAAGCCCGCGCACCGCAATGAATAGTGGCCCCCGCTCTCTGCAAGTAGAGAAAGCCCGCGTGCAGTAACGAAGACTCAATGCAGCCATAAATAAATAAATAAATAAATAAATTTATTTTAAAAGAAAAAGATAAGGGAATACTATGAACGCTATACACATAAATTTGAGAAATTAGACAAAACAGATTATATCCTTGGCAAAAAACTATCACAATTAACCCAATATGAAATACATCATTTGAATAGACCTGTAACAATTAAGAAAATTAATAATTTTAAACTGCCCCCTTCTCGTCCCCACCAAAAAAAAAAAACCTCTCCAGGCCCAGATAGTTTCTCTGGAGAATTCTGCCAAATGTTTAAAGAAAAATTAACACCAATTCTATATAATTTCTTTCACAAAATAGAAGAATTGCCTCCCAATTCATTTTATGAAGCTATATTACCTGGGGGGGTAGGGGGAGGGGACAGACAACAACAGTACAAAAAAAAAGATAAGTACAGACCAATATCTCTCATGAATATAAATCAAAAAATCCTTAACAAAGTATCAGCAAATAGATTTTACCGATGTATAAAAAGATTTATACATCATGCCCAAGTGCAGTTTATTCCAGGGAGGCAAGTCTGGTTCAGTATTCAAAAATCAACCCATGTAATCCACCATTAAGACTCTGGAGAAAATCACATGATTATATCAATTGATTCAGAAGGATTATTTGACACAATTCAACACCCACTCATGATTAAAAAAAAAAAAAGACTCTCAGGAAAATAGGAATTTAGGGAAACCTCTTCAACTTGACAAGAGCACCTACAAAGCCTACAGCTAACATTATACTTAATGGTGAAAGTCTGAGTGAGTGCTTTCCTCCTAAAATCAGGAACAAGGCAAGTATATTTGCTCTCATCCCTCTTGTTCAATATAGTGCTGGCAGTTCTAGACAGTGCAATAAGGCAAGAAAGGGAAGTAAAAAGGCATACGGATTCGAAAAGAAAAAATAAAACTGTCCCCATTTGCAGATGCTGTAATTTTCTACGTAGAAAATCTTAATGAATCTAACCAAAAACTCCTAGGAACAAATTAATATGGTACACATACACACACACCCCATGTGGACACCAAAATTAAAAATACTATTTACAATTGCTCAAAAAACTGCTTAGGTATAAATAACAAAACAAATACAAATTTACATTCTAAAAACTATACAATGTTGATGAAATAAAGATCTAAATAAATGGAGAGACATTCTGTGTTCACGGGTCAAAAGACTCAGCTTAGTAAAGATGTCAATTTTTCCCCAAATTGATATGCAGGTTTAATGAAATTTACTATCAAAATTCCAACATTTTTTGTTGACATAAACAATATTGTTCCAAAATTTATTTGGAAGGCAAAGGAACTAAAATCGCTAAAATAATTTTGAAAAAGAACAATAAAGTGTAAGGAATCAGTCTACCCAATTTTAAGACTTATTATATAGCAACAATAATTAATGCTGTGTATTATAGGTGGAGGGATAGACACATCAATCAGTGGAACAGAATAGAGATTCCAGAAATAGACCCACACAAATATGCCCAACTTTTTTTTTTTCTTGACAAAGATACCAAAGCAATTCAATGGAGGAAAGATAGCTTTTTCAACAAATGATGCTGAAGCAATTAGACAACCATAGGCAAAAAATGAAACTCAACCTAAGTCTAACGCCTTATTCAAAAATTAATTCAGGACTTCCCTGGTGGCGCAGTGGTTAAGAATCCGCCTGCCAATGCAGGGGACACGGGTTCGAGCCCTGGTCCGGGAAGATCCCACATGCCACAGAGCAACTAAGCCCATGCGCCACAACTACTGAGGCTGCACTCTAGAGCCCGCGAGCCGTAACTACTGAATCCACATGCCACAACTACTGAAGCCCACGCGCCTAGAGCCTGTGCTCCACAACTAGAGAAGCCACTGCAATAAGTCCATGCACCGCAATGAAGAGTAGCCCCCACTCGCTGCAACTAGAGAAAGCCAGCGCACATTAACAAAGACCCAACGCAGCCATAAATTAATTTATTAAAAAAAAATTAATTCAAAATGGCCACAGACTTAAATGTAAACTGTAAAATTATAAAACTTTCTTTTAAAAAGGAGAAAATCTTCAAGACGTGGAATTAGAGTTCTTAAATTTGACACCAAAAGCATGCTCTATAAAAGGAAAAATCAAGAATTCAGACCTCATCAAAGTTAAAAACTTGTGCTCCTGGAAAGCCCACGTGAAGAGGATGAAAAGACAAGCTACTGGGGAAGAATATTTGCAAACCATATATCTAACATATCTAAATAAATACTCAAAGTAAAAAAATCCACAAACAATCCAATCAGAAAACGGGCAAAAGACATGAACATATATTTCACCAAAAAGGATATTATCAAGGGAAAGGAAGCACATGAAAAGATGTTCAAGATAATTATCCAGAAAAATGCAAATTAAAACCACAATGAAATATTACTATATACCTATCAGAATGGCTAAAATAAAAAATTGTGACAACACCAAATCCTGGTGAGGATACAGAGAAACTGGTTATACACTGCTGGTAGGAATGCAAAATGGGGTAGCCACTTTGAGAAAGAATTTGGTGGACTTCCCTGGTGGCACAGTAGTTAAGAATCTGCCTGCCAATGCAGGGGACATGGGTTCGATCCCTGGTCTGGGAAGATTCCACACGCCGCAGAGCAGCTAAGCCCGTGGGCCACAACTACTGAGCCTGCTCTCTAGAGCCCATGAGTCACAACCAGTGAAGCCTGTGCGCCTAGAGCCTGTGCTCTGCAAGAAGAGAAGCCACCTCAGCGAGAAGCCCGCACACTGCAATGAAGAGTAGCCCCCGCTCGCTGCCAACTAGAGAAAGCCCATGCACAGCAACGAAGACCCAACACAGCCAAAAATAAACAAATAAAATTAATTAAAAAAAGAAAAAGAATTTGGCAATTCCTTACAAAGTTAAACATACACTTACCATTTAACTCAGCAGTCCCAATCCCATGTATTTACTAAAGAGAAATAAAAAGTTACTAATAATATATTTAATGATCATAGGAGCTTTATTTCCCCAAATGCAATAACCCACATGGCCATCAACTGCTGCATAGATAAAGAATGGAATACGACTCAGCAGATAAAGGAACAAACTAATGAGACATACAACACTGATAAATCTAAATATATGCTACATGAAAGAAGTTGGACACAAAACACTACATGCGGTATGATTCCATTTATGTGAAATTATTAAAAAGGCAAAATCTAGTGACAAAATATCAGTAGTAGCTAGGAGCCAGAGTTTTGGATGGGGATTGACCGCAAAGGGGCATGAGCAGTGATGGGCTGGTAAATGTTTAACCACCAGCTTTCAGTGAGGAGGGAGCCCTGGTTTGTGGCATTTGCCAGTGTCTATGGTGTAAATACCTTTGTCAATTTCACATGACCAATATGACATCACTGAACACTGAGTAGGGGAGAGAATGCTAGCTAACAATTGGATCCCACAATTGGTGTAAGTTGGCTCCAGCACACCACTGGGCACGGGGGAATGTTGTGGGGCTGCAGAAATGTTACCTATCTTGTAGTGATGGTTAAACAACTGTATATATTTGAAAAACTTATTAAAGGTATTATTTAAAATAAATTTATTTTACTTATTTATTTTTGGCTGCGTTGGGTCTTCGTTGCTGCAGGCGGGCTCTCTAGTTGCGGCGAGCGGGGGCTACTCTTCATTGCGGTGCGCAGGCTTCTCATTGCGGTGCCTTCTCTTGTTGCGGAGCACGTGCTCTAGGCGCACGGGCTTCAGTAGCTGTGGCTCGCGGACTCTAGAGCGCAGGCTCAGTAGTTGTGGCGCACGGGCTTAGTTGCTCCGCAGCATGTGGGATCTTCCCAGACCAGGGCTCAAACCCGTGTCCCCTGTGGTGGCAGGCGGATTCTTAACCACTGCGCCACCAGGGAAGCCCAAGGTATGTTTTAAATTGGTGAACTTTAATGTAAATAAATTATACTTCAATAAAGATTTATTTTTTAAGCTGGCTCAGGTATAGAAACAGCAAGGAATTACAACTTTTTATCGGGGTGGCTGCCCTCAGTCTCCTGATCATCCATCCTCAATTACTCTTAATTGTACAGATTGGGCGATATCCTTGTTGAGTGCCACCTATCTTGTTCCCAAGAGAGCTGTATTTCATTAATGATCTCCAAAGCCCTCTGCCAGTCAGACCCTAGCTGCCTCTCCAACATTTCTGCTCAGTACAGTAATTCAGCCACTCTGATGTCAATGGCTAGGCACCCACCACCTGCCCGTTTCAGCGTCCTATGGTCCCCATTACTATCAGTGAGCCTGGTTCTGTGACAGTTCAGTCCTGCCTATGGAGCAAGGTCATCCCTGAGCTTCTCAATGAAACTGGTGTAAAGGAAGTTTATTAGGGTGTGCTGTCAGGATCAACAACACCTGTGAGGAAGTGAAGGCCACAGGACTGGACAGAAGGAGCCATGGAGCTGTGGTGACCCTTCAGTGCTGTCCCCCATAGAGGCAAGGGAATCAGGCCTTTGAACTCCCATACTGACCAGTGAATACAGGCTGTCTAAGGATGGGGCACTACCTTGGATGATTTTTCAGTTGAGGGCAATTTCTAGAGGGGTCTCGGCTTAGAAATGTTAGCCACCAAAACTACCCACACCTTGCGCAGGAAGGAAGGCTACAGGGTTGAGTGCTTCAGTCCTAAGGAGGGGTATCTGGATGGCACACCATGGCATCCACTATAGGACCTTTAAATACGAGAAGTAGAATATATATATATATATTTGATACTTCTCACCTAGGACAGCTATAGACAACTTCTCTCCCCTCTTAGATGGTTTGGTGTGTGGGGTCTCACAATCAGTTACTTTACTACTGGAAGGGTCGTCAGCCGAGGGGAGAAAAACGGTGTATTCCAAAACCAAATAGACATTGTATTAAGATCTTACTATATATTAGTCCTAACATCGCTATGAACTATTGAATACATGTGACCAAGAATACACTGTTCATCTCACCTTCCTCTCTAAGGGGTGGACTACTTTTCTTTACACTCGGTAGATCTTCCCATAACATCTAGTGCAAATCAATATACAGAACAGCAAACTGAAAAATGAAAATCATGGAGACGGAAATGACCTTGAATGAGAGATAGTTGGCACTCAAAATGTTTGTTGATAAACGAATGGATTTTGACCTCAGCTACAGTTAGAATGATAGATTAATTGCCCAGAGGTGTACTACATCCATGTTCCTGAACTGTCATCCAGCCATTTTTTGTTCTCCAAGCTAAACGGGTCTAGGTATTTTTTTTCCTAGCGTGAAATACTGGAATCACATTAGATTGGAAATCAGGAGAGTGCAAGCCCCCTGTGCCACTCTGTCATCCGTGGATAAGTTTCTTCATCTGTAAAATAAGACTGGACTGGCTGATCTCTAAGGCAATTTCTACTTGAACAAATTCTACGATTCAGTCCTCCCCTTTGGCATCTGGTTTTCATTTCTCTAATCATAAAGTGTGGAAACAAAACGCAGTAACCCATTTAGCCTTTTTCCATCAGATTTAGTTTGCAGATACATCTTAATTGAACAATTAACCTATCCTACAGCTACCAGACAACTATTAGGAGTTTGTTCTTCCAGTCTCCTGAGATGCACTTATCGCTGCAATTCTTTGAGGGCTCTGTGCTGTCACTTATCCAGCCCAGTGACTGAAGAATAGGATACTTTGTGAAGTCCTGCTCCTGAAGGACCCGCGTCAGATTCCAGGCCACTTGGGGCCTGTGAGAGACGGGTCAGGAGTGTGACTAGTGAACTGTTGTGTTGGGCCTTGAAGAAGCTTTCTGGAGAAAGCGCTAAGTCTTCAGTCTCACACAAAATAGCCCCAAACTCCAACATATCAACTTGCATTTAATTTTAGTGTACTCCCTCTTCTCCTTGTGACTCTCCTCAGTGACTGTCCCCTGTGCCAGGTTAAATTACTACCTCACTGAAACAATAGCTGCTATCTACGAAGGCCTACCATAGGCCAGACATGGGAATGGTGCCTGCATGTGTAATGACACCCCGCACAAGTCCACAAGGGACATGTTATCCCCCTTATAGATGAAGAAACTCAGCAACCCAAGGGGACAACAGGAATGCTTTAACAGTGCCAAGAGCCTGTTCTTTTTCAACAAGCATTTAGTGAAAAGCTACTGTATGCAAAGCACATTTGATTCTTTTGGATTAAAGCAGAATTTTCCCATGGATGCTGAAAAATTTCTGGGTTTGTATGTCCACATGCACGTGCCAGCCTGCTCCCAGGGAGCTGTTTTTACAAAGCAAATGTTAGGATTCATGGATTTCAGATTCACGATGACAACAATGCTCAAAGATAAAATCTAGTAGCATGCCCCACTTTTTTTTTTTTTTACAGATATGAAAACCAAGGCCCTACGAGACTGTTAGATAACAGTGATATCTAAGATAACAGTGAGGAAAGGCTTCAGGAAGAAGTTTCCTTGGAAGAAGCAAGACTTGCCCTTCAGATTTAATAACGGGGAGATATGATATTAGACAGTAACTTGATGCCTGTAATTCCTAATCATCTGTTAGCATTTAGCTCCCACGCTGGGAAACATTTTCTGGCCAAGCCCCCATCATGCCCACCTGCCACTACAGTGCCAGTCAGGTATCCCTCCTCTGTGCCCCTGCAGTGGCTTGCCCTTTTCTCTTATCATTTCACTTCTGAAACTGATTATAATTATCTATTAATCCATCTCCACTCACTAGACTACAAGTTCCTTGAGGAAAGTGTATCTGACTTCCAAAAGTTTGCAGCCTGAGTATATAATGTACCCTAATATTTGTTGAATAAACGAGTGAATAAGTGATCAAACAAATGAATGAATAATCAACCTTGCAAGGTTTCTTTCTTCTGACACTTTTAAGAAGGAAACATCTAAGGAGCTCATGAAACAGCACTGCCAGAGATTAGGCCCTAGATTTTGCAACTTCTGAAGAAACTTTCTATTATAGGAATCTGGAAATTTGTGAACATTCTCCCACTCCTGGCCCTGTTTCTCTTCCTCCTGCTCACTCCACCCAGGCCTGGAATGGGCATTCTCCGAGCGGAGCGGTGTCTCGCCCAGGAGAGGGCAGCAGAGGCCCGTCCAAGGAGATGAGAGCGACGAGCTTTCCAGCTCTGGCCCTGCCTTCCCACCCAGTGAGAGCCAGCCGGAGGCCATCCTTGCTGCAAGCCTGTGACAGCTTCTGCTCCAACTGTAAGGACAGGAACCTGACACAGAGGTCACTCTAGGTCATGTGGTGGCAAAGTTAGGCCTGCCCATTAGTTCCCATTACTTCTGGACATCAGGGCCGATCTGCACAACATTTCCAAGAAGCCCCTAATGTTTTTTAGCCTAAAAGTAAAACAGACCCGAAGATATGGAAAATGTCAAACCCCTGGATGCTCAAGCGTCTCCCATTACAAAAGCCCGTCCTCGACACTGCCTCCCCTTCTAGCTACTGCCCTTCCTCCGTCCACCTCACAACCTTGCTCCTAGAAGGTCATCTCCACGGGCAGCATGCATCCACTCCCACATCCTCATCTCACAATTGCTGCTAAGCCCACTGCAGTCTCACTTCTGTCAACCCCACTGAAGCTAATCATATTAATATTACGCACGACCCAATTGCAAATCAGTGGAAACCTTCTGGCCTAAATTCATCCCCCGGGGAGTTCCCTGGTGGTCTAGTGGTTAGAATTTGGCGCTTTCACTGCCATAGAGCAGCTTCAATCCCTGGTTGGGGAACTGAGATCCCACAAGCCACACAGTACGGGCCAAAAAATAAGTTAAAAATGTTTAAACATTTTTAAAATTAAAAAATAAATTCATCTCCCCATTTCCCCTGCCCCTGTTGACTTCCCTTCTGCATTAGCAGATGATCCTATCATCCCTCTCCTTGTCCACACAAGAAACCTGGAAGTCAGTCTAGAATCTACATCCCCGCTTATAACCCCGCCCCATTCAAATCACAAGCCCTGCCAATTCCTCCTCCTAAAGACAACTAGGATTTCATCTCCTGTTTTCATGCCACTGCCTCGATCAAGCCTTCATCGTGCAGTCAGGCTTCTAACCACCACCCACCCATCCTTGCAACCATTCAGCAAGTGTGCACTGAGTAGCTACACGTGCCAGGCACAGCTGTGGGTGCTGGCCTTGGAGTGACGAGCACGACTGACAAGGCCTGCTCTCACCGGGGCTCACATTCCTGGGGCCACAGACAGTAACAGGAAAATAAGCAGACAAGACAATATCAGACAGTGGTAGGTGTTGTAAAGAAAACCAGACAGAGGGATGTGACAAAACGGCTAGGGGGAATACCTTTCTAATTAAATATGTTTAAATGCCTGGGGGAAGCGACTTCAGTCTGCTCCCTAGAAAAGGACTCTCTGAGGAAGTGACAAGAAGCTATCTAGGGCACTGTTCAATGGCTAAATCCTCAACTTCCCAGCCTCCCTTCAAGAGGGGGCCGCGTACACAGTTCTGGCCAGTGAGATGGTGGTGGAAGTTGGGGGGCGGAAGCAGGTGTCCCGAGGAAGCTTTTGCTTTCCCGAAAAGACAGACAAGTACCACTGGCACAGTCCCTTCCTGGTCCTCCTGCGTCTCCTCTGACCATGAGGGAGGGAAGGAACGGCAGAGAGGCAGCCCCTGAAACAACGCCAGCAGCTGCCACCTGCGGGTCTGCCACGTGAGGAAAGCACGGCCTGCTTGCTTAGCAGAGTCTTCTCTTGCTTCCAGCACACAGCATCCCAACTTGGACCATTAGCTCTGTGAGGTTCTGGGGAAGAGAAATCCAGGCAGAGTTCAAAGGCCCTAAAGTGGGAACTACCTTGGCATGTTCGGGGAGGAGAGAAAAGATTGGTGTGGCTGGAGCCCCGTGAGGCGGGAGGAAAAGAGCAGCCGACGACCGAGAGGTGGAGGGGCTCGTGAAGTTTTGCAGTCCCTGGAAGGCCATCCGGACTTTAAGTGCACAGAAGACCACTAAAGGGGTTTAGGCAGGAAAGTAACATACTGATTTAGGTTTCTTAAAAGATCATTCGAGCTACCACGTGGAGAATGAGTCAGGGAGGGAGGGTACGGCAGACACTGCTTCGGGACTGACCCAACAGCTGCTCCCCTCTCCTTTTCTCTTGCCCCCTTCTGCTCTGGAAGCAAGGAAGAAAGGAGTAATAAGAATCAGCAGGCCAGGACTTCCCTGGTGGCACAGTGGTTAAGAATCCGCCTGCCAATGCAGGGGACACGGGTTCGAGCCCTGGTCCGGGAAGATCCCACATGCCACGGAGCAACTAAGCCCATGCGCCACAACTACTGAGCCTGCGCTCTAGAGCCCGCGAGCCACAACTATACTGAGCCCACGTGCCACAACTACTGAAGCCCGCGCGCCTAGAGCCCGTGCTCCGCAACAAAGAGAAGCCACCGCAATGAGAAGCCCGCACACCGCAACGAAGAGTAGCCCCTGCTCGCCGCAACTAGAGAAAGCCCGCGCACAGCAATGAAGATCCAACGCAGTCAATAAATAAATAAATAAATAAATAAATTTATTAAAAAAAAAAAAAAAGAATCAGCAGGCCACCAGCATCCTGCTCAGCAGAATGTAAGCACCGAGACACCCTGACCACCCCATGCCTCTTGCCACGTCTGCCTAGCAAATCCCTTCTTACACAACACATGCCAGTTTCCGTGAGGCCTCCCTCACTCCCTCACTTCGCAAGGAGACCAGGTGTTCCTTCTTCCACCGCCTCCTGTATCATGTCCCTACTTCCATCATAGGTATACAACGGTCTTGATAGCAGTCGACGTAATGGGACTGCTCATTCAACTATACAAGCATTCGTTCTCTCCACAAATGCATACCAAGCACTTGCTATATTCAGACACTGTGCTAGGGGTCCGGAACTCAACAGTGAACAAGTTTGATTTTTAGGTTTGGTCCCTGCCCTGGCGGAGCTTTCAGTCCTAAAAGTGAGATATTCAGACAGTTAAGGTTTGGGGAGAAAAGCATCCCGTCTCCCAGACCATGAACCGCTGCACGGCGGGGACGATCGCTCTGCCTTACCCCCAGGACCGAGCACACTGTCTCACACAGAGAAGGCGCACTGTGACCTAAAAGTGCATTTCTTATCTCCACCAGGGAACTCCCCAAGCATGAGCCGCTGCACTCTCATGTATTAAACCACGCGCTCAAGCATCCTGAAGAACGGTCTGCTCTCTCCCCACACTGTTGCAGGCCTCTGCCCCTACAAAAGGTTCCAAGAGTGTCTAACATAACACTTCACATCAGAGATCCTTAGTAGGTGTGTGTTTGGCTGAAGGCTTCGTTTGGATTTTCTAAACAGGGATACCTCATTGTCAGAGCCATGGCTGCTGAAGTGTGATTCTGAAAGCACTTAAAATAACTCCTCAGGTTCCTACCCCATAGCTTATTATGTGTAGCTTTAATAGTTCTCTAAATGCCCCATTTTGTTGCCCTTTCTACTACTGCAGATGATGGTAGCTGGGAACAAGACAGCAGAGACAAGGGAAATAAAAATAATACAGCCCCCACTTCGGTCTGTATTATTTGTTGCTTCTGTTGCCATAGTGAAGTTGACAAGTGACACACAGGTGAGAGGTCCTTCCTACGGTGGAGCCAGTGAGTTGTGGAGGCCAGAGAGGTAGGACACACACACGTGCAAGACTTCCATGCCTCCTAGGCCTGGAAAGGACTTCACCAGGCCAACTGGCCCACTCTCCTGCCTCTAAGCTGAAAATCAAATGGATGGGCAGCTTGTTCCTAAAAATCCTCAAGAACAAAGTCCACCACCTCTGAGTCACCCATGGGGCTCTTATTTCACAATATTCATGGCTCTGAATGGGTTTCCTGTGTCTAATCTCATTCGCTCTTGCCATCCACCCAACCCAATTCCTCTGACTATTGCTTCTATGGAAATAAAAGTTAATCATCACCTGTACACTTTGTACAGTAACCCCGGAGGTAAGATAAAAAACAAAAGCCACCTTGGAAGCGTGGACTCTGCTTGAGTACAAGCACGACCAGCTGTGTTCCTCTCAGGATTCCCCACCCCTGCTCTTTTGTCCGGTCTTGGCTCTGGGAGTGAGTGGCCTGGAGGGGCAGGGAGTGCACGGGGTTGAGGCACATGTGGAAACACCCACTGACCTAGCTCAGAGGCCTCTGCCATGAACAGAGAAACAGGCCTGCTACCTACCCAGTCAGAGTAGGGGCAGAGCAGCCTCCCATGAAGGATGTCTTCTTCCTTCTAAGTGAAATAAAGCAGAGAGAACAGGGAGGTCTGTTTTTAATGAGCATCTTTAAAAGCCTTTGCAACAGCAGACACAGCCCAGAAACCCACAGTGATGGCAACAGGGCTCTCTCGCTTCCAGATGACCCTGCAAAACAGAAATGGTGCTGCTAAATCAGGAGTGTGGCTCTTTCCCACCTCACATTTAAAAATCCCAACCTTCAAAATCATTTCAGAAATCCTGCCCGAAAAATGTGTGATGGCCCTCACGGCGTAGCCTGGTTTGACGACGAAGGGGGCAGGAAAGCGCCCAATCCAAATGCAACAAGGGAAACTGCCCCCACCCTTGACAGAAGCAGTGGGAAAGCCCTTCTACTCCCGCCGCCAAAGACACAAGGAAAAGGCCACCTGCAGGAGCACACAGGAATTCTGCAGCCTGAGAGCAGGCCCCTGATACTAACAGATCCCACCCCATTTCCCTGGCTCTCTCTTTCCTCCAGAACTCAACTTCCATTCTCTTGATCCATATCACTAGATTAAGAAGACGGATGTCTCTCCCTGACACGGACATGCCAGACAAACCCTGGGCCTCTCTTCATATTCCCCAAAGTAGTGTCAGGAAAATGAAACACTTGCACGGAACTTCTCTGCAGCATCTCTGTTTGGTTTCTTTCACACCCTGGGCCGAGGAGCCAGTGCTTATTTTCACAGGAGTAAAGAAGCCTCTGACTGTAAGTGAGGTTAACACCCACCCCGAGGCTGGATTCTTTCTGTTCTCTCTCAACAGCTGAGCATCATGATTTTGCTAATTAAGCCGCTTTCTTCTCCTTAATTAGCTGCATGTGAATCTTGTTGGGAAGTCTTGGATCCGTGAAATAGTCTGGGATAAGAATTAAAAAGAAGAAATCATCTAAACCCAAGGGGAAAAGACTAGGAGAGAGACAGCTCACTCTGCTAAAAAGCCAGGAGGGCTCTGTCTTAGCAGGACTGTTACTGGTGGTCCTGCTTTACAATGTAATATGAGATGCCACAGCAAATCCCAAGGTCGCTGTCTTCCCCGCGCCGCCCCCAGAAGTTCTGAGCCTCCAGCTCCAGCGTTCCCAGCAAGGGCTGAAAGAACGGCCCCTGTCCCCTCCACACCACCCTGCCGCTGGCCTGTCAGCTTGCTGATGCACAGGGAGCCATCAGAGGGCTGAGGGAGTTTCTGGCTTTCTGCTCCAGGCCCACCTTGGGGCCCAAATAAATACCAAGTGTTATTCTTGTCTCAGCTCGGCCTGCTGGCTCTTGTCTCTGAGACATCACGCCCTCTCTGAGAATATCCTCTCAGAGGAGAGCCAGGCTCTTGCAGGATGACGACAGAAGAGGATTTTTATATACCCAGCATAACGTGAATCAGAGGCAGCATCTGCTGTGGCAGCAAAGACATACTTAGATTCAGTCAGAAACGGTTTGAGGCTGTAATCTCAGGGCTAAAAGGACCCAAGAAATCATCGAGCCCAGCCCCTTCCCTTTAAATACCATTGACCTCAAGCCATCTCAGGGCAGCGGAGCCCATTAGAATCACCTGGGGAGCCTTTAAAACTGTGGATGCCCGGCCCCACCCCAGACTAATTAAATAAAAACCTCTTGGGGTGGGCCCGGGCATCGGTATTTTTTAAAAGTTCCCCAGATGATTTTAATGTGCAGCCAGGGTTGAGAACCCTGCTTTAAGATTCCCAGGGAAAGAGCTGCCACTCTGTTCCTTAGGGAGTCTCAAAATTCTTAACAGTCTTTACCACGAGGAAGTTCTGCCTTGTTTCTTATCTGTCCTCATTTTGAGGAAATGACATTGAGGAAAGAGCCTTTTGAAAAAAGCTCCCTTGGGAGACATTGGATAAAGAAGCACCCCAGACTCTGCAGGGAGAATCCTGGGCTTGTCTGAGTCTAAATTCACAGTAACACTCCTGATGCTCGTTTATCAAACGCCCAAAATGGACGCTGCCTTACTCACCTGCAGCAAATTCTTGAATGTTGTCTGGTCTTTTCAAAAACATTTGTCTGGAAAACATCAAGGGATAAGGGGAGGAGGTAAAGCAGGTCCTGCACTGTCGGGGCAGATGACCTGAGACACACCCGTCGTGGCAGGCGGAAAGCCAGAGGACTCCTGCCAAGGACCCTTTCCTTCGTGATTTTCCTTCTAGTCAGGATCTGAGGTCAGGAGCAAGACATTCTAAATGGCAAGAAGCCTAGGGAATGCTCACCTCACAAGACAGCGAGTGCTGCAGCCAAGTGAAGCTTGTCATTCACTCCGCAAACATTTCACAGAACCAGAGACCAGGCCCAGGCCAGGCGGCAAGTTGAAGAGCTCGCTGCCTCCTCCTCGAGGGACTCACATGTGGTGGGACAGATGTGCAATGCACAACCTTCCAAGGAAGTGTAACCAGGAATCGCCACGGGTGTGGGGGAGCGCACAGGAAACCACGCTGAGAAGACGGACTTGAGATGGTTGTTGGCCCTGCATACAGTGGACACTGGGACAAAACCCACGGTGCCGGTGCCACTGGGAAGCTGAAACTGCCTTATAGCCCACCGACTTTTATAGCTCATAAAGCTCGTTCACAAACATTATCTCACTCTACACTCTGTGAAACAGCAATGACTGTGCCCCATTTTACATACGAAGAAAGCAAGCTTTCAAAAGGTTGACCATTTGCCCAAGTTCATAAAGCAAGTAAATAAAGGAGAGGAGGCCCAGGTCTTGTGGTTCCAAGGCCAGTGCTCTACAACATGGCCTTGTGGCCATGGCTGCCCTGCCCCACCAGCATGGAAGGCCCTCCCTGCCCAGGAGGCCCCTGCCTCCCAAGCTTCAAGAATTTTGCTTCCCTTCTTCTCCTTCAATTCAATTTGAGAATTGTTGAGCACAAATTCTGTGTAAGTCACTATATAAGATATGAGGGATTGATTTTAAAAAGATAAAATATAGCCCCACCTCAAAGGAATTACAGTCAAGTGAAAGGAAATGGGTAAGTTCCCAAATGTCCAAAAGGCCAAGTAACCTCCAGGGTATGAAATAGTGTGCCGGGAGATCAGAGGAGAGAGAGTGATTCCTTACGGCAAGACCCCCAAACCCTCACAGAGCAGCTGGCGTTTGAGAGCGCCCTTGAGGTACACATGGGACAAGGGCTGAGGGACAAGAGCCTTCCAGACCAAGGAGCAGCAGGAATAAAGGCCCGAAAATTAAAGGGAACTGCCCACGTCCTATCGACAGTGAACTCCAGAGGGTAGGAACTGGGTCGTATCCACCTTTGTTTCCCCAGGGTCTAGAAGAGCACTCAGGGAGTGTCAGTGCCCCTGCAGAGGGCGGTGGAATGATCAGAGAGGTCCAGTCTGGCTGGAGTGGGGGCACGTGCAGGGAGTAGTGGGAAGCGAAGGAGGCCCTAGTATGGAGGGCCTTGAAGACCAGGGAGAGACATTCATACTCAGTTCAAGAGACAACGGTGGGGGGACTTCCCTGGTGGCACAGTGGATAAGAATCCGCCAGCCAATGCAGGGGACAAGGGTTCAAGCCCTGGTCTGGGAAGATCCCACATGCCGTGGAGCAACTAAGCCCATGCGCCACAACTACTGAGCCTGCGCTCTAAAGCCCGCGAGCCACAGCTAGTGAGCCGGTGTGCCACAACTACTGAAGCCCGCGCGCCTAGAGCCCGTGTTCCGCAACAAGAGAAGCCACCGCAATGAGAAGCCCATGCATCGCAACTAGAGAAAGCCCACGCGCAGCAAGGAAGACCCATGGCAGCCAAAAATAAATAAATAAATATTTTAAAAAAGAGAGAGACAATGGGGGGACTTCCCTGGTGGCGCAGTGGTTAAGAATCCGCCTGCCAATGCAGGGGACACGGGTTCGAGCCCTGGTCCGGGAAGATCCCACATGCCACGGAGCAACTAATCCCATGCGCCCCAACTACTGAGCCTGCGCTCTAGAGCCTGCGAGCCACAATTACTGAGCCCGAGTGCCACAACTACTGAAGCCCATGGGCCTAGAGCCCGTGCTCCGCAACAAGAGAAGCCACCGCAATGAGAAGCCCGCGCACCGCAACGAAGACCCAACGCAGCCATAAATAAATAAATAAATAAATTTATTTTTAAAAAAAGAGAGAGACAATGGGAATGGATAAACAAAGCGTGGTAGAGTCACACAGTGGAATACTACAATGAGACGGGAGGATCTAAAAGATACTGCTGAGCAAAAGAAGCCAGGCACAAAAGAGCACATATTGTGGAATTCCATTTGTATAAAGTAGACAAAAAGGCAAAATGAATCTGTGTGATTAGAAGTCAGGATACTGGCTAACTTTTTGGAGGAAGTGACTGAAAGGAGCCACAAAGGGTCTGAGGTGCTAGTCAGGTTCTAGTTCTTGATCTGGACGCTAGTATCATGTGTGTTCTCAGCTTGCGAAAGTTCATCCAGTTTAGGATATGCCACTTGTCTGTACTTTATATTTCAATAGAATGTTTTAAAAAAAAAAAAGGCAATATTGTGGATCCACTGAAGATTTTTCCAGCCAAGGAATGATATGATCCGTGCTATGGTTTGGGAAGATTCGTCTGCCTGGCTGTTTACAAAAACACCTAATAAAGCCTGTCTACAATTTCACACTTTGTTATCATATCTCCAGCCTAAAACCTGAGCTCTCTGGGTGCCTAAAAGAAGTTAGATCCCTATTTCTTCCATTTTTCAGTTCTAAAATTCAAGGCATTAAGAGTTCCATATACTGTATATATGAATATAGACTGGAGAGTTGTGGCTGAATGGCCATAAATCATTAGGATCTGCAAAACCCAAGTGGTGAGCTTGCTTCCCAACAAAAACAGCATGGGGCTTCTCATGGCTTGCAGTGAGCGTACAGCAGAGACCTGCAGACAGGTGAGGACAGGCATGCTGACCAGGATTCTGTCCCCTCTTCTCCCTTCCTCTTTTCTCACAGGAAGGACCATCTGAAGCATCCAATGCAGACGAGGGGCTGATTCTGGTTCACTCTGGTATCATCCAAAGGAAATAACAATCACACCAAAAAAAAACCAAAAGCAAACCCCCAAAGTTCAAACACTTCCTCTCCCCTCTCACCTCCCCCTCAGAAAGAGAAAGGCCTAAAAGGGGCCAGGAGGATTTCACGAGAGGAGCTTCTGGGACAGCAAAAGGAGAAGCCTGGTGGCCTACCTGGCCCAGGGAGGGGGATGATAAGGAAGGAAAGGGAAGATGCCTAGGGCTGTCCTTGCAGACACCCAGCTCCTCCTGGAAACTGTTCCTGGGCAGAGAAGCAGGGCCACCCCTGCCATGTGACTAAAACAACACCCTCTTCATTCACCACCCCCAAGGGTTCTAATCCTTTTGTTTGTGAACATTGCAAATGGTGCGTTAATTCAGGTTTTAACATCTATCCCCAATCTCGCTGCTGGAATCATTCCTAACTTGGATTGCAAGCTCCCCAGGATAGGAAAGATGTCATCCTTTATCTCCCTTTAGAAGAAAAGGTACAGAAAGTGATGGCCTGATCTCCAGGGCTGACACTGACAGAGGACCCCTAAACTATCTTTTGCCCAAGCCTTACCCCTGGCCCAAAAAAACCAAACCTCACAGACAGGTTTCCATTTTCCCTTTCCCCTTCCCCTATCTGCCCTCTGAGAATCGGCTGCCACTTTGAAGAACAATGAAGCATGGAAAAAAGACACCCCTCCAGGGCTACTTTTAAAAAGACAAAGGAGAGCCCTACCTCTGGCTCCCCAGCTCCTGTGTGCTTACGGTGCAACACAGTGGAAAAACCAGGGGTTTGGATCCTGGTTCAGCAATTTGGGGAAGGTATTTCACCTGTAAAATGGAAGTGATAATAAACTATCTTTGTAGAGTTGCTAGGAGGATCAGCAAAAATGTACCAAAATGTCATACACTGTGGGCCCTGGGGACACAAACATGGCTCCACCAGCTTAGAGCTTTGGTCCAGGGAGAGAAAGAAAAGATCGACAATGCAATTATACAATGTGATAACTGCTAATGTAGGAAACCAATAGCAGTGCCTGGAAATGGAAGCCATTATTATTTAAATCTTGCCTATCTGTCTGTAGCCAAACAGTATTCGACATAGCTCTATTGTTTTCATCCATTGATGCTCCATGATTTTTTTTTTTCCCTCAGTTCTTTGCTTTTCAACCTATTAGGAACATTTTCCATTCAAGCAAATGCCATGCTGAAAGGCAGTGTGGGGGAAGGAAAAAGGTGCTCCAAGACATGGTGGAAAATGGTTTTCTTTTCCCCATGACTTACAGGGAGTGGCTTCCAACCCTTGGGAGTCTTTCCACACCAATGTTCTCAGGTAGAGAAAGGCCAGACGTCTGAATTTTTTTTAAGTTCTAGTGACCTTGTTAAATGCCTCTGATAGAGAATAGGGGTCTACACCCAATGGCTGCCTGCTGAGTTTCTCAATGCCAAATTCCCTCTTCCAAGTGTTGGAAGGTATGTATTTATCCTTAGAGCTAAAGTGAATGCATATTAATATTTTTGAGAATTTTGAGATAACTGAAGGAAACCTCTAGAGATAACAAGAAAACCCTGGGTGCCACAGACCCCAGCGCTAGAAAATATTCAATCTCAGGATATTTTCTAACCTTCAGACCCTAAAGGAAGCAACAAGTAATGTTTAAAGAAAGAAGAGGTCACTCACACTCATCCATCCCCAACGAGATTTCCACTATTTGCTCAAGGCCAGTCTGAAAACCACCTACCTGAAGAAACCACGTATGAGCAACTCCACTTCTTTGTGGGTCCTTAGGTACTTTTCATTAGTAATCCGAGTCTGAATCTGGAGGGCAAGAGCAAAAGGTCATGCGTCATGAGGCGAAAGATTTCAGGGTTCAAGCCCTGGAGGTGTGGAGGGCTTGGGGAAACAACGTGCGCACTTAACCCGGGTCTCTTCGCAGGATGTTTGAACATTTAAGCCATCTGTCTTCTTACAGATCAACATCTTCAATGCTGCCTCCGGCTCAGGCTTAGGGGCCTTAACTAAGGTCGGGTCTCTACCGTTGGGAAGTTCTTGTTTGTATCTAAGTTAAAGTATCCGGCAGTCATTTCGGTCCATTTCTCTGGCCCATCCCTGTTTAAGTTTTTTTCTGCACTTTCAGGCGCCTGTCGGGCTCTGTTCAGGGCCCCAGAAGCCTAGGGGTCCGCCGGGGGTGTCCCCACCCACCCAGCCTTCCACCCCTTTGTCTGGGAACAGGCTCCACGTCCCTTTTCTCTGGGGCCCTTACCCAGGGGAGCTGCACTCTAATGGAGGCGGGGGTCGGGGCCGCACCCACCTTGAAGCCGCGCAGCTTCTCCAGCTGCTCGGGGCTCAGCGCCTCGGGGTACAGCCCTTGAATCCCGCCCGGCAGGGTCGCCATCTTGTCGCGGTCGTCAAGGCGACGGGAGGCGCGGCTGGTGAGGACCCGCCCCCGGCCTGGACCCGCCCTCTCCAGCAGGGGGCGGGGCTGAGGGAAGAAATAAGGGGGCCACTCTGAAGCCGAGGAGGAAGCTCAGGAGGGTGTCTAAAGGATCCCGCTCCCCAGATTTGGGGACTGAATTCCCAGCTTGACTGTATATGAAAATGAGCCCTTCTTCTTGACCCCACCCAACCTCAAATAGTTTTTTCTTTAGCTCTAGAGCATAACTGGAAAAGGGATTCCTAAGGCAGAGTCTCCCAGAATCTGGTTCCTGACTCTCTCACTTTAAGCCTAGTAGTGGGGAAGGAGAATCTAGGCTTCTTCCCTTTCCACCGGCCCGGAAGCCAAACCCCTCCATCCTTCAAGTGCAGACACTTGACCCTGAAGTCTTGGATTCTTAACACAACATGAAAGCACCCCATAGGATGGAATGAACCGAGTTCTACAAAGGAAGGAATGTTCTCAGACTAAAAATGCTGGAAAGGACCTGGGGACATGCTGCCAGAAGTTTCCCCTCTTGGACTGACTTTCTTGTGTAGATTAACTGCTCCTTATAAATTCTAAATCATGTCTCCCACTCCCAATGGAGTAGGGGACGGGAAAGGCAGTTGGTCTTCAAGATGTGTTCTTCTGCTATCTAACTAAGAAGAGAAAGTGAGACAGAAAGCCAGAGAGCTGAAAATAGCACCTAGAAAGGGCAGGAGGCTGTCTGACAATACACACAAGTGCTGAATTTCTACACCCCCCAGAGATCATGAGCAGCAGAGACCTTCTGAGAGGCAGAGAAGAGAGCCCAAAAGGAGGCAGTCTTTTTAGATTTGTGAAAACTGCCCAAGGAGCAAGGAAAGAGCTTAACAAGCCCAGCATTAGGCCATGGCCTGGGAGGGGGTATCTCTGCGATCTGCCTCTCAGAAAAGACTGAGGAGGGAATTCGCTGGCGGTCCAGTGGTTAGCACTCCGTGCTTTCACTGCTGGGGCTGGGTTCAATCCCTGGTCAGGGAAGTAAGATCCCGCAAGCCGCGCAACGTGGCCAAAAAAAAAAAGAAGTGAAAATGTTGGCAGTTCCCAAGCCAGAAAAAAACCTCAAGAGGTAGATTAAATAGTGGGCTACAAACCTCTTCTCAGAAACCCCATCTGGGTAGTAATCATTTTGATTGTTTTTTAGGAGCGAGAGTTATAGTGAGAGGTAGATAAGCTGCCATCTGTCAGAAGTGATTTTTTTAGGCAGGAGCAGAGGTTAATCAGAGGTGATAGTTCCTGTTGGCCAAGACCTGTCTCTTCCCACCCCTCCACCCCCCCAGAGAAGCTAGTGTTAGAACCTCTAAGTTGCACCGTCCAATGTGGTCACCACGAGCCACCTGTGGCTATTAAGCACTTGAAATTTGCTGAAAGTGTCAGATGAGCTGTAAGTGTAAATCACTGACTGGATTTTGAAGACTTGGTATTTTAAAATGTAAATATCTCATTAATAATCCTTACATTGATTACATGTTGAATATTTTGGATATATCATAAAAACTCGTTGAATAATATATTGAGTATACTGGTTAAATAAAATATATTATTAAAAGTCATTTCACTTTTTCTTTTCACTTTTTTAATGTGGCTACTAGAAAATTTTAAATTATATATATACCTTGCATTATAGTAAAGGGTGCTGGTCTGGACTGTCAAATCTACACACACATACACACACACACACAGAGGCATATACATGCACAATTCCCTCCACCCCCCACCCCCATGCATAAAATAATTAATGTCTTCCTTCTGTTAGGCTATGATCTTCTTGTGCTTTGAGAATCAGTCAAGCCTTTCTTGACTGACCACATCCCATGGCCCAAACCCCGAATACACATATGTGTAAATGAGAGAGGCTACTTTTCTTTTTTTAACAGCACCTCAGTTCTCGCTATTGTAAATTGTGTTGGCCTTTCTTACCTCTCCACTTGAGGTAGAAGCCACTTGAGGGAAGGAAGATTATATAATCAATTCTTTGTACACTCTCACAGATTCTGCTACAGAAGTCTTCACTCTGTTTTCAATTATTGAGGCCAGCAAGTATTTGGTGACTAGCCATTCTGCCCACACATACCATCACTACATTTTGAGCTTTCTGAAAAGTACCCCAATTATTTAGCATGTCTCATTTCCTAAGAATCTAAAACCAGGAGTGAGCTCTCTCTTTATAAAGTCAATAATCTTTTAATGTAGGGCATCTTAACATTGAGTGCAGAGAATAAGAAAGAGGGTGAGCTTGGGGATGGTGGGCAGAGAAAGTACCTTGGAGGAACCTAGTTGGAAGCCTCATCTCCTCCTGGAGAGCAATTCCCCAGTATGCACCTCTGGGTCATTTTTCCCCCCAGTCTTCACCCCACAGGGTTTCCCTCCCCTACAGCCTGAAGGACAACAGAGATGTGCCCACAGTCGCCCAGCAAGGAGGGCCTGAAGAGAGCTCCCACCTCTTCTCTCCTAAACCCCGCCTCTCCTCTCAGACTGAAGCCTTCCATCTGGGGACCACAAACTAAGCGAAGGATTGGAGGTGTTTTGCTGCCTGCAGCTGTCTCCTCAATTGCTGACTGGGAGGAGGAGTGAGGGGAGTTCATTATAATTCATTTTTGTGAATGTTTAATATTTCAATTTATATGATTAGCCCCAAGCCTGAATGAGCAGCAGGGCGGCAGATCTGCTGACAAGACACAGAGTAATGAGATCAACAGGGCCATGGGGTCTTCCTAGGCTCCATCCTCAGAGGGTGTGATCTGTTTAGCATCTCCATAAACACCAAGATCAGATTAGGAGGCAAGGGAAGGAGCAGTGGGGGTGGGGAGATGAGTGGAAAGTTACTTTCCAGATGTATTTGCCCTCTTGACTCCCTGGCACTGCCATCGCATATTCTGACCACCCCGCACTGGGTCCTCTTCCATCTCCCCCCACCCACCCATTTTAGAGGACCCTATTGGGAGGACCTGGACATCCGTACCATAAAGTGTAATCATGTCTACACATACACACACACACACACACACACACACACTCACACTCAAACATACCTGTCAGAATGTGGCTTCAGGCCACAGAAATGATGCTAGGGAAGGATGGATGGTGGTTAATGGAGAATCAAGCAGTAGAAGGAAGGATAGCTCTCACCCAGGGCTCAAATGAAGACACAAGAGGAAGAAAGGCCAGGCTCAACCACTCCCCCCATTCCCAAGAGGAGATTTGACAGGGAAGTTAAACGCATGGACTTGGAAACACACTGTCTGGGCTCCACTCTCAGCTATACCTCTTTCCAGTGTGTCACCTTAGGCAAGTCATTTAATCTCTCTGTGCCTTGGTTTCCTCATCTTTACTCGAAGATAACAATAGAACCTACATCATAGGGTGGTGCTGAGGGTTAAACAAGTTAGTAAATATAAAGCACTTAAACAAGGCCTATGACACGGACCAACACCGTAAGAGCCATCTAAGTGATAGTACTATTAATTCCCTTCCAGAAGAAAAGCCTGCCTGTCCAGAGAGCTGAGGCAGGGCTGCTGGGATTCAGGTGGGACAGATTTCAGAGACACCAGCACCACTGTGGAGACATCAGCCCCATTCTGGGGTGAAGAAGGGATGACAGGAGGCAGGGAGTTCCACAAAAGCTGTGAGCCCAGGTCGGTGAGCACCTGATGGCAGGCAAGGGCTGCCCCGTCCAGGAGGTTTGATGTCAGCAGATACTCCTTGCATTGAGGGGGAGCTGTGAGTGAGCCCAGTGTACAGAGGGGTCAAGCTCCCTCGACATCACAGGGCAAACTGATCATCTATAGAAGTTTAACTGTTTAGGGGAGTAATGGCCCCCAAATATGCTTCCCCCATCCCTCTTTGTTACCTGACTCAATTAGAGAGTCCCAGTCAGGGAACATAACTGGGGTGGGGGGGAGGGGGGAAGCAGAAGGAAGGAATTTTGGGGTTTCCTCTGCCCTAAAGGGGAGCTTGCCAGCTGTGATTCTGCCCACTGAAGGAATCAGGAATCTACTCTCATCAGAGGTTCTTGGCATCGACTACTTATTCGAGAAATATTTGTTAAGCTCCTACTACGTGTGAACAAGACACTGTGCTAGACACTGTGAACAGTAAAAGCTGAATTAAACAGTGTCCTGGTCTTCAAGCAGCTTCCAAGTGCGAGCTCCCGCTGTCACCACTGCTGCCTCCCTGCCCACGCACTTATACACACAAACCCCCCAGAGGGTGAGAAGGGGGCGTCGGCAAATGCCAGCAAGATCGAGTTTTTCTTGTTTCCCTTTCTGGAAAACACAGTTCCCTCTCTGCACTCATCTCACCCTGCTCTCTCTTCCACAGCCCCCTTTCCATCTTTCTCTCTGGGTCCCTTCTGCCCTTTCCCCCAGGCTCTGCGACCTGCTTCCCTCCCCAGCTACACCCTTCTCCTCACCCGCCCCTAACCTGCCCAGCCGTCTCTATGCCATCTTCTTTTCCCTGTTTTCTTCCCTTGGCTCCCCACTCTCAGTCTCCCCAGATGCCAGCTCGTCTCTCTTCCTCCCCCCTGCTCCCCTCTCCTGGGTCTTCTCTTCCAGCACCGGGGACAGCTCCAGCCCCCGGAACAATGGACCCCACCTTAGGGCTCCTCTATAAATTCTCCATCTTAGTGCCTTGCCCAACTCGTGATTAGGGAGTAAGATGGGGGAAGGGTTATTATCAACAGGACCAGCTGCTCTTCTGGGGGTGGGAAGGGAGTCAGGGAGGAAGGAGATAGAAAGAGGGCGTGGCTCTTGTCTGGATTGTGCGTCCCTCTCCAGGGTAGAGAATTTGTCTTCCACCCCTGAGACTGACATCACTGATGTCAGGGGAAAGGAGGTGGGAGTGGGGAGGGGGGTGTGGAGGGGGGAGGTTTTTGTTGAGGAGAGCGCGGCCGGAGAGCAGAGCTCCGGGACCCAGGTGACCGGGAAAGCAGGCAGCCCCAGCGGCGGGAGCAGCCAGCAGCAGCCCAGGCCCGGGGACCGGGGTGGGGGTGGGAGGGGGGCTGAGGGGAGGACCTGAAGGGAGGCGGCAGGGCCAAAGGGACCCCCGGCGCCCTGCCGCCATCAGAGATCAAGCATCTGGCATCAGGGATCTTCGGACCCAGCAGAAGGATCAGCCACAGGGGAGGTGTCCTCCCAGGGAAGCCAACGAGAGCTCCACCTGCCCCACATCAGGAGTGCCCCCCCCAACGCTGCTGGCAACCATACCAGGACCCTAACCCCTCAGCCTGCAACCCCATCACCCTCCTCAGGCCCTTTCCTCCACCTCCAGCTCTAATCTCAACCCCTAGTTCCCAGCGCCCCTGCTACCACCCTAACCCTCCAGGTCTTGGCCACACTGCCCCCCATCCTGGGATATCTGCCAGATCTCTGGGAGGGAGATCGTTTGCTTGGGCTATGCCCCCTGGTGGCATGACAGTGTCTGCCTAGACCCCTGACCCCTAGCCCTCAACTCCCTGGGCCTCCTTTGTGTGAAGAGCGGCCCCTCTGCTCAGCACTGTGGTTGGGGCCAAAGGGAAAGCCAGCCCCGGCCACTTGCCTCCTTGCTGGGCAGCTCCCCCTGGCCTTCGGGCCTCTCCCTGCTCCCCTCGGCCCCTTCTCCTGGGCCGCCCCAATGAAGGAACCGGATGCCATCAAGCTGTTTGTGGGGCAGATACCGAGGCATCTGGAGGAAAAGGACCTGAAACCCATCTTCGAACAGTTTGGTCGGATCTTCGAGCTGACTGTCATCAAGGACAAGTACACCGGGCTGCACAAGGGTGAGGGGTCAGGCCAGGCTGGAGAGGCTTCAGGGAGTGGGCTGGGAGGTTGGGAGGCTGGGAGGAGGTGCGGAAGCCAGGCTGGAGGGACGGAGTGGCTGGAGAAGGCTGATCTGGAAGGAAAAGAGTTCACGGGCTGGGGAGTGTGGATGGAGGAGCTAGAAGAGAACTCAGCTAGGGTGACCAGGGGACTCCAGGTGGAGGACCAAGGAGAGCCTCTCTGGGGGAAGAGTTGTCAAGGTGGCTGCAGAGATGTGGACCCCAAAGTTGAGGGGGATGATGTGGATGAACTCAAGGAAGGATGGAGGAACGAGAGAGCTGGTTTGAGAGATAAGGAGCTGGGCAGGGGTGTGTGTGTGAAGGGGAGCAGCACGCACAAGACTGAGAGTCTTAGTAGCCTCAGATACTATTGGGATGGGGGTCGGGACACAGGGTCAGGTCCTCAACCTGGAAAGAGTGGATGTTCGTGGAGTGGGCAGGGCAGCTCCAGAACTAAAGAGAGGGACATGGGAAACAGTATACAAAGGACAGAGATTGGTAAAGATCTGGGAAGTGTAGGGACTCGAAAGTTAAGGGAGCTGGGGGTGAAAGAGGATGTGCCTCAGGCCTAAGGGCTGTGCAGCTAAGCAGGGTCAGGCCTGGGGTCAGGCCTTGGAGAGCCCCAGACACCGGGAGTCAGAGGGGCCATGCTGCCTCCCCCCTCCACCGGCCCAGGGACTCCCGCTCCCCACTCTTCCCTTTCCTTCTCTAGTCCGCTCTCCACCCTCCACCTGCCTCCCATGGAGCTGGAGAGAGAGGAGGAAATAGGGAAAATGGGAGAGGAGAGGGCTGATGATGACCAAGATGGAGGAAGGTGGAGGCAAAGAGAAAGGGGAAAGGAGACCAGCTAAGGAAGAGAGAAAACCACACTACACGTACTTGTCTGGAGATCACATGCCCCTTCTCCTCCCCCCACACAAAGCCCCAGCTCCCACAGCCCAGGCGTTCTCCCTCTTCCATCACCCCACCATGGAAGCCTCTCGGTCTCGGGGTCTCTGCCCTGTGCTCATCAGCCCAGAGACTCCGGGAAAGAATGTGCACCCCCTCTCAGACACCTCCCCACCCCAGCAGGCAGAAGTTGGCAAGAAGGGACAAGCTTCCCAGTCCTCAGTTTCGTGGCGGGTAGGGGGCCTTTTAGGGAGCGGAGACCGGGGACTCACCCCCGACCCGGTCTCTCTGCCCCTGCCCCTCCTCAGGATGTGCCTTCCTGACATACTGTGCCCGCGATTCAGCCCTGAAGGCCCAGAGCGCCCTGCACGAACAGAAGACGCTTCCAGGGGTGAGTCCCGGCCTTTTCAAGGCCAGGGGGCTGAGAAGGGCCTTAGAAGGGGCACCACCTTCCCAAGACACTGAGTGTATATTCCACCTCCTCTCATCACCGGGAAGCCCCTACCTCCTTGTAGCACCCCTCCTCCTTGCTGAAGATGCACGCATTTCTTCTCACCAAGAGAGAAGGAAAACAGCGATGAGCAGAGTAGATATAACCCTTGCAAAGAGCAGAGGTAGCCCTTTTCCCACTTCCCAACCTGCCCCTGGGGCAGCGCTTAGAGGAGGGACTTAGCTGGTTGGGAGGCATGGGGAGAAGACTTTGGACACCAAGTGTAGGGCTGAGTGAGCAGGAGGCACTCAGGCACTCTTTCTGGCTCTGGGGAGGAAATCTGGCTGTGAAATGGGGGAGGGGTGCCTGCGGCCCGAGGTGGGCAGCTGGTGCCTGCCCACCTGGCATCTCTGTGCTGACTTCTGAAGTCCAACAGGCTCACCTCGCGTCTCCCAGGAAAAGCCGTGGGAACAGTGCCACAGGGCATCAGGGTGGTCAGGGCCTGGTGGGTCTGGGCTGGGAATAAGCCCTGTGGAGGGCGGCAGCGGGCAGCAGACAAGGGCAGGGGCAGTCATCAGTGTGGAGGATCGGGCCTGACCCCACCAAGTGTGCCCAGGGAGGCAGGGGGTGCCTCTGACGTGGCCTCCCTCCTGCAAGGTCAGAGCTCTTTGTCTGCTTCCCAGGCAGCCTTGCAGCTCGTCCCAGGCCTGGGCTGGCACGGGCAGGAATAAAGAATCTCAGACTGCCCCCCAGTTACCCATCCTGTGTCGAAAGGATGTGCCACTCCCTTTCTGTATCTATCGGCTTCTGTTGTCTTCCCTGGAAAGTACCTCTTGAGAGCTAACTCCACCCTTCCCTCCAGCCAACATTTGCTAAACACAGTCTGAGTGCTGGAGACACACCTGTCACATCCTCTTCTCCTCCCCTCGTGTGGGAATGGAGATGGCGCCCGATTCTCTAGCTCTTCCTGGGAGAGAAATAGACAAAACAGATGGGAAAGGGGGGAGGATCTAGGAAAATTAGAACTGTCTCCACCACTCCCAACTTCACACCCTCCATGGCTCTGTAACCCTCTGTGGCCCTCAACACTAAATACCACTAGGAAAGCAGATCCACTGCCAGCTCCCCACCTTCACCCCACTATCTTATCCCAGTCGGGGGCAAGGCAGCCCAGAATAGCCATCGCCCACAGAATTAAGTATCTGTGTATGTGTGAGCAGGCTCGGGCTCTAAGGCGCATATGTGTGTGCCTGTGTGTGTGTGTGTGTGTGTGTGTGTGTGTTTGGGCACATGAATCCCCGGGAAGCCCGGTTCCCATCACATGACCTCACAACTCTCCTCTCTCTTTCCTCTGGGGAGGCCCCTCACAAATCAACAGTTTTCATTTCCATTGCCGTTTCTCTGTCTTTTTCTGTTGTCTCCTATCTCTCAGAGCCCCTGTGGAAACCAGAGGGGGACAAGGGAGAAGGTAGAAGGCAGGGGTACTGCAGTGGGGACATGGGTGAGAGAGACAGCGCCAGGTGGGCAGGAGCCCCAGGGCCATCTGTGCCAGCTGGGGGCTTCTGCCCTGGCTCTGTCCCCCTCCAGCTGCCTGTGTGGCTCAGGCAGGGCTACGCCCTGGGTGTGGAAAGGCGCTGCCTCCTCTTCCTGAGGTAATAAGGCCCAGGGTGGGAGGCGAGTGAGAAGGGAGCCCCGGTTAATAATTGTCGAGCCCTGCCCCAAGCTCCCAGGTGAGGCTGAGTTCTCCACTTTGGCCCTTGCCCCAGGGGACAGAATCCAGAGGCACCTGACAGAGCCTTTAGTAGGAAATGAGGGGTTCTATCCTCCAAGGGGCCCCCCGTGCTGGAGGTTTGGGGGAGCAGATGTCTATAACCAAGCTCTGCCTGACCCTTTGTGCCCCCAGGTCTCTTCTCAGCCACCTGCCCTTCTGGCAGCAGTGTTTCCCCTCAGATAGTCATTGAGTGTGAGTGTGTGTGTGTGTGTCCAGTGTGCCAGCTCTTGCACAACTGTGTTGGGAAGTCCCTCCTACTGTCTAACCTCCATGCCCTCTGACTGCAGGTTCCTTCTTTAATGGGGGCATTTACCCGCTCTCCTTTCTCCCCATCTTTGTCAGCTCAGAATCTGGAAGATGCCACCATATTTGAGTGATGCTTCAGGCTGCAGAGAGAAAGAATGGGAGCTGGGCCTATGGCCATGGAACCGCATTTCCTTCTCTCTCCCCTAAGAGTTCCCAGGAGAGGCTCTGTCACAGGTTCCTGGATTCTTCCTAGGAGCAGGGTGTGACCTCCTGGAGGTGGTGGTGTGAAGGACTCCTTCTGTCTGGCCTGCGCTTCCCCCTCTACTTGGGCCAAAATCCCACTCTGGGGACATGGGTCCTCCCGGTCATCTTGCTGTTGGGCAGGTGGATGCTGGCTCCATGGAGAGGACCTGTGTGTGGTCTGGGACACAGGGCGCAAGTCTGGAGTCGGGGGTGGCAGGACACCAGGCCTGTACCCTCAGGAAAATTAGATCTGTGGGCATGGGGAGCTCTTCTTGGAAGTGGGGTCTTAGCTATTGGTGAGAGGGACTTACTTACAAGTGACCATGTTGGTAGGGGTCTCAGGGATACTTGGTAGGAGTATAAATAGCCCCTTCTTCTTTGGGAGGCCCTGGGGAGGGCTTATCACCTGGCGGGTGGTAGCTAGGGAAGAGAGGCGCCCGCGCCAGGTTGCCCGGTAAACAGGGCCCAGCTGGACTCAGGGGAGGGGGCAGGTGTGACCGAGCTGAGCTAACAAAGGCTGAGCTTCCCACAGGAAGTGCCAGGCCAAGAAGGAGAGGCTGGGAACGGGGCACTGGGGGCCACTGAGGGAGGAGTCCGTCTATGAGGGAGTGGGGAGAGCCTCCCGTCAGCGTGGTCTGTGCTGTGGTCTGCGCACTTGTGTGTGTTTTTGTGCGAATCCGTATCAGCTGTGGATGTTTATTGATATGCTATTTTCGTGCCTGGGAGCCTGGCAGGGAGGGAACACCATCCTTTCTCTCTGGATCCCAGGTTCCCCATCCCCAACTAGAGCAGCAAATCCCCAGGGGCCTGTTGGGAAGGGGTTAGTGCCGAGCATAAGAATTCCCCGATGCTGTGACTCCAGTGCTGATCCTACCTCTCCTGTAGTGGGAGCTGGGGGGCTGGCTGCTGAGCTGCCAGTGAGGGGACTTCCTGATGGCTTTGACCGGATTACGGGAGAGAGGGGGAGTGAAAGACCAAGAGTCCTGAGTGTCTGATGCCCACCCCTTGCTACACACACACAAACTCACACGCGCTCCTGAGGAGATTGAACCTCCGATGGGATAATCCCAGATTGGTGGATAAAGCTGGGGCAGATTGGCCGGAGGATTTGTGTGACTGTTCCCCCTCCAACGCTCCCCCCACCCAGCTGCTCTCAGATCTAGAGATTGGGGGGAGGGGTGGACAGGGAGGAAGTATTGGTTGAGGCGGGGCCTAGATTTGATCCGGGCTGAAAATACCTCACCTGCAGAGTCCAGCCAGACTGACTGGCATGGCGTGACACCTGGGAACAGGGTGCAGTGTGAGAAGGGGCAGGGGCAACTATCATTTCTGCACTTCTCTGTCTTAAGTGCCGACACACAAGACCTCAAGGCTAGAATACTAGAGCTGAGGGGAACCTGACTCTAGATCGCCTGATCCAGCCCATTTTACAGATGAGGAAGCTGAGGCCTAGAGGAGAGAAATGACTTGTCCAAGGTCACCCAGCCAGTGAGTGGCAGAGCCAGTCCTCGAAGTCCAGTGCCTTTCCTGAGGGTAACTTTTGCCCCACCCTCAGAATTTGGATGAATGGTTTCTTCTGTTTATTTATTTTTTTGGTCACTAGAACTAGGGCTGCCCCACCATCAGATGAGTGGGGTGGCCAGGTGTGGCCCCAGTGGTCAAAGTCTTCAACAGCAAAATATTTTCAGGTGTGAAATACTGAGTCCTTCCCTCCCTCTCCAGTTCCTAAGATGCTTCCCACACTGGTTAAGGAAATCAACCTGCGGGAGTCATTCCCAAGTCCTCTTACCAGACAGGAACATGGAGTGGGGAACTGTCTGCATTTCCACTGGAGGCTGAACAAAGGGAGATGCTGCAGGAGTAGGGAGAGGGTAGAGCTCAGGAGGACTTCCGGGTACCCGGAGAATTGCGAAAGAGCACAGGACAGCACTTCCTCCTTTAGAGCTGTCTTGGCGGTGAGACATCAAGGATTTGATCTGGAGGAGGAAGGCAGGAGCTTGGACAGTATGGCCCCTGCAGGGCCTGCTCAGCGCCTCCCTCCAGAATCAGGAAGCTCTCCTGGGCCCCTCCCCCACCTCCCAGCCCCCACCAAATCCTCCACCCCCAGCATACCCTGTTCCCACCCCCCTCCCCAATCCTCCGGGTGTGTGGAGCAGCAGAAGTGATGACGTCACCATGGTCGCCAGGGCGACGGGGACGGATAAATCAGGCTGAGTGGGCGGTTGCCATGGCGCGCATTCTCCCGTTGCCACGGAGACTGGGCATCTGCTCCCTTTGTGCTGCCCGAGTGCCTTCCCCCTGGGGTCAAGGGGTGTAGGGGGGCAGAAAGAGAGGCAAACACACCTCTAGGGGTCAGAAGGAAGTCGGGGCATCTGTAGGGTCTCCCTCAGTCTAGAGTCTTCCTTGGGGCTGCTTGAGGGGGTGGCCTCTGTTGCTCCTACTTTGTAGAACTGAGGCAGCTTTTGCTGAACAGCCCTTGGTTGGGCTCTAACTCAGGACCCGGGTCCTATGGGCAGCCCCACTCTCCCCCTAAGGAGAGCAGCACCTCTCCCTGGCCAAATCATCTGGGGCCCTACCTGAGCTTAGAGTCGTGCCCCAGGAGCATCCTCCTCTACATCCTCTCCTTCCACTACCTCTAATCCCCTCAGGTCCTAATCCTAAACAAGATTAAGCCCCATCCCTCCCTTCCATCAGCACTTTAGAGGGCTGGGCCTGGGGCTTACTCCCTCTAGCCTCTCCACAGGTCCTGGCCTGGGGAGGCCTCCTGGGGTGGTCAGAGGAGGTCCCCAGCAGTTGCTTTCTCTTCTTTCCTTTAGATGAACAGGCCGATCCAGGTCAAGCCAGCCGACAGCGAGAGCCGAGGAGGTAGGTTCTGTACCTTGGGACTCAATCCTTCTCCCTCAATCCGCAGGCCCAGGACTTGGAGTAGCTGAGGGGCAGGCTTTCTGAGGAAGAAAGTCTGAGAATTCTGAAGGGTTCCCAGTCAAGGTGGGCATAGGAGTCAGGGTAGCCAGAGGGGATGTGATCCAGCCCATTGCAGAGACGGCAAAACTGAGGCCCAGAGTGGAGTGCAAGTCAGTCCTTCAGAACTGGGATGCCCAGTCTATGTATCTGCAGCCCATCCCCCAACCATCCCTTCTTTCACGCCCTAGAGCCATCGGTCTGGGGTGAGGGGAGTTCCAGGGAAGAGCTGAAGGCGAAGGGGAGGGGTCTCTGCCTGTCCCAAGCTGGAGCAGGGCTGGGAAAGCAGCCTGGAGGCCCTGAACCTGCCCCTCCTCCTGTGCCCTACCTGCCAGAAGACCGGAAGCTCTTTGTGGGGATGCTAGGGAAGCAGCAGACAGATGAGGACGTCCGGAAGATGTTCGAGCCTTTCGGGACCATAGACGAGTGCACTGTGCTCCGGGGCCCAGACGGCACCAGCAAAGGTAGCCCACCGATACCCCTCCCCCGCCGGGCACTCCGCCTTCCTGCCCCTCCCCCACTGGTTCCGTGGGCAATGGGGACTGTCGGGGCCCTCAAGGATGGGCACTCACCCCTTTCTCCTCCCTCTTGAACTCTCCAGGCTGCGCCTTCGTGAAGTTCCAGACCCACGCCGAGGCCCAGGCAGCCATCAACACCCTTCACAGCAGCCGGACCCTGCCGGTGAGTCCCGTTGCCCCAGCCCTCAGGCCTCTTCCAGCCTGGCTGGGCCCACGCCAGACCCTGGCTCAGAGGGCGCAGTCCATTCTGGATAGGGTCTTTACTATCCAGAACGGACTGCCTATTATTGAATGACTATTATTCAAAAAGAATTTTCTGGCAGAAGAATCAAACCTCTTAGGGACAGCTTCCCCTTTCCAATAACATCTCCCAGCCCCTCCTCTCCTGCCTCCTCCAGCCCTCAGCCCTGGTCACCTCTCACCTCTTCTCCCTCCTTCCCATATCCCCACCCCCACCTCACTGGCTGGGCATCGGGACACTTGCTTAGAGGCCCTGCGTGCCCTCTGCACATTCATCCTGCTGCCCCGCACATTAGCAGTGGGTCAGCTGACTGATCTCGCAGAGGGCTCCCCCAGCAGAACAAACCTCTCAAAAGGAACTAGCTGGCTCCCAAGGAGGTGAGCTTCCTATAACTCGAGGTTCTCCAGCAGAGGCTGGGCAAGCACTTAGCAGGGACCTGGGCGAGAGGATGCAGCATCAGATAGAGAACTGCGTTCCAGACCCTAGGATTCTACAACAGGCCTTGCAAATGTTCCAGGCTGGTTTTTATTTGGCATAGGCTGGTATGAAACTTTGAGGCTGCATCCCTGAGCACACCGTGAGGACTGGGATGTGGGAGCATGGGGTGAGGTAAGGGGGTGGGGTAGCTACCAGGCAAGACGAGCTTGAGGTTAAACGTTTGCTGTGGCTGATCCACCCTGGGGAGGATTTCCGGCTCAGAATCTTCATGGAGAAGCCAGGACTGCCCTTTGCATTCTGGGAGCACTTTCCCTTTCCCAGCACATTCCTCTACGTTTTTTAGTCTTTTGCACAGTCTGGCACAGGGGGAGGGTGGGATGAAAGTCTCCCCGCTTTGACATAGGCACAGTGATGGCTGCCCTCCCAAAGAGGCCAAGCCATGTGTGGTGGAACTGAGCCCAGGTCCTGAGGGCTCTGGGGAAGAGAGACCCCCGACTCTGTCCCTCTGACCACATGGGGGGCCGGTGCCCAGGGTGCCTCGTCCAGCCTGGTGGTGAAGTTTGCTGACACGGAGAAGGAGCGAGGTCTCCGCCGAATGCAGCAGGTGGCCACCCAGCTGGGCATGTTCAGCCCCATCGCCCTCCAGTTCGGAGCCTACAGCGCCTACACCCAGGCCGTGAGTACTGCCCGCTGCCCCCCGCCCCGCCCTCACGCCCCCCAACCCCTCCTCCCCGTGCTGGGCTGGGCCCATCCCCACGCTCTCCAGCGTCCTGCCCCCCCAACCAATGCCCAGGCCCAGGGTTGGGAGGGGAGCCAGGCCAGGGTGCAGGGGGGCTGGCCCCACTCTCCTCTCTTCCCCTGTCCCCAGCTGATGCAGCAGCAGGCGGCCCTGGTAGCGGCTCACAGTGCCTACCTCAGCCCCATGGCCACCATGGCTGCTGTGCAGATGCAGCACATGGCCGCCATCAATGCCAATGGCCTCATCGCCACCCCCATCACCCCATCCTCAGGTAAGGTCCAGGCAGGGCTGGGCTGGGTGTGAGTGGGTCAGGTCAGGGGAGCTACCACGTGGTGGGGGAGGGGAGGGGGCACAGGGCATCACTCAGGGAAGCCATGGGGGCTGGGAGGGGTTCAGGGGTCAGAGAGTAGCCTGCTTCCTCCCCTCTGCCCTCAGACTTGTTGACTGCTTCTCTGCATTTGTGTGTATGTGTGTGTCTGCTTCTCTGTTCTGTCTCTGCCGCTTTCTCTTCCCCAGGAACCAGCACCCCTCCTGCCATCGCTGCCACGCCCGTCTCTGCAATCCCTGCTGCCCTGGGCGTCAACGGCTACAGCCCGGTGCCCACCCAGCCCACTGGGCAGCCTGCCCCTGATGCTCTGTATCCCAACGGGGTTCACCCCTACCCAGGTGGGGTTCTCTGCCTACCCACCCCTCTCCCCGGCAACCATCCCAGTATCGCTCTCACTGCCGGCAGGCATGACACACCTTCCCTCTCCAGGCTGCGGGGTGATAACGGCGCTTTCTCCTGCTCTGTCACCCTGGGCAGGGATGTTCCTTCCTGGTCTCAGCCAGGGAAGCTGAGGCACAGAGAGGCGAAGTGAGTTCGTCCAGGGTTGCACAGCCAGTCACAGACTCAAGTCTTGCTAATGCCAGGCTCTCCCCTCTCCCTACGGCTCTGTGCATTTCCACCCTCTCATTTCACATCCCATGCTCTCCCATGAGGCTCTCCTCCCCACCTGCCTGGCCTCTGCTCCAAGAGGCACTGGTGGGGCTCCCAGCAGCGTCCCAGCCCCGCCCTCACGGTCAGTGCTGCTCTCCCCAGCCCAGAGCCCCGCGGCCCCCGTGGACCCCCTGCAGCAGGCCTACGCAGGGATGCAGCACTATACAGGTGAGGAGCCCCAGCACAGGCCCCGGTCTGGGTGGAAGGGTTGGTAAGAGCAAAAGAGGCCCAGAAGTTGGGTCTGGGCTTCGTGCTGTCTGCCAGCCACCCCGTCAGACTTCCCAGCAGGCCATACCTGTGAGGACACGCCTTTACGGGCACGGTCTGAGGCAGCTCCCCCTCCGACACCTCTCGGCCCTGTCCACTCCATCGGCCTGGGCGAGGGAGAGGGGGACTGGGGTGGCTGGGAAGGCCAGGTGGGGCAGGGGCCTCTCAGGAACCCCATTAGCTCTCTCTGTCCTCCCCCCCCACCAGCAGCCTACCCGGCAGCCTACAGCCTGGTGGCGCCCGCGTTCCCACAGCCTCCTGCCCTGGTGGCCCAGCAGCCTCCGCCTCCCCCCCAGCAGCAGCAGCAGCAGCAGCAGCAGCAGCAGCAGCAACGGGAAGGTGCGGCCTGGGCGGGGAGTCCCAGCCAAGAGCCTTCAGGGATGGGGTGCCCTTGCCGTGGGCTCCAAGGCCAGCTCTGGCCCCGTGTGTGGGGATGAAACTGGGGGGAAGGGGGGCGGGTGAGGTGGCTGGCGCCCTGGCCCACACGTTGGGGGCTGCCTTCCCCGGCCCCCTGCACCTTGAGTCTGTCTCCCAGTCACTGAGCTCTTCCTTCTGTCTCTGCTGCCACCCAGGTCCTGATGGCTGCAACATCTTCATCTACCACCTGCCCCAGGAGTTCACCGACTCAGAGATCCTCCAGATGTTCGTCCCCTTTGGCCACGTCATCTCAGCCAAAGTCTTTGTTGACCGGGCCACCAATCAGAGCAAGTGTTTTGGTAAGAATATGATGATCCAAAAGATAAAATATAGCACATTTTGGCCAAACTCCAGATGAGGTCAAGATCTGATGCATTTGCAGGCACTTATGGTTGCAATGGACCCAGTAGTTGAAATCCAGATTGTCCAAGAGTCTGAAAGGACCAGTTTTTACACTCCTGACATCCCATACCAGCTGCTGCCCAGGCCCATCTCTTCCTCCAGAAAACCACATCTTTTCTCCTTAAGAACTGGTCAGATCCATGCTCTGTGAGGATTGGAAGAGGCTTGGGAACTGGGGAAGTTCAGTTGTCAAAAGGAAGGCTTAGGGAGCAGGGTTTAGCTGCCTTCACTCTTTGAAAGGCTGCTTCAGGGGAGAAAGGGGACGTGCTTGTCCTCTGGGCTTCAGAAGTCATTTAGGGTCCGGAGTGGAGGTTTCAAAAGGCAGGTTCTGAGCTATCCAGGCCAAGGAAGGGGTTGCCGCCCCTCAAAGAATGCTGAAAGGAATGTCCCAGGGTGTGCGAGAGGCCGGACTGGACTAATTCACTCAGCCTGTCAACAACTGCTTACCGAAAGCCTCCTGTGTGCTGGGCAGTTTTCCGGGCATTTGGGAGACCTGGAGGAAGTAGGGTGGTGACGGGAAAGCAAAGAGCAGGCCTCGGCCTAAGCACAGGACAGTGGGGCGGGGGGTGGGGCAGGGGGTGGTTGGTGCTGGGCCAGGCCTTATGCCCCTCTCACCTCAGGCTTTGTGAGTTTCGACAATCCAGCCAGTGCCCAGGCTGCCATCCAGGCCATGAACGGTTTCCAGATTGGCATGAAGCGCCTCAAAGTCCAGCTAAAGCGGCCTAAGGATGCCAACCGGCCCTACTGAGGGCCCCAGGTGGGTCCCGCTCCCGTCCTGTGACCTCTCCAGCCCCGTCACATGGCAGCCAGGGCCCTCACTTGGACTGCCCCCACCCCCTTTCCCACCACCCTCAGGGATGCCCACCCCTGACTCTGGGCACTTGAGGCAGAGATCTGGAGCAGCTTCCTCAGCTGTTTTTCAATCACCCAAGTCTCTCTCTCTTTCACTTTCTCGCTCTCGCTCTCTCTCTCTCTCTCACACACACACACACACACACACACACACGCACACACACACACGCGTGCGCACACGCACTCACACTGTGACCCCAGAGAGAGCCAGGTCTGTATATGTCTGTGTCCACTTCCTAGAACCTCCCCAATATCTGGTCTCGTTTGTCTGGTCAGTGTCCATGTGTCTTGTGTGTCTCTTTTTCTGGTCTTCCTTTAGGTTGGAGTAGAATTAGGGGAGTAGGGTTTGGGGAATAGGGGGCTGGTTTAGGGTACTGGAGGGTCCTAGAATCACTGGCTCCTAGAATATCTGTTGTCCTGAGAAGTGGGGACATCAGGTCCCGGTGCCCTGGACCCCAGGTGATTTCCCTCATGTGGCAGTAGACCCATGGGACAGGGGAGAGTACACAGAACAGACTGGGGGGAGTCCGAGTGTCAGGGCTCTGGGGAGCAGCTTTGGTTCAGGTGGAGGCGGCTGGAATGCTGGACTGCCTGTGAATTTCACTTAACAGGTCCCCTCCTCCCCACTGCCCGCCACCCGCCAACCTCATGGCCACAGAGCTGTGAGCTTTCGTTACTTTTGTGTTGTTTAATCTCCTTTGGACCAAACCCCTGAAAAAAACACAACCCAAGAACAATACCCACATTTTCTGTTTTTCCCCCTTTCCCCCCAATCCTGGCTGCTTAACTCCTCCCACCCTGGGGGCCCCCCAGCCCAGGGCCCGTGTCCATTGTCGGCCGAAGCCCCCATCCCCGGACCCCTGCTCCGGGCCCCTGTAAGTTGCATGGAACGAGCGTGTTGTCTTTGGAGCCGATTGTTTGTTATTTGGGGAGGGGGCCGCGGAGGGAAGCGCCCCCCAGCCCAGAGTCAGGGCCGGGGGCAGCTCGCGGGATGTGCTTGGTCAACAGTGGTTGGTGACTGTGGTCTGTGTTCCGTGCATTTCTCTCTCGCTTTCTTTGTTCCTTTCCAAAAACGAATGAGAGCGCCCCCTAGGGGCTGGGGGGTCTCGCTCGCCCCCACGAGACTCCAGCCCTAAGTCCAGCCCTGGTTCCACCCCGGCCTGCTCTGCCGCCCTTTTGCGGATGCCCCCTTGCTCTTTTTCCAGGTGTCTGTCCCGACACTGCACCCTCCTCCTTTCTCTGAGTCACCTCTGCCTGCCTGTTTGTTGTCTCATTTCTTTGCCCCTCCTCCTCTAGTCCCTGTCTCCAGTATCTTCCACGTTCCTTTTCTCACGGGCTGTTTGAGTATTTCCTTCCTAATATCCTTTGGTTTCTTGTGTCATTCGCCCCTCCCTCCCGTCTCCTCCATCCCTGCCCCTTGTTGAATGGCTGGGGGGCCGGATGGTTCAGTTTGGACTGAGGCCTTTCTGATGACCTGCCTTCCTCAGTCACCCCAGCTCCCTCCCCACCCATGGCCTGGGACCTGCCTCAGCTGCCGTCTTCTCCACAGCTTCACCCACGTTTCCTTCCTTCACAGGCCTGGAGACACCAGAGGAAGGGGCGCCTCACCCCCTCGCCCCGTGACTGGCCCCAGCCCTCTCTGCACATCCGCCCTGGGCCTTGATTGGGCTCTGGGGCAAACGCTGCTTCATGGCCCTGGGGGCACAGGACACCGGCCCACTCCCACCACCCCGCCTCCCCGAAGGGCCTGTTTCCTCCCAGGTGCCCTTTTGGCCTTTGTGAGGGAGCAAGGAACAGGCTCGAAGGCTCTGGGGTATCTGCCTTCTGCTGGGGCTCCTGTGACGGGCCTTCTGCGCCCAGCCTTCGCACTTGCCTCCCCCAGCAGCGGGCCTCTTCTACCTGTGCGGCCCGGGAGGGCAGCGGGGGCCTCCCACATGCTCCCTGCCCACCCTTGCCCCAGCCTCGCCCCCATATTCGGGGTTTCTCAGAAGCTGGTTCTCACACTCCCTGTGGCCACCCTCAGCTCGAGGTAGGATATCCCTGAACCCTGGGCTCCCAGCCCTAAAACTCACTGCCTCCCCCAAGGGCCCCCTCCAAGGAGAACGTGGAGGAGCCCTGAGGGCTGCCTCTCCGCCAGTCAGCCACAGAGACCCTCCTCCTTTCACGAGGAAAAGACCTCCCCCAAACCCCTAAAAATGTTTACAGTCTCTGCTGGCCCCTCCGTGTAAATAGCACTACCACCCGTGCGTTATCCAGCCCGGCCCAGCCCGGACGCTGCCATTTCTCTTTCTGGGGGTTTAGACAATGTTTCCCTTGGATTTTCTCTCTCTCTTGAGTTCTCCCTTTGCTTTGGGGGGTAATTGGGTATTTGGGAGGAGGGGTGTGGGGTGGGCTAAAGGGGTTTATTACCTGATCATTTTCTCTAGAAAGAGGTTTTAGGGAAGAGAAATGGGGTGGGGGTGGGAGTGGTCCGGGGAGAGTGGGGAGTCCGTTTCAGACACTTCTCTATGCTTAACTTATTTATTTATTGCATTTTACTTTTAAAGAGTTGGTCTTTTCTGTCTAAATAAAGAAAAAGTTTAAAAGCATCAAATAAGTGTCTTGGGAGGTTGAAGGTAGGGGATGGTGCACGTCGGGGCCGGGGTGGGAGGGAGGTGAGGGGAGTGAGGTTTGGGAGAGAAAACTCTACCAGGAAGGCCCAGCCCTTGCCTTTGAGCAGTGTCCAGGCGCTGATCACGGCTTCATGATCCTATTCTTCCGCCCTTCTTTTGGGCTTAATTCTGGAATGCTCTGTAGAGCTGGGCACAGAGGGAAGAAGGCAGGTCAGCAGGCCTCTCTCCCGCATCCAGCCCTGTCCCTCTGAAGGCTGAGGACGTGCAGCCTCACACTCCAGACCTCCACTTCTCCCTTGTTCATGTGAGGGAGCTGTCCCAGCACCCGGCCAGTGGGGCTACTGGGAGCTGACAATACCACCACCGTTTATGAAGCAGTGCTCTGCACATGATTCTGTTCTAGGCCTGTAATGTGCATTTCCTCATTTAACCTCCCAACAGCCCTATGAGGCAGGATAGAATTTTACAGACAGGGAAACGGAGGGTTTGGAGGTTAGTTAACTTACCCAGTGTCACAGAGCGACTAAGGGACGGCTGCAGGAATGGAACCCAGGCGCCAAAGCCCATGATGTGCTTGTCTCATAGCTTCAACTACCTGTTCTGTGACCTGAGGCAAAGATCCCAAGGAGTATCTAGCAGGCTGGAACAGTGAAGGTGGACGCATTAGCCCTAAGGTCCCTGCAGTTTCTAGATTCCTCTCTGTGAATTGCTTTCGGGCTGGGCTTCACACAGGTATCGTCTTTAACTTCACAACATATGGGCCATTTGCTTCTAGGCAGCTACCTGCTACCCCACCCTCATTACGTCCTGCTTATAAACTTGCTCACTTTCCAGCCCAGATCTGGCCTGAGGCCAGGATGAGTAAATCCCCACAACTCACCCCCCACCTCTGCCCCATACTTCTGCCTTCTCTTAAACTGCCCCAAACTAAGAAGAGTTAAAAACAGAAGTAACATGTGCAGCACTATAGGGGCTATCTGTGGACATTGTTTCAGGAAGAAACGTCTCTCGGATTGGAAAGACATCAGGGATGGGACTTACTCAGAAGAAAGGGAATCCAGTCAGGATTCTGAGCCAAGTACGCAGCATCTGAAATCTCAGTTAAATAGAGATATGGGTGTGTGTGTGTGCGTGCGCGCGCGTGTGCATGCAGTCAGACATGGGAAGAGGTGCGCAAGGAGGAAGGTAACAGGAGTTGGTATTAACACTATGGATTTTCCCCTGAGCTGCTCACTGTGGCTTTGCAACAGTTTCTGGGTCAGGACGGAGAGATGGAAGGTTGGGTTTAAACCAAAGGGCATCTCCCAGAGTGATTTACTGACTGGTGGGTTCTCCTGAGATGTGGGAGCTGGGGGGACTAGGAAGGCTCCTCCTTCCTGGCATCTTTCCAGATCTCAGGCAGCCCCTCAGTGTGGTAGCCCTTCACACAAACATTGAAGACTACACTTACTGTCTGTCACTGCTCACTGCGGTCCCCTCTCCCTGCAAGGCTGCAGCCAGATTTCCTCCAGAGGAGCAGTAGATAAGTCAGGCTGAATGATGGGGATGAAGAAGACACAGAGGGTTCTTCTGGGGAATCAAAACCACATCTGGGCAGGGATTCTCCAGGCCCTTTGACAGCAAAACATAGGAGGCCATCTGAGACGGAAAAGGAAGCTCCTAACTTGTTTCTTGTATGAACACAGACTTTTTCAGACATCATACTGGCTTCAAATATAGTAGGAAGGGTATAAAGGAGGGATAGTTCTGTTAACTACCAAAGTTCACTAACATCTCTTCTGAGCAGAAGAGGCCTCAGTAATAAAATGCAGAAGAAACAGAAAATGATGACAATAGGATCACCTAACTTCAGACCAAACAAGATGAAACTCAGCACCAGTTTCTTCTAAAATAATCAAGTTACTGTTCAAATGTTAATGGCAGAATAAAGAGAAGAGAGAAGGAAAATAACTTCTCGAGGCAGAAGAGTGGAGCTGACAGGTTAATAGCAGGGATTGGGAGACGTCTTCTAGTTTTAGAAACAAAAACAGACATTTAGAAAAATATCCTTAGTTAGGGGGGACTGTGGTGATGAGAATGTGGCAGGGGAAAAGCCCTAGATCATTCCTTCAATGCATTCTCATCCCGTCTGTATTTTCTGAGCTTTAAAATGTATGAATGTAATGCAAGGTGTCTTGCTTCCTTAGGGTTGGACCCTTCAGTAGCTTGACACCCTCTTTCAGGGTTGCCTTTGTCTTTTCATCCTCCTGCTAAAATTTCAAAGGCTGTCACAGCCTTGGCTGCTTGTATTTGTGATTGAAGTAATTCCCACTCATGGCCAAGCCTCATTCTCGTCTCCAAATCTGAGAACTTGAGCAGCCCTGGCTCAAGCTCCTGGCTCTTAGATTCTCCCTTCTCTGGCCCCTCTTTGGGTCTATCTCCCTGAGTAGTCAGCTTCCTCTTGCTCCCCATAAATGGGGTTGCATCTTCCCATCTGCTCAATGAAAATGACTCCCAGCTATGTGTTTCTAACCTAATGTTTCTCCTGAACTCAGTTTCGGTAGTGCCTTTCCTCCCTCAGTCCTCCTTGCTCGTAAAGAGCACCACTGTGTATCCACCCAGGCCAAAACTTTGATTACAGCCTTTCTCTCACGTTTCATATCCAACCCGACCGCAAAGCCCTACTGGTTCTCTCTAAAATGCGTCGGTGATGTACTCACGTCTGTCTCTCCATCTCCACCGCCATCAACACTGTCCAGGTCACCCTCGCCCACTGGAGGCCTGCAGTATCCTCCTTACCCGTCTCTGCATTTCCCCTCCTCCTCTCCTACAACGTGCTCTCCAGAGAAGATACCTGTCTTCTATGAATTCATTCACAGGTATTTACTCTGCCTTATCACCACTGTATCCCCACCATCCTCATCAGTGCCCAGAACATTAGAAGGTGCTCAGCAAATAATTAAGAAATAACTGCTGGACACCTGTATCTAGATTTCTCACACATGCCTGAATTATAATCGGTCCAGAGTTAAAATATTTTCTTCCCCAAAGTTAACCTTGGGAGTCTTTTACTCCTCTCACATCAACTCAGTGTTTAATGCTAAATCATAAATGATTGTACTTCCACAGTTTTTTCATACCCATTTCCCTCATTTCAAGTTATCACTGCCTCCACTTACTAACTAGTCACGGCAAGTCTCCTAATTGATCCCTCTGTATGTATTCTGAAACATCAGTGTTTCTAAACCAGAAGTTCTAAAACTTCTCTGGTTCTTTTTTCTGGCTGTGCCGTGGCTTGTGGGATCTTAGTTCCCCAACCAGGGATTGAACCTGGGCCATCGGGAGTGACAGCACAGAGTCCTAACCACTGGGCCACCAGGGAATTCCCCCACTCCCTTTTTTTTTTAACGTAGAGCACTTCACCTGGCATTTAAGGCTCTTCGAAGGCTTATCTTCTGTTTTATTCCTACACACACCTTAAGTTCTAATCAAACAGGACTATTTGTTGTTCATCTGGCCAAGTTTGATCCCCGCCACACCCATGTCTTTTCATTCCCAATTACTAGTGTCTGGCACATAATGGCTCAGTAAAGCTTGCTGAATGCCTTCTTGTTGAAATTCTGCTCATTCTAAACATTTCACTTTCTTCATCAAGACTTCCTTCATTGCCTTCATCCAGAGATCTTTCTCCCCTCCTTTTCTAGTCCTTCCGGCACTTAACCCTTCCACAGCTAGGTCATATGGTCATTCCTCTGAGAGGCTGAAAGTTAGCAGAGTGTCCCTTACTTTGCTTTTGTATCTATTGCAGTATCTAACACAATACCCTACACACAGTAGATATTCAATAAATGTTTGACTTTAACTTCTATAATTCTAACTCTGGAGTTCCACTTTCTACTTCTCTGTGGATTCTTTCCTTGTTAAAGAAAAAAAAAATTTTTCCCCATTAGCATAGTAATATTTACCAGATTTCAATTATTGAATGCTGACGGCTCAGTGAGAGACCCACAGCAATGTCTCTCCCTGAACTGCCAAACAAAATGTCAAACTGCTCCTTGCTCTTATGGTCTCCAATCAAGGAGCAAAAGCACATGGCTAGGGATTAGAAAAACAGAACAGTAAGGTTTATAAAAAATAATTTAAAATATCCGACCTAACACAAATGCTGAGCTTTTCAGAATAGATTCAGCCCATAAACTAACACACAGAGTACAGTAGGTATCCTTAAGAGTAGGTACTCAGGCTACAACACCTGAGATTCCTCCGCAAAAGCAAAGAACATGCAAGACCACGCTTATTCTCAGGAGTGTGGGCAGAGGGGAGAATATAATCACCCAGAGGACACAGTATTGAGCTGGCATTCGTTAGGGGTAATAGGTACCGTTCAGTTCAGATTCCAGAGAGAAGTTTCCTAAGTAACTTGAAAAATGAAAAAGTATATACATGTGGCTGGGGGCAGGCGGACAGTGCTAAGATCTGTCCCAAGAGCTCTGCCAGGCTCTATCTGCATAAGGCTGAGGAACAGAAGTCCTGTGAGTCTTAACGTGGAGTTTGTGCAAGCTGGCACAACCAACCCTGAGGGTTGAGGGGGAAGAAGGAATTTTCAAAGGAGGAATTTTCTGGAAATAGAACTTTGGACCAGGGGCCTCCCAGCTTCTCCTTTTCCCACCCTTCCCCATCTCCTGCTCTCCAACAACCGCCTCACTAGTTAGTTGCTCAGGAGAACTAGTTAGATGTTCCTTCCCATTTTCAGACTGATCATTCAAACTCAAATCTCAAACGTCCTTCTTCACCTCTTCCCACACAACCCAAAGGATTTGTAAGTCTAGGAAACCAAAGAATAGTTTCATCAATAAATCAATTTATTTAAAAGAATATGTTACAATTAATTACACTAAGTGACATTACCAAACAATTTTAGAGTGGTTAGCTCTAGAACAAGGAATGAAAGAAACACTGTTAGCCATTATGTGTCTGTGTATTTTCTCTTCACATTTCTTAAATCACAAATAAAAAATACAAGATACTGCAGTGAAAATACAATTAGAGTTTCTCTCAAATAAATTAAAAGTGTGCATGGTCTGGGGAAAACTGAAGCCCTGCTCACCGGCTTACAAAGGGGGATGTGATATAAAACTGGTGTCCAAGTTTAGCAGTTAGTTGGCCAGTGCCTCCACCCACATCATCCCCTCTTCGATTCTGTTCTTCCCCAGAGCCCTAAGCTTCCCACACTCCCTAGATTACTGCTGAGGAGTGAGCTGACACCATCCTGTATGAGTGAGGCCTGGCATGATGCGCTCAGGTTTAGGGCAAGAGGAAGGCAGGAGGTGAAACCGGAAGATGGGGAACTAAAGACGCACACCCACTGCCTCTGCTCTCTGAGTATTCAACCACATCACCCTCCCTCCAAAAGGAAGCTAATGTGACACAGTGACTCTGGAAGGAACCTAGCGGTATGTTGGGGTGCAACAGACCAAATGGCTTCTACCGCTGAATCAATCCAGCCAGAGAACATGAAGCAGAGAAGGGAGGGCACAGTTGTCCCTCTAGGTCTGGAGACTTCGGGTCACCCAGGATGCAGTCCTCTTTAAGAAAACTGCCTTCCAGAGCCAGGCCCCTAAGCTGGCAAATTCTGAAATGAAAGAGAGAGGTATCACCTCCTGTTAGCGCCCTATGCTGCCGCTCCAAGCATTGGGTTTGAAGATATAAGGGGATAACCCGAAGCTACTGGCCTGGGTAACTAAAGGATGAAACTAGATGGGCCAGGCACAGGGATGCTGAACATTTATCTAATTCCTCCCTGAGAGGTGTCCAGGCCTAGGAGCTGCCCCGAGCACTCGCCTGTGCTGAGCTTAGACCTAGGGCAAGGGGAGGGCAGAAAAATGGAGAGTAAAATAAAAATATAAAGAGCAGAAAACCCAAAGCAGGGCCCAAGGGAACCCTTTCTGCAGGGATAGGTTTCTCAGGGCCTGCATTTTCTCCTGATCCATAAAAACTCTGAGTTTTTATCAAAGAGGATAGAAACTCTCTGTTGGGAAGGGAGGACAACAAGAGATCAGGGAGATCCTGCTGGCTCTGCTGGGGCAAAGCAGGGGAAAAGGGGAGCCTCTCTATTTCCCGGAGACAAACTGCAAAAAAAGACTGAGCAGAAGCCTCCCTGGGCAGAACCCTGGACTGAGAACGGTGGTAGGGATTCGAGAAAGGAAGTGCAGAGCAAGGGGCAAAGGGTATCACACTAACACTGCTTCGTGCAAAGAAGAGCTTGACCCGATGGAGCTGTACAGCCACAGCGACCTCTGCCTCCATCGCAGGATGCTGCTGTGGGTGGGAGAGAAGAAGGCGCTGTCCTCCCGGGCTTCCCTGCTTTCCCCTTCTCACCGTAGCTGGGGCTTTGTTAGTGGTACAGCCTCAAGCAGGGGCTAAACAGGCTAGCTACCTACAGGGCCCTCACCCAATCTCCAAGCACCAAGTGAGTGCCAGGTCAGAACGACACAGGAGCAGCGTCTATGCACGCTAAAGGCATCCCCGCTACTCTGACATCACAGGTCAGCATCTGGGCTTCCCACGGACTCCCGGATTTGTTCATTCCTCTCCCACTCTGACGGAATAGGGGCAAACTGCTATTTTTAAAGTTTGAACAAAGCTGGTGCCAAAAGCCTCTTCAGCATCTTGGAGTGGGCAATCAACATACCTTCTTTCCAGGGTCCTTTGGCTCATTAGTAAACTCATTTAAGCCAGAAGAAGTTAATTCTGTGCCAAAGCCTCCAAATCAGGGATCACTCTCTGCAATTTTAAACATTCAGCTTTCTTACATTTTGCATTCTGTGATTCCACCTGGGTTTGGAGAAGGTGAGGAAAGATAGGATGTCCTATATGATCCCACACCCCCTGGGGCAAGCGCCTGCCAAGATAACAGAGCGAGAGAGAAAGCAAAGTGGCCTCACAACAATCTGCAAAAACAAGTTACAAAAACAGAAACTTCAAACCACCCCAACACTGCTCAGTGGAGTTGACTACAACCAACTATGGTTGCCTCCCAGTTAGACAAAGCAAAAGATGCCACTCTCTGGAGGTTTTTGTTCAGAAGGTAGAGAAGGAAAAAAGTAAAGAAGGCTCAAAAATGTTTCAGGTGCATCAGAGCCTGACTGCATCAGAGCTCCCAATGCAGTACCTTTGGAGGCTGGGGGTTGAGAATGTTGCTCTACCCCAGTTAGCCCTGGCCCCAGACCCTGGGATGTAGCTGTCAGGTCTCAAAAGGTCTAACTGCAAGGTCAGATGAGGAGCTCTTTGAGGGACAAAAAGATTTTCCTTCAGGTTCCTTTTAATTCAAAGCTGAGATCCAACCCAAATCAACCATATTACTACTGCTCCTTCCTGGGTCCTCAGCTGGCTTGGACGGGGTATGGTTTGCCTGGCACAGACCACTGACCCTTCCAAGTTTCCCCAAGGCCTTGGGGATGCTGTCAGATCCTTCCCCAACATGGGTGTTTAAGGAAGTCACAGAGAATGTAATAGTTATGGGTGGTTACTGGTCAGCAATGGAGTAGGGAAAAGCTTATATTCATAGGGACTTTCTTCTTTCCTTCCCCCTACTTAAGTCCAATCTTTGTGCCTAAAGGTATCAGCTTTAACTCTGGTCCCAAGTACCATCCCTGCTTTAGAAAGAGCAGGGAAATGGGAAATCATGACCACTAAGTGTTTCAGGTGTCTGTGGCATCAACCTCCTGAGCCCGCCCTTCCCTTCATTCTAGGCTTGTTGAGGGAAAGCATACAGGGGGCCCTCGGGAAGCAGGAAGATGTGGAATGTGGCTAAAAGCCATGAGTGGAAGAGACAGAGATGGACCAGGAAAGTTGTCTTGGAATCAAGAGAGACCAGACCAAGTCTTTAGACTCTCGCTGCAGATCTGCAGCCTTGCTGCCCTTGAGAAACACATCTCTTTCTCTTCCCCAGCAGCCTCTTGGAAGATAAAGAAACTATGCTCCTTGCTCCTCAGACTCTATGGCAACCCATGATCCAGAATCTTCATTCAATACAAAAAAGGGGGGAAAAACCCAAGCAGGTTGTAAACTTTTCGAGTCCTTCATGAGGAGAGGTATTTTTCCCTGTAAATTTTTTTTTTCCTTTTTAAAGTTTGTTTCAAAATAAAGAGAGCAAGAGAGAAGTCATGAATTCTAGTGAAAGGTGTGTAAAAACACAAGCTAAAAAAGGTACTGCCATCAATATGAAATTTAAAAAGAAATATATATATGTATATACGTGCAGCTAATTTGTGTATATATAATTTTTACATACATACATATATATGCCTGAACAGTGCAAATGGATGGAGTTCATAGTTCCAGTTCTAAAAATATAGTACAAGGAGAGTCTGTTGGTATGAGGCCCAGGTGAAAAGACAAAGATACCTTTGGCGAGTTGGTTGGGCTTATTTCTTTTCCTGTCTTAACTCAGTTGACTCCTGGTGCTGACCCATCTGTTGTTCTCTACCAGCTCAAATCCAGAGATATGAAATTCAGAGGGATTATTAATAATATTTAGTTTAGGGCTTTTGAATATAATGACTTTTTTCCTTTTTCTCTTCTTTTGTGTTAATGGTTACTCTGTCTGACACGGGAGACGAAAGGGATAAGAGGATGAGGGTGAAGAGAAGGGAAGAGGGTAACGAAAGGCTAGGTGGCCACATCCCTCTGCTGTGACCTCGCCATCTGGAAAATGTTCTGAAAGGAAAAAAAGAAAAGAGTTACTGGGAAGCCTTAGGTGTCCTCATCTCCTCCCATCTAGAGACAACCCCTCACACAGAAAATATATGACTGGATGACTTGATCTGATTGGCCTCTTCACTTGATATAACTTTCCATCAAGAATCATAGCCTTTTAGAGTTGGAAGGGACCTAGGATATTAACTATCTGGTTCAGCCTTCCTGTCTCACAGATGAGGAAAGATGAGAAAACTGAGATCCAGGGAGGCTGATCTGTCCAAGATCACAGAGAGAAAAAAAGATGGGAGAGAATCCAGATCTGATTCCCAGAGCCCAATGTTCTTTCTACTATACCAAGAATATAAATTTTCTTATTCCTGACTTTACCTTCTGAACCTTGGAAACATCTTCTTTGAGAGTAAGTAGCTAATTATTCTGAATGTTTTAAATTCTGTTCCAGCACTGGCATATACAGACAGCAGGAAAGCAGCAGCAAAAACCTTCTCACGCACACACATTCTTGGTTAGCCTAGACAGACTCTTTTACGTCTCACCCAGTCAGAACGGCGAGAACTGAGGACAGCTTCCCTTCTGGGTCAGGAAGAACATGGAGGGCGACTGATAAAAAACAGGCAGAGGAGGGTGCATGAAGTCATGAGAGATGGAATAGCCTGCAGCCAATGGCCAATCTCTAGACAATGGAAGGAGGGCTTTTTGGCATAGTCTGTTTAGCATCCAAGGCTAATAACCTCTCTGGAAGAATATCCTGGCTCACATTGGATAACCAGTCTCTAACTAATATTCCTAGACAGATGGAGATGACGGTCCCAGGTATTTGGCCACAGGACTATACATTTTAAACAAACAAACAAAAAAAGATGAAAAGGTCAATTCAAGATTGTTTAGAATTACCTCTTTTCTCCACTTGAGCTCGCAGAACACCCTCTCGAAGCATTCATGCATGTAATTGAACTGAAAAAAAAAAACAGAGCAACACTCACTGACTTCTCAAGACCAGGCACCAGAAGACCATGCCTTTGAACTCCTGCCCAGAGTCAGTCACCTTCCAAACTTGCTCAGCCTAGAGAAAAACCTTAACAAGCGCCATAAAACCCAGGCCTGGCTCATCTGCTATTCTCTGGCTCCTTCTAGTGGTAACTGTGAGTCAAGTGGGATATGAAATTGCCAATCCTACACGGGCCTAAAGGAAAGACAGGAAGAACCTGCGGCTCTAGGATTCAAACAGGTTCAGATCTCAAAACAACTGCTCTACAGCTCTCTCCATTTACGCATTTAGCTTAAGGAGAACTTTAAGCCCAATCTACTTTCCCCGTGCATGCTTCCCCAACTACCACTCACATGTGGTGTGAAGATTTTAACCCATCGAGGCTTCTTCTCTCCTCGAGCATATTCAAAACAGAAGGCCATTCCTTCTTCATCTGTATCCCATCGTTGCATCTCATCCCATTCAAATGCTATTACCTGGTTCTAAACAACCGAGAACAAGAGCATAAGTTTGAGAATGCTGGGGAGCTTAGGTAAGATGGTTCTGAACCAGACAGCAGAAAAGAAATCAGTAGAGATGTCTACATCATTTCAGGGAAAAGACTGTGACAGAAGAATAAAAGTCAGTGTAAGCAGCCAGTGAAGGTGAGGAGCAGTGTGGATCCAGAGCCTATTTACCCCAGTCAAAACAGTTTTGATATCATTTCCCCCACAAGGAGGAACTAAAACATAGCAAGTGAGTATCAAAGTATTCCCGGTGTTCCTGGACCCCGCCCCCCGACTTCCCAGCTACATGCTAAATGAACTCTCACCTCCCGTTGTCCTTCTTCAGTGCAGGCATGCAGTTTAAAGTGCCTGATGCTGATGGCTGTGATAACATGCCCCTTTCTCCTGGAGTCGCAGGCACAGTGGGGGAAGATGATTTCATTGTAGCCCTCACAAGTCCTTAGCATGTTGAGGTACTAGAGAAAAAAGGAAAGAGAAACAGTGTTACTATGGAACTACACCATCAACAGGAGCTGCTGAGATGGCACACAAAAGAACCAAGAGAAACCTTGCAACCTGAAGACCTTGCCTCTGGTCTCACATCCAATGCCAAGCTGGGACAGGACTCCTAGATGATCCTTTATCCTCCTTCTAACTTCCAACTCCATACTTCCAACCCTGCTCTCTTTCTCTACTTATATATAAATGAAGCCAGAAGAGATACTGCAACCAAGACTCCTAGGACTAGAGGGAACTCACAATGCCATTTAGTCCAGCCCTCTATTTTCACTGTACCTAAGGGATGGAATCAAATCTATGCTTATAATTAAGGCAAGAGAGCTAATGTTTCTCATCTCTTCTCCAATCAAAAGTTAGAATGATCTCAGTGATGAGGATTAAGCTATCCCAAATCTCATATTCATAAAAAGTTTAAGCTGAAGGAAACTTTAAAAGTTAGTCATTTTACAGAAACTCAGAATAATATGAGACTTGCTTAATGTTACAGGTAATAGTAAGTGGCACAACCAGGATTAGAAGCCAGGTTTAATTTCTAGGCCTCTGATCCTTTCTCTATTACCAACTAGTCCCATTTAGCCCCACTGTCCCCTGGGTCTCCAGCATATATGTCTCCTTAGAAAGCATCTAGACCAAAAACAAGTGACATATGTGACCCTCACAGGTACAGTGCTCCAAGACTGATCCAGAGAGGTCTCTGAACTCTTTGTCCCTTCTCCTCTACAGTTAAGCCTGGCCTCTCTCTTACTTAACTCACTATGTTGAGTTGAGAGGGGACAGAGTAAAAGAGACTGCATGGGAAGGAGAGTAGAAGAGAAATAGGGAAAAGATGATAAGGAAAAAAGAAGACGCATGGACTCTGACCTGGTTTCCTCAGTGATTGCCTGGGAAACAAGCAAATAGTCTCAAGTCTGTGTGACACCCCCATCTGCATGTCACACAGGAAGAACAAGGCACAGTGGTGAGGTGCGCAGAGAGTTAGAGAGAAGACAAAGGTATAGCACGCTAGTTGATTTCAACTAGATGGGTATGGAGGTTAGAATACACTGGAGAGCTGCCTTCTGCCTCACCAAGAGAAAAGAAGAAACAGGCACAAAAAGGACCCTAGGCAACCTATGGCTGTGGTACCAAGGAATGGCACCTAAGACTGTCTCTACTGCCACCAGGGACTGTCTGGGAAGACCTAAGGGCCCGGGGGGGGGAAAAAATTACACCACAGGCTCCCTTCCCTACTTTGTATTTACTTCTGCTTAGGTAAAATAATAGCAACTTTAAAGGTGAAAACTTATAAAGGGGTAGCAAGAACACAGGGACAGGGTCAATACAGAAGTGCCAAAATACTTCATTTGCATCATTTTTCTTCTCTGTCTCCCTCCATTACCCCATCCATCCCCCTTTATCATCATCCATACTGAATCAGTGATAAACTGCTTAGGCCTTCTACTGGCACTATGAACAAAAAGAAATCTGACTACTATCTATACTTTGGTAAATATGACAGGCAGTGGATGATATAGGAGAGAACTCTTCTGGGGTTATAACAAGCAGCAAACAGCACAGAGTAGTGATCAAGAGCCTGGGCCCAGAACGCCCCAGGCTTGAATCCTGGACCCATAACTTCCTAACTCTGTAACCTTGGGCAAGTTATTTGAACTCTAGCAAATTATTAAATCCTAGGAGCCTTAGTTTCCTCTTCCATAAAATGGGAAATAATAATAGCATCTATACCATACAGTTATTTGTGACCTTGAAAAGTATCTAGTACTTAGTACATAATTAGGTATTCAATATATGACAGCTTTAAAAAATAATTTTACAGGCTCCATTAAGGTAAGGTGTCATTGGGGAAATTTAAGGTTTTCCCGAGATTATCAGGTCAGGTAGTATTTCTCAGTTTTAAGTGGGCAATCTCTACATTCCTCGATTTGCAGAAAACATAGAGAAGAAATATTTAAAATTTTACATACATCCAAATTTCCAAAGGAAAGTTAATTTTTGTTTTCAAACATATTTACATAAGGGTGTAGCTATGTACTTCAAACAAAAAATTATCCTGTCTATTCTCCTTTCATATTAAATTCTGAGTAGCTAAATATGTATCCTAAATTACCTTCCTTGATTTGCATACCACTTAGATGATGGTGCACATCAGGCAAGAGAAGAGGACAGGTATGACATGGGACATTTTATAAATGTTCAATGTTCAGCAAGATAGGTAAATACTGAAATAGGACGGTTATTAAAGCAGAGACACAGTACTTAACAGAGCAAAACACTTCAGGTGAGGGGATGGAGGTCCATTCTGGAGAACTCTCTGTTCTCCCAAACAACCTGCCAAGGGTCAAACCAGATCTAAAATTGAAATAAAGGCCTGAGAGGAACCTTGGAAGCCAACTCTCCCAAATCCCAAGGGTAGTGTTTCTCAAGCACCTAAAGTTGCAGACTCACTAGGGTGCTTCTGTAAAAATCTTCACAAATATTTCTAGATCCTACCCCTAGAGATTCTGGTTTAGTAAATGTGAGGTGGGGTCCAGAAATCTGCATTTTGAGCAGGCTTGACAAGTGATTCCCATGTAACTGGGCTGGCAACTACACTTTGAGAAACACTGACTTCCACATATACCGCCTTGTGTGAAATCATTAAAAATTATGTTGACAAACATAAACCCAGAAACTTTTTTTTTTTTTTAATAAATTTATTTTATTTATTTATTTTTGGCTGTGTTGGGTCTTTGTTGCTGCACGCGGGCTTTCTCTACTTGCGGCGAGTGGAGGCTACTCTTCGTTGCACTGTGCGGGCTTCTCATTGCAGTGGCTTCTCTTGTTGTGGAGCACGGGCTCTAGGCGTGCGGGCTTCAGTAATTGTGGCACGTGGGCTCAGCAGTTGTAGCTCGCAGGCTCAGTAGTTGTGGTGCACAGGCTTATTTGCTCCGCGGCATGTGGGATCTTCCCGGACCAGGGCTCGAACCCACGTCCCCTGCACTGGCAGGCGGATTCTTAACCACTGTGCCACCAGGGAACTCCAAACCCAGAAACTTCTTATTTGTCAGTTCAACAATGGCAAGACGTAAGTTACACATGTTGACTGTTTGTGTGAGAGTTAAAAAAAAAAGAGAGAGGGACTTCCCTGGTGGTGCAGTTGTTACGAATCCGCCTGCCACTGCAGGGGACACGGGTTCGAGCTCTGGTCCGGGAAGATCCCACATGCCACGGAGCAACTAAGCCTGTGTGCAACAGCTACTGAGCCTGCGCTCTAGAGCCTGCAAGCTACAACTACGGAGCCCGCGAGCCAAAACTACTGAAGCCCACGTGCCCAGAGCCCGTGCTCCGCAACAAGAGAAGCCACTGCAATGAGAAGCCAGCGCACCCCAACGAAGAGTAGCCCCCGCTCGCTGCAACTAGAGAAAGCCCACGCGCAACAACGAAGACCCAACGCAGCCAAAAATAAAATAAATAAATATTAAAGACTTAAAAAAAAAAGAGAGAGAAAAAAGAAAAAACAAGTCTTATGTACACTATATTCTCAACCATCCAAATTTGAGATTCAATCTAACTTTGCAAACAGGTAAAAAACAAAAACATTTTGATCACACTGGGTATTACAAACTATGGCAAAGGTATGAGCTGTCCTCTGTATTTGGAGAGCAAGGGAACTTACACAAAGCTTATTTATCTGTTAACTTTGGAGTATTTTGTCAAGATTCTACTTGAGAGCTAGCAACCTGAACATCCCCAATTTACAGAAAAGAAACTGAAAGTGACAGGCTTGTGAATTGCTGAAGATCTCACAGTGATCTGGCAACTAATCGTAGTGATCTGGCCTAATCTCAGGCCTATCAACTGTGCTAAGTTGTTATACATAATGGTATCAAGACCTACGGGCTCTGAAGGGTCCATCTGAGGTGGTAGTTTCAATGTATTGACCATGACCATTGACTAGGCTAATGTCTTTGAACACTGATACCTGAATAAAACCCAAACTTTTGTCAGGAGGGAGGTCTTTAAAATAGGACTGCAGTATTATGGGGCCGGTACACACTTGTACACTGGCACTAGGTTTTCAAGAGAAGCATATTTTATACTCAGTTCAGATGACCCACGGGGAAACCTATCAATGTACTAACTGCACTTGTGTTCTTAACTGAGGATTACAAGATACAAACTTCAGTCTAAAAAATAATTTCATAATAGATTACTATGCTTGTTAAACTCAGATTTTCTATATTTTGCCACAGAACAACCCAAACCTATTTATTTCTCTAGCACTGGCACACACTTGGTGCTCAACAAATATTTTTTGTTAAATGTATAAATGCAAGCTAGTGTGTTTAGAGTGCTATATGTGCAAAGAAACAATATGTATTCCATATTCAGAAGGCCTTATGAAATTACTTTGATTCTGTTGGCTTTGACAAAGGCAAAGAACTACTGCAGAGGTGGATAGCCCTTTTCAGTAGAAGATGCAGGTGTGTTGGTCAGAATCATGCATTGATATATAGAAGACAATACCATTATCTTAAAGAAGAGGTGGAAGTTGAGTTTTAAAATCCTGTCTCCCACATAGCAAAATTCCCTTAACCAAAATTCTGCCAAGACTCTATTCTATTTTTTTAAAAACATTTTAATTTATTTATTTATTTTCAAATATTTATTTATTTATTTATTTGGCTGCACCACAGCATGCAGGATCTTCATTGCCGTGTGCGGGATCTTTTTAGTTGAGGCTTTTAGCTGTGGCATGTGGGATCTAGTTCCCTGACCAGGGATTGAACCCAGGCCCTCTGCATTGGGAGCGTGGATTCTTAACCACTGTGCCACCTGGGAAGTCCCAATACAATTAATTTAGATGGATCAACATTCCCTCCTAAGAACTGCTCAGAAAGTACAAAAGAAATTCAAGTGGCCTATCAGAATTATTACCAATGCAATTACTGCCTTGTGTAAAAACTGTACGAAAACTATTATGAAAAACTATAAATAGAAAATTTTCAACTATCTGAATTGGCCAAGAAAGAAGTTTTAAGATGATATGAGTGGAAGTTTTTAGAAGTGTTCTTTACAAATTTTATTTTTGACAATTTTCATCCCTCTATTTATGGCAGATACCAATTCAAAACTAATTTTGAAATATTCCAAGAATATCATAGGTAGCCCTCTCCAACAGAACTTTCTGTGATGATGAAAATGTTCCATATCTGGGCTGTCCAATACAGTACCTACTAGCCACATGTGACTACTCAACACCTGAAATGTGCTAATGTGTCGGAAGAATTGGATTTTAAATTTTATTTAAGTTAAATGAATTTAAAATTAAATTTAAATAGCCACATGAGGCTAGCAGCTATGGAATCAAACAGCACAGCTTTAGGATATCATACTAACCAAAAGCACTACTGAGCGTAAATGTTTAAGCAACTGCACAGATGGGAGTTGTGAAAATAAATGATTTTGTTATGGCTAAATCACAACTAAAATAATTTCTAATGTTAAACATCTAAATATTAATTCTTACAGAATCTTATTTTTATCATATTAAATGTTTTGCACATCTTTTATTTTAGGACTTTTTATTATCAAAAAGAATACTGTTTGGTTATTAATAAAGTTATATACCTATATATACCACAATAAGCTTTCTGTGTGCTAAATGGAGGAACACAATGGACTTTATATCAAGGTCTGTATCTCCCTCCTTCTTTTTAAATCAGTTAAGCCACTGACCAGGTTGTAAACATCTTTCAAAAATGACTAGAATAGGTTTAAGAGATAAGAAGGGGCATTTTCAAAAAGCACATGAAAAAATGCTCAACATCACTAATTATTAGAGAAATGCAAATCAAAACTACAATGAGGTATCACCTCACACCAGTCAGAATGGCCATCATCACAAAGTCTACAAATAACAAATGCTGGAGAGGGTGTGGAGAAAAGGGAACCCTCTTACACTGTTGGTGGAAATGGAAGCTGATGCAGCCACTGTGGAAAACAGTATGGAGGTTCCTCGTAAAACTAAAAATAGAACTACCATATGACCCAGCAATCCCACTCCTGGGCATATATCTAGACAAAACCGTAATTCAAAAAGATATATGCGGGCTTCCCTGGTGGTGCAGTGGTTAAAAATCCGCCTGCCAATGCAGGTGACACGGGTTAGAGCCCTGGTCTGGGAAGATCCCACATGCAGCAGAGCAACTAAGCCCGTGCGCCACAGCTACTGAGCCTGTGCTCTAGAGCCCGCGAGCCACAACTACTGAGCTGGCGTGCCGCAACTACTGAAGCCCGTGCCCCTAGAGCCTGTGCTCGGCAACAAGAGAAGCCACCGCAATGAGAAGCCCGCGCACCTCAATGAAGAGTAGCTCCCACTCACCACAACTAGAGAAAGCCCGCGCACAGCAACAGAGACCCAACACAGCCAAAAATGAAAATAAATAAAATAAATAAATTTATAAAAAAAAATATGCACTCCTATGTTCATAGCAGCACTATTCACAATAGCCAAGACATGGAAACAACCTAAATGTCCACCAACAGATGAATGGATAAAGAAGATGTGGTACATATATACAATGGAATACTACACAGTGCTATAAAAAAGAACAAAATAATGCCATTTGCAGCAACATGGATGCAACTAGAGATTATCATACTAAGTGAAGTCAGAAGGAGAAAGACAAATACCATATGATATCACTTATATGTGGAATCTAAAATATGACACAAATGAACCTATCTATGAAACAGAAACACAGACACAGAGAACAGACTGGTGGTTGCCAAGGGGAAGGAGGTTGAAGGAAAAATGGAGTGGGAGGTTGGTGTTAGCAGATGTAAGCTTTTATATACAGAATGGATGAACAAGGTCCTACTGTACAGCACAGAGAACTATGTTCAATATCCTATGGTAAACCATAATGAAAAAGAATATTAAAATGAAGTGTGTGTGTGTGTGTGTGTGTGTGTGTATATATATATATATATATATATATATATATATATATATGGCTGAATCACTTTGCTGTGCAGCAGAAATTAACACAACATTGTAAATCAACTATACTTCAATAAAAAAATATTGAAAAATAAAATCTATAAAACAATAAATACTGGAGAGGGTATGGAGAAAAGGGAACCCTCCTGCACTGTTGGTGGGAATGTAAATTGGTATAGCCACTATGGAGAACAGTATGGAGGTTCCTTAAAAAACTAAAAATAGAACTACCATATGACCCAGCAATCCCACTCCTGGGCATACACCCTGAGAAAGCCATAATTCAAAAAGAGACATGTACCACAATGTTCATTGCAGCTCTATTTACAATAACCAGGACATGGAAGCAACCTAAGTGTCCATTGACAGATGAATGGATAAAGAAGATGTGGCACATATATACAATGGAATATTACTCAACCATAAAAAGAAACGAAACTGAGTTATCTGTAGTGAGGTGGATGGACCTAGAGTCTGTCATACAGAGTGAAGTAAGTCAGAAAGAGAAAAACAAATACCGTATGCTAACACATATATATGGAATCTAAAACAAAAACAAAAAACAAAAAAAACGGTTATGAAGAACCTAGGGGCAGGACAGGAATAATGACGCAGATGTAGAGAATGGACTTGAGGACATGGGGAGGGGGACGGGTAAGCTGGGACGAAGTGAGAGAGTGGCATGGACATATATACACTACCAAATGTAAAATAGCTAGTGGGAAGCAGCCGCCTAGCACAGGGAGATAAGTTCAGTGCTTTGTGACCACCTAGAGGGGTGGGATAGGGAGGGTGGGAGGGAGACGCAAGAGGGAGGAGATATGGGGATATATGTATATGTATAGCTAATTCACTTTGTTATAAAGCAGAAACTAACACAGCATTGTAAAGCAATTATACTCCAATAAAGATGTTTAAAAAAAAAAGTGTGTGTGTGTATATATATATATATATATATACACACACACACACACATATAAATACATATATACATATATATACACACACATATATATATATGGGTGAATCACTTTGCTGTGCAGCAGAAATTAACACAACATTGTAAATCAACTATACTTCAATAAAAAATATATTGAGGGCTTCCCTGGTGGTGCAGTGGTTGAGAATCTGCCTGCCAATGCAGGGGACACAGGTTCAAGCCCTGGTCTGGGAAGATCCCACATGCCGTGGAGCAACTGGGCCTGGGAGCCACAACTACTGAGCCTACGCGTCTGGAGCCTGTGCTCCGCAACAGGAGAGGCCGCGATAGTGAGAGGCCCACGCACTGCTACGAAGAGTGGCCCCCGCTTGCCGCAACTAGAGAAAGCCCTCGCACAGAAATGAAGACTCAACACCGCCAAAAATAAATAAATAAATTAATTAATTTAAAAAAATAAAAATTAAAAAAAAAAAAGCAAGCCAAGGGACTTCCTTAAAAAAATATAGAGAGAGAGAGAAAAATAAAATCTATAAACAATAAATGCTGGAGAGGGTATGGAGAAAAGGGAACCCTCCTGCACTGTTGGTGGGAATGTAAATTGGTACAACCACTATGGAGAACAGTATGGAGGTTCATTAAAAAACTAAAAATAGAGCTACCATATGACCCAGCAATCCCACTCCTGGGCATATATCCGGAGAAAACCATAATTCAAAAAGATACATGGACCCCAATGTTCACTGCAGCACTATTTACAATAGCCAGGACATGGAAGCAACCTAAATGTCCATCGACAGATGAATGGATAAAGAAGATGTGGCACGTATATACAATGGAATATTACTCAGCCATAAAAAGGAACAAAATTAAGTTATTTGTAATGAGGTGGATGGACCTAGAGTCTGTCATACAGAGTGAAGTAAGTCAGAAAAAGAAAAACAAATACTGTATGCTAACGCATGTATATGGAATTTAAAAAAACGGTACTGATGAACCTAGTGGCAGGGCAGGAATAAAGACGCAAACATAGAGAACGGACTTGAGGACACGGGAGGGAAGAGGAAGCTGGGACGAAGTGAGAGAGTAGCACTGACATATATACACTACTAAATGTAAAATGGATGGCTAGTGGGAAGCTGCTGCAGAGCACAGGGAGATCAGCTCAATCCTTTGTGACGACCTAGAGGGGTGGGATAGGGAGGGTAGGAGGGAGGCTCAACAAGGAGGGGATATGGGGATATATATATATATATATATACATATAGCTGATTCACTTTGTTGTACAGCAGAAACTAACACAACATTGTAAAGCAATTATATTCCAATAAAGATGTAAAAAAAAAAAACTAAGGAAATTAATAATTGTTGGACTTTAGTTAATATATAACAAGTGTACCATATTAAGTAAGATAGGAACTCTGTACTATCTCCTTAGTTTTTTCTGTAATATGAAACTGCTATAAATTCTATCAATAAAAAAGTAAAAAAAACCTAAAAATAGAACTACCATATGATACAGCAATCCCACTCCTGGGCATGTATCTGGAGAAAACCATAATTCGAAAAGATACATGCACCCCAATGTTTACTGCAGCCCTATTCACAATAGCCAAGACATGGAAACAACTAAATGTCCATCAACAGAGGAATGGATAAAGAAGATGTGGTACATATATACAATGGAATATTACTCAGCCATAAAAAAGAATGAAATAATGCCATTTGCAGCAACATGGATGGACCTAGAGATTATCATACTAAATGAAGGAAGTCAGAAGGCGAAAGACAAATACCATATGATATCGCTCATATGTGAAATCTAAAACATAATACAAATGAATGTATATACAAAACAGAAACTGACTCACAGACTTCGAAAACAAACTTATGGTTACCAAAGGGGAATGGTTGGGGGGAGGGATAAATTAGGAGGTTTGGGATTAACATATACACACTGTATGTATTAAATTAGGAGGTTTGGGATTAACATATACACACTATATGTATTAAATTAGGAGGTTTGGGATTAACATATACACACTAACATATACACTCTATATTTTACTATATGTAAAATAGGGATAAATAGATAATCAACAAGGACGTACTGTATAGCACAGGGAACTCTACCCAATATTCTGTAATAACCTATATGGGAAAAGAATCTGAAAAAGAATGGATATATGTATAACTGAGTCACTTTGCTGTATATCTGAAACTAACACAACTTTGTAAATCAACTATACTCCAATAAAAAATTAAATGAAAAAAGAGATAAGAAGGGGCATTTTATAAAGAGATTATGGGGACATAAACCTACCATGACCATTTTCCTTTGTTCATACAGCTTCTGTAATTGGTAGGATTTTTCCTCTGCTTTGATGTAACCTTTTTTCACATCATCAACAGCCTGTCACCAAAACAAGGCAGGGAAGAAAGAAATGTAAAAATTAGTATCAAGCACATTCTTGATAAAAATAAAGAGACACAGATTCATTTTCACAATAACTCTTATCCATCTGGTTATCACCAGTGAACTCTGCCACATGGGTATATTTACTGGAATAAGTAGCATTTAATGAGCGTCTGGTATGTGCTCAAGGATTGTTCTAGGCACGTGAGGGATCTGGTTTCTCCTGTTAAGAGATTTAAATTCTGGTTAATTTATACATGAGAAAGAATTACAGAACACTGCAAGATAGTATACAATACTGTATTAAAGATAACAGTGAAGTAGCATAAAATGTGTGACATAAATAGTAAGTGATACATGCAGCCAGAACAGGAGAGCTTATTGCTAACCGTAGTTATCAAGGAAGTCTCGGTTGGACCCCAAAGGAGAGGCTGAATAGAAGAAACTACAAGCTGAAGTCAGGAAACAGGAATGGGTTTGACCTTAAATACATTCAGGAGACAGACCTGCCTGATCTGAATAAAGGGTACATGTTAGGGAACAATGAAAAATAATTCTGAATGGGTAGGTTAATAGGGTATGAAGGATCCTAAAGAGCAGGCACAGGAATTTAGACTTAGGGAGAGTAGAGAGCTAAAATAAATAATAAAAAAATCGTTGTTGTTATTGTTGTTTTTTAAGAAAGATTGATCTGTATATGACTGCCCAAATGATTTAAGCCAAGGAGAGAATGAAACAAGGGAGATCAACGATGTTGTGGTACTTTAAGCATGAAATGAAACAAGACCTTAATCTAGGGTGGTAACAACTGGAAGAGAGGAAGTGATAAATCTGAGACCATGAACCGAAAAACTTTCAGAGAGGACTTGATACAGGCATGAAGGTACCCAGATATAATATTCTAATATGCTAATTCTAAACTATTCCTGGTTCAGCCATATGAAACATACATCCCCTTTCCAACCTTACTCTACTCCTCCTCCACTCCAAGAAAAACTTAAAAAATCTAATGGAAGGGAAAACTGATCTTTGGGAGGAAAAAAAGAAAAAGAACGAATAGAACCATTTGTCCAGGGTATTCAGGATCTAACCTCAGTGAGTTACTGAAAGGACAACTCTATACAGACACCAGGCAGGGGCCCACTTGAATCTTTATCAGAAAACTGCTGATTTCCTTAAGGTAGAAATCATTCCCCATAGTCTTTTAAGGGAAAATATTTGCATAACAGAATGAATTCAGGACTGAAGTTAAGAGACTAGTTCAAATTCTAGCTGTCACCTACCAATATGCACTTGAGTAGGTCACTTAAACCCTCTCAGTCTGTAAAACAGGAATAACACTCATCTTGTAGGTGGACAACAAAATGAGATAAAAGATGTTAATAGTTTTGTAAAGTATATATAAATATGTATAAATAGTTACTATTACTATCATTTATATTAGCATCATTTAGCGGTTAAATTCCTCTAAGAACCACACAAGGATATTAATATCCTGCCTGGACTGTCTAATGGAAAGATTATGCAGTGTCTCCCCAGTCCTAGCCGTATAAGCAAGGATTCACTTAGAGAGGATTATATTCACAGAGGCGATGCTCAGTAAGAACTGCCACCAATGTCCTGAAGAACCTGAACATTGTGTTGTTTATCACCAAAAGACTCAGCTGCTCCAGGTCAAATTTAAACCAGTTACTGAAAAGCTGGGAGAGAAGTAAAGAGGGAAAACAAACAAATAAATACTGGTTTATCTATTCAGTTTCCCCAATACCTAGAACTGTGTCTGACTAGTAATAGCACTTAAATATTTTTTTATAAGCTTTTTTTTTTAAATTAATTAATTAATTTTTGACTGTGTTGAGTCTTCGTTTCTGTGCGAGGGCTTTCTCTAGTTGTGGCAAGCGGGGGCCACTCTTCATCGTGGTGCGTGGGCCTCTCACTATCACGGCCTCTCTTGTTGCGGAGCACAGGCTCCAGACACGCAGGCTCAGTAGTTGTGGCTCATGGGCCTAGTTGCTCCGCGGCATGTGGGATCTTCCCAGACCAGGGCTCGAACCCGTGTCCCCTGCATTGGCAGGCAGATTCTCAACCACTGTGCCACCAGGGAAGCCCAGCACTTAAATATTGATGAACGTTTCCCCAGGGCAGAGGTAGGTCATCTACCCAGAGTGAACATCTACTCCAGCAGCTCTAAGTGACCTATTTTCACATGGGGCAGTAAAAATGTTCTCTCCTCACTCATTTCTAATCAAGATTATACTGCTTGACTAGCCCTGAGTGAAAAACATAAATATTACCACACTAGATTCCTTTTTCCCTTAATTAAAATTTTTTTATTAAAATAAAAGACATACATAATTTTTTTAATGTGTATTACTAAGAGGTGCCTTATAAAAATAAGTCTCCTGATCCCACAGCCTCATTACACAGATACTTTAAAGCACTGTAAACAGTTTTTTGTGATATTCCTTTCATAATTCTAAATGTCATGCTTATGCTGCTAATTCCTAACTTATCAATTTTAGACAATGTTGACTTGCTGTTAAAAATAATAAGTTTTAGGGACCTAAAATCCCAATTCTGGGTATATTAAAAGCAGAAGTTTGAAGAGATATTTACATAACCATGTTCATGACAGCATTATTCATAACAGCCAAGAGGTGGAAGCAACCTAAATGTCCATCCACAGATGAATAAACAAAATGTGATATACATGTACAATGGAATACAATTATTCGGCCTTAATAAGGAAGGAAATCCTGTCATATGCTACAACATGAAAAAGCCTTAAGGACATTATGCTAAATGAAATAAGCAAGTCACAAAAAGACAAATAATGTATGATTCTACTTACATGAGATACCTAAAGTAGTCAAATTCACAGAGTGTAGAATGGTAGTTGCCAGAGGTAGAGGAGGGGGAAATGAGTTGTTTAATGGGTAGAGAGTTTTAGTTTTGCAAGATGAAAAATTTCTGGAGATCCATTGCACAATAATGTGAATATATTTAACACTACTGTACATTTTAAAATGGTTAAGAGGGTAAAAAAAAAAACTTATTAAATTACAAATTTTAAATATGTACAGTTTATTGTATGTCAATTATACCTCAATAAAGCTGTTTAAAAAATTGTTTGAAGAAACAGAAGAGTTCAGAAAAGTTGTTGCATATGAGATACTGCTACAAAAATAACAGCTTTTCTTTCTATATACCTAAATATTTTATTTTTGCTTTACAGTTTTATAATTCAAAAAGTAATTTCACAGGCTCTGCTTTGTTTAAATTTTGATACTGATTAAAAAAATGTGAGGTACTACTATTACCCTTTAATAGATCAGAAAACAGATCTCAGCAAAGCTATGTTAAGGATTTACCCAATGGAGAGCTTGTACTTGAACCAGATATTCTGACTCCCGGTAAATAATTATTCCGTTCCAACAATACAAAGAAAAAATATCCCATTCATAATTGTAATAAAAATATAAAATACTTGGGAATAATTTAAAGGGGCATATGTGAAACATAAAACAACAGAACTTTATTTGGGGAAACAAAAGATGAGATGAATAAAACAGAAACATTACACATTTAGTTGGGAATACCACATTTAATAAAAATGGTGACTCTTCTTCAGTTAAACTATAAATTTAACAAAAACCCAATTAGAATTGTAACGGATACTTTATAAAGTGTTATGAAATGGGTTAATTATTTTCAAAATAATCTTAAAACAAAATGTTTAAAAGAAAGTAAAAAGTAAGGATAGTATTCTCTATATGGCTCTGCTAAATTCATTATTTACAGTCATAGCAGTATAAACACTGAATATTAATCTAACAAATACTGTAATTTGACTATAGTGAGAAGATGGGACAGATGAAAAGGTACGAATATGTAGTGCAGTGCGGGAGGAAATGGAGCTAAAGTCTCATCTTCTATAGCAGGTAATTAAGCAATATTGCTTGAATCAGAAACATCAAGTAGGAGTAATATAATTAAGTTATAATAGAGGTATGGAAGTAAATATAAAATGAAATAGATATCCCATGTTCTTGGATTCGAAGAATTAATATTGTTAAAAAGGCCATACTACCCAAAGCTATCCACAGATTTAATGTGATCCCTATCAAATTACCCATGACATTTTTCACAGAACTAGAATAAATAATCCTAAAATTTATATGGAACCATAAAAGACCCAGAATTGCCAAAGCAATCTAAAAGGAAAAAGGACAAAGCTGGAGGCATAATCTTCCCAGACTTTGGACAATACTACAAAGCTACAGTAATCAAAACAGTGTGGTACTGGCACAAAAAAAGATATATGGATCAATGGAACAGAATAGAGAGCCCAGAAATAAACCCACACACCTATGGTCACTTAATCTTTGAAAAGGAGGCAAGAATATACAGTGGAGAAAAGACAGTCTCTTTAGCAAGTGGTATTGGGATAGCTGGACAGCTGTGTGCAAATCAATGAAGTTAGAACACTCCCTTACGCCATGCACAAAAATAAACTCAAAAAGGCTTAAAGACTTAAATATAAGACATGACACCATAAAACTCCTAGAAGAGAACATAGTCAAAACATTCTCAGACATAAATTGTAGCAATGTGCTCTTAGGTCAGTCTCCCCAAGGCAATAGAAATAAAAGCAAAAATAAACAAATGGGAGCTAATCAAACTTTTAAGCTTTTGCACAGCAAAGGAAGCCATAAACAAAACAAAAAGACAACCTACATACTGGGAGAAAATATCTGCAAACCATGCTACTGACAAGGGCTTAATTTCCAAAATATACAAACAGCTCATACAACTCAATAACAAAAAAATAAACAACCCAATCAAAAAATGGGCAGAAGACCTAAACAGCCATTTCTCCAAAGAAGACATACAGATGGCCAATAGGCACATGGAAAGATGCTCAACATCGCTAATTATTAGAGAAATGCACATCAAAACTCAATAAGATACCACTTAACACCAATCAGAATGGCCATTGTTAAAAAAATCTACAAATAACAAATGCTGGAGAGGGTGTGGAGAAAAGGGAACCCTCCTATACCTGTTTGTGGGAATGTAAGTTGGGGTAGCCACTATGGAAAACAGTATGGAGCTTCCTCAGAAAACTAAAAATAGAATTACCATATGACCCAGCAATCCCATTCTCGGGCATACATCTGCAGAAAACTCTAATTTGAAAAGATACATGCACCCCAATGTTCATAGCAGCACTATTTACAACAGCCAAGTCATGGAAGCAACCTAAATGTCCGTGGACAGATGAATGGATAAAGAAGATGTGGTATGTGTGTGTGTATTCACACACTGGCATGCGCACGCACACCCACGTATATAGAACGGAATATTACTCAACTATAAAAAAGAATGAAACAATGCCACTTGCAGCAACACGGATGGAGCTACAGATTATCATACTAAGTGAAGTCAGACAGAGAAAGACAAATATCATATGATATCATTTATATGTGGAATCTAAAATATGACACAAATGAACTTCTTTACAAAACAGAAACAGACTCACAGACATAAAAAACAAAATTCATGGTTACCAAAGGGGAAACGGGCTGGGGGAGGGATAAATTAAGAGTTTAGGATTAGCAGATACACACTACTATATATAAAATAGATAATCAACAAGGACCTACTATATAGCACAGGGAACTATATTCAATATCTTGTTATAAACTGTAATGGAAAAGACTATGAAAAAGAATATATATGTATAACTGAATCACTCTGCTGTACACCAGAAACTAACACAACATTGTAAATAAACTATACTTCAATAAAATTTTTTAAAAAGATGAAATAAAACAAACAACACAAAACAAGCTAAAAGAGGTGAAAGTGGCTGCCTATGAGAGGAAAAGAAGTGGGAATAACTAATATTTTTCATAATAACCTGTGTAGAACCATTTGATACTTTAAGCTCTATGTATGTATAATTTTGATGAAAAATTTTTTGAAAAAGAACATAGCCCCATAATGTTCATTTGTTATTGTTTTAAAAAATAATAATAAATACATTTTGAACTCCAGGATATCCCCTTCTTAAACTTTTTTTTTTTTTTAATGGCTTTATTTATTTATTTATTTATTTTTGGCTGTGTTGGTTCTTCATTGCTGTGCACGGGCTTTCTCTAGTTGCAGTGAGTGGGGGCTACTCTTCATTGTGGTGTGAGGGCTTCTCATCACGATGGCTTCTCTTGTTGCAGAGCACAGGCTCTAGGCGCGTGGACTTCAGTAGTTGTGGCACGCAGGCTCAGTAGTTGTGGCTTGTGGGCTCTAGAGCGCAGGCTCAGTAGTTGTGGCGCACAGGCTTAGCTGCTCCGCAGCATGTGGGATCTTCCTGGACCAGGGCTCGGACCCGTGTCCCCTGCACTGGCAGGTGGATTCTTAACCACTGCACCACCTGGGAAGTCCCCCCACTTCTTAAACTTATCTTTTGTCAAAATGGGATAGAACATTTTACAAATTTAACTAAGATCCAGGAGGCAATACAGCTTTCTCAAGGATTCACACTGGATTGGCAAATGACCACTACATACAAACAGAAAAAGAAATCAGGCCTTTCCAGGGAGATCAATTCACCCACCTGATGAAAGAAGTAGGTAACAGCAAGGTCATTGTCATTTAAGAGGATTTCTTCTTCTGTCGTAAAAAGCCACTTTCGAATGGTCAGGCAGGTGCCTGGCACAGCTGATGTGTAATTCTGGACGTAGAGTTTATGAGGAAATTCATTAGGTGCCAGCTTACGTACTAAAGAGAAGACAAAGCAAAGAAAGCTAGAGTGAGAAGATATACAAGGCATCTCCCTAGTATGAACTGTGTAAAGCAGACAAGAATGCAGGTTATCATTAACCAGCACATCAGCTTAGTTCCATCCAGGAGCTCTGCCTTGGGACCACAAAATATCAATTTGTCTAGTCAAATCTACGCCTTCTAATATGACTGGCCAACTGAGCCTCAAGCTAACTGAAATCTATCACCTGAATGAAATGCCTTTCAGTTAACATGCTGACTTTGCAGACAGCACCTACTCCAAAGTCAGTTAAAATATCTGATCCATAATTGAGTTAAGTTACAGCAATGTCCACTGAACATCTTTAAAGCAAGCCTCCCCTCTTACCCAGCTATGGTGCATGTGGAGTCTCTCACGTGGCAGTTCTCAATGAACAGCTTTTATTGTTAGGAGCTGAAAGGCTCTCCACATCCCCCCACAAGTCTAAGACATTCACCAGAGTGAAAAGTGACTTCTGGGTAGCCTTACTTCCTCTTTCTAACAATGCTCAAGCAGGATAAAACACTACCACTTTTAATTTCTATATTGTTTTTCTTTAAAAAGGCGGAGTTTTCTTCTCTTGATGCTTACTTGGCTTTATAACAGAGCAAAAGACAGATTTAATATTTCCCATTTTATTTGTTAACTAAAGCTTAGAGAAGAAGGTAAGATTAGAATCCAAGTGTCCTGGGTCCTTAGCAATCCTTTGTAATATTTATATCTGCCTAGTTAGACTGTAGAGAGTTGGGAAGAAAATAAACAATTGGGAGATAGCTGCTTTAGCGGGAATCAAAGTTGTTCTACCTTGACCTGGGATGGCAAGGCGACTCAAATCTACCAAACTCTCTCCCTTTCCGGGATGAGGAAGTTCTGATCAGTCAATATTATCTGTTGTTTCTGGCCTTAGCCCTGTACACATATGATGTGGAAAAGACCCATAAACCGTAGGAAATTTGTCATTTAAAGCAAGCCTTCCAACTTCCTCCCCTTTGTGGTCTCAGTGCAACCATCCCTAGCTTTTATAAAAGAATAAATAAGAGAAAATCTCTGTCACCGTGCAATAAAACTTCCTAGGAAGCGGATATCTGTTTACGCAAACTTAAACACTGGGTTGGCCAAAAAGTTCGTTCGGTCTTTTCCATAAAATGGCTCCAGTAGCGCTTAGTTGTCTTTAACTTCATTCGAAACAGATTGTATTGTGACAGCTATCATATCAGCATGCATTTAAAAAAACTTATCAAAATTGGGTGAATTTTTGTGTAGCCATTTTAATATTGAAGATGAAAGAAAAAGGCAACATTTTCGGCATATTATGCTTTATTATTTCAAGAAAGGTAAAAACGCAACTGAAACGCAAAAAAAGACTTGTGCAATGTATGGAGAAGGTGCTGTGACTGATCAAACGTGTCAAAAGTGGTTTGCTGGACTTCTCTGGTAGAGCGGTGGTTAAGAATCCGCCTGCCAATGCAGGGGACACGGGTTTGAGCCCTGGTCCAGGAAGATCCCACATACCGTGGAGTAACTGAGCCCGTGCACCAAAACTACTGAGCCTGCACTCTAGAGCCCGAGAGCCACAACTACTGAGCCCGCCCGCCTAGAGCTCGTGCTCTGCAACAAGAAGCCACCGCAATGAGAAGCCTGCGTACTGCAACGAAGAGTAGCCCCTGCTCGCCACAACTAGAGAAAGGCCGCGCACAGCAAGGAAGTCCCAACACAGCCAAAGAAAGCAATCAATCAATCAATAAATTAAAAAAAAAAAATAAAGTGGTTTGCAAACCACTTTCTTTCGTGTTGGAGATTTCTCGCTAGATGATGCTCCACAGTCAGGTAGACGAGTTGAAGTTGATAGAAATCAAATAGAGACGTCAACTGAAAACAGTCAATGTTATACCATGTGGGAGATAGCTGACATACTCAAAATATCCAAATCAAGTGTTGAAAATTATTTGCACCAGCCTGGTTATGTTAATCGCTTTGATGTTTGGGTTCCACATAAGTTAAGCGAAAGAAACCTTCTTGACTGCACTTCCGCATGCGATCCTCTACTTAAACATAACAAAAACGTTCCGTTTTTAAAACAAATTGTAGTAGGTGATGAAAAGTGGATACTGTACAATAATGTGGAACAGAAGAGATCGTGGGGCAAGCGAAATGAACCACCACCAGCCACACCAAAGGCTGGTCTTCATCCAAAGAAGGTGATGTTGTGTATAAGGTGGGATTGGAAGGGAGTCCTCTAACATGAGCTCCTTCCGGAAAACAAAACAATTAATTCCAACAAGTACTGCTCCCAATTAGACCAACTAAAAGCAGCACTCGACGAAAAGCGACCAGAATTAGTCAACAGAAAACGCATAATCTTCCATCAGGATAATGCAAGACCACATGTTTCTTTGATGACCAGGCAAAACTGTTACAGCTTGGCTGGGAAGTTCTGATTCGTCTGCCGTATTCATCAGACATTGCACCTTCGGATTTCCATTTATTTTGGTCTTTACAAAATTCTCTTAATGGAAAAAATTTCAATTCCCTGGAAGCCTGTAAAAGGCACCTGGAACAGTTCTTTGCTCAAAAAGATAAAAAGTTTTGGGAAGATGGAATTATGAAGTTGCCTGAAAAATAGCAGAAGGTGGGACTTCCCCTGGTGGTCCAGTAGTTACGAATTCACCTTCCAATGCAGGGGACGCGGATTCGATCCCTGGTCGGGGAACTAAGATCCCACATGCCATAGGGCAACTAAGCCCGTGTGCCACAACTACTGAGCCTGCGCGCTCTGGAGACCAAGCCCCACAACTAGAGGGAAGCCCGCGTGCCACAACAAAAGATCCCGCATACCACAACGAAGATCCTGCGTGCTCAACTAAGACCCGACGCAGCCAAATAAGTAATAAATTTAAAAAAAAAAAGAATATAAACTCTACTGGAGCAAAGAATTTTAAAAAATGGCATAAGGCTTTGCTGTATAGCAAAAATTAATACATTTGTAAATCAATTGTACTTCAATAAAATAAAATTTAAAAAAAGAAAAGGAAGAAAAAAAAAAAAAAAGAAAAAAAAAATGGCATAAGGTAGTGGAACAAAACGGTGAATATGTTGTTCAATAAAGTTCTTGGTGAAAATGAAAAATGTGTGTTTTATTTTTACTTAAAAACCAAAGGAACTTTTTGGCCAACCAGTACATGCATTAAAGCAAAGGCTTGGGACTTCCCTGGTGGCGCAGTGGTTAAGAATCTGCCTGCCAATGCAGGGGACACGAGTTCGATCCCTGGTCCAGGAAGATCCCACATGCTGCAGAGCAACTAAGCCCCTGCACCACAACTACTGAGCCTGCGCTCTGGAGCCCGCGAGCCACAACTACTGAAGCCCGTGCGCCTAGAGCCCGTGCTCCGCAACAAAAGAAGCCACTGCAATGAGAAGCCCAGGCACTGCAACGAAGAGTAGCCCCCACTCGCCGCAACTAGAGAAAGCCCGCGCGCAGCAACGAAGACCCAATGCAGCCAAAAATAAATAAATAAATAAATTTTTTTTAAAAAAGCAAAGGCTTTTAATCAACACATTTCTTTCTAACTCCTGAAAACAAAAAGCTATTCTTAAAAATCTACAAAAACCATAAAGTACACTAAAACAAGCTGTGGCTAAGTAGAAAATCTCCTCTTTTTAAGGCTGTTTCATTGGAATATATTAATTTTGAACTCTGATTTTTAAAAATCTCATGAAAGTATCTGCTTCAGTGCTGGATGTAAGTAACTGATACTGACAAAAGAGGAAAAAGGGGTGATCAGGTATCTAGACTTAGTGGGATTATGCTTAATGGGATTTGTCCTGTCTGCTTGTTAGAAACAGTCCCAATTAGTGGGATTGCCCCTTGTCTTCAAGATCTTCTTCTCCAGGCAAACAGTTGCAATCTGACAGCTTTTGGGAGCTTCAGTTTCTTAGTATTAGGATAAAATATCCTCAAACAAAACTTAATATTAGTCACTGGCACTTACCAAAGGAATGATCGATCACTTCAAATAAGGCAAAGTAATTCACTGTCGTACTGTCCATGCCAACCTTTGCTGCAATAGCCTAAAGTGTAAACAGGATAGATTAGTTTCAGGAAAACAAAATCAGACAGTGCTGTGGGAAAAGACAGGTATATGCATGAGGAGTGGGGAGAAGAGAAGGGTTTTGCCATCTTGGTTTCATATAAACTAAATTCATGGTCCATAGCTACTCTTTTTTGTATGTATGCATACATATGCATGAAATAAAAGAGAAAAATACCTGTATTTGATCCAAACAGCTATGATCTCTAAATATGAGTTTCTCCCCTCCAATTAAAGCTGATAACAGTCTCTCCTTAAATATCAGCTTTGCTCTCTGAAATAGGACTTCGTATCATGAGGATCTTTTTGAATAGCACTTACAAAAAATGTGCTACATAGGACAGATTTTAAGAAGAAAATAAATTCTTAAATATCTAGTCTCACACATTCAGCCTACATTTAATATAGGCTGTTAACATACAAGATCTATATCTTTGGTTCTTGAGCTTAAAACATTGTTTATCAATTTTGCTCATACTTCACGAATTATTCTTGTTTACTTTTCAGATGATCCATGTCTCATGCTGGGGACCTCCATATCCTAAGAATTATCATCATCCTTATCCACGTGAAAATAGCAAAATGTTGGGACAACAGAGACATTTTAAACAAGTATCAGTCCTTCTCTCTAGGAACTAAGGTCCCAACATGATAAATAAAAAGAAATTGAAAGACTCCACATGCAAATAAAGGAGAACTGAAATTACATACAAATAACAACAAGAAAACACAAAGCAAAAAACACAAACTAGTAGTACCAAAATTCCTTTTCAAGATCAATCCCAAAATGTATAAATAAGGTGTTAATTAAACAAGAGAAAATTATTGAGTATTAGTGTCTCAGTAAACCAAATATGATTATATCCTTCTTCCCGTATCTACTCACATATCAGACCTAGGTTCATCCCTGATGTGAGGCAGAAACTGGAGACTGTAAGTGTTCTAAGCTACCATTCTATACTGCACTAGATAGAAACTGAAATCTTCTCAAGGTTTGGAAAATGGCTTATAGCTAGAAGTCTCAGTAACAGGGTGAGGAGAGAAGTGAAAAAAAAAATTAGGCCTTGCTAGAGAAGTATTGAAAATGAAACAAAACATCAATAAGCTATACAAAATTAATGTTTTCCTTGCAATCAATCCACCATTTTATAATTTCTGAAATACCTCAGATCCTGTACATATCCTTTGCCATGGTATACAGCAAATATTTGGGGGGTAAATTTTTTGTTTGCCACAAAGGAGAAATAAGTACTAATACCAGAAACCCACTAGTCTCCCTGAAAATCTTGATCAAATCAGGATTAAAGACCAATGAAAAGGCCTAAAAGAAACAATTATACCCAGCACCTGGATCATGATCTTTAAATACCATTCCTCACTGAAAGGAAAGACTCCTTGGGGAAATGACTGATTCAAGAGCTAGTGTAGCAAATATACAAAGATGAGCCCAGAGCATCTTGTTGTACCAAAAAGCAAGGATGCTATCATAAACAAATGGGTTGCACCAAAAAAATACAGGAGCAGACGTGAAGGAGCTTCCACTGACCAAAGACAGAACAATGTGAGCACCAAAAAGAATATATGTTCTTGATTAATCATATTGAGTATCTAAAAACCCACATGATACTAAAAAAATAATTATCTCATTGGACATCACTGGAATCAGCTAGGGCACTGATCCTTTATGCCAAAAATTGGCAATAAAAGGGAAGAATTAAATATTTATCCCCCTTTTCCTATAAACTGTATTTCAGGATACTAATAGCCTTAGTTGATAAGGGAAAGTTCTTTACAGAAGAATTCTAGTTAATAAATGTGAAGAAATGAGAAAATTGGAAAATCAGCATTTTGCAACCCTTAATGAAATCACTGGTTAAGACAGTAATCATCAGTGATACACTTATTGGATAAAAGATCAGTGAAGAACTTAACAATGGAGACATCAGGTTATTACCACGTAAACCTACTGATTAATCGCTAAAAGTGGATAACCAGATATTGTGTTCCTCCCGTTGAGAAGCAATATGACGTATATAGCACCGATTATGAAGTATTCTCATCAAAAAGCTGAACCTGAATCTAATCAAGCCTCTAGAGAAAAATTCCATTTATAGAAAATATAAGTAGACAGAAAGACATATTAAAGGACACAAATAGACAAAAGAAGCAAACAAATAAATTCAGAATGTGGGACATTTCACAGGACACAGACCCAATTTCTGCAATAAAACAATAACATAGGGGAAAAAAGTTGGGGAAGGGAAGGGAAGAGAGACTGCCCTATATTAAAACAAACATAAAAACCAAATGTTTTTTAAGGACATAAGGACCTTGTTTAGATCCAGATTATAACAAACCAACTGTTAAAAATCATTTTTAGACAATTGGGAAAACTTGACTATGGATTTATTATTAGTTAATACCATGGAAGTAGTTAATTTTTTAGGTTTGATAATGGCTTTGTGATTATGTAAGAGGAACATCCACATTTTTTAGAGATGTATACTGAAATATACACAGGTCGAAACACATGGAATTTGCTTTAAAATATTTAAACAAAGGAAAAGGAAAAAAGGATATATAACACAAATGTGGCAAAATCTTGAGGATTATTAAATATGAATGATGAGTACATGAAGCTTCACTGTACTATTCTATTTTCACATACATTAGAAAGTCTTTTACAATTAAAAAGATGGGGTGCTAATCACAACCATTACAACCTGGGATATTTATTGTATCTTTCTTTCAAGGAGGACAAAGTACTTCCACGTTAATAATCATAACATCAACAGCAGCAGCTAACATTTAATAAATTTATTACATGCCAGATACTCCAAGCTCCTCATATGTATTAACTCATTTAATCTATCTTTCTTAGTTTTAAACCAACCAATGTCAAGCCTACTTGTTCAAGTTTAATTTACCTGATATACTTGGTCTGTAGTACTGTTCTTTTTAACCCTGACTGTAACTGTTGTTCCATCTGGTAATGCTACTCTCAGCTCTACGTCAGACACACCATTGTAGTTCTGGGGAAAAGGCAGAAAAAGAATTAATTTAAAAAAAAAAACGAATTTATGACCCAGCATATCCTCATTCTCCTTGCAACATGCTAGCTAAACAACCTAAACTTGTGATAGAAAGAAAGTGAGTTCCAATGAAAAGGGGAAAAAAGACGTAAGTCAATACATTGCAAGTCATAAAGCTGACTTTAGGCTGCAGCAGAAGTTAACCTTTAAGATGAACAGGGAGGAAAGAAATATGTTGAACCCAACGTGTTCATATCTCAAAACAGAAAACTTGTGTGAATCAGTCTAGGTCAAACACAGATAAGATTTCTGGCTTACTTTCAAACATTCAGAACTCACAAATGAGAAAAGAAAACAACCAAAAGCAGTAGTTTCAACAAATATTCTCTGGTTTTAAATGGTTAGGCATGCTAGATTGGCTCAAGAGGTATCCTAAGTTCCGTTCTGAACCCTGAAATAATCATGACACCTTTGAAAGGAAAAATTGATGAAACTCAGGAATCTGAGTTAGTCTGATGTCCAATTTTCTTCTAGCAAAGAGTAAACAATTCTTATCCTCCTTAATTCAAAAGAAGTCCTTCTCTCTTACTGCTTTTGAAAATTAACACATTCCTCTAACAAATTTGTGACCTTGTAATTTTTATTACAGAGAAACAACTATTTAGAAACAAGTCCATCTTCATTTACCACTTTAAAAAAACTACTATTCATTGCCTAAAACCATCCTAAGCATTACTTTGTTATAAAAGCCCTTGTCTGCAAGAAACTTATAATCTAGTTGGGGAAATAAAACATATACATATAAAATAATTAGTGGATGACACACTAATACGGCAGCATTACATAGTCATTCTTCTATTCAATTAATATTTATTAAGCACCTACAAAATGCTTGACATTGTGGTAAGGCACTGGGAATATAAAGATGATCAAGATTTAGCTCTTGTTCTGAAGATCTAATGTACAGTGTGGTGATCATAGTTAACAATACTATATTCCATATTTGAAATTTGCTAAGGGGGTAGATCTTAAGTGAAGAAAGGAAGGAAGGAAAGAAGAGAAAAGGGAGGAGGAAATGGTAATGAGGTGATGGATAGGTTAATTAACTTGATTATGGTGATCATTTTACAATGTATACAGATATCAAAACATCAAGTTGTACACCTTAATATATACAATTCCTATTTGACAATTATACTCAAAAAGCTGAAAAAAAAAAAAAAAGATTTAGCTCTTACCTACAGGTAGCTCATGATCTAGTAAAGTAAAATTATAAAGTGATCATCTGACTATATGTATAAAAAATTAGAGACTGAGATAGCAACAAGGTGATAATTAAGTGTACTGACTGCAGAAGTTCTTGGTGGAATGAAAAATCAATGACTTGAATATCAGGGAAGGCTTCAAAGAGAAGGTGGACCTAGCACTAGGTCTTGAAGGATAAGCAGGACACATAACAAAAGGAAGTCAAAAAAACAGTCATTTAGAGAATTTATGGCAATTCAATCCATCATCGATATCTTTATTTTCCCCCACAAGGAGCCAAGAGGTAAATAGTCACTATAGTGGGTATTCACCTACCTCATCCGATTCTGATAGGAATTCCTGCATGATGTCACTCTCACCAATGACTCGTATTGAGCACACTACAGAAAACAAAGACAGAATCTGGCATGAGGCCCTAAAATCAAGAATATAAAGTCAAAACATATCAAGGTTTAAGTATAAATCATCATTAGCAGGCAGTGCTGAGGTAGTATGCCATCCCTGACACATGATATTTTACGGCACAACAAACATTTATATAAATAGGAACCAGAACAGAGGAATAACAGGATGTACAAAGATGTAGCTTACTAAAAATATTAAACATAGACAAAGGAAGTTACCTGTAAAAGAGAAATAAAAGTTCAGTAAATCTAACTTTGCTGTCTTGTGTTAACTATTAATAAGCTAGACAATAATAGAGCAAGGGTAAGGTCAATTAGGAATAAACACAAAATTAAAATACAAAGAAAAATATCTATTTGGCCTAGGAGCAGGCCAGTAAGAGAATCATAAGCATTTAAAGCCACTTTGGAAAAAACTGGGTAGGTAATCACGTATTAAGCTGAGCACATCTTCTCATCTTCTCACCTCACTAACTTTAACTTCAAAACAACTACAACTAAAAAAAGAGAGAGAGAGAAAGGGAGAAGGAAGGAAAGGAAAACAGGCAGGTAGGTAGGTAATAATCTAAATCTAAGAGAGTTAATTTCCTAACATTCTCATGAGGATAATAAATTACACTGCTGATTTTACTTCATTTTATTAAAAAAAAAAATTGTACTCTTTCTCATTTCCCAAAGGCTGTGTTAGGAGGCCATTGTTAGAGAAAAGCTAAAAATAGATGAAGTTTAACTACCTTCTATGGGGGAAATGGTTTTTCTTCAGGGATAAAGCTCTCTACCAAAGTTTTAAAAAAATTCAACTAGGTCAATTAGTTCTTCTACAAGGACACAGAATTATTAAATACCACATAAGACCATTATTCTGTTAAATTAGTATTTTAAAGAAAAGCCTATTGCATGCCTAGCAAATTATGTAACTCTATAATGTAGCAAAACAAGGTCTCTTCTCTGAGCCACAAACTGAACCATCTTATTCAGGAGATCTGTGTCATTTCTCCCTCCCTTTCTAGACAAATGTTTCAGCATCCACATCCAAAGACTCCTAATGTATTGTTTGGAGGTCCTGAGATAACAAGTAAGTTTTAATATTTCTACCTATAACCTACTTAGAATAAGAGGACGTTAGCTTACCTACAACTCATCAAACCTATCCATGGACACGTGTAAGAGGAATAAGGAATTTTCAAGTAGGACATGCCAGTGAACCAAGAATCACTTTCATAAAAATGTCTTAAATACTGCCCATCTAGTTCCCAAATCAATTTAGCATGTTGTTGAGTCTGTATATGTTTGCTGTGTGCAAATAATATAACCCTATAAATAAAGGTCCTTAATGCATCAAAAAAATAATTATGTATTTTTCTGTTGTTGTTAAGTGTTTGGCGAGTCAATAAAATAGGCTATTAATTGCTGTACTGAACATTTCACTCTTGGCTTCAAAGCTCAGATCATTCAACACTTAAGTCAAAAACCTGATTTACTTTCACTGTTGAGTTTCAGGAAACTTAGCTATGCAGTTTAGGAGCTGCAATATATACCTAGACCCTATGTTTACTCAAGATAGTAGAGTTTAATAGGCTGGCTTACCTTTTTCTAGATATTCTTCCAACCCCCGACGTCGGGCATCTAATTGCTGTTCTGATAAAGAGAATGGCCACTTCCCTGGAAGTCGGGGAAATGTAAAGTTGGCAAACTCTCTCTTCAGGTTCTGGTGTAGGATGGCAAATTCCCGGTACCGCTTAGAACACAACTGCCTCCCTGCCATGTAAACATTGTATACCTGGTGAGGGTGAAGAACAAAAAAAAGCCTACTTACTACAAATTAAATCACAGAATCACCTACAGTCAGGCTCAGATTGATACTGGTTAGGTATATTCTGCTACACACTTAACAGAGAATATATGTTCAAGGTCACTGTAAAACAAGATTTACTTTTAATAAACATGCCAGAAATTATATGTACAAAAGAGGGCTACTGCCTTCAGGGAGCCCATGATCTTACTTTTGCTATTACAGTTACCTCCAACACACTGTTTTAAATATCTTCAGAGGCAATTATCAGCTTTTAAGGGTAGATTTTATTTTCAGAAAGTTAAAAATCATTCAAAGCCAATGTGGTAAGTATAGTGAATGAACAAGCAAGCAAATTTGGAGAGAGATGTAAAAAGTTAGAATTGATTATAAAGCAATGTGACTGATATTTGTGTGTGAACCACACTTCCAAAGAAAAGATCTAAAAATGATGTAAGCAACAGTGACATTTTTGTTACCAAATATATCATTTTTGCAAAAGCTCCTTTCCTGAAGTCAGATATCCCTAGTTTTGTTCTTCTCCCTTCCATCATTAAAACAGGGTTAACAAAAAGTTGAAGAATAAATGTACTCTAAGGACCTCCTCATATAAACAGTTAATAATCCTCATAAAGAAATAGGTAGAGGGACTTCCCTGGTGGTCCAGTGGGTAAGACTCCGAGCTCCCAACGCAGGGGCCCTGGATTCAATCCCTGGTCGGGGAACTAGATCCTGCATACATGCCACAACTAAGAGTTCGCATGCCGCGACTAAGAGTCCGCATGCCACAACTAAGGAGTCTGCACGCCACAACTAAGAAGCCCACCTGCCGCAACTATGAGCCCGCATGCCGCAACTAAAAGATCCCGCATGCCACAACTTAAAGATCCCACATGCCACAACTAAGACCCAGCACAGCCTAAATAAATAAATAAATATTTAAAAAATAAAAAAGAAATAGGTAGAGATTTCTGTCTACTGTTCACAGATGCATGCCAAGCTTCTAGAACAGGGCCTGGCACACAGTAGGCACTCGGTAAATATTTGATGAAGAAATGAATGTATGTATGTGTAATTCTTAAATATGTGTCCTCATAAAGGAAAGTGGTGGGATGCATAATCCAAAAACATCAAATAATCTAAGTTACTTTGTATTCTCAGAACATATCAAATTATGCAGAGATGGGAAAATTAGCCCCAAATCACATTTACTGGCTTAGCAAAAATCATTCAAAAATTTAAATGTGCACAAAATAGGTCATCTACTCATGTAATCAAGACTTAGTCACTGAGCATAGAGAACAGACTGGTGGTTGCCAAGGGGGAGGGGGTTGGGGGAGGGATAGAGTGGGAGGTGGGGGTTAGCAGATGTAAGCTTTTATACACAGAATGGATAAATAACAAGGTCCTACTGTACAGCACAGAGAACTATATTCAATATCCTATGATAAACCATAATGGAAAAGAATACAAAAAAATGTATATTTATGTATAACTGAATCACTTTGCTGTACAGCAGTAATTAACACAATACTGTAAATCAACGATACTTCAATTTAATAAATAAATCAATAAATAAAGACTTAGTCACTGAGAATGTATACACCAAAGCCCTTCCCTCAATCTCAGGAAGAATCTTTTCCATGCTCCTGTGATTTAGGAAGTATAAATTAAATGCAACAATAATTTAAAAACTCCTCTCTCACAACTCTCCTTCTATGATCCCTCCCCTACTTAAAAGCAAAGCCTCTAACCACTATCAAATAGTGTCCAGGGATGAGTATGATCCTGATCAATGAGTTTTTTCTTATAATTATCGCTCAAATTTATAACTGATTGTAATGAATCACACATATTACCAAGTATTCCTTCTTAAGTACAAAAGCATTAAAACGAAAACAGTCTTCCCCTCAGACAAGACCACACATTCTCTTAAGGGCAGGCAGTCTCAAGAAAGTCTTATTCAGTCAACCTGGTCTTATATACTTACTTCTCAAACTAAACTTCCCAAATTTCTCAATAACATCATCATTCCTTTGCTTAAAAAGCAAGTCCACAACCCAACTGGTGTTAAAAATCAGTCTGACTTCCTCACACAAGGAAGGAAGGAAGGGAGGTAAAGCTAGCTTAGTGGCATTGGTGAATTAGGTATTCCCCAATGTCTTTTTCCAGGGAAGAGTAGACTAGGGCTTTGATAACACACAGAAAGACTATGACTGGATTTCCTCAATGATGATGACTTGAGTAATCGCAAGTCTAGAAAAACATTTCCTAGGGTAGAAAGAACCCTACAACTTGAGAGGCCTTTGTGACAATTTCAATCCTAAAATTTCAGTTTCTTATAAGGTGAGAAGAGTAACATCAAATAGCCTCTCACCACCAACCTCTTCCTACTTAAATGTGAAGTCAAAGGGAACAGAACTATAAATAGGATGCCTGACAGTTCAGTAATACTTTAATGCAGGTAGGAATGGCTTCCACAAGAGCCAAACCGTTTTTCTTTTTAAATAGACCTTTATTGGAGGATAATTGCTTCACAATACTGTGTTAGTTTCAGTTGTACAACAAAGTGAATCAGTCATATGCATACATATATCCCCATATCCCCTCCCTCTTGAGCCTCCCTCCCATCCTCCCTATCCCACCCCTCTAGGTCATCTCAAAGCACCAAGCTGATCTCCCTGTGCTATGTTGCTGCTTCCCATAACTATTTTACATTCGGTAGTGTATATATGTCGATGCTAATCTCACTTCACCCCAGCTTCCCCCTCCGCCCTGTGTCCTCAAGTCCATTCTCTATGTCTATATCTTTATTCCCGCCCTGCCACTAGGTTCATCAGTACCATTCTTTTTTTTTTTTTTTTAAATTCCATATATATATGTGTTAGCATACAGTATTTGTTTTTCTCTTTCTGACTTACTTCACTCTGTATGAGACTCTAGGTCCATCCACCTCACTAAAAATAACTCAATTTCATTTCTTTTTAAGGCTGAGTAATATTCCATTGTATATATGTGCCACATCTTTTTTTTTTTTAACATCTTTATTGGAGTATAATTGCTTTACAATGGTGTGTTAGTTTCTGCTTTATAACAAAGTGAATCAGTTATACATATACATATGTTCCCATATCTCTTCCCTCTTGCATCTCCCTCCCTCCCACCCTCCCTATCCCACACCTCTAGGTGGTCACAAAGCACAGAGCTGATCTCCCTGTGCTATGCGGTTGCTTCCCACTAGCTATCTATTTTATGTTTGGTAGTGTATTTATGTCCATGCCGCTCTCTCTCTTTGTCACATCTTTCCCTTCCCCTTCCCCATATCCTCAAGTCCATTCTCTAGTAGGTCTGTGTCTTTATCCCCGTCTTGCCACTAGGTTCTTCATGACCTTTTTTTTTTTTTTCCTTAGATTCCATGTATATGTGTTAGCATACTGTATTTGTTTTTCTCTTTCTGACTTACTTCACTCTGTATGACAGACTCTAACTCCATCCACCTCACTACAAATAACTCCATTTCGTTTCTTTTTATGGCTGAGTAATATTCCATTGTATATATGTGCCACATCTTCTTTAACCATTCATCTGTCAATGGACGTTTAGGTTGCTTCCATGTCCTGGCTATTGTAAATAGTGCTGCAATGAACATTGTGGTACATGTCTCTTTTTGAATTACGGTTTTCTCAGGCTAAAACACTGATGAAAGAAATCAAAGATGACATAAACAGATGGAGAAATATACCATGTTCTTGGATTGGAAGAATCAATATTGTGAAAATGACTGTACTACCCAAAGCAACCTACAGATTCAATGCAATCCCTATCAAACTACCAATGGCATTCTTCACAGAATTAGAACAAAAAACTTTACAATTCGTATGGAAACACAAACTGTTTTTAAATTAACTGTGCTTATTAGCAAATGAGAAACATACAAAAAGAGATCACAACAGAGACTGCTTTGTTCTTCACTTGTCCTTAAAATTAACCAAGATCCATTAGCATCCATTTCCCTGGTTTGGACACACTCATTTGCAAAGAAAATGACTGACTCCCTGCTGAATCAACTCATGAATATCCATGATCCATGAGAAACGACCATGGTCTCATTACAAATGAAAACTTCCGTCAAAAAATATATTCTCTGGACTTGAAGGAAGATTATCAGATAGGAACTAAAGATATACACAGGCGGACAGTGCTTCTAGGATCTTTCCACCTTAATGTAAACCCTCAGACTGGCTGGCTCATACATGGAATTTAGATGATGTTTGTCAAGCTTGCGATAGCACGCTGAATTTAATGATCACTGGTCACTGTCTTCTCCAACTGACCATATCCTACAAAACTTCAAAAGTTAGAATGTTCATACAGATGGCCAAGAGGCACATGAAAAGATGCTCAACATCACTAATTATTAGAGAAATGCAAATCAAAACTACAATGAGGTATCACCTCACGCCGGTCAGAATGGCTATCATCAAAAAATCTAGAAACAATAAATGCTGGAAAGGGTGTGGTGAAAAGGGAACCCTCCTGCACTGTTGGTGGGAATGTAAATTGATACAACCACTATGGAAAACAGTATGGAGGTTCCTTAAAAAACTAAAAATAGAACTACCATACGACCCAGCAATCCCACTACTGGGCATATACCCAGAGAAAACCATAATTCCAAAAGAGACATGCACCACAATGTTCATTGCAGCACTATTTACAATAGCCAGGACATGGAAGCAACCTAAATGCCCATCGACAGATGAATGGATAAAGAAGATGTGGCACATATATACAATGGAATATTACTCAACCATAAAAAGAAACGAAATGGAGTTATTTGTAGTGAGGTGGATGGACCCAGAGTCTGTCATACAGAGTGAAGTAAGTCAGAAAGAGAAAAACAAATACCGTATTCTAACACATATATATGGAATCTAAAAAAAAAAAAAAAAATGGTACTGATGAACCTAGTTGCAGGGCAGGAATAAAGATGTAGACATAGAGAATGGACTTGAGGACACAGGGTGGGAGGGGGAAGCTGGGGCAAAGTGAGATTAGCATCGACATATATACACTACCGAATGTAAAATAGTTATGGGAAGCAGCAGCATAACACAGGGAGATCAGCTCGGTGATTTGCCTAGAGCGGTGGGATAGGGAGGATGGAAGGAAGGCTCAAGAGGGAGGGGATACGGGGACATATGTATGCATATGGCTGATTCACTTTGGTGTACAACAGAAACTAACACAGTATTGTGAAGCAATTATACTCCAATAAAGATCTATTTAAAAAAAAGTTAGAATGTTCGGATTGCAAAGCCAGCTTCCAAGGGTAACAAGTTACAGCCCTCTTGAGATACTCTTTGCTGAGTTAGACCCCAATAAGGGAAAAGGAATGAATTACAAGTGGGGAAAGTGTACAACTTATCTGATCAGTGATCTAATTTTGTCTCTCTGGATTCTGCAAGTCAAAGTTTCAAACTTCAGCTTTGAAATAATTTCCAAATTTCTCAATATGTAAATGTTGAAAATCCATGCCATGCGATTTCTCTCTTTATCCTCATGAATTAATTCTATGGAATGAATGCCAGAAGACAGTAACTGATAAATTCTCACAATAGCACAAACCACTGAAGGGAAAGCAATTCTAGTAATACCTGGGCTCTGTATTCAATAGCAAAAACCAAAATTCCAGATATCAGAGATCTTTATTTTGTTGCTTCCTTAATCCCCACCTACAGATTTCTTAAGGCTTTTAAATGGTAACATCTCATTCTATGTAGGATCTGAATATTAAAATGTTCTCACTTTCTCAAACCTCTAGTAACCAACAGGAATTGTGCTACTGAACACACAGAAGAGACTCTCCTTATACAATGCAAAAGTGATTAGAAAAAAAGAATGATGACAATTTGGCCATGACAACATCACCCAAGTTCTGCTTCCAAATGTCAAATAGACCCTGATCTAGTCCATGCTATTGATCTGAATGAATCTTCAACGTACATTATGATCAACAAATTGTTTCCAATGCTACCTTGCCATTTAATCTTGTTTTTAGCTGAAAATTCATCTTCAAAAGGACAATTATTTGCTATTCATAAGCTGCTTATAATAGCAAAAGGAGATACAGCACTCTTAGATGATTTCTGGCTGAAATGTGTGAGATCCTTAACTAAGGGATTCCTCCCAAATACTTAAGTATTTAGGCCTCTTCTTGGAAAGAAAAAAAGCAAAAGGAAACAACATGATCCTAAAGAACTTAGGTTTAGTGTGTGTGTGTGTGTGTATGTGTTTTCCCTAATGTGGGTCATAAATGGTATCTATTTTCTTTATTTGGACCTCAGGTGTACAGAACTGGATTAATCACAATCCTTGGTTCATAACACAGTCTCATTTTGGCAAACTCTTTGTTTGGATATTTAATTTAGTTATTTTTATTTTACTTTTATTTTTTATTTTTTCGGCCATGCCACACATCATGTGAGATCTTAGTTCCCCAACCAGGGATTGAACCTGTGCCACCTGCAGTGGAAGCGTGGAGTCTTAACCACTGGACCACCACGGAAGTCCCAATTTAGTTATTTTTAACATTGTGAAAAGCAAACTAAAAGCTAAGACCTTCACAAAAACTTATTTCTAACCATATAGTCTCTGCCTCCTTCACCCTATCTCCCTGTTTCTCTAACTCCCAAAATTATTATGCTCAACCATGTTTCATTATTCCCTTGTTTTTATAGTTTTTTCATTATTCCCTTGTTTTTCCCTTGTTTTTATAGTTTTTTCCTGCATTTATATGTAATCCTTATATTTTTATTTTTTATTTTAATTTTTGAAGGGTATTTTAGTGAAAAGGCTATCATGCAGAATGAGACCTTTTGGGACTTATTTTTTCACTTAGTCTCATCCACAACGTTATATATCTTTGTGGTTTATTCTGTTTTATATAACACTTCGTTGTTTCACTTTTCAAAAATCTGTTCTGTTGATGGGTATTCAGGTTGTTTCTGGGTTTTTACTACTTCTTAGTTTTGGTTATTATGAACAATGCTGCTATGAACATTTGTGCATATGTCCCCTGTAGTACATATATAAGAGATTCTCCTGGGTATACCCTACAAGAGGAACTGCAGAGTTATAAGGTATGTGAATATTCAACTTAAGGAGGTAATGCCAAACTGTAACCTAAAGTAGTTACATCAATTTATACTCCTTTCAGTAATAATATAAAAAGATCCTCTTGGGGCTTCCCTGGTGGCGCAGTGGTTGAGAATCTGCCTGCCAATGCAGGGGACACGGGTTCGAGCCCTGGTCTGGGAAGATCCCACGTGCCGCAGAGCAGCTGGGCCCGTGAGCCACAATTACTGAGTCTGTGCGTCTGGAGCCTGTGCTCCACAACAAGAGAGGCCGCGATAGTGAGAGGCCCGCGCACCACGATGAAGAGTGGCCCCCGCTTGCCACAACTAGAGAAAGCCCTCGCACAGAAACGAAGACCCAACACAGCCATAAATAAATAAATAAACAAATACTTTAAAAAAAAAAAAAAAGATCCTCTTAATTTTTGCCAGTGGAATGCGTATGAAAAGATTTCTCACTGTGGTCCTAATTTACATTTCCATGATTACTAATGATGCTGATCATCACCTCTCCATATATTTATTGGCCAGCTGCCCGGGGATCCAGCCCCACCTACCAGTGGGCCAACATCAACTCTGGGAAACCCTGGGCCCCACAGCCAGCCAAGTCAGGAACTGGCCCCACTCACCAGCAGGCTGACACCAGCCCCAGAACCTTCCCTGGACATGGACCCACCCACCAGTCACTGGCAGCTTCTGCACTAGGCAAGGCCTGGCAACCAACCTGATCAGGGACCATCCATGCTTACCAATGCGCCCACAGTAGTCAGCCTGACACAACAGAAGGGCCCATGCAGCCCCCATAGATGGCACCCCTAAAGCATATAGGTCTGGTGACCAGAGGGGAGTATGCTGCTGGCCCATAGGCATTTCCTACATAAGGCCACTTCTCCATGATCAGGAAACATACCAACCTACCAAATACATAGAAATAAGAACACAGAATTAGGCAAAATGAGGCGATAGAGGAATATGTTCCAAACAAAGAAACAAGACAAAACCCCAGAAGAAGAACTAAGTGAAATGGAGACAAGCAATTTATGCAATAGAGTTTAAGGTAATGATCATAAAAATGTTCAAAGAACTTTAGAGAAGACTGGATGAACACAGTGAGAAGTTAGAAGTTTCTAACAAACAGTTAGAAAATATAAAGAACCAAACAGAGATGAAAAATACAATAACTAAAATAAAAAATACACTAGAAGGATTCAACAGGAGATTAGATGATACAGAGGAATGGATCAGAAAACTGGAAGACAGAGTGGAGGAAATCACTCAAGCTGAACAGAAAAAAGGACAAATAATTTTTAAAAATGAGGACAGTTTAAGACACCTCTAGGACAACATCAAGCTTATAACATTCACATAACAGGGGTCCCAGAAGGAGAAGAGAGAGAAAAAAGGTGCAGAGAACATATTTGAAGACCTATTAATAGCTAAAAATTTCCCTAACTTGGGAAAGAAAGCAGACATCCAGATCCAGGAAGCACAGAGAGTCCCAAACAAGATCAACCCAAAGAGGACCACAACAAGACACATTGTAATTAAAATAGCAAAAATTAAAGATAAAGAGAGAATATTAAAAGCAGCAAGGGAAAAGCAACTAGTTATGCACAAGGGAATTCCCATAAGGCTATCAGTTGACTTTTCAGCAGAAACTCTGCAGGCCAGAAGGGAGTAGCACAATATATTTACAGTGATGAAAAGAAAAAACCTACAACCAAGAATACTCTACCTGGCAAATTATTCAATAATTTGAATAATTATTCAAATCATTAAGATTTGAAGGAGAAATCAAAAGTTTTACACAAAGGCAAAAGCTGAAAGAGTTTAGCGCCATGAAACCAACTTTACAAGAAATGTTAAAGGGCTGTCTCTATGCAGAAAAGACCACAACTAGAAAGAAGAAATTATGAAAGGAAAAATCTCGTTGGTAAAGGCAAACATACAGTGAAGGTAGTTGATCAGCCACTTATAAAGCTAGTAGGAAGGTTAAAAGACAAAAGTATCGAAATCATCAATATCACAATAAGCAGTTAAGGGATACACACACCAAAAAAGGATGTACAATATGATGTTAAAAACAGTAAATGTGGCGAGGAGTAAAAATGCAGGATTGTTAAAATGCATTCGAAATTAAGAGATCAGCAACTTAAAATAATCATATAAATAGATGGACAGATAGATAGATTGCTATATATAAACTTCACGGTAATCACAAACCAAAAGTCTATAAAAGATATACACACAAAGAAGAGAAAGGAATCCAAACATAACACTAAAAATATGGAAAGAGAGCAAAAAAAGAAGAAAAGAACAATAAGAGCCATAAAAACAACCACAAAACAATTAATAAAATGGCAATAAGTACAAACCTATCAATAATTACTTCAAATGTAAATGGGCTAAATGCTCCAATCAAAAGACATACAGTTGCTGAATGGATACAAAAACAAGAACCACATATACGCTGCTTAAAAGAGACTTACTTCAGATCTAAAGACACACACAGGCAGAAGTGAGGGAATAGAAAAAGGTACTCCATGCAAATGAAAATGTAAAGAAAGCCAGGATAGCAAATATATCAGACCAAAAAGACTTTAAAACAAAGTCTGTAATAAGAGATAAAGAAGGACATTACATAACGATCAATGAATCAGTCCAAGAAGAAGATATAACAAGTGTAAATATATATGCACCCAACATAGGAGCACTGAATACATAAAGCAAATATTAATAGACACAAAGAGGGAAAAACTGACAGTAACACAATGATAGTAGGGGACTTTAACACCCCACTTACATCAATGGACAGATGATCCAAACAGAAGATCAATAATGGAACACTAGCCTTAAATAACACATTAAACCAGATAGACCTAACAGATTTATATAGAACATTCCATCCAAAAGCAGCAAATTGCTCATTCTTTTCAAGTGCACGTGGAACATTCTCCAGAATAGATCACATGCTAGGTCACAAAACAAGTCTCAGTAAATTTAAAATTGAAACCATATCAAGCATCTTTTCTGACCACAATGCTATGAGACTAGAAACGAACTACAAGAAAAAACTGCAAAAAACACAAACACATGGAGGCTAAACAATGTGCTACTCAACAACCAATGGGTCACTGAAGAAATCAAAGAAATTTAAAAATACCTGGAGACAAATGAAAACGAAAACACAACGATCCAAAATCTATGTAATGCAGGAAAAGCAGTTCTAAGAGAGACGTTTATAGGGATACAAGCCTACCACAGGAAACAAGAAAAATCTCAAATAAACAAGCTAATTTTACACCTACAGTAACTAGAAAAAGAACAAACAAAACCCAAAGTTAGTAGAAGGAAAGAAATCATAAAGATAAGAGCAGAAATAAACGAAATAGAGACTAAATAACAACAATGACAACAACAAAACAATAGAAAAGATTGATGAAACTAAGAGCTGGTTCTTTGGTGTGACAGTTTTAAAGTACTGAAAGAAAAATCATCCCAGAATTTTATGCCCTGTAAAAATATCTTTCAAACATAAGGGTGGACCAGAGGGCAGACAGCAGAAGCAAGAAGAACTACAATCCTGCAGCCTATGGAACAAAAACCACATTCACAGAAAGATAGACAAGATGAAAAGCCAGAGGGCTATGTACCAGATGAAGGAACAAGATAAAACCCCAGAAAAAACAACTAAATGAAGTGGAGATAGGCAACCTTCCAGAAAAAGAATTCAGAATAATGATAGTGAAAATAAACCAGGACCTCAGAAAAAGAATGGAAGCAAAGATAGAGAAGATGCAAGAAATGTTTAACAAAGACCTAGAAGAATTAAAGAATAAACAAACAGAGATGAACAATACAATAACTGAAATGAAAACTACACTAGAAGGAATCAATAGCAGAATAACTGAGGCAGAAGAACGGATAAGTGACCTGGAAGACAGAATGGTGGAATTCACTGCTGAGGAACAGAATAAAGAAAAAAGAATGAAAAGAAATGACAGCCTAAGAGACCTCTGGGACAACATTAAACGCAACAACATCCGCATCCGTCCCAGAAGGAGAAGAGAGAGAGAAAGGACCAGAGAAAATATATAAAGGATTATAATCGAAAACTTCCCTAACATGGGAAAGGAAATAGCCACCCAAGTCCAGGAAGCGCAGAGTCCCATACAGGATAAACCCAAGGAGAAACACGCCTAGACACATAGTAATCAAACTGGCAAAAATTAAAGACAAAGAAAAATTACTGAAAGCAGCAAGGGAAGAACGACAAATAACATACAAGGGAACTCCCATAAGGTTAACAGCTGATTTCTCAGCAGAAACTCTACAAGCCAGAAGGGAGTGACATGATATACTTAAAGTGATGAAAGGGAAGAACCTACAACAAAGATTACTCTACCCGGCAAGGATCTCATTCAGATTCAATGGAGAAATCAAAAGCTTTACAGAGAAACAAGAGCTAAGAGAATTCAGCACCACCAAACCAGCTCTACAACAAATGCTAAAGGAACTTCTCTAAGTGGGAAACACAAGAGAAGAAAGGACCTACAAAAACAAACCCGAAACAATTAAGAAAATGGTCACAGGAACATACATATCGATAATTACCTTAAACGTGAATGGATTAAATGCTCCAACCCAAAGACACAGGTTTGCTGAATGGATACAAAAACAAGACCCATATATATGCTGTCTACAAGAGACCCACTTCAGACCTAGGGACACATACAGACTGAAAGTGAGGGGATGGAAAAAGATATTCCATGCAAATGGAAATCAAAAGAAAGCTGGAGTAGCTATACTCATATCAGATAAAATAGACTTTAAAATAAAGAATGCTACAAGAGACAAGGACGGACACTACATAATGATCAAGGGATCAATCCAAGAAGAAGATATAACAATTATAAATATATATGCACCCAACACAGGGGCATCTCAATACATAAGGCAACTGCTAACACCTCTAAAAGAGGAACTCGACAGTAACACAATAATAGTGGAGGACTTTAACACCTCACTTACACCAATGGACAGATCATCCAAAATGAAAATAAATAAGGAAATAGAAGCTCTGAATGACACAATAGACCAGATAGATTTAATTGATATTTATAGGACATTCCATCCAAAAACAGCAGATTACACTTTCTTCTCAAGTGCACACGGAACATTCTCCAGGATAGATCACATCCTGGGTCACAAATCAAGCCTCAGTAAATTTAAGAAAATTGAAATCATATTAAGCATCTTTTCTGACCACAACGCTATGAGATTAGAAATGAATTACAGGGAAAAAAAAGTTAAAAACACAAACACATGGAGGCTAAACAATACGTTACTAAATAACCAAGAGATCACTGAAGAAATCAAAGAGGAAATCAAAAAATACCTAGAGACAAATGACAATGAAAACACGACGATCCAAAACCTACGGGATGCAGCAAAAGCAGTTCTAAGAGGGAAGTTTATAGCTATACAAGCCTACATCATGAAACAAGAAAAATCTCAAATAAACAATCTAACCTTACACGTAAAGGAACTAGAGAAAGAAGAACAAACAAAACCCAAAGTTAGTAGAAGGAAAGAAATCATAAATATCAGAGCAGAAAAAAATGAAATAGAAACAAAGAAAACAATAGCAAAGATCAATAAAATTAAAAGCTGGTTATTTGAGAAGATAAACAAATTGATAAACCATTAGCCAGACTCATCAAGAAAAAGAGGGAGAGGACTCAAATCAATAAAATTAGAAATGAGAAAAGAGAAGTTACAACAGACACTGCAGAAATACAAAGCATCCTAAGAGACTACTACAAGCAACTCTATGCCAATAAAATGGACAACCTGGAAGAAATGGACAAATTCTTAGACAGGTATAACCTTCCAAGACTGAACCAGGAAGAAACAGAAAATATGAACAGACCAATCACAAGTAATGAAATTGAAACTGTGATTAAAAATCTTCCAACAAACAAAAGTCCAGGACCAGATGGCTTCACAGGTGAATTCTATCAAACATTTAGAGAAGAGCTAACACCCATCCTTCTCAAACTCTTCCAAAAAATTGCAGAGGAAGGAACACTCCCAAACTCATTCTATGAGGCCACCATCACCCTGATACCAAAACCAGACAAAGATACTACAAAAAAAGAAAATTACAGACCAATACCACTGATGAATAAAGATGCAAAAATCCTCAACAAAATACTAGCAAACAGAATCCAATAACACATTAAAAGGATCATACACCATGATCAAGTGGGATTTATCCCAGGGATGCAAGGATTCATCAATATACGCAAACCAATCAATGTGATACACCATATTAACAAACTGAAGAATAAAAACCATATGATTATCTCAATAGATGCAGAAAAAGCTTTTGACAAAATTCAGCACCCATTTATGATAAAAACTCTCCAGAAAGTGGGCATAGAGGGAACCTACCTCAACATAATAAAGGCCATATACGACAAACACACGGCAAACATCATTCTCAACGGTGAAAAACTGAAAGCATTTCCTCTAAGATCAGGAACAAGACAAGGACGTCCACTCTCACCACTATTATTCAACGTAGTTTTGGAAGTCCTAGCCACAGCAATCAGAGAAAAAAAGAAATAAAAGGAATACAAATTGGAAACGAAGTAAAACTGTCACTGTTTGCAGATGACATGATACTATACATAGAGAATCCTAAAGATGCCACCAGAAAACTACTAGAGCTAATCAATGAATTTGGTAAAGTTGCAGGATACAAAATTAATGCACAGAAATCTCTTGCACTCCTATACACTAATGATGAAAAATCTGAAAGAGAAATTAAGGAAACACTACCATTTACCACTGCAACAAAAAGAATAAAATACCTAGGAATAAACCTACCTAGGGAGACAAGAGACCTGTATGCAGAGAACTATAAGACAGTGATGAAAGAAATTAAAGACGATACCAACAGATGGAGAGATATACCATGTTCTTGGATTGGAAGAATCAATACTGAGAAAATCACTATACTACCCAAAGCAATCTACAGATTCAATGCAATCCCTATCAAATTACCAATGGCATATTTTACGGAACTAGAACAAAAAGTCTTAAAATTTGTATGGAGACACAAAAGACCCCGAATAGCCAAAGCAGTCTTGAGGGAAAAAAACGGAGCTGGAGGAATCAGACTCCCTGACTTCAGACTATACTACAAAGCTACAGTAATCAAGACAATATGGTACTGGCACAAAAACAGAAACATAGATCAATGGAACAAGATAGAAAGCCCAGAGATAAACCCACGCACCTATGGTCAAGTAATCTATGACAAAGGAGGCAAAGATATACAATGGAGAAAAGACAGTCTCTTCAATAAGTGGTGCTGGGAAAACTGGACAGCTACATGTAAAAGACTGAAATTAGAACACTCCCTAACACCATACACAAAAATAAACTCAAAATGGATTCGAGACCTAAACATAAGACCGGACACTATAAAACTCTTAGAGGAAAACATAGGAAGAACACACTTTGACATAAATCACAGCAAGATCTTTTTTGATCCACCTCCTAGAGTAATGGAAATAAAAACAAAAATAAACAAATGGGACCTAATGAAACTTCAAAGCTTTTGCACAGCAAAGGAAACCATAAACAAGACGAAAAGACAACCCTCAGAATGGGAGAAAATATTTGCAAATGAATCAACGGACAAAGGATTAATCTCCAAAATATATAAACAGCTCATGCAGCTCAATATTAAAGAAACAAACAACCCAATCCAAAGAGGGGCAGAACACCTAAATAGACATTTCTCCAAAGAAGACATACAGATGGCCAAGAAGCACATGAAAAATTGCTCAACATCACTAATTATTAGAGAAATGCAAATCAAAACTACAACGAGGTATCACCTCACACCAGTTAGAATGGGCATCATCAGAAAATCTACAAACAACAAATGCTGGAGAGGGTGTGGAGAAAAGGGAACCCTCTTGCACTGTTGGTGGGAATGTAAATTGATACAGCCACTATGGAGAACAGTATGGAGCTTCCTTAAAAACCTAAAAATAGAATTACCATATGATCCAGCAATCCCACTACTGGGCATATACCCAGAGAAAACCATAATTCAAAAAGACACATGCACCCTAATGTTCATTGCAGCACTGTTTACAATAGCCAGGTCATGAAGGCAACCTAAATGCCCACTGACAGACGAATGGATAAAGAAGATATGGTACATATATACAATGGAATATTACTCAGCCGTAAAAAGGAACGACATTGGGTCATCTGTTGAGACGTGGATGGATCTAGAGACTGTCATACAGAGTGAAGTAAGTCAGAAAGAGAAAAACTAATATCGTATATTAACGCATATACGTGGAACCTATAAAAATGGTACAGATGAACCGGTTTGCAGGGCAGCAGTTGAGACACAGATGTAGAGAACAAACGTATGGACACCAAGGGGGGAAAGCGGCGGGGGGGTGGGGGTGGGGGTGTGAGGAATTAGGCGATTGGGATAGACATGTATACACTGATGTGTATAAAATTGATGACTAATAAGAATCTGCTGTATAAAAAAATAAATAAAATTTAAAATTTTTTTTAAAAAAAGGAATATGAAAGAGTATATATATATATATATATATATATATATATATATACACACACACACACACACACATGTATGTATAACGGAGTCACTTTGCTGTACAGGAGAAACTGGCACAGCATTGTAAATCAACTACACTTCAATAAAATTTTTGTTTGTTTGTTTGCTTTTTATACTGCAGGTTCTTATTAGTCATCCATTTTATACACATCAGTGTATACATGTCAATCCCAATCGCCCAATTCAGCACACCACCATCCCAACCCAACCGCGGTTTTCCCCCCTTAGTGTCCATACGTTTGTTCTCTACATCTGTGTCTCAACTGCTGCCCTGCAAACCGGTTCATCTGTACCATTTTTCTAGGTTCCACATACATGCATTAATATACGATATTTGTTTTTCTCTTTCTGACTTACTTCACTCTGTATGACAGTCTCTAGATCCATCCACGTCTCAACAGATGACTCAATTTCGTTCCTTTTTATGGCTGAGTAATATTCCATTGTATATATGTATCACAACTTCTTTATCCATTCGTCTGTCAATGGGCATTTAGGTTGCTTCCATGACCTGGCTATTGTAAACAGTGCTGCAATGAACACTGGGGTGCATGTGTCTTTTTGAATTATGGTTTTCTCCAGGTATATGCCCAGGAGTGGGATTGCTTTATCATATGGTAATTCTACTTTTAGTGTTTTAAGGAAGCTCCATACTGTTCTCCATAGTGGCTGTATCAATTTACATTCCCACCAACAGTGCAAGAGGGTTCCCTTTTCTCCACACCCTCTCCAGCATTTGTTGTTTGTAGATTTGCTGATGATGCCCATTCTAACTGGTGTGAGGTGATACCTCATTGTAGTTTTGATTTGCATTTCTCTAATAATTAGTGATGTTGAGCAGCTTTTCATGTGCCTCTTGGCCATCTGTATGTCTTCTTTGGAGAAATGTCTATTTAGGTCTTCTGTCCATTTTTGGATTGGGTTGTTTGTTTTTATTTTTTTTTTAATATTTATTTATTTACTTACTTACTTATTTATTTATTTATTGCTGTGTTGGGTCTTCGTTTCTGTGAGAGGGCTTTCTCCAGTTGCGGCAAGCGGGGGCCACTCTTCATCACGGTGCGCGGGCCTCTCACTATCGCGGCCTCTCTTGTTGCGGAGCACAGGCTCCAGACGCGCAGGCTCGGTAATTGTGGCTCACGGGCCTAGTTGCTCCGCGGCATGTGGGATCTTCCCAGACCAGGGCTCGAACCCATGTCCCCTGCATTGGCAGGCAGATTCTCAACCACTGCGCCACCAGGGGAGCCCTGTTTGTTTCTTTAATATTGAGCTGCATGAGCTGTTTATATATTTTGGAGATTAATCCTTTGTCCGTTGATTCATTTGCAAATATTTTCTCCATTCTGAGGGTTGTCTTTTCGTCTTGTTTATGGTTTCCTTTGCTGTGCAAAAGCTTTGAAGTTTCATTAGGTCCCATTTGTTTATTTTTGTTTTTATTTCCATTACTCTAGGAGGTGGATCAAAAAAGATCTTGCTGTGATTTATGTCAAAGAGTGTTCTTCCTATGTTTTCCTCTAAGAGTTTTACAGTGTCCGGTCTTATGTTTAGGTCTCGAATCCATTTTGAGTTTATTTTTGTGTATGGTGTTAGGGAGTGTTCTAATTTCAGTCTTTTACATGTAGCTGTCCAGTTTTCCCAGCACCACTTATTGAAGAGACTGTCTTTTCTCCATTGTATATCTTTGCCTCCTTTGTCATAGATTACTTGACCATAGGTGCGTGGGTTTATCTCTGGGCTTTCTATCTTGTTCCATTGATCTATGTTTCTGTTTTTGTGCCAGTACCATATTGTCTTGATTACTGTAGCTTTGTAGTATAGTCTGAAGTCAGGGAGTCTGATTCCTCCAGCTCCGTTTTTTTCCCTCAAGACTGCTTTGGCTATTCAGGGTCTTTTGTGTATAACTGAGTCACTTTGCTGTACAGCAGAAACTGGCTCAGCATTGTAAATCAACTACACTTCAATAAAATTTTTAAAATAAATAAATAAAAACCTCCTAAGGGAAAATGAAATTAGACCCTTTTAAACCCAGCTCTTACCACAGGTTTAGTTTGGGTCAAGTTGTGTCCCTGACATAACTACACATTTTAAAAAGGTGTCAGAACACAACTTACAAGCTCCAAAAAAGAAAAAAAAACATAAGGGTGAAATAAAGACTTTTTCAGATCAACAAAAGCTGAGAGAATTCATTGCCAGCAGATCTACACTACAAGATTATTAATGGAAATTCTTCAGGCAGAATGAATATGATACCAGATGGAAACTGCAGTTACACAAAGGAATGAAGGACACCAGTAATGGTAAATATGTGCTTGAATATAAAGAAACTCTTCTCATTTTCAATCTCTTTAATTATTTTTTTAATATTTATTTATTTAGGCTGTGCCAGGTCTTAGCTGCAGCACACAGGATCTTCATCGTGGAGTGTTTAGTTGTCACATGCGGGATCTTTAGTTGCAGCATGCGGGCTTCTAAGTCGCAGTATGCAGGCTTCTTAGTTGCAGCATGCAGACTCTTAGTTGCGGCACACGGACTCTTAGTTGCAGCGTGCGGACTCTTAGTTGCGGCATGCGGACTCCTTGTTGTGGCATGCATGTGGGATCTAGTTCCCAGACCAGGGATCGAACCCAGGCCCCCTGCACTGGGAGTGCAGATTCTTATCCAGTGGACCACCAGGGAAGTCCCCTCTTTAATTATTTAAAGCAAAGACAACAACAAAATATCATGGAATTTATAATACATATAGAAGTAAAATGTATAACAACAGCACAAAGGATAGAAAGTGGAAATGAAAGGTACTGTTATAAAATTCTTATACTAAATGAGAAGTAATATTGTATTATTTAAAGATAATACTTATAAAGATGTATCCTGTAAATGTAGAACAACCACTAACAAAATAAAACAACAAATAATATGGAGATAATATGGGATCATTAAAAATACTCTATTAATCAAAAAGAAGGCAAGAAAGGAGGAAAAAAGGAATAAAGAACAGATGAGATATAGATAACAAAGAATAAGATGGCAGATTTAAACCTAACTACATCAATAATTATACTGGGACTTCCCTGGTGGCACAGTGGTTAAGAATCCGCCTGCCAACACAGGGGACACAGGTTCGAGCCCTGGTCCAGGAAGATCCCACATGCCGCGGAGCAACTAAGCCTGTGCGCCACAACTATTGAGCCTGTGCTCTAGAGCCCATGAGCCACAACTACTGAACCCATGTGCCACAACTACTGAGCCTGCACTCTCGAGCCCGCGAGCCACAACTACTGAAGCCCGCGCGCCTAGAGCCCATGCTCCGCAACAAGAGAAGCCACCACAATGAGAAGCATGCGCACCGCAACGAAGAGTAGCCCCTGCTCGCCACAACTAGAGAAAGCCCACGCGCAGCAAAGAAGACCCCATGCAGCCAAAAATAAATAAATAAATTTAAAATAAAATAAAATAAAATAATTATACTAGGTAAGCAGACTATACACTCCAAATAAAAGACCAAGATTGCCAGATTGCACAAAAAAAGCAAGACACAACTCTATGGTGTCTACAAGAAACCCATTTTAAGTATAATTATACAGACAGGTTAAAAGTAAAAGAATGGAAAAGATATCCAATGAAAACAATAACCAAAAGAAAGCTGAAGTGGCTGTTAGTGGCTATATGTTAATATTAGCGAAAGACTTCAGAACAAAGAACAATACAAGAGATGCTTAAGGTGTCAATTCATCAAGTAGACATAATGGCTTCATTATACATAAAGAAAAAACGGATAGAACTGAAGATTCTGCTTCAGGTAAACTCCCTATAGACCAACCCTCCCAGTGAACAACTACAAGCTCTGGAAAAAATACAAAAACCGATTACCTGAGGATTCTGAATAGTACACTAAAATTGTAAAGGGGAGTCAAAACATGAAGCAATTGACAGAGTTGGGGAGTTTCCTGCTTTTAGGGGATTTTGCCCTGAGAGTGGGTATCAGTCACAAATTAGCATAACTTAAGCAACTAAAACTCCAAGAGAAACTGTGACATCTTTCTGGCCAGAGGAAAGAGAGAAAGGTTCTGGGCAATCATGGATGCCACCAAAATGAGTGGAGAATCCCAAAAGAGACAGAACCAGAAAAGGGGATGCCTTAATTCTGTGAACGAACATCACATACATCTCAGGCTGATCCCTCCCTAAATGATATATACACAAGACACACTCAAAAGTAGCGCAGCAAAAGCTGAAAGAATTGAAATGAGACTTGAAGTGCAACTCACAGAAGCTGACACAGCTTACAGTTAACTGCCAAGTAAAACAAACACATCAACATTCCTCAGAGGAATATCACAGAATCCAGAGTCTACACAATGTAACATTCACGATACCCAGGATACAATCCAAAATTACTCACTGTACAAAGAACCAAGAAGATATGACCCATTCCCAAGGAAAAAGACACTAAACAGAGAACAACATCAAAATGACATAAATATTAAAATGTTCAGACATACACTCAATGGAACAGAACAGTATACAGAAATAAAACCATACATATATGTTCAACTGATCTTCAACAATAATGTCAAGGTATTTCAACGTGGAAAGAATATTCTTTTCAACACAAGTTGCTAAAACTGGATACCCGTATGGGGAAAAAAATAACCTTGACCCTTATATCATACAATATACAACAATCAACTCAAAATGGATCACAGACCTAAACATAAGAATAAAACTATGATGCGGCCACTTCGGAAAACGGTTTGGCATTTCCTCAAAAGGTTAAACATAAGAGTTACCATATGACCCAGCAATTCTACTCCTAAGTATTTCTTTCCAAGAGAAATGAAAACAGGTATCCACACTAAAACTCGTACACACATGCTCATACCAGCATTATACACAAGAGGCAAAAAATATAAAGAAACCCAAATGTCCATCAATTGAAGAACAGATAAATTAAATGTGTTATATTCATACAATGGAATGTCATTTGGCTGATACATGCTACAACATGGATAAACCTTGAAAATACATATGGCTTCACATATATGAAACATCCAGAATAGGCAAATCTATAGAGATGGAAAGTAGATTAGTGGTTGCCTAGGACTAGAGGCGATAGGAGGTTTGGAGAATGATGGCTAAAAGGTATAGAGTTTCTTTTTGAGATGATGAAAATGTTCTAAAATTGTGGTGACAGTAGCACAATTCTGTGAGCATACTAAGAACCACTGAATTGTACACTTTAAATGGGTGAATTTATGGTATGTGAATCATACCTCGAAATAAAGTTATTACAAAATCAGAAAGCTAAAACTATAAAACTTTTATAAGAAAATATAAAAGATTTGTGTTCTTGGGGTAGGCAGATTTCTTAGAACACAAAAAGCATTATCCATAAAAGAAAGAAATTGACAAACTACACTTCATCAGAGTTTAAAACTTGTTTTTTTGAAAGACACTGTTAAAAATAAAATAAAAAGGCAAGCCTCAGACTGGGAGAAATATTTTACAAAGCATTTATCTGATAAAAGACTTATATACAGTATACATAAATAACACTTACAACAAAATAATAAGACAAACAGCCCAATTTTTTAAATGGGCAAGAGCAGAACAGATACTTTAACAATGAAGATATAAGAAAAGCCATTAAGCACATGAAAATACACTCATCATGAGTCATTAGGCAAATGCAAAATTAAAATCAGAATGAAATACCACTATACTCACTAGAATGGCTAGAATTTAAAAAACTGAAAATACCAAGTGTTCAAGAGGTTATGGAGCAACTGGAACTCTCCACTACAGATGAGAATACAAAAACAGTACAGCCTCTTTGGAAAACAATTTGACAATTTCTCATTTGACCCTGCAATTCCACTTCTAGCTGTGTATGTACTCAAGAGAAATGAAAACATAAATCTACATAAAGACCTGTACATTAATGTTATTTCATGGCAGCTTCAGTAATAATAGCCCCAAACTGGAAACAACACAAATGGGCAACAACAAGCAAACAGATAAATAAATTGTAGTAAATCCATCCAATGGAATACTATCAGTAATTAAAAAGGAATAAACTATTTATATATGCAACAACATGTATCAATCTTAAAGGACTACACTAAGTGAACAAAGCTAGACATGAAAGACTACATAGTGTATGCTTCCATTTATTTGACATTCTAAAAAAGGCAAAATACAGTAACAGAAAGGTGATCAGTGGTTGACAGAGGCAGTGGAAGGGAAAGAGGACTGACTACAAAGGGGCATGAGGGAACTTCCTGGGACAATGAAAATGTTCTATATCTTGATTGTGGTGATTATAAAACTATGTGCATTAATTAAAACTCACGAAACTAGACATTTAACATGGGTGAATGTTAATGTTAATAAATTACGCTCAATAAAGTTGATTTTTTAAAAAAGGACAATTAGTAGTTTCATTCCTTTTCTAAGTCTACAGAGGTTCTCGAGGTCTTAGGTAATTCCCCAAAGGCCTCAATATCCAATCTGCTCCATTTTTAGGGTCCAATCTTGATTTCTACTTCTTACATGTCTTATGATTAAAAGTATAGCACCTCTACAAAGGATCATAAGAGACTACTACGAGCAACTATACGTCCATAAAATGGACAACCTAAAAGAAATGGACATATTCTTAGAATGGTACAATCTCCCAAGACTGAAGCAGGAAGAAATAGAAAATATAAACAGACCAATTACCAGTACTGAAATTGAATCAGTAATTTTAAAACTCCCAACAAACAAAAGTCCAAGACCAGATGGCTTCACAGGTGAATTCTACCAACATCTAGAGAAGAGTTAACACCTATCCTTCTGAAACTATTCTAAAAAATTGCAGAGGAACAAACACCTCCTAACTCATTCTGTGAGGCCACCATCACCCTGATACCAAAACCAAACAAAGATATCACAAAAAAGGAAAATTACAAGCCAGTATCATTCATGAGCATAGATACAAAAATCCTCAACAAAATACTAGCAAACTGGGACTTCCCTGGTGGCATAGTGGTTAAGGAACCGCCTGCCAACGCAGAGGACATGAGTTTGAGCCCTGGTCCGGGAAGATCCCACATGCCTCAAAGCAACTAAGCCTGTGCACCACACCTACTGAGCCTGTGCTCTAGAGGCTGTGAGCCACAACTACTGAGCCCGCATGCCACAACTACTGAAGCCCGCACGCCTAGAGCCCATGCTCCACAACAAGAAAAGCCACTGCAGTGAGAAGCCCGCACACTGCAACGAAGAGTAGCCCCCGCTCGCCACAACTAGAGAAAAGCCCTTGAGCAGCAACGAAGACCCCACGCAGCCAAAAATAATTAATTAATTAATTTAAAAAAAAATACTAGCAAACCGACTCCAACAATACATCAAAAGGATCATACACCATGACCAAGTGGGATTTATTCCAAGGATGCAAGTATTCTTCAACATCTGCAAATCAATGTGATACACCACACTAACAAACTGAAGAATAAAACCATATGATCATCTCAATAGATGCAAAAAAAAGCTTTTGATAAAATTCAACATCCATTTATGATAAAATCTCTTCAGAAAGTGGACACAGAGGAAACATACTTCAACATAATAAAGGCCATATAGGGACTTCCCTGGTGGCACAGTGGTTAAGAATCCGCCTGCCAATGTAGGAGACATGGGTTCGATCCCTAGTCCAGGAAGATCCCACATGCCGTGGAGCAACTAAGCCCATGCACCACAACTACTAAGCCCGCACTCTACAGCCCTCGAGACACGACTACTGAGCCTGCGTGCCACAACTACTGAAGCCTGTGGACCCATGCTCGGCAACAAGAGAAGCCACCACAATGAGAAGCACACACACCGCAACGAACAGTAGCCCCCACTCGCTGCAACTAGAGAAAAGCCCACGCACAGCAACGAAGCCCCAATGCAGCCAAAAATAAATAAATTAAATAAATAAATTAAAAAATAATAATAAAGGTCATATATGACAAACCCACAGCTAACATCATACTCAATGGTGAAAAGCTGAAAGCATTTCCTCTAAGATCAGGAACAAGACAAGGATGCCCACTCTCACCACTTTTATTCAACACAGTTTTGGAAGCCCTAGCCACAGCAATCAGAGACAAAAAGAAATAAAAGGAATCCAAATTGGAAAAGAAGACGCAGAACTGTCACTGTTTGCAGATGACATGATGCTACACATAGAAAATCCTAAAGATGCTACCAGAAAACTACTAGAGCTCATCAGTGAATTCAGTAAAGTTGCTGGATACAAAATTAATATACAGAAATCTGTTGCATTTCTATACACTAAAAATGAAATATCAGAAAGAGAAATTAAGGAAACAATCCCATTTACCATCGTATCAAAAAGAATAAAATACTTAGGAATAAACCTAGCTAAGGAGGCAAAAGATCTGTATTACAAAAACTATAAGACACTGATAACAGAAACTGAAGATGACCAAACAGATGGAAAAATATACCGTGTTCTTGGATTGGAATAATCAATATTGTTAAAATTACCATGACTACCCAAGGCAATATACAGATTCAACACAATCCCTATCAAATTACCAGTGGCATTTTTCACAAAACTAGAACAAAAAAATTTTTAATTTGTATGGAAACACAAAAGACCTTAAATAGCCAAAACAATCTTGAGAAAGAAGAACAGAGCTAGAGGAATCATGCTCCCTGGCTTCAGACTATACTACAAAGCTACAGTAATCAAAACAGTGTAGTATTGGCACAAAAACATACAGATCAATGGAACAGGATAGAAAGTGCAGAAAAAAACCCACACACTTATGATCAATTAATCTATGACAAATGAGGCAAAAATATACAATGGAGAAAAGGCAGTCTCTTCAATAAGTGGTGCTGGTGAAACTGGACAGCTACGTGTAAAAGAATGAATTAGAACATTCTCTAACACCAGATACAAAAATAAACTCAACATGGATTAAAGACCTAAATGTAAGACCAGATACTATAAAACTCCTAGGGGAAAACATAGGCAGAACACTCTTTGACAAAAAAAAAAATCACAGCAATATTTTTTTGGATGCATCTTCTAGAGTAATGGAAGTAAAAACAAAAATAAACAAATGGGACCTAATTAAACTTAAAAGCTTTTGCACAGCAAAGGAAATCATAAACAAAATGAAAAGACAACCTACGGACTGGGAGAAAATATTTGCAAATGATGCTACCAATGAGGGATTAACTTCCAAAATATACCAACAGTTCATACAGCTTAATATCAAACAAAACCAAACAACCTAATCAAAAAATGGGAAGAAGACTTAAATAGACATTTCTCCAAAGAAGACATACAGGCACATGAAAAGATGCTCAACATTGCTAATTATTAGAGAAATGCAAATCAAAACTATAATGAGGTATGACCTCACACCAGTCAAAACGGCCACCATTAAAAAAAGTCTACAAATAATAAATGCTGGAGAGGGTGTGGAGAAAAAGGAATCTTCCTACACTGTTGGTGGGAATGTAAATTGGTGCCGCCGCTATGAAAAACAGTATGGAGGTTCCTTAAAAAATTAAAAATAGAGTTATCATATGATGCAGCAATCCACTCGTGGGCATATATCGGGAGAAAACTCTAATTTGAAAGGATACATGCACACCAATGTTCACAGAAGCACTATGTACAACAACCAAGACACGGAAGCAACCTAAGTGTCCATTGACAGATGAATGGATAAAGAAGACGTGGTACGTATACAGAATGGAATATTACTCAGCCATAAAAAAGAATGAAATAATGCCATTTGCAGCAACATGGATGGACCTATAGATTATCATACTAAGTGAAGTAAGTCAGACAGAAAAAGACAAATATTATACGATACCACTTATACATAGAATCTAAAAAAAATGATACAAATGAATTTATTTACAAAACAGAAACAGACTCACAGACACAGAAAACAAACTTATGGTTAACAAAGGGATAGTGGGGCGGGAGGTTGGGGTGGGGGAGATAAATCAGGAGTTTGGGATTAACATATATACACTACTATATATAAAATAGATAAATAACAAGGACCTACTATATAGCACAGGGAACTATCCTGTAATAACCTCTAATGGAAAAGAATCTGAAAAAGAATAGATATATATGTGTATGTATAACTGAATCACTTTGCTGTACACCTGAAACTAACACAACATTGTAAATTAACTATACTTCAATTTTAAAAATGGTTAAAAAAAAAGTATAGCACCTCTGAAACACAAAACTCTAAATTTTGTGTGTATGGTTCGGAGAATACATAGACCAGACTGACATAAAACCTACATGCTATCATCTCCAGCTAAATTACAGATGCAGTCAAACATTATTTGATCCTTCTGGAACTTTTCAGGCTTCCTTGCTTGCTTTTCTCATCTCCCCATTAAAAAGAATTTACCATAAATATCTAGTAGCTCATTCCTATACAGGGTACAAATCTCAGTTTCAGAGACTGCAACATTAAACAGCAGATCAGCTTTAAACACATGTAGTCTGTTTGCCAATACCTACAGAATGCACTGCATTTTCCACAAAGATTAATGAATTTCTCATTATACCATCACTCCCAAAATAATCACAGGCAAATAAAGAATACTGCAACCAAGGGAAAAATTAAGCAGATTGGGCTATCAGTTGCAATTAGGTTTTAAAGAACAAACAAAGACATTTGGGAAAGGGGCTGGCACACATTATCCAGAATTCAAGATGGGCTTTCCTGCCTATCTACAACAGCAAGAAACTGGAAATGTATAAAATAGCCCATGTGAATTGCATGCAGAATATAATGAGGACCTTGGAGAAAACCAGAATTAATCATTCACACAGATATCTCCAAAGAAAATGAAAAGGAACAAGATGTGAAGGGGGATATAGGGCACTTGTAGGTTCTGACATGGACAAACTCTGTATTACCCAAATGTTTTGGAAGACACACCACACTTTAAAATTAATCGTGCTCTATAGCTCTACAGAGTCAACAGTTAAGTGAGAGACTGCTATTAGCAACGAGATATGACAACTAATAAAAGAACAAACAAAATAAACTCACACATGATTGCAAAAGGCCCAAATGCAAACTTAAAACTGTCTAGAATAAAATGGAATTATACTTAAGCAGAAATATGCCTCTTCTTCCATTACTGTAGTTCACCCCCTGCAATAAATCAGGGCCAGTGTCTTTTATTTATGTGTAAACCCATATTCCTGGTAGGCAAACTGACCTAGGTGGCAGTCATTTATCCTAGTGCTCTAATAGATATCATAAATGATAAGATTGGGAGAAACAAAAGCTAGGTGTTTGAGGATGGAGTTGGGCTGACACTCACCACAAACTTCTCACCATTCTGCTCCACATGTTTGTATGTGGGGACCGATATGGGCACTGCTTGCTTTTCTGTGTAATCATAAAATGACTGTCCCAACGAGTCGTCACTGGGATCTAGGTTATCTGCCTCATGAGGAGGTACAGATAACACTGTCAAGATCAATTCCTTCTCGCCTGCTCGGATCAGGTCCACCACCTGCTTGTGTGTCGCCCCCTCAACATTCACGCCGTTCCTAAGGGGAAAAAGGGAAAAAGACAATCCCATAAACCAGAAGGGTCCAAACACCTTATAGCTCCACCCTCCTGCCCCCACTCCAGTGTCATGAAGTATGAACCACAAAATAAAAAGATCAGTTTGGTTCCAGAAAAGCTGTTCATGTTTTTACAAATCATAATGTGAAAAAGTGTGTGTGAACTTATGGCAGGGGGAAAAAATGGCAACAGGTGAAAGGACCTACCCTTCCTCTATGCTAGAAGCTCGCACACAGCCTCAGGAAAACACAAGGGAAGGAGGGTGAAGCTGAGGAGGGAACAAAGCTTTTAAAGCCAATTTCCTCATCCTAACTAAGCACGTATACAATACAATAAAGTGGCTTTTAACAATCCTGCCATTTGAACTGTTCTTTGCCCTTTTTAAATTTCTTAGAATTGGGAATTCTGTCAAAAGAAATTTTTCACAAAATATGCTCCCTTAATTTGTAAAGACTCAAAAAGTATGACTTAAGATAGTTCTTTTACATTTGTATCTGATTTCTCCCCATATCTTAAAATTGGTCAACTTAATTTTGCTTTATACCAAGTTTCATCACCTTGGGAATTAAATGATATATATCTTCATACACACTAGTTTCCTCTATCACTCAGTTTTAAAAAAGGCAAGGAGATAACCTCTCTAAAATTTTATTATCTGACCCAACTTCCTTTGTTCTCCCAATCTCTTCAATTAGTATCTACTTTTTTTTCTGTTCTGTGCTATCTCACTTAAAGCCCTGTTTAATCAGTTCAAACTAAAAAATGTACCGCTAAGGTTACATAGTATATCAACCTACGCATTCTCCTTCCTGTTCCACTGTGTATAAAAAGGCTGAAACTAGGAAAAGTACAAGGTTTGGAAGAACAGTAATTTTGTCAAGAAAGATGCTGCGTCTCAGAAAACTCACTCAGCAAACTGAACTACCTTCCCAGAATGCTGACCCAGCCCGTTATCTCAGCAAAAACCACTAGGCAGCTAGCTGACCTGGAGGTTCCCTCCATGGCTATCCCAAGAGGGTTAGGAAATACACACCTGGCCTTTAGTCAATTTGATAAAAGCTTATCTGCCCTTTAAACTCTTTTTCACTCTTGTTCCAAACCATTAGGGTTTTTCCTTCCTGCAAATGATGCTAGGTTTAGTAACAAGCCTTCCACAAACTTTTCAATCACTGGAATTGTCTGTCAGACAGAGTATGGTATCTGAAACATCCATTTATATAAACAGAACAGGCAGGAGATCATCCAGCTAAGCCTCCTTCCTTATTCTAGGTTTAACAATCTAGCCAGTAAATTCAGTGCTCTTGACATTTCACAACCGAAAGTCTAACTTAAATACACACACACACACACACACACACACACACACACACACACACAATACAGCAATTTTACAACTGGCTAGCTATAGAAGAAAATAAAGAGCTCCCTCCACTGATGGAAATTTGAGCTTTTAAAATTCAGATCAGGTCAGACCAGTGGCCAGAAAAAGTGGTCAGTTCTTTGATCACAGAGCAGGATGGTAAAATAGAAGAAAATGGTCTTTGGAGCTAGATCTACATGGGTTCAAATCCTCGCCCTGCCAGAATTGGTCTTAAGTCATTTAACCTTTCTTAGCATTGCTTTCCATGTCTATAAAATAGAGACAATAATAAGTCCCTAACAGAGTCATTGTGAAGATTAATGTAATAAAACATGTAACTTGCCAAGATCAATGCCTGAACACTCATATCAGAAAGTATATTAAGGAAAGAAGTACTATGTATCTATGGGTTATGAAGAGATTTTGGTTAAAGAATAAATGGAAACCTAAAGTTGGGGATTGGTAAAGCATTTCATCTGAATCTTTGACCTAATTACTAGTTCTGGGAAAATATTTTGATGGTAGAAGAAATAAAACGGAAAAGGCAAAAGTTAAAAATCAACATAGAGAATTTGATCTATCCCTAGGAATCTTAGCTTAACTCATGAATATCCTTGTTAATTTTTTTTTTTTTAACAAAGTGAGGAAAACTAATACTGTAGAGAGTGAAGAAAACATCTTGGATACTAAAACATGATTTTTATGTTAGTACAATCAATTTTATGAGATGAGCATTTGTGAAAAAAGTTTAAGAACTGATGAGCATTTGTGAAAAAAGTTTAAAAACTGATGCTCAAATCTTATTTTTCAGCTCCCTAATTTTTCCTAATTTTAAAGGATTTTTAATCTGGACTACTCTGTCGATAGGCTTGGGGGCAGGGGGCGGTCAATGAACTCCTACAGAATTTGTATGTAAAATTATATTTGTCTACATATATGCATTTTTTCCTGGGAAGAGGGCCCACAGCTTTCATCAGCTTCAAAAAAGGAGTATGTAATCTCCAGAACGGTTAAGAACTATTGTTTTCAATGCATACCTCCACCCATTCAGTTTTCAAGTCAGAATACACTGTTCCTTGGGTCACTCACAGAAATAAGCCCTGAAAATCGGCAAACTTAAGTGAGGCTTACTCCAAAAGCAGTCAGGGAGCAAGGAAGGTTGCTTAGGTTTCACTTCTTTAATAGTAAGACCAAGCTTCAAACTGGCTATCATCCCAAAAACCCTCTTAAAAAAACCCAAAACAACAACAAAAACAAAAAACCAAAAAACAGGAAAGAACTACCAGTGTCATATTCTAAACACACTTGCTAATACTTATCTGGTTCAACTATAGAAAGAATTCTATACATTCCACAATTTAATACAAGCTGGAAATTCCTTCATTCTTCAGAGAATGAAATGGGTCAGTAAAAACCCCAGGATGCCTGATTTCAAAAAGGGCCCTCCCTCCTCAAGAATTAAGAGACCTTCATAGTCATAAAAATGTTTATATGATATCCCCTTTTCCACAAGAATGCTACTATACCAGGCTCATGTTAGGTGTGGCCCAATTTGGCCGATTCTGAAGACATAAATGAATGTAAACTATAAATTCTGCAGAAAGGGAACTTTCAGCACTACAGACTTCTGGTTCAAAGCATGGGTTTTGGAGTCAGAGAGACTTCCGTCTGAATACCAGTTGTGCCATTTAAGAGATGAGACATTTGGCAAATGATTCAATCTCATTAAGCCTCAATTTCTTAACTCATAAAATGGGGCTAATAATATAACAGAGTTGTTTTAAGACCTCAAATGAGATAAAGCTCTAGAATACAGTAATCACTCAATAAAAGGTAGTTATTCATGTGACAGTATTTCTATCAGCTGGGCAAGCAGGTTGGTAGTATTTTGGCCTCCTGATGATACAAACAAACCCTTTCTACGACCAATTTCCCTTGCTTTTCTTTTGTCTTTGTAACATAATCTAGATGAAATTCATTTGAAAATAAATGACTGAGCTCTCAACCAATGATAATAGGAAACACAAGATAGTCAACTTCAAAAGATAACTACATCAGAGAACCACTAAGTCCTATACCACACAAAAGTAACTACTGCCCAGTAGGTTCTACCCATCAATGCTTTTTCTACAAAGAAAGGCTTAAACACACCATCAAAAATTTTCAACAGATATGTGATTAAACAAATACAGTAAAATGTTATAGAATCTAGGTGGTAAACGGGTATTCTCGTGCAATTCCTTCAACTTTTCTGTATGTTTGAAATTTTCCAAAATAAAATGTGGAGGGGGCTTCCCTAGTGGCGCAGTGGTTAAGAATCCACCTGCCAATGCAGAGGACAAGGGTTCAAGCCCTGGTTCGGGAAGTTCCCACATGCCGCGGAGCAACAAAGCCCGTGCGCCACAACTACTGAGCCTGCGCTCTAGAGCCCGCAAGCCACAACTACAGAAGCCCGCGTGCCTAGAGCCCATGCTCCGCAACAAGAAAAGCCAACGCAATGAGAAGCCCACACACCGCAACGAAGAGTAGCCCCCGCTCGCCACAACTAGAGGAAGCAGGCACACAGCAAGGAAGACCCAAGCAGCCAAAAATAAATTAATTAAATTAATTAATTAATTTAAAAAATAAATAAATAAGATGTGGAGGGAAAAAAGAAGGCAACCAAAAAAATCCAACCATCCACAACTAAGACCAAAATTTAGTTTCCTTAGGCAACTAGATGGTACCCAATTACTCTGTGTCTTCAGCATTGTAGAGATACACTTGATAATTTTAATAAAATGCCCCTCATTTTTTACATAAGACCAAAATTTGACCCCATTGGAGAGGCCTTTAGGTAGCTAATGGGAGTGGCTTTAAGTAAGGCTTTTATTCAACTAAAGTTAGCCAGCTGAGGAAACTGCAAAGCTAATGTAAACACCCCCAAAAAGCAGGAGAAAAAAAGTTCTAAATAGTCAGGATTTGTATACTGCTTATGAAGGAACCTGTATATAATGAAACTAGGTATGGGTGGAAATATGACACAGCCAATCACTCACTATACGTGCCACAGGAAGGAGCCATTCTATGTGGTAAGCAGAATATTATTTTGACCCCCTGTGACACGCAGGAAAGTAATTAAAGTGTAGTTAGTCCCCCAGAGGGAGCCTGTAAAAAACAGACAATAAAGTCCTATAACTGCAAGCAGTAGGAGACACTTCTCAATTCTGTAGGTTGAAACACAACGGCTACATGTTCACAGAAAGGTTAAAATAAAAAAGTTTTGCCAAGGATGTGGAAGAGATGGAATTCTCATGCACTGCTGATGGGAGCATAAAGCAAAACCAATCCGGCAGTTTCTTATAATGTGAAACATAAACACATTTACTATATGACCTAGCAATTCCACTCCTACGTATCTACCCAAGAGAAATGAAAACATGTCCATACAAACAATTATAGTTGAATGTTCATTGAAGCTTTATTCATCATAGTCCAAAACTGAAAACAGTCAAATGTCTATCAAGAGGTAAACAGATAAACTGTGGCACATTCATGCCACAGAGTATTACTCAGCAATAAAAAGGACCAAACTACTGATGTCCACAATATGGATGAATCTCAAAAATACACTGAGCAAAGAACACAGAAAAGAGTCTGTTTGATTTGATTTCATTTATTTGAAGTTCAGAATAGACAAAACTATTCTATAGTGATAATTATCAGATCAGTGGTTGTCTGTCAGGGAGGGGGCGGGGGTAGGGGGAACAACAGACACAAGGAAGCTTTCTGAAGTAATATACGTGCTCTATATCTTGATTGGGGTGGTAGTTAAATGGATCTATACTTTTCTCAGATTTAAAACTCTCAAAATGTGTGCATTTGACTGTATGTAAATTAAACCTCAATAAAGTTGATTTTAAAATAAAATTATATAATATCCTCATTTATAAATGTAAAATAGTAGTCCATCATCAGAGTGAAACAGCCCCTATTCTACTTTTAGATTACTCTGAATTTTTTTTTGTTATTGATAATGTTGTTATGAAGATCCTAGTAGATGAATCTCTACACATGTCTGCAGTACAAAATTGTTTAATGGATAAAACACACCCTTTTTCCTTCACCTCCCATATCTTTGTGGAAAATAAGCTAAGCCTTCAATACTTTCACGTCTTACAAGCCTATTTCAACAAAATAATGAAGAGAAAATTAAGCCAGAGCTAGTTTTACCCCTGCTACTGCTTTGGCCTTTTGTCTTAACCTCCTATAAACAACAGGACACATATTTCAAGCCTAGTGTAGTTAAGAACGTCAGTAACAGATGATTATAAAGTTAAGCCAGAGAGCAACAGCATCTCTGTCTAGTTTATTAAAGCCATAATGTGAGAAACATCAAACTCACTCAACACTTGATTAATACTATTATATTACATTATAAATATAATTGATCTTTTTTAGGAGTCCTAGAATCCCCTTGTTAGATTTTTAAGCATTCAAGGCTGTAAAGCATTTTCTTCTCAGAGAGTATTTGAAAAAGAATTTGTCCAGCCAAACAGCTAACATTAGAAAAACTTTTAATGACATTGAAGTACATCAAGCAAATGAACTTACAGCTCAAAAAATATTTATGAAGACTATATGCAAACATGGAAAAGTCCTTACAGTATGTAAAATGCAAAAAACAAAGACTATAAATATTGTTTGTTTGAGGTTTTTTGCATTTAAAATATAAAAATATTGTCCATTGTGATCTTATGAGCACATAAGATATTTCTGCCCCCAAATAGACACAGTATGTAAACTATGAAAATAGCTGAGTTAGGGTAACTATGGAACTATGGGTAATTTTAAAAATTTAACATAGCTTTTCTATCTTTTCAATTACAACACAGCTTTTTAAAGAAACTCCCTATCCTCTCTGCAATATATCTTCTTGGAAATTGGGTGAAGATCTTCCAAGTTGGAGAAAAACAGTCCCCTGACTCATCAAAAGAACGACACTTCCTTTGACTTTTCACTGGTTCATTGCCCAGTTGTTGAGTACATCTATACTAGACACTAGACTATAAAAACAAGGAACTACTCTACTGAAATGTAAAGACATGTCCTTTTAAATTTTGCAGTTAAATCATCTGGCTGGCTTAGGTTGACTCCTTTTCATCCACCTCTGCCTCTTTGCTATCTAACTTAGGCAAACAATCAAGTCACATAATTGACTACTTGTCTTAGCAATCACGCTGTACTTTGCCCTTACACTCTGGAGATAAGGGATTCAGACATGCATAAGCAATAAAAATAGCCAAAGGAAGTCAAGCTTGATTGTGTCTGTACCAAAGTACAATGCCAGACCACTAAATATCAATAACTTTTTGGAATTTTGTTTCAGAAATAGTAACATTTTAGAACACCTAATTTACTGACAGGATGAGAAGTACAACTAGAGAAAGTAAATGGTCAAAGGTTTCTAAAATGCTTGCGTTTTTTCTAATAAAAAATCTGGTTAACGATTTTAAAAGCACAAAACTTATCTCAATTACTCTTAATGTTAACTTACGTGGAAAATGAGATGATGACTACATAAACAGGTAAAATCCTTTTGGAAAGCAATTTCACTGGTAATATGCATCTAAAGTCATAAAAATGTTCATGTTCTTTCAACCCAAGATGGCCTGAGAATTTATCCGAAGGAAATCATCAAAATATGAGCTCCATGAGGGCAAGAACTTTACAGTGGCATGTAGACCATTCTCAAGTATTTGTTGAAAGAAATGAAATAATCCTGAACACAGAAAAAGCAAGGTACAAGTATATTCATCATTATTTAGCTTGTTTCCAAATTTCTGTTCTTATAAAAAGTCAGCAATAGGGGGAAATGAATGGTAAAGAAAATTATAGCAAAACAATTTAACTATAAAGCAATCATTTAAAATTGTAAATATGAAGAACAAAATAATCTATAAATATGTTTGAGCCAATGTTATGTTAAGAAGTGGATTATAAAAATGCAACTTCTAAAAGATAACATAGGAGAAAATCTAGTGATGGGTATGACAATGAGATTTTAGACAACAAAAATGTGATCCATGAAAGAAAAAATTGCTAAGATGAATTTTATAAAAATTAAAAACTTCTGCTCTGTGAAAGACACTGTTAAGAAAAACAAGTCACAGACAGGGAAAAAATATTTGGAAAACACATATTTGATAAAGGACTTGTATCCAAAATATAAAAGAACCTTAAAACTTAAAACTCAACAATAAGAAAACAAGCCAGTTAAAAATGGGCAGGGACTTCCCTGGTGGTCCAGTGGTTAAGACTCTGTGCTCCCAATGCAGGGCGCCCGGGTTCTATCCCTGGTCAGGGAACTAAGATCCCACATACCGCAACTAAGCCTGAGCGCTCTAGAGCCCATGAGCCTCAACTAGAGAAGCCCATGTGCCACAAGGAAGACCCAGCGCAGCCAAAATAAATAAATAGATAGATAGACAAATAGATACATTTTTTTAAATTAAAAAAATGGGCAAAAGATCTGAACAAACACCTCACTAAAGAAGAAATACAGATGGTAAATAAGCATATAAAAGTTACTCAACATCACTCATCATTAGAGAACTGCAAATACCATTAAATACCTATTTGACTGGTTAAAAAAAACCCACAATAATATCAAATGCTGGTGAAGATGTGGAGCAACAGCAATTCATTCAGTGGTAGAGCCACTTTGGAAGACAGTTTGACAGTTTCTTAAAAAGCTAAACATAGTCTTACCATAAGATCCAGCAATCACACTCCTAGGTATTTACCCAATTGAGTTGACAACTTATATTCACACAAAAACCTGCACACAGATGTTTATAGCAGCTTTATTCATAATTGCCAAAAATTGGAAGCAACCAAGATGTCCTTTATAAGTGAATGGATAAACAAAAGTAGTACATCTAGACAATAGAATATTATTCAGCTATAAAAAGAAATGAGCTCTCAAGCCACAAAAAGACATGCGGGAATCTTAAATGCATATTGCTAAGGGAAAGAAGCCAATCTGAAAAGGCTACACATTGTATGATTCCAATTAATTATATGACATTCCAGAAAAGGCAAAGATCAGTGCGCTGCCAGGGGCCTGGAGGGAGGGGAGGGATGAATAAGTGAAGCACAGGGGATTTTTAGGGCAGTGAAACTATTCCGTATGATACTGTAACACTGCATACATGACAGGATGCACTTGTCAAAACCTACAGAACTTTACCACACAAAGAGTAAACCTTAATATATGCAACTTTTTCTTAAATCAGTAGGTTCAGAGAATTCCAGGCTGTAACAAGAGAATCTAACTGTATTTCAAATCTATTTCAAAAAACCTCATGGAAGCGGGTAGGGGGGAAAAGGTACAGACCTAAGTAACTGGAAATGAATGAATTCTGTAAGATTAAAGGCCAAAGGGACTGCACATAAGTACTGTATTCTAGTCAATAAAGTTGTTTCCCGCAGGGGTACAGGTTAACAATTCTGGTATTACCACACATGTATACTGGAATTGAAAAATTAAGTAAATAAATGGTGGATGTAGGGAGCCAAGTTTCTCACTGTTGGAGTGGAAATGTACAAATCAGCAAGGGGAGGGGGAAAAAACATCCATACGGTAATGAAGAAAAGCTAGAGACATCAGTAAGAACTCATGTTTAACTTAATATAGATACAGATGGTTACATATAGAAATATTTATAGATATGTGTATATACAGGGGTTAATAAACACACATATATTTCTTTGCTCTGACAGCTGAGAGGGCCTGAAAGAAAGTACACCCCTCTTAGCAAGAACCATACCTAATGCCTAGATCTTGGTTTCTAATAACATTCTCCAGTGAAAAGAACCAATGCCTCTTGGAGAAATGGCTGATTCTAGGACTGGGGCAGAAAACACACAAGATGAGCCTGGAGCACTGTGTAGTACCAGAAAGTAAGGAAGTGCTCAAAAACAAAATAAAACAAAGAAACACACATTGATGAGAGTATGTAGAAGGGCACAGAAGCCAACTGAAAGAGCTACCAATGGCCGATTCTGGAACAACTGGAGCAACAAAATAAAGTGGCAGTATCAGATTATACAACCCAAAGTATAAAATAAATATCCATGAGCCCATACTGATATAAATAAATGACAGAATAAATTAATACACAGGGGAGAAGAGACATTCTTCTCCTATGCAGAAGTACAAATAAATTATACAGTTACTACATACTAAAGGAGAAAAGCATAACTTCCCACTCCTTAAGTGTGGGCTGCATATAGTGACTCCTATCCAAAGGGTACAGTATGAAGTGGGGGAGAGGAGGAGGAGAGTAACTTTAAAGTAGAGAAACCTGGCAAATACTACTTTAGCCAGATGATCAAGGTCAATATCAACAGTCATAAATCATGATGATAGTATGTATCATTGATATGAACTGATGAAAATGATACTTTACCTCTGTGACTGTCCTCCCAAAATCACCAAAACTCCAATCTAATCATGAAAAAAAATCAGACAAATTCTAATAGTCAGGCATACTATACCTGACCAGTACTCCTCAAAAGTGTCAAGGTCATCAAAAATAAGGAAAGACTGAGAAAATGTCACAGCCAATATGAGCCTAAGGAGACATGACAACTAAATGTAATGTGGTATCTTGGATGGGATCCCGGAATAGAAAGACATTAGGTAAAAACTAATGAAATCAGAATAAACTATGGGCTTCAGTTGGTAATAATGTATCAACATCGGTTCATTTATTTTAACAAATGTTAAACATTTAACAAATAACCATACTTACATAAGAGGAGAAACTGTATGGTGGGAGTGGGGGATGTATATATGGAAACTCTACACTATCTGTTCAATTTTTCTGTAAATCTAAAACTATTCTAGAAAATGATCTATTAATTCTAAAAATTAGATCACAAATCATATGTAACAGTATAACTTCATAACAAATACATTAAAAAAGGACAGCCAAAATACAAAAAGTAGTTGTGTTAGGATGATAAGATGATGGGTGATTTTTTTTTTCCTTAGTCTCCAAATTTTCTAACATTACTAACACATTACTTTTATAATTAAAAAAATGAATTTTATACCACTAAAAACCTACTAGAATGACCAAAATCCAAAACACTGACAACACCAAATGCTGACGAGGATATGGCTTAACAGGAACTCTCATTCATTGCTGGTGGAAATGCAAAAGGGTATACTTTGGAAGACAGTTTGGTGGCTTCTTAGAAAAATAACATACTCTTACCACCTGGATCCAGCAATTATGCTCTTTGGAGTCAAAAACTTTTGTCCACACAAAAACCTGCACACAGATGTTTATAAGCAGCTTTATTCATAATTACCAAAACTTGGAAGCAACCAAGATGTCCTTCAGTTGAGGAATGGATAAACTGTGGTAGATCCAGAAGACAATGGAATATTATTCATCACTAGAAAGAAATGAGCTATCAAGCCATAAAAAGACACAAAGGACACTTAAATGTATATTACTAGGTGAAAGAAGACAAGGCTACATACTATATGATTCCAACTGTATGATAATCTGGAAGAGGCAAAACTATGGAGACAGTAAAAAGATCAGTAGTTGCCAGGGCTTAGGGGGAGAGAGGAATGAATTAGCAGAGCATAGAGGATGTTTAGGGCAGTGAAACTACTCTGTATACTACAATGGCAGATACTGTTATTACAAATTTGTCCAAACCCATAGAATATACAACACCAAGAGTGAACCCTAAAATAAACTATGAACTCTAAGTGACAATGATGTGTCAATGTAGGCTCATCAATTCCAACAAATGTACCTCTCTGGTGGGGGATGTTTATAATGGTGGAGGCTATGCATTCTATGGAGAGCCCTAATTCACAAACCCTTACCAAAGCCTTTTTTAAGTATCAAAAGCAAAATTCAATATTTATACCAATATTTTAAAGCACCTACATCCAAAAATTTAATGCTGGGCAAAAGAGAGTACTAATAACAATAAAGTATGGCCCTGGCAGGGTTGAGAAACTGAGAGCTATGTCAATCAGCATCTAGTCTTCCCAAAGAGGGAAAAAAGAATAAATAACTTGTCAAATAAGCTGCTCACCATCACTGGTACTTTTTACCCTTGGCTGGGTGTTCTATTCACAAAGAATGCTGCCTGAGGCAGGAAAAGTACAAATAAGCATCATCTGTCTTTCGACCATAATACCTCCAGCCACAAGTAACAAGGGTTTACTACTTGGGAAGGAGTAATAGATTCCTCAAACCTTCTAGTTCCAAGGCAATCAGGATACAAATATAATCTACACAGGTAGACTTATTTCTAAAAAAATGAATCTTGTCATTCAATAAAAAAAAGTATAATAAGGCTTAAGGCTTTAAGGTATTTTAAAAATCAATATAAAATTATAATCAAGCTATTCAGAAGAAAAGTTCATTTGTTATCTGATAATTACCTGTAAGGCCAATGTAACAACTTGACACCAAGAATAAAAACAAACTTGTTCATTTCCCTCCTAATAAAATACAAAATTCTAGTCTTAGAATTTTAAAACAGCCTCCTATATTAAAATTACTAAGGCTTTGGATCTGTGCTCCACATGGCCAGGACACAACTAGTTTACGCCTTTTATCCTAGCATAATTAATGGGCCCCTTTCATTTTCAAGTGTCTTGGTCTGGACAATAAACTATACAGTCCTCCTAGTTTTAGTACATTTTGTGTCTGGAAGACTCCTGTGAATATGCGCATAGTCTCTAGGCACTTGCATTACTAGTTTAGATAACTAAGGGCAGAAAAGTACTTATGGCGACTTGGAGGAATTGCTCTAAACTTGTTCATCCCATTGTGGTGAGGCAGGATGGGGGAGGTTAGGGAGGAGGAATGAAAATCAGGTCAACTGGGCTTAAGAAATAACCTGAGGCTGCCGCTTTCTCCACCAAACCTAAAATTCCTTAGTGCAAAGACTATGTCATTCAGCTTCCTATCCCCAGTGTCTAACATTGTATGTGTCATGTAGTAAGCACTCATTAAAAGTTTTCCCTGAGTGAATGAAAAAAATTATTAAGATTAGCACATAAACTCAATACTGGTTTTCCTTCATGCACTTCCATAATTTCATTCCTTATTTTTAACTTTTATACTGGTTTCACTATTTAGAGGGAAGTACTAAAAATATTATGCAAGCTCTACATTTTTCAAGCCTTAGTATTAGTGATAATTTTGCTTTCTATTACGGGTAGCAATAAAAATAATGGTTAAGAGTAAAATATGACATTCAATTATGTAAGCAATTCCAAAGTGAGGCTATGTTTTCTTTTACTGAAATATACTGAAAATAAAAGTAAATTGTTTTTATTAATTTTTTAAAAAATAAACACTGATTCCAAGGATAGCAAAATGAGGTAAGAAGAAGGAATAAGAAATAAACATGTTGACATTTAAAAAGCAGCCTTTATTTTATGTTAATTCTGGGAATAATCTATTATAATTATATTGTTTCATCTCATAAAAACTAAATGCACCACACTTAGTTAAAAAATTTAAGCACGGTGGGTTTCCTCACACGACAGAGGCTAAAGTATTACCAGTAAACTCTTAAAGAAATTTCCGATACTAAAGCTATAAAAGTATACATTTATCTTGTTTGGATAAGATTTTTTTGTATGCTTACTTTTCAACTTTTGTCTTTAAAAACTAGATCAGCATATAACAACTCTATGGTTCAATTTAAATGTAAAGCTGGATGTGAAAACAGGTTACTTCTTCACACTGCGGGATAATGAATGCTAGATAAAGGTAAGAAAGTTGCTAATAGCCATAATGGTTTCCCTAACCTGACTAACTCATTCTCCTCCTATCTACCCTATTTCTCAGGCCCCCTCAATCAGTTAAAACAAACCAGCAAAACAAACATAATCAGTCCTAAAGCATTTCTCAACACCAACTCAGGCTTTGAGATCTGCTATAATTTGAACCATTGCCTAAATGGCCAATTTAAACGCAACTCCCCAATGTTTTTAGTTTGGTGTACAGTGAAAGTTAATTAAAGAATAAAATCTACTTGCTTTATCAACAACCTTAGTTTGCAAGTCAGGTAAATTACCAAAGAAGGAATCTTAATATTTTAAAGTTCTATTTCACTACTATTTCTGAATTACCACATAATGCAACTAAAAACACGATTCCTCACGTGATCTGATAAGCCTGTTCTGCGGTGACAAACTGCACCCTGAATCCCAACACCCATTTCCTAAATATTCAATTAGTCTCCAGAGGTACTGTATTTGAGTGTGAGGAGAAGTGTAAATCTATCACCACTACTGAAAAAACAGTTCAAAATACCTTCATCTATGTAAGAAGCCCTTAGAAATGAATAACAAGACATACTTTTTAAGTGATATGGCCCTTCAGCAATCAAATACCATCCTTTAACCCAAATTAAATTAGCGCAATTTCTTTTGGAAGCTGAGGAACACAGACTACAGTACAGTTTTTGTAAGCTGTAGTCTATTTCAGCATATTGAATAAGAAGAAAGTTACAGTAAGACCTTTTCCAAATCAGCAACATAAAGGATAATTTGGTAGGCTAGGGAAATCTAAAATAATCTATTAGCACACAATTCAGAAAGGGAAACTTTAGTGTCACGTTTCCTTGGATTCAAAACACCAGGTAGAGAGAACAAAACTCATTGTCGTTTCTAAGAAAAGAGATGCAAGTTACGTACCTTGAGAAAACAGATCCAAAAAATAGTTTTTAACCCTACCAGAATCAAAATGATCATAATTTTGGGTAAAAAGAATTAAGTAACCTGCATAGTACATTCAGCAGACAAACTACACACTTTATAAATTACAAACTTTATCATGATTAAACTGATCAGCAAAAGAAGTGGAAGAAGTTTCCAAAACTTTCACAGAGGTCATCACATCTCCAAATATTAAGTTAATCAATCTCCCAATTTTCAAAACATACTAAATAAATATAACTAAAACTAGATAGGCCCACAGATATAAAAGTACTGTCAGGGGCAAAGGGTTGGAGGGGAGAGCGACAGCTTCCTGGTTAATCGCACTGAATAGTTCTGTAAGAGTAATCAGCCTCTTCAAAGCAGCTGGGAGAAAATCCACACAAGCAGCTGATTCTGCAGACTGCTCTGTACTTTTCCAAAGAGAAGTAAACTAATTACTTGTGTTTGAAGTCCACAGAATACGTAGACCTGTCATTCTAGTCTTGCTCTGAGGTCTGACACAAGAATCTGCAGTTTCAGATAGCTTAAGCAAAAACCATTTTTTTAAAAGATGTTTTCGTAACAACGGAAGTTCATTAAAGGAAGTACACATAAGAGTACTCAAATGCAGTACCTTACTCTGCAACTTTAATACCTTGCAGACAGGTATATTTCCTCAACTATATGAAAACCTTATTAGTTAGCAGGGAGCAATAAATAATAAACAAAAGAGACTACACACATACTACCTAGCATTTGACTGATACCATATCACAAAATCTAACTCTGAAGTACCCCTCACATTACTGACAGGAGAAATTCACTGTATGGTCACCACCAATTCTTAAACTTATCTGGGGCGTCCCTGGTGGCGCAGTGGTTAAGAATCTACCTGCCAATGCAGGGGACACGGGTTCGAGCCCTGGTCTGGAAAGATCGCACATGCCGCGGAGCAACTAAGCCCGTGCGCCACAACTACTGAGCCTGCACTCTAGAGCCCACGATCCACAACTACTGAGCCGGCATGCTGCAACTACTGAAGCCTGCGTGCCTAGAGCCCGTGCTCCGAAACAAGAGAAGCCACCGCAATGAGAAGCCCGCGCTCCACAACGAAGACTAGTCCCCACTTGCCACAACTAGAGAAAGCCCGCGCGCAGCAACGAAGACCCAACACAGCCAAATAAATAAATAAATAAATAAACTTATTTGAAGGATCTTTGTAAGAATTTTCATTTTGAAGGTAGACTGCAGGTATAAATCTTAGTACTATATATATTAAGTTCCCTGTCTGTCTTCAGTCCCCCTCAACTCCCAGCAACATGCTGTATGCCAAAATAAAAGATTTAAATTAAAGGAGGCATCTTCAAATCAGAGGAGTACAGCTAAAACAGAACACCTGTAGGGCAGAGCACAAGTGGACCTACAGAATATAGGATCAAACTTATCAACTGTAAACACAATAGTAAGTACAGTCATATAAAACATAAGAGAAAGAGAAACGGATATTTGAGAAGCTGAACTGTGCTGTGAGTAAAATACATATATACAAATTAAAGGCAACCAGCTCCTCACCAGCTGCTCCCAGCTCTGGGCATTAGAGCTTAGTTGTCTTTAGTTCCCTTCTTTATATAGTACAAGACAGCCCAAGAGAGTAGATGCTCTGAAATTCTTCTAACAGTGATTTTCCTCCTTGGCCTTGGAAATGTTATTCAACCTCTTCAGGTAAATAATTAAATAAAAACTAAATTCTCAGGGAGTCCTGGGTATTAATGCACATACAACGATATTCTGACCTCAAAAACAGAATAAAATCCAAACTTTTTAGCATGGCAATCAAAACCCCATTTGATCTAACCTGAAGCACAGGTGTCTATAAACAAACAGCAACTTTAGATTCCTTGTTATCCTAAGATCCTCCCTTTGGTCACACAGTTACCTCAGCCTATAAAATCCTTCCCCCTCTTCTGCCTACTAAAATTATACCTGTCCTTCAATCACAGTTTAAAAGCCTTCTATGACCTATCCACCCACCAATCTTCCAATCTTCTCAAGCATATTCACTCTTCTTACCTCTAAACTCCCACTGTGTTTTTCATTTATCTCCATTATTTCATTTTGCTTTACATACAGTAAATTGTTTACATGCACCTTCCCCACTGCAGTGTAAGTTTCCCAAGGGCAGGGATGTAAGGACTCTGTGACTCATACAAGCCTAACAGTACTTTACACAGAGTTTGTGCTTAATTGTGGTACCAGGCTGAACATGAGGTGATATTAGCCAACATCATAAAATTGATACCCTAAGTCAGTTTTTCAAACAGTGGATTACAACCTAATGAGTCATGAAATTAATGCAGTGGGCCACCATCAGCATTCAAAAAACAAAACAAAAAACCCAAAATACTGATGGACTAAAAAATACCAGAGTGCATGATACTAGTAAACACAGTTTTGTGAAACTTGTTTCAGGTGTTTTTTTTTTTAACTGGGTGTAATACAAAATCTATGAGTTTCAATTTTTTTTAAAATGGTTTTAAACTGCCTAAATTTTTTTTTTCCAAATGTGGGCCTGGAATTGCACCACCCATACACTGGCTCTTACTAGACTGCCTAAGTGAAGCACAGAAACCATCTCTATAGCTGACAGTCGAAGAACAGAATGACCCTAACTGGCGCTAACCTAAACCACTACAATATCCTTTGTGCCAGCAATGTCAGCATCTAACAAATGAACTTACCACAGATCATGCTCCCAAAGCACCGTGCAGTGATCATAAATCGTAAATGTTTGCTTGTCAACTGAGTCTCTTTGCTTATCTACCGGATCATAAGAATTATTCCCAACGGGACTTATCTAAAAAAACAGTTATCCTTTAGAGCGTGGTAATAAACCCTCTCCTGAAACAAACTGGAAAAGTGGTGGCTGGAAAAAGAATTGTTCTTCACAGTAACTTATATGACCCAAACAAATCTTCACGTTACTAACAAAAAATCTTTTCCTGGTCACAGCAATGTTGCGGAAGACATTTCTGTGGGGAAGATAATGCTATTTTCAAATTTAGTTTTATTATTTTGCCGCCCCCACTACCTATGGAATTAAAAGTATTTCTTGGGGTTGCAATTACGATCATCATGCTCTCTTCACTGATAACCAATAAAGATAGCAACAAATAAGGGCAAACAATGCCTATTTTGGTCCCCTGTCTTCTACCCAATTTAACAATAAGAGAGACAGGGTAAATAAAGATATAACACAGTTACATTTCAAAATGATAGAACCAAAGTTCAACTGCTATCCAACTTCATAGGGATATGACTGAATTTTAAGAATTTTAAGTGACTTCAGTCAAGAATAGTTGACTATTAACAGTCAAGAATAGCTGAGAAAACAAAGAAATGGAAAATACACTGGATTTAGCTTCCAAAGACCTGGGTTTAATTCTGGTTAACATTCATTAGTGCAACACACAGTTTCCTCTTATGAAATAGGGATAATACTCATACATTCATTCAGCAAGCGTTTATGGAACAGTACTTTCTATGTGCCACTAGATATTTAGTTACGGAAACAGCATAGACGTAGTCCCTGTCACCAAGGAGCTTATATTTTCCCTATCTCACAAGGCTCTTGTGAAGATCAAATGTAAAAACACTGTGCAAACTGTAACACTGTACAAATTGCAAAGCGATATAATAATAATTATTAACTTGCTCTACCTCTTAACCCTCACCTTTATTATAACAGCTTATCAAGATTCAATAAATAAAGTGTAGATGATTAGATACAACAGTTAGTCCACTATCTACTGAAATGATTTTCCTAAGGGCTGGGATTTCAAGAGCCTAACAAATCACTTTGTTCACATAGTCTTAGCTAATGACTCTCTACATAATCATGACAATAAAATGAACTGAGAATTAAAGGCTTGTAGTTTCACTCCAGGTATGGGGTGGGTATGTTGACTGCATTTCCCACACCTGGCCAGGGAGTAAAAAATAAAGATTTCTAGGCCCCATGCAAGACCTACTGAATCATAACCTTTAAAGGGTGAGCCTGAGAATCCATACTTTTGACAAGCACACCCAGTGATTCTTACGCTCACTAAAGCTTGAGAATCACTGCCATAAAAACTTCCTTTGATCAATAACCATGATTTCAAACACCATTTCCAAAACCTACCTGGAAAATCTAAGCCAAATAGAATTCAGCTACAACTGAGAAAGCAGATCCTAAGAAGGTACTTTTTAACTCATAAAAATACTTCGTGTGGCCCCAACCTCTTTTTAGTCAATTTTCAAATTTTCACATAAAATTAAAAAAAAACAAAAACAAAGAATGCCCATGACATATTTATACGCTTTTAAAATAAATTATCACTAAACAAATATATATACACACACATCTTTTTCTTATGGTTTAACTTTAATACAGAAAAGTTATATTATCTTGTAGCTATCAAGAAGTAAGGTGGGACTTCCCTGGTGGCGCAGTGGTTAAGAATTGCCTGCCAATGCAGGGGACGTGGGTTCGAGCCCTGGTCCGGGAAGATCCCACAAGCCACGGAGCAACTAAGCCCGTGAGCCACAGCTACTGAGCCCGTGTTCTAGAGCCCGCAAGCCACCACTACTGAAGCCCACGCACCTAGAGCTCGTGCTCCACAACAAGAGAAGCCACTGCAATGAGAAGCCCGCGCTCCACAACGTAGAGTAGCCCCCGCTAGCCGCAACTAGAGAAAGCCCGCGCAAGGCAACGAAGACCCAACACAGCCAAGAATAAAATTAATTAATTTTTTTTAAAAAAAGAAGTAAGGCATATACTCTCTGCCTAGCATAAATATATCATGATATTGAACGCTTACAAGCCAACCTTAGGGTCCATGCTTACTGAAGAGCATATTATCCAAATACCAAAGAGACAAAAACTAGCCAACAGACAAACCTAATCTCTCAAAAATAGACAGTACAATATCCATATCCACTGCACACTTAAACCCTCCTAAGGGCATCTCTCAAGAAATCAATCAAGAGCCCTTGAAACTATCTTAACCTTAAGAAAATCACCTGAACTCTAATATTACTTCACATGCTATATGATTAGTGCAAAGACATATTTATTTTGGTTCTATTTGTTGAAAGCATCCTTCACTCACTAGTCTCCAAGTATATACACATCAAAGGGAAGACATTCAATATATGTTACACTGGAAAAATTACAAGGTGGAGACTAACATTGCCATTCAAGAAAACTTTCCATCTGCAGTAAAATTCAGAGCCCAGAAGGCTTGTTCATACTCCAGTACCAAGCCCTGCAACATGACTCTTTCCCTAACCAGTTAGAATCTAGTCAGTTTTGAAGGGAGAAAGGACAAACCAAACCATATTGAATTTAATTTAATGACTTTTCCAAGATTCAGTTAGGACAAGGCCTTGGTAAGCAGCCTTTAAAGAAATGCACAGAAATAATGCTCTTTTTTGTCCAAGCTTCTATGCTCGTAAATCTCATCTGTTCTTTCAAACCTCTATCAGTTGTCCAAACTACTGCAATATATGAAAATTGGAATAAACTAATTTGCATATTGGAGGAAAGTGTCTAAAATAGGGAAAAGTCTTAATCAACAATTATCTGTCTAAGGAGGTCCAGACATCCACCTGTAACTCAATACAAACTACATCTACACAATAATAATCTACCTATGCCTACTCTGACCCTACTTGGCACTTCATCAACATGCAAAGCTTACCTGAGACAACAGAGAGGTTAATTTAAGGAACTTGGGTGAGAGACAGAAAAAAGTGTTGCCTAAAGAATGCTTTAGGAAAATTAGCATCAACCGAACCAAGATCAAAACAAGTAGCAGATACAGATATCCCACAAGAACAATGTCTGTTTGGTCTCTGTTTTCCTCCTCTCACTTGAAAACCTAAGGAGAAGATGTAGACTTTGGAAGAAGGGAAGGAAAGAGAAAGAAACTGCATAGTTGAGGACCCAAACAATTTACCACCTATCTTGGCTCTGTGTTACAACTATCACTATTTTCACTATAGTAGCAGAGAAACTTCAAAGAATTTGGAAATCAAAATACAGTTGGAAGGTGAGAATCCAATGCCAGGTAGATGTCCAATCATCACAACCTTCCAGAAAAAGGTTCTCTAAGCAAAGAGTGCTCTTTTTGCCCCGCCCACTAAAAGAGAGAAAGTTGTCTACTCATCACCACTAAAATGTAATGTCTTTTCTCTAGAAGAAGAAATGGGCCTAGACCGGAACCTGGGCCTGAGGCAAGTCCTTCTATCTGTCTAGGGAATCATCTGAGGTCTCCTTTACAGTACCTAGTTTATATCTGGACTCTGCTGCAAAAACCACAGTACTCTACTCCAGTAAAGAGTAAATGATTTAAAACTTTATGATAAATTTATAATTTTAAATAAATACTTCAGCTTTAAATTTAAAAATAAACAGCTGGATACAAAGTTAACTTCCAAAGGGAAAGGAAAATGACAATTCCAAGAGCTTCTATCAGAAGGAAACATCAGCCACAGATTTTGAGTTATCTAGAAAGAAAAGAATTAGGTGCCCGGGTACAAAGCAAAAGGTCACTACTGCATTCTGTATCTGAATGCCCTGACACCCAAAAGATTAAGAATATATTGCCAGAGTACCAGAAAAGTCATAGGACATTAACAGAAAAACGAACGCATCTATTTACAGGAAGGACAGAGGAAAGGTATAATGGCTTCACTTACTTTGGTGAACTACTCTTTTTTGAGGTGGAAGGTAAGAGAAAACAGAATGAATGGATACCATAGAGTAATAATGTCAAGGATAAGGGTAAGAGGCATAAGCTGAATAAGAAGGGATAGACTACTCTATATGTCCTTCAAAATACTTATCCCCTTGAAACCTTGATCAAACCTACTGTATAAACCTACTGTTCTACTAGAGGAAAGACTGAAAGTTATGGAAATTATGGTTAAAATAACATTTATAATCATGAGAAAGAGGGAATTCCCTGGCGGTCCAGTGGTTAGGACTCTGCGCTTTCACTGCGGTGGGCCTGGGTTCGATCCCTGGTGGAGGAACTAAGATCCCTCAAGCCGCGCAGAGCGGCCAAAAAAAGAGAGAGAAAGATTCATGAGGGCAAATCCTAGCACTGAAAGAGAGGGCAAAAGTGTGAAATAAGAATATACAAGATAGAGTCAGTAAGCAGGAGAGAGATACAGGATTGAAGACTGCTGAGGAGAATGGAGACAATGAGAGCATACACCACCTACCAGTCAATCAGCAATCACTATACAAATCTTAATACAAAGTATAAAAACACAAATGTAACACCCGGATTAAAGGAGTAGGAGGAGGTCTGCAAAGAAACTGCAAGACAGGGCAGCATCCTGCCAGAGCTTTAAGGTATGCGGTGAGGAAGTAAGGATGAAGGAATATGAAGCGCGGGAGGGACTGCAGCAAGGAAAGAGGATGGGTTTCAACATGAAGGAGCCTAAAAAGAGAAAGAAGGGAAAACAACCTCAGAGAGAAAGAACAGGATAAAGTCAAGCATGATATCACAAGAGAACAGACTAGAGGAGAGAATGAAAACGGCATGCCCTGAAAAAGTGGGGAGGTCAAAGACCCAAAAGGGGCTGTAGTTTGGGGGAAGTAGGAGTTAAGGAGAGCTCTACCATAAACCCGACTAAAAAGAAATACGAGTATGGTGCAGGAGTGAAGACAGAGGCCAGAACAGGGATGCTCTCAGAGGGATGTGGTGATGGAGACACTAGATTCAATATGCTGGTGTGACAAGGGGACTACTGTGAAGAGAAACTATCGTGTCAAAGACGACACCACCATCAAAAAAAAAAAAGCAAGGGTCAGAAAAGAAGGTATTCTCAGAGTATGAATACAAAAAAGAGGGGAGGAAAGGGACACACGGAAGGACAGAAAAATATAGGGAGTGCCTAACCATAAGGAGAGGGTAACTAAGGAAAGAAAAAGGAGTGCAGCGTGGAGGGATGATGTTTCCGGAAGAAAAGTAGGAGCCGACCAAAGGTCCTGCCTATTTGGTTTAGAGGGCAGAAGGGACGGTCCACGGGGGCTAAAAGGAGTGGTGGAGAACAAGAAACTATGATGCTCAAGATGAGAACTTGGGGAGGACACACAGTGGCTGGGTCAGAAAAGGAAATGCTGTCAGAAGCAGAAAGAGGTTCAACAAGAGCAAAGCAAGGGGCACCGAGGAGCAGAAAGCAGCATGCCAAGGGGAAGGCAAGGGGGCAGAAAAGAAGCCAAAGCAATGGGGGCAGGGGTAAAAGCAGTAGGGGCGCTGGGACACTGGAGATTACAGGGAGGATGCGGGGGTCCCAGAAACCCAGGGTGTGCGGAGGTAAAAGGGCCAACCTCCATGGAGGGGCGGGGGGCCGGTTCGGGGGTTGAGGGGAGGTGCGGCCTGAGGGTGACAGGGGTAGAGGGGAAATGCAGGGACAGACAGAGAGGGGAAGGGGTGGGGCGGCGGGCAGCCCCGATACTCACACCTCCAGAATGCGGTCCCCCTTGCGCACCCCGGCCCGGTCGGCCGCCCCCCCGGGCAGCACGGCGCTCACATGCTGCAGCGGCGCGTACAGCTCCCCGTTGATGCTCCGCAGTTGCCCGCCCTCGCTCACTTGGCCCCGCACGTTGAAGCCGTAGCCGGACTCGGACTTGACGATGCGCACGACCCGCGGGCCGCCGCCTCCCCCGCCGCCGTTCCCGGCGCAGTGGAGCCCAGACCCCCCACCGCCGCCGCCGCCGCCGCCACCTCCATTCCTGTGAGGGGCTGAGGGGTGAATCCCTTCCCCGTCCTCATCCGCCATCTTGCGAGCGAGCGAGCCGTACTCCCACCACCCTACGCCTCCACTCCCTCCGCGCGTGCTCGACCTTCTCAGCAGCCGCGCGACCCCCGGCGCGCGCGCCCGCTCCGCCGGCAGCGGGACCCGAGTCGGCCACGGAGCTGCCGGCGCGGGTAAAGGGGAGACAGGGGGCGGGGGGAAAGAAGACGGTTTAGACGCCGTGAAGCCTCCTGGGAGTTGTAGTTTCTGAATGGTGGGGGCGGGGAGAGGGCTGGGCCCGGGCCGGAGCTGAGGTTATATGACGCAATTTGGGCGCAAAGCCTGCTGGGGGTTGTAGTTCACCTTTCAAGCCCTTCTTAGGAGTGTCCTTTTGGATGGTGAGCAGGTAACCCAGCCTGGAGTGGAGGTGACAGATTCATCTGCTGACGTGGAGCATGTTTTATTTTTCTTTCATTTCATAACCTTTAAAAAACAATAATATTAGGACAACTTGATGTTTGTGATTCAACATAGTCTTAAATTATAACAACTCGTTTGCTCAGTACCTTATGTGTCTACATACTTTTTTTTTTTTTCAGGCCCCGCGGGCTGGCAGGCGAAATCTTAGTTCCCTGACCAGTGATGGAATCGGCGCCTCACCCCCACCCCACCCCCGTGGAAGCGGGAGTCTTAACCACTGGACCACCAGGGAAGGCCCTATATACATTATTTTATTGAATGACCCCAACAATCTTGTGAGACAACTGAGTCATGAATTCGCTTCTCTATTTCACATATTGGGAAACTGAACCAAAGTCATCCACCTGTTAAGTAACAGGAACTAAGGCCCAGTTATTTTTGCGCAACTTTCTTTTCATATATTGCAACTACATAAAAACTTGCCCCATCTATGTAAAAAAGCATATGTAGGGCTTCCCTGGTGGCGCAGTGGTTAAGAATCCGCCTGCCAATGCAGGGGACATGGGTTCGATCACTGGTCCGGGAAGATCCCACATGCCGCGGAGCAACTAAGCCCGTGCGCCACAACTACTGAGCCTGTGCTCTAGAGGCTGTGAGCCACAACTACTGAGCCCGCGTGCCACAACTACTGAAGCCCGCATGCCTAGAGCCTGTCCTCTGCAACAAGAGAAGCCACCACAATGAGAAGCCCGCGCGCGCACGCAGCAACGAAGACCCAACACAGCCAAAAATAAATAAATAAAATAAATTAAAAAAAAAAAAAAGCATATGTAGAGGAAACTATGGTCTCAGTGATTTAGACCTGGATATTAGAGTGGCCAAGTAATCATTTCAATTGAGCAATGATTTTGTTTTTTAAGTTTTAAAATATCCATTTTTTTTTCTTATTGAAGTATAGGTGATTTACAATATTATGTAAGTTTTAGGTATACAACGTAGTGATTCACAATTTTTAAAGATTGTACTCCATTTATAGTTATTATAAAATATTGACTATATTCCCTGTGCTGCACAATATATCCTTGTAGCTTATTTATTTTATACACAGTAGTTTGTACCTCTTAATCCCCTACCCCTAACATGCTCCTCCCCCCTTCCCTCTCCCCACTGGTAACAACTAGTTTGTTTTCTGTAACTGAGAGTCTGTTCCTTTTTTGCTATATTCACTACTTTGATTTATTTCTTAGACTCCACGTATAAATGATAACATACAGTATTGAGCAATGATTTTGAAGTTACCATTATTTCAAATTCATTTTGTTTCCCCCAACAACACAGTAGAGTTCTTTGCATATGGCAGCAATTGATGTTTTTTGGCTACCTACCCAAACACAAACTTGCAGATATTGTGCAGAATGCCTGGCAAAGGCAAGTAAGAAGAGCAAGAGCAACAATAATGAAAAATAGCTTACTTAAGCACTTACTGCTCAAGTCTGGTATTTGATTTTACTTTACTGGCAGGTTAATAAATTAGTCTGTTACTGTTTCATGGATGCTGATAAAAGACACAAGATTCCTGGGTCAGAGGCAAAGGACTTTTACTCGCGACATAGGGAGCAACTTGAGCTTCAGCCCCTTTGTGTCAATTCCTCTTGCCCCCCCAAGTGCCACAGGGATGACATGAAAGGCTCAGATGAATGCTGTGCACTTGGTGGGCTTACACCACAGCTGGGGAACCTGCTGTTTTGTAGGAAGCAGTAAGCAAACCTGTTCTTTGTCCTGGAGGGAGAGCTTACTTCATTACTCACAGCTGCTCACTGTAAACATAACCCTGAGAAATGACCCTGGTAAAAAGCGGTCAGGGCTTTGCATTCTTGTCATACCCAGGAAGATGGGTAGAAGCATGAAAGACCCATGAAGGACTGTCTCTCTCAACATAACTATGTGCCAAACACTCTTCTAGGCACTTTTTTTTTTTAAATTTTTGGCTGCGTTGAGTCTTCATTGCTGCGCACAGGCTTTCTCTAGTTGCGGCGAGCAGGGGCTACTCTTCGTTGCGGTGTGCGGCCTTCTTATTGCGGTGGCTTCTCTTGTTGCAGAGCAGAGGCTCTAGGCACACAGGCTTCAGCAGCTGTGGCACGCAGGCTCAGTAGCTGTGGCTCGCGGGCTCTAGAGCGCAGGCTCAGTAGTCGTGGCGCACGGGCTTAGTTGCTCCACGGCATGTGGGATCTTCCCAGACCAGGGATCGAACCTGTGTCCCCTGCATTGTCAGGCGGATTCTTAACCACTGCGCCACCAGGGAAGTCCCCTCTCTCTTTTTTAAATCCCTGGACCAAATACACCTTCCAGTGACCCCCATCTCCCCTTCAATGAGTCACACGCTTGTGTAATACCCTCCCCCTGAGTGTGGGCAGGACCCGTGACTTGCTTCTAGGCAATAGAATATAGTGAAGATGAAGATGTGTCACTCCCATGGTTACAGGTACATTATATAACATTCCTTCTTAGCTGACTGGGGCGAGAGTCTCTTGCTGGCCCTAAAGAAAAACGCTGCCATGTTGTGAACTGCTGGTGGAGAAGGCCCATGACAGGGAACTGCAGGAGCCTCTAGGAACTGAGAGTTGCCCCAAGTGGACAGCGAGAAAATAGGGCCCTCAGTCCTAAGCCTGCAAGAAATTCTGCCAACAACCTCGTGAGCTTGGAGGAGGATTCTTGGCTCCACTAGGGAACATAGCCCAGCCAGTGCCTTGATTGCAGGCTTGTGAGACCCTGCAGAGGACCCAGTTAAGCTGAGCCCTGACTCCTGGACCACAAAAGTTGTGAGATAATAAATGTGTATTGTTTTAACCTGCTAAATTTGTGGTAATCTGTTACAGGACAATAGATAATGAATGTAACTCCTGTTGCATCTATGGTCAGTGCTACTCAGTTTAGATCAATTTAATACTTAGTTTAGCTTTACCTTTCCAATCTGAACATAAGCTTCTTGAAAACAAGGAACTTGTCACATGTGACTTGTCATGCCTTCAGAGTGTATCAGAGTGAGAGACACAAGAGAAGGAGCTCAACAAAGGTTGATAGAATGTTAGTCCAGGAAAGGACCATAAAGTGGCTAATAATACCTGCTGCATAGGGACATGTTGGGGACCAAATGAGAATATGTGGGAAACACCTAACATAATATTAATACTTAGCACAGAGTTATTATTAACAGTATTAATAGGGAGGGAGGCTCAGGAGGGAGGGGATATATGTATACACATAGATGATTCACTTTGTTGTACAGCAGAAACTAACACAACATTGTAAAACAATTATAACCCAATAAAAAAATACTAATTAATATCACATCTAGCCCTATTTCCTCATTTTGCTGGTAAAGGAATAGCTCCCTCCACTATCACCCTTTGAAAAAGGAAGTAGATCCAGCAAGGTACAATGATTTTCAAAAGTCACTCAGCAGATCAGTGGCCAGCACCCAACCCTAAGTAGAAAAATTAAATGGCGTGAATGAGGAAATAAGGCATGCCATTTCCCAGGGAGTCATGAGTTGAAGAAAACAAAAAGAGGGCCCTTTTTTAGGCCTTTGCACTAATTCTGACTCTTCTTTCATTTTCATTACCTTTCTATACTTTTTTCTGTGCAGACCACATGAAAAATCACTTTTTTGGTAAACTGAATTAACTGATTTGCTAGAGTGGATAAGACCTAGAGACTAGAGGGTTTATGAGTCAAGATTCCTTTTGTTGCAAGTGACAAACTCAATTCAAATTAGCTTAAGCAAAAAAGAGAATTTATTGGTTCACATAGCTGAGGAGGACACCGGGTATTTCCTTAATTGTAGCTGTATAACAAACCATCCCAAAGCTTAGTGGTTTAAAACCATCAATTTATTATTCTATTGGACTCTGTGGGTCAGGAATTCAGATAGGATACATAGGGATGACTTGTCTCTGTCCCTCCTTGATGCCTGGAGCCTCAGTTGGGAAGACAAAGGCTAGGGGTGACTCGATGGCTGGGTTCATCTGGAAATGTCTCATTTCTGGTGGTTGAGCCTGGCTGTCTGCTGGGACCTCATCTAGGGCTGTTGGCATGACCCTATACATGGTCTCTTCATGTGGCTATTGGCTTCTTCAAGCATGGTGCCTGGTTTCCAAAATCAGATGTCCCAAGAGAATAAAGCAATAGTGTATGGCATTTTTATGACTCAGTGTCAGAAGTCACATAGCATCACTTCCACCATACTTTTTTGGTCCAAGTGGTCATAAAGGTCTGTCCAGGTGCAAGGGGAAGGGATATAGACACCACCACTCCATGGAAGGAGTGTCGATGTTGCACTGTAATTAGAGTATGTGGGATGGGATATATCATGGTGGCCATTTCTGGAAAACATAATCTGCCACACTGGGATAGCTCATAGATTTAAAGCAAATGCTATAGGAACCTAGGCCTTAAGGTTTGACACAGAGAACTCGAGGTCATCTCCCTCTTTTTCTTCTGCCTTTCATTTTTGCTCATCTCTGTTTCTCTTTGTCTATTAGCAAAAAACACCTTGTTTTTCTCAGTGTCTGTATCTAATTTCCTAGGGAAGGGCTTTGGCCATTCCTTGAGTCATATGCCTACCACCTGGACTGATTGAACTTCCCTGGAGAATGAAGAACTGTGATTGTCCAAACCAGGATCACATGCCCAGCTCACATGTCTAAAAGAAAGTTTGCTGTGTAGACTCTGAAGAATAGCTAGTACGATCTGCCACAGGTTTAACGTAAGTGAGCGTTGATGTCAGCTTCGTGTGTAATTATAATTATGTTAGTTCCCTATCAGGATTCTGTAGTTGCAGTATTTCAAAGCCCTTTACCTGGTCATCCTCATATGATGCCCTTGTCTTCTACTTTGTCACACACCAACTCTCTGAGATTTGCTGGGTTTCCCATCGGAGAGAAAAGCTCCCTGGCTCTTACAACCATACTGGCTGGCTTTTTTCTCCCATTCCGTCTCACCACACCTGACTGGCATGTTTCACAGGGCTATTCCCAAATATCATTTTTTACCATGCTTCCAGTTGCAACTCCCTAGGCAATTGTCGCTCTGTTATTTGTGTCTCTCTTCATTTTCTCCAGTGTCTCCCCTCCCCTTTCTTTTCTCAAAATCAAACTCAATTTTCCAGGGGTCCCTTTTCCTAGAAATTGCTTCCCAGAGCCAACAGTTCAGAAATAATACAATAGGTTGGGATAGTTCATAACAAAAAGACCAATGCTGAGTCAATAGCATCATCCAGTGGAAAAGCATGTGAGACTTGGTTCCTCTGCATTGGTTCCTGTTTAGCTTTAATCCTTAACAAGTCATTTATCAATAATATGCTTTTGGCTGCAAGTACAGAAAATGCAAAAATGGTTTAAATAATAAGGAAATTTATGATCTCACATAAATAGCAAGACTAAAAGTGGGGAGTTCCAGAGTTGGTTAATTCAGAAGCTCATTCACATGATAAAGGATCCAGATTCTTTCCATCTTCCCCTCTGCCATCTTCAGTGTATTATCTGGGTGATGTGGCTAACTCTTCTCATGGTGCCAAAATAGCTGCTGAGCTCCAGGCATCACTCACACATGTGGCCACCATACTGAGAAGCAGAAAATAGGAAGTGTGTATTTGTCAAAGCAAAGAAACCCTTTTTAGAATCCTTGCATCCGCTTTCTCTCATGTCTCATAGGCCGAAAGTGTATCACCTACTAATCCCCTATACCAATCATTGGCAAAGGAACTGAAATTACTGTGATTGACTCAAATGCATCAAGACTTACTCCTGGGGCTAAGAGTAGCCCCTTCCCTGTGTGCATAGCTTGCCTGTGAATACCAGAACAAAATTTGGGACTTGCCAAAAGAAAGAAGGGTGAGAGGGAACGGGAAAAGGGCAGAATAGATTTGGAGAAGCAGCCACTTGTATCTGATGCACTGAACTTCTCTTCAGCTTGGTTTCTCCAACTACAAACTAGGCATGATGATACCTACTTCATCTATATGTAGAGATACTTTTAGAAATAAGATTTTGCAGGACACTCTCATGAAAAGAGTTTAATTACAAAACAGTGAGGTTCCTAGAGTAGTCGAATTCATGCAGACAGAAAGAATGGTAGTTTCCAGGGGCTTAATGGGGGAGGAACTGGGGAGTTAGTTAGTGTTTAATGGGTATAGAGTTTCAGTCGGGGAAGGTGAAAAAGTTCTGGAGGCGGATGGCGGTGACGGTCGCACAACAATGTGAATGTACTTAATGCCACGGAAAGGTGCACTTAACAAGGGTTAAAATGGTAAGTTCTATGCTGTGTATATTCTATCACACACAAAAAATTAATAAAATAGTGAGGTTATTTAAGATATAGAGCAAAGAAATTGTGCTAAACTTGGAAAATGTACAATATAAATTCATGGTTCTAATAACCATAATGTTGAACTTTTACCTATTTTGATTTGTGGGTGGTAATCATTTCCCAGCCTCAGCTATCACTTCTGTCCAGATCATGTGCCATTCTCTCCTCTTTCCTCATATTCACTGTTATTTTGACCTAGGCGCAGATCAAGAAATTCTGTCTCCAAAAAATGCCCTGCAAGGGAATCCCCTGCCCGGAATGGAATCAACGATGATACCCATTTACTTTCCCCTTGAAGGTTACCTTCCCCTTCCTTACTTTGTCTTCTGGTCCTTTTTCAATACAGCTGTCTCTCCCCACATCCATGCCCAGAGGCTTTGGGACAAGAAGGCAGAGAGGAAGACTCGGAGCCAGAGAGAAGCACAAGCACAAAGCATCGGGGGGTGTTGGCAGCTCTCGCAAACTCTGTTTACTGAAAACACATATGTACTAATATTTACTGATCCCTCAGATGTCTGCAAATGAGGCAAAGCTGCTGTGTAGAGAAATGGCAGCTATGTATCCAACCCAAACACCCATTCATAGAGGACCAGGTCATTCCCGCTGCAGCTACCAAAGCCCCTGCGCCCAGGTCCAGAGCGCAGAGCTGAGCCATTCTATTACATAAACTCGAAATCAGAGGTCTTCTATTCATATTTATTTGGGTTTTTTTTGTTTTTTTGGTGTTTGGCTGTGCCATGCGGCATGCAGGATCTTAGTTCCCCGACCAGGGATCGAACCCATGCCCCCTGCAGTGGAAGCACAGGGTCCTAAGCACTGGACCGCCAGGGAATTCCCATCATCTACTCATATTTAACCTACTCACTCTGGACAGTCTTTTCCAAAACATATCATAGATTATAAAGACCTTCAACATGGAACACTCACCACTCCCTTAAATTCGTGTCCCAGCGCTTAGTCACACTATCAGAAGGTGTCTCCTTACACGTAATCTTCTGGGGTAAATAAAATGGATTCTAGACAAACGGCCTCCATCAAGTTTTGAGTGATGTGTGCCCTCCAATGCAATTGAATGTTAGCAATCGGTTATATGTATTTAGCTCCTGATACTAGGCAAGTGCCCCAGGGCTCCCTTCAGGAATGATTGTCTTTTGTTCAGTGATCCTGGTCAGTCACCTTGCAAAACACCCTGCTGGTTACAGGAAAGAGAATCCATTTCCATTCAGCCAGCATTGACTGAGTATGCACAGTGTGCCAGGCAATATAGGACTGAGGATACAGGGATAAATCATCAGCCCCTGCCCTTTAGGAATTCTCAGGTCTGAGGGGAGAAGCAGACATGAAAACAAACAATTACTGTACAATGTGATAAGTTTTATACCAGCTGCTCTGGGAGCACAGATGAAGGATGATTAGCTGTCTCGGGATTCTCTGGGGAGTCAGGGAAGATTTCACCAGTATCATGGAGTGGGGTTTGGAAGAATGAGTACAAGCTTGCTGGAAAGATAAGGCAGGGAAAAGATTTCCAGGCAGAGGGAATAGCATATGCAAAGGCAGAGAGGTGAGGAAAGACAAGTCCTTTTGTTTTGGAAACAACTGGCAAGGTAGCAGAGGCTCAGAAATGAGGCTGGTTGAGTAAGGCAGTGGGCAGCTTAATCCCAACCATGACCCCTCCTTGGCCCTGGGAGAGGGGGACAAAAACAAAGCTCTAGCTCTATTGCTGGTGAATAAGCAATGTTATCTTCCTATATAAAGCTCATGTCCTTACATATCCTGTTCTGTGGGTGTTCTAGGTATTTTGCAAGATTATAATCTAATGGGAACTGTCTTCTCAAGGAACAGAGTTCTTTTATATATTTGAAAGGCCCTTGGGCAGGCCATGTGGAATCTTTGGGCTGTTGTGATGATCTGAAATGTGATTATTGCTGAGTGGAACTCTGAAGAGGATAAGCCAAGGCAGCACCCACCCCTCCTTTCCACCCTCCCTGAGCTTCCTCTCCATCCTTTCAGACCCTTCAGGTGCCAAGGCCGGTGCTCTTCATTCAGTAAACACATGATAATTTTGATTATTTTCATCCTCTCCTTAATTAATTAATTAATTAATTTAGTGTTGGTTTGGCTGAGCTTTCTGTAAACTTCCAGAACGAATTCTTTCTTAAGAGCTTATTAAACATGAGCAAAATGAACTGAAATTTCTCAAGGAACTCTGAGAAATGCTGGTCTAACACACAAGCCTTCCAAATGAACTTTAAACCTTTCAGCCTGCTAAAATGTTTACTGGTCTGTAAAATACTCCCAGCTCTTCTCAAAGCTCTGCCTCTGATGATGTGAGCCGTAGGCAACTTAAACTAGGACAGGGATACGTTTTCAATTTTTCATGAAGTATTTACTTTTCTAGAATCCAATTTCTTTTTAGGCCTGGTCTTTCATCTTTCTGGTGCTAGACTTAATTTGCAAAACTGCTCCCTTGTCTCACTCCAATCTGGCTGGCTGCCCTTCGCTAAATAAGTGAGTTTGGGATTTACAACAGGAAAACTCCGGGGGCCTAGGCAGGGTCAGAGGAGACAGCCTGCTTGTCTTCCTGTGGGGCCCACGGTAGGCACCTGCCCAGGTGCTCAAGGCCCTGCTGCCCTCTTGTGGCAAGCACCTCTGCTTGGCAAACAAAGAAACTCCTCTTGTTTTCAGGTTCACTGGCTGACGAAATGTGCTCTGAAACATTGCTGTGCCCCCCTCCACCCCCCAGCGCTGGCATGTGGGATCTTAGTTCCCCAACCAAGGATCAAACCCGCACCCCCTGCATTGGAAGCACAGAGTCTTAACCACTGGACCGCCAGGGAAGTCCCAGGACCCATGTGATTTTAGAACTGGAAGGAACCTTGGCTGAACTCCCTTTTTTTGGTGGTGGTGGTTGTTTTTTGGTGGAGAAGGAGCCTGAGGATAAGAGAGATATGGTCATTTAGCTAAGGACACACCCTAGTTAGAGAAGTGAGCAGGAATGGAACACCCACCCTCATGAGAAGACAGGAGAGCAAAAGGAAATTGCCAGTTGAAATTTAGGAAAACAGAGAATGCTAAAAAGTTGCAGACCAGGTGAGCCAGCTGAGCCGGGAGGATCTGGTGGGCTTCTCTCCATCCGTCAGTGACCACTTCTATTTTCTGCTTCCCAAGGAAAGCTGGTTTGTAATTGCACAGAGGTCTTGGATAAGGACCATCTCTCTGTCTTTTTTGAACACTTTCTTATGCCAAGGACACACCACTCCATTGTAGGAGATCAGGATTTTTGTCCAAGCTTCAACATTTAGTTACTCATACCACACTCCCACTTTTGGGCCTCAGTTTTCTCCTCTGGAAAATGAGGGAGTTGGATTGGATGTTTTCTAAAGTTTGCTTTAGCACTGATAGTTCATGATTGTCTGTTTGCCTCTTGGCACACAAATATCTGGTGGCGTGATTAAGACTTGGAGTAACTTGAGGGCAGAATCTTTTCCTCTTAATATCCCCAAAGCCCAACCCTATACCACTGACATATTAGATGCTTAAAAAGATTTATTAACAATAATTAGCATATTCAGTGTCTGCTGACATTGCCAGACACATTACATATGATATTTAGATACGGTTTTATATTGGCGATCGCCACACCTGTGAAGTTATAGAGCACACCATTAAGCACAGGTGAAACCATGCACCTCAGATTGGAACTTGAACCCACATGCTGGGACTCGAACCCGGCCAAAACCCTGACTGGGACTCAAACCCATGCGGCTGGGACTCGAACGCGGCCAAAACCCAGTCTTCCAACTGAGATCACAGGATTTAATGAAGCTCAGGTTCTTGACGTCTCATCGCAGAAAGAATTCAGTGAGAGACAAAGCGATAGGTAAGAAGTGGACTTATTTAGAGAGAAACACACTCCACAGACAGAGTGTGGGCCACCTCAGAAGGTGAGAAAGGCACCAGGGTATGGGTTTGTCAGTTTTTATCAG